>NW_009258201.1:0-1200000 GCF_000320585.1 Heterobasidion irregulare TC 32-1
CCTAACCTAACCTAACCTAACCTAACCTAACCTAACCTAACCTAACCTAACCTAACCTAACCTAACCTAACCTAACCTAACCTAACCTAACCTAACCTAACCTAACCGGGGACTCGAGAGAGAACACGAAAGAAAGTGCAAGGAGAAGAGAAATAGGGCGCAAGGCGGACTAGGACGCCAGCTCGTAGTTGTAGACAAGGGCCCCTGTAAATTGCAGATCGTCGGGTGGGATGGATGGCGTACGAACGCGAAGACTTACGGAGGTCAGGCGGCGCAGCGTTCTTGATGGGCCGGTCAGAGTCCGTTCGGCAATTGGGAAGGCTCCTTGAACACGTCGCCACTGTCGATCCCGGCCCTGTCCGGCGCAAGGTCAGGACACGCTCGACGAACGGGCAATTCACACTCACTCGACCAGGTTCCTCTTGTCGTTGTCGACGAATTCACGGAGAATGGCAACGCGAACGTCAAAGGGGATCGCAAATGGGATGTTGTAGAGGATCCGCAGGCGCGGGGAAAGGTAGAGGGCTCGTTGATTACTCAGAGGCTACAGCGTGAACGCAATGTCCAACCATTGCCTCGAGAACGGGGCGTAGACTCCGGCCTAACGTCTGCGGATGAGTAGAATCCGTCGTCGCCCACCTTCACAAGAGATCGTGTGTACAAATGGATAACCAACACCAAGGGAAGCCATGACGACGGATGGATGGGATCTGGAAGAAGCGTGAGCAGTGACAACAGGCAGAAGAAACACCAGCTCGCGCGTGAATGCGCGCAGGCCGCGTGTGAAATCACCAGCCAATGAGATTTGTATCATTCCACACCACTGTGCGCCCCCAATCAACTGACTACCCTTCAAAAATGAACCACACTTTGCATGTCGTCACGTCAGCACCTATAACCAGCACAAGGGGCTGCGAACGCACCTTCAAGAGGAGCCGCTGCCCCGCACATCGCGCGCATCTGCTCCCGCACCTCTCAACAGTTCGTATAGACCCACCAACACAGGCGGAACCCAGATGCCCACTTTGGCTCTCATGCGGGCGCGCCAACCGCGACTTCGGACTGTGCGATGACGACCCTCGGGTCTAGGACGGAGAAGATCGAGAGTTCGAGAGTGTGACCGTGGAGGCTGTATAAGCGACGAGGAGGGTGTCCGCGCTGGCAGTGCTAGGGTAGACAGTCAGGGACTTGGTAATGTTGATAAGGTAGAGGTGGTAGGATCATACTTGAACGGAAAGACGCCATGTGACTGGGGAGTGATGGTGGATGCGTTGAAGCGGTGTTTGAGGGAGGAATAGAGTAATCGCCTGCGCTGATACATGTTCTCGTCTGGTGTGTCCGCGGCATCGCGCGCCCATAGTGTCTTCAGCGTGCGGTTCTGCGAGACGTCGCGCCCAAAGCCCGCACTCGCAACGACCTGGCCAAAGCGCGTTGGTGCGGGGAGTGAGACAAGGCGGGTGTCGAAGAGTAAGAGTGCAAGATAGACCGCGAAAAGGAGTGCGAGGAGAGGGGGAATAGGGAACTAGGTGGATTGGGACGCCGGCTCGTAGTCGTCGACAAGGGCTGGGATAGATGGCGGACGAAGACGGAGACTTACCGGTGGCGGGAATGTCGACAAGGTCCTCCACGCCGCCCGCGTAACCTCTGTCTCGTCCATGTCGCTCGCGTCACCCTCGTGTTGTCTACCCGACCTCGTCTGTGTCGTCCGCGTGACTTCTATGACCTATCTGCTCTGTCAGACAATGTCTTGCCATGAAGGCCGTTGGTGAAGTCAAAGGGCAGCGTGACAGGCAGGAAAGAACAGACTTAGGAGAGCGTGGGCATCGCCGGCGAAGCCGGCAGCGGCGAGTGGGTACGTCGAGCTCGACACGCATAACATATTTGGGTATATGGAGGGCCGCGCGACGAACCTCGCACTGCGCGCAGTGCACCCCGGCGAGCGACCTTTCATCATTGCGTGCTCGACATTCCCGGGTTCGGGGCACTGGACAGGACACTGGGTATGTTGTCGTCGTCCTTCCTTCCGCCGTACCGGCGTTTCGCCAAGCGGTACTGATTCGCGGATGTACCTGTCAGCCTGGGGATAACTACAGCAAGTGGGCATACATGGCGCACAGCATCGCAGGCGTGCTCCAGTTCTAGCTGTTCCAAATCCCGATGGCCGGCGCCGACACGTGCGGCTTCAGTGCATAGTCCTTGCCGTCGATTCACCTGCTTGCTTGAGCCTAACCGTGGGTTATATTGTGCATACGCGGAGCAGTCGGCAACACGGACGAGGAGTTGTGCAATCGCTGGATGCAGCTATCCGCGTTCACGATGTTCTATAGAAAACACAACCAGCGCGGCGCGCTGTCCCAGGAGCCTTACAGATGGGATAGTGTCGCCAACGCGAGCAAGACCGCGGTCTCAATACGCTACGCGCTCCTGCCGTACTGGGTGAGCCTCTTCGTATGCTAGAGATTCAAATCCGCGATTCATCGTTGACCGCGGACGGGATCGGGCAGTACACACTGTTTGCCAACGCCTCGACGAACGGCACACCTCATGTGCGCGCGCTCTTTTTTGAGTTCCCCGACGAGCCGGAGCTGTTTGCGGTGGACCGTCAGTTCATGGTCGGGAGCGACATTCTCGTCACGCCTGTGCTCGAGCCCAATGTGACTACTGTCGACGGTAGGTCGACATGGAATTCATACCCGCTGGATTGCTCATCCCCATTGTGTCATGTCAGGCATCTTCCTTGGCCGCGGGCAGATAACCTGGCGCGACTGGTACACCCACACTGCAGTAAACGCGACCGTGGGCGCGCCGACCACGCTTTCCGCGCCCCTCGGGCACATCAATGTGCACATCCGTGCGGGCGCCGCCCTCCTCACACACGCGCAGCCGGCGTACACGACACGCGAGACGCGAGCGGGGCCGTACGCGTTGCTCGTTGCACTCGGTGTTGACGGCGCAGCATACGGCACGGCATATCTCGACGACGGGACCTCGCTCCCGCTACCGGACTCCCCAATCGCGAACCGGACGGTGCGGTTCATCGTGCACGCGGGCGCGCTCACGATTGAGAGCACAGGTACGTTCCGCGTGGAACAGCCGCTTGCGCGCGTCACGGTGCTCGGAGTGCCGAGCGCGCCTGGGAGCGTGTTCGTCGGCGGGCAGGAGGCGGCACGGGGTGGATATACGTACAACGCAGACGTGGAGCAGCTCCTGATGGACGGGTTGGCAGTCAACTTAAACAACGGGCATCTGTCTTGGTTGTGACGCATCGCACGTTCTGGTTTTTGAGTTGGTTCTTTTCCTTGCTTGTCATCTACATTGACCTCTCCCTACGGGCGCTGGTCGTGAAAATAGTCCACTTACTGGCGTTGGTTATGACATCAAATGTGTGGGGATTTGAGGGGGTTTGTGAGGATCGGGAGGGCGACGGGTGAGGGTGAGGGCTCACGGTGGCACACTTGGAGAGGCGGGAGTACGCGCGGCGGACGTAGAACTCGCCATCGGCGATCTGGGGCTGCTCGATGTCCGCCTCGCGGTGCTCTATGATCTTCGTGGGGCCTTCAACATGCAGCGCCGTCAGTCAGCCGTCGCGGGCGGGGAGAGGTGCGGCGGAGGACGCACCGTTGAAGGAGGTATGCGCGACGTAGTCGTAGTCGGATTCGTCGGCGCGCAGGCGCTCGTAGCGGCCGTAGCTGGCCTGGATGTTGGCGGGGCTTTTTTGGGGGGCGTGTGCGGCTGCGGCGGCGGCGGCGTTAGCGTGGACGACCAAAGCGGTCTGTAGAATGGAAAGGACTGTGGGAGACTCACTCTGTGTCGGTGTCGTTGGCGACGTCAGCGCCGGAGTAGTACCACTGGACCTTAGCCCAGACCTACGGTCGCTCGCGTCACGGCGAGGACGCGTCAGACGCGCGGTGAACACACGCACATACGCATACACACGCACACACGCACACACACAGAGGGGCAGCAGCACGGGGGCGGGGCGGGGTGGGTGCTTACCCCAGGGTCGTCCACGGGGCACGTGAGCGGCCGGCGTCGTGCGAACTCGAGGATCCGACCGACCCAGAGCTCGTGGGCGAAGTAGGAGGATGTCGGGAACCTAAACTAACTTTCCCATGCTGCCATCGCAAACCGCCTTGCGCTCACTCATTTCGGTGCTTCCGTCGAGGGGTCGCACGTGCACGCATCAGAGGCGGGATTGTCTAATGAGGAGGTCAAGTGAGCGAGCAGCCATAACGACAAGGAGGCTGCAGAGGTTGCGGGACACATGTTGAGCAAAGGGCGGGTGGAAAGGGCGAGAGCGAGAGGTACGAACCTTGGTAACGCTCAGCCTTCCTCTGCCTAGCTCATTCCTCCGCCACCAGCTGCTCCTTGACCTCCTCGTCGACGCGCTAAAGCGCGTATGGCTTAATATTTGTGATCCTCTGTGTGCGGAAGCGAGGGCACGTGGAGGGACGGCGACAGTGTGGGGACGCCAACTGTTGTTGGACCGCGGGGTCTCAGTGGTGACGCAGGTCGAGGGAGGGAGAATGAGGGGGCAACCTTGCGTGGTGTCGAGGGGACGCGCGTGAGCGCTTGGGCATGAGGGCACAAGCGTGAACTTTGATGGCCCAGGAGGTCGAGGGGCACTGGATGAACACGAGCGTGGGCTCGAGGACATGACCATGGGCTCGAAGGGAAGAGGATACGCGTGCTCAAGCATTTGGATCCCAGGTGGTGCGTGCGCTGAAGGGGACGAATATGCGCGGGCGAAATTGGGGGCGGAATCGCAGCTTCATCGGGTTGAGCGGACAGGCGGGCGGAATGGTTGCGAGGACACTGGGTGGTGGGCGTGCTTGTGTTCACAGATATGAGTGTGCGTATGTGGGGTCGAAGGGATGCACGGCCGGAAACGTGGGGTGCGTGGGCTGAACGGACGAGTGTCGAGGGGAGACAGGTAGGCGGCGGGGCGGGCGGAAAGGATGAGGTCAGGATATACACATGTGTGGGGAAGGACTGGCGCCACGAGGGACGACGACGCACCTTCATGACGCTTGTCCTGGTCAGCGAGCGTGCATCTCCCCATAGATATCCTCGTCCTCCACGCCCATCCATGTTCCCAGCCCGTCTCTCAGCCGCCACCGCCGCTGCCGGTCCTCTTCTTCCTACGCTACCAGCCAGTTAGGTTAGGTCGAGGATGGGACTGTTGACGAATGTGAGATCGAGTGTGCGCAAACTCGAGAGGACGAGGGCGACGAGGATGAGGGGATGAGGGGTCAAGCGTGCACGGGGTCGAGTGTGCCTTTGGTTTTGGCAACGATCCAGGACGAGGGAGGAGTGGTCGAGGGGCCGTCGAGAGGTTGTGCGTGCACGCGCGCGCGAGCTGGATGAGTCATGCGGAAGCGGATCTGGGTCGGATCTGGGTCGCAGGCGAAGGCGGATGCGTGAGCTCAAGGGATGAAAGGGATCGAGGGCATTCGGTGGCGGACGGGCGTGGGCTAGATGAGTCTAACTTGGGCTTGACGGGACAAGGGGAAGCGCGCGGATGAACGGGGATAGCATGCAAAGGCGGGTGCATGGCGTTGAGGGGTCGCACGTTCACGCATGGGCACAAAGGCAGAACTGGCTATTGAGGGAATTAAGTGAGCGAACGGGCTTGGCGTTAGAGATCGAGGGCGTCGCAGGGTCGGCAGAAAGGATCAGAGCGGTAGGTACACACCTTGGTGACGCTCGGCCTCCCTCTCCCTAGTTCATGTCTTTGTTGCCAGCTGTTACTCACCCTCCTCGTCAACACACTAGAGCGCGTGTGGCATGATGTCTGCTATGCTTTGTGCGTGGGCTCTGGGGCTTGAGGGGACGAGGGGACGTACGCATATAAATTTGGGTCGCAGGCAAATGGATGCATGTACTGAAGAGAACCGAGCGTGCGCAGGCGGGATCGAGGGTTAGGTTCGACGCTCGAGCGGGTCGAGAGGGCAAGAGTGGCGTCAGGCATGCACAGGATCTTGGCGGTGACACGGTCTAGGATGCCTGGGCGAGTGACCCGAGCGAGGAAACCTTCGACTTGAGCATGGAGATGGTGCTCTGCGCAGCAGCCTGTTGAACTTTGAGCGTGCGCAAGAGCTTGAGTGAAGATTTGACCCGGGAGGCGAGGGCATTGAGGCACTCCTGTGACACGGAAGGCATTGAAAGCTGGAGTGCAAAAGGTTCTTGTAGGGACAACGACAATCTTCTACTAAAATACCGAGTTGCTTGAGCTGTCGTGTCGCTAACAACATAGAGGGCGCCGTGGGACCTTGCCAATCCGATCGACTGAGTTGAAACTTGGAAGGCTGCGAGGTAGGAATCTGAAAAGAGGAGAGGAATGGGTGAGGTCGATGAATGCAGGAGAAAGAGAGAAACGGCACGTCGAGACTCGCAGATAAATGAAACATGGTGGGAGAGCTTGAAGGACCAGAAATAACATGCCATACCGAGGTTAGCGCACGCGTAAAGTCTCTCATGATATACCCAAGCGGCACAAGTACCTACAGAAAGATCTGAAATCATTGTTAGACAAAGATAAGGACCGCAATGGGAATCCTCAACACTGCTTGCTGTCTCAAGGCCTCGGCGGAGGCACATCGTCCGTTTGCAATGCCGAGGGCGGGAAAGAAGGGACAACGAAAAGTAGAATACAGATACACTTACAGGAGCAGGGGTCTGCCATGGTTATGGTTACAAGTCGTCTAGTGCGCGTAGAGCAGAGTTTGCTCCGGTTTTGCGATTCATCGTTGTGTGGTAATGGCTTAGGGAGAACACCATGTCCGCCGCGACGGTGATGTGCGTCGATCTACTCTCATTCGCCAGCTCCTCGTTGGGCAGCTTTCGTGTGCGCCTAGAAACCACAATGAGAGAATAAAATTTAAATTCAACAAGTCGACACGCGTCTACGCAAACACGATCGGAGCACGCGCGACATAACCTTTGCGCGCATCCAGGACGTCAACGCCGCTGCTGATCAACTGCATATGCTCCAGCTGGCTCACGCACGAGAGCACCTCGCGCCACGAACCCTTGAGGTTATTGCCCTTCATGACTGTGACGTCGAGAAGCATCTGGGCCGCCTCCATGTTCTTTGTCTTCATATCCCCGAGGTTGTTCAGGAACGTGAACTTTGCGAGCGTCGTCACGAACGCGTTGCGCTCCAGCTCGAGGTCGAAGAAGCATACGATCCGGACCGCATTTCGGAAGCCGTCGAGGCAGAGCTCCACGACATCCAGGTTGTCCGTCTCCTGCAGTGGGCCCGAGATCCCCGCGAGGAACGGGATCCACGCGACCTCGAACATGGGCCAGACGTGTAAGAAGTGCGACACGCTGAAGAACTGCCCGCCACTCCGCGAACCCTTGCACTGGGACTGCATCATCGTCCTGAACAGCGCCTGCATAACCGACGCGTGAGCAAACCACCCCAGCACTGACATCTCGATGCTCGATGCCATCAAGAAGCATTCACCTCGGTCTTGTGCGCCATGCCGTTCGACTGCAGCATATACGCCTCCCTCTGCAAGTCCTGCCCGACCGTGGCGAGCGCGCTCGCCAGCCCCGCACCCGGCGCGAGCGACGCGACCAGGCTCGAGTCCACCTCATCCTTGATCCGGATCCCATTGTTCACGATGTCGTCAAAGATGGCGGACAGCAGCTCCTCGGGGAGATCCGCACCCTCGTTGATCCCGCGGTTGTTCTTCACGAAGTCTGCGCGCGTCATGCGCTTCTTCACCTGCGGATTGTGCGCATCCGTGTTGAGCAGGATGACCGAGTACGAGATCACGTAGGCGGTGTCTGCAACGGGAACGGGGCCGTGGCGCGTCAGACGCGCGCGTGGATGAGCAGCGCGCGGGACACACATCAGCGTTCGCGAACGGTGTGTTCGCATTGCCCTCGATGTAGCGCTCGGCGAACTTGAGCATGAACCGATCGATCTTCTACGGTTCCCCGGGCAGGCGGAACGCCTGCAGGTAGACGCGCAGCGCGTCGACGAAGGGCATGTTCCGCAGCTGCAAACTGTAAGAAAAAATGCTATCAGCAGTGCGCACTTTCTCTGAGCATCTGTTGTCTGCTGGCGTCGTCGAGAGCACGCAGAGAAAGGGTTCAGAAGAAGAAAAAGCTCACTAATGAAGTCTAAAATGTCCTGAGAGAGCAAGGAGACCTCGGCTGGGGAAGCGTGTTGCGCTCGATGTTCAAAGGTGCGGGGAGGGTCGACGCGACGCGACGTGGCGGCGTGCTTGATCACGAGACGTTGGAGGGCACTGTGTGCCGACACAGTCAGAGGGAAAACTCCGACTGTGTCCGACACAGTCGGACTTTGTTCCGACACAGTCGGACTGTGTGCCGACACAGTCGGACTGTGTGGCGCGACAATCAACGGACTGTGTGCGGCACGGCCGGACTGTGTGGCGCGACAATCAACGGACTGTGTGCGGCACGGCCGGACTGTGTGGCACTGAACCAGCGCCAAAATCCGGACTGTGTGCGGTCTCGGCCGGACTGTGTGGCGCAACAGAGAGACTGTGCACAGTGTGACAACAGTGTGACAAAAGTGTGACAACTGTGCGCCCGCAATCTCCCGACTGTGTGCCGCCCTTTCCCGATGCTGACTAAACTGTGTCTCCGGGTTGCAGAATACCCTCAACATCACAAACAATTACATATCTCTCGATCCCCTCATCCAAATGATAAAATTAGGTTATAATTTGAAAGGTAGTGTATGTAGGAGCATTTTATTAGTTTCGCAATGGAAATCCAAGGACAATTGTGGACTGGAGACTCGGTTTTTTGAGGTTTTCCCTCAATTCTGTATTTTGCCTGTAACATCTTCAGTACTCCATGTCTACTAATGAAAATATCAGGGTACCATGACAAATACATTTTAAGCCCATTGAATCAGACAGAATTGTGTGCAACTTCGGATTTGGTTCCCAAAACCCAGACTGTGCTTCACACAGTCTGATTTTGGGGGGTAGACTGTTTAAATCCATATCTATTGAACCCCTGATTCAATCCCACTGCTTCTGGGCCTCAAAGTTGAAGCAGGGTATGAAGATTACAGAAATAATTTTTTCATATTTATATTGACATTTAATTGGCAACACAGTAGTTTCGGATATCGGTGGACTCAAAAGTGTCGGTAATACTACTAGTGTCGGTAATACTACTAGGTGTGTATCAGGACTCAGCCCTGCCAATACGCGGCTGACATGACGAGCCTCTCCAGCCACGGACAGGCTCGTCATGTTAGCCGTGTATTGGCATGGGTGGCTTCTTCACCTCTTAATGGCCTCTTTAGCCCTGCCATACCCCTGTCCTACCCTGAACCTTCTAGCTTTTCAGGTTAGAATTGAACCCCTGATTCAATCTCACTGCTTCTGGGCCTCAAAGTTGAAGCAGGGTATGAAGATTATAGAAAGGATTTTGTCATATTTATATTTACATTTAATTGGCAACACAGTAGTTTCGGATATCGGTGGACTCAAAAGTGTCGGTAATACTACTAGTACAACGAAAGAATTTTAAAATGAGCTATGGCAAGTTGATCATCCTGTGCCGGAACTCGCGCATCGCGCAGTTCTAGTTTTGTGTCGGAATTGGTCAATGGCGGTTGCCCGAAGGCATACTTTCATTTGAATGATCGTAAAGAAATGAGTGAAATACCAAGATCCTAGCATAGTATCATGATGTGACAGAAGATACAACATAGTACGCCACTTATCCGGCCTCCATATACTACAACAGCACAAGGTTCCGCCAAGGCCGAAGATGCTACACATTAGGAGGAATACAGTCATCGCAGCTCGCTGGTCTCCAAATTTGTCGCGTATCGGCCGCTGGCAAACCCCTCCCCTTTGCTTGGCTGGTGATCGTCGGTTTCGTTCGCATACGCTGAGATGTAATCAAACTGGTCATCCTCCGCGACCGCAGGCGGACTCTGTGTCTGCGCGGGGGAAACGGAGAGCGGCTGCGACTGGCTAAGGGACGCAGACGACCCGTGCCCACCAGGGCGTAGCGCGTATGGTGAGCTAGGCAAGCCGCGCTTCTTGAAGCTGAGAGGGCTTGTTTCAGCGGCCGATGGTACTGATCCCGCGGAAAAAGATCCTTCTGATGGGACACGATTCTGAGGACGGCGGAATGCTGCGGCAGAGATAGTGCGCACCCCAGAAGGAGGGGGCGGAGGTGGAGTGACGTGTGGCCTGGAGAAGGACGATTTAGGCGAAGTTGATGGCGAGGTACCCAAGCCGACGGCGGGGTATTCTGGAGGCGTGCGATAGGGCTGGGGCGTTGCGAAGTTAGAATCAGACTGAGGAGACGACATAGGGACTGGAGGTGGAAGGGAGATAGACGGCGGTGGCTGCTGAGGTGCATCTATCGGCGAGGAAGGTAGGTTTGGCGAAGGAACATTGGGAGAGGATGAGCGGCGAGGAGCCAGAGGTTCGACGGGACTCCTGGGTGTAGGCGAAATACCCTCACGGTCGCGGTTACCAGGAGTTACTAACCTTGTTAACACTTGGCCTCCTTCTTCCTAGTTCGTCTCTCCGCTGCCAGCGGCTCCATGGCCTCCTCGTCAACGCGCAGTAATATTCATGATGCTTTGTGCGCGGGCGAGGAGTGCAATTGCGATGGAAGCGGGGGGCGTGGAGGGACGGCGACGGTGTGTGCACGGTTTAGGAACAGCGGGGCCTCAACAGTGACGCTGGACGAGGGAGAGAGAACGAGGGGATGCGCGTACATGTGATAGCGGTATGAACCTCCCGCCACCGTCACTGCCACTGCCCGTGTTCGGCTGCTCGTCACCGCCACCACTGCCGGCATTGTCGGCGTTGGGCGTGCGCCCACGATCAGTCGATGAGAGAGGCGCAGCGTCGGAGGCGCATAGGGGTCAGCATGGGCGCGACGGTGTGCGCGGCGTCCGCCCCCGCCTCCGTGTCGCCGCCGTGAGGGCCGAGAGGCACGAGGCGGCGGTCGAGGTTGAGGCTGAGGTCGAGCGCAAGCTTGCGCGAGGAGGAGTCGTGGCGGTCGATGAGGCTGCCGCTGAGCGGCGCATGTGGGAGGTGGATGCTTGGCATGCGGAGCGGGGGCATCGGTACGCCGGGCACGCGCTGGCGCTTACGGTTCTGGTCCGTGGACTAGTGACGCGTGAGCAGCGGCGTGCTAGGGAGCGGCAGCGAGCCGTCATCGTCGTCGTCGTCGTCATCCATGTTGAAGTACGACTCCTCCTCGGCCCCCTGGCGGCGGAGCTCGAGCGGCTGGCTGAGGCTGTGCACACGTCCGTGCGTCAGTGTGAGCATGAGCATGAACTGAAGAGCGCAAGAGAACTTTTTGTGGTGGGGGCGGCTGAACCTCTTTTGGGGGCTCGGGCGCAGTGTTCATCTCCCAGCGCAGGATGACCTGCTCGAAGCACCTCTTTGTGAACCTGAACTGGGAAATCTCCTGCCTGGTCATGATGTCGTCGATTGCGAGAGATGACAACGTACCGACTTGCTCAACAAGTTTGCGTTGTAGATGTCCTCGTTGCCCCTAACCCGCCCTCTTCCCAGCTTGTCTCTCTGCTGCAGCCGTTCCTCGTTCTCGAGGGAGATCCGTGGGCAGTTGATAGTTGAGGTTTGAGGGTAAAAGACCGAGGAGATTAAGTGGATGAGTGGATGGGCGTGTCGAGGAGACGAGTGTGGGTGGATATGAGTCGCAGGCAAAAGCGGGCATGTGGACCTAAGGGGACGAGGGCGGATGCGGGATCGACAGTCGAGCGGGCCGAGCACTTGCGCTCGCGAGTGCCCATGGCGTCGAGCAAGGGGTCCGGGCGTTTCAATCGGGAGTCCGGGCAATGCAGACAATGTGCAGAGGAGGCATGGACGATGCGAGCAAGTGGGCGTGGTGTCGAGTAGGTCGAGAGCAGGAGTGGATGAGAGGGATACGATGGGTGGGCGTGGCGTCGGGCTGGGGTTTTCAAGGAGCCGGGCAGCCAGGTCGGATACAATATGTACTCGTTCGGGTGTGCGGAGAAGACTGGAGTGAGAGACGACGTACCTACATCTCTCGTGGATGGCCTCATCGTCCGTGCTCACTCTCTTCTCAGCTCGTCTCTCCGCCGCACACATTCCTTGTCCTCCGCCGCCAGCTGGGTCTCATCCGCCTCCTCGACACTCGACCGGTTGCGATGCTTTGGGCGTCGTAGGGCAGCGTGGGCGCGGGGTCGTTGTCGGAGCAGGACGCCGCCGCCACAGAGACTGTGGATGGCGCCGAGCAAAAAGATGGCAGTGAGCGTGGGCGTGGGCATGCCGTTTGCGCGGCAGCCCGCCACATCACACTACATCATTTAGGCGACCCTCGCGTGCAGAGGGCGTGAAGGCGACCTCCTCAAGGCCTGCTTCCAGGGGCGCGCGAGTGCCGAGGGGTGGACGGGCGTTAACATTGTCCCAAAGTTGGAAGCGCTCGCTGTCGAGCGCTAGAACAGCGCACTGATTAGAACTCGTGAGTCTGCCTCGCATATACGAAGCAACCCGTCGGCGACTGGCCGCGCGACGTGCATGCTCTCCCCCCACAGAAGGCGCCGAGACCAAGGTGGCTAAGCTCCGGTCCTCTAACATATCCACCTCGACGCGTCGGACCCTCAACTTCATCCGCGTCGTCAATGACTCGGCCGTCGAGGTCCTCGCAAACGACGCCACCGCGCTCACGGCGCGTGCACTCATGGCTCGCATCTTCCATCAGGGCAGGCTTCCTCATACCGCGCTCCAGCGTCAATGCGCTACGAGCGCATCGAGGTATAGGAGGGCCTGATTGATGAGTGGCCAAGGCGCCCGGAGGACATAAGCGTGCCGCTTCTGTGATGCCGCTGCTTGGGGGAATATAGACAAAAAAAATGAGCTGAATGATCTGAACGAAAAAGGGATTTGAATCGACTCACCAAGGCATTTACCACAACAATGTAATCAGCTCGCTGTCGTGACCGTCGGGCTGAAGACCATCATCCCCAGAATGAGGCTGCAGGGTCAGGACAACGTGCGTCACTCATGTAAACTAATACATATCAAACAAGCGACGGCAACGGCGAGTCGGTGGAGGAGGGGTCGTGCGAGGGCGAGGAGCCGCTCTCCTGCATGGACGCCGAGTCGGGGCGCAGGGGCAGAATGAGCTTGCTGAGCGTGGGCGCAAAGGCAGGGGATGTCGCCGCTCAAGAACGGGCTCAGGACGCGGGTCCCGGGCCCGTACACGTCGGCGGCAGAGTCGGGCAGGCAAGGCCATCCTTGATGCGCCCCGCGAGGGAGATGCGCACGCGGAAGGCCTCGGCGACGCGGGAGAGCAGTGCAGGGTAGACGATGGGGGTGCGTCAGACGCCGCGTCTCCTCCTCACCGATCTTCTGCGTCGCGCGCCGCGCGAGGAGCTTCTCCGTCCTGTACCGCTCATACAGCAGCCAGGGGTGGAGGGGGGCGTGGCACCGGGGGAAGGGAAGGCCAGCCAGTGCGCGAGGATGCGGATGCGGATGCGGCAGCGGCGGCCTGGTCGAGGAGGGCGGCGCGTATGTGAGCGGTGCTCACCGCGGACATGGACTTGGAGCGATCCTGCGGGGTGCGGTCGCGGTCGTGGCGGCTAGCGCTGGGCCTGGTGCGCGAGGACTCGGAGGAGCGGCGTGAGGAGGTGGAGGAGGCGGCGGCGGCGATGGTGGTGGTGGTGGTGATGTGGGTGGCGATGGTGGTGACGGCGGACGTGGCGTCGGAGGCAGAGGTGTTGACGAAGGTGTAGGAGGCGGAGGACGTGCCGGGATGGTGGGTGGTGTCGAGCTGTAGCGAGCAGGCGAGCGCGATGTCGAGTGGGAGATACGGGTGAGTCGAGCGGGGGTCCAGGCTACGTATACGATGCGCGAGGGGATGTGGACGGTGCGGGCGAGCCGGCCAGTGGGCATGAGATCGTGCGAGGAGAGCGGGGAGGATAGCACAGCGAGCGATCGGGTCGAGAGGGTCGGACGGGGGAGCGAGTCGGACGGGAGAGCGGGTCGGAGGTGGGTGAGGTTGAGCAGACGAGAGGAGGGGGCGGGTAGAGTCGAGGGATAGGCCATTGAGGGCGACGTGGAGAGGACGTCGAGGGCGAGAGGTATGCGTGTACGGGGGAGGAACTGGGGCCAGTGACGACGTACCTATGGTTATGTCCTCGTCGTCCGTTTCCTCCCTCTTCTATGCTCCTTCTCGTCCTCCTCCTCGTTGTCGTGGTTTTCCGCGTCGTCGAGCAGCGTTGGTTCGTGGGTGTTGGTGGAGCGGGACGCCGCTGCCGTAGAGACCGTCAATCGTGTCGAATGAGACAGCGGTGGGAGCAGGCAACTGGTCGAAGGGACGCGTGTGCAAGGGGCCGAGGGAACGAGTAGCTGAGGCAGATGGGCGGTCGTGGCATCGAACGAGCCGAGCGGGAGCGCACGAGGGAGCCGAGGAAGGGAGGGATATACTGGACGAGAGCGGGAGGGATGGATGTGCAGGTCGACGCAAAGAAAGACGACGTACGCCGTTTGGGCCCTCTCTGTTCCCCCTTGTCTTTCCGCCGCCGCCGCCGCCGTTCCTCAGCGTCATCAACCTCAGCGTCGGCGTCGGCGTCATCGTCATCTTGATCGCCTTCGTTGTCGTCGTCGTTGACGTTCGGACATTTGCGATGATTGGCGTGCCATCGGGCAGCGTGGGCGTAGGGGCGTTGGTGGAGCGGGACGCCACCGCTGTGGAAACCGTGGAACGCACCGAACGAGACAGTGATTGGTGCAGGCGTGGGGTCGAAGGGATGCGTGTGCACGACGCCGAGGGAACAAGTGAGGGGTTGAGGCGGACGAGCGGGAGCTGGAGAGTCACGAAGTTAATTAAGTGGTCGCGTGCGCGCGACGCGAAGTTAAGTCCTTCGCACCTGTCTCTAACTCAAATCTGTCCGCGCGCAAACCTCAACCTTCGTCCCCTCGCCCTCGCCTCGACACCATGCACACCCACCACCCACTTCCTTCGCCTTCGTCCTCCCGACCTCTCGGCCCCATGCACACGCGTCCACTCGGCCACAACAACTCCTTCGACTGCTCCCTCACGCGCCCCTGCCGCCGCCGCACCCGTGCTTTGCCCTTGCGCACAGCGTGTCGCAATCGTCATGCCACCCGTGCTTCAGCGCGTCGACGGCGAGGGTGAGGAGCGTTGTTAATGAGAGGAGGAGGTGCGAAGATGAATGCCATGAAAAAGGTCCGTATCACTTACTTTCGCTAGCCCTCCCCCAGCCCTAGTCCTGCCCCTCCCTGCCCGGCCCTGCCTATCCCGCGCACCTGCGCACACCCGGAAGCGGCTCCTCACGCCGCGTCTCTTCCCCTGCTCTCTCTTAGGAGGCGAGGGCACGACCACGCTCCCCGGTACCCTACCGCCCGACGCCTTTTTCTCCAAACACGCCCACTCTACGCTGCGCACCGCCGCGCACGCATCGCACGAGCGCACCCCGTCCTCCGCCTCCGGCTACGTGCACCACCATGCGGCCGGTGCTGCCGAGAGCACCACCTCGCCCGCGAAGCGGCGCTACGTCGCGGACGCGCACGGCCTCGAGATCGTCAAAAAGATCCGGCAGGGCGAGGTCGAGCTGCGCGATCGCACCATCGTCCTGTGCGGCATCAAAGCCAGCATCCGTCCAGCTCGCTTTGCGAAGCTGAAGGCCATCAAGGACGCGAAGAAGCCAGGCAAAGCCCCCACCGCGATCCCCGCTGTCTCAGGTTCGCCCCGCTTCCCACCACTTCGTCTGCCTCCTTCACTGACACGCCTTGCATGACACGCTCCAGACGCAAATTGCTCGTGCGCAGAAAAAGCAAGTGTCGCTTTCCCCGCGCAGTCTTTGCCATATAGAGACGGCCCCGACGCTGACCTCGTGCACACAGAAACCTACTACCCCATCATCATGATATCTTCCTCCCCGACCATCCTCATCACCATGCACAAGGTCAAGTGCTTTCTCGAAGACGCCCTGTATGCCCGCCCTCCCTCTTCCTTCATACGCGTGCGCACGCAGCCGCCGAGGGCAACACGCGCCCAGAGGACCTGATTCCTGTGTATCGCCGGCGGACGACGATCGACCCTCGGGGCGGGAGACGACGACCAGAGTTACTACGTCGTGGACAGCGTCGACGCGCTGAACAAGTTCGGCGCGGATGCGTGGGACCGTGTCGTGTGCGTGATGACGACAGGCTAGGCATGGCAGTTCCGGTGGTACATGTGGAAGGAGCCGCTGAGCCTGTTCCATCATGGTGAGTCTCGCGCTTAGCACGATGGCTTGGCTTGGTTTATTTTTATTCTTGTTTGCACAGTGCTATTGCATTGAAGGGCGTGTACATGTCGTGGACGAACGATCCGTCTAACCCCGGGGTCGAAGACTGGAATGTTACCGAGATCAAGGTACTGCGCTTGCTTGCGGGTCCGTCTCTCCGACTCGTGCTCATAGCTCTGACGTAGATTGACCCCAATCGGGGACGCATCGACAAGTCGACCGTGGCGCACTCCTGGAAGATGCCCGACATGTGGACAACGCAGAACAAGCCGTCGCTGATGATGGCCTGAGCGCTTCGCTCACCCGGCGGCTGGGCATGCTACGCTGCTGCCGATGACGCCCTGTGCACCATGTGTACAGGTCTTGTCAGATTGCAAGGACGCTGTGTTCCTATTCTATCGAGTTGCGGTTATGCGATGTGTGCTTGTGTGTTGGCTCCAGTGTAGCCCACCCTCTCGTTTCTTGTGCTCTCGTCTGTGCGGGTGTGGGTCTGGCTACTACAGACGTCTCTGTCCTCTCTGCGTCGTCGTAACCCGGTGACGACCCCCTGCTGCTCGCCGCCAGATGTGCAGGCACGAGCCCTTTCGCAACGTGTGCGTGCCGCTGGTGCAGATGCTGTATAGGTACAAAATGAAGCTGTGCACGAACCTCCTCGGCGAACCCGCCAAGCACGTCCGCCCGCTTTCCGGAGCACGGTGCACATCTTTCCTTTCCCTTTCGCTCTGTTCGTCTTCCTTCGATCCTCAGGCCCTTTCTCGAGACAACGCCCGCTCAACCTGCTCGATGCTACGCCTGCTCTCTGCCTCGCACACTCCCCACTCACCTGTTCGACCAGCTCGACCAGCTCGACGCTACGCCTTCTCTCCCGCTCTCCCGTCAAACTGCGCTCGAACTCGTGCATGTCTCACCGGCGCCACGCACCCACATTTGGCAGGATCTACACGCACGCGCACCCTGGCCTGTAGCCAACGCTCGCCCGTTGTGCGTCCCACCGGCACCACGCACCCGCCTTTGCGTGGATCTACATGTGTGCTCGTCTTCGCCTGTAGCTCACGCCCGCCCGTGCACATCCCTTCGACATCACGCCCGTCCCCTTGGCCCATCAAACGCATCCACTCGGCCTCCATGACCCCTTCGACCGATTCTGCCTCGGTGCCGTTCCTTCACGCGCCCCCGCCCCGCCACACTTGCGCTCTGCGCCTGCGCTTGAACGCGTCGAGAAGGAGCGAGGAGCAGCTGCTGGCGGGGAGGTGAGCTAGGAAGGACGCGGCTGAGTGGTGCGAAGGTACATACCTTCCGCCCTCGTCCTGTCCGCCCTCGCCACCACTCCCACTCTCCTGCTTCCCCCTCCCAACCCATTCGACACCACTCCCACTCTGCCTGTTCGGCCATCTTAACTTCCTCGACTCTCGACCATAGACTTCGTATGTTACCGCCGTCAATGCAACACATGCCTGCCCTCTGTCTCAACCTGGTTGGCGCCACGCCTGCTCTCCCGCTCGACTCGCTCTCCGCCATTCCCGCTTTCCTGTTCGACCCACGCAGATATCTCGACTGCGGCATCCCGATGATCACATACTCAGCCCTCGATGTTTCCGCCCTCGATGCTAAGCCTGGTCACCCCTCGTTGTTTTTCTTCTTTAGCACACACCACTCAGACGATGCAGATGATGCGGATGATTCATGCACAGCACTCTAGACATGCCAGATGTACCGATGAGTCCGACCTGGGCACTGAGGGAAGATGGCTGTCGAACTGCATACACATATTGTCTGTATTATCTGTGTTGTTTAAGTATTGTCTATCCAACTAGATTGCTTGCCCGTTGTCCACATTGCCTGCTAATCATCTATATCCTCGTGTGTGGTTTCTGTTACCGGTATGTTTCCCTGGTCCCTCTTAGTATCTATTGTCTAGGACATCTGCTGTTGCCTGAGATGGCTGTATGCTGTCGGAGATACCTCGTATTGTCAATGCCGACTGTATGTAACCTCACCTCACCTCACCTAATCTGACCTGACTTTGTCTGAGGGACCTGCTGTTATCTAGAAGGCTGCACGACGTCTGAGATGTCGCATCTTGTCTAGGACACAGGCAGGATGTCTGTGATGACTGCACGACATCTGAGATGTCGCATCTCGTCTAGGACGCAGGCAGGACGTCTGTGACGACTGCCTGATGTCTGAGACGTCGCGTCTCGTCTTAGACGACTGATAGTCGTCAGGGACGTCCTCATGTCACCAGCACTGGCTGCACGACGTCTGAGATGTCGCGTCTCGTCTAGGACGCAGGCAGGACGTCTGTGACGGCTGCGCAATGTCTGAGACGACTGCACGACATCTGAGACGTCGCGTCTCGTCTAGGACGCAGGCAGGACGTCTGTGACGACTGCACAATGTCTGAGACGTCGCGTCTCGTCTAGGACGCAGGCAGGACGTCTGTGACGACTGCCTGACGTCTGAGACGTTGCGTCTCGTCTCAGACGACTGCTAGTCGTCAGGGACGTCCTCATGTCACTAGCACTAGCTGCACAACGTCTGAGACGTCGCGTCTCGTCTAGGACGCAGGCAGGACGTCTGTGACGACTGCCTGACGTCTGAGACGTCGCGTCTCGTCTCAGACGACTGCTGAGACGTTGCGTCTCGTCTAGGACGCAGGCAGGACGTCTGTGACGACTGCCTGACATCTGAGACGTCGCGTCTCGTCTCAGACGACTGCTAGTCGTCAGGGACGTCCTCATGTCACTAGCACTGGCTGCACAACGTCTGAGACGTCGCATCTCGTCTAGGACGCAGGCAGGACGTCTGTGACGACTGCCTGACGTCTGAGACGTCGCGTCTCGTCTCAGACGACTGCTGAGACGTTGCGTCTCGTCTAGGACGCAGGCAGGATGTCTGTGACGACTGCCTGACGTCTGAGACGTTGCGTCTCGTCTCAGACGACTGCTAGTCGTCAGGGACGTCCTCATGTCACTAGCACTAGCTGCACAACGTCTGAGACGTCGCGTCTCGTCTAGGACGCAGGCAGGACGTCTGTGACGACTGCCTGACGTCTGAGACGTCGCGTCTCGTCTCAGACGACTGCTGAGACGTTGCGTCTCGTCTAGGACGCAGGCAGGACGTCTGTGACGACTGCCTGACATCTGAGACGTCGCGTCTCGTCTCAGACGACTGCTGAGACGTTGCGTCTCGTCTAGGACGCAGGCAGGACGTCTGTGACGACTGCCTGACGTCTGAGACGTCGCGTCTCGTCTCAGACGACTGCTGAGACGTCTCGTCTCGTCTAGGATGCAGGCAGGACGTCTGTGACGACTGCACGACGTCTAAGACGTCCCCCCCTCGTCTGTGGTGAAAACAAGGTGTCTCTGACGATGGCCAGATGTCTGAGACGTTGCGTTTCGTCTAGGACGCAGGCAGGACGTCTGTGACGGCTGCGCAATGTCTGAGACGACTGCACGACATCTGAGACGTCGCGTCTCGTCTAGGACGCCGGCAGGACATCTGTGACGACTGCATGATGTCTGAGACGTTGCGTCTCGTCTAGGACGCAGGCAGGACGTCTGTGACGACTGCCTGACGTCTGAGACGTCGCGTCTCGTCTCAGACGACTGCTGAGACGTTGCGTCTCGTCTAGGACGCAGGCAGGACGTCTGTGACGACTGCCTGACGTCTGAGATGTCGCGTCTCGTCTCAGACGACTGCTGAGACATCTCGTCTCGTCTAGGATGCAGGCAGGACGTCTGTGACGACTGCACGACGTCTGAGACGTCCCCCCCTCGTCTGTGGTGAAAACAAGGTGTCTCTGACGATGGCCAGATGTCTGAGACGTTGCGTTTCGTCTAGGACGCAGGCAGGACGTCTGTGACGGCTGCGCAATGTCTGAGACGACTGCACGACATCTGAGATGTCGCGTCTCGTCTAGGACGCAGGCAGGACGTCTGTGACGACTGCACGACGTCTGAGACGTCCCCCCCTCGTCTGTGGTGAAAACAAGGTGTCTCTGACGACGGCCAAATGTCTGAGACGTCGCGTCTCGTCTAGGACACAGGCAGGACGTCTGTGACGACTGCACGACATCTGAGATGTCGCGTCTCGTCTAGGACGCAGGCAGGACGTCTGTGATGACTGCACGACGTCTGAGATGTCGCGTCTCGTCTAGGACACAGGCAGGACGTCTGTGACAACTGCACAACATTCTGAGACGTCGCGTCTCGTCTAGGACGCAGGCAGGATGTCTGTGACGACTGCACGACGTCTGAGACGTCGCGTCTTGTCTCAGACGACTGCTGAGACATTGCGTCTCGTCTGGGATGCAGGCAAGATATCTGTGACGACTACACAACATCTGAGACATTGTGTCTCGTCTCAGACAACTGCTAGTTGTCAGGGACATCCTCATGTCACCAGCACTGGCTGTACTCTCTCACCTAGCCTCTCACCTGACTCCTCACCTGCCTCCTCACCTGCCTCCTCACCTGCCTCCTCACCTGCCTCCTCACCTGCCTTCTCACATGTCTCCTCACCTGACTCCTCACCTGGCCCCTCACCTAGCCTCTCACCTGCCTCCTCACCTGGCCTCTCACCTGGCCTTTCACCTAGCCTCTCACCTGGCTCCTCACCTGCCCAACATCTTGGATTTTTTTCGTCTCACCTACCATCCGCCTACCACCTCTTATAACGCCGCGGTTCACGACGCCGCGGTTGTGCATGACGAGACACTGGGCAACACCGCGTCCTCGGGGAGCCACCGTTGGAAGCGAGGAGAAGGCGGCGAGGGGAAGGCGGCGACGCCGTGTTGGCGAGGAGGCAGGGCCGTCGAGGCCTCGCCGTTGACGATCTCGGTGGTGTGCACGGGGAGGCAAGGTCCAGGCGGTGAGGTGGTCGGCACCTGGCGTGTAGAGACGGCGTGCAGGCCGCAGCGTGAAGAGCTGGCAGGATCGAGAAGGCTGCTGCACGCCTGGGGTCATCGGGACCGAGCGTGCAGGCGGCAGCGCGGAGGCCTCGGTGTCGTCGTCAGGGCCGTCGTGTCGAGCGGGCGCTGTTGTTGTCGAGGAGCAGGCGGGGTGGATGAAAACGTGAGGAGGCGCCGTCGAGTGAGGAGCCTGGGGTGAGGAGGCCGGGGTTGTTCACGAGACCTCGGGCGACGCGCCGTTGTCGAGGCAAGGGACCGGCAGTGGAGGCGGCGTTGTCGAGCCTGGGACCGTCGTCGGCACCGGGCAGGGTCGAGGTGTGGTCGAGCCTGGCGGTGGAGGGGGTAGCATCGAGGCGGTAGAGTCGAGGCGGCGGAGTCGAGTCGAGGTCGTCGGAGGCGGTGGCTGCGAACCTGGTGTCGTCGTCGGGAGTGGGGATAGAGACGGAAGCGTTGAGGCGGCGGCGTGGTCGGGACAGGGCCGCGTCGAGGCGGTAGGGTCGAGGCGGCGTCGTCGAGTCGGCGTCGCCGAGTCGGTGTCGTCGAGTCGGCGTCGCCGAGTCGGTGTCGTCGAGTCGGTGTCGTCGAGTCGGTGTCGTCGAGTCGGTGTCGTCCGAGGCGGCAACTGCGAGCCTGATGTCGCCGTCAGCACCGGCCGGGGCGCGAGGATGCGGATGCGGATGCGGCAGCGGCCGCCTGGTCGAGGAGGGCGGCGCGGAGGAGGGCGGTGCTCGTGGCGGATATGGGCTTGGACTGGTCCTGCACGGTGCTGTCTCGGCCGCCGGCGCTGGGCATGGTGCGTCACAACTCAGAGGAGCGGCGTTAGCTGGAGGAAGCGGTGGTAGTGGTGGTGTGGGTGGTGGTGGTGGCGACAGCGGAGGAGGCAGAGGAGGTAGAGGGAAGGTGGAGGAGGCGGAGGACGTGTCGGGGTGGTGGACGGCGGTGGTGTCGAGCTGGAGCGAGCAGGCGAGCGCGGCGTCGAGCGGGAGATGCGGGTCAGTCGAGCGTAGGTCCGGGCAACCCATGCGATGCGCGAGGCGATGTGGACGATGCGGGCGAGCCGGCCGGTGGGCCAGCGGGCCAGTGGGCATGAGATCGTGCGAGGAGAGCGGGGAGGGTAGCACAGCGAGCGATCGGGTCGAGAGGGTCGGACGGGGGAGCGAGTCGGACGGGAGAGCAGGTCGAACGAGATAGCGGGGCGGACGGGAGAGCGGGTCGAAGGTGGGTGAGGTTGAGCAGACGAGAGGAGGGGGCGGGTAGAGTCGAGGGATAGGCCGTTGAGGGCGACGTGGAGAGGACGTCGAGGGCGAGAGGTGTGCGTGTACGGGGGAGGAACTGGGGCGAGTGACGACGTACCTATGGTTATGTCCTCGTCGTCCATTTCCTCCCTCTTCTGTGCTCCTTCTCGTCCTCCTCCTCGTTGTCGTGCTTTTCCGCCTCGTCGAGTAGCGTTGGTTCGTGGGTGTTGGTGGAATGGGACGCCGCTGCCGTGGAGACCGTGGATTGTGTCGAATGAGACAGCGGTGGGAGCAGGCAACTATTCGAAGGGACGCGTGTGCAAGGGACCGAGGGAACGAGTAGTCGAGGCAGATGAGCGGTCGTGGCATCGAACGAGCCGAGCGGGAGCGCACGAGGGAGCCGAGAGAGGGAGGGATATACTGGACGAGAGCGGGAGGGACGGATGTGCAGGTCGACGCAAAGAAAGACGACGTACCCCGTTTGTGCCCTCTCTGTTCCCCCTTGTCTTTCCGCCGCCGCCGCCGCCGTTCCTCAGCGTCATCTTCCTCAGCGTCGTTGTCGTCGTCATCGTCATCTTGGTCGCCTTCGTTGTCGTCGTCGTTGACGCTCGGACATTTGCGATGATTGGCGTGCCATCGGGCAGCGTGGGCGTAGGGGCGTTGGTGGAGCGGGACGCCATCGCCGTGGAAACCGTGCAGCACGCCAAACGAGACAGTGATGGGCGCAGGCGTGGGGTCGAAGGGATGCGTGTGCACGACGCCGAGGGAACAAGTGAGGGGTTGAGGCGGACGAGCGGGAGCTGGAGAGTCACGAAGTTAATTAAGTGGTCGCGTGCGCGCGACGCGAAGTTGAGTCCTTCGCACCCGTCTCTAACTCAAGTCTGTCCGCGCGCAAACCTCAGCCTTCGTCCCCTCGCCCTCGCCTCGACACCATGCACACCCACCACCCACTTCCTTCGCCTTCGTCCTCCCATCCTCCCGGCCCGATGCACACGCGTTCACTCGGCCACAACAACCCCTTCGACTGCTCCCTCACGCGCCCCTGCCGCCGCCGCACCCGTGCTTTGCCCTTGCGCACAGCGTGTCGCAATCGTCACGCTACCCGTGCTTCAGCGCGTCGACGGCGATGGTGAGGAGCGTTGTCAATGAGAAGAGAAGGTGCGAAGAGGAATGCCATGAAAAAGGTCCGTGTCACTTACTTTCGCTAGCCCTCCCCCAGCCCTAGTCCTGCCCCTCCCTGTCCGGCCCTGCCTGTCCCGCGCACCTGCGCACACCCGGAAGCGGCTCCTCACGCCGCGTCTCTTCCCCTGCTCTCTCCTAGGAGGCGAGGACACGACCACGCTCTCCGGTACCCTACCGCCCGACGCCTTCTTCTCCGGGCACGCCCATTCGACGCTGCGCACCGCCGCGCACGCATCGCACGAGCACACCCTGTCCTCTGCCTCCGGCTACGCGCACCACCATGTGGCCGGCGCTGCCAAGAGCACCACCTCGCCCGCGAAGCAGCGCTACGTCGCGGACGCGCACGGCCTCGAGATCGTCAAGAAGATCCGGCAGGGCGAGGTCGAGCTGCGCGATCGCACCATCGTCCTGTGCGACATCAAAGTCAACGTCCGTCCAGCTCGCTTTGCGAAGCTGAGGGCCATCAAGGACGCGAAGAAGCCAGGCAAAGCCCCCAGCGCGATCCCCGCTGTCTCAGGTTTAAAACGCCTCCGCGGCCGACATCGTGGCGGCGCAGGGGAAAGAGGCGGCGGTGAGCGGGGGCGTAGGCGTGGACGAGGACAGAGACGGGGTCGGGAAGGGAAAGGTTAGTCCCTCGAAGATCTGTAGATAGTAGAAGTAGAGGAAAAGAGAAGGAAATCAGTACATGCCCTCGGCGATGCAGAGGCCCATCGTCCGTTTGCAAAGCCGAGTGTGAGAAATAAAGGATACAATAAGATATAATAAGAACATACTCACAGTGCGGGCATCTGTAAGGTTAATGCTTATAGGTTGTCTCATTCATGTAGAGTCGAGTTTGTGCAGGTTTTGTGCTTGTTGGCATAGCGGAATCCTAATACGCGGCTGACATGACGAGCCTCTCCAGCCGCAGCGAGGCTCGTCATGTCAGCTGTGTATCAGGACTCAGTCAAGCTGATACGCGGCTGACATGACAAGCCTCTCCAGCCGCAGTGAGGCTCGTCATGTCAGCCGCGTATCAGGACTCAGCCCTGTCAATACGCGGCTGACATGACGAGCCTCTCCAGCCGCAGTGAGGCTCGTCATGTCAGCCACGTATCAGGACTCAGCCCTGCCAATACGCGGCTGACATGACAAGCCTCTCCAGCCACGGACAGGCTCGTCATGTCAGCCGTATATTAGCATGGGTGGCTTCTTCACCTCTTAATGGCCTCTTTAGCCCTGCCATACCCCTGTCCTACCCTGAACCTTCTAGCTTTTCAGGTTAGAATGGTCTTTGGCGCTCGGACGGTCGCGATGCTTGGCCCGTCATCGGGCAGCGTGAGCGTGTGGGCGTCGGTGGGGCAGGACGCCTCAGCGACGGTGATCGTGGGTGGCACCGGGAAAAGAGATGGTGGCGAGCGTGAGCGTAGGTGTGGACGAGGTTAGAGGACGAGGCAGGGAAGGGACGGATTAAAATCTGCAGACAGTAAAAGTAAATAAAAATAAAAATAAACCTCAGTACACGCCTTCGGCGATGCTTGCTTTCTCAGGGCATCGGCGGAGGCCCATCGTCCCGTTCGCAAAGTTGAGTGTGTGGAAGAGAGGGCATCGAAGAGTAGGTTAGAAATGTGCTCACAAGACTAGTCAGATTGATGCTTGTCCCGGTTTCGCAATCCATTGTTGCGTGGGCAGCGGGTACATGCCTTCAGCGAGGCAGAGGCCCATCGTCCGTTTGCAAAGCCGAGTGCAAGAAATAAAGGGTACAATAAGATATAATAAGAACATACTCACAGCGCGGGCATCTGTAAGGTTAATGCTCATAGGCTGTCTCATTCATGTAGAGTCGAGTGTGTGCAGGTTTTGTGCTTGTTGGCACAGCGGAATCCTGATACGCGGCTGACATGACGAGCCTATCTAGCCACGGACAGGCTCGTCATGTCAGGCGCGTATCGGGACTCAGCCCTGCCAATACACGGCTGACATGACGAGCCTCTCCAGCCGCAGCGAGGCTCGTCATGTCACTTGTGTATCAAGACTCAGCCAAGCTGATACGCGGCTGACATGACGAGCCTCTCCAGCTGCAGCGAGGCTCGTCATGTCAGGCGCGTATCGGGACTCAGCCCTGTCAATATGCAGCTGACATGACGAGCCTCTCCAGCTGCGGACAGGCTCGTCATGTCAGCCATGTATTGGCATGGGTAGCTTCTTCACCTCTTAATGGCCTCTTTAGCCCTGCCATACCCCTGTCCTACCCTGAACCTTCTAGCTTTTCAGGTTAGAATACGACAATAAGGGGTGCTGAAAGCTGCTGTGCGGAGTGGGGCTGCATGCTGCAAAATTTGTGTGCTGCTGCAGCAGGTTACGAGCAGAGGATGGCGACGAGCGTGTCGTTCATGGCTATAACGTTGAGGTAGGGGCAAAGATGAAGGCGGGAGGTGTACACGTACAGGGGAGGAACTGAGGTGAGTGACGACATACCTCTCGTTGATGTCGACCGTTCCCAACCGTGGGTGTCAGCATGAGCGAGGGATAGCCATAGACAAGGACAAGAAGGTGGAGGTGGAAAGAGGATAAGTGGCCGCGGCTGATACGCGGCTGACATGACGAGCCTCTCCAGCTGCAGCGAGGCTCGTCATGTCAGGCGCGTATCGGGACTCAGCCCTGCCAATACACGGCTGACATGACGAGCCTCTCCAGCCGCAGCGAGGCTCGTCATGTCAGGCGCGTATCGGGACTCAGCCCTGCCAATACACGGCTGACATGACGAGCCTCTCCAGCCGCAGCGAGGCTCGTCATGTCACTTGTGTATCAAGACTCAGCCAAGCTGATACGCGGCTGACATGACGAGCCTCTCCAGCCGTAGTGAGGCTCGTCATGCCAGCCATGTATCAGGACTCAGCCCTGTCAATACGCGGCTGACATGACGAGCCTCTCCAGCTGTAGTGAGGCTCGTCATGTCAGGCGCGTATCGAGACTCAGCCCTGCCAATACGCAGCTGACATGACAAGCCTCTCCAGCCGCAGCGAGGCTCGTCATGTCAGGCGCGTATCAGAACTCAGCCAAGCTGATACGCGGCTGACGTGACGAGCCTCTCTAGCCACAGACAGGCTCGTCATGTCAGCCATGTATTGGCATGGGTAGCTTCTTCACCTCTTAATGGCCTCTTTAGCCCTGCCATACCCCTGTCCTACCCTGAACCTTCTAGCTTTTCAGGTTAGAATACCATTAATACGCTCCTCAGACATGGAAAGCGTTGAAGGCTGAACTGCTTAGAGTTGAACAGCCTGGAATTCTGACGCGTGTATACATCGTTAATGTCCGCACTAATTCTCATGCCTGCTTAGCAATGCAAAGAGAACTAAGCCACAGTCTGAGTGCTCAGCAAATTTAGTGGAACATCAGGCGAGTTTGCTGGTGCAGTTGCACGGGATCCACATGCGCACGCAGCCGCTCATCCAGAGCGTGACGTCTGCGTCGCGCTCGAGCATCCAGCTTGTCACTAGGCACTACGCAGTCGGTTATGCGACTGGAAAAGGGCGGAGGACGGCGGCGGGGGCATGATCACGGGCAGAGACAACTTGCCGTATCACTGCGAGGACGCGGACGTGCTGAGCAGCCGAAAGAACTTAGCGCTGGAGCGGTCGTTCGACAGCGGCACTGGACTTGCGAGGTGTGCAGTCAGCGGTTGGCCGACAACGAGCGTGGCTTCCAGATGGATGACGAAAAGACAGATGCGAAAAGACAGATGGAGAGATGAGCATGGGCATAGAGATGGGGACAGGGATGGGAATGACAGGGAACACGCTTCCGAGCTCGACGTCGAAAATGCCGCCACGCGGAGTCAACCCTGTCCGAGGTTGCATCGTGGGAGTGTCGCGCATGGCTTGGACCTCACTGAGCTTGTTCGTGTGGTCGCTGAGCTCGCGCAGGATGTCGTTCCCCTGCTGCGCCAACACGGGCGGGAGGTTGTCGTGACAGACGGCGACGATGCTGGACATGATCGTGATGATCTGCGTGAGGTTCTCATTGAGCGTTGGCGAAGGTATCAGCGAGCGGACACCGGACAGGATGCTCTGGATGGCGTAGACGATCAAAACGGTCGGTGCCTCGAGGTAGGGCCGCGAAAAAGCGTGAGCGCAGGGGTGAATGAAGCACGGCACGAATATTACCTTGAGCTCCGTCCAGGCGTCTTCGGAGCCCTCTGCGAGCTCCGAGTCATTGCTGAGCACGCCCATTGTGCTCTCCATGCGCACCTGGTCAAAGACCGGGGGCGGCGAGCAGCCCGCGGAGCTCGAGCGCTCCAACGACGCTTTGCAGAAGCGGCTGTTGCTCGACGAGCGCCCCGAGAACGGCGGGGCGTCTCGACGGCGACTCGGCCGAGTCGAGCGGCTACTGGCAGAGCTGGTTGGGCTGCAGTGGGTAGTACTCCTACTCTACGTCCACGCGCCTGTTCGAGGCGGACGACGAGCTCGCGCGCTGCGCGGACACCGCAGGGTTTGCCTCCTCGACCAAGCGGAGGGTAGGCGAGAACCGGTTCGACGCGGCGGGCGAGTACTGCTCCTGCTCTTGTTTGGTCACCCTGCGGATGAACACCGTGTGCGCGATCTCGGTGACCACGGCCGAGACGTGGCTCGCGACGGCGTGGGGGAGGCTGACGGGGGACAGGCTGGAGCTGGTGGCGTGCATCTTGGAGGTGACGACGAGGTTGCCATGTCTGGGATGCCGCCGTCTTGCGACATGGGCAGCTGCTCGTCAAACTGGGCATCTTAAGGAAGATCTGTGAGGTGGCTGTGAGGAACGCGGGTCAGCCGACGATTGTGCATGAGGATGAGAGTGCACCTTTGAGGCTCCGGAGCTCAGCCTTGACCTGCTTGTACTTGCGCTTGTAGTTCTTGAGGTGGATGTCCATGTCGTGGATGATGAGGAGGTCCGTGTCTTTCAATGTCATCAGCTCGTCGTCGCTTCGCAAGACGTCGGAGACCTCCGCGAGAAGACCCTTCATGTCAGAGCGGTCCATGATTTCGGAATAGGCGCCTCCAAGGCCGCCCATGTGCTTGTCCTCCACCCGCTCACAGCGCTCGCGCAGGAGCTGCCGCTTATCCTCGCCTCATGTGCTTTGGTGAGCTCCTTTTGCATGGCGAGCATCACGGTGCTCTGTTCCTCTGCGGGCTGCACGAAGGGAGTTGAACATGCGGCAGAACACGCATGACGGACGACTCACTCGCCTGAGCTAGCCGAGCTCGACCTCGAGCTGCTGGACGCGCTCGTTACTCTCCATCCTGCGGCGCTCCTTCTCGCCCACGCCCTCGACCTAATTCTCGAGGCCGGCGATGTGGCTCTGCATGGTCACGTTCGAGAACTCGTCGTCGCGGCGCATCTTCTCGCACTCCCCGCCTGCACCATTGCTTGTGCGGCTGTTCTTCAGCAAGAGATCGGGCGCGACGGATGCGTGCCCCAACGACATATTGTCGTAATATTCATCGCCGCCGCTGCGCCCACCCGCGTCCTCGTCGATGCTGCCGAGGGTGAGTGCGCTGAGGCCGCCCGCCATCTCGTTCAGGCCGGGCTCCTCGCCGGCCATGCTGCCGCTCTCGCGGGCGTCGCGACCGTAGGGGACCTCGGCGTCCTGCTCTGCGATGGTGCTCTTGTTAGGGATAATGATCTGGCTCTTGGCAGTAGTGCCCTGGGCGTTGGTCGTGCCGGTTGAGTCGCTCGTGCTGGCGGCGCTCGGGTGGCGACCGGCGGGGTCCTGACAAAGGTCCTTGGAGGGCCATCGACGCGAGGACGGGGAGAAGGGTGCGTCGTCGCCGACACCGCCATAGGGGTCTTTGCTGCAGCGGCCAGAGGAGCCAAGATTGTCTTCGCTAGGATGGTGGCGGGCGCCGGTGCTGCTGGAGCAATCGCAGTCGTCAGAAGTGCGGGTGAGGCAGCGGGGCGGAGTGGGACGCCTTGAGCAGGGGGACACGGCAAAGTCGGGAGATGGGGAGTCGTCGTAGGTGGATCCGGGCGTCTAGCTGGGTGAATCCGCTGCCTGACGATGGAGTAAGCGCGGGAGGCAGGGATGGGACGTGAAAAGAGGTGGAACACAACCTGTCCTTTAACTTTGGGTATCATCGCGCAAGCTCGTAGCAGACGTCGCTGCAGAGGTACTGGTTCACCATCTGCACGAACGGGGTCGCCTCGTGGGACGAGCTCGAGTAGATGAGCGACGAGGGCGAGACGAAGACGTCCATGTGCGCGTTGAGGATGATGAGCACCATGTACAGGGAGAGCAGCTTGGAGCGCATTGCGTGCGACTTGAGGTCGCGCTCGCTGTGGGCGGGGCACGCAGGCACGGGGTTCGATAAGAGGTGATGTGGATGTGGTGCGAGGAGGAGAGAGCGAACCTTTCCGTGTTGAGGGGCTTCATTGTGAGCTTGCACGTGGACCGGAAGACGACGAAGGCGTCCTTGAGGAAGAGGTCGTTGATCGTCATCGTGTGTGCCGGGGGAGCATGATGCCCCTGGGCTAGGGTGCTTGGGTGAAGAGTGGGTTCGCTGGCGTGCGGGTTAGTCAAAAGGGGACACAAGTGGAACTGTGCGAGGGAGACCCACGCGTGAGGGGTACCCGGCCTGTCCGCGCCGTGTTCAATCCCGTTCGATGAGGGCAGCTCGAGGACAGACAAGTCGTCTTGGGCGGCTACCGGCGGCGAAAGAGGGAGCGGGATCTCGAGTGAAATGTCGTCTGCCGAGGGCGCCTCGTCCTAGGACGGCAGCGCGCGCGGCGGCTCAGTGTCCGGCATGGATGGCGAGAACGAGTCGTGCTTTGCGAACGGGGCATCGTCGGCCTTGGACGCGAGCGACGCGGTGGACTCTGCAGTGACGGGCGGGGCGACCTTGCTGTGCGATAAGATGTGGTGAACCATCTGGGTGAGGCCGCCCCGGGCGGCGGTCTGGTTGACGGGGTCGGTAGACATGAGGAAGACGTTGTAGACGGTGCAGACGGCCTTGAGGAGCGAGGACTGGTGGACGAGGATGGTGGAGGAGAGGACGAGGGCGAGGAGAGCCTTGACGACCTGGAGCCTAACCAAGTCGGCGGTGGTCTCAGTGCGACAGGTGGTGATGGTATGCACGACGAGGTCCACGAGCGAGGGCGGGGGGAGGTCGCTCTGGGAGGTGCTCGAGGTGGAGTGGCTGGGCCCAGACCCGGGGACAGGGGCGGGGACGGGAGGACGCGTGTTCGGGAGGCCTGGCCTCGACGAAGAAGGAGTAGGAGATGAGCTTGGAGATGCAGTCAAGGCTGGCGACCATGAGCTTCTCGTTGCGGGTCTCGCAAGCGAGGCAGAGGGGCTTGAAGATCTCGCGAGGGTGGTCGTCGCCCATGCCTGCGCGGACAATCTCGAGGGCGATATCGACGCCCTCCCTGAGCGGGGCGGAGCGCTTTGCCTCGTGGGAGGCGGCGGTGTCGAGGGCGGAGGTGAAGAGCACAGTGGAGACGGAGTTGCTCTGGGAGATGGTCATGGAGCGCTTGTGGGAGGAGGGCGGTGTGGAGGAATGCGGTGGACATGCACGGGGAGAACGCGGTGTGGGTGTCGATCGTGCATGAGGCGTCGGTGGAGGAGAGCCGGGAGGACGGGGAGTGGTGCACGCGGTAGCTAAGGCTGTCTCTGCACGGGGGCGGGTCTTGCAGCGAGTTCTTGGATGGCGGCATTGGGGGAGGCGCTGGCGCAAAGAAAGACGACATACCTCATGGATATCCTCGTCGCCCGCGCCCTCTCTCTTCCCAGCTTATCTTTCCGCCATCGCCGTTCCTCAGCGTGGTCGTTGTCGCTGTCGTCACGACCGTCAGTGTGGTCTTCATTGTCGTCGTCTTTGACGCTCAGATGGTCACGATGCTTGGAGCATTATCGGGCAGCGTGGGCGTAGGGGCGTTGGTGGAGCAGAATGCCTCCGCAGCCGACATTGTGGTGGCACAGGGGAAAGAGACGGCGGTGAGCGGGGGAGTAGGCGTGGACGAGGACAGAGACGGGGTCGGGAAGGGAAAGGTTAGTCCCTAGAGGATCTGTAGATAGTGACAACGCGCTGTCAGCAATGTGTGGACGCGACGCGACATTGCAGCGTGCTTGATCACGAGACGTTGAAGGAGCACTGTGTGCCGACACAGTCGGACTGTGTGGCGCGACAATCATCGGACTGTGTGCGGCACGGCCGGACTGTGTGGCGCGGAATCACCGCCAAATCTCGGACTGTCACCGCGAATCCGGACTGTGTGGCGCTGAACCAGCGCCAAAATCCGGACTGTGTGCGGTCTCGGCCGGACTGTGTGGCGCAACAGAGAGACTGTGCGTGGTGTGACAACAGTGTGACAACTGTGGGTCCGCAATCTCCCGACCGTGTGCCGCCCTTTCCCGATGCTGACTAAACTGTGTCTCCGGGTTGCAGAATACCCTCAACATCACAAACAATTACATATCTCTTGATCCCCTTATCCAAATAATAAAATTAGGGGATGATTTGAACGGTAGTGTATGTAGGAGCATTTTATTAGTTTTGCAATGGAAATCAAAGGACAATTGTGGACTGGAGACTCAGTTTTTTGAGTTTTTCCCTCAATTCTGTATTTTGCCTGTAACATCTTCAGTACTCCATGTCTACTAATGAAAATATTAGGGTACCATAACAAATACATTTTAAGCCTATTGAATCAGACAGAATTGTGTGCAACTTCGGATTTGGCTCCCAAAACCCAGACTGTGTGAAGCACAGTCTGGTTTTAGGGGGTAGACTGTTTAAATCCATATCTATTGAACCCCTGATTCAATCTCGCTGCTTCTGGGCCTCAAAGTTGAAGCAGGGTATGAGATTTACAGAAAGGATTTTTTTATATTTATATTTACATTTCATTGGCAACACAGTAGTTTCGGATATCGGTGGACTCAAAAGTGTCGGTAATACTACTAGGTTAGAATAACTCATTTCGGTGCTTCCGGTGATAGCAGATGAGACCGGACGTCCGCACGCGATAGTTATCAGCTAGCAGCAAACGGGAAGGCCCGACAGCGGATGCAGTGCTGCAAATAAAATAACGCACCAAGCTGGTGTGACCCTTAATGTCTGCAGGCTTATCCAGCGGTGCCAAAATATTCTTTGTGAGTATCTTGCCAAGTTCGACGCCCACCGGATCTGTTGCGCCAGTTCAGCAAACACGGATTTATGCGCCCACACCAGGGACGCACGCACCAAATACGTTGATGCCCGGATGAGGCCCTGCGTAAAGATCTTGTGTTAGTAGAGCACAATGAGCTGAGCATTGCGGGCGTGAACAGCGGGAAGAAGAGAGTGTTGCTCGGCCAGTTGCCCATGAAGAGCTTCCTCTTCACGAGTGCCTTGCTCGCGCCCGGTCCCACCTCCTACAACACTAACCGTTCTTCAGTACCGCCGAAACAACACGCGGACACTACCGAAGAGGGATCGGGAGAGGGGACAGAGGGGGTGCGCACCTGGTGTACTTGCTCCTCAGTTTTGCCAAGCACGAGCGCTTTGGGTGGCGCGAAGTAGTTGCTGAGCGGGATGCGGTGGTGAAGCGAGCCACAAAGCGGATTGTGTGATGTTGCGGGAGTGAGAAAGTCCGTCGGGACGAGTTTTGTGCCCTGGTACAGCAGCTGGCAGAATGCTGGCCGTTTATGCCCTTTACATTCCAGACAATTGGCTGTGGCATGCGCAGTGCAGTCAGCCTTGACAGCAGAGAGTGGGTTGGAGAGAGGATATGCTCGCCGGTCTGATAGTCAACTCGCTTGCCGCTCTTGGTGATGAGTTGCCGTTAGAATCCATGTAACCTTGATGCAGGTAGTCCTTGAGCTTGTACATGTACTGGTTGCAAGGAAGTAGCGCGTGCAGGCACAGAGAGCCGGAGAGGTCTGGTGATAAGGAGCGATCAGGATTCAGCGGAGTAAGAGGAAGGAGGAGGGGAGACTTTAGTGCCTGGGGAAGAAACGTGCATGCGTAGAGCGGAGAGCAGAGACTTCGAGAGAGGAGCAGCAAGGAAGAGAACGAGAGGCACGCACCGTTGTACCACTCTGCGTGCTCATCGAGTGCACGTCCGTCGTGAACGTCGCCGTCATCCGTGCTCGTCTCCTTTACCGTTGCGGCCGCTGCCATTCATTCCTCCACTGCCAGCCAGATAGGTAAGGTCGAGGGCGTGACAATTGACGAATGAGGGGCTGAGGGCGTGAAGGCCAAGGGACGAGGGGGTCGGGAGAACGAAGGGAAGAAGGGTCGAGTATGTTCGAGGTCGAGTGTGCGCGAGGTATGTTGTGCGCGGGGTTGAGGGGCCAAAAAGAGAAAAGAATGTGAGGATGTGAAGACAAGGGATTCAGCGTGTGCAGCATCGAGCGCGGGTGCGCTCTCGGCGATAACCCAGAACGAGGGGGGACTAGACGAGGAGTCAACGATAGGTCGAGGGCTCGAGCATGCGTGCATGGGCTTGACGAGACGCACGAGTGCGGATGTAGGTCGCAGGCGAAGACGGGTGCGTGGGCCCAAGGGGTTGATGCAGTCGAAGGCACTCGGTGGCGAGCGAGCGTGGACTAGAGGAGACAGGTGTGGGATCAAGGGGACGCGCGGGCGGTTGTGGGTCGCAGGCGAAGGCAGGTTCCTGTCGTCGAGGGGTCGCACGTGCATGCATCAGGGTGGGATTGTCTAACGAGGAGGTCAAGTGAGCGAGCAGCCATAACGACAAGGAGGCTGCAGAGGTTGCGGGGCACATGTTGAGCAAAGGGCGGGTGGAAAGGGCGAGAGCGAGAGGTACGAACCTTGGTAACGCTCAGCCTTCCTCTGCCTAGCTCATTTCTCCGCCACCAGCTGCTCCGAACCTTCCTAGTCCACACGCTCAACCCCGAGTCCCCTGACCTTCGCAATTCTCCGTGCCCGAGCATGCAGTCTAAGTCCAACGCAATCTTCCCTTCATCGAACGACAACGACGACGGAGGGACGTCGGAATCTTAGTGATGTTCGCTTTGCGTCGAGAACACGCGTGCGCTCGAAGGAGAATTTCATCCTCGACCTCCTTGACGACACAGCGTGGTCGTGGTCCAGACCCTCGACGGAGCGAGCAACCAACCATCCGTGCGTCCTTGCCGTTGAGCCGCTTGATGGACCTCGACACTCGGACCTACGTACCGGACGAGTCTGGCCTGAGGAAACGAACCCTGAGTGTCGGGGGGGTTGTGGCTATGGTCGTCAACGAGAACAAGGGCGTACTGTCCGAGCCCATCGAGCAGCCTGCCTGCCGTGCCGGAGAACGGATCAGCGGGCATGGCACATTCACAACACGAGCGCGGCGGATACCCATCTCCGGGAGAGGGCGAAACTCCCCTGAGAGACGACACAGCCAGGAAGAGATCGACCTTCAAACCACGACGTACCGGCTTGCTCAATGAGTTCCCATCCATCGTGCATGTCTTCGTTGTCCGTTTCAACCCTCTTCCCACCTCGTATCTTCCTTCCAGCCATTCCTTGTCCTCGACGAGGCGCCGCGTCCGATCTGCAGGCAGTCGACAGTTGGGGGTTCGAGGGACTGAACGTCGAGGCGTTTGAGGGGACGAGTAGGCGGCCGTGAGTGGTGTCGAGGAGACGAGCGTGGGGGCGGATATCAGTCCCAGGCGAAAGCGCCCGCGTGGACCTGAGGGGACGATCCCGGATCCCGGATCACCACTTGACCGAGCCGAGCACACGAGTGCCCATGGCCTCGAGCACGCAGTCCGGCCGTGTTGAGTGGCGTCCGGGCAATGCAGACGATGTGCGGAGGGGACGTAGAGGACACGAGCAAGTGGCCGTGGTGCCGAGTGGGTCGAGCACGAGAGCGAGCGAGCGGGTTGAGAGCGTCGGGCAAGCAGGTCGACAGGGTCGAGCAGGAGTGGATGAGAGGAAGACAGGACGAGGGTACAACGGGAGTAAGAGATGACGACGTACCACCAGCTGGGTCTCATCCTCCTCGTCCACACTCGAACGGCCGCGATCCTTTGCGTGTCGTCAGGCAGCGTGCGCTCCGGGGGTGCAGACGGCAGTGAATGTGGGCGTAGGTGTGGACGAGGACAGGGGTCGCCGTCAGTGGAGGGACAGTGCGTGGCGGCGGTGCGTGAGGTCGAAGGACGGGACGTCGGCCTTGAGACAGTGAAGCGGCGCGGTCCAAGGTGCGTAGGCTTCAAGGCTGTTGAGAGGAGAGAGGACGCATGTGCATGAGTTCGAGGGGATGCGTGCGTGCGGCGGAAATGTTAAGGGAGGGGCAAGAAGAAACACGAGAGGAGGCACATACCCTCGTAACAATCAGCCCTCCCTTTCCCGTCTTGTCTCTCCGCCGCCAGCTTGCCCTTGCCCTCCTTGTTGACACGTTCGAACGCATGTAGCGCGTCTGAGCAGAGCGCAGGGTGCATCTTGAGTCGTCGCGCTCGGGTTCACCTAGCGACGGTAGCGGTGAGTCGGTGGAGGAGGGGTCGTGCGAGGGTGAGAAGCCGCTCTCCTGCATGGACGCCGAGTTGGGATGCAGGGTCAGGATGAACTTGCTGAGCGCGCGCGCAAAGGCAAGGCATGTCGCCGCTCAAGAACGCGCACGCGGAAGGCCTCGGCGACGCGGGAGAGGAGTGCAGGGTAGACGATGGGGGCGCGTCAGTCGCCGCGTCTCCTCCTTGCCGATCTTCTGCGTCGCACGTCGTGCGAGAAGCTTCCCCGTCCTATACCGTTCATACAGCAGCCAAGGGTGGAGGGGGGCGTGACGCTGGGGGAAGGCAAGCCCGGCCGGTGCGCGAGGATGCGGATGCGGATGCGGCAGCGGAGGCCTGGTCGAGGAGGGCGGCGTGTATGTGAGCGGTGCTCGCCGCGGACATCGACTTGGAGCAGTCCTGCGAGGTCCGGTCGCGGTCGCGGCGGCTGGCGCTGGGCGTGGTGCGCAAGGACTCGGAGGAGCGGCGTGAGGAGGTGGAGGAGGCGGAGGCGGCGGCGGTGGTGGTGGTGGTGGCGGTGGGCGAGGCGTCGGAGGCAGAGGTGTTGACGAAGGTGGAGGAGGCGGAGGACGTGCCGGGATGGTGGGTGGTGTCAAGCTGTAGCGAGTAGGCGAGCGCGACGTCGAGTGGAAGATGCGGGTGAGACGAGCGGGGGTCCGGGCAACGCATGCGATGCGCGAGGCGATGTGGACGATGCGGGCGAGCCGGCCGGTGGGCCAGTGGGCATGAGATCATGCGAGGAGAGCGGGGAGGGCAGTACAGCGAGCGATGGGGTCGAGAGGGCCGGACGGGAGAGCGGGTCGGACGGGAGAGCGGGTCGGACGGGAGAGCGGGTCGGACGGGAGAGCGGGTCGGACGGGAGAGCGGGTCGGATGTGGAAGAGGTTGAGCGGACGAGATGAGGGGGCGGGTAGAGTCGAGGGATAGGCCGTTGAGGGCGACGTGGAGAGGAGGTCGAGGGCGAGAGGTGTGCGTGTACGGGGGAGGAACTGGGGCGAGTGACGGCGTACCTATTGTTATGTCCTCGTCGTCCGTTTCCTACCTCTTCTGTGCTCCTTCTCGTCCTCCTCCTCGTTGTCGTGGGTTTCCGCGTCGTCGAGCAGCGTTGGTTCGTGGGTGTTGGTGCAGCGGGACGCCGCTGCCGTGGAGACCGTCAATCGTGTCGAATGAGACAGCGGTGGGAGCAGGCAACTGGTCGAAGGGATGCGTGTGCACGACGCCGAGGGAACAAGTGAGGGGTTGAGGCGGACGAGCGGGAGCTGGAGAGTCACGAAGTTAATTAAGTGGTCGCGTGCGCGCGACGCGAAGTTGAGTCCTTCGCACCTGTCTCTAACTCAAATCTGTCCGCGCGCAAACCTCAACCTTCGTCCCCTCGCCCTCGCCTCAACACCATGCACACCCACCATCCACTTCCTTCGCCTTCGTCCTCTCATCCTCTCGGCCCCATGCACACGCGTCCACTCGGCCACAACAACCCTTCGACTGTTCCCTCACGCGCCCCTGCCGCCGCCGCACCCGTGCTTTGCCCTTGCGCACAGCGTGTCGCAATCGTCATGCCACCCGTGCTTCAGCGCGTCGACGGCGAGGGTGAGGAGCGTTGTTAATGAGAGGAGGAGGTGCGAAGATGAATGCCATGAAAAAGGTCCGTATCACTTACTTTCGCTAGCCCTCCCCCAGCCCTAGTCCTGCCCCTCCCTGCCCGGCCCTGCCTGTCCCGCGCACCTGTGCACACCCGGAAGCGGCTCCTCACGCCGCGTCTCTTCCCCTGCTCTCTCCTAGGAGGCGAGGACACGACCACGCTCTCCGGTACCCTACCGCCCGACGCCTTCTTCTCCGGGCACGCCCACTCGACGCTGCGCACCGCCGCGCACGCATCGCACGAGCGCACCCTGTCCTCTGCCTCCGGCTACGCGCACCACCATGTGGCCGGCGCTGCCAAGAGCACCACCTCGCCCGCGAAGCAGCGCTACGTCGCGGACGCGCACGGCCTCGAGATCGTCAAGAAGATCCGGCAGGGCGAGGTCGAGCTGCGCGATCGCACCATCGTCCTGTGCGACATCAAAGTCAACGTCCGTCCAGCTCGCTTTGCGAAGCTGAGGGCCATCAAGGACGCGAAGAAGCCAGGCAAAGCCCCCACCGCGATCCCCGCTGTCTCAGGTTTAAAACGCCTCCGCGGCCGACATCGTGGCAGCGCAGGGGAAAGAGGCGGCGGTGAGTGGGGGCGTAGGCATGGACGAGGACAGAGACGGGGTCGGGAAGGGAAAGGTTAGTCCCTCGAGGATCTGTAGATAGTAGAAGTAGAGGAAAAGAGAAGGAAACATCATGTATCAGTACATGCCCTCGGCGATGCAGAGGCCCATTGTCCGTTTGCAAAGCCGAGTGCGAGAAATAAAGGGTACAATAAGATATAATACGAACATACTCACAGCGCGGGCATCTGTAAGGTTAATGCTCGTAGGCTGTCTCATTCATGTAGAGTCGAGTTTGTGCAGGTTTTGTGCTTGTTGGCACAGCGGAATCCTGATACGCGGCTGACATGACGAGCCTGTCTAGCCACGGACAGGCTCGTCATGTCAGGCGCGTATCGGGACTCAGCCCCGCCAATACGCGGCTGACATGACGAGCCTGTGCAGCAGCAGACAGGTTCGTCATGTCAGCCGTGTATTAGCAGGGCTGAGTCCTGATACGCGCCTGACATGACGAGCCTCTCCAGCCGCAGTGAGGCTTGTCATGTCAGCCGCGTATCGGGACTCAGCCAAGCTGATATGCGCCTGACATGACGAGCCTCTCCAGCTGCAGCGAGGCTCGTCATGTCAGGCGCGTATCGGGACTCAGCCCTGTCAATACGCGGCTGACATGACGAGCCTCTCCAGCCACAGTGAGGCTCGTCATGTCAGCCGTGTATCAAGACTCAGCCAAGCTGATACGCGCCTGACATGACGAGCCTCTCCAGCCGCAGCGAGGCTCGTCATGTCAGGCGCGTATCGGGACTCAGCCCTGTCAATACGCGGCTGACATGACGAGCCTCTCCAGCCGCAGTGAGGCTCGTCATGTCAGCCACGTATCAGGACTCAGCCCTGCCAATACACAGCTGACATGACGAGCCTCTCCAGCCGCGGACAGGCTCGTCATGTCAGCCGTGTATTAGCATGGGTGGCTTCTTCACCTCTTAATGGCCTCTTTAGCCCTGCCATACCCCTGTCCTACCCTGAACCTTCTAGCTTTTCAGGTTAGAATGGCCTCTTTAGCCCTGCCATACCCCTGTCCTACCCTGAACCTTTTAGCTTTTCAGGTTAGAATCAGAGGTGGGATTGACTATCGAAGAGGTCGAGTGAGCGAGCGGGCATGGCATCAAGGAGGCCGCAGAGGTTGCGAGCAAAGGGCGGGCCAAAAGGACGAGAGCGGGTTGTACGGACCTTGATAATGCTCTGCCTTCGTCTTCCTAGCTCATCTCTCTGCTGCCTCACCCTCCTCGTCGATGCACTGAAGCGTGCGTGGCATTCTCTTCGCGATAATTTGTGTGCGGGCGCTGAACACAAGTGCGGTGAGAGCGGGGCAGCGTGGAGGGTCCAGGCGACGCACGAGCATGGGCTGGAGGTGATAAGCAGGAGGGTACTCAGTGGCGCAGGTATAACGTGGAGAGGAAGACACGCGTGCGCACATGGACTCGAAGGCAGGAGCGTGAATGTCAACATCAACGGTGTAGAGAATCGAGGGTACTAATTAGGCGGCGGGCGTGGGCTCGAGGAGATGGGCGTGGGCTCGAGGGGACGAGGGAACGTACGCACGCGGCTTCGGATCGCAGGCGCAGGCGGGTGCGTGCACTGAGGGGGGACGGGGGCGAGGAGGGGCGAGGCGTGGAGAGGCTCATGGTGGAACGATAGGGCGGGCAAGAGTGGCGTCGAGCATGCACAGGGTCTTGGCGGTGACACGGTCTGGTACGTCTAGACGAGCGACTCAGGCGAGGAAAACTTCGACTTCAACATGGAGATGGTGCTTTGCGCGGCAGCCTATCGGGCGTGGAGCTTGCGCGAGGGCTCGAGCAGAGATTCGAGCCAGGAGGCAATAGCATTAATACGCTCCTCAGACATGGAAAGCGTTAAAGGCTGAACTGCTTAGAGTTGAATAGCCTGGAATTCTGACGCGTGTATACATCGTTAATCTCCTCACTAATTCTCATGTCTGCTTAGCAACGCAAAGAGAACTAAGCCACAGTCTGAGTGCTCAGCAAATTTAGTAGAACATCAGGCGAGTTTGCTAGTGCAGTTGCACGGGATCCACATGCGCACGCAGCCGCTCATCCAGAGCGTGACGTCGGCGTCGCGCTCAAGCATCCAGCTTGTCACTAGGCACTGAGCAGTCGGTTATGCGACTGGAAAAGGGCGGAGGACGGCGACGGGGGCATGATCACGGGCAGAGACAACTCGCCGTATCACTGCGAGGACGCGGACGTGCTGAGCAGCCGAAAGAACTTAGCGCTGGAGCAGTCGTTCGACAGCGGCACTGGACTTGCGAGGTGTGCAGTCAGCGGTAGGCCGACAGCGAGCGTGGCTTCCAGATGGACGACGAGAAGACAGATGGAGAGATGAGCATGGGCATAGAGATGGGGATAGGGATGGGAATGGCTTCCGAACTCGACGTCGAAAATGCCGCCACGCGGAGTCAACCCTGTCCGAGGTTGCGTCGTAGGAGTGTCGCGCATGGCCTGGACCTCGCTGAGCTTGTTCGCGTGGTTGCTGAGCTTGTTCGCGTGGTTGCTGAGCTCGCGCAGGATGTCGTTCCTCTGCTGCGCCGACGCGGGCGGAAGGTTGTCGTGGCAGACGGCGACGATGCTGGACACGATCGTGATAGTCTGCGTGAGGTTCTCGTTGACAGTCGGCGAGGGCATCGGTGAGGGCGTCGGAGAGCGGACGCCGGACAGCACGCTCTGGATGGTGTAGACGATTGATTCAGTCTGCGCTTCGAGAGAGGGCTGTGAAAAAGCGTGAGTGCGGGGTAAATGAACCATCAGAAGACAAGTATTACCTTAAGCTCTGTGCAGGCATCCTCCGAGCCCTCCGCAACCGCCGAGTCGTTGCTGAGCATGCCCGCTGTGCTCCCCGTGGGCACCTAACCAAAGATTGGCGGCGGCGAGCAGCCCGCGGAGCTTGAGCACTCTGACGACGCTTTGCGGAAGCGGCCGTCGCCCGACGAGCGCCCTGACAATGGCAGACGCCTCGACGGCGACTCGGCCGAGTAGGGCGGCTGCTGGCGGAGCAGATTGGGCTGGAGCGGGTAGTGGTCCTCCTCTGGGCGGTCCACGCGCCTGTTCGAGGCCGACGATGAGCTCGCGCGCTGCACAGGCGCCGCCGGCTTTGCCTCCTCGACCGAGTACAGGGTGGGCGAGAACTCGTTCGATGCTGATGCTGGGGCGGGCGTGTACTGCCCTAGCTCCTGTTTGATCGCCCTGCGGATGGACACCGCGCGCCCGATCTCAGTGATCACACGCGGCGTCGTAATCCTCGTCGTCATCAAGCTTGCCCGTGGACATCACCTCGACCTCATCGTGGACGCCCCCGCGTGGTCGACCCGCCGTCATACATGCCGCATGAGGTGCGCCCAATGACCCTGTCGTCGTCCCCGGCCCTAGCCATATAGGCGGCCGCCTCTTAGCCGCCTCCGACATGTCCGTACAGGTTCCAGCCGTTGCCATCAAGAAGGAGGTATCGGGGAGGAGGAGTTGTCGTGGAAGGTGTTGAGTCATGGTTCAGGAGGCAGCCTCGTGGCCGTCGTCGTCGTCGGGGCTGAGACTGAGGAGCCATTCGTCGAATCTCTGGTCGTTCTGGGCGGCCTCATCGGGGTGGGCCGGTGGCCGTCGACGCCGTGCGTGGTCGGAGACAGCATCAGGAGGGGTCCGCGCCCGGCGGACGCCACATCAGGGCCCTGCCAGACCCCTGTGTTGGCGGCCCCACATGTGGTAGAGACGGCGACGAGGCTGTCGTCATAGGCACGTCCTCGACGCCGCGGTTCACGAGGCCGCGGTTGTGCATGACGAGACACCGGGCAACACCGCGTCCTCGGGGAGCCACCGTTGGAAGCGAGGAGAAGGCGGCGAGGGGAAGGCGGCGACGCCGTGTTGGCGAGGAGGCAGGGCCGTCGAGGCCTCGCCGTTGACGATCTCGGTAGCGTGCACGGGGAGGCAAGGTCCAGGCGGTGAGGTGGTCGGCACCTGGCGTGTAGAGACGGCGTGCAGGCGGCAGCGTGAAGAGCTGGCAGGATCGAGAAGGCTGCTGCACGCCTGGGGTCATCGGGACCGAGCGTGCAGGCGGCAGCGCGGAGGCCTCGGTGTCGTCGTCAGGGCCGTCGTGTCGAGCGGGCGCTGTTGTTGTCGAGGAGCAGGCGGGGTGGATGAAAGCGTGAGGAGGCGCCGTCGAGTGAGGAGCCTGGGGTGAGGAGGCCGGGGTTGTTCACGAGACCTCGGGCGACGCGCCGTTGTCGAGGCAAGGGACCGGCAGTGGAGGCGGCAGGGTGGAGGCGGCGGCGTGGTGGGGATCGGACGTGGAGGCGGCGTTGTCGAGCCTGGGACCGTCGTCGGCACCGGGCAGGGTCGAGGTGTGGTCGAGCCTGGCGGTGGAGGGGGTAGCATCGAGGCGGTAGAGTCGAGGCGGCGGAGTCGAGTCGAGGTCGTCGGAGGCGGTGGCTGCGAACCTGGTGTCGTCGTCGGGAGTGAGGATAGAGACGGAAGCGTTGAGGCGGCGGCGTGGTCGGGACAGGGCCGCGTCGAGGCGGTAGGGTCGAGGCGGCGTCGTCGAGTCGGCGTCGCCGAGTCGGTGTCGTCGAGTCGGTGTCGTCGAGTCGGTGTCGTCGAGTCGGTGTCGTCGAGTCGGTGTCGTCGAGTCGGTGTCGTCGAGTCGGTGTCGTCGAGTCGGTGTCGTCGAGTCGGTGTCGTCGAGTCGGTGTCGTCCGAGGCGGCAACTGCGAGCCTGATGTCGCCGTCAGCACCGGCCGGGGCGCGAGGATGCGGATGCAAATGCGGCAGCGGCCGCCTGGTCGAGGAGGGCGGCGCGGAGGAGGGCGGTGCTCGTGGCGGATATAGGCTTAGACTGGTCCTGCACGGTGCAGTCTCGGCCGCCGGCGCTAGGCATGGTGCGTCACAACTCAGAGGAGCGGCGTTAGCTGGAGGAAGCGGTGGTAGTAGTAGTGTAGGTAGTGGTGGTAGCGACAGCGGCGGAGGCGGAGGAGGTAGAGGGAAGGTGGAGGAGGCGGAGGACGTGTCGGGGTGGTGGACGGTGGTGGTGTCGAGCTGGAGCGAGCAGGCGAGCGCGGCGTCGAGCGGGAGATGCGGGTCAGTCGAGCGTAGGTCCGGGCAACCCATGCGATGCGCGAGGCGATGTGGACGATGCGGGCGAGCCGGCCGGTGGGCCAGCGGGCCAGTGGGCATGAGATCGTGCGAGGAGAGCGGGGAGGGTAGCACAGCGAGCGATCGGGTCGAGAGGGTCGGACGGGGGAGCGAGTCAGACGGGAGAGCGGGTCGAACGAGAGAGCGGGGCGGACGGGAGAGCGGGTCGGAGGTGGGTGAGGTTGAGCAGACGAGAGGAGGGGGCGGGTAGAGTCAAGAAATAGGCCGTTGAGGGCGACGTGGAGAGGAGGTCGAGGGCGAGAGGTGTGCGTGTACGGGAGAGGAACTGGGGCGAGTGACGACGTACCTATGGTTATGTCCTCGTCGTCCGTTTCCTCCCTCTTCTGTGCTCCTTCTCGTCCTCCTCCTCGTTGTCGTGCTTTTCCGCCTCGTCGAGTAGCATTGGTTCGTGGGTGTTGGTGGAATGGGACGCCGCTGCCGTGGAGACCGTGGATTGTGTCGAATGAGACAGCGGTGGGAGCAGGCAACTATTCGAAGGGACGCGTGTGCAAGGGACCGAGGGAACGAGTAGTCGAGGCAGATGAGCGGTCGTGGCATCGAACGAGCCGAGCGGGAGCGCACGAGGGAGCCGAGAGAGGGAGGGATATACTGGACGAGAGCGGGAGGGACGGATGTGCAGGTCGACGCAAAGAAAGACGACGTACCCCGTTTGTGCCCTCTCTGTTCCCCCTTGTCTTTCCGCCGCCGCCGCTGTTCCTCGGCGTCATCTTCCTCAGCGTCGTTGTCGTTGTCATCGTCATCTTGGTCGCCTTCGTTGTCGTCGTCGTTGACGCTCGGACATTTGCGATGATTGGCGTGCCATCGGGCAGCGTGGGCGTAGGGGCGTTGGTGGAGCGGGACGCCATCGCCGTGGAAACCGTGCAGCACGCCAAACGAGACAGTGATGGGCGCAGGCGTGGGGTCGAAGGGATGCGTGTGCACGACGCCGAGGGAACAAGTGAGGGGTTGAGGCGGACGAGCGGGAGCTGGAGAGTCACGAAGTTAATTAAGTGGTCGCGTGGGCGCGACGCGAAGTTAAGTCCTTCGCACCCATCTCTAACTCAAGTCTGTCCGCGCGCAAACCTCAACCTTCGTCCCCTCGCCCTCGCCTCGACACCATGCACACCCACCACCCACTTCCTTCGCCTTCGTCCTCCCATCCTCCCGGCCCGATGCACACGCGTCCACTCGGTCACAACAACTCCTTCGACTGCTCCCTCACGCGCCCCTGCCGCCGCCACGCCCGTGCTTCGCCCTTGCGCACAGCGTGTCGCAATCGTCACGCTACCCGTGCTTCAGCGCGTCGACGGCGAGGGTGAGGAGAGTTGTCAATGAGAAGAGAAGGTGCGAAGAGGAATGCCATGAAAAAGGTCCGTATCACTTACTTTCGCTAGCCCTCCCCCAGCCCTAGTCCTGCCCCTCCCAGCCCGGCCCTGCCTGTCCCGCGCACATGCGCACACCCGGAAGCGGCTCCTCACGCCGCGTCTCTTCCCCTGCTCTCTCCTAGGAAGCGAGGGCACGACCACGCTCCCCGGTACCCTACCGCCCGACGCCTTCTTCTCCAAACACGCCCACTCGACGCTGCACACCGCCGCGCACACATCGCACGAGCGCACCCTGTCCTCCGCCTCCGGCTACGCGCACCACCATGTGGCCGGCGCTGCCAAGAGCACCACCTCGCCCGCGAAGCAGCGCTACGTCGCGGACGCGCACGGCCTCGAGATCGTCAAGAAGATCCGGCAGGGCGAGGTTGAGCTGCACGACCGCACCATCGTCCTGTGCGACATCAAAGCCAACGTCCGTCCAGCTCGCTTTGCGAAGCTGAGGGCCATCAAGGACGCGAAGAAGCCAGGCAAAGCCCCCACCGCGATCCCCGCTGTCTCAGGTTTAAAACGCCTCCGCGGCCGACATCGTGGCGGCGCAGGGGAAAGAGGCGGCGGTGAGCGGGGGCATAGGCGTGGACGAGGACAGAGACGGGGTCGGGAAGGGAAAGGTTAGTCCCTCGAGGATCTGTAGATAGTAGAAGTAGAGGAAAAGAGAATGAAACATCATGTATCAGTACATGCCCTCGGCGATGCAGAGGCCCATCGTCCGTTTGCAAAGCCGAGTGCGAGAAATAAAGGGTACAATAAGATATAATAAGAACATACTCACAGTGCAGGCATCTGTAAGGTTAATGCTCGTAGGCTGTCTCATTCATGTAGAGTCGAGTTTGTGCAGGTTTTGTGCTTGTTGGCACAGCGGAATCCTGATACGCGGCTGAGCCGCGTATCAAGACTCAGCCAAGCTGATACGCGCCTGACATGACGAGCCTCTCCAGCCGCAGCGAGGCTCGTCATGTCAGGTGTGTATCGGGACTCAGCCCTGTCAATACGCGGCTGACATGACGAGCCTCTCCAGCCGCAGTGAGGCTCGTCATGTCAGGCGCGTATCAGGACTCAGCCCTGCCAATACGCGGCTGACATGACGAGCCTCTCCAGCCGCGGACAGGCTCGTCATGTCAGCCGTGTATTGGCATGAGTGGCTTCTTCACCTTTTAATGGCCTCTTTAGCCCTGCCATACCCCTGTCCTACCCTGAACCTTCTAGCTTTTCAGGTTAGAATGGCATGAAGATCGAGGGGATTGAGAGGGCAAGTAGATGGGCGTGAGTGGTGTCGAGGAGACGAGTGTGGATGGATATGAATCGCCGGCGAAAGTGGGCGCGTGGACCTGAGGGGACGAGGGCGAATGTGGGATCAACAGTCGAGCAGGGCCAGCACTCGAGCACACGAGTGCCCATGGCGTCAAGCAGGAAGTCCGAATGTGTCGAGTAGGAGTCTGGGCAATGCAGACGATGTGCGGAGGGGACGTGGACGACACAAGCAAGTGGGCATGGTGTCGAGCGGGTCGAGCACGAGAGCGAGCAAGTAAGCAAGCGGGCTAAGAGGGTCGGGCAAGCGGGTCGAGAGGGTTGGGCGAGCAGGTCGAGAGCAGGACTGAATGAGGAAGAGTGGGCGTGATGCCGCGCGGGGGTGGGCAGATAAGTCGAATACAAGAGGTACGTGTGCGGGAGAAGAACGGGAGTAAGAGACGACGACATACCTACATCCATTGTGGATAGCTTCGTCATCCGTGCCCACTCTTCTCAGCTCGTCTCTCCGACGCACTCGTTCCTCGTCCTCCGTTGCCAGCTGGGTATCATCCTTCTCGTCGACACTAGAATGGTTGCGATGCTTTGCGTGTAGCACGCGCGCGGAGGCGTCGACGGAGCAGCTTCGCAATTCAGCCCTCAGTGATTGAAGATGTTGAGGGTGCTGTATTGCGGGGGTGTCGGGGGATGAATGCATACGGGATCGATGAGACGAGCGGGAGGGCGCTCGGTGGATGCTGTGTGAGTATCTAAGGGAACGAGTGTGCGTGGTTGTACGTGACAGGACGCAGGCGAGAACGAACACATGGGATCGAAGGGACGGGCGACATTTGATGGGATCGGGGCCACCGGGGGCTCTGGGTGGCGAGCGTTTACGATGTCGAGAGTGGGGACGTCGACAGCAGAGGAGATGAGCACGAGGGTTCTGGGTGCAAGCGTGCGAGGGTGCTGGGTGGCAGGGTGGCGTGGGCTCAGCGGACGACAGGGCGCGGGATCAATGGCAGGAACGTCGCCATCGAAGGGGTCGAGGGGACGCAGGTCGAATGAGGGGATTGAGGTCGTGATAGAAGAGCGGGATGAGCAGGTGAGTGGCGTCGAGTGATAGATGCGGGCGTGTCGAGCGGGGGTCTGGGCAACGCAGACGATGCGCGAGGGGGCGTGGACGATGCGCGCGAGCAGGCCAGTGGGCCAGTGGGCATGGGACCAGCGGGGGGACAGCTGGAAGAGCAGGAGGGAGAGCAGGAGAGGAGGAATTGGGGCGACTGACGATGTACCTATGTAGATGGCCTCGTCGTCCATTACCTCCCATCTCCACATGGCCGATCCTCTTCCTCGTCCTCCGCTCCGTTGTCGTGATTGTCCGCGTCGTGGAGCAGTATGGGTGCGTGGACCTTGGTGGAGCGGGACACTGCCGCCATAGAGACCGTGGAACACGTTCAGGAAGGGCAGAGCTAAGTGCATGGGTGTGGGGTTCCGGAACTCGTCCAGCTCCTCGATGGTCTTGTACGACTGCAAACGCACATGCCTGGCATGCTGACGGGCCTCGAGCTTCTTCCGGTGCTTGTTGTCGAGCGAGAGATAGCAGGCGCGCGCGTGGACCAGGTGCTGTGAAGCCTCTTCGAGGGGTGCTAGGCGGCGAGGGTGTGCAACGTCGAGAGTGGGAATGTTAACAGCAGAGGGGATGCACACAAAAGTGCTGGGCGTGAGCATGCATAGGGCTGAGTGTGCGCGGAGTCTTGGCAGCGACGCAGCGCAAGCAAAGTGCGAAATCGTGAATTGTGAAGGGGATGAGTGCGAGGTTTGCACGGTCTGAGCGTACGACTGGGTACGGCATCAAGAGTGGGAATATCACCGTGGAGGGGGTCGAGGGGACGCATGTCGAAGGAGGGGCTCCAGGCCGTGATAGAAGAGCGGCGTGAGTGACTGGCTGTGGCATCGAGTAGGGGATGCGGGCGTGTCAAGCAAGGATCCGGGAAACGCAGACGATGCGCGAGGGGGCGCGGGCGATGCAGGAGAGCGGGCGAGCGGGCCAGTGGGTATGATATCGAGCAGGTAGAGCAGGGAGAGCGGGGAGAGCAGAAAGGCAGGGGATCGGTTTGAGAGGGTAGGACGGGAAAGAGGAGAAACTAGGGCGAGTGACGTACCTCTCGTAGATGTCCTCGTCGCTCGTTCCTTCCCTCTTCTGTGATCATCTCCACTGGTGCCGAACCTCATCCTCATCCTCATTGTCATAGATGCCTGCGTTGTTGAGCAGTGCAGGCGTAGGCGTATGGGCGTTGGTGGAGTGGGACGCCTCTGCGGTGGAGATGGTGGATAGCCCATGGGGAGAGAGACGACAGGAGTGTGAGCGTGGGCATGGACAGCGAGAGAGGACACGATCGGGAAGGGAAAGGTCAATCCCTCGAGGATCTGTAGATAGTAACAACGCGCTGTTAGCAATGTGTGGACGCGACGCGACATTGCAGCGTGCTTGATCACGAGACATTGGAGGGCACTGTGTTCCGACACAGTCGGACTGTGTTCCGACACAGTCGGACTGTGTGCCGACACAGTCGGACTGTGTGGCGCGACAATCAACGGACTGTGTGCGGCACGGCCGGACTGTGTGGCGCAGATTCACCGCCAAATCTCGGACTGTCACCGAGAATCCGGACTGTGTGGCGCTGAACCAGCGCCAAAATCCGGACTGTGTGCGGTCTCGGCCGGACTGTGTGGCGCAACAGAGAGACTATGCGTGGTGTGACAACAGTGTGACGACTGTGGGTCCGCAATCTCCCGACTGTGTGCCGCCCTTTCCCGATGCTGACTAAACTGTGTCTCCGGGTTGCAGAATACCCTCAACATCACAAACAATTACATATCTCTCGATCCCCTCATCCAAATAATAAAATTAGGGTATAATCTGAAAGGTAGTGTATGTAGGAGCATTCTATTAGTTTTGCAATGGAAATTCAAGGACAATTGTGGACTGGAGACTCAGTTTTTTGAGGTTTTCCCTCAATTCTGTATTTTGCCTGTAACATCTTCAGTACTCCATGTCTACTAATGAAAATATTAGGGTACCATGACAAATACATTTTAAGCCTATTGAATCAGACAGAATTGTGTGCAACTTCGGATTTGGTTCCCAAAACCCAGACTGTGCTTCACACAGTCTGCTTTTAGGGGGTAGACTGTTTAAATCCATATCTATTGAACCCCATATTCAATCTCGCTGCTTCTGGGCCTCAAAGTTGAAGCAGGGTATGAAGATTACAGAAAGGATTTTTTCATATTTATAAATGCATTTAATTGGCAACACAGTAGTTTCGGATATCGGTGGACTCAAAAGTGTCGGTAATACTACTAGCAATGTGTGGACGCGACGCGACATTGCAGCGTGCTTGATCACGAGACATTGGAGGGCACTGTGTTCCGACACAGTCGGACTGTGTTCCGACACAGTCGGACTGTGTGCCGACACAGTCGGACTGTGTGGCGCGACAATCAACGGACTGTGTGCGGCACGGCCGGACTGTGTGGCGCAGATTCACCGCCAAATCTCGGACTGTCACCGAGAATCCGGACTGTGTGGCGCTGAACCAGCGCCAAAATCCGGACTGTGTGCGGTCTCGGCCGGACTGTGTGGCGCAACAGAGAGACTGTGCACAGTGTGACAACAGTGTGACAACAGTGCGCCCGCAATCTCCCGACTGTGTGCCGCCCTTTCCCGATGCTGACTAAACTGTGTCTCCGGGTTGCAGAATACCCTCAACATCACAAACAATTACATATCTCTGGATCCCCTCATCCAAATAATAAAATTAGGTTATAATTTGAAAGGTAGTGTATGTGTGGGCATTTTATTAGTTCTGCAATAGAAATAAAAGGATAATTGTGGACTGGAGACTCGGTTTTTTGAGGTTTTCCCTCAATTCTGTATTTTGTCTGTAACATCTTCAGTACTCCATGTCTACTAATGAAAATATTAGGGTACCATGACAAATACATTTTAAGCCTATTGAATCAGACAGAATTGTGTGCAACCTCGGATTTGGCTCCCAAAACCCAGACTGTGCTTCACACAGTCTGGTTTTAGGGGGTAGACTATTTAAATCCATATCTATTGAGCCCCTGATTCAATCTTGCTGCTTCTGGGCCTCAAAGTTGAAGCAGGGTATGAAAATTACAGAAGGGATTTTGTCATATTTATATTTGCATTTAATTGGCAACACAGTAGTTTCGGATATCGGTGGACTCAAAAGTGTCGGTAATACTACTAGATCCTGCGAGATATTAGCCGCTGAGCACACTATTATGCTCACGGTAGACCCTTCCTCTCCTCCTTTCAGTGTCTTGCCTGCTCATTTTGTCTGGCCTCCAGATCATGACCTCTTCTTGCGAATCCCGCTTCCGCTTCCCCCCACTCCAAGCTCCTTGTCCATGCTCAATCCGCTCACACTGGAGATTCTGGTGCTGAGGCTCAGTTAGCCAGTCGGACATCCTTGCTTCTAGGCCCCCTTTACACTCTCTATGCTCGGCTTGTCGCCTCGCCATCTTTGCGTCCTGATACTGTTGCGTCCGTAATGCATGCTCTGTGCGCCTTTGCGCGTCTTCCTCCCTTGCTCTGTTAACTGTATTCTGGCTCCAATTAGAATATGCGACACCAGCGTTGTGGACATATAGCGTCCGCGAAGCTCTTCCAGTATCGTGTCTAGATTCAGTTTTGTAGAGGTGGGGAAGACCTTGTGATGTCCGAGGCATATCCCAGTGCTGAGACGGTGAGCTGATGCGAGATATCAAGTCAGGCTTGGAAATGCGATTTGGTGCTTCGAAAATACCCGAGATTGAAGTAGAGGACAGCGTTGCAGAGGGGTTCGGCATTCTAAAAAGGCGATGAGAAAATATTTGGGCTACCGGTCCGGCGACGCTCCGAGGGCCCTCTCCGAATCGCCCATATCGCAAAGATTCTCTGCGACGAAGACCTATGTCATTAAGCTCGGCTAAGCGCCTTGCACGATAAGCCCGTTGATATGCTGCCTCTTGCTCCTCTTTGAGCTTCCTAGCATATTCATCTTCGCACTTGGCACATGAGTTGGGCGAGGGTTGATGGCACTTATAGCTCCGTGGATGGTTTTTTGGACAGAATGAGATCATGGCGGCTTCACACCGAATATCCGAATGATCGTAGCGTGGATGGCACGTGAGGGTGCAGCCATGGATGCCGCAGTTTAACCTGACTCTGCTAAAGGAAACGTGGTAAGAATCAAAGTCTGTCAAGCGTCAGGCGAATATGCAACAGTCGAACTCACCAAGGTTGTCGGCATCCCCCACGTGGGCAGTACCTATCAAAGTCATGAGCACACCTCAGGAGCGTGGCTTCATTTGGGTGTTGCTCGCATTTCGCTGGGAAACCCTCGTAGAGATGGCCCTTGCTTCTGAGCAAATTCAATAGTATCCTCCAAGATTCGCTACCCTCGCGGGCCTCCATGAAGGTGTCTACATTGCCGATCATGATCATAGCATCCCGTGCACGAGAGAGAAGGACGGTCAAGCGCTCTCGAGAGGACATGAAACCAATATTGTGGTACCAGTTGCTCCTCGTAAGAGATATTATCACGATGTCGCTTTCTTCTCCTTGGTAGTTGTCTATGTACGTTACGTTAAATTATGTGTCATACGAGGGATTTGGCGCAAGAACTAAACAGGACCAACCTATCGTTGCAAGGCGAATGAGACCTCGATTGTGCCTCGCGTACGATGGAGAGAACAGCCCGGCACGAATGAGGTCAAACGTATCCAGATCATTTAGCACAGGATCATGGTCCGTCATCGCCATCTGCAACGCTCGAAGCTGCCCAAGATATGGTGTCAGAATCACTAGTTGATTAGTTCCGTAGCCTTGCTGTTCCAGATACCGAATAATTTTCAATACAAGTTCCACTTCGAAACTGTCCCAGTAGCTTTATCAATCCACGTAGTCTAACTAATGTCCAAGGACATACATGTTTTGTTTCGAGGTCGTTGAAACCATATCATCGTGTGGAAGCCCGTCCTCAGGTTTGTTATGATTGATAAAGACGATGTTGTCTTGAACGCCCCGCAGATTTGGACGGTTCTTAGTTCGGTCAGCGTCCAGGAGGTCAGGGTACGTCAATTGTCGAACGAGGTCCGATATCTCTGGACGCATCCTGTGTTGCTGGCGGAGCGTCTTGTGGGGATATCCCTTCAAGACGAGACGCTCGAAGAGAGATCTGTTGAACTCTAGCCCTTCACCCTTCTCGACCGTGAGGCTATAGTTGTTGGCCTTCGGGCGCAGCTGCCTAAAAGTGAAACTAAACACAGAAATGATTTGGGACTTTCAAAGGAAAAGCGTACTTGTGATCTCCGATGAGAATAAGTTGTTTTGTATCCTCATTGATAGCTGTGAGGATATGCGACTCGAGAGTTTCCCCGGCTTCTTCGGCCAAAACAATACTTGGCCGTGCACTATTGATCTGCTCACGATATTTAGCCGCCGCAGTGGTCGTGCATCCAATGATACGCTTGCTTTTCAGAACCGCGGTATCTCTCTCCACATATTTGGCGCGAATCCGCGCCAAGCATTCATTGTACTTCCTTCCAGCAGTCAATACGACGTCGACATGGTCCTTGAGCATGTCTTCTTTCCACTGGGAAAGTTCTGCCTGCCGTTCAATGAAAGATGTTCGCCAGATATTTTCCGCATTGACAACGTTGGCCGCATCCATATACACCCCTGCATTTTGGCCCTTGGCCCAACGATCGAGGAGATAATCCGGCCTGACATCTCTGCCGCTCCGCCCGATTGTGTATGTCCCATCGTACGACTCTGGGAGGCAAAGCGCATCAAAGTAAGGGCGTTTCTCGAAGCTAGACTGTAGATAATTCAGGATAACTGCAGCGTTGAAATCGAAGGATATATAGGCCCCGAAGCTGCTCTCCAGGTGTGCGCGAAGGTCATCAGCTTTCGACCTGATGCTACGAATCTCAATCTGATCGGCTCGCTTGATTCGGTTTACTTTCGTCTGCTTTCGTAAGGCCAGAGACGCCGCCGTGTCCGTCGTTGATCTAGCACCTAAACGGACGATACTCTTTTCGGGAATGCCAATCTTCAAGAGGTCTTCGAGGAATTGATCAAGTGCATGGTTCGTACAGCATACGACGAGGATGGTCCCAGAGGAAAAGTCGTGAAGTGTCTTAGCAAGGAGCGCGCCGATGAACGATTTGCCAGTACCTGGAGAATACATTTACAGTCGCGAAAACGACGGGACAAGACGTATTCGTACCTGGAGGCCCTTGTATCAACGAGACTCTCTGTGTAAGACCTGAAAGGAGAGACGCAGACTGCGCCTCGTCGAGAACGATGCGACCTGGTGTGTTGAAGTACTCTTGGAGATTTTGTGAAGGGTCCGTTTGAAGAGCCTCAACGATCTGCATTGGCGGGTCAGAGATAGACTCTATCTCGTCTCCATTTCCCCAAAATAGCAGTTCAGGTGCGAAGGTGATATCCTGCTTCTTTTGCAGCGCAGTCAGTACGGGCTCGTATGCGAAGACGGCAGTACTAAGTTGGACAAGAGTGATGTGCTTCGACGTCTGAAGCTTTAGGAGAGCGTGAGTGGTGTTAGCTGTGTCCTCGAGCTGAACCACGATGACGGGTGGACACTTCGCGAGCAGCTCCTCTTCTCGATTAATTGTTGCAAACGCCACGATATGTCCATCGACAATGAGACATGTCATAGACTGGTGCCGGAATACTTTCTGGTTCTTGTGGAGATACGCAAGGCGGAACTCTGGCGGAACTGTTTTGAACCAGTACAGGTCCTCGTGACACCGCAGCCTAATACCCCACTTGCACGCTTTATCCGGAGAAGACTGGCAATGAACCCCAAGGAGGGTGAGGCCGTTGATGACGAGTCCGCGAAACCTCCCCTTCTTCTTCCCAAGTACAATATCCAGCTCCTCCCGCATCGCATACAGCATGTCCTCCCTGAGCAAGCGGAACTGATTATCGAGATGCATCGCGACGCGCGTCTCGGCCGTGTCCGGATCGTCGAGTGCGGCGCTCGGGCGTAGGAATGCCGCACGCTTGCACGCGAGCTCATCCACGGTCGGGAGGATCGTGATGTCACGAAAATCTGCAAAATCGTTGTCGTGCCGTCCGCCTGGACCACGTGACGGGTCGATACCTGCGGAAGCGCCCGACACGCTGGAGGGGATCGAGTCAAACACGCTCTTGATCTGGGTTGCGAGCTCACGGACTTCATCATGGGGGGAGGAAAGGAGGGCGGCAGAGATCGTGGGGTTGTTGGCGAGCTCACGATGAGTGATAGTGAATTCTCCGGGTAACGAGATCAGCTGCCGGAGCAGCCAAGCAAAAGCGAGCTGGCCGTCTTGACTTAACTCCCCGGCTTGAAACGCCTTTGTGAACGGGGACCAGAAGACGGGTGGATCGACGATCGCAATGATAATCTTCGTCAGAAAGCTGCCTCCACCGATGATCGTAAGATTCGGAGCCGAAAGATACTTGAGCAAGTCTGTCATAGGACCGTTGAAGAAACTGGGGGTCAAGTCAAAGCGCATCGCGCTCTGGACGCATTCGAGTCCTTGCGTACTGGAAACCAACATGCTGATACAGCTTGCGGCGTCGTCTTGGGCACAGATAGCCTCGAGGAACCGCGCGCTAGAGTTTTGGACCAACCGCTGTTCGCCATCGATGAAGGCCTTAAGAAACCTGAGATATTCTGCTGCTCTGAGGTCGTCTTCACTCATGGAAGGAATGGATAGATGGAGGTTGAGAAAGCACAGTTAAACGCCGCACAGACGCGTGTACGCAGGACACGACTTCGATTGCCTGCAGTTCTGCCTCGTGTACCAAGCTTCTCATGCCTTTCCCGTTCTGGGTTCATGATGACTGCCATTAATCGGACCCCGGCCGGCGGTCTGCATGTGGCATCCACCTCACCTATCGTATGCACACTGTTAGTTACCAGCCACCAACTCAATTAAGAGCCCTTTCCATACTTTCAGACTACCCTGAAACCGCTTGGACTGTTTGGAAGGCTCGTGCAGTCAACTGCACTAGGAACGAGAATGGAGAAAGAAATCAATCGAAAACGAACGCTTGATGTCATTGTGATCTATCCGGGATCCTTTTGGTAGCTGAATACGATATGCATAGGCCAGTCCGCGCTAGTCAGGGTACAAGAGCGATTTTGTATCGTAACACAAGTCTTCTGAAAACAACTTACCTCGATCCGCACCAACTCCCTCCTAAAACAGCTGTCGTGACTATTTCACTGCTCTATTGATGGGATACACCTAGCCCTGGAACTGCGAAGGACAGCGCATTCTCAACGCGCGCACGCGATATGGACTTCATCCAACGCGAAACTGCATGCGGAGGTGTCGGAGGGAGAAACGGCACACGGTTGGCGTTGGGCGCGGATGGACGTACTAAATAAATAGAAGTACTTGTATTCTTCGGGTCGTCAGCGCTGATCAGCCTCTCTCAAATATCACATTATCACCGAGTGCTTTGTGCTATGTCGAAGGATTTGGTGAGTATGGTGTGGAATATGACCGAGATTGGAGAGGAAGGCGAATGAGTTCGAGTAGAGGGAGTCACGGTAAGCATGTGGCTCCGCTGCTTGCTTCGTATGAGCCAATGGTGCGTACCTTCAAGCTGCATCCTATCGTGACCATATTCACCTATTCCAACTGCCCACACAAGCGTTTCTGTAGGGTCTCTCTGCCGATCAAAGCTTCAAGTGAAACCGAAACTTGAACCAAGTATCGGGTAGTCATGATATCGAACAAACTGAGAAGTAGGGCATGTAAACAGTAACACAAGTGAGGAGGAAATGAACTCTATCATGAACGCTGGACTCACCGGCCAAGCAGTCCAGAGGATGTCATGCGATGAAGATGAGACAGAGACATGCATAGTCATGCATACCTACATGTCCATCAAGGAGATGCTGGATGGAAAGGCTAGACAGTGATATCGAAAATCAAGGACAATGAAGGAATGGGAAGAGCTATGGCAAGGTTGTGGCAAGCGAGCCGAGACAGAGTGACAAGCTACCGGAGGTTGCCGGACCGCTTTTTCTTGGACCATACCTACTGTTTTTCGTCGCTGATGCCTTCAGACTAAATCACTGGCTCTATTTACTTCTCTAGACGTTTAATCGGTCCAACTAGTTGTGTGGCCTCAACGATGGGCCCTTGACTCGCCACCTGCACGAAACAGTCAAAGCTGTCCTTATACAAACATTACGGCATCACACTAGGCTGGATTGGTCTTCCTGAAGAGCGTTACTCCTGCACTCCCCTCTCCTCACAAAGGCTATGACCCACTCTTTTGTCGTTGCAAGATTTCTGCCTCAGCCTTCTGCACAGTGGACCTCGATCTATGGTCTCGAAAGGGCAGCCGATATCATTACCCATCCCTTTGTTGCGCTCCGCATGCACCTTAAGGACATTGGATTTAGCAGCCGCCCAAACACGCCCACTTGTTCATATCATTCATCGTTTCATCCGAGAGGTCGACTGGAGCTTCCGAGGATCGCATTTCACTCTAGGGCCTGTTGCAGAGAAGACAGACAGGGTTTTGACCGTAAACCCCCCTTTCAGCTTGAGCGGACGCCCAGTCTATCTTTACGCATTCCCTAAGCTCATCGCAAAGTGTACTATCTCTGATTTCGACATCTCGGGCGACCGCTTCAGCAGACTTCACAAGCTGGATGAAACTGACTTCAAAATATTCTGTGAGTCAGTCATAGAGGACAATTGTCGAAGGATGGTGAGAGTTTGCACATCGGGTGGCGATGGGGTAGTAGAGGATGGATGGGAGATGTGGAGCGGTAGAAGTGCCACCGGCACCGAACAGGGGCGAAAATCTGATAGCTGCATTTATGAACTTCTCGATTGGTAGGATCCTTCGCCACTTGCCCGTCCTTCGATCTACAACGAACCCTTGCTATACAAGCAGTACGTCGCGTTGCGTGCACTTCTATCAATTATTCTGGTTAATTTTATGTCTTCATAGGCTCGGATCTGATTACTCCTGGGCGGGTACGACTAGATCTATCTTGTGGGTCAAAGAAGCGCGTGTTGTGAGTAATTATGTGTACTCGAATCAGGCGAAATGCACGGGGGACGTTCTTCTCTGTCTATTGGAAGACAGTGAGGTCGACACTCGAGGTAAAGAAGCCGCGAAGCTCCACTCTATGCCAGTCCCTTGCAACGGCGACCCGCTTGAAAACCAAGAATCCGACGAAGAATCCGATTTGGAATGGGATGATGGCCCCGTCCCTGACGTTCAGCGGCTTCCGAACCCACAGCGTGCAATGCCTGCTATTGACGTCAAAGTCGTTGCCTTCGATTTATTGGGTACGATCTTCGTCAGTGTTGTACCACTTTCCTGTTATTCGACCCCATATTAACCATGCCCTCGTGCAGGCTCGCGAGGCGGGCATCCGCGACGCTCTGGTTTCTCTCTCTCCGCTTGATTGGGAGAGACGCACGTCGCGACAGTTGATAGAGATATATATCGAGTGCGAGACACTTCGATTGAGGGAATCGCGCGACGGATGCTACTCCGTGATCGCCCACAAAGCATTGGTTGAAACCTGTTTACATCTCGGAGTCTCGCCAGAGAAAGAATCTTTGGATAAAGCAGTCGGTATCATATTAAAGCCACGTTTGCGTGTAGATGCAATTGAGGCGATAAGTGCATTGCACAGGCGTGGATATACCCTTCTGGGTATCCCATCACTCCACCCGTCCACATTTTTCCAATGCTTCCAACCCCATATCCCTCCAGAACTCACCATCGACATTCTGCCCTCAGCATGGGCATCTCCCCACGCACAAAATCCGGTGCTCTTCCCTGCGCTCCTCTAGCGCTCTAAACGGAGTTATACGGAGATCACGTCTCCTCAGATCCTTATAGTGAAGGCCGGCCCATATCGCGTCGTGGAACCCGCTTGCACTGCGGGTGTCCCGGTAATTCTCCTTCAAACCGCTCTCGACATGGAGTCGAAGGTTATTTTGACACAGCTACGCCCACCTTGATCGTAGAGAACCTATCGGCTCTGTGCGACGCAATGGATGGGCCTGACCTTAGCAATTCGTCTATTGTCCCACCCGTCCGCCCGTCTTACATGTTCCCTCCATATCGTGTATGCGACCACTACCAGGTGACATGTATCATTGGCTCTGGTATTTTCAGTATGTGGACGGCTCCTCATGACCAACAGCATGGCTGATTTTTTTCGTAGGCACCGTCTTCTCCGCTTTCCGCGTCCTGACGGGGGAAGAAGTTGCTATCAAGCGGGAGATGCCAAAGGCGGGCAAGCCGGATGAGGAGGTATTCCTTGCAAGCTGCGAGAGTGCATCTATCAAGCGGAAAGAGTTGAAAAGGGAGGAAATATGCCTTTTGCCGTACGAGGCGCAAGTGTATCGGCAGCTGCGCGAGTATCAGGCCATCCCTTCGCTTTACACGTTCGAAATGTACGGCGGGGGTTACTTCTTGATTCTTGACGGAGTCGGTGTGACGCTGGAGCAACTTCACAAGGTGTGCCGAGGGACACTGTCGCTCAGAACAGTTGCGATCCTGGCCTTGGAAATGGTAAATGCCTTTTTTTCCCTTGCGTGTCCTCCCCTTATATATTCCGATCATCCAGATTGAGAGAATCGAATTCGTTCATTCACGAGGGATCATCCTACGCGATGTCAAGCCTCAAAACTTGGCCATGGATCTTGGCAACTGCTCGAGCTTGCTCTACATGTTTGACTTCGGACTCGCCAAGCCATATATTGACCTCACAACAAATGATCACATTCCGTTCAGAACCGGTCTAGTCTCGGTGGGCACTGCTCGCTATATGAGCTACAATGTCCACTTTGGTAGAGGTATGTCTTTTATTGATTCATCCTCACATTCGTGATTGATTGATGTCTTAGCCTACAGAGCCTTCCCCCTGCGACGATGTGGGGGTGTTAGGGAACTACTTGCTTCATCTGTTCCGTGGCCGACCAGTCCATAATATAGAAGAATGGAGCTTCGTTGGCGAACAAAGCATCACCATAGATGATTATGTGATAGGAACGAATGACAGCAGTCTTATCGCCGCCAACACGTCGACTGCGGTGAACAGTCATGTCCCAGATGATTCGTCTACAACTCCAAGCGAGCCTGGAGATCTCATAGACAATCTTGCTGTTACGTTCAGCGGCTCCATCCATGCCGCAGATCATTTGAATGATGAGCAGGACGATTCCCGTGATGCCTATGGTGCTGTTGATACTTCTCAGTTCGAAGAAACCTCTTTCGATGAAGGCGAAGTGGCTTACTTCTCACCGCGCCCCAGGTCTTTGTCTCTTCCTAGCTCACTAGCCTCCAACGACCAAGACGATCTACCCCTTCTCCCACTTGGAAAAATTCTATCTGAGGCGTTGTCTACAAACATCTCTGGCGCATCGATCGAGTTACAACATTTATCTCAGATTCTGCCGAATATGCCACCTGGAGTCTCGCCACAGGATAGCCGCTTGTCGCTCCCTACTACATCTAACCTCACAAATGGCTTGATTCAGGATTTCTTTCTCGCTGCATCCGAAGGACCAGCGATATCTCGGCTTCAGGAGATGCAGAACCTCATACAGGAGCCTATACCATCCCTAACAGTGTTCTGCTGGACTAAGTAAACGATGAGGCCACAACACACAATCACATTGCCAATGGCGAAGGACACATTCACGGCTGACGCGGTGTGGAATCGTGGAGGGTCGATAAAAATCCAAGTGGAAACGATACCTGAAATGAACGAATCGATGATGAGCACGAATAATTCAAATGAAGATGATCGCATCGCGTACCCCCCATGTTGGTGCATGCAAAGGCGACAGCAATGGCTGTGGCTGGACGGAAATGCGGCTGAACATTGTTCGCATTCCAAGTGGCGGTGCACGGAGCTAGGCCGTAGAATCCAATGATCCGCAAGAACAGAGCGCCGTAGTTCGCGTGCTTGTTCGGACTGCCTGTCGAAGCTGAATCAGCAAAGGAGTTATACAATTGATGAAGCCACAAGTAGCATGGCTATGAAGATAGCATATCCGAGGATCGCGAGGAAGCTGAGAATATTGAGTGAGAGATATACCCCGAAGGTAGCACAGTGCTTGGTATACTCACGGTAAGAAGCTGGGAGTGTGTCGATGAGAATCCGAGAGCATTAACGATGGTCGGAGTGCTGACAATAGTATACCGAATGAGAACCTTTAATCTCTTGAAATACTACGCAACTTACAACGTCGCCAAACCGAATAGGTGATTCACATGCAACCACAGATCAACGACAACACTCTCGGTGAAGACAAAAATCAAGGAATCACCTTCAATGAAGAAATGCATGCAGAGTATGGGGACGTGCGGAGCATCCAAAAACACGCTCCAGACTTCGGCCCAGCTGAATTTCTCGTCCTCCGCATCCCCGCTCCAGTCTTCTCTCAACATGTCGACGTAGACGGCTTTCTCGTGCCGAGTCAGCCACCGAAGCTTCGAAGGTTCGCGTGGGAGCAGAAAAAAGCCCAATATTCCGCATAGGACGGTAAAGACCTCTTCCTAAAATGCAACCAGCATCTCTCTCCCGTGATTGGAGAGCCAAAAATAAAAGGTCATGGTATAAACTATAACGCACCAGCACGAATATCCACGCTCAGCTTCCAAACCTCTCAATCCGTCCATATCCTCGATGGCCGCCACCAGCAAACCAGAGAACGCGCCGACCAAAGAGGTCATGCTGAACATCATCAATAGCCGAAGCTGCAGCGAGTGCCTGGGATAGAAGTTGGAAAGATACAGGACAAGGCCGGAAAAGAGGCCACCTAATGTCCCCATGGGTGTATTTTCACGCAGTCCGCTCCGTGCGGACGAAGCAAGGCTCAGACTAACCTTCAGCCATGCCCAGAAAGAAACGACAAGCGATCAAGCCTCCATAGGAGGTGACAGCACCTGTTCATGATGAGCACAATCCATTGCTTAAACAACCGCGAGCTGCACCTTGACATGCACCGGAGAAACCCCACAGTACGACCATCAGCGGGATGGTGATGTTTGCGCCGAATCTTCTCATTACCAGATTAACAGGAATTTCCACCATAGCGTATGGCACGCTGTTGTATCATAGCAGAGTGAATACAGTGAAAAGCGACGGCACAAGTGGAACTCACTAGAAGATGGTCAGAGAGACAGAAAACTGATGATCAGTCATATTAAGATCTTTCTGAATGCCAGCAATGCGCGCGTTCCCGATGTTCCTATGAGAGTTCAATCATGCGCAAGACTTTGACAAGCGTATCCTGGACCTACGCGCGATCCTAAACAATCATCGATCGGCACTCAGAAATACTACCCATGCACAGTGGTAGATACAGTCAACTCACCAGGAACGATACAAAGTCTGAAGAAGGCCCATTAGTTATGATGATGCAAACATAAATTTCCAACGTACAAATGATGCCCACAAGCGGAATAATCATAAGGTCGATCTTTGTCATCACAGCAGCCTGTGCATCGCCGCTGCGTGTCTTGGTTATGTGTTCGAACATTGGACGGTCCGAAGCAGGACCATCAACTTTTGATTCAGCGTCAGGGACAGAAAGCTTCGCAGGGACTTCATCGAGTTGCTGGGGGGAGGTGTCAACGGACGACATGATTTGTGGGCAGAAGTCGAGCGTCTCAACCCAGACTGCTTATCGTCAGCTTAACATCTCATCTGGCCGCGTACCTGATTGGGATTGAAAGGCAGACAATGAAATGCGCGCGCAGCAGGACGAGGATGGGAACGAGAGACCAGAATCAGCGAGTACATGGTTGGCATTGAATTGCCCCTGGGCTTCGATGACGGGCCTTGAATCTAGGTTGTACGCGGTCAGCAATCCAGACATGTTGAAAGCTACGATCAATCTCGCGCAGAGAACGGATCTAGGTTTGACGCTGAGAGGTAGCGCCTTACTTACTGACAGATCCATGTACGGAGCAAGAGCAGGAGGTGGCATGACATTCATCTCCTGATTGTTCTGTGACTCGGGAGCTGTGGGATTGCATCAGATATGTCGAGCGTTCGTGTTTTGGCCTTGTCCTTCCCTCTTTGCCTCACGAATCATGGTGCCCGGAGCACTCGTAGACAAGTCGGTTAGCCTCGTTGACGCGTAGCACCCACAAGTTGTCCGAGAAAGCATTGATCGCGAATATAACAAAACAAAATATGCAGCAGTATTCATTCCAACTGCCGGATAAAAAGAGGAGCACATGATCATTCGGCACCTGCCCACTTGCGAATTGAGCAGGGATCTCCGCCGTATCAGCGCGAAGCAGCGATGTGCTCTAAAGAAGGTTTGATGAAAGATTGATCCAAAGTCGATCAAGGATAAAAATACTCACCCGCACGATAGCAATCAGCGTGTCATTGTTCACAACGTATAGACAAAACGTGGATGCCGATCCCCTAGACGCTGCCGTTCCTCGGGAGAGTCCCAACCCCCTTTCTCAGTGCCGTCGCCCTTCTCTCTGAGCAGTACAGCGACGTGCGCTCGCTTGGCAGCGTTCCGCCGGACTAGGTATACGATGAGGCCACCACACGCTAGGACATTGCCGGTGGCGAAGGAAACATTCACGGCCGACGCGGTGTGGAACCTTGGAGGATCGATGAAAATCCAAGTAGAGACGATACCTGCAAGCGATCAGTCGACTATGAGCACGACTGTTCTAAATGAAAACATTCACATCACAAAAGAAAACGTACCCCCTACGTTCGTGCACGCAGAAGCGAAGGCAATGGCTGTGGCTCTACGGAAATGCGGCTGAACATTGTTCGCATTCCAAGTGGCGGTGCACGGAGCTAGGCCGTAGACTCCAATGATCTGCAAGAACAAAGCACCGTAGTTCGCGTGCTTATTCGGAGTTCCTGTCGAAGCTGGATCAGCAAAGGAGTCCAACGGCCGAGAAGCCGTGAGTAGCGTGCCTATGAAAATAGCGTATCCGAGGATCGCGAGGAAGCTGAATACTAGGGCTGTGACTCCACGGCGCTTGTATTTGTCGGACAGATAGGCGGAGACCAAGCTCGTGACAAAGGAGCAGGCGAATGGAGGAACCTGAGACGATCGGGTAAGAAATTGACCCCGAAGTCAGCATAGTGTTCGTATAATCACGGTAAGGAGCTGGGAGCGCGTTGTTGAGAAACTGAGAGCATTGACGATGGTGGGCGTGCTAATAACAGTACACCGAATTAAGATGCACAATCTCTCAAGATACCATACAACTCACAAAGTCGCCAAACCGAATAGCTAATTTTCACGCAACCACATATCAGCGACAATACGATCGAAAATAACGATCAATGAGTGACTCACTGTGATACCTCCAACGAAAAAATGCACGCAGAGTATGATGAAGTGCGGAGCATTCAAAAACACGCTCCAGACTTCGGCCCAGCTGAATTTCTCGTCCTCCGCATCTCCGCTCCAGTCTTCTCTCAGCATCTCGACATAGACGGCTTTCTCGTGCCGAGTCAGCCACCGAAGCTTCGAAGGTTCGCGTGGGAGCAAGAAAAAGCTCAATATTCCGCATAGGACGGTCAAGACCCCTTCCTGAGATACAAGCAGTGTTTGTCTCCCATAAATTGAGCACCGAGGAACTATAACGCACCAGAACGAATATCCACGCCCACCCAGACAAACCTCTCAATCCATCCATATCCTCGATGGCCGCCGCCAGCAAACCGGAAAATGCGCCGGCCAAGGAGGTCACGCTGAACGTCATCGACAGCCGAAGCTGCAGAGAGTGCCTGGGATAGAAGTTGGAAAGATACAGGACGAGGCTAGGAAAGAGGCCGCCTAATGTCCGCGCAGGTTCATTTTCACGCGGTCCGTGTGGTACGGATGGAGCAAGGCTCAGACGAACCTTCAGCCATGCCCAAAAAGAAACGACACGCGATTAAGCCTCCAAAGGTGGTGACAGAGCCTGAGCATGATGAGTATCATTCATTGCTTTCACAACCGCGAGCCTCACCTTGGCATGCGCAAAAGAGGCCCCACAGTACGACCATCAGCGGGATGGTGATATTTGCTCCGAATCTTTTCAAGACTAGATTCACGGGAACCTCCGTCAGAATATACGATACACTGTAGTATCATAGCACGGTTAAAGTTAGTGAGTAGCGACGATGCAAGTAGAACACACTAGAAGACGGTCAGAGAGACAGAAAATTGATGATCAGTCATGTTCAGATCTTTCTGAAGGCCCGCGATGCGCGCATTTCCGATGTTCCTACGGGAGTTCAATCGAGGGCAGGACGCCAACAACAAAATCTGGGACCCACGCGCGATCCTAAACAATTATCGATACGGTGCTCAGATATGTTACCCTTGCAAGATGGTAGAGATAGTCCACTCACCAGGAACGACAAAAAGTCTGAAAGAGACCCATTAGTAGTGATCGCGTAGATACAGACGGTCAACCTACAGATGACTCCCACTAGCGGGATAATCATGAGGTCGATCTTTGTCATCACAGCGCCCTGTGCATCGTGGTCGTCATAGGTCGCGATTGCGAGGCCATACGTAGGAGGATTCGAAGTGAGACCGTCCACTTTTTCAAGGACGGAAAGGGTCGCAGAGACTTCATCGGGTTGCTGAGGGGACGACATGATCTGTGGATAGAGGCTGAGATCCCAGCCTATTTATCGTTTCGTCTGGCTGCGCGCCTAGGACGATGAGAAGCACGTGCAGCAAAAGTGCGTACATGGCTTTCATTGAATTGCGCCTCAGCTTCGCTGATGGACCTCGAATCTGATTGTGCGCGCTCGTGAAGTCTAAACATGTTCAAACCGACGATCGATCCCGCGCAAAGAACGAACCCAAGTCGACGATGAAGACGCTTACCGAATGAGACGTGAATCAAGAACGTATGATCAGAAGCAGGAGATAGAGATGGTGTGGCATTCATCTCTTGTTTGTTTCGTGACTCGAGCAATGTGTACATACAAAAGATATCTCGACGCGTTTAAGTTTTGACGTTCTCTTGCAGTCTTTGTCTCGCAAATCGTACTCTCCGGAGCACTCGTACAGAAAGCGGCCTCGTTGACGCGCGGCGCCGCCGGCCCACAGGTTGTCCGATAAGACGTTGTTGATGAGGATGGGCCAACGATCTTAAACGGAAGGATGGCCAAAGAAGGAGATTTAGCGGCGTTCATGTTAACTGCCGGGCGAAGAAGAGGAGCGAATCAAGTACTTACCCATCCAAGAACCTCCGCCGCATCAGCGCAAAGCGATATTCTCGACGTGATTTGTCGTCCAGCAAAATGACAGTAACAGTGAAAGCACGGATTCATGGGAAGGTGAGGTCGTGTAGTTTCGGGGCATAAAGTTGAGATGACTGATCGAACCGCGCTCAGCGTTTATTCATAGCGGACGTGAAGCTGCGTAAAGCGAGAACCCCAGTCGGTCGTTCAAAGATAGCTCGATTGTTTACTGGCTGGGAACAGGCGTGGGAACGAGTTGAGAACGTCCACGATAGGGCATGACACGGGCTGTGTCCGTCGCACGTCATCATCTTCAAATGGCCTGTTACTGTAAGCGAGTCCCTCGAGGGATGCTTTCTTAGGATTGATTGCTACTTCGTACCCGACAGGTCAGCGAAATCACAACTTTGACTCAAGACCGCGTAGAAGCGACCAACTGATCGATGGCCGCTCGCCGCTGGGCGTCTCACAAACATCCATCTGCCTCGTGCGAAGAATATCACTCAGCGCTTCAACACGTATCTGTAAGTCCAGTTGTCTCCGCCTTTCTTTCAGAGCAGATAATTGATACACCACCTAGATTTCTACCCGCGCGTGGAGGCGTCCGGGATCGCCGTGAATGCGAGAGATGGTATTCCTATGATTAGATGCCTGTCGTATGTGCTTCAGGGTGGACTTTGAAAACCTCCTACCAAGATCGTGTTTTTTTTTTTTTTTGGTAGGTTTGCGGTACCTTTTCTTGCTTCTGATCGTGATTCCCACCTGACACATATAATCCTCACAAGATCAGAGCCAGACATTACACAGTCACCCCTGCAAATTCTACGCGCCAAGCGATATGGGTGGTATACCCATCTACAAGGCCGAGCTACTCGCTCTCTTCCTAGAAAGCTTCTTCTTTGGTTTTTACACCTCTTTATTTATCTGCGCGGCCATTCATTTATATCCCTTCATCATCTTGTCGAGACAGGCGGATTTTTTGTTTTGTTTGGGGTCGTCCTCGTCCTCTTTCATCAGCGCGTCACCACGAATCGACCACAATGGTGCGTTCTCTTGTCTGTATCGATCCTTATGCTGGCAATGGCCACAATGGTAAACTCCTCTGATTTTCAACATTCTGTTAGATGGTTCTGAGATAGGCTGTATATCAGCACCTCATCATTGACATTGTGCGAGTTATGGAGGCATTCATTACACAAGCAAACACCTCTCTTCATGGCGCGAGCAAGTATTATGGGGACCTTGCCAGCCCGTTGCATCTCAGCAAGTCGACAATGTACGGATTGCAGACGCTCCTCGGCGATGGAGCCATGGTGCGTCACAACAACTCCAAATATTGTCTGAAGCGCACTCATCTATTCATTATCACAGGTATGGAGATACTACATCGTATACGACAAGAGGAAAGCAATCATATTCGCATACGGACCTCTCCTCCTCGGAAGCGCTGGTGAACACTCGGCTCCGTATTGTGCTCTTTACATTGGCTTTCACTGACAGCTGGTCGTCGGCTCTCAGTCACAGTTTTCTCGATCCCGGTGGTGTTTTCATGGTATACACCAGGGACTGAGATATTCGATACTGCTTATGCATGGATCACGACGTGAATCGTATTGACCATGACCATCAATGTCACCAGTACGTTTTCCTGCTTGAACATTGTTCGCAACGTGCAGTCCTGTTTGATTATTATCAAATTACAGTCGCAATCGCGTACCGTATATTGTCAAGAAGGCTCCCAGAAACTACGCGACAAAGCATCCTTCCAGTGGCAGCTATCATCATCCAATCTGGGGCCTTATATGCCTCAGGCGTGCTCGAACTACTGATCACGTATCTTGCGGGAACCAATGGACAGTACGCGGCTTTAGACCTTTGCTATCCTTTGGTGGTCAGTACGATCTTCCTCCCTCACCTGAGACCGTCTAGACTAAGCTAATCGCGATTCAAGGCATAATCTTCACCCTAACCATCATACGAATCCGCGTTCGCTTTGACTCGTCATCAAGCAGCAGAGACCAGATATCTCATCGAACACCCTCAGCGGGCGCGTCTCTACCGCCCGCGGCTCGCGCACGCGCGCTAGGGGAACTGGTATGCGCGTCAAGAACGGCCGAGTGGACGCAGAGCCTTCGTATGCGATGCAAGCGAGAATCGCAGAGGAGAGAATGCAATACGGAGATGATCTCGACATGCCAAAGGTCGACGGAGAAGGGTCTGCGAGTCAGGACCCTGCTTCTCTGTTACCGGAGCAGAACGAGCGGGTAATTGTCATAGACAACAGCGCCAAGCACGACAGCAGGGAGTTTGATCATGGCGCAGTCTGACGGTGATTGTCGTTCGCCTGCTTTCCATTCTCTCCTGTCTTAACATATCTCTCTCACTCTGATGGCCAGGGCTCCATTCATTCTATTTAATCCCGAGAATCCCTACACAACTATATCAAGGAGCTTTGATATCTGTAGGGGTGTCGATGCGGGCTTTCGAATATCCCGGACTGAACACAGCGTTACTACTCGACGCTGTTGCTATAACTATCATGATCAATGTTTGAAAGGATGAACGCAGAACAATTCTCAGTCAAAGCTTCATGCTGGCTTGGAAGTATTAGTGCGCTCAATCCAGTGTTCGCAAACTTTAGAGCAAGCATGAATATTTGTTCCCGATAGCGTAGACAGTTCGAGAACATCGTCTCTTTTACAGCCTTGAAGTGAACAAGTATGATAGAGACGTATCGTTAAGAGCACAGGCTGCATACATTCGCAATTTACTTCTTTCATCAAGAGCTTTTGCATAGAATCTAGGCTCCGTTCGTAATTATCCAAGGAGATCATGAACAATAACGGAGGACAGCAGCGAACTTCGATGATGCGTCGCAGAGGAATTGCCATACAACAGCCTGTGGCATACACCTTCATAATTATCGCGAGACCGCAGAATTCAAAGGGAGCAGATCAAAACTAGCAGATGTGCTGAACAAAATGTGTCCTGGCCCAGAAAGCGATAATAGGTCGAAGGCCATCACCATAGATAGCCGTCGTATCATTGTGAGTATGATACAGTATGATACATGGTTAGGGGCTGTGGAGAGCCCAATCTCTTCGAGCTGTGCTTTGTGCACGACATAATATCGCCACTCAAGTATATCCAGTATCCGATCATTGAGGGCCTAGCTTCAGCTCTCTAGGACTGGGTGTTGAACGCCAGACAGGTGAGGATTCAGTGGCTCACCTTCGCAAAGCTCAAATGACAAAGGAAAAATTCAGCAAGTAAGATATCATACAAGGTACTTCTTCAGACGACTCACCAGGGTGAACGAATAAGGTCAATGCTGACGTCTGAATGAATCTTTAGGCCTAACTTATGTTGCGAATTATGTCCGCGCCCACGCCTCGGAGTATGAAGTGAGCTTCCTCGTCACTGCGGTCGTCGCAGGCGGGGTGCTAGGAGTGCTACATCTTGATGGTCAGCCATTGGTGAAGCAAATCGAATTCCTCCATCGCGAAGAGGACGTAGAGCGTCTGCTCTGTGCTGCAGCCGACGCAGCATCCCGGTCCTTCGAGTGGCACAATGATCAGTGGCTCAACAATAACAGTATTTTGTGACCTTGACGTAGTACTGAACGAGATACTCCGTGTACGACAAGGCGCTCCAGCAGAATATCGTGATGTGGCAGATGCCGGGGGTCCTGAAGCACATAGCAGCGCCATGGAAGTGGCAGCTTCACAACAAGCTGACGAGGTTGATAAGGATCTACAATAGAGATAAAGATTTCGAGGACGCCGTCTCATTGGTGCGCATTATGATCTTGCAGAGAGGGCGGTCGCTGACCGCGACCGAGATCAAGGGGTGGGACTATGGACGGGATAGGCCATTGTTTATCACGCCGCAGTTGCTAGCGACAATCCAGGTATGTTGTGATGATTAGCTACGATGATGCTTGCACTCACCATTCGTATGATATTTTTAAGGAGAAGTATGCAGCGAAATATGGAGAAATAGGGATAGAGCTGTGGTAAGCGCGCACAGAGGAGTTATTCGATTCTAGTGGTCGAACTGAAAAGAGTTGTACGCGACGATCTCGCGTTTCATGAGCGCCGAATATGCTGGAAGTAGAGATTACCGCCTACTGTCAAAGCCGTGGAAGTATTGAAAGTAATATCGCAAGTGAGCTGTCGCATGGACAGGATATTTCTCCGCATTGAGCCAAGCAATCAAAGCCACTTGGAGAAAGGGTAGGAAACCACCCAAAGCGATCGCCTAGCTGTTCTTATAGGCATTGAGGATATCGATGATGGGGTATTGGAGGGGGTCTGGAGAGTCTTACGGGCCGAAAGCCTCAATCTGTTTAGGTCAAAAGTAAACACTGGCTCACGAAAATCGCCAGAAAATCGCAGGATGATCCGGACCGAAAATACCCGGGACCTCTGGGATCCGCTCAGAAAAGTGGTGTCGCGGCAACCGTCACACACCTCCTCTCAGCACTTATTCTATGTCTGCTAGTCTGGTGTACACTGCTATATCTGATCTCTTGCATCGAAAGACATCTGCAGGGTCCGTTCTCATCATCTCTCATCATCTCTTCTCGCTCTGCCGACGCTTCACAATCTTTCTTCACCGCATGTGTGTTGGCTAGTCGTAAATGTCATTGCAGCTGGTTTCCCTTTCTTATTTTTTTTTGTCTAATATCGCTAGGGTGATAGCTCAATTGAAACAGAAAGGCTGCATACCTACACATAGAACGACCTGTCTTCTGTGCATAAGGTCAGCAACGGAAAATCCTGTATACTCACCCTCATGATCAGAGGCAACTTCACGCTGAAGATCTATTCGTCAGATAAGATGAGAGCAGGCACACATCATGAGGCATGGACCTTGTCCTTAGCATTTAATATGTAGAGAAAATTCCATGAGATAGACATCGTTGAAAGACGCCCAGATAGGCGAGTATTACACATGTGGCCCCATCAATCAATCGCCCACTGCGTCGCGCCAAAATGCTCTTTGAGTCTCTGAAGGTCTCTGACACGCCATCCCCACCGCCTCGCCGCTCAGGTTCGCGACCGCAACGCGCATCCACCTGCCCTCCATGCTCAAAAGTGGCAGCTCGGCAATTGCCGTTTAGACACTTTTCGCGGGCACAAGTATTGTACACGAGGCGGAACTGCGCGATCAACGTCGTGGCTACGGTACGTACCTCAGTGCATACGTGCATTTGTATAGCGCTTAACTTCGTCCTCCCAACCTCCATCTCCCCGCTCCCTCCATGAGTGGAGACGATCTCAGAGCTGCAAAACTTCTCAAATTTCTCAAGGTCTTCCTTGATGGCGAACAACCTCTGGTCCAAAAATTCAGCGCGCGCTTTTTCGAGGCTATTTGTGCCCAACGCGATGCGACAACCTGCATCAGCATGGTCACATCGAGCAAACATGGGCTTCAATGCATACATATCGCAATGGGACTTGACTTGACCATGACCTTCTTCAACGGTCCTGCGACAGACCTGTTTAGGTATATTTCTACATCAGATGTTACTAGGGAAGGCATGGACAGCCTGACCAAGATGATCATGGCGATCATCGAGCCGCCCGTATTCTTGTCTGCGTTCACAAAGGCATTCCGGGATGGACAGTTGAGCGATGATGGACAGTTTGGATTTGCATGGCTACTCCTTCAGCTGATCTCGCTGCCCGGAGAATCGGCCATCCCTCATCGTGAGCTCGCTAATAACCCCGCGATCTCCGCCGCCCTCCTTTCCTCCCCTCGTGACGATGTACGTGAGCTTGCAACTCAGATCAAGAACATCCTCGACACGGTCCGCCTCGGCGTGTCTGGCGCCCCCTCAGGCATTGACCCATCGCGCGGTCCAGGCGGACGACACGACAATGACTTTGCAGACTTCCGCGCAATCGCGATCCTCCCGACTGCAGACGAACTCTCATGCTCTCACGCATCATTCCTCCGCCCAAGTGCCGCCCTTGAAGATCCAGAGACGGCAGAACTACGCGTTGCCACGCACCTAGACAACCAATTCCGCTTGCTCAGGGAGGACATGCTGTATGAGATGCGCGATGAGCTTGCCATTGCTCTCGGGAAGAAGAAGGGGAAGTTTCGCGGACTCACCATTGATGGCCTCACTCTTCTTGGCGTGCATTGTCAGTCATCTGAAGACAAGGCGTGCAAGTGGGGTATTACATTGAAGAGTCATAAGGATCTTTACTGGTTCAAGAAAGTCAAGCCAGAGGCCCGCCTTGCGCATCTCCGCAAAAACAAGAAAATATTTCGACACCAGTCTATGACATGTCTCATCGTCGATGGAGAGATTGTCGCGTTTCCGACAGTTGATCGAGAAGAGACACTGCTCGCGAAGGATCCACCCGTGATCGTGGTTCAGCTCGAGGATGCAGCGAGCACCACTCGTGCTCTTCTAAAGCTTCAGACGTCCAAGCACATCAAACTGCTTCAAATTGATACTGCCGTCTTCGCATACGAACCCGTCCTGACTGCGCTGAAGGAGAAGCAAGGACTGCCTTTTGCGCTTGAACTGCTATTTTGGAACGATCAGAGCCAGATGAGGTCTCTGTCTGCCTCGCCATCGCATATTGTCGAGGCTCTTCGAAGGAATCCTTCCCAAAATCTCCAAGAGTACTTCAACACACCAGGTCGCATCGTTCTCGACGAGGCGCAGTCTGCGTCTCTCCTTTCAGGTCTTACACAGAGAGTCTCGTTGATACAAGGGCCTCCAGGTACGAATACGTCTTGTCCCGTCGTTTTCGCGACTGTGAATGCATTCTCCAGGTACCGGCAAATCGTTCATCGGCGCGCTTCTTGCTAAGGCACTTCACGACTTTTCCTCTGGTACCATTCTGGTGGTATGCTATACAAATCACGCCCTTGATCAATTCCTCGAAGACCTCTTGAAGATTGGCATTCCCGAATCAAGTATCGTCCGTTTAGGCGGCAAGTCAACAACGATGACGGCCTCTTTAGCATTGAGAATGCAGACGAAGGTCACTCGATTGAATCGAGATGATTGGGCTGGGATTAATCGCATGCGATCCGAAGCTAGTGGACTGCGTGTACACCTGGAGAACAGCTTTCAAGCCTACACATCAGTCAGTTCGAACATCACGAGTACCCTGGATCATCTTCGATCTAGCTTTGATAAGCGGCTGTACTTTGCTGCGTTCTGCGTCCCGGAGTCGGATGACGGGATGTACACAATCGGGCGGAGCGGCAGAGATGTCAGGCCGGATTATCTCCTCGATCGTTGGGCCAAGGGCCAAAATGCAGGGGTGTATATGAATGCTGCCAACGTTGTCAATGCGGGAAAGATCTGGCGAATGTCTCTCATCGAACGGCAGGCAGAACTTTCTCGATGGCAAGGAGACATGCTCAAGGAACACGCCCATGTTGTATCGACTGCTGGACGGGAGTACAACCAATGCCTGGCGCGGATTGATGCCAAGTTTGCGGAGAGTGACACTGCAGTCCTGCAAAGTAAGCGTATCATTGGATGCACGACCACTGCGGCGGCGAAATATCGTGAGCAGATCAATGCTACGCGTCCAAGTATCGTTTTGGTGGAAGAAGCAGGAGAAATTCTCGAGTCGCACATCCTCACAGCTCTCAGTGCAAATACAAGACAGCTGATTCTCATCGGAGATCACAAGTACGTTTTTCCATCTGAACTTTTTCCGTGCTCTCTGTGTTGAAGCCCGTCTAGGCAGCTGCGCCCGAAAGTAAACAACTACAACCTTACGGTCGAAAAGGGCGATGGATTGGATCTCAATCGATCTCTCTTCGAGCGTCTCGTACTGAAGGGATATCCACACAAGACACTGCGCCAACAACATAGGATGCGGCCAGAAATTTCGGACCTTGTCCGGAAATTGACGTACCCTGACCTCCTAGATGCTGACCGAACGAAGAACCGTCCGAATCTGCGGGGCGTCCGTGACAACGTCGTATTTATCAACCATGATAAGCCCGAGGGCGGGCTTCCGCAACTTCTAGAGCAGGAGGACATGGCTGCGAAGGCCTCGAAACAAAACATGTATGTCCCTAGACAATGCTGTGATTACGCGGATTGCTAATGCTACTGGGATAGCTTCGAGGTGGAACTAGTTTTGAAGATCGTCCGGTATCTGGGGCAGCAAGGTTACGGAGCAGATCAATTAGTAATCCTAACACCATATCTTGGCCAGCTTCGTGCGTTGCAGCTAGCGATGAAGGACCACGATCCTCTGCTAAATGATTTGGACTCGTTTGATCTCATTCGTGCCGGGCTGTTCTCTCCACCTTCCGCAAAGCACACACGGACTCCCATTCGTCTAGCAACAATAGGTATGATTTCTTTCTGTTCGGCCCGCATTCTCATACCAAGCTTAGCTAAACACAACGCGCATAGACAACTACCAGGGGGAAGAGAGCGACATCGTGATAATCTCTCTTACGAGGAGCAATACGAGCCATGATATCGGGTTCATGTCTTCTCCGGAGCGCCTGACCGTCCTGCTCTCTCGTGCACGGGATGCGCTGATCATGGTCGGCAACGCGGACACTTTCACGCAGGCTCGAAAGGGCAGCGAATCTTGGAAGATGCTGCTGAGCTCGCTCAAAAGCAAGAACCATATCTACGAAGGTTTCCCAGCAAAATGCGAGCAACACCCAGATCAAACCATGCTCCTTAGATGTGCTGAAGACTTCGACAAGGACTGCCCACAAGGGAGGTGCCGAAACCCTTGGTGCGTCAGACTTGTTACATGTTTGCCTAATGAATGTCAGATTGTTGACACTTGCCTTATTTGCTGCAGCGGCATCATGCTAGGATGCGGCATCCATGGCTGCACCCTCATATGTCATCCGCGTTCAGACCATCCCGGTATGCAGTGTGAGGCAGTCGTCGACTCATTCTGTCCGAAGAATCATCCATGGAGCTATACTTGCCATCAGGGCCCGCCTCTCTCCTGTGACAAGTGTGATGATGCTGAGAGGCTCGAAGAGCATAAACGACAGGAGCAAAGGGAAGCATTCGGATGGGCCACCCGTGAAAAACGCCTGGCAGAGATCAAGGAACGAATGACCCGTGACAGGGAATCCAAGCTCCGGAGCGTCACCACTTCCCCATCTTCTCTACCCCTCTCTAGATTGCTGACTCCCGCTGCTAAGCCATCTTCAAATTCAATCTCGAGTACGATCGAAGCGTCAAAGCGCATTGCCACGATACCTTCGAGCTCGGCCTCTGCGAACAGCTCACTATTGCAGTACAGGAACATGTCACAAGCACTGCCTCTCCCTCTTGCACCCGAACCTGAACCCGACATTGAATCGACATCACGGTGGATCCAAGATGTAACCTACACAGCAAAGAAAAATGATGAAGCGAGACGTGCACAGCAGGAAGAAGTGCCAACGCGAGAACGTCAGGCCGCCGGCATGGTGACGCAGCAGGCAGTCCACAGAGCGCGTCGGGCGCAAGTGGAAGCGGAGATTGCTGAGCGGACATCCGAGTCTCAGCGCCAGGCGCAGCTGAAAACGAAGATTCCCAAGAGAACATCCGATTCTCAGGGTCAGGATCGCTACCACGAGTGGATTGAGCGTGAAGCAAGGATACGAGAGTGGAGGGAACAAGAGGCGAACGTCGCGAGAAGAGCCACTGACTGGGAAACGGAACGAAAGGAGGCAAGACAAAGAGAGGAGGAGAGGAAGCGTCGAGAGGAAGCGCAGACTACGGTCCCTAGAAAAGGATTGCTTTCTACACTGTTTGGCGGCTGGTTCAGATGACAGCGCGTTGGGTTTTCTATCATTTTGTAGTCGCTGGATTTGTAGTCGCGTTGTAAGTTAGCATTGTGTTTGGCCAAAACACAGTGTGCAGCAAATCGAAATGGTGCGGCACTCTGTCATCCTGCCCAGAGCTATCTATGATCTATCGCGGCTTTTCGTGTTCAACGTTAGCACTATGGCAATGACGAGACGAGATTTGCAACTTACTACTAATGCATCGAAGGCCTTCCAGCTTGTTGCTACTCTTGCTAACCAGTTGCCATGACGGTATCCGACCGTTTCTATTGTCTGAGGTTTAGGCATTGCGAATAAATTCGTACACCCGAGTCAAACTCAGAAGCGTGTATGAGCAGTATCGCAGATTTGTGCTCCGATGAACTCACGGTTGATGGTTCATGCGGAGAAGTAGAAATAAGTACAAGAAGACCTATCAACATTGAATCAGTTGACACTGTGCATGACCATGGACGAAATGATGAAAGGACTGAAGAGACTCAGAACAAGGTGGCTATGGGAGAGATTCGGAAAAACGTTGTAGATTTATGGCGGGCCGGTTGTCAGCACGAGTACAGACATCCAACGGTATTGGTGAGGGCAAGTTCAAAGAAATTGCGCAAGCAAATATGTACCTAAGCCTGCACATGATGGAGATGGTTGAGTCCAACTTTGGCGGGCCGGCTGCTAGAGTAGACCCGGGACAAACATGAGACCACAACTCATTTGCCACTTGACCAATGACCACTGCTGCAACACAGTGCAGACACACATTGTGCAGTCTAGGGAAATTTTCGGATATCATCAAGCTCCCAAGCATACTGGGAACTTTGCGGGCCGCCATGGTTTCATATGGAATCGTTTGCTAGGAACTGACTCTGGAGCTTTGTCACTTTTATTTCACTGTCATTTGACCAATCGACTTCGCTCTTCATGATCTGGCACTAAGCCCTAATCTCGGAGAGTGTTTGTGCACATGAACATGTTACACATCTCGCTGGATCCGACATGGATTCCGACTTGAGTTTGGCCAGATTGTCACCAACTGTCGGAGTCTGTCTTCTTGCATTTCTACCGGAATACTTGACCCATGATGCCTCTTCGGTCCTAATGCTGAGTCGCCAGGGCGTATGGAGCCTTCTAGTCGAACGGGGGAGGATGTATAAAACGACCAAATCGAGATGCAAGCTCACTGATCGATATACCTGCCATCATGTTTCGACCAGCTCTCGCCTTAGCTCTCGTTGCAGCCGCGTCGCTCTTTCCGAAAACCCGTGCCGTGGGCACGCCCTTCGGCCTGGCTGCTGGCACGACTGGCGGCGGTAGCGCTACCGCTCAGACTCCAAGCTCCAACGCAGAGCTAGCGTCTTGGTTGAGCGACAGTACTGCTCGCGTCATTGTCCTAACGTCCGTTTATGACTTCACAAATGACGATGGGACCACTACTGGTACTGCTTGCAAACCTTGGACATGCTCTCCTAATCCCCAAGTAATCGCACTCTCACCTGGGTTGTCAATTCGACTCTGATGAGTTGAAAACTCTAGCTGGCCATCGACGCCAACAGTTGGTGTGAAAACTACGAGCCGAGTGCAGCTAAAACAACTGGCAAGTCGCCTGTTCTGTCTGTTGTGCCTTTATCTTTTCGAACACGCTTCTAGTGACTTACGATGTCGCCGGAACAAATCCCCTCAAGGTCGGCAGCAACAAGACGCTCCTCGGTAAAGGTAGCAACGCCGGAATGTCAGTTGTCCAACCCATATCTCTTGACGGTCATGTCTTACAACTGTTTCTAGCAAGGGAAAAGGCCTGAAGATTACCGGCGGAAAGAACATCATCATTCAGAATATCAAGATCACGGATATTAATGCTCAATTTGTTTGGGTACGTTTCATTGTCGTCGGACAAATGGTTTCCCGCACTAACCTAGTCTTCACAGGGCGGGGTAAGTCACTATTTCGGACGCGCTCGCAACGTTGGTCGTTCAAATCTCTGTTCAGGATGCCCTTCAAATTGATGGAGGTAGCAATATCTGGGTAAGTCTCGTTGAATATTTACGCTTTACAGTCATCTGGAACTCACGTATTTTTCAAAGATTGACCACAACTACGTAAGGTCCCTACCTTCGAGTGTTTGCCCATCAACTTATACTCGGACAAAAGTTCCAACATATCGGCAGGCAGATGGTCGTGACTGTAGGCACCATTCATCCATCTAGCTACAGTCTTGCCGTGCTGACTATCGCATATGATAGGGTTATGGCGCCGTCACTAAAACTACTGTTCGTCAACAGATGTGTGTTCTTTCAAAATACATCTGATCATATGATTCCGTGGTAGTTCTCCAACAACGTCTTCAATGGAGAGGGGACGTACTCGGCCACATGTAACGGAGAACACTATTGGGTATCCTCAAGTTACCTGATCCATATGTGGTCTTTTTAACACCGCGTCGTAGGCTGCTCTCTTCACAGGTGCCGGCGACCAAATCACTCTGGCCCAGAACTAGTAAGATGATTTTTCTGCATGCTGAACGGTGCTGGCATTCTGTTCATTGTAGCTTTTACAAGTTTGTCTCTCGCAAAAAAGGATTGATGTAATCAGGCGAGTGACGTTCTCCTTTAGGACCAGTGGTCGTGGACCCCACGTCGGCGGCACAAGCGGCTATTACCAGGACGTCCACATCTACAACAACGTAAGCGATCCCGTTGTTCTCTGAATGTTTATCTCATCGATCTTTTGATGCTAGTACTTCGGTAAGGCAACTTTGATTGCTTGCTGGATATTCAAGATTGGTTTACCTCCCTTCAGTTTCTGTTGATGGTCATGCCATCGACCCTCAAGTTGGATCAAAGGTTCTCGTTGAGGGCAATTACTTCAATACCGTACGATATCATCTCTCCCTCACTAACTGATTGCTGACTACGTATATCTCAAGGTGACTACTCCGCTTCTCAGTGATGCTGGGCAAGCTTTCGCGCCAACCACTTCCACGCAAGCGGCCAGTTGCTCCTCACTTTTAGGGCGCAACTGTGTAATCAACACTCTGTGAATAGCTACATAATCTGGAATATGAGCAATAGCTGACTGTATGAATAGACTCTCGTCTGGGTCGTTAGCGACGGGAACAGATACCAGCACTCTGAACGATTTCACTGCCGTGCGTCGCTATCTCCGTTGCTTCTTGATCCGTCAATGACTATTCTCTATGGTATCCAGTCTACGTACAAGTCTACTACGCCCATGTCAGCTTCGGATGCGGCTACCTATGTCCAGGCGAATGCGGGAGTCGGCATCATCAATTGATGTAGTTTTGATCGTGTGTATTACTTAGCGGATGCGAAGCAGGGGCGCTGGAGCATCCACCGAGGTAAATGTAAAGACTGTTATACTGCTTATCAGACGAAACTAGAGTATGAACATATGCAACCTACCCTATACCCCCTGAGCGCCTGAGCTTTAAATCTCAATACAAACTCCTAGAATTCAATGAAACTATGGCAACTCCCTGAAGCTCCCCACTGCATTGGTTCCGCGTCCTTAAGACTCAATTATATGACTGTGTTTGCTAAATGCTGATCGCGAGCTCTCGCTGTTAGTGTCCGCATCTATTTCGGCATTATTAGCAATATACACGAAGCTGAAACGAGAATAAACGGAACCTTGCCACAAGCCCTTTCGTACACCCTAGATAATAGACATTGCCTCGCTGAAGGTTGGCCGACGCAATTCATCCACGCCATCCCCGCGCAAGGTCAACGGCGATTGCGGCAGACGGCGGCACTTAGCCAATCGGAGACTTGCGGAGATTACCACATTTGGCACTGTCTCCAGCTGTCTCTCTCAAACTCTTTCTTGCGTTCCAACCACTCGACACAGCTCTACACCTCTTTAATCACTCTCATGTTTCTCAACAATACCCATGCTCTTCATCCTCAGGCATTGTTATCAAAACAGAGAACCCTGACTGGCAGTGCGTCCATCCATGATCATTTGTTTTCGACTCACCTTTTTTTTTGTTCTGTGTACAGCACGTCATATCAGTCATAAGAGGATGTATCATGCTTTTTTCAGGGCTTCGCCATTTCCATTGTTGTGCTTCGACCCCTTTCCTCCCCTCCCCCTCCTTTACAACGGGACCATGATTCAGAAATCTACTTAAACTAGACAAGTCAGCTATTTCCGCCTCTGACTGATCGGCCTCGGCTCAGTCTGAGAACATTGCAGAACAGCGCATATCGCGATTTTAGCCCTTTTGAAAAAGCATACACGTATCGTATCTGCCCGTGCGCGTGACGTTTTCAAGAAGCCAACGATCGGTGTCGCATCAAAGCTAAGACAACAGGAAGAGAGGTTCAAGCAGCAATGTAGTGTGATGAAGGAATGGACAAAATGCTCCGTTTTAGGGCAGCTGGTGTCGAGGCGCAGGCAATGTCCGCCCTCGCATTCACTTGACGGTTGGAGCTTGGAGGCGCACGAGGTGCGTTGACTGTTGTGCCTATCCTTCGCGCCAGAATTCATGTACTTTGCTATATTTTGTTCCATCTCGGATATGCAGAGCGAACAGGTTCCAGAACGGCGATGATTCCAGTGTGATATATGGGACGAGTGAGAATCGAGGGAAGTTTGCTGCATGAGGCGGAACTGCGGAAATATCGTATATGGGTCCATATCTGGTCAGATCTGGTCGCGTCTGCCCGGCGCTTAACCGCTCTCTCTCGATCTCCATCCTCTTCCGCCTCATGAACACCGACGAACTCAGAGCTGGAAAACTTTTCAAATTTCTCGAAGCCATCATCAATGGCAAACAACCCCTCACATCAAGATCCAGCGCGCGCTTCTTCGAGGCCATCTGTGCCCAACTCAATGCCGCGACCTGTATCAGCATGCTGATCTCCAGTACACAAGGAATCGAATGTGTACAGACCGCGATGCGCTTTGATTTAACCCCCACTTTCTTCAATGGTCCTGCGACAGACTTCCTCAAGTATATTTCGTCTCCAAATCTTACGAACATCGGCGGAGGCGCTTTTCTGACCAAGATCATCGTTGCGATTGTCGAACCACCTATCTTCTGGTCCCCGTTCACAAAGGCATTTCAAACGGGCCAGTTGAGTGAAGATGGCCAATTTGCCTTTGCGTGGCTGCTCCGGCAGCTGATCGCTTTGCCCGGAGAATCGGCTGTCCCTCATCGTGAGCTCGCCAATAACCCAGCGATCTCCGCCGCCCTCCTTTCCTCCCATCGTGAAGACGTCCGCGACCTCGCATCCCAGATCAAGAGCTATCTGGACACACTCCGTCTCGGCGTGTCGGGCGCTTCTGCGGGCGTGGATCCCTCTCAAGGTCCAGGCGGGAGACATGACAACGACTTTGCGGACTTTCGCGAGATCGCTATCCTCCCAACTGCGGATGAGCTCACATCCACACGTGGATCATTCCTACGCCCGAGCGCCGTGCTCGAGGATCCGGACACGGCAGAGACGCGCGTCGCGACGCACCTCGACAATCAGTTCCGCTTGCTCAGGGAAGACATGCTATATGAGATGCGGGAGGAATTAGACATCGCGCTGGGGAAGAAGAAGGGGAAGTTTCGCGGACTCATCATCGACGGCCTCACCCTCACAGGGGTACATTACCAGATGTCGGTCGACGAGAAGGCATGCAAGTGGGGCATCACGCTGACGTCTCATACGGACCTGCACTGGTTCAAAGATGTCAAGCCGACGGCCCGTCTTGCGCACATACACGACAATAAGAAGATATTCCGGCACCAATCAATGACGTGTCTCATTGTCGATGAAGAGATCGTTGCGTTTCCGACAGTGAACCGAGAAGAAGAACTTCTGGCGAAGAACCCACCCGTGATCGTAGTTCAGCTCGAGGGCGCAACGAGCACAACTAAGGCTCTGCTCAAGCTTAAGACATCCAAACATATCAAACTACTCCACATTGATACTGCGGTTTTCGCATATGAGCCCGTCCTTACTGCGCTGAAGGAGAAGCAAGGACTGCCCTTCGCGCCTGAGCTGCTCTTCTGGGAGGATGGCAGCAAATTGTGGCCATCGTCGGATATTCCGGAACGTTTTGTCGACGCCCTTCGAAAGGATCCTTCCTTGAATATCCAAAGCTATCTCGAGACCCCCAAGAGTATTGTTCTCGACGACGCGCAGTCTGCATCGCTTCTATCAGGGCTTACACAGAGAGTCTCCCTGATACAGGGGCCGCCTGGTACGTAAAGTGTTTAAATTATGTCCATAATCTCCTTCAACCTTGACCTCCTAGGCACTGGGAAGTCCTTCATTGGCGCTCTCCTTGCCAAGGCCATCCATAACTTCACCGAAGGGATCATTCTCGTCGTCTGCTACACAAACCACGCATTGGATCAATTCCTCGAGGATTTGTTGAATATCGGCATTCCTGAGGCAAGCATCGTCCGTTTGGGTGGCAAGTCGACTCCAAAGACGGCCTCTTTGGCCATGCGGATGCAGGCGAAGGTGCACAATATGTCGAAGGGAGATTGGAGCGCAGTTGACAACCTGAAGGTCGAGTCAGCACAACTCCGCACGCGTCTCGAGAATAACTTCAACGCCTACAAGGCGTTCAATCCAAACACCGCGGCCATACTTGATCATCTCGAGCTTGAGTTTGAGGAAAACGATTTCTTTGACGCGTTCTGCGTACCCTTGTCTGATGACGGAATGCAGAAGGTCGGGCGACGTGGGAAAACAGCTAGGCCAGATTACCTTCTTGATCGCTGGTCCAAGGGCCTCAACGCAGGAATGTACAGCCGTGCTTCCAACGTCCTTGACGCGGCAGCTATTTGGAGCATGACTGTTTCCGACCGACAAGCTAAGCTCGCGCAATGGAAACAAGACATGCTAAGGGACCGCGTCGATGTGTTGTCCACAGTAGGATGGCAGTACAACCAATGTCTAGCGATGCTCGAAGCCAAGTTTAGTGAGAGAGATGCCGCGCTCCTGCGAAGCAAGCGTATCATTGGGTGCACGACCACCGCAGCGGCGAAGTATCGCGATCAGATCAACGCTGCACGACCGAGTGTCCTTCTGGTGGAGGAGGCTGGAGAAATCCTTGAGTCGCATATTCTTACAGCCCTTAGCACGGAGACAAAACAGCTTATTCTCATCGGGGATCACAAGTGCGCTGCCCAATTCAATCCTGCTAAGCCTTCTCCATACTAACAGCTAGGCTAGGCAGCTGCGTCCAAAGGTCAACAACTACAGTCTCACGGTCGAGAAGGGCGACGGATTGGATCTCAATCGATCGCTCTTCGAGCGTCTCGTCCTGAAGGGATATCCCCACGAGACGCTTCGCAAGCAACATCGAATGCGCCCAGAAATCTCGGACCTGGTCCGCCAGATCACGTATCCTGATCTCTTGGATGCTGACGGAACGAAAAATCGTCCAAAATTGCGGGGTGTACAAGACTATGTTGTGTTCATCAATCACGACAAACCCGAGGGCGAGCTCCCGCAGCTTCAAGGGCAGGATGACATGACTGCCAAAGCCTCCAAGCAAAATCCGTACGTCTGAAATCAGATCTGAAGGTACGGATATCACTGAAGATATTGTAATAGATTCGAGGTAGAGCTTGTGTTGAAGATCGTGCGATATCTGGGGCAGCAGGGCTACGGAACCGACAAGCTTGTGATCTTAACTCCTTACCTTGGACAGCTGCGAGCCTTGCAAGAGGCATTGAAGAAAGATAACGATCCTGTACTCAATGATTTGGACTCGTTCGATCTCGTTCGCGCCGGAATGCTTTCTCCCTCGGCTGCGAAACTCAACAAGAAGCCAATTCGTCTGGCTACAATCGGTATGGTCTCCGTCATCTTTATACGATTTCTGCCTACTCAGCACATACAGACAACTACCAGGGAGAAGAAAGCGATATCGTCATCATCTCTCTGACACGAAGTAACTCTAATAACGACATCGGGTTCATGTCCTCTCCTGAGCGCCTGACAGTTCTCCTCTCTCGTGCGCGGGACGCAATGATCATGATCGGCAACGCGGACACTTTCATGAAGGCTCGCAAGGGCAACGAATCTTGGAATATACTGTTCAAATCGCTTAAAAGCAAAGGCCATATCTACGGAGGTTTCCCGGTCAAATGCGAGAAACACCCCGATCGGATAGCGCTTCTGAAGACCGCTGATGATTTCGACAAAGATTGCCCGGATGGTGGATGCCGAGAACCTTGGTATGCTCAATCGGTAGCTTCGGCGCTGCGTTGTCTGCTTTAACTACCTTTCTTTAGCGGATTGAAACCGGCATGTGGCATTCATGATTGCCCACTGAAGTGTCACCCAGATTCAGACCACTCTAGCATGCCGTGCGAGGCCATCATGGATACACTATGTCCGAAGAACCACCGACAAAGTTATAAGTGCCATCGAGGCCCTCCCGCCTCTTGCACCACGTGCGACCACGAAAAGAAACTAGAAGAGAAGAAGTTGCGGAAGCAGTTCGAACGACAGGAGCAGGAGGCTGCGAAGCAGCGGGCCCACGCGAAAGAATTGGCGGAGCTCGACGAACAGATTGCTCAGCAGCGAAGTGCCCTCCGAGACGCACAGCTTGATGAGGAAAGGAGCAATGCTATTGCACAGAAGATTCAAGACTTACAGGATGCTGCCGATTTTGCCGCTCGAGCAGCGGCTTCCCGATCAGCTACTATTCCCACTGCTAATTTTTCACCGCCCGCCAGTTTTACTGCTCCTTCAACCTCTCCGGATATCGTTGGCTCAAAGCTGCCACCAAACCTACCACCGAAGAGTGCAAAGCCATCATCAAGCAAGCAAACCAGGATAGACGATACCTCAAAATCGAAAAAGTCTACACAACGACCGAAGACCCCACCGCCCCCGCAGAAGTCTGCTGCTCGAGAACAATGGGAACGCCAGAAGAGTGCGGAGGGCGCGAGCAATCCTTCGATCGACGCCATCATGGCAATGACAGGACTTGAAGAAGTCAAGGTCCAGGTTCTCACAATCAAGGATAAGATTGATACAGCCGTCCGCCAGAATATCTCTATCAATGAGCGATTCAACGTCACTATGCTCGGGAACCCTGGTACCGGTAGGTTCAATCACAGCGATATATATCCTTGTTTCTAACCTCGCGACCATCAAGGGAAAACTACTGTTGCGAGACATTACGGGAAATTTCTTGCGTCCATCCAAGTCATCCCTGGAAATATGTTTGTCGAGACTACCGGATCGCGTCTCGCTCATGATGGCATTGACGGCGCCAAGAAGCACATTGCCGAAGTCCTTGCTGCGGGAGGAGGAACGATCTTCGTCGACGAGGCCTATCAATTGACGGGCAGTGGCGCGTATACTGGTGGCCAAGTGCTAGACTTCTTGCTAGCCGAAATTGAAAATCTGGTGGGGAAGGTCATATTCATCTTCGCTGGATACGACAAAGAAATGGAGAAGTTCTATGAACATAACCCAGGATTGCCGAGCCGCATACCGTATACCTTCCGCTTCAAGGATTACAACGACGTTGAGCTTCTGGATATGCTCGAGGGCACGATACATAAGGCCTATGGAGGAAGAATGAAGGTGGAAGATGGGAATGGTATCAGAGGACTTTATGGCCGCATCGCTGTCCGTCGTCTCGGCCGAGGTCGGGGAACGCCTGGATTTGGGAACGCCCGTGCACTGGAGAACATGTTCGCACAAATACGTAGCCGACAGGCCAAGAGACTTGCAAAACAGCGTAGCGAGGGTTTGATTCCCGATGATTTCCTATTTTTCAAGGAGGATCTGATTGGACCGGACCCATCAAAGGTGATGGGCGAGAGCGCAGCATGGAAGAAGTTGCGTTCGATGATTGGACTTGGAGCGGTTAAGAAATCTGTGACCGAGATGTTTTCCATGCTCGCCACAAACTACCAGCGGGAGTTGCTGGAAAAGGCACCTCATCAGATTTCGCTGAATCGTGTATTTCTTGGATCTCCGGGCACTGGCAAGACGACAGTAGCTCAACACTACGGTCAGATACTGGCTGATTTAGGAATGATCAGCAACGGCGAAGGCGAGTTAACCTTTGTCATTCTCTGAATATAGACAGGCCCCGATAACTATTCATCTAGTGGTCATGAAGAATCCGTCAGATTTCATCGGCAGCCACATCGGACAATCAGAGGCTCAGACAAAAGCTATCTTAGCAAGTACTATTGGGAAAGTCCTTGTAATTGACGAGGTTTGTCGCCTCAAAGAAGTCTTGCGGATGGTCGCTCATGATATGTGATCTTTAGGCGTATATGTTATATGGCGGAGCCGCTGGGCAAGGCGCGGATACATTCAAAACAAGTGTCATTGACACCATCGTTGCCGAAGTTCAAAGTAAACCAGGAGATGACCGTTGTGTGCTATTGCTAGGTTATACGCACCAAATGGAAGAAATGTTCCAGGTAAAATGCAATGTGCTCGACGAAGAACGCTAATTGACTCTATGTTTGAATAGAATGTGAACCCAGGATTATCCAGGCGCTTTGCGATGGAGAACGCATTCCGCTTCGACGATTTTTCAGATGATGAATTGCTAGAAGCTTTGGAATGGAAGCTAGACGATCAGGACTTGACAGCTACGGATGCAGCAAAAAATGTTGCCAAGGATGTTCTGAACCGTCTGCGCAATCGACCAAATTTCGGTAATGTCGGAGAGGTAGAGAATTTGCTTGGACAGGCCAAACTTCGTTACCAGCAGCGTCAAGGAACACTCCCTGTCGAGCAAAGGTCGCCTGACGCCCCGTTCGAGCCGGAAGATTTTGATCCCGACTACAATCGAGACGAGCATGCCGCTACGAACCTTGTAAAGCTCTTCGAAGATATCGTGGGCTGTGATAATGTCATCAAGAAGATGGAGGGATATCAGCGAACGGCAATAAACATGAAGGCGATGGCGATGGATTTCCGCGGGCAGATTCCTACAAATTTTATCTTCAAGGGTCCACCAGGTGAGTACACGCGCTTGCATTGATGTCGTCAAATGTTGGCTGGAACTACGTTTAAAGGTACGGGCAAGACCACCGTCGCACGCAAAGTGGGTCAAATATACTACGATATGGGCTTCCTATCTTCGACCGAAGTAGTCGAGTGCTCAGCCTCAGATCTCGTTGGACAGTATGTCGGCCAAACGGGTCCGAAAACAAGAAAGCTCTTCGAGAAAGCATTAGGACGAGTGCTCTTCATCGATGAAGCCTACCGGTTGAGCGAAGGGCACTTTGCTCAAGAAGCCATGGACGAAATGGTCGGCCTTTTGACTCAGGAGACATTCCGCGCAAAGCTCGTGGTCATCCTCGCCGGGTACGACAAAGATATGAATGCTCTGATGCAGGTCAACAGCGGACTATCTAGCCGATTCCCAGTTGAAATCGCTTTCCATAACATCTCTTCTACACAAGCGCTCGAAATACTGAAGCGGAAGCTGAAGAAACAGAGCATCCGTCTTGATGCCTTGGATGACCAGACATCTACGGTTTATATCCAAATGGTGGCCCTGATCAAAGAGCTTTCGAGTCTTCCATCCTGGGGGAATGCGCGGGATATTGAAACGTTGTCAAAGCAAATGGCCTCCCATGTCTTCACGTCATTGCCACCGCCAGTCGGCCCCCATTTGAAAGACTCCGACAATCTACTCACGCTTGTGGGTCAAGATGCGATAGTATGCATTCAAAATATGCTTTCAGAGCGGCGTGAGCGTATTGCAAATGTGCCTAAGCATACCTACCGCGGTCATCAGAGAATGCCTGAACCCCCCGCCCAGACCTCCGCACCTCCTTCTGCCATGTCCACTTCCGCCCAAGCAAGTACAAAGCCGCCGCCGCCATCAATACCGAAAAAAGAGGAAGAACTGGTTCTGCCTACACACGACGGCCGCGATGATGGCGTCACGGATGCTGTATGGAATCAGCTTCAAACCGACAAAGCCAGAGAAGAAGATGAGGCTAGGCGTAGACAAGAGGCGATACAGATGCTAGAGCAGCGGATGGCTGAGATAGCCAGGAAACAGGCTGAAGATCAAGCGCTCAAGGAGAAGCTAGAGGCAGAGCTCGCAAAGAAGAGGAGGAGAGCTGAGGCTGAGCGACAGGAACTTCAGCGCAAGCTGAATGAGGCGAGAATCCGCGAGCAGAGGATGAGAGCAGAAGCTGCGAAAAAGGCCGCTGAATTGGAGGCTAGGCGAAGGGAGGAAGAAAGACAACGCCGAGAAGAAGCGCAGGTTCAAACTAAAATACGTCAGATGGGATTGTGTGTTGCAGGATTCCGTTGGATCAAACAAGCGACAGGGTATCGATGCGCCGGCGGTAGTCATTTCATCAGCAATGCGGCTCTGGGGATATGAATCAAAGGTAATTCATAATTTTTACTTGCGATTGATCCTACACGACCCGTGCATAGTCAGTTTCGTTCATCACTGCGGCACAAAGGACGAATATGGTGACGCCTCTGTGGATCATTCGAGACGGAGGTGTCATAGAAAATGAGGAAACTCCGCTGTGGCCAGTACCTGTGAAGACAAATTCATACAAGCCTCAGTGTGTGCGATGTGTGTAAACGCGATAGGATCTAAGCCTGTTCCAGTACGAACAATCCCAAGGACACGCTGGTGGAGAAGCGCGGAGGGCGCGTCGCGTGAAAGCCCCCGACGTCATACATCACGGGCAGTTCACGTGGCACGGTAAGGTCCGTCGAGCGGAGCTGAGGTTCTTCTATGCTCGACCAGTCCTGCGGACTTTCGCTATGATTCTTAACTTTTCTTCGCTTCGTTGAGCATGCATTATCTTCAACAGCGAGTTGAATCTCCATCGGCAGCAAGACACTAGCCACGCGGAGGCGGACTAAGGTCCGACTTGCATCTCACCAGGCAATAACAAGTCTAGCACGGTCCTTCTGAATCTCTGGAGTGCAATTGTTCTTTACTTGGGGTCGATGAACTTTGCAGGGAAGCTGTTTAATTCTACAAACAACCTCATCATTTTTCAAAACCAAGCCCTAAAATACCAGCATGCTAAACATTCATCCCACCTGACTTGTACTCGTGAGCATTCCGCGTCTGCTTCTTCCTAATAATCCATGTTCAGCTTATGTATTCCGACCTTCTTTCTCTGTTTTTTCGCACACGCGGTGCCGTCAGCACTCGCCACGGCTGCACATGCACAAACGCTCTCCCACAAGAATGCTTTTAATAGCCTCGAACATTCAGGGCTTATCTATTCGAGTCTAGGGCATCCATGGACGGAATGCTGGATACATTGAATTTGTGCGCCCGCATGGTCAATAGTGTTGTCGGTCACCCTCGCTGGGCCTTTCACAGCTCCAGCCTCCCCAAGCCGCTACAGAGCTGAACTCGAGCGTCCAAGATCATACCACACAAGTGATACTATACGAGTTTTGTATTCAGTCCAGGCGCACCTAGTCCTAACCAGTATTACGTCTCGTCCGATGGGTCCGAGAACTGTATCAGTGCCGACACGAACGTGAGTGCCTTCTCACAGGTGACCGGCGACAGTAGACATTCGCCGCCCTCGTGAGAAATATATATAGGCCCCCTTCGCGGCTGCTGCGGCTCTGTGTCCATGGGAGCTACGTTGAACAGAGCAACGATGTCTTTGATCAAGCTCCCCCTGTTACTTATCGGTTCCCTTTGTGTCCATCGTAGCGTTACCCCTCCTAACGCTGCACCACCCTCGGGAGAATTGTCGAAGCACAAAGATTTATGGCCAAGTTCGTATTTTTCTTGGGGCCCAGGTGTGACCAAGGTAGAGACCCTCTCCCCTTATACTACACTGTCCCTCTCACCGTGGATTACAGGGTTTGATGTGGGCCGTATCCCTCTGCGAAGCACTGGCCATATGTGCCAGCTACTCCGAGCACCCTAATCCCATCGCACGGCTTTTATTCTCTTATATTTCGAAAGAGTCAATTGGATCGACAGCCATCCGAATTTCTCCATCGTTCCTGGTCAGCATCACCTTTCTCGTCATCTCAGCAATCATTCGCACCTTGTGCTATCGGGCACTCGGCCGTCTCTTCACATTCCAAATCACCATACGACCCAAACACACGCTCGTGACGAGCGGCCCGTACGCTTGGGTTCGCCACCCAAGCTACACTGGGAGCATCTTGGGATTCACGGGATCTGTCTTATGCGCACTCAGCGAGGGGTCGTGGATCAGAGAGTGCGGATGGCTCGAGACCTGGCGGGGAAAAGCGTTCTGCTTATTTTATCTGATGTGGAACATCCACGTCACGCTTGTCATGCTTTGGAGGACGAGTCAGGAGGATAAGATGTTAAAGGAAAAGTTCGGCGCGGAGTGGGTGGCTTGGAGTAGGAAAGTCAGATATAAGCTTGTACCTGGCATTTATTAATCGCGGAGACTCGTCCCTTATAATGTCGGTATGTGCGTTTTGGATGTTCCTGTGACAACTGTCGATTATCATCCATATGTTCACCCCCACAATTCCTCCGAGGACGGCTCTGATATCGGTGAGCCGTGAGTCTCATTTTGGGCTCACTTTCAATGTCGGGCGCTTGAGTATATTGATCAATCTGATCGAAGCCCGAAGCATCACGAGCATGTAGAGGTTATCTGTCCACGGGACGTATTGTGAAACCGCGTGTCCTCATACATCCTAGATATCCCGCTGCTGGTCACTTGCAAACTTGCCACTGGAGCCGGCGCGTTGTGCACATAGCGAATCAATATCAGGGGAACCAGTAGAGCTCGCTGGTATGTAGGCAGATGTAGGCTCGTAAAGTGGCTCGGTCAATAAAAGAGAGAACATTGGTGCCTCGTGCCTCGGCGTTCGACGGCTTGATGGTGGATCTAGCAACTATCTGGCACCTGACTATTAGAAGTCAGCGTGCTTCTTGGACTGACTGAGACACAACTATCGCCGTATTAATTAAGCTACCGAGGTTTTGCGATTTGTGAGTATCCTCGACTCCGGCCGTCTTTGACTCCCAGAATGCGCGCCCACATTTCCCCATTGTTTCTGTTGCTTTTACCGCAGAATCTCATATTTTCTTCCTTTGCCTTTGCACCGAATCCAATCCTAGTATCAAACGAGCTCGAACACCTCCTCGTCGACACAGGCGGTGCCAATGACGGTGGTTTCAAGCGCGCAATCACACCATGCACGAACTACGTGGAAGGGAGTCAGCTTCTGGGACGGGAGACAGCGGCGCAATGGATTCGAGTGGCCTTTCGTACGTGTTTAGCTCTGAGTTTTGGTGCCAGGCAGAGCCAGTCGCTGACAGCTGTTCCACCTTAATGCATGCAGATGACTTTGTTACTGCAGACGTGGGTACTGGCGTGGGCGGTTTGGACGCGTCGATTGGGTTCGAGACGCTTCGTGCCGAGAATAGTGGAACGGCTATGAACGACTCGCTCACATTCTTCGCGCCCTTCGTTAGCGCTCAGGTATCCAGTAAGCGATGCTGTTTCTACAGATGTTTGCAATGGATTTCTCAAGAACGTGTCAGTGGCGGATATGATAGCGTTGAGCGTAGTGATGTCGGTAGGCGGTTGTGGCGGCCCTCATATTCCTCTTCGCGGAGGGCGTATCGACGCTACACAAGCCGGAGTGTTCGGTGTCCCAGAGCCAGAGACCGATCTTGAACAGACATTGGAGGAGTTTTCCGGCGCTGGTTTCAATCAATCTGATGCCATTGCTCTCACGGCATGTGGGCATACGATGTAAGTTGTATGCTGCTCCTTCACGCTTAACAAGCCAATGACGACGTTGGTAGGGGCAATGTGCACCACGGAGGATTTCCCCAAGTCGGTATGGCAGCCTATTGATCCATCACCATCCTCAAACTATGACACGTGCATGCAGTACCGGAGTCTGCTGTTACACCAAACAATACGGGTGGAGGCGTCCATTTTGATGTCACGCCAGCTAATTTCGACATAGACGTGTGAGACCTCCATGTTATAAACTCGCCTAACTCGCACTAATCATTTTCAGTGTTCAAGAATATTTGTCAGGAACCGGTCAGCGGGGAGGGCCTCTCGTGACAACAGACAATGTCACTGTACGCTCTGACCTTCGCCTGTACACTTCCGACAATAACCAAACACTCCAAGCGTATGTACTACTATGATGGGTCTGGTCCCAGTCAGCTTTGACTCACCTCTTGCACATCATCAGATTGTCGCAGTCCTCTAATTATTTCAGGAAAGCATGCGCACAGCTTTTTTCCCGCATGATTGACACCGTCCCCAAAGATGTGAAATTGACCACGATTATTGAGCCCATGGTCTATAAGCCGGTGAACGTCAGTTTGGGACTCACTTCAGACTCGAACAGCTCTCTGTCTATTGTTTTCTCTGGCGCCGTCAGAGTAAGTTTCGAGAATGCTATTCGGGTCTTTCTAGCTTTGCTCACGCCGATCAACCAGTATCTGGATACCTCGTCATCATCAAATGATCCTGCTCCAACTCTTTTCATCTCGTACGAGACCAGACTTGGGTCACCTGCTTCTCATAGAGTGATTGCGACATATACCCCGGACGTCGAGAACAATGGCACGAGTATATTCGGCAACACATACTATTATCGTTTCACCGCTTCAATCGATTCGTCTGCCGGGATCTCTGCATATACAGTAGCAAATACCAGTTTTGCCTTGCGGGATACAATATTTTTCCTCCCAGACTTGAGTTCTGCACAAGACAACGGCAGTGACACGTGGAGTGTTAACATCACCGCAGCCGTAAGTGCGCAATTTTCTTACAAAAGTTTCCAATGCTAAACTATAACGCAAGGCCTTGACATCGTCCAACCCCTCTAATGTCCGCGCCGTGCTCTTCACTCCTACGGGGCAGCTTGGAACGCTTGCTCCGCGGATTGTAACGCAGAACGTCACTCTGAATGAAATCGGATCCGTCGGCGTATACAAAATCTACTCCGCAGTTGTTGTAGTCGAGACTATCAATATCGGAGGCGCCAGCGTCGACATCGTAGGTTCATTCGCAGGGGGTCGGGAAGTCATAGATGAATTCAAGAAGCTCAGTTTAATCATATAATAATACGCCAGCGGAACCAGGCGATAGGCAGCACTACTTTTGAAATGTAGAAGGTCGTTTATATGGAGAAAACAACCTTGTACTATTGTCTATCAGGCCAGGTTCCTTGATCATATTTTCACGAAGAGAGCTACGTCCTTCGATTTCTCTCACGAAGCTCACCTCGACGAACTTGACCTGGTCAACTGTATCAATGCAGTGTGCACATCGAAAGGTACGACTCCCCCTATTCTCGAGTTGGTTCGGGTCTGTCATCAGGATACAGCTAGGGTCATTTGAGTACTCAGTCTCCAAGGAGAAAGAGGTAGGCCGTACTTTACCGGGATTGAACAGGCCCAGAGGATCAACTGCTCTCTTGATAGTCTTCATCAGCTCGACCGTGCCTTCCCCCAGCTCCTCATACAAGAACTCTTTCTTGCCAATCCCAACGCCATGCTCGCCGGTACCTGCGCCCACGCATTTACTGACTACGCATTCAACGAGCAAATGATCGCTGCTCACATGTTCCGTCGAGGGCGATAGCGCGTTCGACCATCCGATGCACAAGCCCTCGCACAACCTTCAGCTCCTCGTCCGTCTTGAAAAGAAGCAGGCTGTGAAAATTTCCTGCGCATATATACGACCGGTCAAGACATGAGCCAGATACACACAGGTGGCCGTCACGCACCATCGCCAGCATGCCCGACGATCGTGTACTTTATCCCAGACTGCTCGATATCCTTCTGCGTCTCATACACCAAATCCGGAAGCTTGGAGATTGGCACACTGACAGAGAAACACCGTTTCAGCATCGACCATCACGAACTTTAACTTTAACCGGCACCCACCACACGTCCGTGCTCCATCCTTTACACCCAACGCCGCCGTATGCCAGGCCCGAATAATGTGCGTTCTTGCGATCCGCCCATAAGTCGTCAGCCTCCTTCTCGTTCTCGGCGAGGCTCCAGTTCGTCCCTCCGTGCTTCTGCACCACGGTCTTCACGATGCGCGCGGTCTCAGCGAGGGAGGATGCAGAGGGGCCCTGCAGCTTGAAGAAGAGGTGGTCAGCGACAGTGTACTTGCGGGACGAGGGGCCGTAGAGGTTCGTCGCATCCATGAAGGCGGAGTCCAGGAGCTCGACGCATTCTGACAGACGGCGTGTCGGTGGGTGGATCGTCGATAACGAGACATCAAAGGAATGATGGGAAGGGACGCACGGATGCCGACACCCTTGTTGAGGATCTCGATGACAGCCTCTGTAGCCTTGCGCACGTCCGGGAACTGGGCTATCGCTACGGTTGTGGGAAGGGCAGGCGCCAGACGGATTGTGACTAGCAATGACCATATTGAGCACTATGGGGTTGAACGAGGCAGGGGCATATACCCTCGGTGATTATGCCCAGGGTCCCTTCTGCACCAATGAACAACTTGGTTAGATCAAACCCTGCAGATGATTTACGAGAACGACTCCTAGTTTTGATGACTTCGCCTGAAGGGAGCACAACGGTCTGTGCAAGTCCAACGCTCAAGGAAAACTCTATAACCTGAAGCTAGAAACTTACCGCGTTGAGGAACCATTCTGCCTTTGCAGTTCCATATCGGACAGCGTTGGCTAGCGGATCAACAAAGGTGAGTGATAGACTATATCTATAAGAAGAGAGCGCACTTCCAGAGCATCCTGTGCTCAACATTCCGCCGATCGTAGCACTGGGTGCAGGGTCGAGCTGTCAATATATGTCATCCATACTCTCCAACGGGAACAGTTCAATGCCGCGCACAGGAAAGAAAAGGGGTGTACCGCTCTCTTTTAGAGTCTCGTTTATTTCCATCCAGCCCACGCCGGGTTGGCATATTAGATCTGAATCAGCCTCTACAGATGGATAGGAACATCAGTCAGTCGAAGAATGCGCAGAAATGCGTTGTAACATTTGTGCAGGCTATGAGAGCGTGAAAGGTCTAGAGTTGCCGCAGGGATACCCATTGATGCCTTGCATGAGGAAACGAAACAATGAATCCTCAACTCACCATGTATCTCGAGAATTTTGTCCATCCTAGATACGTCGACGCATATGCCCCCACCAACGTGCTAATCCGAATGCTCTGATCATCGTCTCCTAGAGCAACACGGACGGGGAAGAGGAGACTGACGCACGCCGACGAACTGCCCTTCCAAGCTGGTAGCGCCAGAGTAAGGTATGACCGGCATTCGGTACTTGTTTGCGACCTTCACGATCTTCACCACATCTTCTGTAGACAACGGATACACGACAACGCTGTGTGGGACGCCTGGAAGAGAGGGATATGGCACGGTATATTGCGGACCCTGACGCCATGACGCACCTGGATGCCAGACATTTGGAGAGAAGCCGTGGATGAGAAGGTCATCCGGGTTTGTCGACACCACGTCTTCACGATCAAACGACGCCTTCAGCTCCTCGATACCGCGCCGAAAGTCGTCTGGCGATCCGTACTTTAGACTGCCCATGGAATCGGGCACAGTCGTGGATACCTGGATGCCCCGTGCGGCGCAGTAGCCTGCGACGCCGCTAGCGACGGACGCAATCGCGAGAGCATAGTACAAGCTAGCACGGGAAGGTGTGACTGCTTTAGAAATAGTGCTCTGCGAACGGCCACTGACAGCGCGCGGTGAGATATGAGCTAGCCTGTTCAACGCGATATGCTTAGGCGATGAGAGAACGGCCGACTCGAGGGCGGGTCTTCCAATGCGACTGAACAACATCCCTTGCTAGAGGTGAGACGTGCGAAAGCAAAGGGCTTGAGGAAGATATGGGGCACATTGCGGGACAAAGGGAGGAGGAAGGCCCGGAACACAAGTCATGGGGTATTGTATTTTGTCGCAGTGATCATGGGGTATTCGTCGCAGTGATGACACACCGGCGGCGTTGCGGAAGTCGGAATCGGTCTCAACAGGTCGCAATCGATCACGAAAATCACACAGATTGAACATCTTCCCAGCAATTCGAGCATTTTCAGACCTTTAGTGGAGGGCTTCAAGACACACTTTTATCGCTGTTAAAGGATGGACATAAATAAACCAAATTGTAGTAATATACACAAAGCGCAGGTATCACAGCAGATCATAGCATTCGACAAGCATTGCCTGAATTGAGTCCCAGTAAGACCGCATCACACAAAAATCAGCCTTGTAGGACTCACCAGAACCATCATGTCTTTACAGCGTGCTCTACGCACGAGCTAACCCTTCATCGATGCAAGCACTGAGATCCGAGGGGCACGCCACACATTAGTAAATAAGATGAACAGATGCATGATGAGACGCACCAATATTGGATCTGCGACTTGACCACGTTGAGGTCTATACTGTAATAACACGACCCTTGAACAACTCCACTTCCATTCGGAGAGTGGCTACATCGTCCTGCATCCTAACAACCACCTTGTCCTCCACCTCTTGGGCTACCTTTGAGAGCTTAGAAATAGTGTAAGCATGGTTGTCTTGCGCGGTCTCGTCCAGCTTGGCAATATCCAGGCGCAGGCCCGCAACCTCGCCCCTGATTCCTCCAACGTCCTGCTGAAGGTCTGCAACATGAACCTTGATTCCTCCAACGTCCTGCTGAAGGTCTGCAACCTGAACCTTGATTCCTGCAACGTCCTGCTGAAGGTCTGCAACCTGAACCTTGATTCCTGCAACGTCCTGCTGAAGGTCTGCAACCTGAACCTTGATTCCTGCAACGTCCTGCTGAAGGTCTGCAACCTGAACCTTGATTCCTCCCACGTCCTGCTGAAGTCCTGCAACGTCCTGCTGAAGGTCTGCAACCTGAACCTTGATTCCTGCAACGTCCTGCCGAAGGTCTGCAACCTGAACCTTGATTCCTGCAACGTCCTGCCGAAGCTCTTCAACCTGCCCGGTCAGCTTCTCCTGGACGGTGGCCAGCTGGCGCGTGAACTGAGTGTTCATATTCGAGAACATCTGTTCGATGCTTCGTATGAGCTGTGCGTTGTCCATGATGTATCAGAGTGGGAGGGCGAGGGATGAAAATATAGTGTGGCGATGAAAACGAGGGTTGAAAGCAAGGACAAAGGAATGTGGGTGGTTGTGGGCTTTTATTGTTGCAAGGCGGGCGGACTTGCCACCCATCGATATCGATCGCCCGATAACAAAGCCATCACGTGATCCAAACATCCACACCTGGATGCAACATTTCTGCGCTAATGTCTCGCGAGGGTCCTTTCTTTTTTTGTACAATACTGATCAGAGCTCTATTCACGTCTGGCCTCGGTCAACGCTGCAGAGCGCTGAGCGCTCACGTCATTGTGAGAGAACGATACGGGTATGCATCAAGTCCGGACTGGTATGCAGCCAACAGCATGTCCATACACAATAATAGGACAACAACATGCAATACAGTCTCTGGACAGACACACAGACGCCTCGCCTATCGCGCCCCCTCGACGGGCTGAGTGTTCGCGCGCGCCATGGCGGCGCCCAGTGCTTGCGTGCGGATCGACAGGCCGCGCGTCTTTTCGATGACGGTCTGGTAAACGGGGAGCGCGGGCCGGTGAATCTCGATGACGTTCTGAACGAAAGACGCAGGCGTGCGGGGTGAGCGTAGTTTGCGTGCGGAGGAAGAGAAGGAAAAAGAGGCGTACCTTCTCGAGATCGATTTTAGCGTCGGCGCCCATGCGTGTTTCTCGGATGAGGTTCACGATCCATTTTTCGCCTTCGTCGCGGGAGAGGTTGAGCCGCTCAGAAAGATCGCTGCATCGCACGTGAGTCACGCTAATTGAGTAAAAATAGTTATACGCACCCAATGTCGATCCTTTGGTGAATCCGACAATATGCCTCACTGATGAGGTACCGCGCGTTGTCCAAGAAATCCTCCCTGAACTCGTTCAAAAAAAAGTCGTCCGCGACGACGCGCTCCGCTGTCTGCAGCTCGCGCTGCGCGGCCTCAAAGTCGAACTCGACGTAGAGCTCCTTGAGGAAGCGCGTGACGGGGTCCGAGTACTGGTACTCCTCGAGCTGCACGATCTTGACGAGCTCGCGGATCGCATGGCGCACGCGCGAGCTGGTCGATGCACCGCCCGGCGCGGTCTGCTGGGCCTTGCGCGAGAGCACGGCGGCGACGGCAAGGTAACGGAGGATCCAGGGCGAAGCGGACTGGATGGTGTTGAGGTACGCGGGGGCGAGGAATGTCTCGAGGAGGAGGGTGCGGCCCGCGGGGTGGTTGAAGTAGACGAAGAGCGACCAGTGAATGAGCCATGTGCGAGAGTGCAGGGCTGCAAGGGGCTCTGCGGGCGAAGAGACGGAGGCGGTGGTGGAGGTGGAGAGAGGGGCGGAGGAAGCGCGTGCGTCGATGGCGTCGCGGAGGGTGTTGAGCTCTTCAAGGGCGACCTCCCACTTGCCGGTGAGAATGTCAGAAGCAAGTTTGCCCCAGTGGGCGGAGGTGTTGAGATCTGTGTCGGTGGAGAGGACACGGAAATGGTAGAGGTAATCTGCGGCGCCGGAGTAGTTGCCGTAGGTATATTGGAATTGGCCAAAGTTGTAGAGCGCAGTTATTTGCTCGAGGGTGAGCTACGGGGGATTGGGCTGGGATGCGGACGCAGATTGGGAGGAAGAAGAAAAAGACGCACGCTATAATTATCCTTGAGGTACTGCAAGTTTTGGTTCTTATCCTGACGAAGCGCCTGGGCGACGTCTGGGTTTTCGATCACATCGAGGACGGCCTGTGCCTCCTGCTGCAGCCGCTCGTTCGTCGACACGGCTTGATCCCTCTTTGCAGCGAATTCTATCCATCAAGTATAAGCGGTCAATCACGGAGGAAAGAAAGCGGAGAAGTGAGCGCACCATCAGGGATCTCGGTATCCGGGTTCAATATCTGATACAGATTGACCGCGTAATCGACCATGTTCGTGCCCTTTGCGAGCTCATACTGGGCGACCTGTACTTCCCCCTCGTTGAAGAGATTGGTTTCGGCAAGATGTGTGAGGAGAGGGAATGCGAGATGTCTGTCGAGGTAAGGGATAACCGTCTTTGTGAGGTCGTATTCTGCCATTTTGTGGAGGGCGGAGGAGGAGGAGCGGACGGTCGCCGTCGATCCGTCCCGCAAAATTCAGCCTCGCTGACTAAGCAGCCCCGCCAGCGCGCGGCTCTCGACGCCACGCCGTTCTCCGCTCCTCTCCCAGTCCTCTCCCTCCGTCGTCCATGTCCGCAATCACGAAGAACCTGCCCTGGTTCGTCAGAGACCTCGGCGTCACCGTCGTCGGTGAAGTATGCTTTGCGTTTGCGCTTGCTACGCGTTCTCTGATATTTTCCCGCAGAAATGTTACGTGTCATTAGTGGAAAACCTGCACCTTGAGGATGTGGAGTGTCTCAAGTACTCGCTATCCAAGGGCCTCGGAATAGGTATCGTAGTCGGAGGGTCTATTATGAAAATCCCCCAGCTCTTGCTTAGTCCGTATCTCTCCGCTTTTTTGCGAGCCCGCAAACTAACTCCTCGCAGTCCTCAATGCCCGCTCTGTTCGCGGTCTCTCTCTCCCTGCTTACGTTCTGGAGACACTTGCCTACGCCATCACTCTCGCATACTCATATCGCAATGGGTTCCCCTTCTCCACATATGGCGAAAATCTCTTCCTCACCCTCCAGAACGTCGTCATCACGCTCCTCATCGTGTATTATCAAGCCGCTTACACCCCACACCGCGCCCTCACCACGAGTCATCCACGACCCACGACGCGCCTTGTCTCCCTCTCCCTCGCTACACTCATTGCTGGTATCGCCTTGATCGCAGCACCTCCCGCTCTCCTCGCTCTCCTTCAGCTCGCCACGCTCCCGCTCTCCCTCTTCTCCAAGCTTCCTCAGATCGCCCAGAACCACCGTGCGCGCAGCACAGGCCAGCTCTCCGCCTTCGCCGTGCTCGCCCAAGTCGGTGGCTGTGCCGCGCGCCTCTTCACTACCGCCACCGAAGTCGGCGACATCGTCGTCTCCGCCGGCTTCGCGCTCGCCCTACTCCTCAACCTCGTCCTCGGCATGCAGATGTACGCGTACTGGGGCAAGGACCTCCCATCAGAGGCGCCCATACGCCAGCCCTTCGAGGAGAAGACATTAGAGAAGCCGACGAGTCGCGTCGACATCGTCGTGCCGCCACAGTCGCCCGCTGCCCATCAGACCGCGCACCTCCAGCCTCAACCCGCGTCATACGGAAGGAAGTGGGCCCGGAAGGTGGATTGAGTGCCCATTGTAGAGGTTATGTATGGGTGCCCGTGCTTGATATAGGGCGATCGTGTTTTCTGCACGCGGCTGCGTAATTATCTTATATTCTTCTGCTGCCATCTTTCTTGATGTGATGGACTGGTCCGATACAAGCCCCCCTGCTACAGCTTCGAAGCTGAGGACTGGATATTCCCTTGGCAGGCTCATTAGCCCTTGCCGCTTCGCCTCGAGACTGACATCACGTTTCGCGGATTGTCTTCGAACTCAGATCATCACACTAGGATCCCTGAGCAGTGAAATTCATTCAGACTGCCCCTCTTCAATGATACTGTGTTCTTCCCGCGCGGCCCCTGTCTTTAATAGGTTGCGCCCCAGGACGTCTGGACTTGAACACGAGCTCCTATTATCACTCATTATCCACAGCCTGTGATCGCGGCGATATGTCACTGATATCTTGACGTTTCCCTCGAATGACGCATCGTTCCAGGTCAGTCACAGTGTATAAAACCACTGTCTGAGCGTCGAAAGAGCGGGCAACAGATTCTTTTGCCACGTTTACTATCATCTCATCCTATGAGGTTGTGGTTTTCCCTCATCTTTCTTGCCTTCGTGCTATCATTGACGACTGCTCAAACGATCGCCATCGGGCCTCCTAGCACCGGAGACTCTGTTTCTTCTGATGCTGCACTGAACGTGCAGGTTTTGCGTCCAGTAAATAATTTCTTCTTCAATTCACATTGAACATATCAATGGGGTTTCGTTCAGAACAGCATCATAGGCTGCCAAGAGGTCGCCATCGTGATTTCTATGGCCCAATGCACCACATCCATCAGCTGCCCCGACCCTTCCGAGCGTCTGGGCACGCCGCTGTACATAGGGCCCTTCAATCCTCAACCCCCGCCGTCGCCGTCATTCGTCTATCAACAGAACTTCACGGTCATGGTGCCTGAGTACCTCGAACACGGGAGCTCTGCGATCCTGAGCTTGACTCACTTGTGTCTCATTGGGGTATGGTCTGACATCGCCTTCTGCATCGTATCAGCACTGTTGACGGCTCCGTGTGCACCTTTTTCAGGCTAGTCCTTTCCCGCTGTTGGAGTTCAGGAACGTCACACTGAGCGTTGTTTGAGGTGTATAGTCTATGCACATAAGGTTCTACTTGTACCGAACGACTTTTTTGATCCTATGGGCACCTGGCTAACGTCGACTACTAAGACGTCAGAGCATTTGAAGGGAAGTTGGGGTGTTCCTGCCCGCTAGGTCATTGTATCCCTTCCTAGCCATGCGTCAGCGGAATCCGCATACCCAACGCATATGTGATCCGCAATCCTGTCCCCTTTCGTGTTCATGTACCACGCGTTACTGTTAGATTCGGCAGCGATCGCTACACCTTTCTCTCCTGTGTGAAACCGGACATGATGCATGATACGTGGTATCGCTCCCCGGGTAATAACAGGAACTGTTCTGGTCGAGATAGAAAAGGACCCCCGACAACCCAGCCAGAGGGTTTTTCGCTACCGAAGTTGTTATCAGACCTCTAAAAAAGCGAAAAAAATAGCAAAAAAATCACAAAAAATCGTCATGTATCTTGATACATACCAGGCTGTCATGAATCGTGTCCGAGCATTGATACATATCTTGTACACTTCCACTCCCTTGAGATTGCTCTTGATGCCATCAGTTTCTACCTCGAAAGTCTTGTGATGGACATAGTCTTGTTCTGACATGAGTAAGGTGACCGCACAGTGCAATTTGAAGCAGGCCACGACAACCAGTGCCAAATTTTTTCGAATGGATTTCCGCCAAAATTGTAGTGAATTTGAAATATATCATGTGTTCAAACCAGATTCTGACTACCGGAACCGTATCATGCCTCACCAAAACAGGCGAAACTACCGGGAAAAAGCATAGACTTATGGTCCAAAAATGGGCCCTGATACTACCGGAAATTTTCAGAGCTGCAGCGCTACGCTATCGTGGGAAAAACATACCTTTGGCGTGGTTGTCGGGAGTCCTGATGGAAATGATCTCAGCATCCTCCGGCCTGATACCGCAGATACCGCCCAGCTGAAGGGAATCTGCATCGATCTGAAACCTCGACAGGTGGGCACGTCCCGGTATCGCGGCGCAAATTGAGCCAGGTGTGCCTGCCGCTCACCAAGAGCTTAAGGCGAGGATATATGCTCACTTCCGCGGAATTTTCGAGGCATGATTTGCATCGCCGGAGAATTGTTGATGCCAGCATATTCCCGACTCATGTTCTCTATTGTGTGTGTCGTAAGTGTGATGGCCGAGAGAGCGAGACAGCTCGTCAAAGGCACTGTCTATTACATGCTTCCACCGAGCTTTGTCCTAGCTGACCGTGCTCTCTGATATACCGTGATGTAGAGTTTGTGCGAAAAAGGCTGATTTCAAGGTCTAAAAGGATTCCGTAGTACATGCTATGCGAGTGACATTCGGCCGACACTCCCTAGGCGGTGACTACAGGCCATCCGCTGGAGAAGTCTAGATGGTTCAGACCAAGCTGAGGCGGAGAGAAATTGTCAGATACGAAAAATTATACACTAGTTGTAAGATAACTTACGAAGCTTCCAGACGACGTGTAGTAATCTAGATTCATGGTCAAATTTCATTGCCCCCATTCATTGAACATGCCAATACTCACGGTAAATCAATAGAACACCATCTGAATCAGTCATGATATCCTGACCGCCGGGACCAATGATCTGGATGATGCAACGAGCCGTGAGAATTTACCTTCGGAGTAGAATGAGAGCGACAGTTCGAGCTTACACTTCCGTGAGATGCCAGGACAAGCGTTCCTCCTCCACTGGTCAGTGCAACACCTGCCTGATCAACGAAAGGGCCTGTGACACTGTCATGAAAACTGTCAATGTCTTTCGAGCACATTCGGGGGTGGTGTAAGTACCTGCTCGAGCGTCCTACACGGATGTTATACGTGCTACTGGTCCCCTGGCAGCAAAGATCCCACGAAGTGAAGAGATAGTAGAAGCTGCTCTGCTTCCAAATGACACTCGCTTCGATGGCACCGTTGTTAGCTGTTCGCTGAGCAAGAGATGTCACGGTAGAAGAAGACGGTTTTCCAGTTGACGAGCCGAGACTGATAGCAAGAATAAGTTCAAAATCTGAATACGGAACGTAAAATATATCCCTCACGTCATTCTAAAGATGAACACTGCGATTGGCGTCATTGAGGCCAGAACAGTGAGAAAAAGATACTTGCTCTTTGATACCTGTCCAAAAGGAGCCAAGCGATAGATACCACTTTCCGGAATCTACCAAGTGCATATGTTATCAAATTACTCAAAGCCCGTTAACCAAGATCCTCACCAATTATCAGGCTATGATTGATAATGCGATAGTCAGACGGGAGATGCGAAGCATAAAACTGGAACTCACTTCGGGTCAATAGCCTTCAGATGAAATATGATGAGAATCGTTATACAGAGATAGGAGTCGATGAAGACTACACACATTATAGTTGTTCGAGCTACTCGAAGATGTGACAAGTCCTTCATTCACCCAGCTCCCTGTTCAAAAGCGTTGATGAGTGCAAATGACTGCCATGCTGAAGCCACTACAACACTAACCCGGCTGTCCAGTGGTAGATTTTGCGAAAAAGATAGCAGACTGAAATGCGTAAACATGAGAAGGCGCGTATATGAAGCTTCATCGAAGCGTACATTTTGGGATCCGAAGCTTGACGCGGCATAATACAGCTACACAACACGATCAACTGAGATTGGAACACAAGGAAGAGAAGATCATACATAGAATTGCCCGTTGAGATATGTGCAATCAGGTGCCCACAGTGCGCTTGAAACGCCATGCACTAACGTTGCTGGATGAAACCATCATAACGAAAAGAGCACGAACCCATTTGAAGTGCCAGTATAGCTATCAGTCCAGGAAGCACCATCTGGCCAAACGGTCCCGATCAAAGTCCATGCTTTTCGGTCAGTGGATGTTCGAATCTCAATGCCGACGCCAGTACCTGCCAAAACGTCAAAACAATCATTAAGGAACTCAAACTCAAAAATGTAATCTCACCAAAGAGCCAGTACTTTCCACTACTGTCTTTGCACAGGGACGGGTCATGAATTGCAGTGTTACCAGAGACTGCCTGAGGGTTCGGGTAATCGGCTACTACACCGAGGGCGAGGGCAGACAGGACGCATAGAAGTGATCTGAGAAACATAGTGGCAAATCGTTACAAAAAGAGCAGGGGAGAATACACAGCACACCTGACTTTATACTTTGAGCGAAATTTGTCGGCAAGGGATGGCCAGAAGCACCTGGTCGTAGAATCAAAGGCTATGCGGACCGCGGATAGTTAGCCAGGCCGTTCAATTTCCTCCCATGACCATGGATACAGACAGGAGAGTCAGGTGTAAATGGAGATCCCGACCTTAATCCTATCTACGAAGATCTGGTATGATTAGGGGTTGGAAAGGTATTCAAAGGAGGTTTTGACATACTGCTATGGTAACTAATTTTGGCAGAAACCTTAGCAGAGCATATGGATGTCATCGTTCACGGGTCGAAGTCAGCGGACTCATACTACGGAACGGGTCAATCTACCCGCCCAGGCCCGCTCGAGAACTTGGTCTGAAGTGCCTAATGATCACTCTCAGTCCGACGTTGAGCCGCGATCATAAGTGATGTATATTTGCACTCATCTTACATAGCATTAATTGGACTGGACCGCTGTTTCCCTGAAGATGAGACGATGAAGAACGACGACTGTTGCCAGCGCGTGCACTTAACGTTTCAGAGGTTTTAAAAAATCGTTGATCAACGTCTAGTCGTGGCATGTCGCGCGTCTAGACACGTATCTACCGTTTCAGAAGCGCTGGTTAGATAGAGTAATGTGGTTGTCTTGGGAATAGTTGGATGGCTCACGCTTTTCATTGTTTTACTCTGTAATTCCGCCGCCGTGTGCGGAAACTCGAGGCCGCGTCTCCAGTTAACCGATTTGAAGACGGATGTTAGTAGAGGCGATTACAAGTTATTATTCCCTATTCCTAGACAGCCAACGGTGGAAATGTCAATTCAGCTGACCCGATGCCCTTCACTTCTCGGAGTGGCTCATCGGTGAGCTGAAGTAGCCGTCCATGATCTCATAGAGCACTGCGTAACAGCTGATCGCATCGCAAGAAATCAGGAACTCACCGGCTCACCACGATATTGAGGCTCCGCCTACATAAATTTGATTTCCGCGGCGTAAAGTAATCGTAAAGTCCCAGCATCAGCGCATCACCGACACTACGTGCACCGCAGGATTTTTCCCGGGATAAACCGTGGATAAAACTCTGGATATAGATAAAGTTTTTGTTCCGGGCTTTCCACTGAAACAAAAAACTTAAGGTTTATCTGATATTTATTCATATCTCATAATAAAATATTAAAAAGACCTTAAGTTTGTGTTTTGGTAGTTTCCTCGGATAAACCCAAACAAAAACTTTATCTATATCTAGGGTTTTATCCACGGTTTATCCCGGGAAGAACCTTGCGGTGCACGCAGTGCGAAGGTATATAACCCGCAAGGCGATAGGCGCGTAAAGCTCAAATGTCAAAATGGTCAATCATTGGGGCTGACTTCTTCGCACGTATCCGGAGGCTCGCAGTGACCAAGAAGAACGATTCGCAAGAAATAACTAAGATAATAGCTACTCCAGTTTTGATGAACGCAAACATCCCCAGCTCGTGGCCTTCGAGAAATCGATGTATATGATAAAATTAGAATGAAGGCCAAGCATAGATCGCAATTCATCTGGAGAGAGTACAAGGAGTAGCCAAATGGCACCGGTAGCCTCCGAAAGGACATCGTCCCTTCTCAAAGTTGACATTTGATCTATCGTCCTCACAGGCTTTGAAGTAGCTTGGTGCTTGATACTGGCACTTGTCCATTATAAAAACATAAGAACTGGTAGATTCAGAAAATAATCTGTATGAACCAAATAAGTGTTAACTAATGTGCGAAGAGGAGATTTTGATAGAAGTATACCAGGGTTTCCTCCAAATCCCACCCGCATTTGATGAGATGTGGCTTGGCAGCGCTCTCTATCAGGCCAGGCTATAGAAATTGTTAGACAATATAATGCCATAACTGTGTATGTGATGAGCGCCTTACTGGGCCACATATAAAGACCACGGCGTCTCCTCCGGGAGGCGGAAAATTCTCTCGGAAGTGTTGCTCTCGAACGTACCCTTTCGAGCTATCGAAGTCAGGCGATACTCCTGAAAGAACATGATGGACTTGGAAGCGTTCGGCTCTCATTTTTTCCCAATGCTGGAGTTCTTCGTATAGCAATATATCCTTCTCGGTGCTGTGGCATGCAGACATCAGTTGCAAGTAGAGAATAGCGTCAGGAAGTGTTTACCGATTTGCATCAATCAACCACATTTTTGTATCTGAGTCAGTCTCATCTTCCAACACTGCTCTTATGACCTGGATAATAGGCGTGATCCCGGAGCCGCCACAGATGAGACCAAGTGTTCGAGATTGGCGCTCACGGCCGCGCCATGAGAACTTGCCATTGCCTTTCCATACGAAGGATCCAAGAGGACCCTTCAGCTCAATAGAATCGCCGATTTCGAGCTCGGAGAGAGTACCAGTCATGCATCCGCCAAGAGGAAAATGTGGACTAGGGAAATAAATTCTACCCATGACCGATGCTCGCAAATCAATCTAAAGCGTGTGATAGGCTGTATACGCACTTGATCAGGAGTTCAACGAATCCTCTTGCTTCTCGGCTACTGATCGGCGTATACGCTCGCTGGACAAGATCACCTCCTGAGTTCGACTTCGCTCCTTTGCTATTTCGTCTTACTCGAGCGAAAATGTGCTGTCCTGTTGGCAATCCGAGCATCTGATCAGGCGACTGAAGCGCAAGTTTGAAAATACGAGCGTCAGGGGAAACATGCGAGATCGAAATGATTTTTGCGCGTTTCCAATATGTTTTGGACAAGAAGACGGCGTCAGGCTCCTGTTGAGTATTTCCAGGACTTTGTGTGTGTTCCAACGTGCCAATATGCTGTAGTATACACTTTAGTTTCGGCTGTCAGGCTATTGCGAACAGAACTCACAAAATCTGCAAGCTGCTTCTTCGCATCGGGGGAGTGTATAGCTAAAAAGTCTTCAGAAGCGTCTTCGCCAGCGACTAGGGTAATAGAGTCAGGCCCTCCTGGGTGCCTTTCAAGAAAGCTAGGTGTCGTTAGATCTGTGTGGGTGATATAGTTTGAATGAAACGCACGCAGCTCCAGCATACACTTCGCCATTGACCACGAACCACGGATCGCTTTCTACTTTGTGCATCTGCAGGTCTTCCCATGTAAACAGCTTCTTGATGCCATCCTTCGTCATCTTTATTTCTTCCAACTTTTCTGTGTAATTCCCTGCCTCTGCGCGCCTCGTACTAACCTTAGCACCAAATGTTGGAGAGAGAACAGATGCAAGTCCAAATTCATCTTTCATGCGTTGCATCCATCCACCCTCCTTCACGCCTGCTATCGTCGGATGCTCGAACTTTAAGAATAATCTCCTATCCTCTTGAAATCTATGGATGGCGACTCTGAACCACCAATTACTAGAATGCAGGTTACTCCCACGACTGGTCGCTACAGAAAGGGAATGGAACTCACTTCATCATCCCAGTTGCGTTCCAATACATGTCGCTTGGCTGCAATGCTAAACTCTCGTCCATTGCTCTCACAATGATTGCGCCTACTCCTTCCGTCGATAATAGTTGTAGCTCCACCTCGAACTTCCAAAAGCACCAACAAAAGCTGGTCTCTTTCTCGCTAGAATCCATAGTTCCCCAGATTGGCATCTTCTCCACCGAGCAGGCCCTGTATAGGTCTTCGGGGTACATTATCTCGGCGAGCTTCCAAGTAGCTCCTTCGTCGAGGGAAAGCTCAACGCGACAGACACGTCTACCACCTCCAGCATATGCATACCCTTGAATAGCATATGCCGGAGCGGGGAAAGTGCCTTTAGGGTCTGAGGTCTCTTCAGGGGGCGTCACATCGACAGTTTCATCATGCACCGGGTGGGCGATGGCGGAGTTGACGTTCAAATCATTGATGATGTATTTTGGATCGTACCACCTGCGAAAAGAGTCAAGGGCGTCAAGTTTGTTGCTCGACTTGAACGCTTACCAATGGCGCTCCTTCCTGGCCTCATCTGGCATGACCTGCGTCGGCAGCAGTTTATTATCCTGTAATCCAATTGGCGTGGTGTTTAATTTATCGTCGTCATCAATGCCCTGAAAACAGAAGAACGCACCCAGAAATGCAAGTGATGCTGGCTTTCCTGCTCTGACACTTCAATTTTCTTGAGCCATTTGACGCTCCTGCCACCAATCTGGCCCGGAACGACCAGTCTTACTGGATACCCATGATCTGGTCTAGATATACAATTACACGTATCAGTTAGAGGTATCACAAGATCAGTTGCAAACGCACTCGAGCGGCAGCCCATTCATCCTCCAAGCAATCATCATTCCTTTAGATCGTTCTCGTGCCCATATTAATCTCTGGCTGGTCCCATACGGCCCATTTGGCAGTGTATCGCCTCCTTCAAAAACCACGTGCCTTGCAATCTCCCCTCTCTTACCTTTCGTTATTCCAACGTATCGCAATATATCTGCCAGATACACGCCGGTGAAAAGAGCCGTAGATAGACCTGCAGCACCCCAATTAAAGCCCAAAGATCTGCGGACAACATTCTGTTCTCGACGGCGATTTCCTGCGCATACGAGAGTGATGGGAACGGTAACGACTGGCAGCCTTCCTCCGAGGCCATTTTGTAACTCAGTAAGAGACAGAATCATGGGACGTTTCACTAGCCTATCAAATCCAGCAAGTTGCGTTAAGAAAAGGGAAAATTCTGAGAGATTGTAGAAATACGCACCCACTGATCTCAATTTTCCAATGGCGACCTTCATTAATGCTGACGCGTGGAACTGGGCCATGATTCCGCACATAAAAGAGCGAGGCTGGTGTGAGGAACCCAGCGTTGAAAAGTGTCTCAAGCGGAGCTTCACAATCTGGAACGATAGTTTTATTTTTCAGCGACGCAACGACACATATGGAAACCCTACTGAATGGATGTTTGCCGGTCAGTCTGATCAACCTCTCATCTCGCTTTAACCATGCGTCTGGTGTGTTCTCGTCTTCTTCACTGACTTCGCGTGGTGTTTTCAGAGATTCGTCTGGCATTCGGGGATACTGCGCAGGTAAAAGAGGAAGCTTCTCCTTCAATTCGGCAGCACGAAACGAAAGAGGAACAAGAACGGTCGGTTGCGAATGCGAGAAAGAGCCATCTTCGCTATCGCTATCCGAGTCGTTACTAGTGATATTGGTGGACAGTTGACTGCCTGAATCAATAGTAGTGCTTGATAAATCAACAGCATCGGAATCTTCGACATCGTTTGAGAAACTTGACCCGTCTTTCCTATCAAGGGTGGGCGACAAATGGTTGGTATGTCTGGTATGTCTCATATGGACGACGTAGGTTTGAGCTGAAAGAATAGGACAAGGGGGTGGAGAGGCAAAACCGATGTCGGGAGCGTGACAGGGATATGACTGGGACTCGTTAGCTAAGTGCGTTCACTTTGCGACGAAGGAAGAAGCTATATGTAGATAAGGATGCGTATTCGAAAGGGGGATCGGTACGCACGATAGGGGCAGCTCTGCTAAGGAGGATATGGACCGAGGGTCCTTATCTGAGAGCTCGACCCTGGAATCAAGCAATGCGACTAGATCATTGGGACTGCCAGGTCATGGGAGTAGGGCGAATTGACTAGATGCCGTTGCACGACCAAGAATAGTATTATTGGGCTTGCAAGTGATGGTGGGAAGTCACGTAGAGCCATGTCGGGAAATTCGCACCGCGAGGGTAAAGCGAATTCGACGAAGAGGCCTTCTGTATTACTCCATTTTGTATGTCGTAAGAGAATCACGCCCTATTAGACGTTAGTGTAGATATTGATAGCTACTATGCTCGAGTCGCATCAAGAACACTGGGATGCCTGCGCGGGTAGACGAGCTATCTGTGCAATACTACAGCAGATGCTGAGGCGTAAGGAGTCACGAAACAAAGCCAACCATGCCGATCGCAGAGAATCTAGGACTGGAAGACGCGGCGATGCATCAGAGCCATACCCGGAAACATGTTTGACTAATGAGTCTAACAATACAAATCACTGAATCACCATTTCGGGGTAGAAATCCACACGACCATCAACTAAAATGGAAGATTAGAGCATAAATTATTCAAGCAGAAGACAACACACGTTGAATACCATGCATACAGCACCCATGATCCAGAATGCTTTTCCGATGGGTACAGGTTGGTACCTGAAAAGAAGCGTAAACCAAATCCCGCCTGCACGAGCATAATGTATATCAGTCTGATGCTATGTGCGATGAAATAAACGGACAGACCAAGATTACCCATTCCGCCAACAATACCGGACATGACGCCGTTTGAATATGCGTTGCAGTGAGGAACAAGGGCGAAATTGGCTCCGTTGGCCATCTCGCAGAAGATAGCGATGATAGTGAGTAATATCATAATCACAGCGACTGGAAACGAAAAGTTGGCATTGTGAGAGGGAGCATAGCCGATGCAGCCCAAATCTAAGACCTACGGGACGGAGGAAGCTGGGCTTGAACGTGACTTTCGATGTAGCGTCCCAACCCAATGGAAACCATGCCCATGCAGAAGGACAATCCAAGGGTGAGCCACTTTTTGCCTGGGACGCCGTGCGTTTTGTAGATGGCATCCGCCATATATCCACCCAAAGGTCTGGTGAAGACGTTGAGAAGGCCGAAGAGAGCGGTGTAGTAGCCCGCAGTGGTTTGACCAAATGCACTATCGCGTGCATGGAACAAGCTGTACAGAACGCTCGTCAAGTTGGCATCAATCGCCAGTTCTAATCCGAACGAAGCCATATACGAAGATGCGGGGAGCCAAGTGAGCGGGGAAGAGATAATTTGGATGGCTGTTGTCATAGTCAGAGCTTCGTTGATCGCAACATCAGTATCAGATGATAGCTCCTCGACTTAGACAACGTCAAGACCACTTAGTTTTAATCGCAAAAAAAGATGAAGGGAACTCACTCATTTTTGAAGCCTTTTCCTCATTTACTGTTGCGCCCTCATTTCCTGGGTCCGCCGTTTCTCTCTCCGTGATCTTTGGATGGCTCGAGTGGTTGTCAAGCCGACGCACAAGCGCCGCCGCCGGTATCTGGTGTCTTTGCGACCATTTTCCAGCAGGATGATCCGTGCCGAAAACGAGCGTCAGGATAGAGACCAAAAGAAGGGCTGGAACGGGGACTATAGCAAAGGAGGCTCTCCAGGCGGAGTGTGGAGAGAGACCGCTGGAGATGAGCCGTTGATAGACTACAACAATCACAATTCAAACACGAGTGGTGAGATAGAGGAGAAGGTGGATAATTACGAGCTACCATAACCGCAAAAGTGACTCCCTTGTTGGCAAGTCAGCATACACGATAAAACGCGATTACCGACCATGAACAGTAGGTCATAAACCTACCCCTCCCATATTGCCCCATCCTCCAACCAGCGCATTGGCACGTCCCACAATCGATTTATCAAACCAAGCCGTCGTCCACGCCTGACATGGAACGAATGTACCTAGATCAAATTCAGATCAGCGGACACATATAAATAGGATGTGGCTCACCTCCCAGGATGCCAATGAAGAAGCGGACGGCATAGAGGCCATTTGCTGTTGAAATGGTTCCAGCGAGACCAGAGGGGATGGCTCCGGCAATCAAGAGGGCGGCCATGACATAACGAGGACCAAACCCTTCAAAAACCGCGAAATTCGAGCTTGGAAAATGATGTGATAAAATGGATATTACTCACTATCGATCAATGGACCGACGACCCAACGAACAACCAAAGTCGCGCACAATGCGACAATGTTTGAGTTATTGATTTGTGCTGTGGAAAGCGCCAAATCGCTTTTGATGGCCTCTGGGATGAGGGGTGGAAATGCAAACCAAGAAAGGAACGCGACAAAGAAGCCTAGCCAGGAAAGGTGAAAGTTACGCGAGTACGGGTTACTGAGGGTGAAGATGGGAAGAGTGTAGCTCTATCTCATGATGAATAGAATTTTTGGAAAGAAGGCGGAATAGACAAAGTACTTTGCCGTTTATGTGGTTCAAGACGGGTGGGCTCCATAACGAGCTGATGTGAAACAAGGGAGGGCCAAGGAGTTCCTCAGCTGCATCATTGAGATGTGACCTTCAGTGCGTCACTTGAGCATACAGCATACCGTAAGGAGAGGGAGACGACACACTGCTTTTCAGTCTCTTTCTCCACGCCGCCATGAAGGCGTTCGACAGAGCGGACCGACAACGGCATAGGGGAAATCTCGATGACGCACCACAGGAAGGGCGGCTATGGACGGACGCAAGCCGCAGTAAAGACGTGTCTTATAAACCTTCGAAGAATGCTCCAAATCGGTCGCAACTATCGCTGGTTGGGAAGAGGGGATGTAATGAAGCTAAGATAGGAAAGATAGGGTGAAGCGCCGTTACACTTGCATGAAACATTTTGGCAAAGCGCGCAATCGCAATCAAAACGCCCCCGCTAGGAAATGAGGACTTCTTCAACAGCATCTCGAGAAGCCAAATCAGAGCAGGAGATAAGAAAATGAGTGAAAATGAGTGGGTACCTTGGATGACCCTAGAACGTCTGTCTACCGATCATGCGCAGTCATGGGGTCGATTTTCCCCGAAGAAGTCCAAGTTCCCCGCCATGTTATATGTAGAACGCGATTCGCGGAAAGAAGGCCTTATTGCGGAGAACGTCTGGCAAACGCCGACGATTGATACTGCAGATGTTTCCTTTCCTGGTCCTAACGACCTTATACTCGAGACATCATGGACCCCATTCCCTCAGATTGTCAACGCAGACGCGTATTTGTCGTTGGCCTGGGCATGGTCGGCATCGCTTTCATCGAAAAGCTGCTGAACCTCGATATAGCCCAAAATTACCACATCACCACCTGTGGGGAAGAACCCCACTTCGCGTACAACCGTGTTGGCCTGGTGTGTTCCTGTACTGTCCCGGGCTACCCACATACTGACAGACTTTGGTGTAATGGTCCATCTAGACGGACTATTTCCAGCATCGGAGCATCGAGAACTTGTACTTGAACAGCCCATCGTGGTATGCCGAGCAGGAACCCGATCGGTTCCAGTTCTATATCGGAGAACAAGTCACTGACATCGACACCAAAGCCAAAACGGTGACGACTAGCAAGAACGTACGTACCAATTCCATGCTCCGGTTCGGCTTCTAATAGCATCGCTCTGTATACAAAACAGAACACATTCTCGTACGACATCCTTGTTCTCGCGACTGGTTCTGAGGCCGCATACCCACCTTATATCACTCCAGCACAAGCCAGCTCCACTGATGGTATCTACGTTTACCGATCGATCGCAGACCTCGAGAAGATCATTGAATATGCCAGCCGCGAAGGTGTCGAATCAGCGAGCATTGTGGGCGGAGGGCTTTTGGGTCTGGAAGCCGCGAAAGCGGTTTATGATCTCCATTTGCCGCGGTACGTTCACAGCGAACATATTCTTTTGCAGAAAAGGTCGTTGATTTGACTGTCAGCAGAGTCTCCATCATGAATCGTCAATCGTACCTACTGTCCAGGCAACTCGACGCTGACGCCGGAGAGATGGTCCTGCGCAAAGTCGAGGCAATGGGCGTCCAGATCGTAACCAATGCCAAAGTCGCTGGAATCACCACTAATACCGCTTTTGCGGGTGACCACGAGCGCTTCACTGGGTTCCAGATGGACGACGGCTCTCACTTTGCTAGCGACATGGTCATCTGTGCTGTAGGCATTCGGGGTCGAGATGACTTGGCGAAGAATAGTGGTATCATGTGCGAGGCCAAGGGAGGGGTTAAAGTGGACGACGATTTACGAACATCAGCTGCAGATGTTTACGCTATAGGGGAGTGCGCAAATTGGAGAGGTAACACTTACGGATTAATTGCTCCCGGAATAGAAATGGCCGACAGTACGTTCTATAAATTTAATTTGTCCTCTCGCAGGCTGAACACCTACTCAACAGTTCTCTCGTTCAATCTTACACAGACGAACACTTCAATGGGAACCCACTTACCTCGCAAGATGAATGACCCGGACCTGTCGACCAAGCTAAAGCTCATGGGCGTCGATGTCGCGTCTTTCGGTGACTTTTTCGCGGACAAAGATCCTTCTCGAATGCAATCTTCGATCGAGTTCCACAGGAGAAAACAAGCAGAGAAACAAGCAGAGAAGAACGGTGCCAGAAAGGAAGGGCAAGCGAAACTGCAGATCATATTGGAGGATGGTGGCGTCGAAGCAGTGCACAAAGACCCGACCCCGCCAAAGATCAAGCATAGGGGGGTGAACTTGCGCGACGAACCGATCAAGTGTCTGACATACAAGGATCCTTTCGGGTCCGTATACAAAAAGTAAGTCGATACAATACGACCGCGAATTCAACTGAACGGATTACCTGCAGGTACATCTTCACTGCTGATGGCAAATATCTGCTTGGTGGTATGATGATCGGAGACGTTTCCGACTACACCAAGCTCGTCGCGATTGTGAAGAAGCGCAAGCCCCTCGATCAGCCTCCATCACAGTTCATCGTGGGTTCCAAAAGCGATGGTGGCGACGACGGAGCAGATTTGGACGGTGACGCACAGATTTGCAGCTGCCATGTAAGAGCACTATGTTTCGTGTCCCGCCGCTACTGACCTCTTCATTTCATCAGAATGTGACCAAAGGGAAAATTAGCGCGTGCGTGCGCTCGGGACGCGACAACTTGAACGACCTCAAGGCCTTGACCAAGGCTGGAACTGGGTGCGGTGGTTGCATGCCGCTCGTTACCAGCATCTTCAAGACGGAGATGAAAAAAAGCGGCAAGGAGCTCAGCCCAGCGCTTTGCGCTCATTTTGACATGCCGCGCGCTGACCTCTTCAATGTCATCCGGTGCGATTCGTCTTTTGGTCTTTGAACGATATACACTGACCTAATATGTGACCCAGAATCAAGCGACTAGAGACATGGACCGACGTCATTCGCGAGCTGGGGAAGAAGTCGGTGGATACCGTGGGGTGCGAGACCTGCAAGCCGGCGGTCGGAAGCATCCTCGCCAGCCTGTTCAATCGTCACGTCATGGAGCCTGACCTTCATCAACTCCAAGACACCAACGACAGGTACGCTCTTGCGCACATAGAAATATCGACCAGAGACTGAATGACCTCTAGATTTCTCGCCAATATACAGCGGAACGGCACGTTCTCTGTTGTCCCACGGATTGCCGGCGGCGAGCTAACCCCTGACGCACTCATCACCATCGGGACGGTGGCAAAGAAGTACAAGCTGTACACCAAGATTACCGGCGGGCAGCGCATCGACATGTTCGGCGCGAAGAAGGCAGACCTGCCCGATATCTGGGAAGAGTTGGTGAAAGCGGGCTTCGAGAGTGGGCACGCGTATGGCAAGGCGCTGCGGACGGTGAAGAGCTGTGTTGGGACATCGTGGTGCCGTTATGGTGTCGGCGACGCTGTCGGGATGGCCATCGAGCTCGAAAACAGGTACAGAGGCGTGCGCGCGCCGCACAAGATCAAAGGAGGCGTGTCAGGATGCATCCGAGAGTGCGCCGAGGCACAGAGCAAGGACTTTGGGTTGATCGCTACAGACAAAGGGTGGAACAGTACGTGTCGCATGCCCACTCATGGACTTTTCCCTTCACGCATACTCTTGTGTACAGTTTTCATCGCGGGCAACGGCGGTGCCAACCCACGCCATGCTTCGTTGTTTGCCAAAGATGTCCTCCCGTCCCAGGTCGTCCGAATCCTCGACCGGTACTTGATGTTCTATATCCGCACGGCGGACAAACTGATGCGGACAGCACGATGGGTAGAGAGCTTCGAGGGCGGCGTTGAGGCAAGCTCTTCCTGAACGTCAGAAAGATGTGTGTTGACCGCCATCCCTCTCAGAAACTAAAAAAGATCATCCTGGAAGACGAACTAGGGATTTGTGGAGACCTCGAACGCGAGATGAGCGAACTAGTGGGGACCTTCGAGTGCGAGTGGACCCAAGTTGTCAAGGACCCGAAACGTCGGAAAGCCTTCCGGCAGTTCGTGAACTCGGATGAGACCGTCCAGACTATTGACAATATCGTCGAACGTGGGCAGTTACGTCCTGCAGATTGGCCCAAGGCATTCCCGCCGTCGAAGATGGAAGTAAGTCAGATTGCAACGCCGAGGTCGCAGTGGAAATGGAGAAAGATGGCGAAGGTGGAAGATCTTGTCCCCAGTGATGCGGGAACGACGTGAGTTTGGTGTCACAGTGATCTTGATTGTCGTTCAACTCTCTTGACTATCTAGGTCGGCAGCAGTCAAGTACGGTGCCTCTGCGTTAGCCATCTTTCATGTGCCTCGGCGTGGATACTACGCCACACAACAGGTGCGAGCTGAATAGGACTCACAAGAATGTTCCGACGACGCATTTACTCGGCCCTCAGATGTGTCCCCACAAACATGCATTCGTCCTTGACCACGGTTTGGTTGGAGATGACGCGAACGGGAATCTCTACGTCTCCTGCCCACTGCACAAGAAAAACTTTTCCCTCGACAACGGCGACTGCTTCAACGACGGGCAATACAAAATCCTCGCGTTCGACGTGAAACAGGACGGGGAGGACCTGCTCATTCATCTCCCCGAGGCGGACGAGTTGGACGCGGTACTCAACACCACGAAGTGGATGGTAAAAGCTGCGACGGCAGAAGCGCTGGAGAGGAACGATGCGACTGAAGTGGAGATCGTCGGCCCTGATGGCGAGAGCGCAGGTAGCGATTTGAATGTAGGAGAATGCGCGTCTGCGGCAGGCGGGTGTGGATCAACAGAGCTGGATTGGTAGCTACCGCCATTGTGTGTGCGCTGCTACGTTGTCAAAGTCGAATTGAAAGTATATCAGTACAATCGTCCACGTTCAAAGTGACCATCACGTACAGTGAACTACAGGTTTGGATAGGGAACGATCCGACCTTAGACGGCGCAACTGTGAGAAGATTTGCGCGTGCCTTCATCGAGAAGACACTAGCCAGCAAGGTAAGAAGCAAAAGATCGGAGGCGTTCGTATTCCAAGCGCAAACATCGTATGGTTCGAGGAGGGGCAAAGAGGGTGTAAAGGCTGAGGGTAAGGTTCGTCGTCGACGTCAGGCACGGAAAGCATGCTGCCCTCCAACTCCGCCAGTATCAAGTCAGGTCAGTGTCAGGTCGAGATACATATACCACCCGTCCATGATTGCGCCCTCTCCTGCTTGTCGACTCCCCCAAGCCCAGTAACGTCGTCGTTCTCCGCATCAAATGGCGACAGACAGCATCCTCGACCCGGCGAGCCCGACGCTCCCCACCCCCAGCGCGTCCGCCGCCAAATCCCTCGTCGAGCACGGCTACGACACCATCGCCCCCGCCTACCTCGCCTGGTCCGCGCCCCGCCCGACCTCCACCCGCCTCGCCCACCTCACGAAGCTCCTCGCGCTCCTCCCCCCGGGCGCGCGCGTCCTCGAGCTCGGCTGCGGCGCCGGCGTGCCCAGCACCCAGGCCCTCGTCGCGCATGGACTCGATGTCACCGCCGTCGACATCTCCGGCGCGCAGATCGCCCTCGCGCACGCGCACGTCCCCCAAGCGACCCTCGTCCATGCGGACATGGCCGCGCTCTCCTTCGCGCCCGCTTCCTTCGACGCCGTCGTCGCCTTTTACTCCCTCTTCCACCTCCCGAGGGACGAGCAGGGGCCGATGATCGCGCGCATCGCAGGGTGGCTCAAGGACGGCGGGCGGCTGCTGTTCAACCTCACCACGGACGTCGGCGATCGGATGATGGAGGACTGGATGGGGGTCAGGATGTTCTGGAGCGGCTTGGGCGTCGACGGAAACAGAGACATGCTCAAGAGGGATGGCTGGGCCCTGACGATCATAGAAGACGAGGTGGCGGTAGAGAAGGTCGGACGCGCGGAGGAGATTTTTCACTGGGTGTCCGCGGTAAAGAACGATCAGCGCACGCAGGCCGACTGATTGGACAGCATCTGTCGGACACGAAACGAACTTTCCTCCCTGTCGAGCTGTATTTATTTATTTCGCATCTCTGCACCCCTTTATACTACCAACGTTTGTACTCTACATCGACACCAACGCCGCCAAATATAGTGCTACAGTGCGTTCACGAGAGGTCAAATCCGGCACCCGAGTACACGGCTTTCAGCAGCTTGTCGCGCAAGACCGCCTCGCTTCGGTAGACTGGCAGCTGTCGACCGCGATCAGCGTTCAGTCCCCGCGCGACTAACACCGGAAAACCCGCCTACCTTTAAAAGATTCACGCAGGTGCTGGACGTGGGCAGACGCGCCTGGTCCATGCCCGCGTCCCTGATGGAAAAGTTGGGATAGAGCTCCTTGAACCCTCTACACACCGATCGTTAGAAAACGTCCAGGCGCAGATGCGCAGAAGGGCAACTTACAGCAGCGGCGGACGCCCCACGCTCGTGACGAACCGAAGCAGCGCGCGGCGCTGTTCTTGATCGAACGACTTGACCACCTATATGACAAGGGCTACCTCTTGACCGGAACTGCGCGCAAAAAAGGGACACCACTCACGTTCCAAAAGGCGACTATCGTCGGGTTGTCGTCACCGTACACGCCGCCATAGTGCGTGTTCGCCCTCAGGTCGTCGAGGTCGACGGGTGCGTTCACACCGCCAAGCAGGACCTGAAGCTCCTGCTGATTGAACATCCTGCATCGTCTTGGCCTCAGCCCCGGTCACCCGAGACGCGCGCGCGACGACTCACCGAAGCCATTTGGGGTCGATCACGTCCGACAGCCCTTCGAAAAACGCCTCGCTCTGACGCTTGATTTGTGCCGTGAGGCGATAATGCGACATGCGGTAGATGTACTCCAGCTTGTTCTCGCGAGTGACGGGCGTGTTGCTCCCGTTGGGGCATAAGTCAATTGTTTTGGCGACACCGAACTCTGACAACGGAAGCGGCATCAACATCAGCTCGACATCAGGATGACGCACACGCACCCTCCTCGGTGACGGCGAAATTCAACGAGAGGTCCTCTGGATTGCCTTGATAATGCTTCAGGAACATGAGACCCTGATAGAGCTCTGGATCCAGCGAAGCGAGATCGTCGAGGAAGCTCTGCCTGCCCAACCACTGCACGCCCCGGTTAACCTCCCGTCACGCGATCATAGCGCAGCTGAGCCCACCTTTGCTAGGAAAAAGCCTGCAAACGCGACGTCGACCAGGATGCCCTCGTAGAGCGCCTTGCCGAGGATGCGGCCGATGAAGCGGTACCAGTTCAGGCTGTGAGCTAGAGGAGGCCGATGAGCCTACGACGATCGAAGCGAGTGTCTAGACGGCGTACGCTCAGTCGCATACGAGTGCGGATTCGGATACAACTCGTTCTGCTTGTTGGTGAGCCACAGCCCGCGGTCGCTGTGAAACACCTCCTTGCACAGATCCGTGAGGAACTCCTTGAACACGCCGCCGCCGTCGATCCCGGCCCTGTGCGGCGCAAGGTCAGAGTGCACTCGACGAACGGGCGATCCACACTCACTCGACCTCGCCGAACTGGTCGATAAAGGTGATTTTGATCCGGCCTTTGAGGTTCGCCTCGCCCAGCTTGTCAAAGCCGTCCTCGGCGATGTGGCCCCTGCGCACGGTCGCCTCGGTCGCGTAAAGGAACGTGTCTGGACCGTGCCCCAGGTTCCTCTCGTCGTTGTCGATGAATTGACGGAAGATGGCGACGCGAACGTCAAAGGGAATCGCAAAGGGGATGTTGTTGAGGATCCCGAGGCGCGGAGAAAGGTAGGCAACTTGTCGCTTACTGAGCGGCCGGGCGCCCACAGGCTGCGAAAGCTGCTGGTCCTCGAATCTGTCGCAGATGATCAGCAAAGACGTCGAGTCGAGAGGAATGGGCGCTGCCTACACTGCGGCTTCAATGAACGAGGACAAGTCGATCTGCGAGCTGATCAGCCAATGGTCGGGCGGCGTGAACGACTTGCGAGAGCTAGACCCACAGGAATGAGGCCCCATGCGAGCATCGACGAGCACAGCACTCACTCTCTGGCATGGATGGCCTGAAGGCACTTTGTCACCTTCTCTCTCAGGCCCTCCCATCTAAGGTGAACCCCGGGCACCGAGCCCTGCTGCACGTTCGTTTGATCCTCGCGCCAGTAGAGCGTAAACGCGATGTTCAACAACTGCCGTGAGAACGAGGAGAGCTCGTCGAGCGAGAGGGGGTTGCGCGCAGACTGCGGCGCGGCGGCGGCGGACGAAAAGAATTCGTCGTCGCCCATGGTCACAAGAGACTGAGTGTACAGATCGACGAGGAACACCAAGGGAGGCCATGACGGCGCATGGACGGGATCTGGAGGGAGCGTGAGCAGGGACGATATGAAAAATACAGACCATGACGTACCCATGAGGGTCGCAGTAGTCTCGTCGCGTCCCAAAGGCGAGCCTCGAACGTACGTCTTGTAAAGCTCTCTCACCATGCCGCCATTCGTGGAGGTGACGACCGCGCTGAGAATCTCGGTGGATCGCGACGGCCACGCTGCGCATACGGCCAGGAGGAACTCATAAATCAGCGGGCGCGTCGACGGTTGGTGTTGCGTGGCGACCAGGATGGCATTCAGATGGGACATGGCCGGGACGGTCTGCAGCCGCTTGAGCGTGCGAGAGTCCACCACGGGAAGTGGCTCAGGAGGCGGTGCAAAAGACGAGACGGAGACGACGCGCGGGCCCTCGTCTTCAGAATCAGACCCTGCATCAAATGCGTGCTTGCCGATTGTGGATGCGGCGCTGGGAGGAGACTGGTCAAGCGAGCCCACAGGCACTGAATTCACGATGGCGATAAGGATGCGGATGTAGGCGGTAAGAGCGGGGGTGGGGAGCCCAGGCTGTTTGGAATAACGAGGGGGGACAAAGGCACTGAGGTTAGCGAGGAGGTGAATTCTGCTATCTACGGAGGAGAGAGACGCGACGAGCTGGGCGGGAGAGACGACGTGGATCGAGGAGATGGGGAGACGTGCGGAAAAGGTAGTGAGTGCGGTCAAGGGAAGACGATTAGGGAGGAGAGGGATGGACAGGATGTGCTCCAGGAGCTGGGCGAACGATCGCGAGTACAGATCGGACAAGGCCTTGAAAGTGTACAGTGGATGTGTTGTGAGGGGAACGAGGAGTACAAGAGACGGAGCTTTCTTCGATTCAACAGGCTGTGGGATGAGCTTTTAGCGCATCGTATGGGCAGGAAGTGAAATCTCGGGCGCACGATTGTGGAGATCGCTCTGGACAGGAGTGGGTACAGATCGTGATGGAGGAGGTATTCTAATATCTTTGCGTTCAGGCTGGATCCGAGTGTCCCTAGAAGATTAGAGAGAGAGGTGGAGGAGAGAAGGATGTCGAGCACGCGGAGGTGATCGACTGCATAGGGAGATCTGGGCGGAGCTGAGAATACTGCGCGCAGGCGCCGAGACGGAAGACGTACTGTGGGTCGTCGGCGACGGACCGGAGAAGGAGGAGAGCGGCTTGACGGGTGAGGACCAGCCAGCTATGTTGATCGGACGAGGTTGCGTTCTTAAAGAAGGCCTCTGAATCTGATTTAAGCGAAGACGTCAGTGGAGGCATCGGGGGGTCGCACCTTGACCGCCATTCAAAATGGCAGCGGACCACTGGCCGAGGACGGCCTGGTCTCTGCCGATGAGGACCAGGCAGCGCAGGCCGGTGATGCTGAGCACGTCCTGGTCAAAGAGGGACCTGAGCTGCTGGCGCACTGTCCTTGACTGGTGTACGCCTCTGAACCAGGCCTGTATTCGAATCACGCTCTCGAGGCGTTTGCGGGAGTTCTGGCGCTCGGATCGCAGGGCCTTTGCCTGGTTAATGATGGCGGCGTGGGACGACGCGGAGTTTACGCCGCCGAGATTTATTCTGCGCCGCTTCTCGTTTCCAAGGAGGGGAAACATGGTGTGGATGGGAGAGGGGGAGGGAGAGTCAGCGAGAGTGCGCGGCCCACAGACGCGTAAGTAATGCACCCAGGTCACGTGCGAGGCGCCTGCGCCGTGCCGCCACAGCCTCTCTCTCCCAGCCGCTCACTCTCCTCCGATGCGTCGTTCATGGAACTCTACAAGCTACACACCTATCCAGAACCCCGCCTCCGCATCCTGCCCCCGAGGCAGTCAGACTCGCCAGATCCGACACCGTCTGGCTCTGCGTCGTCCTCGGGCTTGGCTAGCTCGTCGGCCACCGCGAGCACGCCCGTCACTGTCTCCTCCAGCGTGAGCGCGAGCGCGTCCCAGTCGACGTCCCAGCGCTCGTCCGTGGTCACGTCGGGCAGCAGCTCAGACTCGTCCTCTCAGACTTTGTCGTCGTGCGTGTTCTCCTCTCCTCCTCCGACGAGAAACGCCGCCGTGCTAACGTGCCTCTAGTTCTAGTTCCAGCGCGTCAGATACCACCACCCCGCCCTCCACCACAGATACCCCCACCTCGTCCTCGCCCCCCTCGTCCTCCTCCACCTCCACGGCCACCCCGACCACGACCTCGGACCCTCCCACCAGTTCTTTTGTCACGAGCACGAGCACGAGCACGAGCACGAGCACGCCCGAACCCACTTCTTCCACAGACACACCCACCTCCACCTCGGAATCCACCTCGGAATCCACAACCACCTCCACCAGCACGACCAGCAATGGTCCCTTTACCACCTTTACCTCTCTCATAACCACCAACATCAACGGGACGCCCACGACCGTAAGTGCACCGCCTCGCCGGCCCCCAAATTGAACCTCTTGATCCCCGTTTGTTCTCCCAGATCCCCACCACCATCGTCTCGTCCACCGCCTCGCAGCACACCACGTCCTCCCGCACCGCCGTCATCGCCGGCGCCGCGCTCGGCGGCCTCGCTCTCTTCATCCTCGCCCTCGCCGTCCTCTGGGCCCTCCGCCGCCGCATCAAAAACCGCGAGTACGCTTCCCTCCTCCACCGCCACAAGCCGCCCCCGCGCGCCGTCTTCCTCGCCGGCGAAGACATGGGCGATCCCGCCGCCGCCGCGCGCGCCCCGTACCGCGACCACGACGACCGCGACCCGTTCGCCGCGCACCCCGCCCACGCACAGCAGTACGAGCTCCCCCCGCGCCTCCTCCGCGCGCGCGCCTCCGACTCCGGCTCCATCTTCCAAGAGTCCGTCTGGCCCCCGCCCGCCCCCGGCAGCCGCCTCCGCGACCCGCTCGCCGCCTCCGCCGCCGGCGCAGACGACCTCGGCTCCATCGTCGACCGCGTGATGGGCCCGCCCACGCCCCCGCGCCTCCGCGGCGGCGCAGCCGCCCACGCCAGCGTCGACTCGCTCTCGCTGCGCTACGCCGCCGGCTCGGACCGCGGCCACGACCGCGGCGAGAGCCTGAGCTCCCAGGTCGAGCTGCTGCCCTTTGGCGCGCACACGCCGAGCCCGCTCACCCTCACCAACCCCGACGCCCACACGGACGACGACGCGCCGCCGACGCAGCCGCCGACGCCGGCGCCCAACAGGACTTGGGCCGGGCGCCCGCCGACGCCCACGAAAACATGGCTGCAGCGCTCCCCGAGGGATCGGAGCTCGGGCGGCGGCACGATCGCACACGGACACGAGGCCAGTTTCGGACAGGCGATATAATAGACCGCGCTCTTGCTTTAGTGTACACATCCTGTATTCTTCCCTCGTGGCGTCCAAGGTGACGAGATAGTATAGATAGATACCCGGCTATCGTAATGTGAGCGCCGGTCGTGCGGGGACGGCAAGCAAAGAGAGCGTCAGAAATACAGGCAGAACATAATAATCGTGAGGCGCGTAGTATAGCAGGAGAGGAAAAGGGGGTGCCGCGACAGCGTCCGTCTAGGCCGAAACGCGCTCGGTGCTCAGTGCTCAGCGGGCGCCCGCCGGGATCGAGTCGTACGAAGGCGGAATCTCGTTCGGGACGTCCTCAGGCGCGCGCCCGCCGTCTCGATGCTGCACGACGCCCGAGCCGGACGCGCCCGCGCCCGCGCCCTCCTCGCCGTGGTTCGCCAGCACGAACCCGCCCGGCCCCCCCGGCGCCATCTGGCCGAAGCGCTCGCCCAGCGCCTCGCGCTCCTTTGCGCTCCGCGGATTCTGCCACGCGCCGGGAGCGGGCGCGCTGGAGGTGTTGCCGGTCGAGGAGTGCGTCGTGGGGAGCGAGGGGCCGGGGGACGGATGGCGGTAGTCGCCGTACGGGAAGGCGCTGCCTGCGGGGCTGGTGGGCGGGTAGTGCGAGGACGCGTCCGAGCGCGGGTACTCGCTGGGGTCGCTGTTGGACGGCGGGGCGTAGTGCGAGGCCGAGTGCGGGGGACTCCGGCCGTATGCCGCGCCGGCCCCGGCACCGGCGATGCCAGCCGTGAGCAGCGAGGATTTGCCGTCTTGGTGCTGCCTCATCGCTGTGCCGTTTTCGGCGGCGGCTGGACCGCCCAAGGCGGTCTGGGGCTGTGCGGGGTTGTACGCGTATGGGGTGACCTCGGGGGCGTCTGCGAGGTCGATGGGGCCGTGGCCAGAGTGACGGACGACGCGGTCGGGGTCAAAGTTTCCGTCAAAGTCGTCCTTGCGGGACTTGCGGCGCCAGAACCAGGCGAGGAGCACGAGGAGGGCGAGGCCGACGACGCCGCCGACGACACCGCCCGCGATGGCGCCCGTATTGGATGAGGACGATGAGGAGTGGGAGCCGGCGGCGGCGGTGGCAGCGATCGTCTCGGTGGTCGCGATGACGGTGGTGACGGTTTGACCTTGGGCATTTGTTCCGCTGAAAAAAAAAAAAACTCAGAGAAGATGAAGGAAGAAAAGTGGACGGGGCAGACGTACATGAAGGTCGAGGACGCTATGGTCGTTACTGGGGGCGCAGAAGAGAGTGCTGCAGAAGAGGCGGCGGCGGCGGAAGAAGAGGCTGCGGCAGAGGAGGAAGCGGCGGCGATGGAAGATGATCCAGATTGAGAGAGGGAGGTGGCAGAAGCGGGGGTGGTGGCAGGGGTAGTGGATGTGGCAGGGACAGAGGAGGAGGAGGAGGCTGTCTGTATGTCTGAAGACGAGGGCGGTGTGGATGTGGAGACGGGAGCAGCGGATGTGCTGCTGTCGGGGGTGGAGGATGGAGGGGCGGAAGTGGAGACGATGGATGAGGATGCCGGGGCAGATGAAGCTGGAACGGAACGGGTCGTCAGCGAGACGGACGAGGAGAAGACGGACGAGGAAAGCGGAGGACCAGAGGACGATGCTCGGGCAGAAGAGAAAGAAGAAGAAGAGAAAGTAGAGAAAGAGAGAGAAAACGAAGAGGAGGCACCTGAAGACGCGGCAGGACTGGTCGCGGAGGCCGAGTCCGACATGGTGCACCGGGAAGGAGGGAAAGCAGGCGGGCGACAGGAAGCGGGAAGCGACGGAAGCGACGATCGAGTACTGTAGGACGAGGGAGGAAAGGCGACGGCCACTCGCGGCGCCGTAATCGGCCACACGCGGCAGCCACGCTCCCTCCAGCCTTCCCACGCCCCTTCGTACTCGTACATCCAGGCGCGGTAGTGTCTATGCACAGCACCGCTCCAGCTCAACCGGAATCAAATATATCCACGTCTGTCTGAGATCGACAAGACACCGTCGTCGACGGCCATGCATCGTCTGTAGGCATTCCTGTTGCTTGCCACGCTTATTTCACGCGTACTCGCCTCGCCTCGACGCGCTTCCAGGGTTCATGTCATCTTTCATGGCTCCAGTCAAACTGCCCTGGCGTCGCGAAATGTTTCATTCCAGCACAATACATACATCAACGAGCGACGCTACACCCCAATATGAATGAACGGAACCTGCGCTCAACAGTCAGCCACATTCCACCCGACCTCGCGAATCGCTTACCCAGCGGAACATCTGCGCCCCCGACTGCTGCAGCGCACGCGCCGCCCGATGCACCCCAACGGCCGCGTCAGACGACCGCGCAGGCCGAGCGTCGTCTCGAAACAGGTACTTGTACACCTCCCTCGCCACAACCGGCCCGTCCTCGTCCCCGATAGAATACATCGTCGCCACGATCGACCGGAACCCCGTCACCTGCAGCGCAGCCGCCAGGCTCATCGACTCGTTCCGCGCGACAGATCCCACCGCCGTGTGGCACGCGCTCAGATACGCAAAGTCCGCCTGCGGCAGCCGAGCCTGCATCAGGGCCTCGATGTTCAGTTGCCCGACGTGACCCAGGTGAAACGTGCTCAGCAACGGCTGTCGAGCGTCGACGGTCCCGTGGCAGCAGAGGTGCACCCAGCTGTGCGTCTGGAGGTGACCTAGCACAGCGGCTGCCGAGGCCGCGCTGTCGACGAGCGCGGTCACAGGCAGAGACGCGAACTCTCGAAGAACCTCGATCTCCGTCTTCGCGCAAGGCAGATCACAAAACCCGGCCGTTTCGCTCTGCGCCACGGCCAGTATTCGCGCAGAATCAGCTTCTATGGAGTTCCTTGCACGGAGCAGGGCTGCGAGAGTAGGCGTGTATGATGACACGACGATGTCGGGCAAATTCAAGCACCCGCCTTCATAGGGTCCCGCCGCGTGTATGGGCATGTCTGCCGCCCCAGCCATGCACCAGAACAGACGCTCCGCCATGGCGCCGAGCTTGTGTAGCTCCTCAATCACGGGCTTGGCGATCGTCTTCCAGAGAAGGCGCAAGGTCTTGAGAAGTACAGAGTCCATCGCACGCATGGTGTCCCTTGTAGGATCATCCTCGAGAGACTCTGCAGCGAACGCCAACTCTTCCTGCGCAGATTCGAGCCGTCGAAAGTCGGCGTCGGGCAGAGGGACGTGGCGGATGCCATGAGCGACAGTCAACACGAGCGCATCACAGCGGTCTTCGCACAGGTTCACGACCACGACGGGGCCATCGCGCGCGATCCCCTCCAGGTCCGCAAACCTTGTCAGTCGCATAAAATCGCCGAACCCATCCAGCTTTCTCACTTCAGCGAGCAAGCCCTCGTATCTCTCCGCGAGCTCGCGGTGGTGCCGCTCCGTGCGGTCAGGATCCCTGATGCTGTCGATCGTGGCAAACGTGTATGTCACAGATTGTACCCGCATGATGCCTTCGAGTTCATCGATGGTCGCAGACAGTCGGCCCGCGAGGGCAGGCGAGACCTGGTGCAACTTGTCCATGGACGGCCGAAGGCGTAACGTCTGCTGCCAAACGACGGACCGGCCATGCTCCAGCAGCTCTATAGCATGCTCTAGCTTTCCCTCTTTGATCGCGTGTGCGGCCGCGCGCGAGCTTTCGATTGGGCTCTTCGCGAGAATGTCGTGTCGCGCCTGCACGGACCGCCCCAAGTTCACCGTGCGAAGCTGTTGCTGCAGGCGCGCGTCGAACACGGCACCAACATCAGAGGCGCGATGGTATTTCGTGGCGACGGCCTCCCACGTCCTAGTGTGCCGCAGACAGTGACCGCTCGGAGCAGTCGTCGAGGTTGCCGCCTGAGCGTACATGCGCAGGCACTCATCCAGGTCACTCACGTCTCCTCGCGATTCGTACCTCGCGTATACGACATCGCCCCAGGTGACCATCACGCCCGCCAACCCCGGGTGCATCTCCGGGACCAGCGAAACCGCGAGCTCGGCCCATACCGCCGCCTCGTCGAGCGCGTCCGCGTTGGCTTCTTTTTTCGAGACCTCTAGCAGACACGCAGCAAGACCCGCGGCCCAGAAGGGGTACCGTGGGTGCCGTGTGTCCGTCTCTGCTCCCAACGCGTCTCGACAAAGGCAGATGGCTTCGACGAGATCCCCCTCGGCCTCCTGAAGCTGGTACCGTCTCTTCAACGCATCTCCAAGTCTGAAGAGCGCCTCCGCTCTGTCCGGGTGCGTCTCACGCCGTTCTTCCGCCACGCCTCTAAAGAGCGCAATTGCCGCATTCAGGTCCTCCAGCTTGCCCCCGTCCTCCCACATCACCAAGGCGCACATCCCTTTGGCTGCCACGGAGTCCATCATGTTCTGATCTTCGCCTTTGAAGGCCTCGTGGGTCGCCACAGCAGCACATGCAAGTGTCCAAGCGGCCTTCAAATCCTCCTCGTTCCCATGTACGACGAAGCGCTGTCGGAGAATCGTGCCCTGCAATGCCAGGATCACAGCCAGCAACGGATGGTCCGCACCACAGAGCCTCAGAGCGTCACGACCGACGCCCGCCGCCTTGTCCAGCACCTCGCCGTCCCCGGTAGCATCATGATATGCGACGAGCGCCTTGGAGAACCGCCAAAAGACGATCATCTGGATCATCGGATCATGGATTCCGCTCTCTGCCAGGAACGCGCGGCAGGCCTCGATGGCTAGCAGTATATCTTCTTGTTGTCCCAGACGCCGGAAGCGGGCCTCCAGCGACATGCTCAGCGAATTGTAAAAGGCGAATCGCTCGGGACCCGTGAAGCCTGCGAGACATATCTTGAGCGCGCTCACCGACTGTTCGAGGTCCAACAAAGCGCCAAAGTGCGTGTAGCGCATGTACGAGGCGTGACTGAACGCTGAAAGCGCCCTTCTCAGCGATTCAGAGACAGGCGCAGATAGTCCAGGTCCATAGCCGAACCCGCGGAGCGCCTCCCAACAAAGCCCGACCGCTTGGTCCAATACATCTAGCCTGTTCGTCGCGACTAGCGCCAATGCATGTGCAACGCACGCGCGGGCCCTCTCCTGGCTTCCATGCTCCATTGTAGCGATGTCTCCAAGCGCGAGCGCCGAGCGCCTGAACGCGCGCGCGTAGTCTTCCATCTTATCGGCGGGGTTGCTGAGCGTACGATGCTCGACACGGAATGGGTTTACCCAGAGAAGTTGAGGGAGGACGTGCCGCATCGGCTGGGCGGTGGCATCGAAGGCGAGAGCTGCGGAGTAGAGACTGGAGGTGCGGGACTTATCATGAGGGTCGTCGAACGGGTGTGGTAGTTTTTTACGCGTGAGCTCGGTAAGCTTCCGCACGGTATGCCAGGAGCCCCTGATGAGGCCTTGTGCGGCTTCAGTGAGCCGTGACGCCTCTCGTGCAGCATCCTCCGTCTCGATCATTCTATATTGGCGCACGAGCTCGTTCAAGACCTTCAATCGGCTACTCACTCCGATACCTAAGCCCGTCAGCCTCTCAGCCTCCTTGACCACCTTGATCCGGTCCCTCGCAGATGAACCCCGCTCCCTCATCGCGGTTTCGAGCGTCATCAGTCGTTCGGGGCAGTTTACGTGCGTGGTTGGGGCAAGGGTGGTCATCCTGCAATGTAGTTTCAGCCACGTGTCGATGTCGGGCAAGAAGGAGCCTGTCTCGTTCAGATGTGTCTCCATCGTGCTCAGCACCGCACAGTCCAACCCTGCCTCGCGCTGCCTTATTTCCTCTGCGAGCTGCTTTGCCTCTTGGAGGTGCTCCGGCCGCGAGCTGCGGTCATACATCATCAACAGAACACTCGCAAGGGAGGTGATAAGGTGTTTGTCGGCATGGGAAAGCACGAGCGCCTGTCGCATCAACGATGCACGCTCCTCCAATGCCAACGTGAGATACCACAGGTCCGAACACTGACACAGGGCCTCGAGGGCACGAAGGAGGCCGGCAAGGTCTTCTCCCTCGCGAACGTAATGTCGTGTGTGAAGAACATCACGATAGACGGAGACCTTCTCCTCCAAGACGCTGAGTGAAGGAGGAGAGGCGCAAAGGAAGCCCAAAAGCTTCGCCGCGGCGAGGCGGTGGTTGAGTGAGAGGGCTGGTGAACAGTAGAAGATCTCGCGCGTGAGCGCTGTGAATATTTCTTGTCTGTTCTTCGCGACAGCTGACATCGACTTGCCAAGGCCGCTGTCTTGGTCGCTTTGCTCTTCCAGCACTTCCAATGTGCGCCAGATCTCTCTATGACATTCGCTGTGCGCTCTCAAGTCCGTCAAAGCATCGTCGCGATGGCTGGACACCCATGAAAATATATCCGTGCTCTCCAAATTCGATACGAGCTTCTGTTTGAGTTGGATGACAGCGTCGCAAGGACCGATGGGTCGGTTCTGTGCATCGTGAGGTTGTCAAAAGAATAGGCAGTGTGTTCAAAACATACTCACTGGGGGTGCCGTTTCGATGTCCTTGTCTTGTCCGCTGCGGTCACTCGGCGTGATCTGATCCGCTGTAAACAGTGCGTTATGCTCTGGCGGCCACATGACTCCCTTCCTGTGAGCTACCGACTTACCTCTCTCATTGTCAGATCTCTCGATAACGTCTGCTCCCATTGTACGCAGCTCCTCCTCCTCGCGGCGCTGCTGATTTTGCATTACTGCAAAGAGCATCTGTAGCATTACCTATGGCATCTAAAGTGAATCGAAAGTCAGCTATCGGTAAAAGGCTGTGCATACCTGTGCGCGGAAACTGCGTCCATCGTCGTCGGGCTCGTCGTCCATAGTCCTGTAGCCTCCAAGCTAGTTAGTTTATGAGTTAACTATCTCACTCGATGTGGAATGTCCTCTCGGTCACTGAGGAGCGACTGGTCGTAGGGCGTTGAGAGGAAGATATCAACCATTGATGAGCGCCCGTCGTTGGCTAGAGACACGATCAAGCTGTACAGAAAGCGCAGTCATTGTACGGCACTTCTTATCGTACCGCTAGAGATAACGAGAAACCGACGGAGCGGGGGAACTTGTGAGGCTGCAAGAGGTGGAAATTATCAGTGAGAGTGCCCTGCATGAGGGGAGTTACGTGACGTCACTTGGTCGACGCAAGTTTTGCGCTGTCTTTGCCACCTTTGCTTCTCACACGCTCGTCGTCCTCCATGGCGGAGGAGTTATCGGCCAGGTAGAAGGCATAAACGGTGGTTGGGGGGCGTGCGGAGCACTCACCTCGATCAGAACACGGACCATGTCTTTCGAAGCAGCCCAACTGACGCCCAGTTCCTGTCCTGTCCATGACTCGTCGGCGCTCCGTCTGCGGGCGTTGGGCAGGATGCCGGAGGCCACGCGGAGGAAGTGTGTACTAGCGGGACAGAGGATGCCGCAATCGTCTGTATGTATGTGTGTCCTTGCCGGTCCCACGGCCTTGCCCATAGTCCTCGCATCATGTTCAGCCGTTCTTTGCCCTCTACAACCATGCACTTATCATATTCTCTGTACAACCTCTTCTACAGCGCATTCCACTTCCGCTTCCTCTGGCGTTCAAACAACTCTTTCCCCAACGACCCTGCCTACTTCCCTGATTGCCCACAAGGTATCAAGCGTCATGTGCTCAACTGGGCGCAGCTTGTCTCTGCAGATACCATTCCCTACGACCGCCCGTACATCGCCAAAATTAAGCACTGTAAGCGGGAGCGCGGTGTCTGGCACGAATTCCTTATCATCGAGTTTATCTACCCCATTTCAGCCAGTGCCACCCGCATCGTTCCCGTCATCGTTGAGCGTACAATCGAGACCGGCCAGATCCCCCATGAGATGATCCGCCCAGGGGTCGTCGACCTTTCCGCTCAGACTGGCCAAATGAATGTCAAGTCTGAGCCCGCCTTGTCCCACAAATCGTCCTACACCTCGGTCGACTCGTCCATGACCTCTTCTACCTACGCCAACATCGAATCCTCCTCGATACCCCCTATGGGGGCGCCCGCGCTCGACTACATCTACGTCCCGAAAAATGGTGCGTCTATCAACAGCATCGACAAAAAAATAGGCGGCCCGTACCAGGTCTGCCGCGAGCTCACGTTCACCTCACGCGTGACGGATTATAACCTTGCCGCCCTGCTGGTTGCGGTGCATGAGCACTCGCCTATTTACAACATTGTCTCTCGACAATGTTACTGGTATGCGGCCGTCATCTACGACGTCTTCTGCGCCCGCTTCGGTGGCAGATCAGTTGATCATCCACTCCGTGGCCCTCTCCGTGCCGGGCGCTTCCTCACAATTTTCACCATCCAGCCCAAAGACCCACCGCTGGAGTACATTCTGCCACGTTACGATTACCATTTCACGAAAATTGTGGAAAAGGCGAGGACTAATCCGAATACTGTGAGGTTACAGGCAGCGGAAGCAAGGGCGAGGGAGGAGGCAGCGGCGAGGGTACAGGCCGACGCGAGGGCGAGGGAGGCAGTGGCGAGGATACAGGCGGCGAGGGAGGAGGCAGCGGCGAGGGCACAGGCCGACGCGAGGGCGAGGGAGGACGCAGCGGCGAGGAGGAGGTTAGAGGATGAGATTGCCTTCCTCCGACAGCAGCTGGCGGCGCAGGGCAGCCATGCTGGCCTATCCCATGGGGCAAGATAGACTCTATTGGTTTGTTTCCGATCTCTGTTCCGCGTCTGTTTTGGTTCGAGTGCTTTCGATGCTTTCGGTGCTTTCAGTGCATGTACCCGTTCTGTACGCATAGTCTTTCTCTCATAACATGCGATGTTTTCCGCGGTCCCACATCACCGGCGATCAAGTGGAAGGACCTCTTCCGCCCTCAACACCACGACTGCTCGTTCTCTTTCCGCCTGCACCTTCTCGTCCTCGTCAATGGACATCTCACACCCACACCCACACCCATGACCATCCATGGTCTCCGCGGGCACGGACTCGAGGACGAGGCCATCGACGAGGGATAGAGGTATGTTGTTGTCTCTCACTCCAGTCCACAGACGTACTTCTCGTATTTGACCTGTCTGCCCTACCCTTCTGATTCTACGACCCCTCGCCCATGCCCTGTCTGTGCCAACGTCGACATCCCCTGCTAGCCTGCAAGCCTGAGACTTTCCGACAGGCCATCGTCCACATCCTCTTCTTCCTACGGGACGATCGGTCGCAAAACCAGCACTTCGAACCTTTCATTGTGAGTTACCTTTTGTTCCTTTTACTTCTCGATACCCGTTTCCTTCGCGCTCTCTTTCTTTTGCACTCTCAGTGATGCAAGCGGACGACAGGCCTCCGCCGAGGCCCTGAGAAAGCTTGCATCTTCAAAAGCCCTGTTATCTGCTGCCTTGACTTTCTATCTACTGTATTTTTTTGATTTAGCTTGCAAATTTTCCGTAGACACTCACATTGTTGAAAACCGACACCACGCCCGCCCGCCCACTCGCTCGACCTCCCGAGCGTCGATTCCGCCCTCGCGCCCGCACACCGGGCTTGACGCACTCTGCGCGCACGCCCCCGCCCTCGCCTGGGACCCAAATCCGCATGCGCGCGTCCCCTCGTTCCCTCGAGTCCACGCCCACTGCCCACCCAGTGCCCGACCGCCTTGGCCGTTGACGTGTATGCTCCCGCCGCCAAGCCTATGCGCGCACGCACGTCTCCTCGACACCACGGAAGATCCCCTCGTTCTCCATCCCTCGTCTAGCGCCACTGGTGACTGTCCCTACACCGTCGCCGAACCTCCAACCCCCCGCTTCCGCTGCACTTGCGCTCCGCGCCCGCGCACAGAGCGTCGCGAATATCACAGCACGTCGAGAGGAGGCCGAGGAGCCGCTGACGGCGAAGAGTGAGCTAGGAAGGAGGAAGGAGGCCGAGCGTTACCGAGGTCCGTACTTCCCTCTCTCACCCTTTCCTTCTGCCCCTTGCCCGCCGCCGAGTGCCCTCGACCCACTGGAGTTCTTGAGCTCTGTTAGAAGTTAGCCCATCAGCACTGTACTTACGATACGGTATTTTCCGGATTTCGTTACTTATGTGACCGTACCGTTACCGTGACACCTCAGCGTCTTCTGTTCATACGCTGAGGTGAGTATCCTGCGCGCTCTGGTAGCCTTATTGTATCCTAACGTATCATCCTAGGATTATCGTGCAGGTACATAAATACATACACAGCGTCTTCTGTTCATACGCTGAGGATTATCGTGCAGACTTCTGACAGGTTATGGGCCCTGCATTTGCCTAATGAATCCCCAGAAGCACGCTCACTGATCTTACAAGATCTTCCCACATCGAAGCTGATCCAAGATGGCCACAACTACGAACTCAGTCATCCCCATCGAGCCAAAGTTGAAGGACCGAAAGAGTTACGGTCTTTGGGCTTTTAAGATGGAGAGAGTACTAGAGGCACGCGGAATTTGGAACGTCGTTGGTGGCGATACCGTCACGACGCCATCTACCGACGACCCAGCCTTACCATCGTGGAAGGAGAGAGATGCGAAGGCGAGGGCGCAGATCGCTCTCTACGTCGAGGATGCACTGGTAATTTCAATCATGAAGGCAAAGTCGGCGCACTTGATGTGGGAGATTCTCCGCACGCTCTTCGCCGAGCAGAATTCCCTCAATCAGTCACTGGTCGAATCACAGTTCTACTCAGTCCGTATGTCCCCCGGCCAGGACGTGAAGCTCCACCTGGACCTACTACAGGACCTCTACAACGAAGCCGTCGCCGTCGGCTCCCCACTCGAGGACAAAATCCTCGTTCACCGGATTATCACCTCCCTTACCTCCGATTACGACTCCCTCATCAGTTCCATCACCGACACGTCCAAGGTCACGTCCGAGCAATTGATCGCTCGTATCATGCTGGAAGACCAACGCCGCCGAGTCCGCGATGGCACCGAAGCAAACAGCGGCAACGTCGCCCTGCGGATGGGCGATAACGTACGTGGAAGAGGGAGAGACAGGGGAAAAGGATACGGAAAGCATCGCGGCGGGGGCCGAGGCAAAAGTAAAGGCGGCAGCAGCGGGAGACAAGTCGAGTGCTACAACTGCCACCAGCTAGGGCATTACGCACGCGACTGCCCCACAGGCAGCAGTAGGGGAAGACCTGTAAACAAAGACCAGTCAAATCTAGCAAGCGAGCGCGAAGCGTCGCTCTTTAACTTCTCTTTGCCGCCCGAACAAGCCCTCACGACGAACGCCAAGCCAAACACCTGGGTCGTTGACTCGGGATCATCATCCCATGTTGCAAAGCGGGAGGAGATGTTCGCCGAATACTCGCCAGGCGAGCGCACGATTGAAACGGCCAAGAAGGGCCACACAATGCGCGCTGCCGGCACAGGCTCCGTCACCATTTCGACTGGGCAAGCCAGCAAGCGGGTAGACTCGGTGCGGCTGCGTAATGTGCTGCACACGCCCGACGCGACAGAGAATCTACTTAGCGTGAGCAAGCTCGACCGCGCCGGGGGATCAGCTGTTTTCGGAGGGGGCAAAGTCGTCCTGCTGAACAAGGATCACAAACGAATCGGATCCGGGTCTCTCGTCGGAAGTCTCTATTACCTGGATACGATCGGCCGCCCAACGACAAACGATCAGCCTCCTACACCACCACCCATCACCCCCGAGACCGCTTTCGCCGCCACCTCACTAACGCGAGCCTTATGGCACCGGCGTTACGGCCACCTAGGGCAAGGGAACGTGGACCTTGTCATTTCGAAGGGTCTCGTCGACGGGATCAAGCTCACATCAAATGAAAAGGCGCCGACGTGTGAGGACTGCGTCTACGGAAAGCAACACCGTAAGCCTTTCCCGAAGCAGGCAGACCACCGGGCAAACAACTTACTGGAATTGGTCCACACGGACGTATGTGGCCCAATGGACAAGAACGGGATCGGGGGCGAGCGGTACTTTGTCACCTTTACCGACGACAAGGCCCGTTTCTCCACCGAATACCACATGCGGCAGAAGAGCGAGGTGCTCGACCGCATGAAGCAGTTTAAGGCCATGGCGGAGAAGCAGACCGGCCAGCCGTGGAAACGCATCCGGTGCGACAACGGCACGGAGTACCTCAACAAAGAGGCTCTTGACTGGTTGAAAGCAGCGGGCATCGCCTTGGAGATGACGGCACCATACACCCCGTCGCAGAACGGCGTCGCGGAACGCCTGAACAAAACGATCGTGGAACGCGGCCGCGCAATGATGCACGAAACCGGCCTTCCACGATTCCTGTGGCCGGAGGTGGTGTCAACATCGACCTATTTAAAAAACCTCGGCCTGACCGTCGCACTCGAGGGCAAGACGCCCCACGAGGTATGGACCGGCCGGAAACCGAACGTCAAACACCTTCGCGCATTTGGCTGCAAGGCGCTCGTGAAGATACCTGACGAAAAGCGCCGCAAGTGGGACGTCAAGTCAACCGAGTGCGTGCTGATAGGGTACTACAGTGACGCAGCCTACCGTTGCTACGAGCCGCGGACCCACAGGATCGTGAAGTCGCGCGACGTCGTCTTCTTGGAGGACGACTTGCCGCTGGCGCCGCGGAAGCTGCCCGTGGCCGAGAGGGGGGAGAACGACTTCCATGTTGCCCAGGAGCCGCCCACGGACACTCCCCCACCTCCCAAAGCGAGCCCTGACAACCCTAAAACGAAGTCGCCATCAGCCCAACAACCACCACCACCCGTCCATCCTCCCGACCACCCACCTTCAGAGGGGGCACCAGGAACGCTGAAAACGCGCCCAGGAGCCGCCCAGCAAGCGCCGCCCGAGCCGCCTGAGCTCAGAACGAGCACACAAACAACGGCACCCGCCCAGTTCACTCTGAGAAGGAGTGAAAGGGCACGAGAGCCCTCGTCATTGAGGAAAGCCGCAGACCTGCAGGAGGCGACCAAGCGAGCTCGCAAAGACACGAATAGAGAGGCGAGGGAGCGACGGAAGGACCGGGAAAAGAAACGAGACGAGGCAGCGCGCGACGAGAGGGAGGAGGCAGAGGCAGAGGAAGACGAGGCAGCTGTCGAGCGCTCGTTGTTCACAGCGGCCGTCGAGGCAGCGCTGTTGACGGCGGGTGAGGAGCCCCGCAGCTACCAGGAAGCCATCCGAAGCGCAGAGCGCGACGACTGGCAGAGGGCGATGGAGGAGGAGTACGACGCCTTGTTGAAGAACAAGACGTGGGAACTCGTCGAGCCGGCGAAAGGCCGCAAGCCGATTGGCTCGAAGTGGACCTACAAGGCCAAACAAGACGGGCGCTTCAAAGCCCGACTCGTCGCCCAGGGTTTCACGCAACGCCCCGGCGTCGATTTCCACGATACTCACTCCCCAGTCGCTCGTTTCGAGTCGTTTCGACTTGTTTTCTCACTTGCTGCCAAGGAGAACTGGCTCCTCGAGCAGATTGATGTCAAATCCGCCTACCTTAACGGGAAACTCGATGAAGAGATATTCATGAGGCAACCCGAAGGTTTCCAGGTCCTCGGGAAAGAGGACTGGCTGCTCCGCTTGCTCAAATCTCTCTACGGCCTAAAGCAATCTGGTCGAATCTGGAACAGGATGCTTAACGCCGAGCTCCTGAAGCTCGGATTCACCCGCTGCCGCTCAGACTCCTGCGTCTACCTCCGGGTTTCAAACAAAGGCCGTACCATCATCGTCATTCACGTCGACGACATGATCCTGGCTGCGAGCACAAAGAGGGCGATGACGGAACTCAAGGAAGACTTCTGCGGGCTCCCATTCGAGACCACGGAACTGGGGGAACCGCGCACACTGCTCGGTATGACAGTCTTCCGGAACCGAGACAAGGGCATCATCTCGCTCTCGCAGACGCACTACCTCCGTAACGTCCTGGAGTGTTTTGTGATGATGGACTGCAAGCCCGTCTCGACGCCCATGGACCCTAGCACCCACTTGTCAAACGAGCAGTCACCCCGGCTCTACTCCGCGGAATGGGAAGAGATGCAGAAATATCCGTACGCCGCCCTGGTGGGGGCGTTGATGTATGCGGCGCTCGCTACGCGCCCCGACCTTGCCTACACGGTCAACACTCTGGCACAGTACATGTCAAACCCCGGAATGGAACACTGGCATGCCGCAAAACGTGTCCTGCGGTACGTGAAGGGGACGTTGGACTTAGCTCTGACATATGGGGGAGACGAGAACGACTGGATCCCCGTTGGCTACACGGACGCCGATTTCGCAGAGAGCCGAGATAACCGCCGCTCGATCTCCGGATACGCTTTCTTCCTTGCCGGAGCAGCGATTTCTTGGAGCTCGAAGAAACAACCTACCGTCGCTTACGCGACCGCCGAGGCAGAATACATTGCCATCTCGCACGCCACAAAAGAGGCACTTTGGCTTCGCTCACTGCTCTCGGAACTCGGATTTCCCCAGTCTTCCCCCACCCTTATCCGCTGCGACAACCAGGCTAGTATAGCCATGTCGAAGGACCATGTCTACCACGCTCGAACGAAGCACATTGACATCAAGTACCACATCATCTGAGAGAGGGTCGAGATGGGGGAAATCCGTCTGGAATATGTGCGGACGGACGAGAACGTGGCGGACGTTTTGACGAAGGGTTTAGCAAAAGGAAAGCACGCCTCATTCTCCACTAATCTAGGCCTACTGCCGGGCTAAGGGGGAATGTTAGAAGTTAGCCCATCAGCACTGTACTTACGATACGGTATTTTCCGGATTTCGTTACTTATGTGACCATACCGTTACCGTGACACCTCAGCGTCTTCTGTTCATACGCTGAGGTGAGTATCCTGCGCGCTCTGGTAGCCTTATTGTATCCTAACGTATCATCCTAGGATTATCGTGCAGGTACATAAATACATACACAGCGTCTTCTGTTCATACGCTGAGGATTATCGTGCAGACTTCTGACAAGCTCGCGCACTCGCCCTTGCCTGCGACCCACACTTGCTTACGCGCAACTCCTCCAGCTCATGCACACACGCCCGACTTCTAGTCCACCCCTCCGCTCACTCCTCCCTCGTCCTGCATCATCGCGGACACCGCATACGCGCTCGACCCCGCATCCTCAGATCGTCACTTCACCTCGTCCTCTTGCTGATGTGACCTCTCGACCCTCGCGCACGCTCGAACTCTCGTTCGTCGACCGTCCCGTGCTCGATTGAACCTCATCGGCTCGTGGCTGAGAAAATGGAAGAGGAACGGTGACGGCGGCGGCGGCGGCGGCAGAGAGACAAGCTGGGAAGAGGGATGGGCGCGGACGACGACGACGGGCGCACGCTCGATGAGGATGCCGAGCGGTACAAAGGTGCGTGCCTCTCGCCCTCATCCTTCCCGCCCACCTGTTCCTCAGCGTCCCGTTCCTCAGCGCCCCGTTCCTCAGCGCCCCGTTCCTCGACCCTGCGCATGCACATCCCTTCCGCACGTCCCTTCCCCAGACATGCAGCCTCATCAGCTTTCCTTCTTTCCCCTCTATCCAACTCCGCTGACTCCTGATCGCTCTAGAACACCTCCTTGCGCAAGTCCTCTGGCTTTCAGACACAACCTCCATCCACAGCCCTTCCATCCATCCTACCTCCCGCCCGCACGTCCGATGACCGGTTGCAACCCTCTCGCCTCCTCCATGAGCGCCCTCGCTATCAGTCCCGCTCCACATCCCCTCACCTAGGCCCAAAGCTCCCAGAACGGCAGCCTGCTCTCGTTAACCGCGTCCCTCCCTGCCGTCGCCTCGCCTGCCGCTGCTCTCCCCACAATCCAGACCTCTGCTGTCCAGCCGCCTCCGAGCTCACATGAGCCCACGATACCCTCTCCCTCGTCGATCGCCTCGACACCTCGTTGCGCTCTCTCTCCATTGCCTCAGAGCCCCCGCTCCCGGGTCCCGTCAACATCGCCGATCAGCGCCTCGTCCACCCCGCACACGTCGCCATCCAGCTCATCATCTAGCTTGCCAATCCCCAGCTCCCGCACACCCCGCGCCTTCTCTACGTCACAGAGGCCAACTGCCGCCGCGTCAACCTCGCCGCGTCCGGGTCCTCCCCCAGTTTCCTCCCCGCTCCGCCTCCCACGACTGCGAGCGCACATTCCGCGCAGGCTACGGCTACGAGACCTTCGACGATGCCCCCCGCGTCAACGACTGCTTCGAGTGCGGACTCAAGTATGGTGATGAGAACTTCCTCTATGTGCGTACTTGTCTCTGCCGCTTCGTCCATCCTTGACCCTCCTTTCCTCCGCAGCACATGGGCATGACCGACGCATGGGCCATCGGTCTCCTTGCCATTCTCCTCCTCCAGCGTGCCGCAACCGCAGCGATTATCGGTATCCCCCACCCCGCATCCGTGTATGGCCCCCGCACCTGTTCATGCTCTTGATCCCCATGGGTGATGCCAATGAGGGCGAGGCCTACCGCTGCCTCGAACGCGCCGCCTACTTCAACTTCGTGCCTACACTGTACAAGCTCGGCCACACATAGGAGCTTGCCCAGCTGCCGTTTCCGTTCGATCCCGCCGTCCTCAACGTCACCTAGCTCGCACGGCTTATGCGGGTCCTCCTGGGGCAACGCGAGCTTTGCGCTAGTGTACCCTGAGCCCGAGATGAGCCGGAGCGGGAGGTTACGGGTGGGTATAGGTTACAAAGGTTCTACGTCTCCCGAGAACTGTAGGTGCCGCTTATGTCCTCGGGCACATCCAGCTCGCTCATGCCTCTGCTGCACCCGCTATGTCAAATGTGTACTCATGTTTCCTGTTCTTTTTCTAACTGTTGGCGAAGGTTGTTCCCAACCCCGCTTCAACTGACGATTTCCTCCTCCCCGTTTGCACCTATACCCGCCCTCCTCCACCATTGCCATCCCTCTACGCACCCCTACTCCTGTCGCATGTGCACTCTGTGCCCACATACAGAAGGTATGTACCTCCTGTTTGTATCCTTTCCACCAGCCCTCCCTCGACCTGTGTCCTCTTGATTCCCTTGTCCCCTCAACTCTTCGACCATCAATCCTGCCCTCGAGCCCATAAGCATACGTGCATTCTATTCTGAAAAGCTAGGAAGTTCAGGGTAGGATAGGGGTATGGCAGGGCTAAAGAGGCCATTAAGAGGTAAAGAAGCCATCCATGCCAATATGTGGCTGATATGGTGAGCCTGTCCATAGCTAGATAGGCTTGTTATGTTAGCTATGTATTGGCAGGGCTAAGTTCCAATATGTGCCTGGTTAGGTTATAAGAGGCCATAGGTGAGGGTTTTTGTTGTGAAGGCATGTTATAAGCTCTATATGGACTAGCATAAGAAAAGGGCAGCAGTGCTGCCTGGGTCACTACATAGACTAGTACAAGGAAGAGGGCAGCAGTGCCACCCAGGTTACTACATGGACTAGTACAAGAAAGGGGGCTATATTTATTTAAGGATGGTTGTGCAATAGATCATGATGTGCTTGTCACAATAATTGCATGATTAGCAATGTTTTAGACATGATTTACTATATACTATTACTAAGTAAAGTAAGGTGACAAAGGTTAGTTAAGAGGGTGAGGAGGTTCCAGAACAGATCTCCTTGTTTAGGAATATAGGATAATTTTGTTGGGCACTTTTCAGTGTTTATGCAAGGTAGTTATATGAGGACAATTATGCAATAGTTCATGATATGCTTGTCATGATAATTATGTGATTGGTGACATTTCAGATGTGATTTGCTGCATGCACATTACTAAGTTGAGTCAGAGACAATTTGTTAATAGAGGAGGCACAAGAATATATCTCCTTGTCTAGAGACAGAGAATAATTTTGTTGGACGCTCTTTAGTGTTCATGCAAGGTATTTGTATAAGAATGATCACACAATATTTTGTGATGTGCTTGTTATAATAATTGCATCATTGGTAACATTTCAGGTGCAATATACCATATGCTGTTACTAAGTGGAGTAAGATGATAGCTATCAGTCAAAAGGATAAGGAGGTTCTAGAACAGATCCCTTTGTCTAAGGGTAGAGGATAATTTTTTTGGACACTTTTTAGTGTTTGTATGAGGTATTTATATGATAATGATTGTACAATAGTTTATAATATGCTTGTTGTGATTATTGCATGATTGGTGACATTTTAGGTGTGATTTACTATAAGCATATTACTAAGTCCAATCAGAGATAGGTTTTCAGTTGGCCAAGTTAATAAGTGAGCCACCAACCTCATCTGGAAAAACACCCCCTTGTATTAGCTCTGGATTATATCTAATAGTGTCTAAAAGTATCTAAAAGTGTTAATAGTATCTAAAAGTGTCTAATTTCCTAATTGGGAGCAACATATTGTGAGCATTGGATTGGTTTCTAATTTCATGATATTAGCACTAATTCTATACTAAGAAGTCTTTAATTATTAGTAGGAAATAGTAAGTACTACTGCTCTATCAGTGAGAAGGTAAAGATGTGGCACATTCTATACTATTTTAGCACATTACCTCTCCTTCATATATGCCTATACCATTATCTTGTAGCTCTTTTGCTGACTTTCCAGCTGCTTTTATAAGGGATATAGAAAGAGAGAAATGTGCATTGATGCCCCCAGCCACTTTGTTGACAGCTTGGCAGCTGTCACAAGAGGCTATAAAGACCTAGGTACCTTGTCCTTGCACACAAGATCATTAAAGTTGTCATTGTTAGCCAATGCCTGCTACCGGTCATTAAAGAACACAACATGTGGGTTGGACTTAGGGATATGCTATATGCAGCCTTATAGACCTTGTCTATCAGTATAGTGGCTAATACTGTCTTGTGCAGCATACAATCATCATCACTATTGATATTATAATTTTTAGCACTATTTATATTGTTTATTGCCTTGTTATACAGAAGATGCTCAAACTTGGTGTTTTCTTCTAGCTATTAGGTTGTGGAAAAGACAGTCATATTAGTATGTGGTGCCAGAATAATATATTTGCCTACCATATAGGAAATATATGCATTAAGCATATTAAGATCACCTCCAACAATCTTGTGCTTATTTATATATAGGCATGCCATACATATACCCTTGTCCCCACCCTCTACCTCATTAGTGGCTATCTGGAAAATCCCTCTCTCTTATTGGGTCTTAATTATTGATAATCATGTTTTTAATCAAATTTGCAAATTTAGATAGCATTGTCTATACTAGTAGAGTCCCATTGAATATTACACTCAATCATAATTTTACACATTCTCAGTCTAAATTGTGTAAGTGCCATAATTTATTTTTATCCTATATAAAGTGTATTATTTGTTTTTCATTGGTTTATTATCTTCTTAGCTGGTGTTCAAACTAAATCCTGAAAGACCTGACTTTTTAGGTATTTATTGACCTATTTATTTATAAGATAGAGGAAAGATACATGTTGAATAAGTTCAGAGATGTTGAGGTTGCCTATATTATGTCTACTTATTTAGATTACCAAGTTCATATCTTAGACCTTGTGGCTTAGTGGCTTAGAGCATCTGTCCTGGGTACTTGTATATATGAGGTTATTGGTTTAACTCTGGCAAAAGGCAAGTTTGTTATAAGGTATATTCTGTGTTTAGGTATTTAACTAGTGCTTTAATAGACATAACTCTATAAGAAGGCTATAAAAACTATGATGCTTGATTTATTATTATTATTCCAAAATTCCAAGTTATAATCAATCCTAATAATTCTTAATTTAGAAAAATTATGTCTAATTAGAACAAATTTAGAAGGGGGGTAAGCTAAAAATGTCTAATCCTAATCTTTCATAATTCAGTATAGTAGGGCATCAATTATAGCTAATTAGAGCTTAATACAAGAGGGTGGTTTTCCAGATATATGCTCTTGGAACTAGAATCTTGCACTATCTGTCCTGCTTGTCCCACTCTGTTACTCTTTCTACTTGTCCTGCTCATCCTGCTTGTCCTGCTTATTCTGCTCCTCCCACACCTCTTATCTCATTAGGAAAACCTCCTCTTTGTATTAGCTCTGGATTATATCTAATAATGTCTAAAGGTATCTAAAAGTGTTAATAGAATCTAAAAGTGTCTAATTTCCTAATTGGGAGTAACATATTATAAGCATTGGATTGGATTTTAATATTAGGAACCACCTCTTTTTATAGCTGAAAAGATAGTTTCTAATTTCATAATATTAGCACTAATTCCATACCAAGAAGTCTTTAATTAGCAGCAGGAAATAGTAAGTACTACTACTCTATTAGCAAGAAGGTAAGGATATGGCATATTCTATGCTGCTTCATTATATTACTCTTCTTTATATATGCCTACTATTATCTTGTAGCTCTTTTGATAACTTTCCAGCTATCTTTACAAGAGACATAAAAAGAGAGTGTAATATATTGATGCCTCCAGCCACTTTGTTGGTGGCTTGGCAGCTACTATAAAAGGCTATAAAGACCTTGGTACCTTGACCTTGCATATAAGATTACACTATGTGCACCATGGGTTTTTCTTAGGATAAACCATGGATAAAACCATAGATATGGATAAAGCTTTTGTTCTAGTTTATCTACTGAAACAAAAGCTTAAGGTTTACCCAATATTTTATCACACCCTATAATAAAACACCGAACAAACCTTAAGTTTTCCTTTTAGTAGTTTCCACAAACAAACCCAAGCAAAATTTCTATTTACATTCGTGGGTTTATCCATAGTTTATCCCAGGAAAAACCCTGTGATACATGCAGTGTCATTGAAGTTGTTATTGTTAGCTAATGCCCATTGCTAGTCAATATAGGATACAACATGTAGGTTAGGCTTAGGGACATGCTATATGTAGCCTTATAGACCTTGTCTATCAGTGCAATAGTTAATACTGTCTTGTGTGGCACACAATTATTATTGTCATTAATGTTATAATCTTTAGTGCTATCTATATTGTCTATCACCTTGTTATGTAAAAGATGCTCAAATTCAGTATCTTCTTCTAGCTATTGGCATTAGGGAAAAGCTCTATATTAAATTAACCATAGTTAAGAATAAATATAGCTATATTTTTACCAATTACCATTGAGGATTTTTAGCTTACCCCCTCTCTAATCCTGATATTATAAGATTTAATTAGAGCTAATTAAAGCTAATTTATTATATGGATTTTTGGAAAAATATCAACCAACCCAGTTCTATGCTTTCTCTACTATTACTACACCTCCAATCATAGATTATGTATAGAGCTTACTAATCAAATTCAAGTCATACCTTATTATAAACTTGCCCATCACCATATCTGAAAAAACCTTTTCTCTTAATTAGATCTAATTATTCAAAATACTAATCTCAGCTAATCAGAATATATTATCCATAATCAACTTTATAATCAAATCTGCAAGTAAAGATAACATTGCCTGTACTACTATAGTCCCATTGGAATCTACAATCCAATTACAATTTACATATTCCAAATCCAAATTGTGTAAGTGCTACAATCTTATTTTTACTGTATTCATTATTTTCTATTAGTTTACTATATCATTACCTAGTGTCTCAATTCAAATGTCAAAAGCCCTGATTTTTAGGGTATTTATTGACCCTTTTATATATAAAATAGATAAAAGATAAATATGTAAGAAAATCAGAAATATTGAGATTGCCTTGTTTATATGAATATATTTAGGTTACTAGATAAATAATTTAGACCTTGTGGCTTAGTGGTTTAGAGCACTAGTCTAGGGTGTACAGGCATGAGGTTATTGGTTCAATCCCAGTGATGGGCAAGTTTATAATAAGATATAACTTTAGTTTAATTAGTAAGCTCTATACATACTCTATAATTGGAGGTATAGTAGTAATAGAGAAAGCATAGAACTGGGTTGGTTGATATTTTTCCAAAAATCCATGTAATCAATTCGCTTTAATTAGCTCTAATTAGATCTTATAATTTCAGGATTAGAGAAGGAGTAAGCTAAAAGTCCTTAATAGTAATTGGTAAAATATAGCTATATTTATGCTTAACAATGGTTAATTTAATATGGAGCTTTTCCTTAATATGAAATTGAACCAATAACCTCATGCTTATATACCCTGGACTAGTGCTCTAAACTACTAAGCCTCAAGATCTAAATTATTTACCTAGTAACCTAAATATGTTGATATAAATACATCAGAGAAAAGCTCCATATTAAATTAACCATAGTTAAGCATAAATATAGCTATATTTTACCAATTACTATTAAGGATTTTTAGCTAACCCTCCCTCTAATCCTGAAATTATAAGATCTAATTAGAGCTAATTAAAGCTAATTTATTATATGGATTTTTAGAAAAATATCAACTAGCCCATGTCTATGCTTTCGCTACTACTATGATACCTTCAATCATAGAGTATCTATAGAGCTTACTAATCAAACTAAAGTCACATCTTATAGTAAACTTGCCTATTACTAGAATTGAACCAACAACCTCATACCTGCACACCCCAGACTAGTGCTCTAAACCACTAAGCCACAAGGTCTAAACTATTTACCTGATAATCTAAATATATTAATATGAATAAGGCAATCTCAATATTTCTGATTTTCTTACACATTTATCTTTTATCTATTCTATATATAAAAGGGTCAATAAATACCCTAAAAATCAGGGCTTTTAATATTTGAATTTAGACACTAGACAATAATATAGTAAACCAATAAAAAATAAAGAATACAGTAAAAATAAAATTGTAGCACTTATATAATTTGTATTTGGGATATGTAAAATTATAATTAGGTTGTATATTTCAATGGGATTGTAATAATATAGACAATGTCCTCTGAATTGCAAATTTGGCCATAAAGTTGATTATGGATAATATATTCTAATTAGCTTAGATTAGTATTTTGAATAATTAGATCTAATTAAGAGAGGAGGTTTTTCTAGATAATTGTACCTCACTCAATAGATTATGTCAAATGACACCTAATGATATTCTGTAAAATACATGTAACATTGAATAGTATCATATGGGAATGGGGCAGGTTATGTGTATCCACCAGTAGTCAACAACATTCCAACATATTGCCAATCTCTAGACTAGGAATGCATGTGCTTGATCGTGGATAGTTGTGAGCAAATATATCACTCTCATTCACCCACATCTATTCTGAATCTTGGGCATTCTCACTGGAAATGAGCAGCAAGTGGGCGGGCCACTCCCCTTTCTTTTCCCTCATGCTCCTCATACAAAACTGAGTTGTTTTACATTTAATCTACAGTTGAATGTCTGTCTGCTATGACCTACAGTAATACATGAAAGTGGCAATGTCCAGAAAGAACAATCAATGATCTAGACTCTTTTACATATGGTGGGCTCTATGATCAATAAAGTTTAAATAGGACATGTTTGTAAATTTAGACGTCTGCAGAGTTGTATGGGTGCGATATTCCGTTTCCGGATGGTGAGAGATGCAAATCCTGCATCCTGATTTGACCAATGCGATCCAGCACCACCTTCGACGAGTCTGTAGCAAGATGTGGGTTGTTCGAGGACATGATACCAAATACTGTTGGGGAAATGGACGGCCCCGAGTCAGATGTGAATGATAAAACCATTGAATGACCCTGCGGCAGCCGAATCGGGTGGTGCTCGTTAAATCGGATGGTGGACATTATGGTTGATGGGTCCTTGTTATAGTTGACATCTGCCCAACGCTCTTCTGCAGCCCAGACTGTCGCAAAAACCAGCCCGATGACATTAACATGGAAGTTGGCCTCGTTGATGCAGATGGCCAGAAGATAGTAGTTCGGCTTCGCCATGTATATGACGAGCTGAATGATTCCAAGCATGACGGGGAAAACAAAATTGGCCACAGAGATCCAAAACAGCGTAGTGATTCGTTGCGATACGGTTTCTGCCAAATGTTAGCATGCAGAAGACACAATGTTTCATAAACACTCACGAGGTTTACTAGACATGCCGTGGCGATAAATTCGAGACAGAAAGATAAGCGAAACATACCTGTATTGCGGGTCATGGTTAGCGGGTATTACATGTCATGAACTTCTGACCTACTAACAAGTTGTCGAAGACCTGAAGAAACCACTCGATCTTGACGCAGGGCAGATGTGATCTAATCAAGATAGATGCAGACCCGAGCTCTGTAGTGGTGTGAACACTATGGGCATAGCTGTTAATGTATATTATGGAATTGATGAATCTGGCGACACTGATGAGGATCGGAATGACCATGACGAAAAATAAATGAATGTGTGGTGTTGTGCGCGGCGGAAAGACGCTGTAGATCCTCAAGAGCAGGATGGAGTCCACAAGAGTAGGTCCAATCCCAATCAGAACGCTCATTGCCATCATGATCTGTGGGCTCCCGGAAATGATAGGATGTTTCAGAATACGAATCTGATTCATTATGAGCACAGCAGAGTAACATGAGACAGACAGATCGCAACGAAACTCACCTCTGCGCAAATATTGACGATAGCGACAGTGATGCCAAGGAGGAGGGCAACGACGTTGAGTATAAATAGCGGCTTTCGCCTGAGAGTCGCTGTTGAAAAGAAGAGGAGGGCCAAGAGCATTGCGATCGTGACAGCACCCATGGTGGCACTAATCATAAGAAATACAACTGCAGAATCTATGACCGCAAGCCAATTTGTGCCTGGTGGAGGCAACAGGTTAGCCGGTAGTTGGCTGGTCATGTTCGAAGTGAAAGACATCGATGAGGTGGAAGTCTGGAACAGAGAAGAGGACATACCAGCGCCCGGCACTTTATAGCTAGCACGGCACTGCCCCATCAATCATGGTTTTGACAGTCTCATCTGAATCGCCTCCATTCCCAACAAAAAATTACTCTCTTGGTGTGACATGAAAGGTAAAACATTTGTTGTAGAAGATGCCTGGGTAACAATGATATATATACTTCACGCGCCGGCTTGCAATTGCCAGGCTTCTGCAGTGCACCTTCGAATCAACAGAGAGATGAACATGAAAATCTCCGCCGGCGACCAGTACGCCTTCATATCCAGAGGTTCAGGATTGAGGTCAATATGTCCAGCTCTGATGTAGGTAATGTCGAGACAATCTTCACGACTTCGCCTCATTCCTTATCAATCACGCGCACTCACAGTCAGCGCTCTGATCAGAAATTGTACGGCTTCATCGAATACCGCTCCAAACTTCCCTGCCTGGTCTGCGCCCTCCTGATAATCGAACGAATGCTCCGCGCCTTGTACGATCCTCAACTCGACATTAACGCCCGCAGCGTCAAGCAATCTAAACATATTGCGCGAGTCAGCAATGGGAACCGCGCTGTCGAGCTCGCCGTGCACAAGGTACGTCGGCGGCCAGCCTTCCGCTACCAGGAGCTCTGGAAAGACTGGTCGCAGCTCTGGCGGCACAGATGCCGTGAGGACGTCCGTATCCTCCATAGCAGATCTAAGCGCCGCACTAAGAGAAGGCTCGTGCGCGCCCGTCCAGTAGTCGAGGAACGTGCCCTGTTGGAGATACAGCCTGCCGAGCAGCATCCGACAATTTGCGGGGTATCCTGGGGTCGCAGCGTCCGGTGGGTGATACGCGAGTTCCGACCCAGCGGAGGGATCGAGGGATGCGCTGTCAGGGTATATAAATGGAGAAAACATGTTGGCATGAATGTCGAGGAGTTCGCGATTACGGAAGAAAGGTGTGAGTTTGGGTGTGAGGTAATGTGGCGTCTGGTGCGTTGAGAAGACAATGAAGTGTGTGAAAATGGCTCGAGGTCCAATGACGCACCATGAATGACCCCCCTAGACCGTACATTGAAAGAACGGCTATAGGTTTGGGAGCTGCGTGAGCAGCGGCCAAGTACGCGCATAGCCCTCCAGCACTTGATCCGGCAACTGCAATACGAGTGGGGTCTATTCGAAGCAACAAAGTTTCGTCCTGAAGTCGTGGGTTGAGCGAGGTTCGGAGAAATTCGAACAGGACGACGATATCAGAGACGATGTCATGTCCGTTCGAGGGGGGCATGAGCCTGTAGTCAGCAGATATGAAAGCGACACCGGCCGAAGCCAGACGCACTTTCGGCGCATACACAGCAGCCATCAGAATCACCCTCAACGGCAGTCCGCGGCAGTAGACTAGGACGCACAGTGGAGCCAAATTGGAAACCAGCTCTTCCGCGTTCCAACGGTCATTCCACCTCCATGGAAGTATACTACTACGGGAACGTCGTGAATGACAGTATGATGGCTGATTTGTTGGATCTGTACAAATTCATGCTTTGGTTTTGAGGGCAGAATCGGCAAGTAAAGATTGAAAGAAATATCGACACCGTCAACCTGCTTGTACACGTAGGTCCTAGGTGACATTGAATCAAAGGCGGCCAGCACTAAAAAATTGCGAAGAGTTGCACAGATTTAAGAGGTATCCGAAGTCGAGGATGGTGGTGAACGATGGTGGATGTCTGATATTGATCGACACGACCAGAGGAAAGATGGATTGGATGAAGAACCGCTTCTGGCTCGATGCGTGATCATCGCGGTCACGTTCAGCAAAATTAGGCGTTCTCCGCTGTGCACAACTTTCATTCGACTGTGCGCACGCCCTTTGTCGCGGTTTTCGCTCAAGACATGTATTTGACAGAACTAGGCTTCGAAGTATCGCACAATATCAGAGCTACAGATGCACCACCGTGAGTCAAATCGCATCGAGTCGTGTAAACTCCTAATCGGAGGCTCAGAATTCCTCAGGCATCCGAATGGGCGCGAAAGTACACCCCGACCCCATCGCGGCCGCTGCTTGACATGTCACAGGGAGTCCCCGGAATTCCTCCACCGCTTGAGTTCTTCGATGCCTTAGTTGGTGCATCGCAGTCGCCTGAGAGTGTCAAATATGGATCCATCGCGGGCGACTTCGGGCTCCGCTCCGCTCTGGTTGGCGAGATGAAAGGCGTGTATGGAGAGCACATCGATGTCGATGCGAATGATATCTCTCTGACGGCAGGGTGTAATATGGCATTTCTTGCGACTATCATGGCGGTTTGTGATTCAGGAGACGAGGTCATCCTTCCCGTACCTTGGTATGTACCTCTTCTTCGCAAATTGCCTCGAGGTTCAATGCAAAAGTCTGTAGGTACTTCAACCACCAGTAAGTCAAAATCTCTCTCTCTGCGCTATTCTGTAACATCGCTCTACCGGCGGATAGAATGAGCTTGACCATGCTGGGCATCAAGCCCATCCCGCTGCACTCCTTCCCTGAAGACGGATTCATCCCCTCTGTGGAACGATGCTCGAGACTCATCACCGAACGCACGAAAGCCATCGCGCTAGTAACACCGAACAACCCTGTCCGTAACTCTGCCTCTGCATATCGAAATATCACTTCACAGTTCTCTTCAAAATAGACTGGCGCAATATATCCGCCGTCTATCCTCCTTTCTTTCACCCTCCTCGCCCAAAAGCACCGCCTCCCTCTCATTCTCGACGAGACCTACCGCGACTTCATCACTACGGGCCCACCGCACGCCCTCTTCACCGACCTACCTCTTCTCTCCTCCCCCAACTCCTGGTCCTGGCGCACAAACATAATTCACCTCTTCTCGTTCTCCAAGAGCTACTGCATTCCAGGACACCGCCTCGGCGCCGTCGTCGCCGCGCCCGCGCTGCAGCGCCACATCCGCACCGTCCTCGACTCGATGCAGATCTGCCCCCCACGTTCTGTGCAACTGGCACTAGCACCGCTCCTCCCGTCCTTCCGCCCGTTCATACGCACGATGGCGAGTGAGCTCGAGGCGCGGCATGCGCTGTTCAGGGCCTTGTTACCGGGGGAATGGCGCGTCGGCGCGCAGGGGGGCTATTTCGCGTTTGTGCGGCACCCGTTTTCCGGCGTGAGCGCGAAGACGGTGTGTCGGGTCTTGGCGGAGGAGTGGGGAGTCGTGTTCCTGCCTGCTGAGTTCTTTGGGTACGGAGGAAGCGCGGATGCGGAGGAGGGCAGGTGGATGCGCGTTGCGGTCGCGAACGTAAGCGATGAGGCGGTGAGGATGGCGTGTCAAAGACTGAAAGAGCATTTGGGCGCGACGCAGTGGACGATTGATTGATGGGGTCACATGTATAATACTCGCTTGCATTCGCCGAGAGATGGCTATGGAACTGTCGTGGTTAGTATCTCATCGATATTTATCTCATGATATCTAGAACTACATATGCTATCAATCATACGCGGAAATGGTGAATCCCTGATCCTGATACAGCTTGAGAGGTGTGCAGCGCTGATTTTACCCTCCAGAGGTCTAGAAAGGGTGCACTACATGACATCAAACGTCTCCGAAACTGCTGTGAAACGTTGGAGCAAGAAAGGATAATGAGAACAACCGTGCAGCTATCTTTTGATTTTTGAGGTCAGATGTGATGCGGTTTTGGTAGTATATGCCAGACTGGTAGACCTAGAATATACACCGAGAGGAGGTGTGTTGCTGTGACATTTTTTCGGAGCAATTCCAGAGGTTCCGGCTATCTCCGGTCCGGATCATCCTGGTGACTTCGTGGCGACTTTTTCTGTTAGACGTTCGCGTCAGCCTCCACGGCCATCCCCTTCGTTCTCCTTTGCTTCTTTTCCCGTCTAGTATCTACACCTCTCTTACCATCAAGCATTTGGTGTTTGGGATTCTAGTATTCAGTGAGTTACACATATTCTAGTTGAGCTCTGGATGTCACGTTTCGTATACAGACCCGGATCAATGTTTACTTTTGACCCAAACAGATTGAGGCTTTCGGCTCATAAGGCTCTCAAGGCCCCCTCCGATATTCCATATTCAATATTTTCAAAGCCTATAAGAACACTGGACGATTGCTTAAGATCATAACCTTTCTCCTGGTTGCCTTTAATTGCTTGGCGCAATGCGGGGAGTGTCCTGTCCATGCGACAACTCACTCGTGATATTGCTTTCAACGCCTCCACGACTCTGACATTAGGCAGTAAATTTCACTTTCAGCATGCCTCATCCGGTGCTCATAAAACCCGAGATCGTCGCATACATTTTTTTCTCAGTTCGATTACCAGAATCGAATAACTCCTCTGCACACACACTCATTACAGTTGTATCCCTATCCCTCCATACTTCGCCACATACTTCTCCTTGGAAAGATGACACTAATGGTGAGTGCAAGCATCATTGTAGCTGATCGTCACAACATACCTGGATTGTCGCCAGAAACTGCGGCGTGATAAACAATGGCCTATCCCATCCATAGTCCCACTCCTCGATCAGCGACCGCCCTCTCTGCAAGATCATAATGCGCACCAATGAGACGGCGTCCTCGAAATCTTCATCTATATTGTAGATCCTTATCAGCCTTGTCAGCTTGTTGTGAAGCTGTCACTTCCATAGCGCGGCTATGAGCTTCAGGACGCCCGGCATCTGCCACATCACGACGTTCCGCTGGAGCGCATCGTTATACACGGAGTACCTCTTGCAGTATCATGTCAAGGTCACAAAATATTGGATGTCGTTGTTGAGCCACTGATCATTGTGCCACTCGAAGGACTGAGATGCTGCGTTGGCTTCAACACAGAGCAGATGCTCTGCACTCTCTTCGCGATGGAGGAATTCGATCTGCTTCACCAATGGTTGACCATCGAGATGCAGCACTCCTAGCACCCCGCCTGCGACGACTGCAGTGACGGGGAGGCTCACTTCATGCTCCGAGGCGTGGGCGCGGACATAATTCGCAACAAAAGTTAGGCCTAAAGATTCGTTCAGACGTCAGCATTGACTTTTTTTCGTTCCCCCTGGTAAGGCGGTGGTCATCTAAAGCAGTACTCTGTACGTTATCTTGCTTGCTGAATTCTTCCTTTGCCATTTGAGCTTTGCGAAGGTGAGCCACTGAATGCGTCAATATTTTGAGGCAAGGGAGCGAGTTGAAACTACAATCTTATTTATAGCATTCAGCTCGAGCTCGAGCCCAGTTGCTGATGTCGTGGGAGCAGACAGTGCACCGCATGCCTGCCTGCAGGCTGTCGCAAGTCTCTGAATGGGTAGCAATAGACATGCAGAGGTCAGTGAGGCATCTGAGCAGAGATCTCTTCATTTAGACAATCGTTAGTGATTGCGAGACGCTTCCTTTTCTCTTGCACGAGGCTGTGCATTGGTGCTTCATGGAGCGCAACATAGACATCAGGAAAATGCTGCGAAAGCGAACAACTGACATCGTCGCGCTTTTGTGCTAATGTTGGCTGTCATCAGATCCCGAACTCGTGATCCTTTGACCTTTTCTTCTGTCTTTCCTCGATCTGTTCCATTCATCACGAGGATTTGAAACCCATACCTGTCTGGCACTCAACACTCAGTCCTCGTGAGCTGAAGCTAGGCCCCTCCATGATCAGATACTGGATGGACTTGTGTGGCGGAATACTGTCGTGTACAAAGCACAGCTCTAAGAGATTGGACTCTCCGCAGCCCCTAGATATGTATCATACTCACAATGAAGACGATGGCTATCTATGGTGATGGCCTCAATCTATTGTCGTTTTCTGGGCCAGGAAAAACATTTTGTTCAGCACGTTTGCTAGTTTTGATCTGCTCTGTTTGAATTCCGCGGTCTCACGACAATTGTGAAGGTGTCTGCCACAGGCTGCTGTATGACAATTCCTCTGTGACGCATCATCGACGTCGAAGTTCATTACTGTGGTCTGTCATTAAGTCATTGTTGATGATCCTCTTAGATAGTTACGAACGAGGCCTAGATGCTGTGCAAAAGCTCTCGATGAATTGCGAATGTATGCGGCCTGTGCTCTTAACGATACGTCTCTATCATACTCGTTCGCTTCAAGGCTGTAAAAGAGACGATGTTCTCGAACTGTCTACGCTATTGAAAACAAACATCCATGCTTGCTCTCAAGTTTGCGAACACTGGGTCGAGCGCATGGATACTTCCGAGCCTGCGTCAAGTCTGAACTGAGAATCGTTCTGCGTTCATCCTGTCAAACATTGATCATGATAGATATAATAACAGCGTCGAGTAGTAACGCTGTGTTCAGTCCGGGATATTCGAAGGGCCGCATCGACACTCCTACAGATGCAAGACGCTTGATATAGTCGTGTAGCGTCTCTTGGAATGGGGTAGAATGGCCTTCAGAATGAGGAAGATGTGTCAAGACAGGAGAGAATGGAAAGCAGGCGAACGACAATCACCGTCAGACTGCGCCATGATCAAACTCTCTGCTGTCGTGCTTGGCCCTGCCGCCTATCGCAATAGCCCGCTCGTTGTGCTCCGATGGCAGAGAAGCAGGATTCTCACCCGCAGACCCTTCTCCGTCGACCTTTAGCATGTCGAAACCATCCCCGTATTGCATTCTCTCCTCCTCTATTCTCACTTGCATCGCATACGAAGGATCTGCGTCCACCCGGCTGTTCTTGACACGTAGCCCAATGCCCCTAGTGCGCGCGCGCGAGCCGCGGGCGGTAGAGACGCGCGCTCTGAGGGTGTTCGACTTATCAGGTATCTGGCCTCCGCTGCTCGATGACGGGCCGAAGCGAACGCGGATTTGGATGATGATCAGGGTGAAGACTATGCCCTGATTCATAATCAGATTGGGATAGAAGGCCTCGGGTGAGGGAGGAGGATCGTACTGACCACTAGAGGACAGCAAAGGTCTAAGACCGCGTACTGTCCGTTGGTTCCCGCAAGATACGTGATCAGCAGTCCGAGCACGCCTGAGGCATACAAGGCCCCAGACTGGACGATGACAGCTGCCACTGGAAGAATACTTTGTTGCGTAGTTTCTGGGAGCCTTCTTGGCAATATACGGTACACGATTGCGACTATAAGTTGATGATAATTAGACAGGACTGCATATTACGAATGATGCTCAAGCCGGGGAAACGTACTGGTACTGGTAACGTTGATGGTCATGGTCAATACGACCCACGTTGTGATCCATGCACGCGCGGTGTCGAATATCTCAGTCCCTGGTGTATATCGTGAGAATGCCACCAGGATCGAGAAGACCGTGACTACGAGCCGACCAGAAGCTGTCAGTGCAATCTAAAGCAAAGGGGGCAGCACGGAGCCAAGTGCTCACTCGCGCTTCCAAGGAGGGGAGGTCCGTATGCAAAAATGATTGCTTTCCTCTTGTCGTATATGATGTAGCATCTCCATACCTTTGATAATGAACACATGAGTGCACTTCAGACAACATCTGGAATTGTTGTGACGCACCATGACTCCATCGCCGAGCGTCTGCAATCCGTATATCATCGACTTGACGAGATGCAACGGGCTGGCAAGGTCCCCATAATACTTGCTCGCGCCATGAAGAGAGGTGTTTGCTTAGGTTATGAATGCCTCCATAGCTCGCACAATGTCAATTATGAGGTGCTGATATACAACCTATCTCAGTACCGTCTAACAGAATGTTGAAAATCAGAGGAGTTTACCATTATGGCCATTGCCAGCATAAGTATCGATACAGACAAGAGAACGCGCCATTGTGGTTGATTCGTCGTGACGCGCTGATGAAAGAGGACGAGGACGACCCCAAACAAAACAAAAAATCCGCCTGTCTCAACAAGATGATGAAGGGATATAAATGAATGGCCGCGCAGGGAGATAAGGAGGTGTACAAACCGAAGAAGAAGCTTTCTAGGAAGAGAGCAAGTAGCTCGGCCTTGTCAATGGGTATACCACCCATATAGCTTGGCGCGTAGAATTTACAAGGGTGACTGTGTGATGTCTGGCTCTAAACTTGTGAGGATTATATGTGTCAGTTATGGATCACGACCAGACGCAGAAAAAGATACCTCAAACCTACCAAAATATTGAAAAAGATTTTGATAGGAGGTTTTCAAAGTCCACCCCAAAGTTTATACGACAGGCATCCAATTATAGGAATATCATCTCTCACTTTCACGGTGACCTTGGATGCCTCCATGCGCGAGTAGACGATGTACCAATCATCTGCTCCAAAACAAAGGTGGAGACGACTGCGCTTACAGTTACGTGTCGATACATTGATGCGCTGAGAGTGACGATGATATTCTACACCCGAGGCAGATGGACGTTTGTGGGACGCCCAGCGGCGAGTGGCCATCGATCAGTTGGCTGACTGACTCATGCATCCTATCGCTTCCATGCGTCCCTGGGTCAAAGTTGTGATTTCGCTGACCTATCGGATACGAAGTAGCTAGAACCACAGTTCTAAGAAAGCACTCCAGGCTTGAGGTAAGTAGTAACCCTCTAAGAGGCCATTTGAAGATGACGTGCGACGGACACAGCCCGTGTCAGCCCTATCATAGACGTTCTCACGCCTGTTCCCATCTTTGAACGACAGCACTGGTGAATCCAACAGCACCGACTGGGATTCTTGCTTTACGCAGCTTTACGCCTGTTGTGGATAATCTCTGCGCGGATCGATTAGACATCTCTGGGCAACTCGATGCCCCGTAGACCTCACATTCCCTATAATTCGTGCTTTCACTGCCATTTTCATCTTGCTAGAGGACGAATCACGTCGAGACTATCGTTGTGCGCTGATACGGTGGAGGTTCTTGGATGGGTCAGTGCTTGATTCGCTCCTCTTCTTTGTCCGGCAGTTGGCATGAACGCCGCTACATCTCTTCCTTTTGTCATCCTTCCGTTCAGGATCGTTGGCCCATCCTCATCAGCAACGTCTTATCGGACAACCTGTGGGCCGGCGGCGCCATGCGTCAACGAGGCTGACCGCTTTATGTACGAGTGCTCCGGACAGTACGATTCGCGAGATAAAGGCTGCAAGGAAACGTCAAAACCCAAACGCGTCGAGATATATTTTGTATGTACACATTGCTCGGGTCACGAAACAAACAAGAGACGAATGCCACACCATCTCCATCTCCTGCTTCTGACCATATGTTCTTGAACCATGTCTAATTCGGTAGGCATTTCAGCGTCAGACTTGTCTCCGTTCTCTGCGCGGGATCGATCGTGGATTTGAACGTGCTTGAATTTCACGAGCGCGTACAATCAGATTCAAGGTCCCTCAGCGGAGCTGAGGCGCAATACAATGACAGCCATGTACGCACGCACTCGGTTCTCTCGTTCCCATCCTCGTTTTACTGCACGTGCCTCTCATCGTCTGTCTTCTTGTACTCATCAGGTATGCAGCCAGATGAAACGATAAATAGGCTGGGATGCTCAAACTGCACCCACAGAGCATGTCATCCCCTCAGCAACCCGATGAAGTCTCTGCGACCCTTTCCGTCCTTGAGAAAGTGGACGGTCCTACTTTGAATCCTCCAAGGTATGACCTCGCAATCGCGACCCATAACGACCACGATGCACAGGCCGCTGTGATGACAAAGATCGACCTCATGATTATCCCGCTAGTGGGTGTCATCTGTAGGTTGACCGCCTGTATCTACATGATCACTACTAATGGGCCTCTTACAGACTTTTTGTCGTTCCTGGTGGGTGGACTATCTCTACCATCTGGCACAGGTGGCATATCTGAGCGCCGTATCGATAATTATTCAGGATCGCGCGTGGGTCCCGGATTTTATTGCTGGCGTCCTGCACTCGATTGAACTCACACAGGAACATCGGAAATGCGCGCCTCGCGGGCCTTCAGAAAGATCTGAACATGACTAATCACCAATTTTCTGTCTCTCTAACCGTCTTCTAGTGTGTTCCACTTGGATCGTCGCTGTTCACTAAATTTACCCGTGCTATGACACTACAGCGTACCGTATATTCTGATGGAGATTCCCGTGAACCTGGTCCTGAAAAGATTCGGAGCAAACATCACCATCCCGCTGATGGTCGTACTGTGGGGCCTATTCAGCGCATGTCAAGGTGAGGCTCGCGGTTGTTCAAGCAATGAATGATCCTCATCATGCGCAGGCGCTGTCTCCACCTATGGAGGCTTAATCGCTTGTCGTTTCTTTTTGGGCATGGCTGAAGGTACGTTTAGGTCTTGCTTCGTCCGCGCCGAACGGACCGCGGAAAAATAAACCTGTGCGGACATTAGGCGGCCTCTTTCCCAGCCTCGTCCTGTATCTTTCCAACTTCTATCCCAGGCACTCGCTGCAGCTTCGGCTGTCGATGATGTTCAGCGTGACCTCTTTGGCCGGCGCGTTCTCTGGTTTGCTGGCGGCAGCCATTGAGGATATGAACGGGTTGAGAGGTTTGGCTGGGTGGGCGTGGATCTTCGTGCTGGTGCGCTATATTTCCTACCATGTCTCTCTAATTGTCGGTGCTCTAATTACGGGAGACAAATGCTGCTTGCATTTCAGGAAGGGGTCTTTACCGTCCTATGCGGGATATTGAGCTTTTTCTTGCTCCCACGCGAGCCTTCGAAGCTTCGGTGGCTGACTCGGCACGAGAAAGCCGTCTACGTCGAAATGCTGAGAGAAGACTGGAGCGGGGATGCGGAGGACGAGGATTTCAGCTGGGCAGAAGTCTGGAGTGTGTTTTTGGATGCTCCGCACGTCCTCATACTCTGCGTGCATTTCTTCATTGGAGGTATCACAGTGAGTCACTTGTTCATCATCATTTTCTATCGTGTTGTCGCTGATTTATGGTTGCAAATTAGCTATTCGGTTTGGCGACTTTGTGAGTTGTATGGTATCTTGAGAGATTGTGCATCTTAATTCGGTGTACTGTTATTAGCACGCCCACCATCGTCAATGCTCTTGGTTTCTCAACGACACGCTCCCAGCTCCTTACCGTGAGTATACAAACACTATGCTGACTTCGGGGTCAATTTCTCACCCGATCGTTTCAGGTTCCTCCATTCGCCTGCTCCTTTGTCGTGAGCTTGGTCTCCGCCTATCTGTCTGATAAATACAAGCGCCGTGGAGTAACGGCCCTAGTATTCAGCTTCCTCGCGATCGTCGGATACGCAATCTTCATAGGCACGCTACTCGCTTCTTGGCCGTTCGACCCCTTTGCTGATCCAGCCTCGACAGGCACTCCGAATAAGCACGCGAACTACGGCGCTTTGTTCTTGCAGATCATTGGCGTCTACGGCATAGCGCCGTGCACTGCCACTTGGAATGCGAACAACGTTCAGCCGCATTTCCGCAGAGCCACAGCCATTGCCTTCGCTTTTGCGTGCACGAACGTAGGGGGTACGTTTTCTTTTGTGATGTGAATGTTTTCATTTAGAACAGTCATGCTCATAGTCGACTGATCGCTTGCAGGTATCGTCTCTACTTGGATTTTCATCGATCCTCCAAGGTTCCACACCGCGTCGGCCGTGAATGTTTCCTTCGCCACCGGCAATGTCCTAGCGTGTGGTGGCCTCATCGTATACCTAGTCCGGCGGAACGCTGCCAAGCGAGCGCACGTCGCTGTACTGCTCAGAGAGAAGGGCGACGGCACTGAGAAAGGGGGTTGGGACTCTCCCGAGGAACGGCAGCGTCTAGGGGATCGGCATCCACGTTTTGTCTATACGTTGTGAACAATGACACGCTGATTGCTATCGTGCGGGTGAGTATTTTTATCCTTGATCGACTTTGGATCAATCTTTCATCAGCCCTTCTTTAGAGCACATCGTTGCTTCGCGCTGATACGGCGGAGATCCCTGCTCAATTCGCAAGTGGGCAGGTGCTAAATGATCATGTGCTCCTCTTTTCATCCGGCAGTTGGAATGAACACTGCTGCATATCTTTTTTTGTTATATTCGCGATCAATGCTTTCTCGGACAACTTGTGGGTGCTACGCGTCAACGAGGCTGACCGACTTGTCTACGAGTGCTCCGGGCACCATGATCTGTGAGGCAAAGAGGGAAGGACAAGGCCAAAACATGAACGCGTCGACATATCTGATGCAATCCCACAGTTCCCGAGTCACAGAACAATCAGGAGACGAATGTCATGCCACCTCCTGCTCTTGCTCCGTACATGGCTCTGTCAGTAAGTAGGGCGCTACCTCTCAGCGTCAAACCTAGATCCGTTCTCTGCGCGAGATTGATCGTAGCTTTCAACATGTCTGGATTGCTGACCGCGTACAACCTAGATTGAAGGCCCGTCATCGAAGCCCAGGGGCAATCCAATGCCAACCATGTACTCGCTGATTCTGGTCTCTCGTTCCCATCCTCGTCCTGCTGCGCGCGCATTTCATTGTCTGCCTTTCAATCCCAATCAGGTACGCGGCCAGATGAGATGTTAAGCTGACGATAAGCAGTCTGGGTTGAGACGCTCGACTTCTGCCCATCATGTCGTCCGTTGACACCTCCCCCCAGCAACCCGATGAAGTCCCTGCGAAACTTTCTGTCCCTGACACTGAATCGAAGGTTGATGGTCCTGCTTCGGACCGTCCGATGTTCGAACACATAACCAAGACACGCAACGACGATGTACAGGCTGCTGTGATAACAAAGATCGACCTCATGATTATTCCGCTCGTGGGCATCATTTGTATGCTGGAAATTTATGTTTGCATCATCATAACTAATGGGCCTTCTTCAGACTTTGTATCGTTCCTGGTGAGTTGACTGTATCTACCACTGTGCATGGGTAGTATTTCTGAGTGCCGATCGATGATTGTTTAGGATCGCGCGTAGGCCCAGGATATGCTTGTCAAAGTCTTGCGCATGATTGAACTCTCATAGGAACATCGGGAATGCGCGCATTGCTGGCCTTCAGAAAGATCTCAATATGACTGATCATCAGTTTTCTGTCTCTCTGACCATCTTCTAGTGTGTCCCACTTGTGCCGTCGCTTTTCACTGAATTCACTCTGCTATGATACAACAGCGTGCCATACGTTATGGTGGAGATTCCTGTGAATCTAGTAATGAAGAGATTCGGAGCAAACATCACCATCCCGCTGATGGTCGTACTATGGGGCCTCTCCAGCGCATGTCAAGGTGCAGCACATGGTTGTCAAAGCAATGAATCGTGCTCATCATGAACAGGTGCTGTCTCCACCTTTGGAGGCTTGGTTGCTTGTCGTTTCTTTTTGGGAATGGCTGAGGGTACGTCTGAGCCTTGCTTCGTCCGCGCCGAACGGACCGCATGAGAATACCCCCACGGGGACATTAGGCGGCCTCTTTTCTGGCCTTGTCCTGTATCTTTCCAACTTCTATCCCAGGCACTCGCTGCAGCTTCGGCTGTCGATGATGTTCAGCGTGACCTCTTTGGCCGGCGCGTTCTCTGGTTTGCTGGCGGCAGCCATTGAGGATATGAACGGGTTGAGAGGTTTGGCTGGGTGGGCGTGGATATTCGTGCTGGTGCGTTGTAGTTTCTACCATGTCCTTTTATTTCTGGCTCTCCACCCACGGGAGAGAGATGCTGGTTGCATTTTAGGAGGGGGTCTTTACCGTCCTATGCGGAATATTGGGCTTTTTTCTGCTCCCACGCGAACCTTCGAAGCTTCGGTGGCTGACTCGGCACGAGAAAGCCGTCTATGTTGAGATGTTGAGAGAGGACTGGAGCGGAGATGCGGAAGACGAGAAATTCAGCTGGGCCGAAGTCTGGAACGTGTTTCTGGATGCTCCGCACGTCCTCATACTCTGCATGCATTTCTTCATTGAAGGTATCACAGTGAGTTATTCCTTGATTTTTGTCTTCGTCGAGAGTACTATATTGTCGCTGATCTGTGGTTGCGAGCAACTTAGCTATTCGGTTTGGCGACGTTGTAAGTTGCATAGTGTTTAAAGATTGAAGCTTCTCATTCGGTACACTATCATCAGCACTCCGACCATCGTCAATGCTCTCGGATTCTCAATGACACACTCCCAGCTCCTTACCGTGAGTAGACAAAGCACTATGCTAGCTTCGGGGTATATGTCTCACTCGAGAGTCTCAGGTTCCTCCATTCGCCTGCTCCTTTGTCGTGAGCCTAGTCTCCGCCTATCTGTCTGACAAATACAAGCGCCGTGGAGTAACGGCCCTAGTATTCAGCTTCCTCGCAATCGTCGGATACGCAATCTTCATAGGCACGCTGCTCGCGGCTTCCTCGGTTGTCGAGCTCCTTTTCTGATCCAGCTTCGATAGGCACTCCGAATAAGCACGCGAACTATGGTGCTCTGTTCTTGCAGATAATTGGCGTCTACGGCCTAGCGCCGTGCACTGCCACTTGGAATGCGAACAATGTTCAGCCGCATTTCCGCAGAGCCACAGCCATTGCTTTTGCCTTTGCGTGTACCAACATGGGGGGTACGTGATGTGATCATCTTCATTTGAAGTATTCGTGCTCATAATTGATCCATTCAATTCAGGTATCGTATCCACTTGGATTTTTATCGACCCTCCACGATTCCACACCGCGTCAGCCGTGAATGTGTCCTTCGCAATCGGCAATGTGATAGCGTGTGGTGGCCTCATTGTATACCTAGTCCGGCGGAACGCTTCCAAGCGTGTGCAAGTTGCTATACTGCTTAGAGAGAAGGGCAACGGCACTGAGAAGGGGGGCTGGGACTCTCCCGAAGAACGGCAGCGTCTAGGAGATCGGCATCCACGCTTTGTCTACACGTTGTGAGTTTTCGTGCGTGCCTCGTGGCTCACACTTTCTGTGAGTTACATATCGAATGAGAGAATGTTGTTAAATCATTTTTGTACAAGTGAATGAGGAGATGAGACAGTCTGTGCTGGGGAGAAACTAACGACGATTGTCTCCCAAATTTAGTGTCAAAGTGAGGTATATTGATCCAGTCAGACACCTCCATTTTTGAGAGCGAGACGGCTGTTACTTGTCGGACTCGTCAAGAACTTAGGGATTAAAAACGATACAAATCAGGGATGTGGGCTTGCCTCTGCAATTTGAGCCTCGTGGCCGCAGTGACTTGAGCGCTGCCGGTCGACCGACCGATACCGACCGGCCATTGCCGACCTTGTGCCGACGCCGTCGTGATCGTTTCTCTCTAGACTCTCAGTGTCCCACAGCGCAGTGCCTGTTGTCGTTGTCAACAGACTTGTTTCTCAAGGAACATCGGCTCACAGTGCTCTGGATGTCCCGGTGCTTTCCTTTGGGAGGGATGGCATTTTTCTGTGGATTGTGACTCGTGAAGCATCCCAGAGTGGAATGAGATCGTGCTATAGGCATCGGAGAAAGGTGTGTGTTGTCTGCCATCTCGTCGCTACGACTTGAGCAAGCATATTCCTTGCATTTGAAACCACGCAATGCAGGATGCGGTAATTTCCTGACACACGATAATGCATCTTCCCGCAGTCCTGAGCACAGATTCGCAGACAGAGGCACTGCATTCCCATTTCCTCCTCGTTCTCGTTATCCCCGAGCGAATCTGCAGACCTTCAGGCACCACCACCCTTCAACGTATACGAGAAGCTATCTATTTTCACCTTGGCGAACGCTCGAGCTCGCGGATATCTAGCCATCTGTACACTGAAAATATATATCCAAGGTCTACGATCGTTGTTTGATGTACCAGGAGTCCTGGGTCCTCGTCAGATGCACATTTATGACTTGAATAATCTACAGCTGCTATGCACGTATGAGGATTCCGCAGTCCGACAGAGCCTTCACTGACTGTTTTGGGTCACAGAAGCATGGCCATTCACATCAACCCGTCGCCCAAAGCGCCAATGGAGCACGAGGCGTGCTTGGTCAAGGACCCTCACATCTTCCCTTACCCAACCGCTCAAAGCCTCTATGGACTCGAGACAGCCCTGTCGCTTCTGGCTTCGGGGTGAATGCACCTTTGGAGACCGGTGTCGAAACTCACACCAAACCCATGGCGTTCTTGTTAACGAAATAGACCGACAACATGCTCCCGCGCTCCCCAAGCGTGGTGCAGTGACGATGGCTTGTCCTTACTTCTCGAAGGGGATCTGCAACTTCGGAGATCAGTGTCATTATTCTCACTTGTCACGAACAGAATTACCTTCGCCTGACGGTGAGTCCTCCATTGATCAAGCGTGAAGTATTGCATGCAGCTTACATCTCATGCAGCCTCGCGTACAAGTCGGTTTCCAGCTTCAACCCTCTCGGCATTTGGGTCGTGCAAGTTCTTCAAGGCTGGAAAGTGCACCAATGCCAAATGTCCCTTTCCTCACGTCGGAAACCCCGTCGCTCCTACTTACATCAATCCACCAATCAAGACGATCACTGGTGTGATTCCTCAAAGAGAGGTATGTCATCCAAATCACAATCGTATGATAAATCATGACATCTTACATGCGGCCACTAGAACCTATTGATAGATACTCCACACTCGAGCGAGAAAGACGACTCAAGGCTTGAACTTTCAGCGATGTCGACTGACGAGAAGCTGCACGCTGTGGGTCATTTTTTATACTGTGTTCATCATGGACTGATCGTTCCTTAGAATAGCAAAGACCCTGACTTAGCTAGTGATAGGCCGTCCATATCTCTTGATGCCTTTGGCTGCAAGGCTGAGTTTGGTGACGGGGCGTCTGTTCTCCGGGTCACCACCGCCTTCGAGTCATGCGCGGTGATAGTATTCAATATCCCTCCAGACACCTCTCGGGACGCGTTGATTGAACTACTGGAGTCCTTTGGACACATCAAAAACCTGACACTTCACCTGGAGGATGGGTCCGTGCGCGTGGAGTATATGAATTCCTCTCAAGCAGCTGCGGCAGTTGAAGGTCTTAGCGACCGCCACTTCCGCTCAAGAACATTGTCTGCAAGGTTTGACCTCCGCGCGGTTGAGGTGGGCCCTGCAACGCTTCGGAGCACCAAGGTCAAAGTCAGTTGGTTTGCGCCGTCTGTCATCGCATGGGCGCACTACGACACCGTGTCCACTGCGAGAGCCCAGGCACAGAGGCTGGATGGGACGATGTTAGGCACTTGCAAGCTTGTTGTCACATTTCAGATGCCCACTAGGAACCAGCATGATTCTTTCTCTATCGTTATCAAAGGTTTGCCATCCTCAGTCGCCGCGATTCCTGGGAGATATGTTGGAGCCTTGAAATCGTTCACGCAATCCCGTTCGATCACGCTTGGCCGACTGACCTACGATCAAGAGGTTGCCGTCTCATCCATACGAGTGGCGCTCAGTCGCTTTGGACTGTTGGACTCGTTCGACGTCATGCACACCAGCGGGAAGAAATGTGTCGCGTGGGCTCAGTTCTCAACCGCCGATGAAGCCGAGAAGGCGGTCAAAGAGCTAAATAATCGTCCTCAGAACTGTCTCGGGGGCAAGAGCCCGTTGTGGTTGGAGCAGATCCACTCCTTCAAGTTCACACTGCCTGCTATCCAGTTTGCTGCTGTACAAGCTGACCTCGATCGCTTGCGAGCCACTTCGGACGTTCAGTGTAAGCTTCGTTACTACGACAAGGACGGTGAAGGCAATATGGTGGACCCGGTCTGTATTCGATTGTCGGGTTCGGATGCCAAGGCCCTCGGACATGCGAAGGCTGAACTGGAGGAGATCATACAAGGGGAAAGGCTCGTGCGGCCGGGAGACCTGCCAATTTGGGACGACTTCTTCGTTGGGCCTGTAGGCAAGACCTTCCTGCTCAATGTGCACGAGCGCACTGGCGCTTGCGTCAAATGCGACGTTCGCTCTCGTACAATCCAGATCTACGGGATCGAAGAGGCTCGAAGTCGTGCCAAGGACATAGTATTTATCCGGTTTGATGAGATTAGGGCTCGCCGCCACATCATCGTCGTCGAGAAGGCGTGGTTGCGCGCGCTGGTATCTGGTGGATTCAAGGACATGCAGGACGAACTTGGACATCAGAAGCTTGTGCTCGATATAGCAAGTCGAACCATCTTGGTCCATGGTGATGAGCAAGATGTGCTGATGGCTCGACGGAGCTTAGAGCGCATAAAGACTGGCGAAGTCGATCCATTGGAGGACGACGACAACGACAATGAACGTTGTCCCGTATGCTTTTGTGACGCGACCAATCCCACCGAACTTCCTTGTGGGCATCTCTACGATACCGAGTGCCTCAGACATTTCATCAAATCGGCTATCACCACCGATTTTCAACCGCTCCGATGTGTCAAGGATCTAGGTGAAGGTCAGACATGCGCCGTACAAGTGCCGCACTCGATCATCCGAGACCTTATCACCCCGGGCGAAGAACGTCTACTCCTTGAGGCTTCTCTACGTGCATTTATGCACTCCCGCCCACACGAATTTCACTACTGCCCTACGCCGGACTGCCCTACCGTCTATCGACCCGGCCGTGCAGGAATAGTCCTTCGCTGCCCCGCCTGCATGGAACGTGTCTGCCCTAGCTGCCATGTCGAGTACCACGAGGGGTTATCCTGTGAAGAATACAAGGACAGCATTTCTGAAAACTCGGAGATATTTGCGAGGTGGAAGGAGGCGAATGGCATCAAGACGTGTCCGGGTTGTAATGCCGATATCCAGAAGAACGGGGGCTGCAACCATATTCGATGCGCGCGCTGCAAGACGCATATATGCTGGTTCTGTATGAAGAGCTTCGGTGATGGCAGCTCGGATCGTGGGATATATGCGCACATGAGGTCGGTCCATGGGGGCATCGGCATTTGACCCAGTCAGAAGTCAGAAGTGCTAATGGTATCTTCTATACTTCATCTTGCCTGATTATAGATACGATGAAATCTACTACTGACTCTTTCTCATCTACACCATTGACATGTTCCGCGACTATCGAGAATGATTACTTCACTCGGCTACTAGCATGCGCCCCAGCAATGCAGCTCGCGCGCGAGCATCAGGCGCCGGAAGAAGGGAGGGCATTGAACTTCCAAAATGGATCAGCGCACGGCGATAGATGAACAACAGACATGATCACTGGGGGTATCATACAGAGTGAAAGAAACATGAGAGCAAAGCGTGCATCAAAAAAGATGAGAACGAAAGGAAAGACAAAGCATGTGGAAACATCTCAATGATGGTACTGCCACGTATAAAATCCTGCGGCGATGTACCAGAGCGGTCGAGCCTCGGGACCCACTTCAAGGGCTTTTTGCATCCGGCCTAGCGAGCATAGAATGATGAGTAACATCGCCAATTCAGTTTCTGATGCCACAACATCGAAAGCAAATGACGAACGAATATGGTCTCTAGTGGGGAACTCGTTGGTCTTCTGGCGTTCCTCCACAGTATGATTTTCAATCAGACACACAGCGAAGGGTGTGTTGGGTGCGTTCAGCACGCGCTCCAGATAAACTGGCCAGCCGATTTCCTCGGACAAACACTTCGCTGCCAGTTGTCGGACTGTGAGACTGACGAATCCGAGCTTGATAATGATCTCTACAGTTGGCTCGCGCGACCTGGCTAGTGATGTCATTTTTTCGAGAGAGATAGGAAGGCCATAGTGTAGATATGGTGGAGTCTCCCTCCCACGTTTGGGGATAAGAGCCCGAGGGAGACTTAGCAAAGGCGGGGCACTGGCCACCTCTTCCATCGACTTTTAAAGGATAGCGATAGAGAAAGTGAGTGATGGTGGGCACTATAGAAAGGGACATTGACATAGAAGTGGTCTGACAGACTGAATCGAGGCCGGAGCTCCTTTGGTACACATTTGAATATTATAGCGATCCGCTCCTCTACAGAGAGAGGCCGAGATCGAGACAGCTTCCCATGCTTCGGTGTAGAACCAGTCTCTGGAGAGATGGCGATGTTTGGATGACGTTGAGTCTCCATGTTGCTAGTGAGGAAAGAAGATACAGCTTGGGAAGGGATGTGGAAGAGGAGGAACCGAGAGCAAAAGCTCTTTATAATCGAGAGCCCACGTGATTGTTCAACATGCATTGTCGCCACCAGGACTCTGACCTAGACTAGCACTGGTCCATCCTCTGATGGGCGGTCTCCAGGATCAATTTACAAAATACCTTGAGATTAGGTTCGCCCAGTCCGCTGAATTGGTCGCCCGAGACGTCGAGGTCGGAGATAGTAGACTCTAAAATGAGCTCAGAGGATGTGTTAGGCAAGAATAGAATTTGTCCGATCATAGGACGAACGTTATGATCAATGCCCTGTCCATTTTCTTTGTGATAGGCACGTAAAATGAAAAGCGATCCTTAGAAGTGGCGGCTAGCCTGTCGGAAGAAACAACGAATAGCATGATAAGGCGAGCGTGTCTGCGTTGGTTTCTAAGTGCACTATCCTATGATAGGTGGATGCAGAGTTCAAGGCCAGGATGGATAGAGATACATACGTCCACTGAACTGATCGCTGGCGACGCTGAGGTAGGAATCTTGCAGCCGAAAAGAGTGTGCCGGAATCATGGTGGAAAGAGAATTAGGCTGTCCGTCAAACCGATCTAGTTGCGGTGCTGATAGTATGAGGACATCGTCAAAGATCGTCAAAGATCGTCAACAGGCAGGCTGCAAGCGAGCCGTGCTGAGGCCACGCAACAAAGTTCAGACCCCAACGATCCGGCCACCTTGACCTACTTTGACTCTGTCAAACAAGCGACATCTTGACTTTATTGACAAAAATCACGAGTTTTATAGCTCGATCATCTTTCGCGGCATGGAGGCTTTAAGGGATCCAGACATCACCATCACTCCAGCGATCAGTGTTGTGCAGAATCATGTAAAGACGTCTAGATCAGAAGAGCGGATAGCCACAATCTTCAAAGGCGTACCGAAGGAGCTTTGGCCTCGGTTCAGCGTATCAGAACACTTCTACGTTAGCATCTTTTCTTGCGCCAACTCCTGTGACTCACGATTTCCTTCAGTCGAGGGAAGAGGTGGCAATGGCTCCGCCTATGCTGAGTCTCCCTCGGGTTCTTATCCCCAAACGTGGGAGGGAGACTCCACCATATCTACACTATGGCCTTCCTATCTCTCTCGAAAAAATGACTTCATTGGCCAGGTCGCGCGAGCCAAACGTAGAGATCATCACCGAGTTTGGCTTTGTCACTTCGCAGGCCAGAGAACTGGCTGCGCAGTGTTTAGCAGAGGAGATCGGCTGGCCAGTCTATGTGGAGGGCGTGTTGAACGCGCCTAACACGCCTTTTATCGTGTGCATGATTGAAAGTTACACCATGGAGGAACGCGGGCGGCTTCAAGACTATCCCACATGGGACCACATTCGTTCGTTTTTTTTTTTCGATTGTGTGGCGACAGCAGCTGACTAGGTGATGTTTCTTATTATTCTACTGGTGTTAGGCCAGATACAAAGAACCCTCGAAGTTGATCCCAACGTTCGACCGCTTTGGTACATCGCCTCAGCATATTACACATGGCGGTAGCTTCAAACATGTTTTACACATGCCTTCATTCTCGGTGAATCACGCTATGCTCTGATGCTTCACATTTTAATCGGTACGATGTGTCTCAATCAATCTCGTATCTGTTGCGCATCAGTTGAATACGATTCACAGACATCTTGTAACGTTATGCCATAATTATTTTCTTCCCTGAGATGGTCTATTAAGCATGCCGATAGTTTTCGTCAGACGCGCCAAATCGAAGCGCAAGCTTGGGGAGTCTGTCTCGTAGCCTTGGTTCACCATTATGACTCTAGATCGCGAGTTTTAATAAAAAGAATTAGGCGCCTGATGCACGCACGAGCTTCAGGACTCCTGCAGGAGCTGGGTCTGCCTCGTTAACTGCGCTCGTATCAAGAAGCCATGGCGGGGGCGGGATCCGAATTGACTCCCCGGATTTCTCAAGTTGACAACGCAGCGTGGTAACTCGGATATCACAATAATAGCATCAGAGTGATCCACCGCCAGTTTTTGTGACGGCGAAGTATATGCTATGAGGGTAGGTCCTGCATACTGAAAAGCTCTACAACACTGGTGATCTCTAACAGGATAGATCTCAGATGGAGCGGATGAAGAGTCGCGAGCATGGCATATACAATTGTGCTGAGGTCCCGTGTGGTGGGGTCTACGCAGGAAGAAAGATGTGAGTGCACGGGTGAAATGACAAATTCTCGGCTGGCCAAGGATGAACAAGTCGCGTTCGACTATGTCACGGTCGGTGCGTGCTGCTTTTTTCTGCCTTTTTCTACCTTTTTCTCTTCTGCTCACGTTGTTTGCCGCTTGCGTAGATGATCATGGGGCGGTACCGCTGGGTTGACTCTTAATGCAAGGTGCGTTTATGATTCGTGTTATTTTCTTCTCTTCCCTCGCAGCGTTGGCTGCTCTGGATTTTCCCCGAAGGCTGAGAGAAATACACAGTCATAGTCAACATCGTCGAGGGAGGATCGTCCCGGATGACTCTTTGAACGACTGTCCAGGTGCTTATGCGGACACAGACAGTGTCAGTTTCTCTAAGATCTGACCTTGTGTATGACTATCGGCATTACTCCTTGTAAAGCAACACATGATTGGCATTTCATGACAATCTCCGAACCTAACAATCGGTTGGTTGCGGTGCCCGATACGCTCTTGCTCCGGTTCTATGAGCTGAAGCTCATGTGTCGATGACGCATTTCAGAGGGAATATGCTTGAGGGCTCCTCTGGGCTCCTTCATTGCGTAGAACTGCGCTTCTGCTGTGTAGTACGACGCGTGGAGCTTATTCGCGTGGTCCTCCGAAACCGATTCTTCCTGGACCTGGGCTAATAATTTGCCCATTTTTAAGAAGAGTATGCCATTTTCCCCGAGCAGACGAATCCGTTCCCTGGTCTCGCATAGGACGGGACGGACGGGGCCTCTAATTCTGTCTTTGAGGGTCTGCGGGGCCCAGTGCAGGCGCGTGGTGCTTTCGATGTTCAGAACAGGAGACGTGATATGCTAACGCTCCCGCACAGAACTCGCTGAAAATGTGATATCTCGACACTATCCGGCCTTACGTGCAGACTCTGAACATGGTCGGGATTCCAACCAATCCCAACCTGGTGCGCATCTTGTCTCGCAGTGGTTGTCGCTGGCCCGGTGCTGGCCGCGCTGTTCCATGAACGACAGGACTATGGGCAACTTGCGCGCGAGCGCAAGTTGATAGAGCGAAGGGCGTGTGGTTGTACGCTGCGCCGGCGTATGACTGTGTCACATGGCAGAGAGAAAATCGGCGTGTACTCAGTCGCGCATTGATGGGCCCAAGGTTTCCTGATCATCTAGGCAGGTTTGGGCCACTGGGCGCGCATCTGTCGTTCACAGGGGTGGTGGACGCAGAGCTGAAGGTATACGGGACGTCGAACCTGTGCGTGGTCGATGCGAGCTCTATACCAGTCATGCCCTGAGCGCATAGGAGACGTGTCTGCTATAGCGGAGAAGTTGAGTGTGGTCGCATTCGTAGACAGACGGTCGTCGATGGACGCTGACTTGGATTAGACCAGGCTGCAAAGATACCTGTGGCGACGACGGGACTATCTGAGCCACACATCATCAGGTACCGAAATATACGTGGTATTTCTTGCGGTGCGCCGCCACTAGGCGTTAATATACGACTTCACACACACACACACACGTGGTATTCTTGAGCCGCCTTCTAATGTTTTCTCTTTCCTTCAAACCTCGACTCACAACCCACAACCTCGAGCTCCTTTTCCGGATGCTGCGCGCCAACTTCAATTCCTTGCATCATCACTTTACATGCATGGCCATACTGCCGAAGACGTGTTGAGAGAGATAATCACAGTGTTCTCCACGGCAACTTCTTCTACCAGCGGAAGGAGCTGAATTATCCTCTTGCTGCATCTCTCACTTGTTAGCGCCAGTCTGTGCTGCGGAATCAGCCACGATGAACTGTTCCAATACGAAATGTAAATGCAGTCTTCGTCTCTCACTTTACCGTTCTCCGCCGCGACGTGTCGTTCCTGAAATACTTGATCAGGAAAATTAGACGGACCATCTATTCATGGATGACAATCGGACCTACTAGAGCCTACATTTCATGATGCTCATTCAAATAGTCGGCATCGTACGAGGACTGTCATAAGCATACAATGGGATTAAGCATATATCTAGCGAAGGTTTTATCATACATGAGTGGAAATCTCACTGGCTTCACCACTCGAGGTCGCGCTGCACGAAGCGAACGTCCATTTTGTATTCATCCAGAAGCAGCGTCCCCTTCTCCAAATCCTTCGGATCTTCCCAGTCGTACTTTCCGTGTACATCCCATCCTTCGGCATCCATCCTCTTCTGAAATATCCCTCGCAACAGGGAATAATCAGGTTCCTCCTCGAACGCCAGGCTCCGGCAATGATCAAAGTACGCTGTGAACTCGGGCGGCGACCGCGCAAGAAGCTCACGGAAGGGCTTGCCCGACTTCATCTCCCCGATGCGCAATGCTTTTGCAGGAACGGAGGGTCCATATATGCCCTGCCACGGCAGTCGTCCATGGAACAGATAGAGTAGACAGTTCCCGAGCGCCTCCATATCGTCGCGTCGGGAAGGTTCTGTAGATTCCGACGCATATCAGAAAATGAGAAAAGGTATCCCGTGGGAGAAAACATACCTCGACCAAAGTGCACATTGTAGCTCATATAGCGAGCAGTGCCAACCCACACGAGGCCGGTGCGGAACGGGTTGTGCTCGCCTGTCATCGGGCTCATAAACGGCTTGGCAAGTCCGAAGTCGAGCATGTAGAGCAGATTCGAGCGATTGCCGCGACCCATCGTCAGGTTGGGAGGCTTCACATCGCGTAGGATGATCCCTCGTGAATGTACAAATTCAATTCGGTCAATCTGTAAGGTAAGGAAACAAACCCGTCAGACTCACATCAACGCAAATTGGGGCACAAGGGTTACTCGCCAATTCCATGGCCAGCATTGCAACCGTTCGCAGCGATAGCGCTCCTCTGCACACCTGCCGGAGGTGGTCCAGCGTCACACCGAGTCGGTCGAGGATCAAAAAGTAGCCCCCGCCGTACATTTCGAAGTGGTGAAGCGCAGGAATGGCCTGGTACCCACGCAGCTGACGATACACTTGCGCCTCGTACGGCAAAAGGCACGTTTCCTCCGCCTGGGTAGCCTTGCGTGTAGACGTGCTCTCACCGTTCAGAGCGGGTCGTTTCTCATCCCGCTGGCCACCCTTTGACATCTCCCGCTTGACTGCAACTTCCTCGCCCGTGAGGACGTGGAAAGCGGCGCACACCGTGCCTAGAACTAAAATCAGACACAGTCGGCTTATGACGAAAGGATATGGTCCACGAACTGAAACTGCCAGAGTCGATGATATGAGTGACCTGGTAATGGCCGCATACGCGATACGGTGGGTACATGCTAGACGATCGTTTGGCGGGAACAATAGATGGATTGCCGAGTTCAGCCTCATCCAGTGCATCGCACAGAGACGACAGATTCTCTATGATCAACGTGGGTGTAGCGGTGTCCAAAATCACCTTAGACTCCACCTCGGACGCAGTTTGAAGGAGAACGATAGGGAATCCCGCCGTGCAAGCGGGTTCTACCATTCGAAACGGCCCGGTCGTCACTATCAGGATCTGAGCAGGCTTGATATCGGGGTGGTCACATTGAGAGCGCTTGAGGAGCTCAGGTAGAAGCGCAGGATTTTGTGCATGAGGAGAGGCCCATGCGGAGTGTGAAATGTCGATGGTGAGCTCGGGAGGGATATGCGGTTCGAAGTACTGAGTAAATGTGGCCGCATCTAGAGATGGAATCCCTACGAGGGTGTATCCCCGCTTATGCAACATATGGATAGTGTCGATGGCATCGGACCGCAGACGTGGAGTTAATATGATATCAACAGCCTTATCCAAAGATTCTTTGTCTGGTGAGACTCCAAGATGTAGAAACGTATCGGTCAATGCTGTGTAGACGATGGTGGAGTAGGATGCGTCAGGCGCTTCCCTCAGTCGGATTGTCTCGCACTCGATGTATATCTCTATCAACTGACGTGACGTTCGTTTCTTCCAATCAAGGGGAGTCAATGATATCAAAGCTTTGCGGATGCCTCCCTCGCGGTCCTGTGTGAGGACGTGGTTAGTACGAGGTCGAGGAATAGCAGTGTAATTCAGGACTGACAAAGATTGTCCCCAATATGTCAAGTGCGACGACTCTGACATCAACCGCAGGCGTTGCGTGCTGAGGCTTTGGAAGGCGTTGAACGTCGGGGAAATCATCATCAGATCCCCAACCTGATCCTTCGTCTGATTCTTCGTCTTCATGCGGGTCACCATTGAAAGGAATAGGCATCGAGTAGAGCCTTGTGGCGTCTTTACCTCGAACATCGACCTTGCTGGGTTCGATGAGATGAAGCAAAATATCTTTCGTGCATGTCGCCTGAATAAGTCAGGTCCAATGAGTGTCGACCATCGCACTGTGAGTACACTGATCGCTTACAGCACGCGCTTCTTTGAGCCATGAGATGGTTTTAGTCGTACCTGTCCAGGAGTAGTCAGATCCGAGCCTAGTGACATGATCAAGGTAATCATAGGCGTTCAATGGAGCATGAGCAAAGCGACATACTGCTTGAACAACAATAGTTCGTTGTAGATCGAGGGACGAGCCAATGTCGAAGGATCTCGCCAATCCAAAAGCTCATAAAAACGGCTTCTGGGTTTCCGCAAGTACTCTGTACCCATGGCACTTCTACCGCTCCAGGTCTGCCATCCATCTTCAACAGGGTCATCGCCACCTGATGATCGAGGTTCCACTTCCCTGCGATGATCGTCCTCCAAGATCGATTTACAGAATATCTTAAAATCTGCCTCGTCCAGTTGATGAGGTCCACTGAAGCGATCGCCCGAGACGTCGAGGTCAGAGACAGTATAGTTTGCAAGGAGCTTGGGAAATGTGTAAAGGTAAAATGGGCGCTCGCTGGAGCTAAGAGGGGGAGTTACGGTCAATACCCTTTCCAAGTTCTCTGCGGCAGGTGCTAGAGTAAAAAAGCAGTTCTTGGAGGCTCCGACGGGTTTCTCTGAGGACACAATGAATAACATGGACAAGTGGGCGTGTTCGGGTCGGTCGCTATACCCCATGTCATTAGCGTAAATGCGGAGCGCAAGGAACGGGTGGGTGTGGATATCTGCTGATTTTTTGGTACCATAAGGCGATATCCAGTGAGCAGATCGCTGAGGCAGGAATCTTGCAACGACGAAAGAGTGCGCCATGGCCTGGATGAAGAGGAACAGGGGGTGACCTCGTTGAGTTGCGCAGGCCCCAACAGAATCTAGAGTCAGCTTAGGATTTGGAAGAACACAGGGTATGCCGATCACGGGCTCATACTCGCTTGATAGTTAGTTACCAGGGTCTATTACAAAAGCGGAGCGTAGAAGGTGAGCGGAGTTTTGAAAAGTGGATTGACGCTTATGAGCGCTGAGCAAGTGCCCACCGCCTACCGCCGTCTGGAATGCATCTCGAAGTTACCGGTAAGAATACCTATGCTACCAAGAGCATGATGTCCCAAACCCGTCATCCAGAATACATTGGCTGATTCAATTTTTTTGCGATGGCCAGGCGGATAACCATATGGTACTTGGAATTCGAAGCATGCCTCGCGCATCCATCCCACCGCGCTTCGAGAAAGGTTCAGCGCTCAGCGCTTGATGGGTCTTCTTCTGAAATGGAAAAATACTTATCCCTCACTCGGTGGATGGGTATTGATGATGAAACCTCTTTTGATTTGCCAGACGTATTCAGTGCTAACAAAGATTTGCCAGACGTATTCAGTGCTAACAAAGTTTCTTTATAAGTCTACCCACAACAGCAAACTCGGGATGTAGGAGACTATCTGACACATATACGGGTATTCCTGATTTTCACTTCAGTGGGAAAATCACTGAGTACCTCTGATTCAGGGAGAAGGGTATCTGGGCGGTGCAGTCCGAAGCACCAATTCTTCGATAACCTGTCTTCTCACAGGATCCAAGCGAGGTGTCCAGAGCCTGTGTGAATTTCACTGAGATCTCCATCCTCGATACTGACTCTGGAACTCTTTATTGGCTCATCATCGTGTGAGTAAATCAACGTGCCAGCCGACGATACAGTCAGTGTCACTATATCGCTTGGCTGCAGGCTGCAGGATAGAAAGTGATTCAGCACCTGATAATAAGGATGTAAGTCCCTTTTTCACGCCCAAAAATCTTCTTTGAACTTCAGTCAGCATATAGATACCTGGACAACTGCGACACAGACACAGACACTTCTTGCATACACCTATATCTCCCATATCCCCCTATGGCATCTGAACTTCATATGAGATCAGTCGTACACTATCAGCCGATTCGCATTTCTTTTGCGCAATCTACAAGATCACGCAAGCCTGCTCTCAAAAAGCGCCCATGTGTTGTTGTTGAAGTAACAAAGATGGGAATCACAATCACGCCTCTCTGTAGGGCGCAGAAAATATCTTCCACAGAATGGGGTAGAAGAGAGGGGGACGTTGAATGGGGGTGGCTCATTTTGTCACTGCGGCCTGACCTTCCTCTTAGATGGTGCAAGAGTGGTGGCAACCTGTTCAGTTTACGAACTCTGAACATCCAGTCCTTTTCGATGGCATCGCAGTTACTCGAGATCCTCTCATTGTAACGCACGAGCCTTCCCTTCCAAAGCTGGAATTTTATGTAGGTCCCAAGCCATCGTATATCTGGGTTGGGGACAACAGAGAATGGATTCCTCCAGACGAAGCCCTGACATTGGGTAGAAATGATCCATACACCAGCATGTCGACAAAGGAGATTGAGAAGATAAAAGAAAAGTGGCAGTATTGTACGTGGATCTCTTACTGCGTCTTTTATTCAATGTTTTTTGCTGCATAGGGGGTATTCATCAGCCTGTACCATGATTGCTGAATACCTTATATGGCTCATTGACACTGCTTCCTCGAGCATTGTTTTGATGTATTTTATGTCAAAGGCATATTTGTGTCACTTTTCTACCATCCATATGCACATGTTTGACTCACATTATGGTATCCATCACATCATGTAACATTCCTGTGGTAATAGCACCTCCCAGAGGTTGGGGAGTTTTGACGGGAGAGGGGGACCAAACCCGTTTCCTTGGCATTATCCAAGGTTTATATCCAACACTCTTGCATTCAATTGCCGAGGAGGCACTGTTACTACGATTCCCATTTTGTTCTATCATTTGTACAAATATATACAACAGTTCACCAACTTAGGTCATCCTGCACGAAGCGAACATCCACCTTGTATTCCACCGGCAGTAGTGTCCCCTTCTCCAAATCCCTTGGATCTTCCCAATTATATTTTCTGTGCACATCCCACTCTTCAGCATCCCTCTTGTTCTGGAATATCCTTCGCAATAGCGCATAATCAGTTCAACAATACGATTGGGCATGGTTGTCATTACAAGAATCTGGGAAGGCTGGATTCCGGAGTTGATCGATTGGGTATGCTTGAGGAGTGCGGGGAAGAGGTTGGATTTTTGTTTATAGGGGGATTTGCAGAAAGAAGGAGGTATGTCGATGCTAAGTTCAAGGGGAAAGAAGGGCTAGATATGTTGTGCAAATGTCAAAGGATCCAGCAAGGGGATGCCGAGGAAGGTATATCCACGTCTGTGCAAGCTGTGAACTGCCTGGGCGGCATCCACGCATATTTTTGGGTGGAGTAGGATTTCTAGAGCGGCAGACAGGGATGCCTCTTCAGGTGAGGTACCAAGATGCTTGCACACATCGGATAACAAAGAGCGCGCAACATCGGTATAGGATGTGTTATTGGATGCATCCTTGAGTTGATGGGTCTCGCATTCGATGTAGATGTCCAGTAGCCGACACGACGTCCTCACCTCCCAATCAGCTGGTGCCAATGCTGTCACTGCACTTTGAATAGCATCTTTACAGTCCTACAAGATCCGACACATGCGCATCAGACAGCGCCGCCAAATCACTTCAAAATAAATTCGGAACGTGATGCTTACAAATATGGTTCCCAACAACTTGAATGTGGTGACCTTGATGTCTGTTGCAGGAACAGCAAATTGCCGCTCGTAGAGAATGTGAAAAACAGGCTGCAGTTGGTCATTGTCATCCCATTCTGTATCCCACAACGCCTACCTTCACGTTAACTACAGCAACTTCCTGGAGGGTTCAAACTCCACAATGGAGGATCCGTACATCCAGCTCCCCAGCCTCACCAACGACACCGCCAAAGCGCACTAGAACTTTGTCCAAGTCCGCCTCGACGGTGACGACCGCACGGGTTTGCAGCACCTCTCCACATCCAACTCATCCTTGATTTCATCCCTGTCCTCTTCCAACGACGACGACGATGACGGGAGCGAGAGTTTCTTCGACAAGCACAAGACTGTGGTGATCATCGGGGCTGTGGTCGTGGGGGGCTTGGTGCTGCTGGGCGCTCTGGTGGGAGTGGCAGTTTTTTGACCGTTGCATTTTCCCAAAACTTGAATTCTTCAATGTGACACGTGGACTTCACATCTCCAATAGCTTCTTGCACAGTAACCACTACCTTCCTAATTCGGACCCCGCCTCGTCTTTGCCTCCTCCATCATCCTCAAATTCTCACTTCCTCACGTTTCCTTATCGACTGCGCTCATACCATGCCTAAAGACCCTGGTGAACATAATGTCCACCAGGTGCGGGTCTCCACCTCCCCGTTAACCAGGGAGTCTCCCGCCACCCGAAGGGCAACACCCCCCGACCCTCAGCCATCCACCAACTTCACAGGCCTTGACCCAACTCCCTCTCAGCCCACCGACCTCGACATGGAAATCTTAAGCCCAACCGACTCGCGCCCAGCATCCCCCACAGCCCCGTCATTGCCCATCATTATGGACGAAGACTCCCAAATTGGGGTCCTTTCCTCCCCAATCTACATATCCTCCACTGATCCTTTTGACCAGCAGAATAACATTGTCACTTCCTCACTTCACTCCATTGCAGACTGGCTGGAATCCATCAAATGGGACACTCTCTTCGGACACAACCCCTTGGATGCCGCTACCCTGAACTTGAACCCCCTTGCCAGCGCAGCAACACGGGTTGTCCAGTACCTCAATGCCGGTATTGCTGGCAGGTCCGTCACAGTCCCCGAGCTCCAGACTCCCCCACCTGTATAGCCACCCCGGACCACAAACCCACAGCAGCAGCAGCCTCCGGCCACACAACCACTCTTGGGCTTTGACGCCCGCTGTCGCGGAGAGGAATGGTTTCTCCCCTAGATACGATCGGGGTTTCCTGTTTTTCCGGATGTACCTAGTGTTCGTTTGATTGCTGCTCTAGATGATACCTTCTGGTGTTGGCACGATACACAGATGCTGGTCACAGTTATAGGCAATGATGAGAATATCTTGAGCTATTTAGCGAATTTCTGAAGTGGTGCCGGACCACTAACAAAGACAATACTCCGTAAATGTTGAGAATAATGAGGAGAGGCTTAAGAACTTTGTGATTCAAGTTGCTGAGGTGCTACACAGATTGAAGGCGAGCTACTAGTTCGTCTAGTATCCCTACAAGTCTTGCAGCTTATCTCCAACTGATATCACTCAAAGAACTTATTGACTGGCACTGACTGACTGAGTAAAAGTAAGAGGGAGAGATGGTCTCTGCCTGAAGCAGGACAATTAGCCTCCTTATATACTATTTCAAGTGGGAATCTCCTTCCTAGTATATACAGGCTGAGTAGAGTCATTGTGAGTCACAAAGAATGCTGTAGAAATAAAAAGAATAGGGAGGAAAGCAGAGGAACAGAAAGGAAAGTAAAAGAAAGGCTCAGAATGTGGTAGAATATTCCTTCAGCTTCCTTCAGAACTGCTCAGAACCTTCCCCTCCTTTCAGCTTGGAATGCCCTAGACCTTGCCCCTTTCCTAAACATTCTCCATCCTTCCACTAAAGCTCCTTTCTATTCTACCAGATTCCACTGCTTTCTTTCCATTCCTTATTGTCTTGCCATGGTCTAGCCCTTTCTGAAATAGACCCTAGGCTCTGGAATCTGTCCCAAAAGTGAATTATGAGTATGAAAAAGGATAGGAAATCAAGTTTAAGTGGTAAAATACTCAAAAAATATGTAAAAAAATCGGAATTAAATGTCCTGTCCCTTCTAGGTTGTTTCTCTTTTCTTTCTTCTAGTCAGATATTCTGCCCTCCATTCTACCATCACTATTTGATGCCTAACAATGTGCGAGCGCGACACCGCTCTAACACTCCTGGCCGCATGTCCTATGCGAGGGCCATCTCATGCTCATCCCAAGCCCCTTCCAACGGTTACACTAACTAGACCATCTCGCGGTCTCCGTCGAGACAGTCTGCCTCCACCAATGATGCGTTCATCGACGAAATCATCAGGCTAAGAGAGGAGAACCCAGACCTCTCCGCAGGTGAACTCTTGGTGCTCCAATGCCATATTGCTGCCGGTCGACCCCCCAGACCCCACCGCACCTCCCTTCCAAGAGGCACCCGTTGTGCCGTCCATGTTGTCTTCTCAGGGCCCAAGCCTGACCCCGCCCCATGCCCTGCAGTTGTTATACAGGCGGTCAACGCCAGACTACCCACCGAACGAAGTGCGTCCCGCACCACTTCAGCCAATTGTTCGTCCCATAATAATGTCACTATCAGATTTGCCCAGGCCCCGGAAGAACCGGAGATCACCGCAGTCCGGTCAGCGCTTGGAACCCTTTTCCCGCACATCCCACCATCGTCCTATTCTGTCGGAAAACAGCACATTATCTCTACGGTGAAGTTTCACTGCCTCCCCTCACCCACCCTGATGGTTCCCCTATCACAGTTGAACAATACACCACAGAACTCAAGGCCTCCCCGGCATGGCAATCTGTGCATATTCTACGACCCCCCTGTCTGGTCCAAGAGAAGGACTCCCACGTAAGCACACTGTATGTCGACTTCCACGACAATGGCCTCCTGTCAACCCTGCACCAAGTCCTACACGATCCCACCCTCCCCTAGGGTGAAGTGGTACACCTGGTCAAATACCACAAGCAGTACTCCACGCCCCAATGCACCGCCTGCTTCCGATGGGGCCACCCCACCCTGCTTTGCCACTCCCCCACCCATCGATGTGCCCACTGCGCAGGCCTCCACTCAGTGCAAGACCACCGCCAGTGAGCTGAATGCTGCCATGGCGACAACCCCACCCCCGACAGCCTCCCGTGCCCCCATCCCCCCTCATGTGTCACCTGTAGCGCACCCCACAATGCTACCGATCGCTCCTGCCCATTCTACCAAAACCGGCACAACGCCGCTTGGATCGAGCAACACCAGCCAAACCCCCTGGATCAACGCCAGTCTCACGACAGGCATGATGTACCGAGCATGCGCATGACCCCAAGGCCCTTCTAGGAGCCACCGTGTGCATTTTCTCCCCATCCCCAGCGCCTCACCCGCTGACCCCCAAAGCCTACAGCATGTAAATGCGTGTGGCTCGTGTGCCCCTCCGTGCCAGGCCATCGCCGGCCCATCTCGCCCTCACTAGCGTAGTAAAGCATGTTGCTACATGTGTTAAGCCAGAATGTAAACCGCTCCCCAGTCGTAACTCATACTCTGCTTGAAACCAAAGCAGAGGAGTATGATGTTGTTCTCATATAGGAACCTTACTGGGGTTTCCTGTGTGATATACCATCGTCCGTGTCCAGTACTAGTGAGGAGTACCGGGGCGCTCAAATACACCCACATTGGACCCTTGTTGAACAAGGGGGCCCCTTGCGTGTTGCCACTTACATTAATAAACACCTCTCGCCTCTGCAGCCTAAACTATGCACACACCTTGTCAACCACCCTGACCTTCTCCTCATTGCTATTCCTGATGGACAGTGGCCACTATATATCTTGAATGTCTATAATGACGCTGATTGCACCGCCCTGCATTATCTCAATGCACATGTTCACGTCCTGCCTATCATCGACATTATGATGGGTGATCTCAATTTCCACAGCGACATCTGGGACCTGGAGTCCGGTCATAACGACCGTGCTGTCACTGAACTTTTGGACTTCACAGATGGCTTAGGTCTTGTATTGCTCAACACGGACGGTCAACCCACCCACGTACCACATGCTTGAGAGACAGTGTGCGCTTCTACCGTTATTGATCTTATATTCGTTGCCGGACGCATTGCAGAGGCACCCACTACTATCTTTTCCATAGACCCCAATGGCCGGCTCCTGTCCGACCACAACCCCCTGCTCCTGTCCATTGACACAAGCCTCCAACTGCCCCCCGGAATTCCCCGCATAAAGAGGAAATCTGATGCAGAACAGATGTTCTTCGCGGACTGCGTCCTGGCCATCTCTGGCCTCAATCCACCCCCTCCTCTGGAATCCATCAAAGACACACAACGCCTCTGCGACACAATATTCTTCAGGATAGATGAAGCCTTTGCCACCCATGTGACCATCCCCTATATCAACCAGCGCTCCAAAACCTGGTAGAACGGCAATTGTTCCCTAGCCCTCGCTTGCTTTCGGGAGACGAGGTCTAGAGAGGACTGGCGGATATACCGGCGCACTATCCGCGAGGCGCAAAGAACCCACTATGACACCATCATCCATGAAACGGCAGACAAGCAGCAAGTGTGGAACCTCATGTCCTGGATGCATCCCCGACCCCTGCCTCTTTACCACAACCTCGTCCATAACGATACCCCTCTAACCTCAATGCCAGAGCTCTTCGAAGGACTACGGGAGCAGTTCTACTCTGTAGCAGACCGTCCTGTTGATATATCCATTGTGAACTCACTCCCAGATCGTCCGGAATGAGACTGCCCTCCCATCTCTCTTCAGGAGTGTCATGAAGCTGCAGCGGCATGCTCGTCCTCATCAGCCCCTGGACCAGACCACATTACGTGGCCCCTGGTCCAGCTCCTCATCTCGACTCATGAATCCGGAACAATCCTCCTCGCTCTATACAACGCTTGCCTACGGCTAGGTTATTGGCCAAATCAATTCAAAATCTCCACCACAATAGTCATTTCCAAACCCAAGAAATCCGACTACTCGAGGCTTAAGTCGTACAGACCCATCATACTCCTCTCGTGCTTAGGCAAGCTAATGGAAAAAGTTCTAGTAAACAGATTTCAATACGAAGGAGCCAAATTCAACATCTTTCACCCCAACCAGTACGGAGGCACTCGCTTCCACTGCACCGAGGACGCAAGTGTCATGCTCACCCAACATGTTCGCACCGGATGGCGTGAAGGTTTACACACCTCATGCGTGGCACTAGACGTTGCGCAATTTTTCCCATCTATGAATCACATTATGCTCATCAATCTTCTGCAAAAGCAGGGTTTCTCATCAACGTACATTCGCTTCTTCGAAGTGCTTCTTCCAAATTGCCTCACCATGCTTTCATGGAATGGCTCCACCTCAGACCCTTTTGTGGTCAACGTTGGCATCAGTCAGGGCTCCGCCCTCTCCCCCGTTATATCTGGCCTATACTTGGCTGCAGTATTACATCTAATTGACCCAGTTGGGCAATGAACCGACTGGGATTCCCTGCTATTCTACGTTGATGACGGCCTGTTGGTCACTTTGTCTATATCACTCGCACACAACTGCGTGGTCTTGTCAGAAAAGTACCACCTTCTTTCTGAATCCCTCGCCCGTCTAGGCTTGGCTATTGAATACAATAAAACTGAACTCATGCACTTCCCTCAAAAAGGCACCACCACTAATCTCCCGGCCATCACCCTAGCCGGACGTGCCATTGAACCCACCACAATATGGTGATACCTCAGGTTCTTCTTTGATTGCAATCTCTCCTTCAAGGAACATATCCGCTTCTATGCAACCTGGGCCCTTAGCACTGTCAAGTGCGCGTTACACCTCGGGAACTCAATACGGGGCCTATCCCCTTTACAGCGTCGCACGCTATATAAGTCGTGTGTCGTACCCCTACTCATGTATGGCTGCCGTGTATGGTGGCACAAACATGGCATCAAAGGACTCATGTCCACCCTGTCCAAAGCGCAACACGAGGGTGTGCACTGGATTCTCTCTGCCTTCCGTACCTCCCCAATCGGAGGCATGGAAGTTCTCGCCGGCATTCCTCCCCTCCATCTGCACATCAAAAAGCTTGTGCAGCGAGCAGCTCTTTGCACCCTCCGACTCCTAAATCAGCATCCAATAAACACTGCTCTCCACCTACAACATCCGCACGAGCACTCGCCCCACATCCCCTTCCCACTACATTGCACTAGAGCATCCTCCAACCTCCCAATCCAGCTGATTAGAGATCTGATCCCCAAAAACACCAAATCCTTTGCTCCCCTACACCCGGAAGTGCAACCTGGCAAACGAGTCATTGACACATTCGCAGACCACATCACCTTCCGACTTTTGCACCCCCCCAAGTCATCCCCTGAATTCCCTGCCTGGGTCCGCGACCTCAAGCGCCGCATAGCAGCGGAATCCTCATCCAACAATACCACGACCTGCTTCTCAGACGGCTCATTCTCCCCCTACAATGGCAGACATGCGGGCTGCGCGTGTCTAGTGCTCCCACCCAACTCCGACCCACCCATCATCCGCAAGCTTGCCTATGGGCAAACTACTGCCTTCAACGCTGAGGTTATGGGCCTCACCATTGCCCTGCACCATGCCATCCTCACTCCCAATACCTTCAACATCATCCTATATGCAGATAACGAAGCTGCGTTAAAATCCCTCCTTGACCCAAGAGTTCATCCATCCCAGATGTGCTCTATCTTAGCATGCCAGAGGCTAAGAGCATGGCTCTCCGCCACCCTCAACCGTCACCTTACCATTGCCTGGTGCCCCGGCCATGTCGGCATCCCTCGCCAGGAGCAAGTCAACACCTTAGCCAAAGCCTCCCTGCGAGATAACCCCCCCCATTTGCCTCCGCTTCCTTCCTCAAACAGAAAGCCTACACCTCCATGCTTGCAGCATGGCAGACCCTCATGCAATCCACCAAATACAGTGGCCGCGACTTCCCTAGGCAACGCGCCTTCCAGAAGGTGGCTTCCACCAAGAGCAAGGTCCTCCGCCAGGTCGGACAACACAATACGCTGGCTGCACGCACTGTCAGATTAATCCTCAATCATGGCCCTATGGGTGAGTACAGGTCTAGGTTCTTCCCATTCGAAATGACCACTTGCAACTAGTGCCACGAGACACAAACATGCAAGCACATACTATTCTGGTGCACTCATTACCAGCGCCCGCCGGACTTCACGGTCACAAGATACTTATCTTGTCATGACCCCCTCTCCGGTCTTATCAAATTCCCTAGAGACAATCCATCTGCTTTCACATTCGAAGACGCCCCGCTCAACACGGAGGATTTACTAGCAATACTGTAACTTCTGCTCCTTTTACCTTTAACCCATTGCCCACCTCCCCAGGGCTGACAGACCGGGTCTTAAATGAACCCTTAACGCGCTACGATACTCGTTGCTTACTCTTGCTTATACACTGCCGCCTCTGGCGTTACGCTGTGCGGGATATAAATGCATTGATTTAAAAATAAAAATAAAAAAATAAAAAGATGCGTGGACTTCAAATTTAGACTTCCGCTAATCCCTTCCCTGTCCCGACGAGTAGGCCGCTTGCTCTCCTCGCACGACAGCACCTCTCGCAAGACTGTAACAACACATTTACCTATACTACAAACTTCCCTGTTGCCATCCAAGGGCCCGTTTATGACCGGAGTCCGAGGGTGAATCCACAAATGCCGAATCTCCTTCTTCGCCTTCCTTCAACTTGCTATTCAAGTGTACTAGTAATATGAGGGTCTCTCCACGAGGTTCGCGTGTTCACTACGGAATCATGTGTTGCGGATCATCTTGCAAGGCCAGAATATTCTCAGCATGCCTTGGGCATGTAACGCTTAGGCATGGCGTTCAGCTCACTGGCGCCATCCGACCCGGAAACAAATTAGCTCGAGCTGGGCGAGTATCTAAACTGAATCCTGTCCCATAGGGGATGCGCGGGTGCGGTATCGATGGGAATAATGGCTATCATCAGCAAATCGGCAGATCTCTTAGGTGGTCTGAGATGTCTGATCTCTGTCTGAGAGTTCTGAGGGCTTCTGTCGCCTCTGGGCATTCTGAACTCAGACATTACTCAGAACTATCCAGAATGATAAACAGGAATTGAGAACTGGCAGTAGCATACTTGTAAAGTACTAGAATGCAAGCCAGTGATCTTATCATAAAGATGCTAATTACACACGAGCCTGCACTTGTCTTGTACGAGCGTGGGCACAGGTGGGCGGCGGCATTGAAAGAAGACGAGCCTGAGCTTGTCTTGTGCAAGCGTGGGCAGGGATCGGCGGCAGCAGCGAGAGGATCCGAGTTGGTAGACGGTGAGATCAGACGAGATAAGGCCGCGCTCTTCTCGTACGAACGCGGGCAGAGATGGTAGGCGGCAGCGGCGGCGAGACAAGAGGAGGCATGCGCTCGTCGTACAAAAGGAGGCGTGCGCTCATCGTATAAGAGGAGGCGTGCGCTCGTCTAACAGGACGAGCGTGGGCAGAGGTGGTGGTGGTGGGTGGCGGCGGCGAGACAAGAGGAGGCATGCACATGCTCGTCGTAAAAGACGAGCGCGGGCAAAGGGGGTGGCGCTGGACGGCATCGGCGGCGAGATAAGACGAGCGCGAGCAGAGGCGGTGGTGGACGGCGGCGGGGAGAGCAAGCAGGGCAGCAAAGATGTGGCAGCGGCACGTGCCATCGCCACGTCAATGCGTCGTCGTTGCGCACGCTGCGCTCTGCCTCTTGCTCTCACCACCGCCCACTCCCCCCGCCCGCACTCATTTTGTCTCATTTTCTCTCGATGCCGCCACCCACCTGCGACCACGCCCATACCCTCTCGCTACCGCTGCCGATCCCCCGCTCGCGCTCGCACAAGATGAGAGCTCTCGATGCCCTGCACCCACGCTCACACAAGACAAGTGTGAGCTTGTATCCTCTCGCTGCCGCCGCCCACCCCTTCCCGCACTCGTATCCTCTCGCTGCCGCTGCTGATCTCCACCTGCGCTCGCCAAGACGAGTGCAGGTGTGGCCTCTTTCAATGCCGCCGCCCACCTTGCCTGCGCTCGTATCCTCTCGCTGCTGCTGCCCACCCTGTCCGCACTCGTACCCTCTCGCTGCTGACGCTGATCCCACCTGCGCTTGCACAAGATGAGTGCGGGCTTGTCTTCTTTTAATACCGCCACCCACCTGTGCCCGCAAGTGTGGGCCTGTATCCTCTTGCTGCCGCCGCCCACCTTGCCTGTGCTCGTGCTCTCTCGCTGCCACCGCCGATCCTCACCGCCCGCGCTCGCACAGGACGAGTGCGTGCTCGTATTCTTTTGCTGTCGCCGCCCACCTTACCTGCGCTCATATCCTCTTGCTGTCGCTGCCCACCTCGCTTGCGCTCGTACCCTCTCGCTGCCGCTGCCAATCCTAGCCGCCCATGCTTGCACAAGACGAGTGCGGGCTCGTGTTCTCTTGCTGCCGCCGCCCACCTTGCCTGCGCTCGTGCTCTCTCGCTGCCGCTGCCAATGCTAGCCACCCACGCTTGCACAAGACGAGTGCGGGCTCATGTTCTCTTGCTGCCGCTTCCCCCCCTGCCCGCACCCGTACCCTTTTGTTGACCCTCTCGTTGCCATGCGCAGACTGTCGAGCCTCAAACAGAGTCCAAGATGGAGGACTATGTGCCACTCACAATCTGGTGTGCTCATTTTAGATGCCGGGCTGTCCTTTGTTCGTAGTATTTTGCATACAGTAGAATGATAATATTTTGATGGTAATAATGTTGTATGAAATACCTGTGTGAGGCTGCAGACAGGGTCTGAGCTAATGACCAAATCTCTGACTATTGTTCTGGATGAGCTCTGACTGGTCTGACATAAGACAGATGCAGAAAGGTAACCTCCTGACGGCAGAGTCTTGTTCTGACCTCTGATTGGTCTGAGCCATCTGAGTTCAGAACAATCAGAAGCTCTCAGACCTGGATCAGACATCGGCCGATTTCCTGATGATGAGGGTCAGCGGGCACATCATTGGTAGCATTGACTGAGAGTGGGATGGCTGGCTGACTTCTGATTAACATACTTTGATCATGCATTGAAAGAAGGCTCCATCGGTCAAGTTTGGAGAGCAGGTATGATTGGTACTCAACTTCAATGCTTCGCAACTGTGACTCGTGGAGGTGGAGATTGTTTCTCTGCGCCTACATAGCAGGATTACGACTGACTTGTCGCGAGCGTTCAACCTGCCCTAGCGATCGAGAAGCAGCTGAAATGCATCAAAAAGACACTGGAGACTTCCCCGTTCTTTGGGGTTGGTCTGGATTGTCTCATCGATGGCCAATTAGGATTGCATGACACATCTTGACTCTTGAAGCCCAGTACGCCGAGGTGCGGCATCTTCGAGGGAAACAATGGCGCTATGGATTCGAACGATGACATGGTATACACCATGCCATGCCGAGACGCATGGCTCTGCTCTGGTGGATTGAAGCCACTGGCAAGACAGGGGCGGTCACTTCGGCAGTACCACTGGCTGTGCTCACATGACCCATTACATAATTGGATGCGCCGAAGGGGTGCCACCGTTGGAAGCATCGTCCGAGTCTTGAGACCCTCTCCTCCTCTCCTCCTCTCCCCCTCAACACACATCCCTCTCATCCGTCCCCAGGATGATGACAAGAAAGAGAAAAAGCAAGGCCGCCGCCTCTGCCGCACCCGTCGAGCCCGTCGAGCCCGAGGTCGCGCCCAGCGAATCCATCACCGACGCCGCAAAGTCCAACCTCTCGCTCTCGATTCCCGAAGACGTTGATTTCGACCTGCTCAGCAACTTGCTCCCCGACGTGTCCCTCGCCTCGCCCAGCTCCGACGAGATCATCTCACTCTATCGTCTCGTCGTCGTCCAGGCTACGGACATCGACGCCACTCAGCGCGACTTGGAGGAGGCGCGCTCGGAGCTTCAGAAGAAAGACGTCGAGCTCGACCAGGTCTTGCAGGACAAGGAGTCGTCGTCGAAAGAGGTCGAGTCTGAACTAGAGACGCTGCAAAAGGAGCTGAAATACCTTAAGCAGGAGCGCGACCAACTGCGTAGGCGTTGAGGTCATTACGCATGGTTGTGTCCGTGACATTGAATGCCCCTTTCTCTTCTCCAGTGACCTCGCAAACATCCCTCCAAGCGCAAATCACGACGCTCTCCAGCTCTCAATCCTCGTCCTCCACTGAAGTCGAGTCATTGAAGCGCAAAGTCGAGGACACCGAACGGGAGAAGCGTGACCTGGTCGGCATCGTCAGCCGGTTGAAAGAGGATAGCAGTCAACGCGATGGTAGGTCCTCTTACTTTATGTCTCATGCCTCCCTCGCTTACTGTCTTCCAGAGGAAATCCAAACGCTGCGCACGAACCTCAAACAGGCCCGCCACGACTACCAAGCTCTCGAGAGCGAACTCCGGGAAGTCCGCTCGACAGAGACATCCTCCAAAGTGAGCATCCATAAGCCTCTTATGATTTCAATCGCGCGCTGACAATACCCCCTTGTATCCCGCCACCAGTTCAAGGTCGACGCCCTCACGCAGCAGCTCCAGCTCGCCAAAGACGAGGCCGAGCGTGCGACCACGGAGCTCACGACCAAGTCCGAAGACTTCGCGAAGCACCGCCAGACAAAGCACTCCGAGCTCGCACAGCTGCAGTCCGCGCACGACGCGCTCGCACAGACGCATGCTTCGACCGAGGGCACGCTCAAGGCGCTGCAGTCCGCGCACGCATCGCAGTCAAAGCAGCTCGCCCAGCAGCTCGCGCGCGTACAGGAGCTCACGGGGCGCCTCGCGGAGCAGGAGGGCGCGTTCGCGAGCGAGGCCGCGGGTCTGCGGCGGCTCGTGCAGGTCATGGAGGAGCGCGAGGCGCAGGCCAAGGCGATTGTGGAGGGCATCGAGGCGGAGTGGGCGGACGTCGGTGCGCGTGCGGAGCGGCGCGAGGCTGTGCTGCGGGAGGAGATCGCGCAGGAGCGGCGGCGCGCGGAGGACGCGGAGGTGCGGATCGAGGAGATGGAGCGCGTGCTGGAGAAGGTGAATCGCGGGGAGTTCCCGGTACCGGTGGCGGGGAGCATGACGCCCGCGACGCCTGCGCGCGCGGGGGCAGGCGCGGCTCCTGATTTGCTGACGCAGGGCATGATGGGGCTTAGCCCGACAGTCGCGATGGCGAGCCGGTCGCAGCGGTCCGGCAAGACGTTTACGGAGGTGTATGCGGAGTACGTGCGCCTCCAGGAGGAACACGCGCACAAGACGGCCGAGTACGACCACATGGAGCGTACCCTTGGTGCGGTGCTCGCCCAGATCGAAGAACGGGTGCGCAATCCCGCGCTCTCGCTTTCCCGTCGTTTCTCTGATAATTCGGCGGCATGTTTAGGCGCCGATTTTGGCACAGCAGCGCGAAGAGTACGAGCGCGTGCAGTCGGAAGCCGCGCAGCTCGCGTCCCAGCTCGCGGCGGCACTGCGCGATCGCGAGGCGGCGTCCACGAACGCGCAAGAGACGGCGCAGAAGCTCGCGCAGAGCGGGCGCGAGAACGACCTGCTGCAGAAGCAGCTCAACGACCTCGCACGCCAGGTGCAGGCGCTGCTGAAGGAAGTCGGGCGGAAGCACGATGCGTCCCTCCCATCGGATGACGAGCTCGAGCAGGACGACACGGCGCGCCCCGCGGAGAACATCGAAGACGTGATCACGAACCACCTCGTGCTCTTCCGCTCGATCCCAGCGCTGCAGGCGCAGAACCAGAAGCTGCTGCGCATCGTGCGCGAGCTGGGCGCGAAGATGGAGGCGGAGGAGCGCGAGTACAAGGACACGCTTGAGCGGGAGCAGAACGAGGCCGTGCGGGAGGCGCACGATGCGATTCGGGAGCTGCAAGGGCGGCTGGAGAGCCAGCGGAAGAGCCACGAGGTGACAGTGCAGGCGTACGTGAAGGAGCGCGACGCTTTGAAGAGCATGCTCGCGCGCACAGGAGGCGGCGCCATTGCGGAACCGTACGTTAATGGGACTGGGAGCGGGGGCGTGAACGGGGCGGCGGCGGAGAGGGTCGCATCGGAATCGCGGGAGGGCGTGCCCGAGTCAGAGCTGGCGAGGGAGCTGGCGGAGATCCAGAGCCAGTTTGACACGTATAAGATGGAGATGGGGGTCGACAGCGTGCGGGTGCGGGACGAGCTCGTGAAGTTGCAGAGGGAGAACGGGCAGCTCGGGGCGTTGCTCGCCAAGGCGAACGCGAAGATCGAGTACACGGCGGGTGTGTTGCGTCTCATTCATACGTGTATCGTCGACCGTGCTCATCGTTTTTTTTATTGGGTTGCAGAGCGCCACAAGATGGCGCTGGAGCAGTACGCGAACCAGGCGGAGGATTTGCGGGATATGAGTGTCCGGCTGCAGGAGCTGCGCGATAAGTACGCGCGAGCGGATATCGAGTGCAATCGCGCGATCGCGGACGTGATCAGTGCGAACGGGAAGATAGAGCAGCTTGTCAACGAGCGCGCGAATTTGCGCGCGGAGAAGCGGATCTGGGAGGTGTGTGTCGCGCCTTTTACTGATTATTCCTTGTTCTTCTTAATTGGATGGACGTCGGTCAGCCGTCTGGGTGGGTGCGTATATGCTGACTGCGTCTATGTCAATAGGGCGTGCAGAACCGCTTACTGGAAGAGAACAAAGCGCTTTCGATTGAGCGGTCGCATCTGTCGGATCTAATGGGCAATGTGCAGAAGATGCATACGGATCTTGAGCGCTCGGGCGAGAATGATAGAAGGCGGCTGGAGAGTCAGATCCAGATGTTGGAGAATCAGACGTGAGCGCCAAGTTTTATTCGACCGCGCCGACTACCATCTGAGTTTGTTGCTGCAGCCAGGACCTTAGGAGCCAACTTAGCCAGGAACGCGATAGCGTTAGGCATCTGACGCTGAAGAAGGAGATCGAGGTTAAGGAGCTGCAGGCGCGCGTCGACAAGCAGGTGCGTGTTGCTATCACTCAGTTCCCGTCCTGTTTCCAAAGTCTTTCATCTCACCGGCGCGCACCAAATTGTAGGCGCAGGACCTATCGCATACCCGCGAGTCGCTGATCGGCGCTCAAATGAGCAAAACCCATCTCGAGGAACGCGTCGCGGAGCTTTCACGCCAGCTCCAGGGCAACGAAGAGAAGCTGGCCGTGTACGAGCGGCGTGGGTCTACTAGCGCTCTGGCGAACGGTGACGCACAGCCAGGGGTCTCTGGCGCCGATCATCTGAGCAAGGAGCAGCAACTTGAGGCTGAGGTGGCAGAACTTCGGTGCGTTTTGTGTCCCTTCATATCCTATGCGATGCTTATGATGCTAATTGACTCATGAACGCAGCGCTGCGTTGAAAGTTACTGAGCTCGACCTGACGAATGCGCGAGGCCATGTGCAGCAGTTCCAAGAGATCAGCCAGGCGAACGAAGCGGCGCTAGCGAGCTTGAATGCGACCTACGACGACTACAAGTCGTCCACGGAATCGCAGCTCGCGAAGCACGAGGTACGTTGCGTTGGATGCTGGACATCTGAGTCGATGGCTGACTTGAGTTGCAGTCCGACTACAACGCTCTGTCGGAGAACTTGCGCGTCGTCCAGCAGGAGCTGACGGCGTCTCGGGAGGCGATGGCGGAAACGAAACGCACGTTTGACGAGGAGCGAGAGTCATGGGCGAACGACAAGCGGACGCTTGAGGATACCCTCGTCGAGTTGACCACGTCGGAGAAGCATATCGCGGAAGATCGGACGTCGCACGATGCGGAGATTCGGCAGCAGGAAGAGCGAGCCAAGGTACGTACAGGACGTTCAAATTCTCGTCTCCTAGCACTCATCTTCTGACGGCGTCTGTTCAAAAGTCTGCCGAGGCTAAGTACAAGAACGAAGTCATCGCTCATGGCGAGTCGCTTCGGGACCTCGAAAGCTTGAAGGAGCAGTTGTCGAAGCTGCAGGCCGAGGCGAGGACGCACCTGGCCGCCGCGGAGACTGCCCAAGCCAAGTTGGTGTCGTCCGAATCTAGCTGGGGCCAGCAGAGAGAGGCCCTCGACAAGGAGATCGCTGATTTGACAGCTAGGCAAGTCATCCGTGTTGGCGCGGCACGCAACGGGGTTCTAAATCTCTGAGTCTAGGTCGAAGGAGTTAACGGAGCAGAACAAGGTACTCCACCAACACTTGGACTCGGTCAGTTCGCAGGCTGCCCGCATCCGTCAAGCTGCCGATGCAAGTTCTGCGCCGTCTGGGGACGCCGAGCCCGCCGGCGACGTAGACGAGAAGCTTTCTGATTTGCGCCGGGTGATCGCATACTTGCGCAGAGAGAAGGAAATTGTCGATATGCAGCTCGAGCTGAGCAAGCAGGAGAATGCTCGCTTGAAGCTCCAGGTAACCCGCCTCAGCCAGGACCTCGAAGACACCAGGGCCACGCTTTCTGAGGTGGGCACTTTTTTATGCGATCAAATCACGCAGTCAGATAATTTGATCTTGCCCCGTTCAGGAACGTGAACGTGCCGTCGCCGCGGTTGCGACCGATGCACAGCACGCGGAACTGGTGGAGAAGATCAATCAACTGACCATCCTCCGGGAGAGCAACGCGACGTTGCGCGCGGATGCCGAATCTCAAGGGAAGCGCGCCCGGGCTCTGGACGCCAAGCTCACGGCCTTGTCCGCTGAGATCGAGCCCTTGCGGGAGCAGGTTCGCATGACGCAGGCTGAGCTGGAGGGACGCCAGGGCCACATTCAGCGCCTGGAGGAAGAGAACAAAATGTGGCAGCAGCGTAGCTCTCAGCTGCTTAGCAAGGTAAGCGTATCAGTGACGTGCATATACATATCTCCTCATATGTACCTGTTCTAGTATGATCGCATCGACCCTGCAGAGGTGCAGGCCCTCAAGGACGAGATAGAGCGTCTGAAATCCGAGAAGGCCGAATTCGATGTTGCGTTGTCTACTCGAGACCAGCAGCTGCAGGAGCGTCAAACATATGTTAGTTGATGGCATTCTGACGAGAGAACACAACACTGAAGATAATCTTTGTACAGGTTGAAGGTCTCGAGAAAAACATCCGAGACCACAGAGATCTCAAGACTCGAACGGAGACCATGTTCCGGCAGAAACTGGGCCAACTCAACGGGGACAAGACTCGGTTGACCGCGGAGAACACTCAGCTGACCAAGGACCTCCAAGCCCTACAAACGCAACTGAAAGCTCTCGGTGCCGAGCGCGACGCGATCAAGGCTACGCCGGCCACCGACTCTTCTCAGCATATTGTTCAAGAGCTGGAAAAGATCCGAAAGGAGAAAGTGGCGCTCGAACAGGCTCTGCAGCAGGAGAAGGCCCAAAAGGCGGAGTCATCCAGCGGTGCGGCTGGCCAAGCTGCACTCGTCGTAAGTTCGCTGTCAATTTGGTACAGAGGCATGGCTGAGCATCCCCATAGGCATCTCTTACGCAGGAGCGGGATCGCTTGCTTGCCGAAAAGGCGACTTGGGCGACAGCCACCCCAGCGGCGTCGGTTGAAACATCATCCAAGGAGTGGGCGGCCGAAAAGGCTGAGCTCGTCAAAACTCGTGACGAAGCTTCTACACAAGCGAAGGTAAGAATGCGGTTACATCTTCAGAATACATCCATCTCATGTACGCTTCAAAGGCCATCCAAACCGAGCTCGAGAAGCTCAAGGAGGAAGCGCGCAACTTGAGCTTGGCCAATGTCAGTTCAACGACCCAATACTCCGAATTTTTACTGACGTGGGAGACAACAGAAAAAATTTCAGCAGAGGCTCCAGGAGAACCAAGCAGCCCGTCAACGGGCTACCGCCGAGCACGAGGCCGCTATCAAGGCCGCAGTCGATAAGGCCACGAGCGAATTGCAAGCCGCCGCCTCATCCTCATCGTCTGATGAGCTTATCAAAAAGCATACGGAGGAGCTCCAGGCACTAGAGCAACGCCTCCGCACGAAGCACCAGGGTGAATTGAAGGCTGCCGTCGATGCTGCGGTTGCTAAAGCCAAAGAGCAATCCTCAACAACGCCAGCCACTGGAGAAAAGGCCGGAGCGGTCAATGCGAAGCACCAGGAGGAGATTGCGAAGGCAATGGAGTCTGGGAGGCTGGAAGGGCAGTTGAAGATGAAGATGAAGGACAGTCAGCTGGTGCGAGCGCAGTCGCGCGTCAAGGCGCTAGAGGCGCAGATTGAGCAGTGGAAGAAAAGCGGTCTCATCCCGGAGACAATGACCACATCTCCTACTGCGCCGACAACCCAGGCATCTGCATCCGCCCCTGCATCTGCCTCTGCACCTGTGGCACCCGCCCCGGCTACCAATACGGCGGCATCGGCTGGGCGAGGCGCGCCTCGAGCCAGTGCGGCTGCTGCCCTTCCCCGCAAGCCATCACTCGCCTCCGCCGCACCTCTAGCCTCAGGGGCGCCTGGCAGAGGTCGCGGTCAGGGCGCTGGTCGTGGACTCAACATTCGCGGGAGCGCCGCTGCAGCTTCCTCCGAGGCAGGTCCCTCCAATCAAGGCGGTGTGTCTATCATAGGTGCTGCGGGGAAGCGCGCGCGAGAGGAAACCGGAGCGCCTGCGAGCGACTCGCTCGCGAAACGGCTGAAGCCCACTGACGGAAGTGCTCCCGGGACCGGCGGTAAACCAGTGACGCTGCAGCGCAATCGGGTTGGACCTTCATGATATCTCAGACTCTCATCTGCATTTTTTTTTTCTTTTTACCCTCGATTGTATTGTTACCTGCACAACTACAGTGTACATCAGATCCTCAGGCTAATTTATCTATACAAGCTTGTACCGGCTTGAAGTTTTTTACTCTCTCTCCCTATCTCTTGATACCGAGCCTCGATGCTCTCGCAGTAAGATGTGCTTCACACAGAAGATTGCCAAGGTGTAACATGTGAGGTCAATAGACAAGTATGCAGTAGCCCAGCTCATAAATAATCGAAGACAGGTCGTAGCGACTCGTCGAAGGCTCGTGAGACATCACCGTGAAAAAATGCGTAAGTAGGTATGCAAGATGGTGATAGAAGAAATGTCAACGTGTGACAAGGACGAAGGCGTGAAGAGGAACATGCGGCGCGTAAAGGAGACGGAACGTGAAGGTGTGAAGAGTCGTGAACGCGTAAATCAGGGTCATGGAGGGATCAGCCTAGGATCGACAGCAGGGCATAGATAGAGACGACAGCAGAGCGACGATAGACAGTGGGACGGACAATAGGAGAGCGGGATGCAGATTTTGGGAGAGGATAAATTTGCGAGGGAGGAGATGCAGATATGATGGTATAAACAGATAGATCGTGAAGAAATATGGGGGGAAGACGAAGAGGACGGGCGATAGATAAGATCCGAAGCAAAGGAGTGGAACGCGCCAGAACGGCTGAGTAGACATGTGATGGGCTTTGTCCGCATCGAAAAGACCAAGAAAAAGTAGAGGAGAGGAGAAAGGAGAAATCGAGCGTTACCCACACACTATAGGACGCACGCGGACGTCATTCATTCCGCCTTGGACGATATTTTTGAAACTGTCTTGCCACTGACGATGGCCTTGATGGCCCGTCGGACATTGCGCACGGTATTCGTGCGCTCGTCTTTCGACATGGGGATGTGCGTGGTCCCATTCGCATCGCCGCTGAAGGACTGCATCATCCCGAGCTCGTCGACGCTCACCGTCCTGCGCTTCTCAAAGTCATCGCTAGACACGGGCGCAGGCATCGCCCGGCGGGTCGAGTGAAACATCCTCGATGCGGGCCGGTGCGATGCCGATGCCTGCGTCTGAGGGACGTTGGTGACGGGTCCGATGTTATCGGACTGGTACCCGCGGCCGACGCGCTTGACGCCCGACGTGGCCATCAGGAAGCGGTCGTACACGCCTTCGACGCGGCGCTGCGTGGTGGGCGACTCGACGATGGGTGAGTTGAGCGAGCACACCCTATTGGGATACGGCTCGACGCTGAAAGGGGATGCGGTGAGGCTGTCATCGCCCCCCAGTTTGTCAGTGAAGATCTGGATAGATGGCGTCTGCGGCATGTTGAAGGTTTCCCGCCTCGCAGATGGCGACTCGGCGATAAAAAGGCTCCTGTCGATGACCGCGCTGAGCGGCAATGGTGGAGATGGCTTGGACACTGATGCAAACACAGCCTTCAATCAAACCGAACACATGTGCGAAGAGACAGAGGGCGGATAGCTTACGTCGTTCCAATTCGAGTGTCAGCGTTTCGATCGGGCTGATGGGCCTCGACAGCAGCTCGCTGTGCGACTTTGACTTTTCCCTCCGTTTCGACGGCGACTCGGGCTCAGCCACGAACACGCCGCCCTGTTCCGGGGAATGTCCGACGACCGTCGCTCGTCGCGAGCGATGCGGACTCTGCGTCAACCCAAAAGCATGGCTGGGCTCTTCCGACGGTATCGTCGGGAGTGTATGTGCGGGGGACGGGGTCGTCAGCGGAGACCGCGACGAGGAGGCGGTCAACAAGCTGTCGTCGGTGACCACGCTGTGGTCTGTGTCTTGGTGGAAGATCTGGCTGGCGGCCAAGATCTTGCGTGGGAGGCGAGAGGAGCGTGCAGACAGGTTGCGCGAAGTGGCGCGCGTCACGGGCGGGGCGATGGGGAGAGGGGGGAGCTGAGTGACGCTGGACGAGGCAAAGTTTTGGCGGGCGTCCTCGACGACCTCTGTGAAACGACGCCGTTAGTTGAGTGTCTCACTGCGAGGAATGTGCGGACGAACTCTCGACGTTCTGAATCCAGATGGTCATGCGGTCCGCCCTGTTGTCCGCGCCGGCACGCTCATTGCGGAAGGCTTGATGCACGACGGGCAGCGTAGAGTTGGCTATCATACGTAAATATCAAGCATACCGTCGCGATGAGATCAAAGTACCTTGTTTCATGAGCTCCTCGTCCTCCCAAGACGGGGTTCTGCTCATATCGCCCTGGTGCACTTCCTCCGCAGAGGTAGACGTAGGCTGGGTGGACCGCCGTCCGAAGTATCCGAGGGTAGACGACTTGTACAGCTGGACCGTCTTGCCTGCACGTGGACTGGAATGAGAAAAGGTTTATTCAACGATCGACGGCGACGGAAGACTCACCCAGAGACATCTTGAGGCTTTGCTTCAAGATGCTGAGTCCAGATTCGTTAGCGGAAACCGACCGAGGGAACGAAGTATCATGCATGAAGAAATTCATGTCTAGATGATGCAATACAAGCGCAAGTGCGGTCCGTCAGCGCCACTCGTCGATAGATATACCAGCACATGGACTTCATACCGGGAGACACCGGCGTGGGCGGAATGCTGTCGGTGGGTGTTTTCGAGACACGCACAGCATCGTGGCGCGCGTGGACGTCCTCGCGCAATATATCCTCGCTGCGCGTCCGCCTCTCTCCCTCCCCTCTCTCCGCGCTCTCCGCGATCCGGATCCGCCACCCCTGCTCTTGCTCGCTCTCCGTGGCCGGCGAAGACGGGGGCGACAGCATGACAGTCTCCCGCAGCCGCTCCCGCTCTCTCTCCCACTCGCGCATCCGATCTCGCACGCTCCCCATGCTCTTCCCTTCCTCCACCTGACTATTCCCCTCTCCCTCCTCCACCGCCGCACTCTTCTGTGCACCAGCGACACCAGCAACAGCAACAACACCAGCACCAGCACCGACCTTCTTCACATTCTCCTTCACATTCTCCACGTTCCTCGCATGCGCGGTCCGGTCTACCAACGCTCCCCCAGGGCGCCGCACAGGCTCCCGATCCTTCGGCGGGACCTTCGGTGCAAACTCCCGGCTCGCCACCTGCGGGACGGGCTTGCGCGGGATCGAGTGCTTGCGCTGCGCCGCGGCATTCTCCTTGCCCATCGCAGAGGTCACGCGCCCGAGCCCGAGTCCGGCACCTCCGGCGGCCCTGTCCTTGCGCGCGCTGACCGGGGTCGGCGGCGGCGAGCCAACAATCGGGGCGAGCACGTTGACGTGCGCGCCCACCCGCCTCTTCGTCGCCTGCGTCTGCGCGAGCACTACGTCGCCCAGGTTACACGCGCAGAGAAAACGAGCCCGATCGTCAGCCCCATGTGTATCGCGCACATCACCACGACGCGAACGCGCTGCTTACCGTCACTACCGGCCTGGACCCGCGGCTGCGACTGCGATCGCGCGTGGCCCGCGCGTGCCGCCCCACCGGGCGAGAGCAGCCTCTGCGCCTTCGGCCTCGCGGCGCCCGGCGTGGCGAACGCGTTTTCCTTGTCCACAGACGACGACGCAGATGCGGAAGTGGCGGCGCCGGCCTTGGGCTTGCGCTCTTTCTCCTTGTCACGTTGGTCCTTGCTGAGTCGCCGGGTCGACCAGGGCGAGATGATGTCGATCAGCTTCGTGCCGTCCTTGTCTTTCTCGGGGGTCGGCGTGGAGGTGGCCGCGCCCGTGAAGGACATGCTCGCGGACTTGCCTGTCAACGAGCTGTGAGAGGGAACATGAGGAAGATGTGCAGAAGCGCCGACGTACGATGGGCGGCGGCGAAAGCGTCTTTGGACTCTGCCCAGTACAAGTCCAACATGGCGTCTTTGGCCATACAGCGGAGGTCTGCGTTTGGCTGGATCATCCGCCGGAGCATCTTCTCTGCGCCCTTGGACATCTTCCACGTGCCGACCCACTTGCCGCGGAGCTGGAGACACCATATTTGTTCAGCAAGATCCTAATCCCAACACTGTCTCTCTTTGTTGATAAGCGTTCACGCACCGTGCGGCCCCAATACTTCTCCAGGTCTTCCTTGGTGGTAAACTGCTCGCCCTCGGCGTTTTCAAAGGGTGTCCGGCCAATAAGGATCTCGAAGAACGTTACGCCGAGCGACCAGACGTCAGACTTGCGTGTGTCATGGGGCAATCCCCGCGCACGCTCCGGAGACAGATACTAGATCGTGGAGATGGTTAAATCACACCGGCAGGACGTCAGCATTGCGCATAAACCTGCCTCTGGCGTGCCATAGGTGAGATTGCTGTGAAAGGCCTTCGATGACTTGACGTCATACTTCTCGGCAAAACCGAAGTCCACCAGAACCGGGACATGATCCTGGGAAAGTAAGATATTGGCGGGCCTAATTTACGCGGTCACGTTTAGCGCGAGCCTGAAAACGGAAGCAATCGAGAGACGCGAACTTGATGTCGTTGTGTACGACGCCCCGCTTGTGGAGGAATTGGACGCCGGACAATAATGAGCGGAACCAATCCTTGGCCTTTATTTCTGGTACCTCTACTGGTATGAGTTCGGGAAGATAGTCCCTGTAAGCGACATGTCAGTACGTCGGGCATGTATGCGGGAGACTGCAGTGTTCCCTCTTCTTCTCAGCGTCGGCTGCGCTCGCATGTTCACATGCGATGCATGTTGTGACCTCACCGGAGCGGCAGGATGAAAGGTACTTACATAGTAATCAATGCGTACGAGGGTGTAATGATGAACGAATGAAACGGCACGATGGAAGGGTGCGGGTCGTTCTTGAAAGAGCGAACGACTTTCATTTCGTTCCATCTAGACGAGGCTGTAAAGAATGGAACCAATGGCTTGTCACGAGAGCACCTACAGAGATCGAACGCGGGCAGCTGTCGTCGTGGTCTTTGACCGGTGAACAAGCTTGACCGCGACCTGGACGTTGTCCTGAGGTTGTTTCGTTCGGGCAGACTTGGGGCTACATAACCATACACTGCCCCAGTTCCCGAAACCAATCTATCGCAGCAGCAGAGCAGTGGTCGTTAGCGGGGGTTTTGGAGAAAGCACGGAGATATCGGGCGTGTTACTTACTTCCCGAATGAACTGTAACCTGTCAGCCAAAACCTGATCGGAGAGAGAGAATATGTCGGTAGCTTCCTGCGGGGGTAGAAGCGGCAACATTGTGTGCGAAGAGAACAAATAGTGATACAGACTACAAAGCGACAAAACAAGACGACGAGAGGGGGGCCAGGGTGAGACAGAACAGAGGACAGCGAGCAGAGACAAGGCAACGGCCCCACATATGGGAGAACGAACACCGTCACAACACCCGCAAACAACGCGCGTCCCCGTGGCCACGTCGCGTCCCCCGATCTCGTCACGTGCTTCGCTTCGTTCCCTCCGAGTCAGCACCGACATCATCATACATAATATCCATTCACTTCCTTCCTTCCCTCCTCCCTCCCTCCCTCCTCCCCTCATCTAGTACTCTTCCTCAGGTCGGTCGTGCTCCTCGCCAGAGTACTTACGATCGCCCATTTGGTCATCGCGGCACCCTTCAGCCGCTGGCATCAAAATTGCCGACAGCGCTGAGAACACGTTTCGCACTGACATATTCAATATCCAATTAGTCCAAGTTGTGTCCTTCGACAGGACCCCGTCCCCTCCCGTCTCGCCCTGTCTCGTCTTATCAAGTGAGTCTATATATCGGACTGACACAGAAACAGCCAAGCGCGTTCCGTTCAGGAATAAGGAAGCCCTTCCTTCTCGAACCCTCCGACCAGCTTGCCCCTCCACCTTTTGTCCGCAAAATTAAGCTCCTTCCATTCCACCGACTCTAAGACCAGATCCGCTTCGTTCATCTCGCATTCCACACCACGACCACGTCTGCGGCAACGCATCGCTGAGCAAAGGCAATCCTCCTGTTTGCGCACCAACCGCGCCCGAGCCCACGTCCTTCTAACCGCGTCGTGAGCACTCCCGATGGCGCGATTTCCTATAGGCGCCGAAGGCTGCCTTGCGCCTTCCAGAGATCATCCTGGCAGCACGGCAGCAGCTCCCTGCATCGACGCGCGCATGAACAGGCAGGAGATCCACACGCCGACTGACTCGTTGAACGTGTTCTGGAATGCCGCTTGGGATCCCGTGTCGAGCTTGATGTAGGAGTCCGCAATGACGCACCCGTCGCGGGTCGTGGAGCCATGGCAATTGTGCCCCATTGTGTCTCACCCTGGGCGGTGCAGCGATGCGATGCACAGCGCGTGCCTGCAGACGTCGTGCAAGAAGTGCTCTGTGCTTACGATGCGAGCGAGACGGAGGATGCGCGCGCATACCTTCATTGTCATGTGCTCGGAGACCACGTCTCGCCCTCCGTAGCCTAGTCGTAGCCTTCCCTGAGAGGCAGTAGAACGTGATGGCAAGCATCGAAGATGCCTCACTATGCGCTTAGAGAACATGCGCAAGCGTACTTCACCTGCCTGCTCCCGAGGGCCACCTGCACGGGGCTGCGACGGTCATCGGCCTAGCGCGCCTTCGGCATGTTTGTAACCTCCCGACGCCGAGTCGTGCGATGCGTGCAGCTTTCTCCTTTCGACTTCGGTGGGCTCAGAAGGCGCACATGACCTCGGCACGCGCAAGTCTTTGAAGGCTGAGGAGATAGATGTGCACGGCAGGCGCTTGAAGACGGCGCGTAACGCATAAGAACCAACAACACTAATTATGTGCCTGTTTTCCGAGAAGTGAGAGATACCACAGTATCAGAGCGAGGTCATGCATGGTCGACTGCGGATTTTTGTGTCCCATGCAATCCCATATGTATCACAGATGTCCAGCAGCCAAAGAGTCCTCTCAGCGCCAGCGTACTGCCAGCGTCTCAGACCTTTTTCTGAAATTCGAGTCACGTTATCTGAGACCATCGTTCCGCCTGGCCTCTCCTTCACCTTTACCGCCTACTGCGACATCGTCGGCTCATTGCCGTCTCCATCAGTCTCCATCTCGAGAAAGCCTTCTGCGATGTTCCCATGTTTCTTAAAAGGCTTGAGAGTCTGCTAATCTCTCTGCCTTTGTCTCGACCTCACCGTATTCGTCACAACCACATCCCTCGTAATCTACTAAACTCCTCGTGTTCAAATCCCTGGCGCAGACTCGGATGTGGTTCCTTGAAATATCCTCTCTCGGAACGTATTGCTCATGGTAAATTTGCATCGACATGGATGCCGAAGGAATGGATGCTCGCGGGCGCCTTTGGGATCCAACCCACGTCCGAGGCGCCGTCAGGCTTGCTGGCCCTGTCCGTGATCGTTGGACTTCCTCTCGCTTTATGGACGTACAAGGTGAGTACGGTGTACCTTCACTCGCTGGTGCAACGTGCCAACGCATTTGAGCAGTGCATCATGATGTACGTCTTCCAGCGGAAGATCATCTACATGGGTGCGTGCTCGCGTGTCCCGCGTGAAGTTTGCGCAGCGTATGTAACTTTGCGTTGACCCACAGGGTATGTGCCAATGGGTGCTAGATCTGAAGCTCTGCATGAAGATGTACGCGTCCCAAAAGGGATCGTATGCCATGAGATCAGGATTCCTAGCGACAAAAGAGTGACGCTATCGGGCATTCTCGTACACCGAGAGAACGCCCATCGTATCACGCACCACCCTGAAACTGTCATCGTTTATTTCCAAGGTATGCACATGTGTATGATGTCTACCTTAACCTCGTACTGACAAAGTAAACAGGCAATGCCGGCAACCCTCTGAACCGCCTCCCCATCTTTGATTCGCTACTCTCCGCGATACCTTCCGCGACCATCCTCGCCGTAGCGCCCCGTTCATACTGGACGTCGTCCATGCGCACCCCTACGCAGTCTGGTCTCACGCAAGACTACACCCGCGTGTTGACCTATGCAGCCGACCGCTTCCCCAACTCAAACCTCGTCGTCTACGGGCACTCCCTCGGAGGCGCCATAGCCCCCTGCGTCCTCGCCCAGATCCCGTCCACACAGCTGCCCCGCGTGCGCGGCCTAGTCCTCGAGAACCCCTTCTCGTCCGTCCCCGCCATGCTCCGCGCACTCTACCCGCAAAAGTGGCTGCCGTATCACCACATGGGCCCGCTCGTGTGGGATAGGTGGGACGCGCTGCGCGCAGTCGAGGCGCCGCCGGAGGGCTCGGTGCTGCGGAGCGTGCTGGGAAGGACGGCGGTGTTCGTGAGCGAAAGGGACGAGGTCGTGCCGCCGGAGATGGGGCGCGATATCTTCGCGAGGTGTCAGGGCTCGATGAAGGGAGAAGTGGGTGTCGATCTAGGGAGGTTGGTTGTGGTGAATGGGGCGCTGCATGAGGATGCATGGAAGAAGCGGCAGTGGACGTTAGAGATGAAAGCGTACATTCAAGCAATCGAGAGGATCTCGCGCATCGGAGAGGGGGATTCTGACCCGAAGAAATGATCGCGCTAAATCGGAACAAAAAAAATAATGAATCAAGTTTATTTATGGGTAAGGCTTGAAGCTCTAATTCTGTCGAGCGACCATTCACAGTCTCTGTACATCATACAGACTTCAACCCTTCCTCATCGACGACCTTCCACTTGAGGAACATCTCTGCCAACTTTGCCCACCTCCCCTCGTCTGCGGCCATCAGCTCTGTCCACTCCTTGGAACCAGTCCCCAACACATCCTCGAGCCATAACAAGCTTGCATAGAAGGAGACGTCTGCGAACGAGGGTGTGTCACCCATGACGAAAACGGTCCCTTTGCTGTTCTCCTGCAACCAGCCATCGATCTCCGTAAGCCCCTTCCGTGCGATACCCCACAGCGCGGTTCGAGCTTCACCCTGCGGCGTATACTGTTCGAGCGTCTTCTCAAACAAAGCCTCTCGCGTACATTAGAAGAACTCCGCGCTAGGAGGATTGAGCTTCAGTGTGCTGGGCAGCGCAACAAGGGTGAAGATGGAACCGCCCACTTTCTGGTCCCAGACGTCGATGAACATCGCGTGGAGGGCATCCGTACCCGCGGGGACGAGGGTGAACGGCGTGCTCGGGTATGTGGTGTCCAGGTGTGTGTGTGTGTGTGAAGTCATGTATTAACGTCTAGTGGCGGCGCGCCGCATGTCTAGACGTGTAGCTGTATGTACTCTGCGGTAGTGTGAATGTATGTAAGCATGATCCAACTCTATGCTCTGCATTGGCCCTCAAGGGGCATGTGTTTACCTCAGGGAGGTTGGGTCGCATGGCGAGAATTATGGTGGTATAGTAAGGTATCGTACTTAACTGTTGTTTGGTCCGGTAGCAGGTGCTGTGTTTAACCAGCTGCGTAACGTGGCCGCCATCTGTCTCTGTTCCGCGGTTCGAATCTGCACGAGTCTCGTCGCTCCTCTATGACCGCCTCCTCCTCGCGCTCGGGGTGTGGTTGGTTGTGTTCGTCGCTCGTTTCGGCTCCTAGGTCCGTCCAGCTCCGTCTCCATGGTCTTTGGCAGGTTCAGGTCTCCGAATGTCTTCTTGAAGCGCTGGGTTTCGTGTATGAACTCGAATAGGTGTTTGAACATCGATGGGTTGGATAATAGTTCGGAAAGGTTACGGCTCGCTCGCCCTACCGCTTGCTCAAGGCGGTGTCGACTGTTGGTAAAGCTTCGGCATTCGAGAAGGAAGTGGGCCACCGTCTCATCGCGCTGCCCACACGCGGGACAGGTGGGGTTCTCGAACTCGTCTGGACGTATACGGTGTAGGTGACGTTGTAATGGTGCGTGGCCAGTGCGTAGTTGCATAAGGGTAGCGGCATGTCGACGCGGGAGAGAAGAAGTGATTTTCCGAAACCTGTTCGAAGGTGCTGTGGGATCTATCCTCTGCAGCTTTTGCCATCTCGGTGACTGTTCCATGAGTTTTTTCCAGCGCTTCTTGAGTCCATCGTTGAACCTTTGCCTTGCCGCCGACCGGCTGAAGGGAAGCTGTCCCCTGATCGCCTTTGGTAGTACTATGTCCATGCTCGTGAGTCCTCTCGCTGCCGCCTTCGCTTCCTCGTCGCTTCTCTCGTTTCCTACAATATCGACGTGCCCTGGTACCCATCGTAAGGTTGGTCGTCCTCTGCCTCTGCCTCCGAACTCCTTCTCTACCTTGTCGTGAATTGCGTCGACAAGATATGATCCTGGGGTGCTCCTGGCTATCTTTGTGGCCTGTATCGCAGCGACGTTGTCCAGTGCTATCGATGCCGAGCGATGCGGTGGTTCGTTTTGTATGAGCTGTAGAGCAAGAAGGATGCCGGTAAGTTCTGCTTCGTATACGGTGTGATGTTCTGCTCTGCCGAGGTGCTTGTGCAGCCTCGCTTTTTCGTTACCGTGTCTGAACAGGACCGCCGCTGCCCCTACTCCCCCTTCTATTAGAGATCCATCTGAATATACCTGTATTTCGTCTCTGTTTTGTTTCTCGGCTTCGATGGCTCCATCTTTGTTGGGTGCAATGCTCGTTTGGATGGCTGACTGCCACTTTGGATCGAGTCGCACGGCTTTGATGTCTTCAAATTGGCTTGGAAAGATGGCGTAGGCTTCGTTTAGGAGCCTATGGAGAGGGGAGCGATCTGGTGTATGGGTTGTCGCGTCTGCGGCCGCTATGGTGTGTCTGTAGAGGGGATGCTCGTCGGCTAGTGTTGCCAGTCTGGTGGCTTCGTCATGGCACTTTTTGTCGACCAGTAGGCTGAATGGTAAAAGATCTGCGTGTGCGTCAAGAATATCAGTAGCGGTGGTGCGCATGGCACCGGTTATGTGTATGGCTGCCTGTCTCTGGACTCTGGCTAGCTTCTCTATCATGCCTTTGGAGCCTTTGCCCTCACGCGATGGTGGGGACAGGAAAATGTCCACCCCATACAGCATTCTCGGCAGCGCAACGCTGGTGTAAAATTGTCTCATGTATCTCGTAGAGACGCCTTTAGAAGGGCGCGCCAGCCGTCTGTAGTGTGTCACCCACTTTGTGCCTTTGGCTAGTGCAGACGCGGCGTGCTCCTTGAAATTTAGCTCCTGATCGATTATAATGCCGAGGAATTTGTGAGATTTTGACGGGTGGATGTGCGTACCTCTCAGAGTGATGCTTGGTCTTTCCAGCGCCCTGTACTCAAACTTCTTGTCTTTCTTTCCCCTGTTGCGTGCCTCCTCTCTCGTGCGAACACGATGTCTCGCTTTCACCTTCTCTTTTTTCCTTGTGAACCCCACCAATGCAAACTTATCGACAGCGAAAGTGCAGTTGTGTGTGTCAGCCCAGTCGAAGGCTCCGCCTGCTCGTTCCATCATATCCTGCAGCTTGTCAGCCGCCTCTGCCATCGTCTCCGCTGTTGCGATGTATGCGGTATCATCTACGAAGGCCACTCCGTCTTCTCGATTGGCCCTGTTTGGGACATCTAGCAGGTCAGCATTGTAAAACTGAAATAAAATTCCGGACAGCGGGCACCCCTGGTCCGCGCCGCAAGGGAATGTAAGCCAGTCTGATGTGTATCCATCGAAGATGAGTTTTGTGCGTCTGTGTCCTGTCTTGATACGAATCCACTCCGTGTACTCCTTTGGGACGCCTCGTTTTCGCATATTGTGGACGAGACGGTTTAAATTAATGCTTGGAAACGCTCCCTTTATGTCCAAGAAAAGGACACATGCCGCTTCTTTGTTGTCCATGGCGTCGTGTAGTTTGCGCGTGACATAGTGAAGTGAGTCTGTCGTCTTCCGGCCGGCTCTGCAGCCAAAATGTGTGTCGGGAAGGAGGTGATGGAGTTCGGCTAGTTGCATTAGTTCAGACGCGATGCAGGCTGAAAGAATTTTGGCGATAGTGCGGAGTAGGGCAATTGGCCTGTATGCATTAGGATTGGAGTAGTCTGGTTTGCCGAGTTTTCGTAGTACGAGCGTCCGCGAGTCTTTCCAGTCCTGAGGGTAGATGCCAAGCGAGAATGTGGCGCGGAAGATGGGTCCAAGAAATGGGACTAGGATGCTTGCGCAGTTTTTGTAGACAATATTTGGGATGCCGTCGTCGCCAGGGGCTTTGAGGCCATAGAGTCTCTCTATGGCTCTGTAGATTTGAGCGTTGGTTACAGGACGGAAGGGAAATGCTGGTTCAGGGTAGCTGTGGTCCATCGGGCTAGGTGCCTGAGTCTCGTCCTGTGAAAAGAAGCTTTCGAATAAAAAATGGCTCTTGGCCTCGTTAGTCTCCACTTCTACTACTACGCCATTCTCTTCTTTGCGCTTGAGCGTCGGGACGCGCGCCTGAGCCCCATCTGATGAAGTTTTATCCACGTACTTATTTGCTATCCATATTTCCTCGCCTTGCAGGTTCTCTAACCATTCCTCCCAATGTGTCTTCTTTGCCTTTTCAATTGCGTCTGCGTAGTTCCTCCGTGCCTGCTCATGCTCCTCATGTGCTGTGTGTTCCGGGTCGGCTCTGTGCCTGTAGGCTCGTCTTGCGAGTGTTTTGTTTGTTTTCTTCATTTCGGTGAGTTCTGTCGTCCACCACCTTTTTGAGTACGGGGATGGCCTGGACTTGGGAACGTTGCGCTCGACAGCTTTTTCGATAGCTTCCGTGACGCATCTGAGTGCAGCATGAAATTCTTGTGGGGTTTGTAGCTCTGGTGGTACGCTGTCCCGTGTGTCTGGGAGATGGGCGCGTAGCGTGTCCTTGAAGTCCTTCCAGTCCACCTTGCGAAAGTTGAATTTCGGGGTGTTGATCTCGAGGTGCCGCTCGATGTCCAGGCTCGTGAGGATTGGGATGTGGTCGGTTTTCGGTGGCCTAAGTTCGGGAAAGGTTTTACATTGAAGTATCCTGTCGCGAAAGTTGTCAGTAATGAATACATTATCCGTTCTCGTGTAATTTCCAGAGTTCATGGCCCGTAAGGTGGGGATATACTTCTCTAAAGCCATCACTAAGCCGTGGTTTGCTGTGATCTCGATCAGTTCCTCCGCACTTTCCAGGTTTGACGACGTAAACAGGTGTTGGTTGCGTGGCTCATCCCACATAGGGTGATGCCGATTGAAATCTCCTACCCATAGGGAAGCGACTCTTTCGTTTGGTGCATCGCGTCGCCTGGTTCGCACATATGTGTCTACTGTGCGTATCGTCTCCGAGTGGGTGCAGTCATTGTAGATGTTGACTATCTCCAACGTGCCTGCAGCGCTCGTTAAGCGGATTGCTGTCGCGTCTTGGGAGTCTATTGGTACTATCGTCCATTGGTCGGTACTGATGCGGGTCCTGATCATAATGACGGAGCGCGTCTTTGTGTGGTCCTTACGGTGTGACGGGGGGTATACCGTTCGCCAGTGTGTGTTTGCTCTCGTGTTACCCCAGTGGTCGAGGTATGGTTCTTGGATGCACGCTATGTCTACGTCTTGTTCTTGCAGGGTTTCTAGTAGATCTTGTTGCGCATACATTGATTTATTCGTATTCTGTTGCCAAATTTTCAGTAGTATGGGTGCGGGTGAAGGTGTGTCGTTCATTGGGAGGGGGTGAGGAATCTGTTACCGTCATTGGGCTCTGTGCTCGCGCCCCTTCTAGTCTCTATCTCTTGCGTGTGTGGCATTGGTGTATTCTGTCTGGACGGTGCTGTGGACCATCCTCTGCCTTGCGATCCTATGGGCGGGTTTGGATCCTGTGTCGTGGTTCCGTATCGGCGTCTTGGTACTGTCGTCCATTCTCCCGCGTTGTGTTGGTGGTGTCCAGGTACTGCACGATCTTGAACGAGTCGACGACGACGGCGCCGGTCGCGAGGTCCTGTATGACTGGCATTGTGTACAGCGGCTCGTCAGCCCTGGTACCCGAGGGCCCTGCGCCTAACTTTTCGCGGATGCCTGCGATGTCGGGGTACTCGACCCACACGGTCTTATACGGGAGGGCCTTCATGTTGAGTGCGAATCTGTGACCGGTCGGGGGCGTGATGAGTGAGTGCGCGGGTAAGGTCTTGATAAGCTGCTTAGGAATAGAAAAATAAACTTCTAAGGGTTTTACCAATGGCATTTGCAAGTTTAATATCTTTGAATCTTTCCATGAGACTTCAGACTTCTGGTAAACAGGAGAATATGTGAAGCTGCGTTGTCGAAACTCATCATCGTACTACCGGGTGACATGATGCCGAAATTAAGATCAAATAGAGCTTGCATTCGCCTTCTGTCATAGGGCGCTGTGTAGAACTCCTAGCTTTTACCTGGGTTGATAACTAATTTCCTATAATAGCAATATATATCGAATTTGTTGTTATTCAGTACAATCTCTAGGTTACAGCTATTTCTGAATGATTGTCAAACCTCTATAAACTAAACCTAAATGTACTAGAGAGGTACAGATGGCTGGAGTGCAAACGGGGTGATTTGAGTGAGCAGTTGCCTAGAGTTGCCTCCCCTTGCGGCGCAACCAGAGAAAAGACCAGAGAGGTTAGGCTAGGACACCCAACTCCACAACCGCTCACTCAAATCACCCCATGTGTGCTTCAGTCATATGAGCCTCTCCAATCCATTTAGTTTTAGTTTCTGTATGCATGCAACTGAATGAGCTATGAGCCATCATTTTGTTGGCCCATTTTCTCGGTTAAAGAGTCCTGCGGAGTTCTACACAGCGCCGAATCTGTCATTCTCCTGCAAAGCGCAGAGATCGATGGGCGTGCATCTACTTAAAGACTATGGATGAATATTGAATGGCAGTGAATTCCAACATCTAGGCACAAGTCTTGGAAAAAGGTGCATTGTATTCAACAATCGCAAAAGATGACTCTTTTTGTTTTTTTATATGGTATGGTTCGAATCGCTACTCACAGTCTTTGTACATCATGCAGACTTCAACCCTTCCTCGTCGACGACCTTCCACTTGCGGAAAACCTCCACCAGCTTTGCCCACCTCCCCTCGTCCGCGGCCATCAGGTCCATCCACTCTTTGGAACCGATCCCCAACATGTCCTCGAGCCATGAGATGCTCGAGTAGACGGCAACATCCGCAAAAGAGGGTGTGCCGCCCATGAAGAACACGGTTCCTTTACCATTCTCCTTCAACCACCCGTCAATCTCCGCAAGCCCTTGCCGCGCCGTGCTCCATAGCGCGGCCCGAGCCTCACCCTGCGGCGTATAGTGCTCGAGCGTCATCCCAATCATGGCCTCACGCATGGGTCGGAAATACTCCGCGCTGCGAGGGTTGAGCGTGAGATTGCTAGGCAGCCCGAGGAGGGGATCAATTTTGGAGCTAATCTTTTGGGCCCAGACGTCGAGGAACATCGCGTGGAAGGCCTTCGTGCCCGCGGGGACGAGGGTGAACGGCGTACTCGGGTATGTGGCGTCCAGGTACTGCGCGATCTTGAACGAGTCAGAGACGACGGTGCCGGTCGCGAGGTCCTGTATGACCGGCAGCGTGTATAGCGGCTTGCCGTTCCTGGTACCCGTGGGCTCTGCGCCGATTTTCTTGCAGACGGCCGCGATGTCGGGGTACTCCACCCATACGGTCTTGTACGAGAGAGCCTTCATGTTGAGCGCGAGTCTATGGCCAGTCGGGGCTGCGGTGAGTGACTACCCGTTGTTCGAGAGGGGCAATCAGTTTGCATACCTCGCTTTCCATGGATTCGGAGACCACGCTTTGGTGGGAGTATTCGAGGGGATATCGTACAGAATAATGGTGCTCGACATGATGGATCTGTGTGAAGTGGATGCCAGAAACACTGCTGGGAGACTCTCTTGCGACGCGCACTTAAATACCCCTCGAACTCATGGTGAGAATATAATGACAGTCATCGATACCGCAGGTGAGTAAGTGGGAGGATAGATTGGTAACGCGTCCAAGATGCTTGTTCAGCGGCAAAATAGCATCTTAAGGGACCATTTGGAATGATAGCCTTCACGCAGGAGGGTGTTCGGCGAAGCTATGGAGGAGCATAATGATTTCCCGGGGTGGCATGACCCCATGTCGAGGTTAGGGTCAAACAGCGCTTGCATCTTCTTTGCGATTCTCCTGCATAGCGCAAATATCGACAGCTACTCAGAGTCTCTGAAATCCACAGGAGGTTCTTAGCGTGCATTGAGACCGTAGACTTTGGAACTATAGATGAATGGCAGTGGACGTCAACTCATGGCACAAGTCCACAACAATCACAAAAAATGGCTCTTTTTGTCCGAGAGAATTGTTCTTACGGTATGGTTCGAATCGCTACTCACAGTCTTTATACATCATGCAGACTTCAACCCTTCCTCGTCGACGACCTTCCACTTGCGGAAAGCCTCCACCAGCTTTGCCCATCTGCCTTCATCCGCGGCCATCAGCTCCGTCCACTCTTTAGAATCAGTCCCCAACATGTCCTCGAGCCATATGATGCTGGAATAGATAGCGGCGTCCGCGAAGGATGGCGTATCGCCCATGACGAACACGGTGCCCTGACCGTTCTCCTTCAACCAGCCATCGATCTCCGTAAGTCCCTGCCGTGCCTTGCTCCATAGTGTGGCCCGAGCCTCACCCTGCGGGGTATACTCCTCGAGTGTCATCCCAAACATGGCCTCGCGCGTGCGTCGGAAGAACTCCGCGCTGCGAGGGTTGAGCTTCAGCGCGCTAGGCAGCCCGAGGAGGGGGTAGATATAGGTGCTAATTTTCTGGGCCCAGACGCCGAGGAACATCGCGTGGAAGGCCTTCGTGCCCGCGGGGACGAGGGTGAACGGCGTGTTCGGGTACGTGGCATCCAGGTACTGCGCGATCTTGAACGAGTCAGAGACGACGGTGCCGGTCGCGAGGTCCTGTAGGACCGGCAGCGTGTACAGCGGCTCGCCGTTCTTGATCTGCGTGGGCTCCGCGCCGATCTGCTTGCAGAGGCCCGCGATGTCGGGGTACTCGACCCACACGGTCTTGTATGGGAGGGCCTTCATGTTAAGTGTGAGTCTGCGGCCGGTTGTGGGCGCGATGAGTGAGTGCGCGGGTTCGAGAGGAGGGATCGGTTCGCGTACCTCGCTTTCCATGGGTTCGGAGTCCATGCTTTGGTGGGCGTGCTCGAGGGAATATCGTACAGGATAATGGTGCTCGACATGATGGGTGTGGATGAAGTGGGTGTTGAAAGATACTGCTGGGAAGACTCTCATGCGACGCGCACATAAATACTTCTGCGAAGACGGTGGCCGGGGATTTGAATTACACCTATCGATACCTCAGGTGACTCGTGGGAGTACGGATTGGTAACACAGCCAAGATGCTTGCTCAGCAGCAAGATACATCTTAGGAAACCATCAATTGGAATGATAACTTTCGCGTAGGATGGTGTTCGGCGAAGCTATGAAGGAGCATAAGACTCTCACGGGGTGACATGACCCCATGTCGAGGTTAGGGTCAAATAACGCTTGTATTCACCTTCTCTGCCATTTTCCTGCATAGCGCAGATATCAACAGCCACTCAGAGTCTCTGAAATCCACAGGAGGTTTTTAGCGTGCATTGAGACCGTAGACTTTGGAACTATAGATGAATGGCAGTGGACGTCAACTCATGGCACAAGTCCACAACAATCGCAAAAAATAGCTCTTTTTGTCCGAGAGAATTGTTCTTACGGTATGGTTCGAATCGCTACTCACAGTCTTTGTACATCATGCAGACTTCAACCCTTCCTCGTCGACGACTTTCCACTTGCGGAAAGCCTCCACCAGCTTTGCCCATCTGCCTTCATCCGCGGCCATCAGCTCCGTCCACTCTTTAGAATCAGTCCCCAACATGTCCTCGAGCCATATGATACTGGAATAGATAGCGGCGTCCGCGAAGGATGGCGTATCGCCCATGACGAACACGGTGCCCTGACCGTTCTCCTTCAACCAGCCATCGATCTCCGTAAGCCCCTGCCGTGCCTTGCTCCATGAGGCGGCTCTCGCCTCGCCCTGCGGCGTGAACTCCTCGAGCGTCTTCCCAAACATGGCCTCGCGCGTGCGTCGGAAATACTCCGCGCTGCGAGGGTTGAGCTTCAGCGCGCTAGGAAACGCGAGGAGGGGGAAGACATAGGCGCTAATTTTCTGGGCCCAAACGCCGAGGAACATCGCGTGGAAGGCCTTCGTGCCCGCGGGGACGAGGGTGAACGGCGTGTTCGGGTACGTGGCGTCCAGGTACTGCGCGATCTTGAACGAGTCAGAGACGACGGTGCCGGTCGCGAGGTCCTGTAGGACCGGCAGCGTGTACAGCGGCTCGCCGTTCTTGATCTGCGTGGGCTCCGCGCCGATCTGCTTGCAGAGGCCCGCGATGTCGGGGTACTCGACCCATACGGTCTTGTATGGGAGGGCCTTCATGTTAAGTGTGAGTCTGCGGCCGGTTGGGGGCGCGGTGAGTGAGTGCGTGGGTTGGAAAAAAGGGGTCGGTTCGCGTACCTCGCTTTCCATGGGTTCGGAGTCCATGCTTTGGTGGGCGTGCTCGAGGGAATGTCGTACAAAATAATGGTGCTCGACATGATGGGTGTGTGTGAAGTGGATGTTGAAATTTACTGCTGGGAGGACTCTCAGGCGACGCGCACCTAAATACTCCTTCGCGAAGACGGTGGGAATGAAATTCCACCCATCGATATCTCAGATGACTCGTGGGAGGGAGGATTGGTAACACGGCCAAGATGCTTGCTCAGCAGCTGAGTAGAGTGGGGTGGTAACTTTCACATACGAGGGCGCCCGGCAACTGAAGCGATGAATGGTCATGGATGAATGCAAGAAGGGGGTCTCGCTGGTTCTTGTCAAACTCCCGGGAGACATGACCCCGTGGCGAGGTTAAGGTCAACGGGTCTTGCATTCGTTTTCCCCATCGTTCTCCTGTAATTCGGGGCAGTCGACGGCCTTTCGCAGTCTTCGAAGTCCACAAGTTGCTCTTAGAGCTCACCGAGACCTCGTTTCGAAGCAGATGAACCCTGGTGGAACAAGTTGTGTGTATCCACTGACTCATTACATAAGGAGCGAGGATGACAAACGCCTCCCTGGGCGAGGTTCTTGGGCGAGGCAAAACCTCTCGCTTTCGCGGCAACCATGCCGATTGTACAATTTGCCCCGTTCTCATCCCTCGTTCAGCCCACTCTATGGCACGAGCTGACACGGTTGAAGCTTGAAGTACTACGCTTGTCCGAGGACTCTGTCCCGCTCACCGCGACGTATTCGACTGGACGAACTATAAAGGATAGAAATACCGGCCAAGAGGTCGCGCTTGGCTGCAACCTCAACGTCGGAGGGGAAGGGTTTGAAAAAGACCATAGGTTTGTTGACTGATTCTTGCTGGATCGCGTATTTGTGTGTTGAATGCAAAGTCAGTTTGCCGTCCTTCTCCGTCGCCGCGCGAGGCGTGTTGAAGAATTACAACACGATCGAAGACTTCAAGAAGGCAGATAAGCACGCGCTATTCAACCAAACCGCAGACGAGGTGTGTAGTACCCCTTCTGGACACACCGATCTAATTTATCTAGCGAACATTGTCAGATTTGGGAGAGCATCACCACCAAACGCGATACTTCTGCCCTCACCCGTTTCCTCGTGATCACTTTCGCAGACCTCAAGAAATACAAATATTACTACTGGTTTGCGTTCCCGGCATTGGTTGCTAAGCCTTCCTGGGAGATCGCGAATGACTGGACAGGCGCTCAGGAAGCATTCTCGGCAGACCAGGTGAGCGTCCTCCGCATAGACGTAGATGATCGATCGAAATTAATTCCTCCAAGTTATCGTCGATTCACGATAGAATAGTCGCATCTCCGTCAGCCTTTTTCCTCGTCCGTCCATCTTCGGAGGGCACCGGCGTAGACATCGCACCCGTGGAAGAATATACCTCTTTCTTCGCGAATGTCTCGTCTGAATCTGTGAGCTCTTGTCTTGCCTATATCCAAGTCCAGACTTATATATGTGTATATGCAGCAAACGGTCGCGTTCATCGATCCATCTCCTCATCTGTCCAACCCAGGCTGGCCCCTCCGCAACCTCCTCGCCTGTCTCCGCGTCTGGTATCCCGACTCGACAGGCACCGTCCGCGTGCTCTGCTGGCGCGACTCTGAGAAGCCCCACGAAGGTGCGCAGTGGCGCAGTCGCTTCGGTGTTTTGAGCGCGGCGGCGCAAGGGCAGGGAAAGCCGAGCGCGGTTGGGTGGGAGAAGAATGCACAGGGCAAGCTTGGCGCGCGGGTCGCAGATTTGGCGCCGATGATGGATCCGACGAGGTAAGTCATTCGCATGATCTATGCGTCGGTGGTGATAGCGTTTGACGGCATCGTTTGTCAGACTCGCTGATCAAGCTGTCGATCTGAACCTGAAGCTCATGCGGTGGCGTATCTTGCCCTCTCTGGATCTGGAGAAGGTCGCCGCGACGCGCTGTTTGCTCCTCGGTGCAGGCACCCTCGGGTGCTACGTTGCGCGCACGCTCATGGTGCGTCTACCTTGCGGTGCTCGTTGCCCATCTCACATGCTTTTGACGTGACTGTAGGGTTGGGGCATTCGCACGATCACACTCGTTGATTCCGCGCGCGTGTCCTTTTCAAACCCGGTCCGCCAGCCCTTGTTCGAATTTGAGGATTGTTTGAACGGCGGAAAGCCTAAGGCACAATGCGCCGCGGACCGTTTGAAGAAGATTTTCCCTGGTGTAGTGAGCATCCGGTGTCCCGTTCTGGGATTTTACAGGGATCTGAATTTGCTCTAGAATGCAACTGGACACTCCCTCTCCATTCCTATGCCGGGTCACCCGATCCCTCCTGGCTCCACCGAACAGGCCAAAGCAGATGTCGCAGCGCTGGAGAAACTCGTGGATGAGCACGACGCCGTCTTCTTGCTGATGGACTCGCGGGAGAGTCGTTGGCTCCCAACCGTGCTTGGTGCGGCGAAGGGCAAGGTTCGCACGATCCCGATGACGAGAGGAACATGCTCCCTGACATCGATTCCAGATCGTAATGAATGCTGCGCTTGGATTCGACACCTTCCTCGTGATGCGTCATGGGGCGCGCAAGGCTCCAACCGATGGACATCGGCTGGGATGCTATTACTGCAACGATATCGTAGCACCCGCAGATGTGCGCGTTTTTGTGGATATGCGAGTCCCAAAAATTCACTGACATTTTGATTACTAGTCGCTGACCGATCGCACGCTTGATCAAATGTGTACGGTCACGCGTCCTGGCCTCGCTTCCATCGCAGCATCTACCGCAGTCGAGTTGCTCGTGTCCCTCCTGCAGCACCCACTTGGGTGAGTTCTTCTGGCTCCTATCAAAACACCACGATCTGAAGGCTTCGATGCTCCAGGATTGACGCGCCTCCCCCTCCTATCGGCGACAAAGGTGTCTCGGATGAGGCTGCAACAGGTGTGCTCGGGCTCGTCCCGCACCAGCTGCGAGGCTTCCTTGCACAGTTCAGGAATATGCCGATCGTGGGCGCTGCGTACTCCCGGTGTACGGGATGCAGCGAGACCGTACGTGCCGTCCCGATCTTCTGTTTCAAACCCACATGATCGTCTCGCGCAGGTCATCAATGCGTATGAGACGCAAGGCTTTGATATGCTGCTCAAGGCGTTCAACGAGCCCGGATACCTTGAGGCGCTGACGGGGCTCGATCAGCTACACGCAGAAGGCGAGGCGGCGCTAGAGGCTGTCGATTGGGAAGAAGATGCTGAGGACGACTTTTAATGACACGATGTGATCATGAAAGGGTTGGGAAGATGTGAATGTGTTCATCGAGCTCTGGAATTTGGATACCCCCGTTAAGTGTTGTAATATACTTACTGTAGTGCGTGTCTTGTGTACTGAGGAATGTAACTTGTTGATCTGCTGAAAGTGCAGCATGCTTGGACTCAATGAAATGGTAGGTTTTGCGATCGCAAAGTACATAAATACGAGATCCCCCGAATTTCTTGGTATTCACTTTCTGCATAGTGCCTTGCTTACATGGATGAACCACGACGATCCAGACGCCTCGACGGAAGATTGGGATTACGCGCTGTTAGAGAAGCTGTCAAAGCCCGTCGCAGATCCTGAAAGGAACTCTCAATGAATCGAAGCAAGACAAATGGCACAAACAGACTCATACCTACTTCGCCCTGACATTCAAGGTGCCCGTTTCGCTATCCACAGAGTCCTGTAAGTGACCGACGAGGGTCAATAATGAAGAACCCCGCTTTCGATCGAGCACAAAGCCCTTACATGGAGGTTAACGTCAACCGCCATCTGGATGGTCGTCACAGACTTCTGTGTACATCGAGCCGTCAACTTGCTTTGGAGAGAACTCCTGCCATTGAATCTGCACGCAATGTCTGTCAGAAAATACAATCACCCCCTCATAGCAGTGTGAAGCGCGAGACGTACGAAGCGAGGAGCGAGTTGGAGTAGACTGTTTGTTATGAGGTGAGCAGCCTGCTATTTCGCCCAAAAAGTAGAAAATGATTGATTACTCTTCGCGTAGAACACTGAGACGGTGGCCCATATGTATATGTCTAAGATGGTCTCAGTTAAGACATTATATCTACAGACTCGTCTGGATACGATGGCTACTCACACTTGTGCGAATCTACCAGGAACTGCAGGACATTGCTGAGTGAAATAACACACAGTCAAAAGTCAGCTTACCAAGACCAGCATCAATATCGCGGTGACGCTAGCGTTTCAAGAACACATGTCAATCAGACAGGAAAACATTTGAGTGGAGAGACAAGCTCGCACCTCATAACAGCACCGGCCTCTGATAATGATGTCAGAAGTTGTTCGGTATTTGATCAGAGAAAAAGGCATGCCCATTGTCCATAACATAAGTTTGTCGATCACCATATTTGTTCTGATGCTGTTTCAGCAGACACAAAGGCAACTTGGCCTCGAGATACGCACCGCTCGAACCCGGCCCTCTCCCGCCACAAGTAATACGACATGGTGACCGCGTTTAATGTGTCCACGCACACAGCCAGAACTAGCGTCGCAGTCGCGAGCCACTGCCAACGCTCACCAAATTCACGAAAGGTCGGTGCCAACGTGCCCACTACGAAGATAGTGATGGAACATGCCAGGCGCAGGATAGATCCGATGCACGATAAGACCGGGACCAGCAGGCTGCCACTTATCAAGTATATCCTGTATGCGCTGTAAGACTACAGAATAACATTAGTGAGTTGTGTAACAGGTTAATTCTCTGGTGAAGACGAGCCTGAACGATGGCGCCGATGACTCCGTCGAAGATAGCCGATGTGTTGAGAGTCCAATGAGTGCCTTGGAGCATGTCGGGCTTCCCATAAAATGTTACTGTGAGTCGATACAGATACATCCACGCGAAAATCGTATGCACTGTTTCCAATGTCCTGTGCATCTCGTCTGGGCTGCAAGCAGATTTGAAGGCAACAAAACAACCAACCAAACTATAGCGATCTGCTAAATGGTTAAAATACATTCAAGTGGGGGTGAAGACCTCTGTCGACCTACCAAGGCACGGATCAGGAGCGAATCGTGTGCAGAGTTTTTATGATATATATACACTTGAACAGTCGTGACACCATAAAGAACTGAAGATATCAATACTCCAAATTCCATGGCACCAATACTAAGGCCAAGCGTTGAAGACATGGTGGGGAAGACGGGTAGTAGTGGGACAAACACTGATGACCAGAATTTATACAACGAGTGAGTGACGTCTGACAGATGGGCAGGTGGAGTATCAAGGAGAGAGAGAATCAAAAAACTGGATACTGGACAAGATGCTTCCATACTAGACAAGGAAGATGTGCAGCTACATCTCACAACACTGCCACATTGTGATTCTCATCAATCCAACACATTGAGAGAGAATCTGATCACTGACACGTGCAGAACTTCACCTCCGCAGACAGGAGACCCAGCGAACCGAGCGGGTTGACCCAATAGCGCAGTTCATTACCTTGGGTTAGGATATCCATGTCTGTGAGCCACTTGAGAGTTTGTGTAAGCACATACGTCAAGTTAAAACATACAACGAATAGAACGATTCGCCAAGGCGCCGGTTTGAATGTTGCGGGCCCACTGAAGATCTGACATGGGCTGTCTGTATCACAGAATGATGTGGTATGGGCGATACTGCACATGGCTTATTTTGATTTGAGTGATGGAACGTATCGAGGTAGGAGCTCGCCTGTGTAGTGCGCTGCAAGAGCAGGTGATAATGTGAGTAGTGGAACAGACACTTTCGGTGAGCACTTCATAAGGGGTGTCGTCTGCGTAAGGCCGTATCACCACCAAGAATAGATGATAGATGTTGCGGTGATCATTGCCGAGTCGTGATCTCACGTCTCAGGGGCGGATGTCTCGAGAGACAGTCAGATAAAAAGATGGGTATCATGGCATTCTCATCATGGCATGCATGAACAAAGCAATGGTAACTCCCTTGATACTGTATGTTTTAAGAATTACGTCTCTTTGAAGAGCTTGCAAGGACTCATCAGGAGACTGAGCGAGGTCAGGAATCTGTGCGAGATCGGGAGCGTGTGCGAGCATGTAAGTGAGAATGAGTGTGGTGACTGTCGCAGCGATGGATATGAACAGGGCGCCGTAGGTGGATACGAGCAGAGCTTTGAAGGCAGATGTTGTTGGATCCAGTTCCTCTGCTGGGATTGCTTTCAAAAAGACGAGCATCTGGGCTTCCAACGTAGCGAATAAAGCAGACTGATGGCATTGGTGGGTTAGCCATTACGCATTGCGGTCGGGCGCTTCCCAACATACTACAGTCGCGGCGCCTTGAAAGATTGGTAACAAGGCCTCGCTGGAGGGTTGTCTCGACTCATCTGTCATCCAGTAGGTTAGCGTACATAGAGAATAAGTGATTGTATTGCATACTGTCAGGTTTCTCCGTCAAACTAGAGGACATTTTCCGGTACTATCGATTTCATTGACCGCTAGTTGGAGGAGATGAAGAAGATGTTGGTTAAAATGGACTGAGTCTGAGTCTTTATATTCGGATGGCTAGGAATAGAGCAAAAAAATGCGCAGCGAACACATCCATACAGGGTGCCGTCTGGACATGAGGGCGCGGCGATGTCGTGCGAGAATGGTAGCAGGTCAACTGTTGGAAGCAAATCGCAGAACGATCAACATAAGTGCACAAGGTCAGATAAAATCAGCACTATGCAATGTATATATCTCCCGTGTCACTGATAGATGCGCAGATGAGTATACATGCAGAGCAATGCACTCACTTCATTCATCATAGGTTTCATTTAGCTAGGATAGCTCCATCACGGAATGTATAGAAGACCTAGGATTGGATGCGTCCTCAAGTAGGCCATGAGCTTAGAAGCGAGTTGCATGAGATCGTAGTGAAGAAATCCGAGACGTTCCGACATTCACAATCACAAGTAGGGCGTCGGAAGCTTGTGTTGACGAAGCTTACATTAAGAGATGGGAGAGGCTACGATAGGGAAGACGAAGGCTTGAGGATACATTTGAGGCTCTCTGAGTTTCACTGCCCGCCATGCGGAGGAGCGAGAGATGAACAGGGCCACGTATGGTCTAAACTCCATATGCGACACTACATAATTTATAAGCGCTTAAAAGAGCTCTGGTACAAGCGACCAGCCTCCTCTCGCCTTTAAAGTCGGCGGCATCTACAAGTTCTTATGTTGATGTGAGTGGTGAGTTTGAGGGTACGGTTACCCTGTAAAATGTCCTGTGACTCACAAATAAACAGCATCAGCGCGATGGTATTTCTGAATCTTTATATACCTTGGGGGTCGCGAATCGGAAATGAGACAAGGAAATCGTAAGAGGGATGGCCAAGGAGCTCCAAGGAGTCCAACTTCCAAGGCGAGGTTAGGGTTCGAAGCACCATCTGATTCGCCTCCATGACAAGTCAGACCAGCGCCTTGTCACTTCCTGACGAAACAAGAAATGCTTGACTATATAGAAGTTCGAGCGCTCTTTTTTTCCTTGCACCACCGCCATGACCAGTTCAGCCTCGCCAGCAGACGCCCAGAAGATGGCGGAAAATGTACAGGAACTTGAGATACAGACAGAGGACGTGTACGCTGGAGACGGGCTCGATCCTGTGTATCAGGCCAAAGCCAGAATTCTGAACGATGCTCTGCAGGAAATCGGCATGGGGAAGTACCAAGTGAGCAACTTTTTCCTGTTTAACACAATAATTCCGTGGCTCTGCAGTGGATTTGCCTTGCCTTGGCGAGAGCTCGAGACATTGCAGATCAAGCTTCAAAGCTTTGTCTGGGCTTATTGTCGAGAAGCGCTGGGAAGCAACACTGCTGTTGGCAAGGTTCTGATTCGAGTGTGAATAGCTAATTGATCAGGGCTATGTGTTGAGCTTGATGCTTTTCTTCGATGAGAACAGGATTCGTTGCTCTTGCATGTTTCGGTTATCTAATCTCCTTCGTGCTCTTGCTTCACGCTGTCTGTGCCGACGTTGACCCGGGATTTGCTCGTGTAGTGGTATCTTTTCGTTGTTGCAGGTTTTGGTTGGTTGTCGTACGTCAATATCTTGTTTTGACTCGTGATCGCGCTTTATTGACGATCTCTCAGTGATAATCTCTGGCCAGTAAGTGTCCTGGACATCTCGTAGAACTCTTCGTTCCATTTCTTTCGAAACCGTCGAATGCGAATAGTCCTTTTACACTCCCTTGAAGCGCATCAAACATCTTCTCCCAGTTGAACCACGTGACATCGCTGTCAACATACACTGTTCCCACTTTCCTTCCCCCCAAAGCTGACCACAAATCCATTCCATGAATACGAACAAGCGATTTGTTCTTTCACTGACCTCTGTTCTCAGATCGTGACTGGGCTGATCTTACCGCCCGTCGTCAACGAGTTCGCCTTCAAAGGCCCGTTTTTAAAGCTAGGTCAGAACATCGGGCTGCTCGTCGGTGCCGCATTTTGGGGCGTTGGGTCAGACGTCTGGGGACGCAAGTTTGTTGTCTCTTTTGCTCCTGGAGCTGCTAACTAATATAATTTTGACAGATGGTCGTTCAATCTTACGCTATTGATCACTGGCATTTTCGCTGTTGCAGCCGGCGGGTCCCCGAACTTCGTTGCGCTCTGCTCATTGGCTGCTGTATGGAGCATCGGGGTGGGCGGGAATTTGCCTGTCGACTCTGCCGTCTTCCTAGGTCGGTCGACAACTCGGATCAAACATAACACCTATGACGCTGACAAACTCGTGCGATTCACGCAGAATTTGTACCTGCTTCGCACCAGTACCTCCTCACCGTCTTGTCCATCTGGTGGGCCCTCGGCCAGTTGCTCGGAAGTCTGGTGAGTGTTCTCGATGCTTCAATTACATCTCAGTCCGGAACATCAGAGAGCATCCGTGACATCCGACCGACTTCTTCCGACTCGGAAAAACTGACGTGTCCTTCCAGGTTGCCTGGCCTCTAATCGCAAACTACTCGTGCCCGACAACGGTGAACCCTTCACCATGCCTCCGCGATTCCAATCAAGGGTGGCGATACTTCCTCTTCACTATGGGCGGGCTCATGCTCGTGCTATTTGCGCTCCGTTTCTTCGTGTTCCATTTGTACGAGAGCCCGAAGTATCTGATGGGTCGTGGACGCGATGCAGAGGCCGTCGAGATCATTCATAGGGTCGCGGAGTATAATTGGAGGAGCAGCAGTTTGACACTGGAAATGCTCAGGAGGGCCGAGCAACAGGGCACCAATGATGAGAAGACAACAGAAAAGGTGGATGAGGAGGACAGGGAAAGGGGTACGGATATGGATACATCCAGAGTCGCCGCTGTGAAGAGGAAGTTAAGCGGCTTTGGGCGGTCGCACGTCTCGGCATTATTCAGGACGCGGAAACTAGCCCAGTCCACTAGTTTGCTCATCGTGCTTTGGGGTACGCTTCCCCCCTCCATTTATTTTCCTCTTCCATCGCGCTCAACTCCTGTTCTAGCTTTGATCGGTCTCGCGTTTCCTCTGTAAGTTTCAATTTTTACTTGCTGGTCGAGTGATACTGATTACAAGCTTGACTCAGTTATAACAGCTTTGTGACTTACTTGTGCGTACTCTGCTCTTGCAAGGATGATATGACCTTGCGTCGCGAACCTGACCGTCCCTCGTTGCCACCCATTCGCTGTCAGTCTCGCTACCCGTGGCGCCGACTTCGGGGATGGCTCCGTCTACATCACCTATCGTAACGTAAGATCATGCGTCGGCTCTTCTGGCTCGAGAACTAAACTAAGCTAACCGCTCCCCTTTCAGCAAGTGATCCTCAGCGTCATCGGTGTGCCTGGTGCCCTCCTTGCTGGCTGGGCTGTCGAGCTTCCTTACCTTGGCCGACGCGGCTCGCTCGCCATATCCACGAGTTCGTCCCTCCAGCCTCCTTCATCTACCTTGATATCATTGACTGTTCTGCATCTGAATTCTTCACAGCCTTGACCGGCGTCTTCCTCTTTGCTTCCACGACAGCGCGTACATCCAATGCGCTCCTCGGTTGGAACTGCGGCTACAGCTTTACAAGCAACATCATGTATGGTATACTGTATGCCCTCAGCCCAGAGCTGTTTCCGACAAAAAACCGAGGGACGGGGAACGCCATCGTCGCGAGCGCAAATCGAGTATTTGGAATCATGGTGTGTACATATGTACATATGTTGTCTAGACATTGTCAACGACCCCCGCTTTCTTCTCAGGCACCTATCATTGCCTTGTATGCCGACCTCACCACTTCGGTGCCGATATACATCTCGGGGGCTCTCTTCATTGTCTCTGGGTTCATCGCGCTTTTGCTTCCGTTCGATCCGCGCGGCAAGGCATCGTTGTAGCCTGCTGTACTGCCTACTCGGCCAACGCGTTTCACGAGCAAGGTCACGAGTATTCTTCTTAGTAGGGTAATCCCCGGTCAGTCTGTATCTACGCACGTTGCGTCTCTTTCTTGTCCGTTTCAGCGTTGCACGAGATGGAATGCATTTACGACCTTCGGCAGTGCATGTGCTGGTTGATTGTTCCACGCACTTGTGGTTACGGGCCGTTTGGCAGTTTTTGGTTAGATCGTGCTCTGGGTTGGAGACGAGGATTTGAGATTGAATTGGAACAAATTTGCATGATCCTTTTCTTCGCTTTCCTCTAGCATAAACCTTAGTCACTGGCACTTCTTCCACTCTTGATGTATCATCATCTGTCGATATCGTCGACTTGAAGCCTCGACATTCGATGGTTCTGTTCTAGGTTGCGACTCTATCTGCCCTCGCGCGCCCAAATTTCTACTGGTGTAGCTTCAGGCTTTCAACTCGCCGCCGTTGTTTGACAGAGATCTTTGTATGTACTCTTGCAAATGCTCCAAGAATGTGGGGTTCGGGCGAATGGTTCGCCCCCGATCCTCGTCGAACGACCCGCCGTTTCCCATTGGCCTATGGTGTGATCAAATTGACCTCGGAAGTCGATCATGCTCCGGTGCCTGGTCAAAAGGCTCAAACAGAATGTTCGTTCGCCTGCGTTGACCACATCTTACAGCATATGTTCGAGGCATGCTTTAGACGGCGAGTGTTTCCGAATTGGTTCCGATTTATCTGACTGAAAGCTTCACACAAGACTTATCATGCGTCCATAAACTCCGCCGGGTGGCCGCGGACAAACCACTCGAGTCTTGACAGACGAACAAGCCCAGACGTGCGCTATCAAATATTGTCATCCTGTATCGATGTCGTTCATAAGGTCCCCGTCTATTCTAATCAAGTCGAGCCGACAGGAAACGGACGGATTCGCGGGAGCTCGTCCTGGCTCGTTTGTGTTCGTCTGCAGTCGGCCATATTAATTTCGAGTTTACATGAGTCGAATTACGTTTTTTCTTGGAGGGCAGCCCGGAAAGTGAGTACAGATCTTCCGATCATCGTTTCAACGATGTATCCACGGTCAGATACTGGGCAGATGCTCCGCTTTACGAGGCCTTACCTGGCTTTACAATACTTTACGTCCCCATTACCCTGGTACCTCATCTTCTTGGTGATCTTCTTAAGCCCGCGAAATACATAAGGGCTGCATCGTTTGGCCTTCTCACCTTTCCATGGCTCCTTTAATATTTGGTATGAGTGGCCCTCGTTCGTCAATTTCTTTTCCCCCTTCCTCGTTACCTTCGTAGTGCATCCGGCGCTTCAACGCTTCTCTCGACGAGGGCAGAGCTGCCTCCTACTGCCCTGTAATTCAACTCATACATCGGATGGTCTCACCGCCAACAGTTCCAGTATTGCGAGGTTAGTCATCAAACCCTCTGAATTGAAGTACCCTTACACTCGTTTCCCCCCGGTCTGGATTCAGGAGTCGTGACAACATTTCACGCCCTAGCTATCATTTCCACCGTTTTCCGACTCATTTATCGCACGCGCGTTCGTCGCCTCGGGTTGGATGATTTGTTTGCGGGGTTCTCGCTATGCTTTCTGTTTGTTTGCCTAGTATGTATATGGGTCCGGACAGATACTCCAGGTGTGTTGTTGTGCTCGTCGATATACTGTCATGCAATTGATCTGTTCGTCCGATACACAGGCGTAGGTCCTTTGAACCAACCACATCGTGCACGGCTTATTGCGTACTGGCTCCTCACTTTTGATTTCACGTGCTGTCTCTGGTACGGTCTTCCGGGCTTGTTTTCCTTAACCTTCACGAGCTCGAACCATGCAGGTCCGTGCGCCTGAGCATCATTTTCTCCATCATGCGCGTCATGCCCCCGATGATGAATATTCGCCGGGTCACGCAATGGTTCTCCGTTTTATTCGTTTTGATGTGGATGGCTCTGATCGTCCAGAAAGCCGTACACTGCACGTTGGACATATCATGGCAGAAGCAGGCTGAGCCTCAGTGTCACCTCGGACGTGCGATTGGCATTACGGAATTAAGCGGTGAGTTTGGTGAGATAATGTGTATTGTAATGATGCTGATTCGTTGCGTGGCAGCCGACTTCGTCTCAGATGTAGTTCTTGTTGTCCTTCCTCTTCGCCTCATGTGGAATTTACAGCTTCCAACTCGGCAGCGCCGCCTATTAATCGCTTTGTTCTCCGCCAGCATGATCATCACTCTTATTAGCATTGTTCACGCCGTATTCGTCATCGGACCCGCCGGTTTCCTTGAAGCCATGTCAGCCAACATTCAGGTAGTGGCATGTTGTAAACTTGCACATTTAGATTCTTGCCCTCACCACATTTTGAGCATTTAGATCGCTGCGTCGCTGATGGTGTGTAACCTCGCTGTCGTGGTCCGCTTCTTCTATCGCTTTTTCGGCTACGATGTGTCCGACGACGTTCCAGTCTTCGTCACGTCAGACACAATTCCAGGGACGAGCGGAGGTCCAGGTCGCAGGGGGGCCCCCATCCGTCTTGGCAACTTGCGCAACGATGCCCGCGTGTCGACACTGCGCTTCTGGAATGACACGAACGTCGACGACGCTGGGATGACACAGTTGACACAATCTAAAGCCCACAGCCATCTGGACTCGCCGGGCTATCGTGATGAAAGACGCGATTTCGAACGACTAGAGTTATCCTTTACACCGACCAAATTCGCTTCGCTCGAGATACCCATGGATGGACAACATAAGTCCGGTCCCATCACTCGAGCAACATTTCCCGCATCTCCAACAGAACCCCAAGCGCGGTGACCATTTACACTTCATTTATCGCAAATTCTCTTCCTTCGTTCTACAGGCATCGTGCCTAATGATTCTTATAGGGCTATTTTATGATCTTCACAATATAGGAGCACCGAGCATCTCGTCTAACATGGCGCACTCTGCAGGAGAGTTGGCCCGTATAAGGATTAGCATATCCTCTGTCCTCGAGGCAACACATGTCCAGTCTTTTTAGGTCGCAGCGTGATGAAGGAGATTTCGTCAGCATAAGTAGTATATAGTGCGAAGTTCCGACAAATTTGGTGTACCAGTACGTCATTATTTGGGTCGTTGGGTTTCTGAGTGCTGCGAATGTACTGGCTACAAAAATGTCCTCTTATGACAGTGCGTGGAGAAATACTTTCAGACGGATTAAATTGTGATCCTCATCGATCTCATCCCCAGGGACGAGAAATGGATGATCGGACATCGCAAGCGCCGAAGACTGCTTGGATTTATTCAATTGACCACTTCCCACTTGCTCAAAGCTTCAGCAAGCCTCGCCCATCGCCCCTCATCCGCAGCCAAAATATCTTTCCACTCCTTCGACTCCGTTCCCATCACCAATTTGATCCAGACCAGATGCGAGCCAATGTCGGCATCCGCAAATGAAGGGGTATCACCCATCACGAACGTCTTGCCAATACCGTTCACGCCCATCCATCCATGTACCTCAGAGAACGTCCCCAGCGACGTCTTCCAGATAGCATCTCGCACCTCACCTTCCGGCGCGAAATCCTCCACCTTCTTGCCAAACCGCACCTCGCGTGTCCGGCGGAAATACTCCATGCTGCGAGGCGAGAGCTGCAGCAGAGTTGCCAGCGCCAGAACCGGAAACATAACATTCTGGATGCGCTGCTCGATCGTGTTTGTAAACATCGCTTGAAAGGCCTCGGTGCCGGCTGGGATGAGTGCCGGTAAAGAAAGGTATGTCTTGTCAAGATACTGTGCGATTTTGAAAGAGTCGGAAACGACAGCTTTCGTCGAAGGGTCGTAGATTATGGGTAGGGTGTAGTGCGGGCTGCCGCCACGGATCTCGGTGTGTGCGGCACCGATCCTTTTGCAAAGGTCGACAACGTCTGGATATTCGACCCACTCGGTCTTGTACGGGATGCCCTTGATGTTCAGCGCAAATCTGAAGTTGCGATATTAATTTCAGTGGGCTTCGATGCTGTACACGATAGATAGACAGATGGACCTCGCTTTCCAAGTATTAGGCGACCACGCATGACCTGCGACAGTACCAGGGATGTCATAGAGAATGATGACGGGAGAATCGGACATGTCGATGGGCCAGATTTGTCGCAATGCGATCACATCGGTTTCTTTAAATACTCCGTTATCTTCTTGGCATGGGTGAGTCACTGCGGGATGTTGACTGTGGACGGAGGTCGACGTTTTCGATAAACATGATTGACGTCGCTTACAGCATCGATCGTGGGCTGATGCATTAACACCGAGATCACATAGCTAACTACAGCGCAGGGAACAACTAGGGAACAATCATCAGGCTGTAATCGAGGAATGGTCAAGTTTGACGGCGAAAAAAGACGCATTTGAGAGCGTATCGGTAGTATATCACTCCGTGGGCACCTAACCAGAGAATGTGGTCACGTGGGTTACAGGGACCGGCATCCCAGCCATCGCCGAGACCGATTACTGTTTGTGCTCGCAATTCCACATGTCAAGCAAGGTCATCATCCTGTACGATATCCCTGGAAATGCAGCGAAAGCATGGTCGCCGAATGTGTGGAAAGCGAGGTAAAGCGCATCACGTATGAGGATCAAACGCTGCGTGCTCACCTCAGACAGATATGTCCTGAATTATAAGGGACTGCCGTACAAGACTGAGTGGGTCGAGTACCCTGACATAGCTGATGTCTGCAAACGTGTGGGCGCAGAGCCAACAGCTATCAGGCGCGATGGGACTCCATACTACACGGCGCCCATACTCTATGACCCGCTCACAAACTCGTATGTCAGCGACTCGCTGAACATCGCTCTGCATCTCGAACGTGCGTATCCTGACACACGGAGACTATTCCCTCCCGGCACGGAAGCGACTATGTCGATGTTCCACGATGCGCTGCGCGACAAAGTCCTGCGTCACATACTCCCGCTCATGATGGAACATACGCACGCACAGCTGAATCCGCGCAGTGCGGTGTACTTCCGTCGCACACGCGAAGCAATGTTCAAGGCTAAATTTGAGGACCTCGCGCCGCAAGCCAAGCAGGAACAGATGTGGAAGAAAGTGCGTACTGGTTTGGGGGTGTTCGACGGATACATGGAAGTCAATGGCGAGGGAAGTATCTTCTTCATGGGTGACGGGGTGACATACGCGGACGTTATTCTAGCTGGGTGGCTATGTTGGGTCAGGAATCTTTGGGGAAAAGATGGGAAGGAGTGGAAGGAAATTGTGAGATGGCATGGTGGTCGGTGGGGAAGGATCATGACGGAGTTCGAGAAATGGGAGCAAGTCGAAGGCACAGAGACTCCTAAGGCAAGGTTCGTCAGACCCAATATCCAACCCATACCCTATGATATTGCTTTCAATATTGACTTTCCGACGCAGACTCTGAAAGATCTCATAGGCAGATATATGACTGGTTGTGTATTGGAGCTGAACTGCCGTTGTAATCAGTATATTGACATGTTACACCCATAAATACCTTTGAAGCCTCCACTACCGTCTTGTCACATTAGATGGCTTCGTCTCGGTCTAAATTGACGCAACACCCACCTTCCAAGTGGTTTGGATGTGTTATGTAGGTCGGATTCAGGTTGAAGGAGCTACGGCTAATTCCGGCGCGTTTTTCCGAGGCAGCATATCGCCATCATCGGCGCATCGGCGCCATTGTCTTCCACAACGGTGAGTGCATTGTGCAAGTTGTTGGGGGGGGGGGGGGGGGGGGGGGGGGGGGGGGAAAGCTCATGTTTCAGACCGTACTTCATGGGTGCATCAATATAAATTGGCTTATTGAGCCCTCTATGGATAGTTGCGTCATGAACAAAGTCACCTGCAGAAGATGCAAGATGTAGGGAAAGCAAACTCGGCAAGCAGCTAGCTCTAAAAAAGTGTGACGAGTTGGAGGCGGCCCGCGAGTTGAGTCCTTCTACAGCTCGCTCTCACCACAGCGCCTCAATCTCCCAATCGTGATCCGAGGGCACGATGTTGGCTGCGATACGGAGACCTCTGAAAGATTGCATTCGGTGAGTGGTTGGCTGTCTGCGCCGCTCTCGGGAATTGTACTTGACAAACAGATGTCTACCCATTTTGAGCCGGCGTGATTTTCTGTGATCATGGGTGAGTCTGATTTAATGATACAAAGCGAGATATCGTCGGCGCGAAGTCTATATGAATGCCTCTCGCAGCGTTTGCGCGTGCCTGTCAAGGAAAACGCTACCTGAGGCTCCTCGCATAGTACCCGGCTTGTTTTTCTAAATCATCAAGCTAAGTCTTACATTACCGATTTACTCTCATAGGTACGGGCTCCATTTATATTCTATTTCATGGCTTTCCATACGAGAGTGGGTCAAATGTCATGAACGCCTTCAGCGCCCTGTTTTTCTTTCTCAATCTTGTCATCCTTATGGTTGTCATGATCACTAGCGTCACTCGCTATCTCCTATTCCCAGAGGTATGGTTCATCATGATGCGGCATCCAGTACAAAGCCTATACCTCGGCTGTTTGCCGATGGGCTTTACTACACTCCTTAACGTTTCTGTGTCTTTGTTCTATAAGCAGTACGGATTCGGAGGTACCACATTTATTTATGCGATTTGGGGCTTCTGGTGGATCAACAATGTAACCTCCATCCTGTGTTGTTGGGGGGCTGGTACATGTCATGTAAGTGCGTCTTAGACAAGTGTCCGCACCAACTTACACATATCGCGTATCTCACAGGGCAACTAGTCATGATCACTCCCTCAGCCAGATGTCGCCCGTCTGGCTTCTCCCTGTCGTTACTCTCATCGTTGCATCGTCTTCAGGAGGCGTTCTCGCCCAAGCTATCGGGCCCGTATCTCCATCTCACGCTCTTCTCACCATCACTTTCTCAATATTCCTGGTTTCTGTCGGCCTCTCGCTTGCGCTCATGATTCTCACGATTTATCTCTATCGCATGATTCTCTACAGGCCTCCTCAAGATATGTCCGTGATATCTGCCTTCGTTCTACTTGGTCCTACTGGGCAGGCGGGCTTCTCAATCATTTTTGATCGGAGAGAATTTGAAGGAGCTACTCCCCGTTGCGAATAGCTCTTCGCCGTTTCTGGGCAGCACCAGTGCAGGCGACATCGTGTACGCTGTGTGCATCTGCATCGTATTTATCATGTGGTCATTAGCGACAATGTGGTTGGTCTTCGCGTTGCTCAGCCTCCAGAGCGTTGTGCGGAAGACACGATTCCCGTTCAGGATCTGTTTCTGGGGGATGATTTTCCCCAATGTCAGTCCATCTGCTCCGCGTATATCGCTTCTTGCGTGTTTGCTAAGTACCAATTATCTAGGGCGTACATGCGAACTTGACGATCACGCTCTACCGTGTACTCGACGTGCGCTTCTTCCGAGTGTGGGGTGCTGTCTATGCCGTGCTCACGTTTGCTGTATGGTCCATCGTCTTCGGACAGCCATGATGGTCCGCACTGTGGAGATATTTGCGGCGCCATGTCTGGAAGATACCGATATGGGTGCCGCGGGTGATGACCTCAGCGAGCGTGAAAAGTTGGAAGGAGAAGCGCGGTGTTCGATACCGCAGCATAAGGCGGCGCACGCTAGTACGAGTACTGTGCGTCCCTGAGCCTGCGTTCGTCTAAGGGTCGCCGGAGACGCGGAAGCTGGCAGCAGTCGTTGCGGCTGACGTGCAACAGCTCCGCTGAGATAGAAATCGTGCGGATGCAATCAAAGAAGAGAACAGATAGACAGAAGCGTCTGGGAAACGGTCAGCAGACGTTGGATGATATGTCCGTAATGCATAATCCGGATTAAAAACGGAAGTCGAGTTTCCCCCGTTCTACATTTACCAGGTCAACTTTTCCTTTCATACCTTAATTGTATCTGTGGTTGTAATGAATGTACCGACTTGGGTTCAAGCGCTGTTGGTGGCCCAGTACTCAGTGTTCGGTGCAAGAGGCGCAACCCCAAGAGAGTAATCGCCGTCCCGCGCGCCGGATCCGGCAAAGACTTCCGGCTTCGCATTTCCGATCTCGAAGGTATAAACACTCACCGAATCGCCATGAGTCCGTGTTCCCCTCTCGTTCGCCATCCCCCTCGGACGACGTTGAACGATGTACTTCAAGTCGCTTTACCCTGAAATCCCACATATTCCAGACATCAATTACGTCGACTTCTTACTTGCGCGCCCGGAGGTTCAGCAGTGGCCAGACTTCCCGGCCTACATAGACGGTATCACAGGCCAGAAAAGGGGGTTTCGAGAATTCGTAAAGCGCATCGAGGATGCTGCGACCTCTCTAGGCGCTCCAATAGAAGAGGGGGGGATGGGGCTCAGAGGGGATCGCGGGGAGATGGTGGGAGTCTTGAGCGAGAATTGTTTAGTTTGTGTCTATTCCTGTCAACGTCTGACCGACGGTCTGACCAGCGCTCAGGACTACCCAACTATCTGTTTGACTCTTTGCAAAATCGCAGTGCCCTTCGCACTGCTCCCCGCATTTTCCACTCCGTCGGAAACGACCGCCCTACTGCGGCTGGCAAAGGTCACTCGAATATTCGTCAGCCCAAGACTGCTTTCCCTCGCAAGGACCGCTGCGAAAGAACTTGGGTTGGCAGATGATCGAATCTATGTTTTGCATGGTCGGGGCGATGGAAGGAAGACTCTCCCGGACCTGATCAATGATTCCAGGGCGAATAAAATTCCATCTGTCGCTACGCGCGCAGTGAACAAAGACACCCTAGCATATCTGGTATTCTCCAGCGGGACAAGCGGATTGCCCAAAGGTAACCTATTTCTCGATTTTGAGGCAAGCGTCTGCTCATGATCATGCAGCTGTCATGATTTCGCATAGGAATATGTGCTACTCTTCTATGCAGCCAGCTATCACGAGTGCCGAGGTAGCGAGGTGTGTTGCGGTTAGTATTCGTTTTTCGTCATATCGTTGTCGTATCATGACAACTTCGGTTCTGCAGCCGAAGCCATTGGATACGCCTGGCGGGTATCCCGTCGCCATAGCTTTCCTACCGCTCTACCATGCGATGGGCTTGCACAGCTACGTCTTCCGTGCATTTTTATCGCCTTCAACAGTCATTATCCTTCCCAAATGGGACGTCGATCTTGCACTCAGCCTGATACCGAAGTGCGTACGCCCTAGCTGCCCGTGCGCTGCTAAAGACCTTGCATTCTGAACCCGGTAGTGTAGGTATCGTGTATCCCACCTCTCATTCGTGCCATCCATCATACAGCAGCTAGTGGCGTCGTCGAAGCTGGACAAGGCAGACTTGAGCAGCATCGCCGTCATAGGAAGCGGAGCAGCCCATCTACCTAGGGAGTTGAGAGACAAATTGGGCAAACATGCGATCAATGCGAGAGATCACTATGAGGGTATGTAATATTTCACGAGGTTTGGGGTTCAAGGCAATATACCTGACTGTGATTTCTGCAGGTTATGGCATGTCTGAATGTGTCCGTGTCCACATTGTTTTTTCATGACGTTTTTGCTCATCATTGGCTTCAGACTATTTCGGCGCTGTTTACACCTTTTGCCGGGATGTTCGACAATCGTTTCAAAGACGCCCGATACATGACAGGGATCCTCCTCCCCGGGATGGAGGCGCGGATCATCCGGGAGGATGGGAGCGAAGCAGATTACAACGAGCCTGGACAGCTTTTGCTGCGTGGGAAGAACGTCGCGATGGGCTACTGGAACAACGAGAAGGCCACGAAGGAGGCTTTCTTGCCCGATGGCTGGTTGGTCACGGGCGATCGCTTTAAGGCAGATGAAAACGGCGCATTCTAGTGCGTGTTGGATTCCCGCTCATCCGCTGCGTCGGAACATTCGAAGCTGACTCTTCGCAAAAATCAGCTATGTTGACCGAGCAAAGGTTGTTCTCGGTCCTGGTGCTTTATTTCGCGGCTAACCCACCTCGCAGGATACGTTGAAAGTCTCGGGGACCCAAGTCTCACCAACCGAAATCGAAGACACGCTCCTCCAACACCCCGAGCAGCTCATTAGCGATGCTGCAGTCGTCGGCGTGAACGGCAGCCGCATGACAGACGAGAAAGTGCCCCGCGCTTGGATTGTCCTGACCGACGCAGGGAAGCAGCGCGGGTCACAGGCGGTGTTCACGGCCCTTGACATATGGGTGAAAGAAAGACTGAGCCGGCACAAATGGCTGAGGGGCGGTTATCAGGCCGTCAACGAGGTCAGCACGGTTTATGTCCTCGTGTTAAATGTATTGACAGCTCGCGTCGCTCAGATCCCGAAGTTGCCTACCGGCAAGGTGCTCCGTCGCGTACTCCTTGAGGAATACCTAAGGGCGCAGCGTGAGGGACATGTGGTTCGGACGAAACTATGAGCTGTGTCATACAGCCTTGTCATCGTCGTTGATGATTTGTAAACCGAAGGACTGTGAAGAGACTTGAATTGTACTATCATACACATGTATTTGGATCAGAAGACAGTCAGTCAGGGGCTGTTCACTAACCTATCGGGACTCATCATATTGGACTAGGTTGGACTTATCGTAGGAAGGTAACAATGTATTGAGGAGTACGAAAAATTGAACCGCGCATGCAACATGGCCTATGTGAGATCGCTAAACACCACCGCCACTCTTCTCGACCGGAATAGCTAATCTGTTAGACTTGGCCACACTCTTCGCAAGCGGCGCGAACGAGACGTCCTTCAGCCCTGCACAAATCTATGATGACCGGGGCTCAGCTGCCTTCTTTCTCGGAAGAAGCGAAGCAAGCTACTCACCTCGACGAACTCATCGAAGCCGACTCTCTTCCTATTTGCGAACCCGGTCTCTTCGAGCACATAATCGAAGTCCTTCGGCCTGATACTCTCGTACCCGGGCAGCGTGGCGATCAGCTCCCCCAAAGCGTCTTTCTCCAGCACCTGCTCGGCGTCAGGAGCACTGTCGACCTGTTGTGCGCGCACAACGAACGCCTTGCGCAGCTCGTCGACCTCACCAGGCTCGAACTGCGCGCGGCTGTACGACCCAGAGACGTGCCGCGCGCGGCTCCTATCCGCAGTACCGCCGAGCTGCAGCGCCCCGCCGATCTTGTTCAACAGCCCCGCCGGCTCGTGGAGCGTGGGCGGCGCGACGTTGGGCGAGAGACCCATGGACTGGAGGAACTTCGTAGCACCTACAAGCTCGGACTGCTTGCGCGCACGGTTCCAGTGGAGTTCCTCGGACATGATTTCGACGACGCGGGGGAGGGCATCGAGGGCGGCTTGTGCGTTCAGGAAGGAGAGGCGGCAGCGGCGGGCGATGACGTCGACGGCGGTGAGTGCATACTCGTGGCGGACGGCGTAGCGCACTTCTGCTTCGATGACTAGAAATCAAAGCGAAATCAGAAAGCAAGAAAAATCGACGAAAAGGAAGGCGTACAAGGGTATTGTGGTGCTAAACGAACGCCGTAGAGAGGCCATGAATCGCCGGTCGGGGAAGCAAGAGACAGGACTGTCCATGCACGGTCGCCGTAGTTGTCCGATAGATGTTTCGCAACTTCCGTGTCGAGACCGTACTAAGGAACAATGCATAAGCTTACAGAATTTGAACGCGAACAAAGTTGGCTTACCCGCTGGATCAAGCCGATGAACATATTCCTACTCCATCCATCACTTCCGACCAGCCTCACCTGCTCCGTCACGCACCCGCTCTTCACTCTTCCCTCCAAACCGAATGCCTTCACAGCTTCATCAACGGTCTCTTGCGCCATAGACCGATACGTCGTCCACTTGCCGCCCGCAATCGTCAAGAGCCCAGAGTCCGAGACGTGAATCATGTGGTTCCGCACAAGACCCTGTGTGCTGCTGGCCGAGGGGTTCCGCACGAGCGGCCGTAGCCCGCTCCATGCGCTCAACACGTCCCCGCGGCGTACTTTGATATCCGGAGAGAGGTAGCGGCGGACCTCCTCGAGAACCCAGCGGATTTCCTCTTCTGCCGCACGGGGCTCGGTTTCGACAGCCGCAGGCGCATCGGTTGTCCCCGCGATGGTGTTACCCTGCCATGGGAGGAAGAAAATGACGCGCCCGTCTGAGGTGGCGGGGTCGAGGAGACCCATTGTGCGTGGGGAGTAGTAATTTGGGAGCGTGATATGTATTCCAGAGGATGCTTGGACTATAGGCTTGTGTTCCGGGTTGTCGAGGGTAAGAAGAGCATCTGAGAAAGGACCTGTAGCATTGATGATACCCTGTCGCGCCTCGTCAGTCGCTGAAACGGGGTGACTGCTTAGGTGAAGAACGAACCTTAGCTTTCACGTCCCATTCTTCACCAGTAAGATTGTCCTTGAGACGTGCGCCAGAAAGCTTGCCGTCAGCTCCTTTGTGCAGTTTTGTCACCTCGACTTTGTTCGCGACGGTTGCACCAAGCTTGACAGCCGTCATGATCAGCGCCATGTTCATCCTCGAGTCATTGTGTTGTCCTAATGACAGTGAGGACCACGTTTTTAGAAAGGGCCAAAGAGAACCTACCATCATAATACACAAGAGCGCCTACAAGGCCGTCACGTTTGAGCATTGGGAAAGTTTCGAGAGCCTTGCCCTTGCTCATGAGATAAGATGATTCCATGTTCTCTTTCCCCGCGAGAATATCGTACATCTTACAGCCCACCCAATAATATGGTACTTGCCAGTATCTGCCAAAAAAACATCACGGTCAGCGCAAGTTCCCAATCGAGTATGTACATATACCACGTTTCCGTGGGGGGCTTGCGTATCTAAACCGAGTGAAAACGTCAGACGCACTTGTATATTGGTAGCATGATTGGAAGCATGTGCGACAGATAGGGCGCGGTTTGAAGGAATATCCGACGCTCGTGAAGTGCCTCCCTGACGAGCTTGTACTGCTCATAGTCAAGCTCCATGACTGCCTTTTGAAGATATCGCACACCGCCATGAACGAGCTTCGTCGATTTCGACGAGGTACCTGTGATTTTGCTCATTGAAGCAATAAGTAAACATTCGAGAGCAGTACGGCTTACCTGCACTGAAATCATCTCTTTCTACCAGCGCGACCTTGAGACCGCGACTGGCAGCATCAACAGCGACACCAGCACCCGTCGCACCTCCGCCGACGATCAATAAATCAAACTCTTGCTCGCCTCCCAACTTCGTAGATTCTCTCAAGAGATTCAGGTTGTGTTCCCTCGACGGGGGAAGCCATGGCGGTGGTGGTCGTCTCGTCTCCCTCGTGGACTCGGGATAGGCTGGCCCGGAATTCAAGTAATAATACCCGCCTCCGGCAGCGGCGGCGGTCGCTGCACCGGCATATGCCAGAGCTCTACGGGAGAAAAGAAAGCGGGTGCGACGAAGCATCGGCCACGGCAATTGAACGTCGTTCGCAACGACGGAGAGGACGGGGAGATGGGGGCGGGGAGAGAGGAAGGAGGGATGAGTCGAGTCGGAGCGAACATAACCTTTAGCACGCATTTCTGAATTTCCCCGTGGGGAATAACTTGTGCCGGTCCGGCAGCCGCTTCCCGGTCCGATGAAGCGCCCAGGCCGAGCAACGTTCGTCTTTCACAGTTTCGGCTCATTCCATGGCCATTCATCACGATGAATGAAAGTCTGGACCTGTCTTATAATGGCCGACAGTTACATGATGGCATAGCACTGGCATAGCACATATTTTTGAATGGGAGTTGCTGTTCAGGTAAACATCTATTGCGCGCCTTTGACACACCGTTTTACGATCCCCCGAACAAGCATCGTCGAGGGCCGATGAAAGAGTATGCAAGTTCACACACTGTTCCGGTAACCCGTTATTCCATCATTGAGCTCAATTTTGAATCGAAATCGTCCCGATATGCCTACCCAACTCGAGTCTCGGGCAACACACATATGATCTCTGGGAGAATACTTTGCTAAACCGCATCATAAGGGTCCTTCTCCCAACCGTGATATGGATACACAGGCCTCGGTGCCTCGAGGAAACGCGATCGTTCGTGTGCTCGTCCCTCTGCATGACCCCGATCTGGGGTTAGGGTCTTGCAAGATTTTGGTACCGAGAGAGTTGACATAGCGTCGCGCGCTTTCAGTGTTGGCTCTGGACGTTGGGTATGTGGGACGACACCCGATTTGAGTAGGAGAGAGTTGTTGAGAGAGGAGCTCATGAAGAGATAGGGGTCTGCGCAAGACAAAGAAGGGATGAGTATCGACTAGAGGAAGATGTGATTCTAGAGTCATTTCACTGCACCTTTTTCATGGTGTTCCGCGGACATGCCGAGGGATCTTGGTTGGTGTGTTTGAGTTCGACGGAGAGTCGGACGAGATTGCGACAGAGAAGAGAAAGAGAGTGTCGGCTCGGAGTTTTTGCGCTTCGCCTTGAACATTTTTCGCAAGCGAAAAATCACAGGGGTCGTCGCCAAGACAAAAAACAGCAAAACCAAAAGCGCAAGAGCGACTGAAAGAAACGTCAGGGTGTTTAATGGTGTTCGCTGTTAGGAATGAAAAGAAAACACGCACCGACAACGACTAAATCTGCCCAGCACAGCCGAAACCAGCCGGCCAGGGGGTGGCAGACCTGTCCAGGGGAGCCCTGAGGACCAGAAGGCATGGCGGGAGATCTTTCAGCGACAGGAGTGTGGAGTGACTTAGGGGAACAGCGGAGCCGCCAGAATGGAGAGAAAATTGACAGCCTTCCAAACCGGGCTGACGGTCTACGCGAATGACACCTTGGGAAACTCTCGCCTTGAGCACGAGAATCCATCTGAGACCGATCCAGTCCTGCGTTGCATAGACTGTCAGGTTAGTCCGAAGATTCAACGCTGACAATGGGGTCTCGGTTGGCCCCTTCGAGCAGGTATGAGACCCCGTTATTGGTCCTTAAGTCTGAGAAAGTGAACACAGACCAGACTCTGATGTTGCAAAACAGACCGTCATGGACATGAATAAAACAGCGATGACGATTTTGTCTCAAGCCAAGACTGACATTCATACTCATACATGCAACTCAACGCGCTGGCAATTGTGAAGCCCAGGGATACGCTTCCGGATGAGCCGGGAAGGGCGAGATATCGCTGAAGTTGACCGTAGATGGAGTTCCGAAGAACACTTTCTGTAGGAACGGTTGGATGAGCGTGCTGCAGGTCAAGCGAAGGTCAACGTCCTAGGAAACATCTAACATTTTGTACCTGTACTTACTAGCCCGTGTTTCCGCAATGCCCATCGTCCGGTGGATGACGAACATCGATTGCAATATTTTCTCCCACACCAAGCCAGTCGTATACGACCTTTGCTGCCTCGAACGTTACACCCATAGACCCCTCAGGGTTAGTCTAAATACGTCATGAGACCTTTGTTATAAAGGGTTCTAAACGGCGCACACTCACCCACCAATCTTCCTGCCCTTCATCCCAAATGACAGCGCGCTGAAAGGTAGGTGAAAGATTATGATTGCCTGTCCAAACAATAGCATCAAATTCCATACCGGAGCTATCAACGACACCATCTCGTGCGCATCGAACGGTAGATGACTAGAGTTAGCAGTGAGGTTGACAAATTGACCTAGGACACTGTTGCTCCAGTACGGGAAACCACCAAATATATTGTTGATCTTCTCCGCTGCGCCCTCTGCATACAACCTCAGGTTTTACATAATCGGAAATCGTTCAAGACGTACGGGATTCATAGTAGAACCGCCAAGGGCCGACACCTTCCTCCCCACTGGAGAGCGCGAGAGTCAACTTGATCTAGACACTAGTCAGCGGACATAGGAAAACAAACTAAGCGAGACGTACTCTCTCGTCAAAGATGCCTGCAGCAAGCGCCCCCTTCCCATACCTCGAACAACCAATGGCACCAGCAGACGTGGCGTCGATCTCGGGAACGAGTTTCTCAATCGCGTCCAATATACGATGATATCCCCAAGCCCATGCGGTCAACGTACCTACGACATTGGCGATGAACATCAATAAGACAAGATGTACCAGCTTATACTGACCGATATCGCTGCCATTATACAACGTCCAAAAGGCGCCTGTCCTCGCTGTGGAGTCCACTGCGACGTCACCAACGTTAAACGTCGCGAGCGCGACACCCGACGCCAAGAACGGCGCAGTTGGTATCTCGCCCGGGTTGATCACGACTGGCACAGGGTTCTGCGCGCTCGCGGTGACGTTCGTAGGGAATGTCAGCGTTGCCGGAAAGCTCGCGGATTTGCGTCCGACCGACACCGTTATGTTGAGCGCGTTCCCCGAGCGCGTCGCCTTCACCGTCTCGGCGGCATGGTCAGGGTAGAAGCCGTACAGGTATTGCTGGACAAGCGTGAAGATCTCTTGTTTGCGGCAGGCCCAGTCAGCGGTGGAGCGGACCCTGTCGGGCGAGAGGCGGAACGTGAATGGATCGGGAAGGAGAGGTATGATAGGTAGGTCTGAGGGCTGTGGAAGGGGAAATCGTATTGGTGCACATGCAGATGGGCGTTCAGCTGCATGGGCGAGGTAAGAGGAGGCGATTAAGACGAGTCCTGCGAGAATCTTCATGATACTGTATCAAGATCGCGAAATGGATCCTATAAGACTAGTCCTGCACTCGTCACTTTAAGTATGCAGCTTAGCGTTCTTCGAAGCCTGGTAGCGTAGATTGTGCGGAGAATATGGGTCATGAGCAAACAGTATGAGAACGAAATCAGGATCACACCGATCGTCATCTGACAGAAACGGCGCGGGTAGAGTCCTGTATATCTTTAGACAAGGTCATCTAAGGTTCGATGTGTGCAAGTTGCGAGCGACGGCGACTGTGGAAAGACATTTATCCAGTAATTGCGGACGCGTGATACAGTACGAGTTGCCTGAGTATGGAATCGATGACGACAGCGAGAAAGCGCGCCTCTAATCCTTCCGAGTATACGCCGCGGTTTGTTTCTTCTGTTGGCGTGGATGAGTGGTGTCGAGGATCATTGACGGTGCATACAGCATGGACCAGAGAGGCTGACTTTGTAAACTCTGGAGCGGCAAGCAGAAGAAGAGGATTGGTAGCAAAAAAGCGAGCAGCATCCAATTAACCAAGGCGGTCCGAGAAGGACACGAAGGGGTAGGCTAGACGGAATACCAGAGATTCAGGGAGCTTCGGTGGGCGATGCTGCTGCTGCACAATTCAGTTGATGAGCACGCCAGGAAGATCAAGGAGTATTGAGTGCCTCCACCGGCCCGTTGAGAGATAGGTTATGGATCAAAGCATAGCGATGAGTACACCATCCATTCGACGCCCAGCATTCGTCAGTCTGCTGAGAGCGCAAGCGAGGACTCTCTGGCATCGAAATAATACCGAACAATGTATTTGCTACTGTAGTTGGACGTTCGTTGATAAATCGAGTCTGATTGCGATCGCGGTAACCGACTTGGAGGAAGAGGGCAAGATGGGAGGAGAATGGTGGGAGGATGTCATTTTTAAATCTCCGAAATTCCTGGTCTGGCGATCGTACTACCGACTAGCAGCACTGTCTCTTGCTGTCTTTACTCCCTCTATATTCTCCAATGCTGTCCTAATTCTTCTGAACTTGGCCGGTAACCACACCCCAATTTGACGAATGGTCCAAGGAGGTCCAGAGACACAATGTCATGAAGTTTATTCGGTCACAGACGACTCGACGATTCGATCTATGCGATATAAGTTTCGTGAAGCTTTTGCTGCAGGCTGGTGAGTTCAGTATACTGCCCCTCTTCCCTATTAAAAGATTGATTTCATTCCCTCAACGATGAGTCGATGACTGTGGTGGTGATTGCCTTCACGGCATCCACTCCAAAGACTTTCGTGGTCGCAGCAAGCCTGCACGAACAAGATCGCAACGGCTGTAGTGCACCGCCTTGTTTCCCTCACCGAGTCACCTCTTGGATGTTCAGAGTCTAAGCCCTCATCTTAGACTTCTTGTCCATACGAGGTAGGCCTCAACTGCTCCTGCGAACGCCGCCTTGCTTTCCAATACGATACGAACGGATGCCGCTTCCTCCGCTCTGCATTACAGAGTCTTCTTTCTCATGCAGCCTTGTAGGCGAGTACTCTGATTTTTGACCAGCAAAGTATTCTCACCGTGGTTGTATACCGTGACCCACTCAACTCGAGTGAAAATGTCGATCCCGCCTATCGATGGCTTCATCAGTGTCGAGAACCATGCATCAACGTATCAAGACGCAGGCAGTAGACGATGTTGTAATGCAGGAGCATTGGTAGGGAGAGACGACCCAGGTGAGATGGTTTTCGTTTTATTTTTACATTCCCACACGGCTCATTGTTTATCATCCAGTCGGGACCGTAATGCGGAGTCATTGTCAATGTTTACACGTGTTTCTGCCTGTTTGGTGGGTATAAAAGACTCGTCGAGGGGGCTTTCGAGGCGCGAGACCTTTTGTATTCGCACCCCAACTTCACTGCACCCAATTCATCACTTTCGATAACTTGCCACTTCGACAATCAGTCAACGCGTCGATCAAACACGCGCACACGCTGATTGGCGCCTATCGTGATCTACTCTCCCCACAACCGCATCCTTTGTGTCCATTGTGATCCATCGCTAAACATTCAACGGCTGTCAAAGCGTGCGGAGATAGCAGTCCAGCCTGTCCAGGTATAGATTCTGTCTAGATACAAGGGTGTCCATCATCTCACCACGCCGACAGACTCTCAGGAAACCCATAAACGATATGAACAACCCGTCTACCCCTATCGGGCCTGCCCTAGATGGTGGCAGTCCCATCGATCCTTCCAAGAACATGCCACCGTCAACCCTTGAATGGGTCGAAAGGGTCCGTCGAGTGAACAGGCTCGGCGCTTCCCACGCCGGCCAAGGACCTTCCTTATTGAATCGTGCACCGGCTCATGCACCGATGTCATTGACAACTCGGTTGCCTATCGTCCCACCAAGAACACACAATGTCAAGGAAGGCGCGTTTACGATAGATAATAACATCATCAATATTCATGTGTCCGACGGTGATGAAAGTCGGCGCCCACCACCTGATCATTGCGAGAATGCAAAGTTTTCGGTGTTTAAGCCTGTGGCTCTTGATGACAAGGTGTCAGTTAGATGGAGGAGGTCAATTGGAAGGTATCTAGCAGTAGAGACTTTAAAGAAAGATTTGAATGGTATGTTTATGAATGTTGACATAATGTCTACATGTTGGTTACTGATTTTTTTGATATTTATAGCCAAAGAGCCAGTATGGACACTCAAACAATTTCCAAAAGGATATGCATTATATGACCATCAAACAGGAAGAATATTAGAGAAAAAAAATCCTAGACATGATTTTTATCTTTATGGTATGACTTTTGCTTGCTTAATCAAAGATATAAGCCTATAATGTTTTTTAGGACATACCCAGCGCTTTCGGTCTCCAGAAGAATTTGTGCTTCATGTGGAATGGCTGATGTGCAATATGCCTCTTAAGAGCAATGGTCATCCTAATTGTCGGTGCAAATATTGTGGCAAAACGAAGCAATTGGATATCAATGCCAAGCTTTTAAGGAAAAGGGTTTCCATTCACAATAACAATCACAATTTAGGAGAAAGAAGAAGAAGATGACACTTCAAGACTTTAGAGCCACCTATTAAGGTGAAGAACTATACTCATCTTGATATGGATTGCACTTAATATTGAATATCCAAGCTATTTTATAGGGGTATGCATAATTAATATTAAAATATGCATATTACTAATCAAGCAGTTTTTTAGGTGCTTTATATTTTGAAATCTTCAAAAAGACAGCTATATTATGCAAACCTATTCTCTGTCACTGAATATACTTGAAAAAATATGACTTGCTCTTAACATTTTTTATTTATGATTCTTATTATGTATTACTAGTTATTATTTATTAAAAAAATATTATTCAAAAAAATTATATAAGTATAGGAAAGGTAAAAAAAAAATGACAAATTTTAGTAATAATAAAGCAAAAGGAAAGTTTCAAAAAGGTTTTAAAAAGATAAAACTCAAGGTATTAGCTACAATATATAAGTAATTGGAGAGACAATAACTAAAGATTATATAGAACCAAAATAGTTAATAATAGGTAATAACTGAATAGTCTAACAACAATCTCTAGAATAAAAAGTATGAATATTCTTAATATAGAATATGTTGTGATATGGCCTATCAGGCCTCTTAGGACATTTATTCTAATAAAAGCAGCACAACACATACTAGATAGTATTATATGGCATATACAACAAGGTATCTAGTATTGTTTTCCAAAAGACTAATATAACTAATATATCATAATTATTATTGGTAAAGGGATTCAACAAGGTTAAGAGACAATAATAATAGTAGGCTTAGGATTATATGTTATGATCATGACTTATTGGGCCTACACAGCTGTCTATACTGATATGATCATCACAACTACCAGGTGGCCTCATACCTTGAGGCGTACACGAAGGTACAAATATCATCTTTGGTCATCCACTCCCAATGGATCACCCATTGTTGGTCGAGTATTATGGGCCTATTGCAGTGGGCAACTTTCCCCACTTTACAAACTATTCACACATAGGCATGGAGCTCCTTAACCCCTTGGTCAGAAAGAGGCAAGCAGAGAAGCAAAAGTAGTCATTTCAGAAAGAGGAATGACTTAGAGAATACCTATGGGATATATATATAGTATTCACACACCCCTCCTAAAGTAGCATATAAGGCCCATAGAATAGGCTAAGGATCTGTAGTCTATTCTCTTCATTCCAGTACTGTCTTCCTACAGTACCCTTCTGTTATCACACTATCTTGCTACAGTACACACTATTGCTACCCTATAATACACCTCTGGCTCCTGTGCTCCATGTACAGTCAACACCATCGTTCCACCCTTCCTCCATGAGTGACCTAGGGAAGAACCTCCTACTCTTGGGGTTACTGAACAAGCAGTTCATAACACTATATAGGTATATATACTATTATATACTGGGTTAGATAAATATAGATAAATAGCATAATAGTTGATATTGATAAGAAAGCAGTGGTTGTAAAATGACTAAGAAAAGTATTAGGACCACATTCTAATACATGCTTTATATAAGACTAGGAAAGGATAGTCATGTAGTATGCTTGCATAACAGGCTCACACTATAAAAGACTCTGGGCCTATTAATATGCTTACACATAAACACTTATGATATATAACTCATTTACAAGCTTTGGCTTGAATGCTTACTTATGCCAATCACAATTGAGACTTGATACTCACTGATGTGAATAGTCATTTGATATAGTTGCTATATTAGAATACATTGCAGATTATAAATAACATATCTCAATTATTCAGCTTACTCAGTATTTAGAAGCACAGACCAGATCCTGGTCTAGCCCTAGACAGCTTATATATATAAATAGCTAAGATGAACTTCCAAGAAGCTTAGCTTGTTCACTTTGCATACAACTCAATCTCTATATAGTGCCCAGCATCTGGCTACCTTCATAGCTTATACATTGCAAACTCTGCTAGATTCCAAAGTATTATACTTAGTCCAATGAAGCACTAAACTTGTTCTTAGGATGGCATCCTAATACATGCTTTGTATGAGGGCAGAAAAGAAGGTCAGGTATCTTATCCTAGACTATACATTGATAACTAGAACTATGACTTGACATACATCCAGGCACATGACTTAGGATATGGTCATGAGCTACACATATGACTTAGGCTTAGACTGATTATTATTTATATGCTGACACATAAATGCTTACAACTATTATGACCATGACTTATTGGGCCTTTATGGCAGTCTATTCTAATAGAATCATCACAACTATTAAACGGCCTCCCATTATGAGGCATACATTAAAGTACAGATATTATTCTTGGTCATCTACTCTTAGTAGACATACCCATTGCTAGTCAAGTATCATAGGCTAGACACAGCAAATGGCCAATGGCAGCCTATACTACTCACACATGAGCATGAAGCTCTTTATCCTCCTAGTTGGAAGAAGACAAGCAGAGAAGCAAGAGTAGTCATTCTTGGAAAGTAATGACTTAGAGAATACCTATGGTATATATATACTGGATTCTCACTCTCTTTCCCAAAGTAGTATAAAAGGCCCATAGAATAGGCTAAGGTTCCTTAGTCTATTCTCTTCATGCTACTGTTATACTATAGTCTTTATACTTGGGCAGTCTTTATACTGTCTACTTCGTCTTATTGCCCATTGCTGCAATATATATTTGGCTCCTGTGCTACACATATAGTCAAGACCATTATTTTACTCTTCCTTTATGAGTGACCTAGGGAAGAACCTCCTATTCTTGGGGCTACTGAACAAGCAATTTGTAACAATGATATTATGACTCATTCTTCTCCTTTTTATATGTGGCTTACTGATGTTGATCATGATTGAGTTCCAATTTGATATTAATGTGGACAGACATTTGATATACTTACTATATATGGTTATATTGAAGAGCTGTGGAGTTTAAACTAACGACTGTAGATTACTTAATATTTAGAAGCACAGACCATATTTTCATCTAGCCCTAAATAGCCTATACTATAAATAGCAGAGCTGAGCTTCTTAGAAGATCAGCTTGTTTACTTTGTATACATCTTGATCTTTGCACTGTGCCTGGCATCTGGCATCTTTCAGCCCACACATCACAAACTCTGCCAGATCCAAAGAATCATACTTAGTCTAATAAAGCACTAGATTTGTCTTAAAGCTCTCCTCATCCTCTACCACCTGCAACCTATCAAGGACTTACTGCTTATTGAGTCATCTATTAGAATCTATCAAAAGTCATCTGTTGTATCAAAGAAAACCTCCTAGTACCCAATGAACATCATCCTATCATTAATTAATATCTTTTCTACTTATTTAAAGATCAGGCTGACAGTAATTAAGACTTCCTAGTATAAGCCCAAAGCCATGCAATAGTCTTTATTTGTTGGGCTGTCCATATTAGCCCAGGGAACCCCTCTTAGTGCATCAAGTGCACATAACAAGCCTAGCGGTGATACGCTAGCAGTGGCTCTAAGTGCTGATCACAATACTAAAACAACCTCTAATGTAGGGGTGCTGGAGCTAGTATCTGATACACAAGGAATTGTTAGTTAGGACTTGAGAAAGCAAGGGCACACTAAAGAGTAATAAGGAGGGTGAGATTAAAGTGCCCAAACAGTTTTGGGACTGCACTGAACACCGACCAAATGTTTAGTCGGTTGAGTCAGGTCAGAGAGTCAATTAGTAATGCAAAGGTAGTTTTATGACCAACAACTACATGTTTCAAGAGCCACATAGGACTCTGACAAAATGAGGGAGGATGAGGGGTACAAGTGAAGAAATGAGTATAAATACAAACAAGGCTAAATAACGAGGATGACAAGTTTTCGGAAGTTGATGAAAATGATTTCAATGGTTGAGATGAGTACAAATGAGCTCTAAACTATGGGGTGCGAAAGCTGGTTTATTCCAGAGTTGTATGTAGGTTTTTATAATAAACAGAGCCCCTAAGTAAAATATTAAACACAAAATGAGAGTAGATGTCAAATGGGTGCCCAGCCCTAGCAATCAGAGAAGATAAGAAGGTAGGTGAGATGTCCATATGGGTTCTAAAGGTGATAAGGTAAAAGTTAATCAGCAATGGCAAAATCCCAAATGTTTGAGATCCGTTGCCCAAGTGTAGGTAGTCAGAATAGGCATTGGTGAGCCAATGAAAATAAAAAAGGCACAATGTATGACTAAGGTGGCCAAGTAAAATAGCACAAGATCGCATTTGACTGACCATATAGAAGTTGGGAAGATAAGCAATAAGAACCAACTGACTCACAGAAGACATCAACCAACACAGAATACTGGCTCCAATCTCGTAAACACCTATCATAATACTCCTATGCAGTCATGGTAAGTACATAAAGTATGGGCAAACTGACCTAAGTGCTGCCAAATGTCTTTTGGTGGGTTATGGTCAATTGGGTAGGGACTGACCATGTTCAGTGCAAGTTGGCATCTTCAGTACTTGTCTAGTGCTGTTCAGTGTCTCCCCAAAGCTTCCCAAATACCTTCCTTAAACCCTAGTATGGGTGCATGCTTATCAGTGGCTTAACACTTGTCTTTAATCCTCACTCACTCTCATTATGCTATTACCCCTCAAGGACTTGCTACCTATTAAGTCCTCTTCTGAAACCCCTCGGAAGTTATCTGTTGAATTGGAGAAGACAGTCTTATAGCAGACAACCATCAACCTCTTATTGAGAAACACCTTCTTCACTTCTTCAAAGATAAGATCGATTGTAATGAGTTCTTTCTTGCTTAAGTATAGTAAAGAGCCATACTATTCACCTATTAGACAGTCACTATTCAGATAGCCTAGGGACCCCTCTACATACCTACAGTTATATGATAAACCTAGCAGTTTAATATTCCTATATTAACTAGTAGCAGGCATCAGCTGACAATAACAACTTTAATAATCTTGTATACAAGGCCAAGGTACCAAGATCTTTACAGCCTTTTGTGGTAGCTGCCAAGCTGCCAACAAAGTGGCTAAGAACATCAATGCATATTTCTCTCTTTCTATGTCCCTTATAAAAATGGCTAAAAAGTTAGCAAAAAAGCTACAGAATAATGGTGCAGGCATATATAAAAGAGAGTAATATGCTAAAATAGCATAGAATGTGCCACATCTTTACCTTTTTATAGATAGAGCAGTAATACTTACTATTTCCTGCTATTAATTAAAAACTTCTTGGTATGGAATTAGTGCTAATATCATGAAATTAGAAACTATCTTTTTAGCCATAGAAAGAGGTAGTTTCCAATTTGGAAGTCTAATCTAATGCTCACAATGTGTTGCTCCCAATTAGGAATTTAGACACTTTTAGATGCTATCAACACTTTTAGATACTTTTAGACATTATTAGATATAATTCAGAGCTAATATAAGGGAGTGGTCTTCTGAATAATTCCCTAATCATTTTCTAGTCTCTATAATATACAAGGGATTTATAGCTTTTTAAGTCCTATGCTAGGTACTACCCAAAGTTATTTATTAGACTAGGAAGAATTACCCTCTTTTTCCTAATCATTAAGAAATCCTCAAAGATTATCTACTTTACCTTTTTAAAAATAAAGCAGATAGTGATTCTAAATTCTCACAAGCTTAAAAATAATCCATTATCTTTATTTATTAGGGCCTTATAATCCAAATAGCCTAGGGAACCCCTTTTAGTGCATTGGTGCATATAATGAGCCTTTAGCTTAATTGTCTACTTTATTCCTAAGTAGTCTTCATACTACTCTATCATTATATTCTTTATATTCCCTTATAATATAGTAAATCTTTCACTCTACTCTATTTATTATATGACATAGGAAAAAACCTCTTACTCTGGGGGTTATTAAACAAGCCGTTTATAACAGAATATATATAGCAAGCAAGGATATCTTTACACAATAAACTTTATGCACCTATTAGAATAGCCAAACTTCAGAGTAAAGTATTTAAGTTTTATTAGTGCGTTAATAAATTAAGTCATTTAAGCAGGACATAATACTATAGGGTCTTGCATAAGCTTCAAAAGAGTCATATGAGAAAAAATAAGTACCTGAGCACTTTATTATGGATATAAGAAAAAAGTGCTGGACCTTCCTGCATAACCCACATCAGGGAAAAGCTCCATATTAAATTAACCATAGTTAAGCATAAATATAGCTATATTTTTACTAGTTACCATTAAGGATTTTTAGCTTACCCCCCCTCTAATCCTGAAATTATAAGATCTAATTAGAGCTAATTAAAGCTAATTTATTATATGGATTTTTGGAAAAATATCAAACAACCCACTCCTATGGTTTCTTTACTACTATTATACCTCCAATCATAGAGTATGTATAGAGCTTACTAATCGAACTAAAGTTGCACCTTATTATAAACTTGCCCATTACTAGAATTGAACCAACAACCTCATGCTTGCACACCCCAGACTAGTGCTCTAAACTACTAAGCCACAAATTCTAAATTATATACCTGGTAACCTAAATATGTTGACATGAATAAGGCAATCTCAACATTTCTGATTTTCTTACACATTCATCTTTTATCTCTTCTATATATAAAGGGATCAATAAATATCCTAAAAATCAGGGCTTTCAATATTTAAATTTGGACACCAGACAACAAAATAGTAAACCAATAGAAAATAAAGAATAAAGTAAAAGTAGAATTGTAGCACTTATATAATTTGGATTTGGGATATGTAAAATTGTAATTAGGTTATAGATTTTAATGGGACTGTAATAATATAGACAATGTCCCCTTAATCACAAATTTGGTCATAAAGTTGATTACAAATAATATATTCTAATTAGCTTAGAATAGTATTTTGAATAATTAGATCTAATTAAGAGAGGAGGTTTTTCCAGATGCACCTGTGATGGTCACTCTCCACTGCTGTCTTTGACAGTGCCAGTCAATAAGTAGCTCTCAGATTCAATGATAAATAGATAGAGACATGGTAAAGTTAAATAAAGTACTACAAAGAGGCGAGCACACGGTGTGCTCAAAGTGATAGCCCTAAGCCATAAGAGCATGACAAGGTTTTGCCAATTGTCCCGGCCCGCAGTGCCCAGTTAGGCAAGTCTTGGTTTAGGAACCCGGTTTTACTCTGATGCAACTCTCTATAAACACAAAATTATTTGAGTCAAGTCAAGTATGTAGAGTATGTTTGAGTTCATCTCCTAAATTGCATAAATATGAAGTATCTAGCAGCTGTTAAGCCCGTTCGGCCGCTTGAAGTCATCAGTATAGACCTTCCCTCCCACCTCGGCGAAGATGTTGAACGAGGAGCTCCCCGCATTGTCCACCTTGAACTCGGCGTTGTACAGGGTGTACAGGCTCGACGCGGAAGAGTTGCTGCTCGCCGTCATGTTGATGGAGGACGGGACCATCTTAAGCATGACAGTTCCGGGCTGCGTCTCGGCGGAGGTATAGTCGATGTAGACTGCCGTGATGGGCTGGTCGTTGCGAACCTGGTCGAGAGAACGATCGACGATGAGCACACACACATAAGGACAAGCCTAAAAGAGAAGAGAAGAGAAGAGAAAGGACGTACCGCGGCGACAGCTTTGATCGTGCCGTCGGAAGTGCAGGATGCTGACGACTGCAGCATGACGACGTCGCTAAAAGGGAAGCCGGCACCGCCGTTGTCGGCCTTGGTCACGGGCCCCCCCGGCGTGCTCGTGTACTCGACGCTGAAGGCGGAGAACCCGACCTTGGGGTCGATGGTGGTGTCAAAGTTGAACATCATGACCGTGCCCGAGAAGATAGTGCCCGGGAACCCTTGTGCGCTCGTGGTTGTGCTGCACCCCTCACAAGCAGCGCCGTTGTGATCGGTCCAGGTGACGCTGCAATAGAAAATCAGGACTTCAGCGACGACATCGGTGCAAACGACTCACTTGACCTCGTAGTCGGAAGTGGACGCAGATTTGTTGGAAGTGAATAACTGCATAGATGCGTCAGTCAAAAGCCATCCTCGACGGCAAAGGAATACACGTACGCGGACATAGCCCCCGAGATGCAGCTGCCCGTTGTCGTTGATGCTCAATTGGACGTTCCAAGGCTTGATGGCTATAGGAGTGATGACGTCTGTCAGCTGGACGCCCTTCGGGACGGTGTCGATCATCCGTGCAAGAAGCTCGGCACAGCGGCTTTGGAAGAGGGTGTTGCTGGAGGCGAGGTCACGCATGGTAGCGTTGCCGTCGGCGGCGAAGATTCGCCCGTCGGAGTTGGTCGTGCTGTTAAAGCCAGTCGCGAGCGCGTTGGTAGATAAGCTGCTGTTCACCCATTGCACAGCGCTATCGGGGAGTAAACGCCTATCAGCATCTCAGGCATGTGGCCTCAATGGAAGAACCCACGCACACGCGGTTGTCAAACTCGTCGAATGAGTCGTCGAAGTGCTGCATCCCGCTCGTGTTGTTGTCCGAGTTCGTCTCTCCATACACGATCGTGGGGAAGTCCTCTTCGTGGACGCCACCAAGCGTGTGCCCGCACGCCACGAGACCGATCATCTCGCTCACGTTGAAGCCCTGTTTCGCGAACGACGCGGTGTGCGATGCGAGATCCTGTTGCGGCTCGGGAACTCCCTTGGGGCCAGCTTCCGTAGCGTCAATGCGACCAGCGCGGAAGGGAATTATGGGGCCGGAACAAACACGAACGGCGTAGACCGCACCGAGGGCAATGAGGTCGGACACTAGAGTGCATCGAGATCAATCCCTGCGTTCTTCTTTCGCCAGCAAACAAGGAACTCACTGGAGACGCGGGCATTCTGGAAGCCGACGAAGAAACCGAAACTGGCGTTGAATGCGTCGCCTACATTCTCCGCGCGATCGGTCTCGAAGCTGATCGACGCGTCGAGCCCACCGGTGCCAGCTGCAACATCCGCCGTGGCCATATCGTGGTATGCCCTACACGCCCGAGGGCAACCGACTGGTCAGCTCACTGCGATCACCCACGGGATACTGTAGCTCACGTTCGAACCCACTCGGCGGCAGCCTGCCTTCCGCTTGTGCGATTATTCGCCGGCGAAAAGCTGCACGGTTCAATGCCTCCAACGAAACCAGACGAGCCCAGGCCATCGCTCAGGGTGTACATCTCCTCAAGGGCCTCAAAGACGGGATCACTGGGCCATTGATATCCGTTCGAGAGGAGTGAAAGAGATAGGAAAGTGGCGAGAGACGCTGTGCCCCGCATCGTTACGAAGAGAAAAAAAAGGAAGGATGGAGAGGATGGATTGCAGAAAGTCGCGTTGGGCTCCGAGACTTATAAACGGACTGCTCATCGGGGTCTTCTGGCCGCCCGCGATTCCGAAGTGCAAAAGACATATGGCGGCTGTGCTGAATCGGTGCGTCCATGTGATGTTGGCAACCCCAGGCCGTGTATTGGCCAGGCTGATCCGTACTTACGGCGATCTACACTCGATCACGAAAGTTAGCCTGGTAGATCGCATCCTTCGACTCCGAGGATACAAAAATATCGGAGCATCGTGCCCACACACGTAGGTCCGAACCGCGAGCCCGAACCTCGTATGCTTATCTCTCTTGCATATTGGCAGCTAAGCAGCTCAGGCCTCTGTACGCAGGGTTTGGGTGCGAGGTTGTCGACGCGGCGTGGGCTGATGTCGGTCGCATCAAGCTTACCGAGATACGAGGGACTGCCCGTGCGTCGTTGGGGCCCCGCACGGTCGTTGCGAGTTCGTTGTGTCGTTTCAGCTGTGATGAAACGGCAACCGAACCGAAATCGTGACAACTCGACGGAGGCAAAGCCGTTGCGGTCCGTCATTTCACGCTCCGGCTCGGCTTCAGCCGAACTATCCTCCACCGTCTTCCTCACTCTGGAAAGCCCTGGTTGTTTCATCCTGTTTACTTGGGACGAGACATTTGCAAAACAGCACACCGTTGTCGCGTATGGACCAGCACTTCAAGAGACACGCGTGGCCTGGGACACCCAACCCGCACCCGGCCAGGACCCAATAATACTGGCAATCTACACGGAACTCCCATGTGGCGACGACACCACGATCGCAGGCAAGCTCGCGTCCACCCTCTCCTGACTTATCGTCGGACCCAGACACGCCTGCGGGAATACGACGGCGTCGACGAGCGCATGCACGACGTCGTGCGGGAGCACGACGGTGGGCGGCCGCTCGGGCTCTGCGTCCGCCCGCCGTGCGCGCGATGCGCCGAGGCCGATCGCCACGCTCGCGCTCGTCGGGAAGGCGCCGCGGCTGTGCGCGTGGGTTCTGGGGCATAGGCTCAGGAGCGAGAGCGAGCGTGTCTTGCGGAAGGCGGAGGCGGGCGAGGCTGGGAGGGGCGGTCAGCGCGCACGGGCAGTCCGCGGGCGCATCACTCACGTGTGTCGGCTGACTCTGGGTCTATCTTGGTTGGGCCGTGGGTCGTGTGGGCCTTTGTTTCGCGGAGCGATGGGCGGCGGTTCAGGAGCGACGCGAGCCGGACGGTGAAGTGTGGTGGCGGCCCCACCGGCGGCGAGGATGCCGACGCCGGAAAGGGTGGTGCCGATGTCGACAGCGCTGGATATGTGCCTCCTAGGTCCGCGAGAGTGAACGGTGCGGTGTTCGGGACAGGCGGGGGCGGCCTCGGGTGGCAGTATTCTGTGCAACGCGCGCTCGTCAACACGTATTACGCTCCACGGCCGTGATGCGCTACGCACCTTCAGCATGCGGGACGAATTCCTTGGCGACAATGCTGGTGTGTCCAGTGTGTGAGCCGCGGGAGGTTCCAGCTGCGAAGGCGCGCGCGCGCGCTCGAGCTTGTAGTTGTGACCGTGTGGGGACAGGCACCGGCCCTGTGCGACACACTAGAGACATTCAACTGGCTATGTGCAGAACGAAACTTGGGCTTGGAGTGCCGAGAGGCGTTGAGGTGGGTGTGTGCGGGCGTCGAGAATGTGCATGGCTGGGTGCGGTGCAGTGTCTCAGCCCGACGGTTCTGGTTGAGATGCGGGGCGGGTTCGTGATTCTTCTGTCCACATCTCAGTTTCGATAAAGCCTGAACCTCGGCCAAACGCTCGACATGAGTGACTCCCGGCTATCGGTGCAGTGAGTCCACGCAGAATCTCCTTCCTGGGACATCGTGACATTGTCTCTGACAATGCCCGTTCAGATATCATGAGTACAGTTTCTAGCCGTAAACTATTCAGAGAAGTCATGCTACCTCGACCAATACTGGACTCACGCCTTGATGTGTCTTCGCTCCAAATTTTTCAAAGTGCCGCCGCCCGAACCTTGTGTATTGCAGCTTCCTGAGGGGCACCGCTGCGCAGATATCGTGAGATGATACACCACTCGCTCTCTCAAACAGCCTGACCAGCGTAGGTGCCAGATGTTGCACTGAGTGAGACTTCGAGCGTCCTAGTTGATTACCGACGTTTGCTTTAAACTGTCCTTTTTCTACCTTTACCGGTACGCTCTTTATCATATCGATTGCCAAAGGAAACTTAGACCGCTAGTTTTCAGTACGGCATGCTCGACACAGATTCGGACCCTACCCGCACAACTCTTATTTTGATAATTGTGCTCGTCGTTGTCGGACCGAATGTCGCAGTTGGTGATGGCGATGAGTCTGAGATTTAGTGTGCTGAAAATGTTGATAGTGAACTGTTGAATTTCTTTGCATCGAGAAAGTATCCAACATTGATTCTTAATCTGCTGCTGAGCTAGCCATGACAATGGTGAAGAGGGACGACAAGATTAGACAGCATCTCAGTAGAGCACCGGTGCCAGGGATCTCTCGGCGGGCTTCACCCTACTTCATCATGACGGAGTGGAGCCAACGAGCCCTTCCAGTGTCGGTGAAAGATCGGACGGGTGACGAGTTCCAGCTGGTGCGGGGAAGACCGGCAGACAAACGAGGGCCAGAGCCGAAGGCTAGGGCTCGGAGCAGGCCGAATGGACGCGGTTACGAAATATAGCGCCTGCGTGACTCTCAAAATGCTGTAACCTACAAATCACCTTCTGCCCATCGTACTCTCATCCTCCCGCATTTCTTTCCTCAGGGCCTTTGCATGCATGCATAGACTCGACATATCGCTCTCGCTCTTGATATTCTTCGCACTCGGGGCTCATGCTGGCCCTCTCGGTTGGCTGCGTGCGGCATCTGCATCAGTCCAGGCGGACCATGGATGGCTATGGGGCTGGGCATGGGGAGCAGACAGCTCCGTGTCTGTCGTTGACCGCACACCTCCACTGACGTTTATTTCGCGACCTGCTGCCTTTGGCTCTGAGCTTACAGATCCCTTGCTTGGATATGTCATCCCCCTGAACTCGTTCACTGCACCATGCACCGATGTCGAAGACGCAAATGAGTTTGCGCTAAATTTTACATCCCAGGCCCCTACATCGAACGTAGGATGTCCTGCGCTATGTATCTCTGGCCCAAATGTTCCCGAAGCCAGTGAATCGTGGATTGCTCTCGTGCAGAGGGGGAAGTGTCAATTTGCCGACAAGGCCAGGGAAGCACAGAGGCTTGGCGCGCGTGCGGTGGTCGTAGGCGGCGACGATCCCGAGATTAGTGGGAATCCAGATGCGCTCGTGAATATGTACAGCCCAGGTGCGTCCTCGTGTCTGCGTAAACGCGCATTTCTTCCTGAGATTATCCGTGCAGGTGATGCTTCGGACGTGAGGATCGCAGCCACTTTTATCAAGTACTCGGATTACATGGAGCTCTCGTCGCTCATTGCTACCTCTAACACCTCGCACTCTGGACTGAAGACCCTTTCCCTGCTGCTGAACTCAGAATACTCGGTATGGCAGTGGTATTCGTACGTACTGGCGTTACGTCCTACCGTCCTTGCCCTGATCGAAGACATGTGATTTTTAGCCCAATACTCACCTTCTTGACGATCCTGGTCGTCCCGTGCTGCCTTACCTTTATGACGCTCCTAATCCATCGCATCCGACTCGTCCGCGCCGCACAGCGCGACCGTGCACCAGAGGATATCGTCAAAAGTCTTCCATGGAGGGTCTGGACAGGCACCGGTTGGGAGAAACACAGCGGCGTCGTTCCGGGCCAAGACGCTCAGCCCGCACCGTCACACCAAGATGTCGACATTGAACTCCGCGAGTCTCCTGCTGAATCGGTCACGCCCGCACGTGTGGTCGACGATGACGATGATCCCGCGTGGTTCCAGTCACAGTCCGAGTGCGCGATATGTCTCGAAGAGTTCATGAAGGGTGATCGAGTGCGCGTCTTGCCCTGCAAGCATATTTTTCATCTGGATGAAGTGGACGCGTGGTTGATCCACAGGAAGAAGTTGGTGAGTACCGTGACGTCTGTTTCTCACATTGTGTTCTTGTCGTCTGATGTCATCTGTGAACAGTGTCCTGTCTGCAAGGCTGACGTGACTCAGCCGCCACCCGTCATATATTCTCATACGCCATCTCCTTTAGCCGAGAACACACCTGTCGCTCATCCAGCGTCACCACCGATCGATTCTATGCTTGAAGCCACCGAACGGACTCCACTAATGCAATCCAACTCCTGACGATGGCTATCTCGGATATTTCTTCCGCCTCTTTCCCCCAACTCGATGTATGATTTGTGTCGACTATACCCGACCTCTACGATAGGTGAAGTTTCGAAGAATCAACGGTGCTGTATGGTAATTGGTATTGTTATTTTGTTCTGCTGTGATTACGACCTCATCTGTATGGACATTTGGTGCTGTTTCTGGCCCAAGTTCGAACAGAGATAATTTGAGGTTCAGAAATCCTGTCTACGCTTCCGTTTAGCCCGCGGTACCTTATTGCATCCGCCATCCCAAGTCTCCAACCTTCTCATCCCGCTGACATTATCATCTATGCACTGTTCATGTTGCTTCCTACTCTCGAAGCCCGCGGTTCGACTCTCATCCAAATGGGAGTACGTGATGCCCCTGCTTTATTGTCTGTGTCGGAACCTTCCTACCATATATGGATACTGCTATCAAGGCGGACCAGGTCTCAGCGGTCGAGATGCCTCCTGCTCTTGTCCTAAAGTTCGTGAGACCCGCTGTTCCCTCACGATACGCCCTGCATTCTAACGCCGGGGTTTTACTACAAGGCACGGGGTTACAGAGAGCGAAGCCGTCCCACATCACGAATCATGCCGCTTAGCGAGAACAATTGGGAGGGCTCAGTCGGGGAAGGGCCCTTGCTGAGATAACACTTCTCACTTATTGTCTTCGTGGCAAGGTGTGCAAGCGCACGACGCGGGCTGCTGCTGTTTTCGCATACAGGGGACAGAAGACGCGCCGCAAGCCCGTGTAGTGTGCTTCTCTCGTGAGCGAGGTGCTACAGAAGATCGGACGACGCGATGGCATGCCCATCGCTGCCAACCGGAAGCCCGGCACGGGCGCGGGAGCAAGGCTGACGCTCTGACTCAGTCTGGGATCACAGACACGACTTTGTTTCACGCGGGTTCGTGGATCTGGGATCTCCTCGTTCGCGCGCGCCGTGCCCAATGCGTCGTTCTATAAGGCGGGCATTCGACTTAAATATCGCCTGCCGATCAAGGTCGGGCGTGCTCATATCGATCCCCTCTAAGTGAGGCTGCTGGTACTGGCTGTCTGATCTCTCTGCTCTGTTATTGTTGCAGTTTTCTACGGTGCCCAGGATTCCTTTGTCCCGTGGTCACCTTAATTGCAAGGTCCGAACACCTGGTCATCTGATTCAGAATCTCGCCACTCCAGGTTTCACCAGCCGTATATAAGACACAGCTTTCCACATCGCCTCCCTTTCCTCCTCTAACAAAAGTCCAACTGTTGAGATGCGAAAGCCTCAACATCTTTCCCTCAACGAAAGACGTCATAGTGAGTCTTCGCATGATCTTTCAAACCCCCTCGCGAACTCATTCGGTACTCAGCGAAGCCGTGCAAATTCTTTCAGAAGAACACCTGTCCTCTTTCGGCAGATCAGTGCCAATTCGCGCACGTGAGAGAAAACGCGACGACAAAGACAATTGAAGCACCGACGCAGGTTCACAATTACCATCTTACTGGTGACTTTGGCGAGCGAGATCGCTGTCGTTATCAACACACTCGCCCCAGCTTCGAACAGAGTAAGCCATTATTTGCAGTCCGTCGTGCAATTCGCGCTCACTGACCGCGTCGGGTAGGAGCGACCAAGCCAGACATGTATCTCCAGACCGCGATCGGCTCCCGCTTTAACAGTGTTGATCCAGGGGAGCTTACACCATGTATGCCACAGGTCTTTTCAACTGTAATTCGTCGTTGACCAACTCGCTGTGATTAGATCCACACCCCATCCATCCTCACACCCCGCTTCCCCGACGCCACACCCATTTCCTGCCACCCACATATGTCTATGCCCCCTACATCCTACCTCAGGCGCAAGCGCCATCGCACGCATCCGTCTCAGCCTCTCGGAGAGATTCTCTCCTAGATAGCGAAATCGACCTCGACCTCGACATCCCCAGTCTCGGCAGCGCTTCTTCTCCTTCTGCAGAGTCCAGCTCCCTTACTGATGGCGATGCCGATTTACTCAACACGCCACTCGACGAGATGCATGTGTATCCTGGATCACGACAGCTCGCTGGTCCGCCAAGATATGTGTGGGGTTCCCCGTGGTCGCCTAATGGAACGTTCTTCGATCCAGCGTCCCCTGGGATATATGGGACGTACATGCCCTACACGCCTATGGTATACGGTGGCTTTTACGGACCAATGTCTGCAGTTCCTGGATTGGACCCCCCGCACATTGGACGGAAGGGCAAAGCTTACAAGAGTACGTGTCGTTTATTGACTATCAGGAGCATCGATCCTCACATCAGCGCGCGGATCGTAGCTAAGCTTTGCAAGTTTTACAAAAAGTGTGGCGAGTGCCCCAAGGGAGAGAAGTGCACGTTGTGCGTCTCGCGCCGGTGTTGTGCTTGTTATTCGACGCACTGACGGATTCACCATGTATAGCATTCACAGCCCTGCGACTGTACGACGAAGGCCGATCAATGCGGTGCCACCGTCTCCGATGTCATCAGGGCCATCGCCGCTCTCGGAGAACTCCCCGCTCACTCCGGCTCAGAGCGAATCTCTTCGCTTCAAGCTCCCGAAGAAGCCGTTGTCGGATATCGATGAAAAGCACGCGAAGAATATCTTCCCTATTACGTGGCGAGTGATTGGAGGAGGCGTCATGATGGGTGGACAGAGTGAGAGACATTGAGTCTCGATCTACACGATCGATGACGCTGACTGGCGGTGTTTTCGACAGGAGAAATTTGTCAACAGTTTATGGAGGGCCAATGTGCCGAAGGCGATGATTGCAGATTCTTACATCCTGACCAAGGTCCATGAGTCCTTCTAACTTCGTTCTCTTTTGTGTTCCTGAACGTTTGTCTGTAGATGAACTTCTGTCGCCCATTCCTGAGGAGTACTATCCAGCGGGGTTATCAGATAACATCACGCCTAGGGTCGCATCTTTCAAGGAAGAGCCATACTTGACGTCACTACCGAAGGACAAACGTAGCAACCCTCTCTCGATCGCTATCCCCCTACCTCCTCACCATCTTCCAGATCTATCTCCTTTGATTATTCCTGGCCGAGGGGATAGCGAGGTCGATCGGGTGGGTGCGGTCATACGTGATATCGCACGGCCGCATTCAACGCCGCCGAGGTTATGGGCTCTCAGATCGGCGACTCGGATTCTCGAAGTATGTCTTCTTCTTCGACTCATCATACTTGCAGGGGATTGACGGGTCCATCCAGCCACAGAATCTCTCTCTGGAGAGTCCTTTCCCTTGAGGAGCTCTGCCAATACCTAGATTGATTCTTCTTTGCGTCGTCATATGGGGCCGGTGATGTATCACTGATCTGCGTTGCCGTTGTGGACATTTTGCTTCGATTGGATCGCTTGCTCTTTGTATCTTTCGAATATCTTGGGCAAAGGACAATGACATAGTGTATGCTACGATACTTACCTTGCGCCTCTGGTAGTATCATGTCATGGATTGTAGAAATATTTTTTGTATCTTAACTTTTGTAACTCTGCCGCCGGGTCTCATGAGGTCTCATGCTGAAAGGGACAATAAGTTCACACGGGGGCAGTACCGGCGATTGCCGGCCGCCATAGGCAAGGAAGTTGCCTGCGCAGTAGGGAATCCATCTTCTCGACTCTGACGATCCTGGCGGACGTCATGGAGCCTGACGGTCTGGTTGAGGATTGGGGCTGACGGTGACAGAATCTCAAATCATACTTGGCCATATCGGCTGAGAACTCTCTCAGTCTTTATAAACCGTGCTTAGAGCTGTTGAGTAAAACTTCATCCACAACATTTCGGCGCTCTGTAGGGCTGCATGTGAAAAGGATGTTCTCTGGTCTTCTAGTCGATCTGGGGTTTGATCTGTCTTGTCTCCATAATTGACGCATTGGATTTGACAGAACAGGGTGCGTCACGATGCAAAGTATCCACGGTATGGGCAGCTTGTTGCCACGTTATGAATCTTCCTATGCGACCCGATTATCCAGGACCTCAACTTCAGCTCAAAATCCCAGAACCTCCTGGTAGAATGTTGGGATATATGTATGATCACAGAGATATACACAAGTTATATATCACGATTGCGAGTCTATGCCCTTTCACTCATACATATGTGACTAAGGCTTCTGCAGCCAAACTTCTGCTGCGGTGACCAGACTGATAAGGTGTGTTGCCCTCTGCTGCGCGTCTGTATTTCCGACCATCGCACATTCCATGGCCTCCCAACTCACAACGCATCTATATCGAGGCTTATCCAGATCCTTCTTCCGTTGCGCAACCAGCCCGTGATGGACCGGCCACCTGTGCAAAAAAGATGTATGGACATCTCAGCCGTTTGACTGGAATGCTAGCGGATACTAAAAGAAACTTCTTCGTCGCTTAATAGGCCGTTCCCATTGCCTCGTTTCTCCCTCCCTCTCGCCTGCCGTTGAACGTTGAACGTTTAACTTGGAGTCCTCGTTCTTTTGAACTCCTCCTCCCCAATGGCTTCTGCTCCCCCTGGTGGAGGTGCCCCTGCTGGCGCGCCGCCATTCGACACTCTTACGTTCGTTTTCCATATCGACATCGTGTTGCTTGCTGCCTTTGGTCTCTACGTCCTGCTCAACCTCCCTCGCGTATGTGCATTCTTATGCCGTGCATCTGAATTGCGCAATGGCCACTTTCTTCGCTCAGGCGGCGCTTTGAGCGCTTATACACACCGCACAGGCGTAGGAAGTGTTCAGAGTTTCGATGCAAGCAGCATCAATCTGACTGCCTCAAATGCTCATCTCGTTCGCGAGGCTTCTCGGAAGGCCCACGGAGGTCATCCACCTATCCGAATGCTACACCTCTCCACGCTTATACACCCTTCCATCAATTACGCGTTAAACTACCGCATATTCACGGGCTTCTCTGTCAGCAAAATTTTCATTCTTGCGGTCTACCTCGGGCTCGTCTTCTATGCTGCATTCTACAAGTCGAACCCGTTTGTGGAACCACAGCGGGCTGCGTTTGTGGCGGTCTCACAAATCCCCATCGTTGTCAGCCTTGGAACGAAGAATAATATCTTGAGTTATTTCTCGGGCTTGGGATATGAAAAGGCGCGTGCCGTTAATTGAGATGAGTGTCGAATGATGATGATAAACTCTTCTCTCATAGCTCAACTATATACATCGCTTTGGTGGCCGTCTCGTTGCACTGGGTATCAACGTTCACGCCCTCGGTTTCAGTGCGTTTGATGATCCTGTTTCTGTAACTTTGAGTAAACAAATAACGAATATAAAAAAGTCTACCAGTGGTCCATCGATGCCTCTATCTCCGCGAAACTCCAGCTCCCTTTCGTCCAGTGGGGCCTAGTCGGTCTTGCCAGCGTCGATATCCTCGCAGTCTGCTCCTTGCCTTTCGTTCGCCAAAGGTTCTACAATCTCTTCTACATATCACATATCATAGGATTCTTTGCTTTCCTTGTCGCCGTACGTCTTCTCGCCAAAATATCCATTCAGCTAGGAGGACGTCGCTCTGATATGACCACTGTTTCATCGAATGACAGGCATATATGCATTTCCCTGTCACTATTCCTTTTGTCATCACCGGTTTCGCGCTATATGGGTTTGATCACGTTCTTCGCGTTCTGAAAACACGTTCCGCGACGAGTACCCTCACTGCGATCCCCGCCATCGGGAGCACACGCGTTTCTGTACCAACCCTGCGTCAAGGTTGGCATGCCGGCCAGCACGTCCGCGTCCGTGTTGTCTCCCCCACTGTGTCCTCACGAATCGGCTGGCTTGGATACTGTTGGGCCTGGCTCTTCACTCGCGCTCGTCCGTTTACCATTTCAACCGCCAGCGGAGGTGAGATCGGGCTAGAGCTGATTGTAAAGAAGAGGCCTGGAGGTTGGACCGGGTCATTGTTTGACATGGCTCAACCGCATGACAACGACGTCGAGAATAAGGTAATCGGGACGGGTTTAGGAAGAGACGCGCAAATATTGATCGAAGGGCCGTACGGTGAGTGTTCATATACTGCGCTTAGCAACGATAACTGATGAAGGAAATGAAACAGGCGGGCCAGGGTACACCCTTTTCGAATCCTACTCAGGTGCACTGCTGGTCGCAGGCGGAAGTGGCATCACATTTGTTCTGTCCATGCTCTCCGATCTCCTCCAAAGGCATGAAGAAGGATGCAGCAGACTCCGAGTCATCGAAGTAGTCTGGTCCGTCGCAGATCCTTGTAAGCTCCTGTTCGATCTGTTGACTGTCTTCGTACAAACCTCACCCCACATGTTCCCTCACACCTTTAGCTGCTCTCGTTGCTCTTCTCCCGACCCTTATCCCGTTCCTACTCCCTCGTCCTTCCGCGAACTCCGCTCTCGAGGTACATATTGCTGTGCATTACACTCGTACGCCTCGTGATGGCTCTTTGGATCAAATCGCCTCCCTCTCTCTGCCACCGAGCCTCACTCTGCACTCGGGACGTCCAAATCTCGGCAAAATGGTCACAAAGACGATAGACAATGTCCTGTCGGCTCATTTGACGCCTTATGGACGGAGCCCGCCGAGCGGTGTTATTGCTGGTGCTTGTGGCCCAATCGAGTTGGGTGATGAGGTCGCCAAAGCTGTAGGTTCGGTGGGCTGGGGCAAAGCTCAGGAAGTTGGTGGTGTCGAGGCTTATGAAGAGTAAGCGTTGCTGTTTTCACCATGCGATTCAAAATTGGTATTTACTCCCCCATTACTTTCAGGGCGTTTGGATGGTAAATCAATTCTGAAATGTTACTGCGTTAGAACCGAGTCTACTTCATGAGCCAACAGGATTGGAGATTGAGGCAACGAAGCAGGGATAGAACTCTTCATTGTTCTGTACTAGATACTGTGTATCTGAGCGACATGTTTTGTGTACCTTTTGAGGAGATCGATGTCTGAATTCAGTGCTTTGCATATACGTTGTAATTGTAACTTATCTGCGGAGTGCTATGCAAGGGACGCGAACTTTGCCCTCAACAACGTGACGGCAGGGGACGGCCCAGAGCGGCCCGACAGATACGATTACGTCAGGTACTCAGTACTCAGCTTCCGAGGGTTCGCGTCGCGCGCCCGTCCGCCACGACATTCTCGGTGACTGAAGCTGGCTTTCACCGCATTGCATGCCTAACCAATACAAACCCCTGCGTGTGTACATTCTCACTCATCTGATGTTATACACAAACGACCATCTGCTTCAGCTCCTGAAATTGACCTCAAGCCGATCATCGAGCTCTACTACCATATGGGTTTGAGCGATATCAACATTGCTCGACGCAGTATCGACCACTTCGATAAAGATACGTACGGTCTCGGGTAATAATCCATCCACTTCTCAGCTTTTTGGGGCTGCTGAGTGACGCCGTTCAGAGTGAAATCTGTCAAACGAATGCGCAAGAAGTGGGGTCTCACTAGCACGCGACAGCAAAAGCACACCATTGAAACTATCACAGAGGATGTCGCTGAGATCAAACGAAATTTCCCCAATAGTGGTGCTGACGCGATCAAGAAAACTCTCATGTCGGAAAAGAACATTCGTGTACCCCGGTATGTGTCTCTGTGACGAAGTCTATCAGGCGTCATTTTACAATGTTCTATCTCCCCCAAATCACAGCGAGGTTGTTCTATCACTTCTTAAGGAAATTGAGCCGGAAGCTGTGATAGCTCGCAGATATAGAAAGAAAGAAGTACATGTGACGACAGCTACGGGCAGTGAATGTTGACAATTTTGTGGACAGTACATCAAACGCGAATCTAATCGGTAAAGCGAGCAAGTTAGAGGACTCAGGCTGCTGGAGAAGATCAGAACATGATGGTGTGGACCAAGGCAGGCCTTCAAGCTTCAAGCCTAAAGACGCACTCGAGTTGGACCTAGGTGTGTTCTTCAAAACACTATCACCCATATGCGAATCGATTGCGAGTAAGTGCCCATCAAACCTCAATGACGCATCGAGTCTCAAAACGTTAATGCAATGTGTCATACTTCTGTCGATGTGACTGATATGTATGTCATTCATAAACTCGAGTGCTACATCATAAACAATTCGACCGTGAGCACCTTTCTCAGAAATGGGCCATGCATGCTTATGTACCATACGCATAACATATTCAGATACAAGACGAGGCCTGCCCCGTCGCCTGCGTGCAGTCCATCTTGGATACCAGCTGAACGGAATCATGCGCTTCTGGCGTATGGCGGCGGCTCAACGTCCCTCCCCAAGTGCTGGTTCAGCTGTCCTAATTGCGCCTGCATCTTTACCAAAATAGACTCCATCGAAGCGATGCGTTGTACCACCTCTGGGCTGGTGACGGACCCTTCTCCGTCGACGACACCAGAGGCTGTGCGGATCTGACTGATCTCTGCTTGCACGCTGGAAATACGATTCAACAACACAACCTCCTCGTCTTGGCCTGGCGTCCGACTGCGCGGAGTGACGGTGGCAGTTCCCCCAGACTCTGCCCTCGCGCTTGGGGAGGCTGGCGATGATGGGTCTTGAGCGCCTGTACCACGATCATCATACGATGCCCGCCTCTGTCCTTGTGTCGGCCGGCTTCCAAGCGTGTCTTGTACTGCCCGCCCATTCGAACGTGTTTCGATGTCATGGTTGGCGTCCCCGCTTATCGCAGCCTCTTCGGTTTCTGGCTTCGCAGATCTAGGAGAATCCGTACCCACATGGCCCTGGCGCGCGTCTTCGCTATCTCTATCCACAAGGCGACCCGTGCTGTTTCTGACCTCCGTCGTCGTCGCTCCCTGCGCAACGGGAGACTCAGTTGAAGCTGACGTCGACATTGTGATGCTCCGTGTTTCCGCGCTCGCACGTCCAAGGAGTGAAATGCTAGACGTGGGCTGTGACGAAGACGTTTCTACCTGGCTTCCAGGACGGCTCAAATCTTTCGAGTCGCCGTTTGTTGTCCTTAACGGTAAGAATTGTCGTTGTGCCTGCTGAATCGTCAAGATCAAGATTAGTGAAGGGGTGGGGATTCCGTGGGACACCTACATCTCTGCTTGCAACCGTCGATGACATTGGAGGTCGAGGAATCGCACCGTCGCGACGCACGGTCCCTTGTGGGACCTGTTCTGAGTCTAGTTGTCTCGTCGGATATGTACTCTCACAAGCGTGGTCCGAGAACATACGACTGGACACAACGTTGGTCGAAGATGTGACAACCCTCTGCCCAGGTGCCATGCTCATTTCGGGTGTTCTTCGCCCCGATGGTCGTTGAACTGCCCCAGATCCAGAGGACAGCGCACTCTTGTTTGGCCTATGAGAATTGCTTGGACCTGCCGGAGCTGATAGCGGCATCGGGTTGGGATTGCGGTCGGTAATCGGCGTGGCCAAATCGACGTCCACTCTTTCGGTTGAGACGCAAGATTTGAAACAGCAGAGTAGCCAGTCGAGGAACATCGGGAGTGTTGAGAAGGGACTGTGGGCGACGGTGGGGGAATCTCTGACTCTCCCGATCCTTAGATACTCGACGCCTGATGGTGTGCACAACGGTGTTCGTACCGTCGGTGCGCATCGTAGCGCGCAGCGTACGGCGCGAAAGCAACGTGAATCCTTGCAACTGAATTGAAAAGCCTCATTATCGTGCTGCTCAACCCTGGCGCTTGTCGGATGTACGTATCCATCTATCATCACGCGGACCGCCACGACCAACACACGACCGATCCCAAGCGTTCATACCACTTCGGTCCGTCAGCGTGTACGCAGGCCTCCTGTCCCCAGTCCCAGTATATTCTCACCGATCTTCACTGTGACGGCCTGTGTGGTTGGAGCCGAACAAGCTGACTCGGTACTGTCATTCCGTTCATAGGCCACCTCATTCATGAAGCATGCTTTCTGCAGGTGTCGATCAACTGATCCTTTCTTTTGTCCCTTCCTTTCCGGCGCGTACCATGTTCTCCAGAGCTCTCGTCTTCTTAGCCTCCTTTCCTGCGCCTGCTTGTACACCGTTAATTTTAGAACCTCGCTCTGCGACCGTAAATCGCTTATCTCCCTTCTATTATCCACAAGATACACGGGATTTTATCGATGCTGTGGGAATAAAGAGATTCACGATGGCGGTGTCCTCGAGGCCCTAATGCGGCTCGTCGGCTTCTGCTTCCTAGGATCGCGATTCTTGTAATATTCTCGCTGCAAATCTTCTCGCATCTCTCGAAGTCTCCGAGAAGGAAGATGAGCCTCAAGGCCTCATGTACAAAATTCGGACTATTCTTCTTGATACCCGCGTAATGTCATCTCCAGAATCTGTTCTCGCCCTTCATACGGCAGATTCTGTCCGCGAAGTCTCCTCGATAGTCTGACACATCTGTATGTGGAAATAGATCGATTTGGACGCCGGGTGTCCAATCTAAGCTGCACACTCGGGCCTCAAGGCCTCATGGACGCCTAATGCCTGACTCACCGACTACGGACACGTTATGCGTGGGTCAGCCTTGCGCAATACGGACAGGTGAATGGCATCAGCGCTAAGATCTGAACTCACGAGGAGCAGCTAGAGAGAGATTCGCATACTTTCTGTTCGACTGTATCGCGATCTATAGTGGCGAGCGTTGTTATACCCCCGAAAGGTGGAAGCAGCGGTGCAAGGGCTAGCGAGAGATAAAAACGGCGGTGTGGGGGCAGAAAGGGCATCGCATCTGATCAGATGATCTGTGCTATCAGATTAGATGAGTGCGCTGGCGACGCCTCCCGTCCAAGCTCCAGAACCGCAACCGCCACATAAGCCCTCGTCCCTTATATACCCGCAATCATCTGCTTTCCTTTCTTCCCTCTCCATCTCCACCTCCACAACCACCCCGCGCAGCAGATAATGGCCATCATCGACGAAGCACCGCAGTTTGACTTGGATCTCTCGCTCCCCATCGCCACGCTGCTCAGATCGGGCACCGCTGCGGCCCACCAGACTGCCGAGACCAGCGCAGGCGCTGGATGGCTGACTCGCGGGGAGCTTGACAAGGAGGAGTATATTCGCTTTCTGATCATGCTATGGCATGTGTACGAGTGCGTTGCCACTGACTATACCGGAACTTCGAACGGCTTCTGATCTCCATGCAATCATCGCCCAACCAACACCATCGGCTACCGTCGCACAACAGCGAACTCGAACGCGCGCTCGAGCAGCACGCCTCGCATCCTGTTCTCAACCCGACCTACAACCCCACCCTGCTTGCCCGCGCGCCCGCCCTGCTCGCCGACATCTCGCACCTCCTCTCCGTCCCGACCTCCGACGTGCCTGCGCACCCGCTCTTCACCGCGCTCGACGCGCCCGCCCCGCGCGGCCTCGCGGAATACACGTCCCGCCTGCGCGCACTCGCGTCCGCGCGGGACCCCGCGCCACTCCTCGCGCACGCATACGTGCGCTACCTCGGCGACCTCTCGGGCGGGCAGGTCATCCGTCGGCGCGTCGCGCGCGCGTATGGGCTTGAGGACGACGGCGGCGCGGGCGTGAGCTTCTACGAGTTTGCGAAGCTCGGCGGGGGCGCGGGCGCGACCGTCGGCGACATGAAGAAGATCAAGGAGTGGTACCGCGACGGGATGAACGCCGGCGTCGGCGATGACCGGGATCTCAAAGGTGGTGGCCCGTTGGGGTCTGGCTGGCTGTTTATTTATAGGCGCGACTGACTGCGTCCGTGTGCTGTTCGATTCTTTGATCCAGTGACGATTCTCGCGGAGGCCAACAAAGCGTTCGTGCTCAACGGCGGGCTCTTCGAGTCCCTCAAGCCGCCCTCATCGCCACCCTCGTCGCCACCCTCGCCCATCGACTCGACTTCCCCGCATTCGCATTTCGGGAACCCCAACACACCCGCTGTTTCGTCTTTCCCCCGCGAGGAAGAGAAGCCGAAGGAGATAGCCGTGCAGATCCTCCAGACCCACTCGGAATCCGAGGGGACGTACTCCGTTTCCGGCGTGCTATCATTCATCGCTGCTATGTGCCTCGCTCACTTCATCCTCGTCGTCGGTGGGTTCACTGGCACGCGGGGATGGGAGAAGCTTGAGGCTGTGGAGAACTGGATCTCGGGATACCTGCATTGAAGTGACCCGCTGCGGGCTCTCGGTCTGGTTATTTTTGCTTTGCTTTTTCTTTCTCGGTGATATCTTTGCTGTTTTTTTTCGTCATCACACATAACACTATACGTCGTCTGCTCGAGAAGCGGGTGACTTTTGATGCTGGACGGATCTGCGTGGAGCTAATGCGTGGATGCTACTGCATATTCTGTACGATAATCATGATTTGGGACTCGGCTTTGCGATGGACGGCTCGTTGGAAAATCAGTTTTGGTGAGGGACCGTTCGGAACTTCGGCGCCACCGCGATACGTTAGACGACCTGCTTACATCGAGAGACAGATCCTTGTAGAGGGGTCAAGGTGAATTATACGAGAATATACTGCAGATGTGATACTATTGTCTTGCAAATGAAAAACAACCTATACGACGAATCCCTACATTCGCGACGTCAGGTTCTTCTTTCATTTTAATCAAACAAGAACAAGCACGAACCCCATTCACCCGGATATTCTGCCCCGTCACCCACTTCGCTCCCTCAGACGCGAGAAACGCGACGACGGGCGCGACCTCGTCGACCTCGCCTAGCCGTTTATGCGGGTTCAGGTTCGTGATGAACTGGATCTGCTGCTCGGTCTTGTCCCGGCGGAAGAGGTCCGTGTCGATCGGCCCCGGGGAGACGACGTTGACGGTGATGGAGCGGGGCGCGAGGTCCTTCGCGAGGACGCGCGCGAACTGCTCGATCGCGGCTTTTGAGGCTACGTAGACGAGCGCGTTGGGCTGGACGGCGGAGGCGGACGTCAGGCTGGAGGAGAAGAAGACGATGCGGCCGCCTGGACGCGTGCGGTCGATACAGTCAATTAGCAAACGCGAGCGCGGGATGTGGGCAAGGGGAAGATAGGGGAGACGTGCCTGGCGGGAGGAGCGGCGCGGCGGCTTTGGTGAGGAACAGCGGGCCCTTGACGTTGATGTCAAAATGCGCGTCGAAGAAGGCCTCGTCGACGTCCTGCAGCACGCGGCTGCCCATGATGCCCGCGTTGAGCACCAGCACGTCGAGCTTCCCGAACGCGCGCAGCGCCTCTGCCAGCAGGCGCTGTCCGCCCTCGAGCGTCGAGAGGTCCGCCTTGACAGCTACGGCATCGCCAGTACCCGAGGACTTTATCTGCGCGACGAGGTGCGCGGCGAGCGGGGCGGAGGAGGGGGAGACGTAGTTGATGACGACGGACGCGCCGTCCGCGGCGAGCTTGGTGGCGATGGAGGCGCCGATGGAGCGCGAGGAGCCGGTCACGATGGCTACCTTGCCTGCGAGTGGGAGTGGAGAGGACATTTGGACGAAGTCGATGTAGGGGAGACGGATGGGCTTGGGATGACCAGTGAGGCATAGACTTTATAGCCCGTTGATGCCAACCCCCATATGAGATAGTACACACACAGGGGGTTTACCTGAGGCGACCCACACAAGACGAGAGGAATTGCGTCGCGTCGCAGTGCTGCCAGGCGCTGCCGTGCGGTCCACGTCATCGATTGACTCGTCTGTGCCGCTCTCGAGCACCTGGCGCGAGGTGGATACGCACGGATTTCGAGAGTGGGTTTCGGGCAGAGTTGTTTCAGGCATCGGAGGCGGTGGCCTGGTGCAAAACGATGCCATTGAAAAAACGTAGGCTATACATACGAGTCGGAAACGAGAGATCTCTGGTGCGGTGGTGGTGCCTGATGGTGAGCGCGCTATTCCCACGCTCACCTTTGCTTCAAATCGTGACGTTGGGGCAGTCCGACATCGCGTCGATTCAGGATATCTGATTGCAGGTGAGCGGTGAACACGGCTGGATTGTGCAATAGCTTATACACAGGCATGCAAGCTATCCGAAATCAGGAACAAGGTCAATCTGACGAGAACGGAAGCTTAGTCGGAGGCGCTACGGCGGAACGGATATCCTCGATCTAACGGCTGGTCCACAGCGCCCATCATGATCTTCAACAGCGTCTCCGCCTTGAACTGCGGGTTCCTCGGGTCGAACAGCGTCGTGTCCACCATGTCCTATCCAACACGGCCGGATTGTAATTTAGTGTATATGACGCGCATGTAAGAGCTCTTACACGAATCAGGTACTGGTGCTCGAGCTCGTTGTCGAGCTCTTTCAGGGCTTCGGTCGCGCCGAGGTCGTTTCCGATCTGGACGAATTGGATCCCCAGCTGGCGGTGCGGCACCTCGTTTCGGTCAAGGCGGCGTGCAGCCTCCACGATGGTCTCCACTGGGTCGTCGGCTTTCAAAATCGGAGGCTCGACATCAGCGGCTTATGAACAAGGAGAAATGTTCGGCCGACGCACTTGCAGCACCGTCAGTGATGACGATGATGTTGATCGGCTTGTGGAGGACTCTCTTGTTCTCGACAAGAGGGATATACTTGTCTAAGATCTCCTTCAGCTTCGTACCAGTAGGAGTTTGTCCTGCCAAATGGAATCACTACATATGTTCGAAGCGCAGGTTTCGGGCCATGCACTTACCGATCGGGTCGATCTTCTGGAACGCGCGGAGGACAGAGCCGCGGTCCTGCAGTCCAAAGAAATATGTAACGACTTGCATCTTAAAGTCGGACAGAGTGACTCGCCTTCAAACCGGGGCTCTCAAGGGAGTCGTTCAAGAAGTAGAGATCCAATCCGTCCGCGCCATATTTCCCACATTGCTCGGCGACATGCGCGAGGGCTTCGCGCGCGTCGACCCACCGTTCGCCACTCATCTATGAGCCATATCCATGTTAAATTCATCCGGGGCTTCAAGTGGCACGACTCACCGACAGCGAATCATCCACGATCACCACGGTCTTCAGCTCACTACAGTCGAAGGTAAGCTATAATTTTGCGAGCTTCTGCAGCCAGACTCACCTCAAACGCTGCAGTCCAGGGTCTTCGTAATCAGCTCCCCCGCTGACCGGGGTTGAAACGTTGTAGGTCGACGATTCGACATATCTATACGAGGTGCTGTACGACTCCTGGAAGGTCCACCGGAACGTCTGGGCCTGCACGAGCACTTCATATTCGGCGACCTACAGCGTCTCTTAGTTAGAGGCTTGCTCGGAGGAGAGGAAGATACAGTAGAGGCGGGGCACCTCGATCTCTCGAACGCCGTTGTAGGATATGACAGCCCCGAGTTTCAAGTGGCTCGCGGCCTTTCCGAGGTCTAGAACTATCAATTGGAGTCAAAATTCACCGATGTGTGTTCGAGCACATACGCATTTTTCCCTGGGAGAGAGCGGGGTCATCAGTGCTGGAGACTAGACGTTATCGGATAAAGTCGAACACTCACTTCGTAGAACGATCGACAGACATAAAGGGGCCTCCCGTTGTCGTCGCCCCAGACCACGGCGTTCGGGGGGATCTCGTTGCCCTTGACATACATCTACAGAGACATAAGCTATGCCAAGAGCGAATCAAGGGACGTCGAGCACGCACCCAAATAACAGGAGAGGAGAAGCCGTTCTGCATCGCCCCAGCGGAGGTCAATTTAGCATGGTTCAACCAGTCTCTGTACGTTCGCGGCTTCGAGATCGAACCTGGGGAAAATGTCCCAGACAATGGCGACGTGCGGCCATTGCGGGCGTAGCTTCCCTTGGAGGCACCGCGGTCGATGAAGGGAGGAGGAGACACAGCAGTGGGTCGTGTAAGAGTATAGTCCTGAGCGTTGGAAGTGTATCGGGCGGCCGTGGTGGATTCGACGTGCTCCTGGAGGGTTGCGCTGCGCTGGTACTGCTGTTCCTCCAACATAGTGCGATTGGGCGAGTGATGAGCAAGTGGTAAAAAAGGCTGTTGGTGATCATATGGCGACGCGCCTTGACCATTATATATATGTGCGAGGCCCACATATGCTCGAAATATCGATGGCCCTATCTGTTCTAATCCAGGCAGGACAGAGAAAGAGAAAGGGGCGCAAGGGATCTGGTCATGCGCTGGGGCGTATCGGCCACGCTTCACTGAGAATGAAAGGCGTAGCGCGGCAAAGAGTGCTTCTCGATGAAGTTTGTTCACTCCTGAGAGGCAAAGACGCCCAGATGGCTCCTATCGTTCTGTCGTATCTGTCCTAAAAAAATCTCTACACACCATGAGGCGTTCATCTCCTGGTGGACACAGAGCGGGCGGGATAGGTTCGGTCAGATCGGAAACTCACTTTTATCAGATCGTTGCGGAACGTGTAGGATCCAGAGACCCAAGTAGACTAAACTTGAGAATACCATGAAGCCGATGCTAGTGGGAATGAAAACATCAATAGGAGTGACAGCTCTCCGGAGAGAGGTACGCGGACTGTCTAGGTGCGCATCTAGGTATTCCGGTCTATGTTGAGTCTGGACCATCAGAGACTAATGGCGCACCCCGCTCGTTCAGACATATTGTACACTCGACAACACTCTGCGCTCGTTCCAGCGAGCTCCGTCACCTATCTCGATGGTATCACAATCAACGCAAGGCGGCGCTTGACGTCGTGCATCCTCAGACTCCGTCTCGCCACTCGGAAGCAATTCATATCATCAAAACGAAACACTCTTCGGAACGCAAGATTAAGGCGACAAAGCCTGATCGATGACTTCGGAAACGACTCGGAACAGACGCATGTCGAACATGAGCACGAACGCAGGCGATAGCATCGCGTCGGACTGCAGGCTACAAAGAGACCAGACGACCAACCGTCATCGCAGTCGAGCCGGCGCCCCCGCGATTGCGCACGCGCTCGAACTGCCGAGGAGGCGAGCACGCTCGTGGACTCGGCGACTCGAGAAGCACCCAGGCCACGAGACTCGCTCTCGCGGCGGCACAGGCGCCAGCGAGGCTGCGGTCGCGCCGCCGACCTCATGCTGCAAGGGGCTGTTTTGGGCCACTGAGCGTAGACTCGCAGGGGACTGGATTGAGCTGTACCTATCAGGCCTGCAATGCATCCGCGACTGAGCCCCCACCTCGCAACAACTCCGATCCCGCTCCGTTCACGCACGATCGAGATTCGCTTTCGCCTCTGATGGTGAGATGGAAGCCAGCGAGCGCGGCCGCCGCCCTTACAGTATCCACGTCCACGCACCCCCGCCACGCCCCGCCATCGATCACAGTCAGCACGCCGCAGCACAGCGTGCGACTTCAATTACAGCTGACGCAAGGAGTCAATTAGGCAACAGAGCACTCAGTCCGACAGTCCAAGAAATACAGGAACCACAAACAGTGCGCGATGCGCGATGCACGTTTCCCGATGCAACGATACACAATCCAGCGCCGATCCTTCAGTAATACGATCGCTGCCCCGGCCGCTCCGCCTTCGGGAACGGCGGCGGCGCAGGGACGTCCGGCGCCTGGTCGACGCCATTCAGCAAGATCCGCACGAGCGCCTCCGTCCCCAACCCCGGGTCGTCGGGGTTAAACACGGTGACACCAACCATGTCCTGCGATATAAAAGAAAAAACGCCACGTCACGTCAGCGAGAGCGAGGTTGTCGCCGTGCGCGCGTGCGCACCCTGACGCCGAACAAGCCCGCGCACTCGTCGTCGAGGTCCTTCAGCGCGTTCGTCGCGTCGACGTCGTCGCCGACCTGCACGAGGTGGATGCCCAGCTGGCGCAGCGGGACGCCGCTCATGTTGAGCCGCCGCGCGGCGTCCGCGATCGTCTCCGCCGGATTGTCGTCTGCAGAGTCGCCGTGCACGGGTTAGCCACTGGGTCGCCACAACGCACACTCGTGCGCGTGGACGAGGACGCGCGAGAGACGAGACGCACTCGGGACACCGTCGGTGGCGATGATGATCTTGACCGGCTTGTGCGGCGCCCGCCGGTCCTCGAGCTTAGGGATGTAGATACCGACGACCTCCTTCAGCTTCGTTCCGATCGGCGTCTGACCTAACAAAAACGGAGTAAGCGCACGCGCCGGGTGAAGCCTCAGAAGCAGCCGCACCTTCTGGGAGAACGAGCTCGAACAGAGAATAGAGAGAGCCCCGATCCTGATCGCCCGCGAACGAAGCATCAGAAATGGGGTCGGGTCAACAAAGACGCCGGTTTTTGGGTGTTCTCAGGGATGGATGGATGGATGGACGCACGCACCCTGAGGTTCACGCGGCAGCGGGGATCATTCAAGAAGTAGACGTCGAGCCCGTCGGTGTCGTACCGCGCGTAAAGCTCGGCTAGCCCGGCCAGAGCCTCGCGCGCGTCGTTCCATGGCTGGCCTGCCATCTACGGGTCACAGACGATCATCAGCGCGCGCGCGGCGCGGTGGAAGCACGCGCCGGGCGGACGCACCGAGATAGAGTCGTCGACGACGATGACGGGCTTGAATTCGCTGCGGCACACATGCGTAAGTGGAGAGCCTCAAGCGTTATAAGCAGGCGACGCTGTGACCAATGTACCTGAGGCGCTGGAGCCCGGTGGCGCCGCTGCCGGCGGCGCTCGCGGGCTGCTCCATCGCGTTGAACAGCGTCGGTCTCTCCACGGCGGGCGAGGCCGGCTCCTGGAACGTCCACCTGGCAGGCGTCAGCGCCTCGACGAGGACCTCGTAGGTCGACACCTGCGCTGCGGCGTTAGAGAGGACTTTGTCGCGCGCGCGACCATCAGAGCACCTACGTCCACTTCGCGCCCGCTGAAGGGGATGGAGGCGCCCAGTCTGAGATGCCGCCCCGCCTTGCCGATCTCTGTCGCGTGCCGTCTGGCGGTCAGGATATACCGGTAGGACACGGAGGAGTGTGGAAAGGGCACGTACGAATGCCGGTCTGCTCGTGCGCCGCGCAGCGGAGGACGGTCGGGGATAAGCATGCAAGTCGCGCGCGGGGAGGTGGATTCAGGTACTGACTTCGTAAAACGTCCGGGCGATGTACAGCGGCTTGCCGTGGTCATCACCAGCGACGACAGCGTTCGGCGGAATATTATTGCCCTCGACAAGCCACTAAGCGATTCAAACGAGCCGCTCATCAGCGCCGATCGGAGCGCGCGCGCGCACGCGTAGATAAACGAAGAAAAGGCACCCAAGATACGGGGGACGGGAACCCATTTCGTTTCATGTCTGCCGTCGCTTCCTTCGCCTGCGTCTTCCATTGCAGAAAGGTGCGCGGCGGGCGTGCTGGGGAGCGCGGGGGCGCGGGGCTCCAGGGTGCGAGATAGGTGTTGTCGGGGCTGCTGGAGAGCGGCGCCGCGATCATGACGGGCGGAGCGTAGCCGCTGCGATGCTGTGCGGGGTAGGGCTGCGGAGGGTAGGTTTCGGCGATGGGGTACGTGCCGGGGACGGGAGCCATGAGCGTAGGACCGTAGGGGTATGGATGTTGAGGGGCACGATAATCCATGGGGTGAATCGGCCGTGTTCGTGCAGATACCTGTTGACGGGGTTTATAGGGTGAGAGGTGGAGCACATAATGAGGCGTTGTCTGGGCGCGCGTAATGTTTGTGATTGTGGGACGTGGGTCGAGGGCTTGACTTGCGAGCCCCGCGAAAGAGATGTGACGGGTGGCTAGGCTCCAGAGATGGCGCAGGGGCGAGTGCAGGCAGTCGCTGGGGGCGTTGGCGTGCGTGAAGGACCGCTAAATGAAGGACCGCGGCGCGATGTGAGGCTTGTGTCCCACAGAACGTGGGTGCGCAGGGTTTAGACGCCATGCGTTCGCAACGATGCTAGGTCGTGCACGACTAGCTGTGGTCATGAGACCATGCGCGAAAGGGATCCCGTTGTCCAATCAGCGCACGGAGCAGTAGCTTGAACAGAGGTGGGATATCTGGCCTTGTGGGCCTGTCGGATAGGAGGCGGGAGAGAGCTATGAAAAGCGTGGCCCCACAACTCAAAAGAGGACCTATAGGGAATGTGCTGCAGCGTGGCGTTGTGAATCTGAAGCCCCTTACCCTCGATCAACTGCTCCGTCATCGTTCGTTATCTCAACGAGGCTCGTGCGTGGCTGGCGATGTGAAAGCCGATGCGGGAGAAGGTGAGAGACAAACATATGCTCTAGCCTGCGTGATGTCTAGAGCATACTCCGTCATACGTAGACGGATGATCACTTGATCGCCGCGAAGAGATCCTGAATACAAACAAAAAACATATCGAAGAGGACACGGAGGCTCTGGGACCTGGAATCAGGTCCACAGGCGACGGTGTAGTTCCCTGTGACGATCATCACGTGTGAAGGTAAAAAGATGTCCGCATCTCGAGTGACGACGTGAATCCCGCCTCATCGCATCAGGTCCACGCGCAGCGTCGTGGCTACGGCGGGTGTTGAGTAATTCCATCCCATAGATGCGGGAAGATGTATGTAATGCTTCGGCGACCTGTGTTTGCTTGGTTCTACAAACGCCGGCTGTTGCGCTCAGCGAGTCAGCGTTATGACTTTGCTCTGCAAAATACAAATGTTGCAGTCGATGCTTTTGTCAAGTTGTGGATGACTTACTGACAGTCTGACGGAGTCGCCGGTTACGATTGAGGTAAGGCATATGCACACAAACGGAGATTGTGCTCGAAGGTATTCTGGGAGCAGCGATGCAGTGCCGACGACGACGGGCACGACAGCGAGCGCTGGCGGTGAGCACGTGCGCGAGCCACGCGGCGGGCAACGAGCAATTTTGTTTTGATTCCGGCTTGCTGCCTGCAACGTCGACGGGTGGATCGCCGCTCGTCCGGGTCGATGTTTTCCTTTCGGGCGCACTGGGGCGACCACATCATGCGGAATACAGAGCGAACGAGCGGTGGATGCTCTCTCTCTCCTGCGGACAAGCGATGGATGCTCCCCTCGACGTCTTCCTCTTTCCCGGTCAGGGAACAGCGGCGTTGGACTCGCACTTTGTTCGCCGGCGTGCCCTCGCCGACGCTGCCTCGCACTCTGGCGCGCTGCTGCTGTCAGCTTGCCACGCGGCCTTTTGCGCAGAGCTCTCCTCCCTCTCTCCCCTCGAGGCAGATGCCATCGACGTCCACATTTCCGACTTTGCCACTCCCCCTGATCTGCTATTGCTTCCGTCAAAAGACCAATACCTGCACAACCCCGTAACATGTGGTCCAGTTCTTTTTTTAGTCCAGGTGCTGCGTTGCCTCGCTCATTTAGAATCGCAGCCACCCGCGAGCGCTCCCGCCGCTTCATGCTTGGTGGCCAGGCACTCCCACGCACTAGGCTTCTCTTCCGGCATACTGCCTGCGTGCGTGCTGTCTGCGTCGACGACCACGTTGGAGTACTTGGCGCATTCCGCTCAAGTCTTCCGTCTCTCCTTTTGGATTGGCGTCCGTGCACAGCTTCATCGCGTCTCCGTCTTAGCCGCTGGCAATCCTCCACTCTCCGACTCTAAATCATGGACCCTCATGGTCTTTCGTATGGATGCCGGCGCTGCCGCCCAGGCGATTATTAAGTACCAGCATACAGTCAGTGCTCTCTCACATCCGCGTGTTTCTAGCCGTCGCTCATCTGAAACAGTCACCGCTGCAGCCGTCGTTATGCGTGACAGGAGTGCTAGACGCCGAGCGCGTCGCTATATCTGGACGGCCGGACTCTCTCGAGGCGTTTGCCACGACTCTGCCCCCCAATGCCGTCGTCCACAAAACCACCATCGAGGCGCTCTATCACTCTTCTGAGCACATCGGCGGAGCTCGCGAGCATGTCCTCGCAGACATCATACACCGCCAAATCCGCTTTCCGTCATACTCTGATCTGCATGTTCCCATTCGGTCCACTTACACAGGCAAGCTTCTCCGAAGCGAACACGGTTCTCCTCTTGTGGAGGCCGTCGTCGACATGATTCTTGCCCAGCCCGTCCATTGGGACAGGCTGATTCGCTCCTTCGTCCAAGATCTTCCTGTCGGCTGCTCGCTCCGCCTTGTGAATGTCGGTCCTGGGACTGGCCTCGCTCGGGGCACGGAGAAAATTTTGTCTGCGCACACCGTCTCTTCTGTCGATCTGACGTCTGCAGATCCTGTTACGGCACCCACCTATGAGCCCATCGCGATTATAGGCATGGCGGTCAACTTGCCTGGAGCTCCCAATGCAGACGAGCTTTGGAACGTTCTGGAACGGGGACTCAATACCATCGCCGAGGTATGTCGTTTATTCGCCTTGACAAAACAAACATAAGAAGTTTACCAGAACCGACAGATTCCCACGGCTCGTTTCAAGGTTTCGGATTACGTCAGCTCGAGGGACTCGAAGAGCAATCGAGCCATGGACGCGCACACCGGGAACTTCATTCAAGACTTAGAAGCGTTCGATAACGGGTTCTTCAAGATATCCCCGCGCGAAGCACGGAGCATGGATCCTCAGCAACGGATCATGCTTCACTCTGCTTACGAAGCCTTGGAAGACTCCGGCTACGTCCCCAACCTGTCCCCGTCTTTCGACCCGGAGACGTTCGGGTGCTACGTTGGAGCCGCTACGCATGACTATGTGCAAAATCTGCGTCACGACGTCGATGTGTATTACAGCACGGGTGGGTGCCTTGGACTATTTGCGTGTTGAATGGCTCGTTCAGTATGTCGTTGCAGGGACCCTGCACGCGTTCCTGAGTGGTCGCATTTCGTATGCCATGCAACTGAGCGGTCCCGCGATTACCGTCGACACCGCGTGCTCGTCGTCCTTGGTTGCAATTTATCAGGCCTGTCGCGCCCTCACCAACAGAGACTGTAACGCCGCTCTGGCAGGCGGCGTTAACGCAATGACGAGCCCCGACGTGAGTCTCACGCGTTGCCTCACCGCCGAGCGCCCTCATCTATCATCTTTGAAGATGTTCCTCGGGCTCGATCGCGGCCACTTCCTCAGCCCCACGGGCCAGTGCAAGCCGTTCGATGCCTCAGCCGACGGGTACGCGCGCGGCGAGGGCTGCGGCATGTTCGTTCTTAAGCGGCTGTCCGATGCGGTCGCGGAGCACGATCGCATTCTCGGCGTGATCCGCGGTGTCGAGATCAACCAGAGCGGTCGGGCGCAGTCTCCCACGCACCCGCACGCGCCGACGCAGATCGCCCTGTTTCGGCGGCTTCTACGGCGCGCGGGGCTCGGCGCGCACCGCGTCAACGTCGTCGAGGCACACGGCACGGGGACGCCCGCGGGCGACCCGCGTGAGATGGAGAGCCTCCGCGCGGTGTTCGCGGTTGGGCGCGCGGCGCGCGACCCGCTGCACGTCACGGCGCTCAAGGCGAACATTGGGCACCTCGAGGCGGCGTCGGGCGCGGCGGGCCTCGCGAAGCTTTTGCTGATGCTGCGGTACCGTACGATTCCGCGCCAGATAGCGCTCGGGGCGCTGAACCCGCGGATCGCGCCGCTCGAGTCGGATAATACTGTGATCGATGTCGAGGCGGTTGCTTGGAACGCTGGTGGCGGTGGCGGTGGCGGCGGCGAGGTACTGTCACGAGTGGCGCTGCTTAATAACTTCGGGGCGGCGGGATCGAACGGTGCGTTGCTGCTGGAGGAATATATTCCGCCTGTGGCGTGCCCGCCTCCCGTCGAGTCGCCGCCGACGGCGTATGTCTTAGGGTTGTCGGCAAAGACGGCGTGGGCTCTCGACGAGCTGCGGACGCGGTACGTGCAATGGCTCTCCAGCCGCCAGGGCGCAGGCGTTCGCTTGCAGGACATCGCGTATACGGCTACTGTTCGGCGCCAAATCTACGAGTACCGCCTCGCCGTGTCTGCGGGGAGCGTAGACGAACTCGCAGACAAGCTCCACACGGCCTCTGGGACTCACGTCGATGGTCGCTCGTCGACGGTCGCCTTTGTATTTTCTGGCCAGGGAGGTCAGTACCTCGGCATGGGGCGGGCTTTCTATCAGACTTTCCCCGTGTTTAAGCGTGCCGTCAACGAGTGCGAGGCCTTTCTGGTTTCAGCGGGTTTTCCAGGAGTTCTTCCAATCATCCTGTCGTCCGGAAAAACGAGTGGGCTGACGGAACTGGAAGAGCTGCAGGCATATCAGGCCGCCACGTTCGCTTTGGGATATGCGCTTGCCATGTTGTGGATCTCGTGGGGCGTGACCCCTAGTGTGGTCGTCGGGCACAGGTGAGCGTCCGTTCTCCTGATTCCGCGTATTCCCTCGATGTTTGGCTGACGGCTGACGGCTGACGGCTGACGGCTGCAGTCTGGGAGAATACGCTGCCCAGGTCGTCGCGGGAGTCATCACCGTGCAGGGCGCACTGACACTTGTCGCTCACCGCGCCCGGCTGATGGTGCAGAGGTGCCGCATGCGTGCTACGGGAATGCTGGCCGTTAATTTGAGACCGGAGATCGTGCGAGGCATCTTGTCGGGCTCGGGCGAGCTTGTGTCCGCCTCGGTCGCCTGCTGCAACAGCCCGAATGATTGTGTCGTGTCGGGCACGGTCCGTCAACTGGACACGCTCGCTCGCTATTTGGATTTCGGCGCTCGCGCCCGCAGCGTCCGCCTGCAGGTGCCATTTGGATATCACAGCCCAGCCATGAACCCTATCCTCGAAGAGCTGACCGCCGTCGCCCGAAACGTCGCCATACATTCACCTACTATTTCCATCATCTCTAACGTTCTGGGGATCGTCGTGCCTCCCGGGGATACGACGGCGTTTAGCGCCGAGTATTACGCTCGTCACTGTGTGGAGCCTGTCCTGTTCGAGCAAGGGATCGGCTCGCTCGTGGGCACGGCTGCGTTTCGATCCGTCGATGTCTGGATGGAGATGGGCCCGCATACGACAGCGCTACCGATGCTGAGGGCGCATCCGGCCCTCCTGGCGGACGCGAAACTGCTCGGTTCGATGCGGAAGGGCGGCGACGCGTGGGCGACGCTCGCGGATTCACTGGCCCGGCTTTACGTGTCTGCGCTGCCGCTTCGGTGGAACGAGGTGTTTGCCCATTGGACGCCACCGCGTGTCGTGTCTCTCCCGTCGTACCCGTTCGCGAAGACGAAATTCTGGGTCGAGTTCGTGGAGGATGCAAGCGCCGCCCCGAAAGCGGCGATGGAGGTGCTTGATGTTACTGGCGTGTTCCCCGTGTCGCACATGTGGATTCAGCGGCCTTGCGAGCGCAACGGCCACGGCGCGGTGTTCGAGACCCCCATTGCTGAGCTCGCGTGCTTCGTTTGCGGCCATCGCGTCGGCGGGCACGCGCTCTGTCCCGCATCCGTGTACATCGAGCTGGCGCTGGCCGCCGTGGCGAGGGCCCGGTCCGGCGCGGGTGAGTCGGCGGACGGGAGTAGCCATGCCATCCTCAGCGACATCGAGTACGTCAGGCCCTTGGTCTATGTGGACGGCGTCCTTCGCGTCATCAGGACCTCCGTCGCGGCCGGCGGGGAAGGCGCGGGGACGTTCAGCATCGCGTCGTTCGTCGCGCCGGGCGAGGCGGTCGTGCACTGTCGCGGGCGCTTCGCGCGCCTCGCGGAGGATGACGTCGCGGCCGAGTTGGAGACCGCACGCGCGGCGGTGGCTGGGCGCGCGGCGGCGTGCCGGGGCGCCGCGGAGGAGCGCTTTGGGAAGCGGACGGTGTACGAGGTGGTGTTTGCGCGCGTCGTCGAGTACGCGGAGGCGTATCGCGCCGTGGAGAGCCTGGCGCTCGGCGCGCGCGACACGGGCGTGAACGTGGACGTGGAGGGGTACGCGGTTGTGCGGGTGCCGCCGGGCGGCGACGCGGGCGGTGCAGGCGCGTTCGTGATTCATCCGGTGCTGATGGACGCGGTGCTGCATGTTGCGGGGTTTGTTGTGAATATGAGAGGGCGAGGGGAGGAGGTATATTTGTGTGGGCGGGTGGGGCGCGTCGTAGGCTTGCCGGGCCTCGTGGACACGTCGAAGGAGTATGGGGTGTTTGTGAGCGCGCGCTGCGTTCCGGGCGCGGGCGCGGGCGGGGTGCTCGCGGATGCGTGGTTGATCGACGCTGGGGGGCGGATTGTCGTGCAGGTGGAGGACGTGCTGTTCGTGAAGGCGCGGTTGGACCGGGTCGGACGCAGCTTAGCGGCAGCGGCGGTGCCCTCGCCTCCGTCTGCGGCGGGCGGTCCGACTCCGTTCGCGACGGATGTCTCGTACGAACCTGACGCACCACTTACATCCACGACGAATTACTCGTATGATCATGATGCGCCACCTCCCCCTGTCGGCGTTACAGCGGAGGTCGCGCGCATCGTCGCGAACGCCTGTGGGCTTGGCCTGGGGCAGGGGCCGGATGCTATGGACGCGGATCGAGACCTGGCAGAGTACGGCGTTGACTCGCTGATGCTCATCGAGATTGCGGGTGATCTGCGGAGTGCGTTTCCCGCCGCAAACCTCGACTCGTCCGCTCTGGCTTTGTGCCGCACTGTGTTGGATATCGTTGAACAGGTCGAGGCTAGGATTCGATCGAACCTCGTACCGCGCTCGGACGCCATAGCTCCCTCGGTCAACACGCCTCCCCCAACCATCTCATCCCCCTCGAATATTATACGCCCACTCAACATCACGCCCTCGACAATTCCAAGCCATTCGACTTGCGACAAGATATCAATTAATCACGGTGGAGATTTGGATGTCCGGCGGATACTTGCCTCCGTGTTAGGCGTCACGATTCAAGAGCTTGTCGATGGCGGGGACCTTCAGGCCCTTGGACTGGACTCGTTGGCATCCATTGAAGCTCTTCACGCCTTTCAGACTCAGTTCGAGCTCACGCTTCCCCATGATTTCTTCGTTACGCACACAACTATCAATACCATCCAATCATACCTTGCGAAGTTGTGCGCTAGAGATAAACCAGCCATGTCAGCAGACGGGAACCTCGAACTCTCGTTACACCCACTCCTTTCCGGAACTATACCAATTCATGTTCAGCGGGCGCCTACGGCGGGCTGCGCGCCACTTTTCCTGATCCATGATGGCAGTGGTCTCGTCTATTACATAAGAAGCCTGTCTCCCCTTGGCCGTGACGTATGGGGAATCCACAATCCTCACTTTATCACCGGACAGCGGTTGGATTCTGTCGAGGCCATGGCCGCGGAATATGCACAATATGCCGAGGAAACAACGACAGACCCTCTGATTCTTGGAGGTATGGCGTTTGATGGATGCTGCTTTCTTATTGAACCCGATGCAATTTACAGGGTGGTCATTCGGCGGGGTCGTCGCCTTCGAACTCGCACGCCAATTACTGACAAAGGGCGTTCCGGTGAAGGGCGTTGTACTTATCGATGCGCCATGTCCTTTGGATCACGTCCCCCTTCCTGATACGCTCCTCGAATCTATCGCAGGCTTGAATGGAAGAGACTCAACCGCACACGTCAGTCGTCTGGTGAAGGCCCAGTTCCAGATGAACTCCCGTCTGTTGGGACGATATCGTCCGGCCGCTTCCCGCGGGGTGTGCCCTAGACTCGTGCTTCTTCGCTCTCGAGAGGCATACAAGCCTGCCGGTGTCCTCGACGTACCCAAGTGGCTCTGCGACAGGAGTGATCCGCAAGACGCCGTCGCCGGATGGCAGAGCCTGGTGGATGGTCCCGTCAAGGTCCTGGATATACCGGGCCATCATTTTCAACCGTTCCATTCTACGAATGTGGGTTTCGCCCTTCTTTCTTATCTGGGAGCCGTCTGATACCAGTCGTAGATTGAAGAGGTCTCTCGTCGCATTTCTGAAGCGTGTTTATATTTAGAGGATAAATCAGCGATGATTGACGTAAGTGAGCGCATCGGTCCGGACACTTGATACGAAGATGTATACATATCCTCATTCGTCGACGCCACAAAGCCAGGTTCTTGAGTAGCTTCGAGCTCAGACAGGAGGGGTGAGCAATCTGCGAGGAAATCTGCAAATTTGAAAGGTCATTCTCGTGATTCTAGAACTGTCCTTCTCAACCGATTTTACATGATTTACCTAGAGCTATGGTATAGGGAGTGCTTTCACAATGCAATTATTCGTACACAGCGCCCTCAGGCCAGACCGATGGGGCGATCAGTTGTCGTCGATAAGTGTTTTCACGGACGTCCATCACGTACCCGACCGTCTATCTCCATTCTCTCACCCCATGTGACGCTTCCGACATTTCCAGCATCATAGACATTATCACAAGGCCATCATGAGCGCCATGAGGTGGAGAATTCAAGAACATCTTCGAGACTTCTACGACCACCCAAGGTGCGTTGCTTGGAGTGATTATTCGTATGACCTGGACAGCGATGCAAGAATCCCTCGACGATGGGGTCGATACGGATCTCCGCCGACCGTGATTGGACTCTGTAGATTGTGCGCTCAACAAGCCTAGTATTTCTGGGAACACAAAAGAACGATAGGAGAAAGGGGCTATCATGATGCGCAGCTATGAGATTCGGCGGGTGTTACGGGAGAGCGAGCCCTTTACTGGCAGTATGACGTTTATTTGTATAAGGAGAAGTCCCCTCTTCGAAGGGCGATTCACTTCGATGCGGGCGCAAGGGATGTGCCTCGATGCGTGTCCACCAGCGGTACTATTGCACCGCATATCGGGATTTTCCAGAGGACGCTGCCGCGATTTAGCAGAGTGGTGCTGGACTGGACGAACTTTGACGTAAGATTGGGGTCACATAATTCAACGGATGGCATACGGTACGAAACAAACAGTGAACCTGACCTCTGCCAACCATTCCGTGCTCCCACGAAGGCCTATAGTATGCTATTGTCATCAGCAGTCATAAGAGACTTATTTCGGAACAGGCGCAAGTAGGTCTCCGCGACTTATTGCAAGACGAATTCCACATGAACCAAAACTGAGTGTAACCTGGAGGCCAGCACGGTACCGGCCGCAGACCCTGTACAGAAAATCGGCGGACTGGACGGAAATAGGAGCACGCAACAATAAAAGGGCAGAACCAATGACATGAGTTGTACTGACTGGAAATTGAGATGCACTTATTCTCGAAGTAATATAATGACGCCATAGGCGTGCAGCCAGTCATATCCAGCCATATTCGCTTCCATAAAAGAGTATTTCATTCGGTCCATGCGACGGATCGCATGTTGGGGAGCCCTCGAGCGTGAATGAAATTGGTTCACCAGCGCGCGACTCCAACACCACGCACGTGAGATTTGCTACGGTGCGTGAACTACAAGCCTTGTCAGTAGTTGTGAAGCTACGAGACCCATCGAAAAGGGCGACCACCATGACTGTGCAATCGAAGAGTCCATTTGACAAAAGTTACTAGGTAGTACCAATGTACCAGCCTCACCGGCGTTTGTTCTTCGACTAAGTGAATCATTCTGGAAAAATTCGAGATGATTCACATATAAAATTAAAAACAATAAAAAACAGCATCCCAGCTCACATCAGAGTGATTCCTGGTATCCCGATGTCCCGTCGTCCCGAGTGTGTATAGTTTGCGCGTAAAGCAACTCGGAAGCTGAAGCGCTGAAGTCACAAGAAAAGTCGGCAATTTGATATTACTCAGCTTCTTCGCTTATCAATATGTTTTCGCCCATCGCTTCTACCTCCTATCACCACCATTGTCCAGGTCGAAAGTCCATCATAACATACGAGGATTGATTGCGAGTGCGACTCCATTTCACGGTGAGAAGAATCCAAATGCTTTGAATCTTTTGGAGTTATATTTCGAAGCGAGGGCTCGATCGTACTATCAAGAGACGGATCGAACTCAATCGTAGAATCGAACTATGGCATCCCCAGGGGAGCCTTTCACCGCATCTTCTCGTCGCATTTCTGGACACACACATGTCCTTTTGATCACTACTGGGAGTGTTGCGTCGGTCAAAGCGCCCCTCATCGTCAAGGAACTGCTCTCTGTATGTTTTCCTTCTATAGGTTACGTCGATGTTTACTTGACGTAATTTCAGTATAGAAACGTATCCATACAACTTGTGGCTACCACTCCCTCTCTCACCTTCTTCAATCCCAAGAGTGTTCGGGAGTATGGGGTGAGCGTCTGGACCGATGAACAGGAATGGAACGTACGTGTTACGTTTACAGGTATCGATACATTTTATCAATCAATCAACGCTATGAACAGCAAGATTATCGCATTGGAGATCCCATTTTGCATATTGAACTGCGGCGATGGGCAGATGTTGTGCTCATCGCGCCCTGTTCAGCCAATACGCTCGCGAAGATTGCGAATGGCATATGCGACAATCTTGCTGTAACTGTTTATTATTTGTTTTACGGTCTCACTACTCACTCAACCTCCTTCGCATTCCATTCATGGCTCAGACTTCCCTTCTTCGTGCCCTGTCACCCTCAGTACCAACCTACATATTCCCGGCTATGAATACTCTGATGTATGAACATCCGTTGACTTCGCAACATCTGCGCATCATCCGTGAAGTTATTGGATATAACATCGTTGGGCCGGTCTCAAAAGGTCTTGCATGTGGTGATATCGGAATTGGCGCGATGCTGGAGTGGAGGGACATTGTACGCGTCGTCGTCGACCGTTTTGATCTTCTGAAGCAGTGACAGAGGTGTTCAGCTTGGAAAGGTGAGTGGATATCCACGCGAATTATGGTATTGACGCTCTGACGAATGTTGCTGAATGATAGACAGGGTACACATTCCGACCTATCAGTGCCCGGTGTCTATAATTTCGAACGCGAACTGTGTCGAAACACTTACGACAGCGGAACGCGGACCGTCGGCAGATGAGGAATTGAGAAAAGACGCCGTTGGGTCAAAGATATGCAAGCCTGTCCTGTGCGTCGAATTTGCTGTCATCCTTCTAAAGAAGCCCTTCGTCTCTTCGTACTAGTCCCTTAGAACGCGTCCTCCTTCATTCACTCCGCTTGCATCTGTGTACATGTCCGTGCCCATCGCTTGTGATTGCTGTTGTTGTGCTATCAGGTTCGATGCTGAACAAGAGCTTAATCAAATTCTAGAATCAAGCTCCCATCATCGAAGCGGCGAGGATCGTGTTGTGAGACGCGCTCCACGATTTCTTGCCCCCGAGCGGATCGAGAGGTGACAATCTGCAGATTGGGCGATACGTCCTGATGCCCGTGCACGTGCGCTCCGCACTATCTCAGCGATTTCTGTAAGTATGTTGACATAGCCCTCAAACTTGTTAAGTTACAACTCTAAGCGGATAACACCGAGGTCAGATGCGCATCCACAACTGGTAGACGAGATTGGAGGGAAAGCTCATTCAAGGGTTTGTTCCTCTTGGCTTAGGCTTGAGGTTAAGGCCCCAGGGCGGCCAGAATTGCCTGCGGCACTGTCGAACACTTTCCGTTCATATTGTCAGGGGTCTGCCCAACAAGGTGCGTTAGCCATGCTCCATAAAACTCCCGTAGATTCCCATAGATGGTTGATTGGCAGGTAAATCTTTCGAAGGATCGGCGATTTCCGATTAGTAACGTAGAATACCGGTTATTATGCAAATGCACGCTGGAACAGTGAAAAGTCTATTTTGGCGAAGGTGCCGATGTTAACGGCGCTCAGCTTTACGATGCTTCGATTTCGTGATAGAGATACGATAGCTACAGACCCGGTCGAACTTTACATCTTGGCTGCCATTCTAGAGAACTTACAAAGTTCCGTCTTCATGCCGTTACATGCGCCAACTTTGCATTCTGACGACGGTCGACGGGCTTATAATGCCCGAGGCAAAGACATGAAAACCCACTGTTCTGCCTTTCCATCTTTCAGCTTTCCCCATGGATCTCACAGCGACGTCTGTGGCGCCTGACTCTGACGATACACTCATATCCAGGATACGGTGTCACAAGGGCAACAAACCATCACTTCCGCAAACCAAGTGTTGCTCGCTATGCCCCGCGAAATTCACTCGCACGACGCATCTTAATCGGCATCTTCGCACTCGTGAGTGCAATCGCCCTATGTCCGTGATTGATGAACGATGAGCGCTCACGGCGCTTTCCCAGATTCCAACGAGAGGCTTCATCGCTGTGAGGTTGGTCATCCTTTCCGAGCTTCTTGGCTTACATCAGCATACTGATCTTGCCATAGACATGCCTTTCCGAATTTACCCGGAGCGACCTCCTCACCAGACACAAACGAACTTGTGGTGATCTGTACGTTGCGCTCCATTCTTCCTTTTCACCCACCGCGATGGAATCGGTGCTGACAAGTTGACGTTTGTTGGGATAGCAATCAGAACAAGTCGCGGCGGAAGTCGTGTCAAGCATGTGCGGAATCCAAAGTTCGATGTGACCTTGTGCAGCCATGTGCCAAATGCGTCTCACGCGGCAAAGAATGCGTATTCGTAAATGACCCGAGGATTTCCAGAGACAAGAGAGAGGCTGCTGCTGCAAAGCGCAAACGTGCCGCCCTGGCCAGAAGTATTGACGCGTCGACATCTGCCATCCACGGTTCTTCCTTCTCACGATTTCCAGATGATCATCATTTCATAGAAGATCCCCCATGCTCTCCATGCGGTAAAGACACTGATTATTCTGTGGCCTCGAGCTCGGATTTGATGGCCTGCGCAGACTCGTCGACTTCTTCCACATCCATTTCATCTATGTCCCCTTGTTCTGACGACTTGGATCACTCGTTCGACATCACTCACGCGGAGTTGGACTCTCCAATTGACATTAACATATTCAAAGCCGAGCTAGAAACTTTCATCACTTGCAATGCTTTGGACTCGTTACTATCTCAGTCGTATGAGTCCCCTTCTCCCACAGACGACCTTGGGTCAATGCTTTTCAACGACTTCATGTGGAATGGGTATCTTCCTGATACTCCTGGGATGAATAGTAACCTCTTCGCACAAGCGGTTATCGCGGCGCCTTCTCAGAGCTCCTTGTATCTGAACCAGGATCCTAGCGCCGGAACATCTACTGCGTCGCCATCGATGACGGGCGAGTCCTTGTTCCATCAGATGCCTGATTATCAGCGTGCTGTGCATGGCCCGAGGCCAGAAGACATGGAAACACAACACTATTGTGCGTCTATTGTCCCCTGATTGTTGCTTCAGGACGTTGACCAGGACGCATCGACTGCAGTATACTTATTCTTTACTGCTTTTTCGTCGCATCTGTCAATCGTCCATCCCTCGTTCTGGCTCTCGCCTGAAGGGAAGCCGCCCATTCTGCTTCGTGCTATGCAAGCATGTGGGGCTCTATTTGTCAAGACACGCGAAGCAGGTGATTTCGTCTTGAACACGGTGACCAGTGTTCGAGAAGCTTTGAAAGTGGAAGCAGTAAGCACTCTCCTGTTTCCTGGATCAGCTAGCTCGTCGTTGAACGTGATTTGAATCAGCAGGCGCAAAGCTCTGCTGGCATAGAAGAACACTTTTACCTGGTTTTAGCCGGCCTGTTGGTACAGACAATCGGAATGTTCCACCGCCGCATTGATAGGTCAGCCTCATCTGGCGTCTATCACGGCATGCTTGTTCAAGTGACTCAATTATCTCAATATGTAGCCGTGTATGATCTGACTGGTTTATTTACCGTTCCCAGATGATCCGACGGTATGGGATTGTCCAAAGGTGTACCTCATGGATACCGCCGGACCTTGCAAATTCATCGCTTGAAGTTGCGTGGCAGGATTGGAAAATACAGGAGATGATCAAGAGGTTCGTGTGCCTGCGTAAAGTATGAGCGTGCCTAACATTTCACTTCAGAACTGTGTTATTGGCTTATCTACACGATAATTGTCACTGCGTCTTCTTTTCGCTCCCACCCTCCTTCCTCCCCACCGAGTTGGTCGATCTTCATCTGCCCGCTGACGATGCCCTCTGGAAGACCAACACTGCTCAAGAGTGGTACGACGTCATCTCTCAACCCTCTGCATACGGAGCTGTCCCCAACAGACTCAAAGGGTACAGCCTGCAGGCAGCGCTCATCAAACTCTCAGAATCTCACACGACCGGACCATCACTCCCTATACCCCCTTGCGCGCACTTCATACTCATCCATTCTATCCTCTGCTCTATATACAATCGAATGGATCGCCTCTTCACTCAATCGCACCAGCTCATAACTCCCGAAGGCAACGTCATCATCTCCAACAGTATCAACCCAAATCCCAAGGACCCCGTTCGCACGCAGTGCATGTTGCGGAACTGGCTTCACAGCTGGCTGCATGCCCCCGAGGTACCCCAGCAACACCTCAAAGCAAGAGGGGAGCCTCTCTTGGTGCAGAATGCATTGCCATATTATTGGCTCGCACAGGTTTCCCTCATCGCGATCCAGGATCGTATCATACTCCCGTGTTGTGTTCCCGAGACCAGGTATCGTGTGCTTACAGGCTGGCTACATCACATCCGTTCATTCTTGCGCTGCGGCGGCGAGAAGATGGGCAGGGGGCTCTGGGAGGACTTGGCTAGGATGGGGCAGACGCTAGCGGCTTCGGATAATGAGGACGGGCCAGATGGTTTACTGTCGATTGCCCCAGAGTCGTGATGTCGAATGTTCCAGCCTGCGCTTGAAGTGCTACTGTATCGTCAAATCTGTGTATCTCTAGCTGCTGACCTTCATTTCGAACGTTGCTGTGTTTGTTGTATGCGTTGAAGGTTCTGTACGTCTCTGTATGTCTCCCATTACGGTATGAATAGATGACTCACAATACGACGATGACTCGGGTCACATTTCCCCACGGGGATAAGATCGTACCTATGGTGAAAGCGAGACAGCTTCGATGAGATAATCGAAGAAGCGATGTCAGACTAGAATGTCAATCAGTTTTCAAGCGGCTTACAAACGACGTGCAATGTCTAGCGCAGCTGCAAAGTGCAGTAACTCCAACGAACATAACAGGCATAAATGCACTTTTAGCGCTAGAGACTGGATATAAAAGTCAAAACTTCATTATGGGACTATCTTAGTGCTGTGAGGGTTTATAGAATAGAGAAGCTCACTAGATTCGAAGCAGAACATATGTTTGGAACCCAAATTGCCACAACGGAACCATGCTAAAACCGGGGCGCTGGTCGAATTACCTCAAAACATTGACAACAAAATGAACAAGTGAAAGATGATGATTATATGACGGTCGAACTGCCTTTCCAAACATCTCTAGACAGGATGGACTGGGCAGTCGTATCAAGAGTTCAACGAGTTACTATCAACCATAGATGAAGAACACAAGGACCCGAGCAAATAAATGATGTCGGCGTTCAGCCAATGTATTGAAAAGAGAGGTCTCTAGCTGTGAATGATCAGTAGCGGGCGTCCTAGGAGGAGCGGGCGTCCTAGGAGGAAAGGAATGCGCAGATGGATCACGTGCAGAAATGTTGGAGATTTGGAAATTTGATTTTCCGTATTCCGAAGTTGTCACGGAGACTCAAACCCCTAAGCGAGTAGCTGCTATCCTCAAGCTCACCCGTTCTCTTTTTCCCTCCTAGTTGCTCTCATCCGAACCGCACTATGTCGTTCTTTAACTCAATAGGGTGTGTATGTTCCTACTCGCATTCCTATCACACCCTCAATGCGCAGACTGACTCAATACCGGTTCCATGTCCCATCGTGTATTCTGTACGTCTGCAGGCGTACAATGCAGCGCGCAGGACCGCGTGCACCTCGACGTTCGCCAACACCAACATCCACAACCTTTCCGAACTCTATTAGCTCCGATTCCATGCCTCCCCCATCGCCATCCTCGACAAACGGACAGAAACCTCTGTATCTGTGCAGCCCCTTCGTTGAGGCTGCACTTGTCAAGGGTAACTTCAAGACGATTGTCATGCTACCGAAGTACGTAGACATTACGGAATGGGTGGCAGTGAATAGTGCGTATGACGTTCCTATCCTTGAATCCTTCGATGTTGATCGTCACGCCACAGTGTTCGATTTCTTCCAAAATCTGAATATGTTCTACGGTGTGGTATCAGAGTGCTGCACGAAAGCATCGTGTCCTACAATGACTGCGGGCCCTTCGTACGTTTACCTTCCTTGTCACGCTTTTGGGATTTTGTCCCTGAAATGGCAAATCGCGTCTTGTGCGCGTAACATTATGTGTACAGACTGAATTACACGTGGATCAATCAAGACAGAAAGAGCGTCCAGCTCCCTGCGCCAACGTATATCGACTACGTGATGACATGGGTGCAGAACCTGCTAGACGACGAAGGCACTTTCCCCACTAAGTCTGGTTCGTGTCTTATGATGTCGTCTTCACATCACTTTGCCAATCGTGTTGCGGTGTAGGACACGAATTTCCCTCAAGCTTCCCTTCAACAATCAAGCACGTCTATCGGCAACTATTACGCGTGTTCGCACACATTTACCATGCGCATTATTCCGCGATCCTTCATCTGCGCTCCGAGCCGCATTTCAACTCTCTCTTCGCCCACTTTTTGGCGTTTGGGCGGGAATACGAGTTGCTGGATGTCAAAGATCTCAAAGGTGCATCAGGTCAGCCGGCGGTTGGAATCGGTGCGTTGTGGGAGCGGTGGAAGGAGATGGGGATCCTCGAGGGGTGAAAGCAGGGGAGAAGGATGTGGATCAGGGAACAATACATCTGCTGGGAACTAAGGGAGCTCGATGACGCAGTGCTGTGGGATAAATCTTGCAACACGATTGTACAAACAAGCAACATATCGAGGCTGCAACCTCGCGCGCATCTTACATTTTCTATCTCTCTTTTGCAAACAAAATATACCCTCTTTAGCCATGCACAGTGCACCAAGATCAAGTGTTCACATGAGCCCCTCGATCGCCGTTCGGCGTGCTGTAATAATTCACTAGTCGATCAGTCATATAGGAACGTGTCAATATAGGTTGTAGTCAGTTGTAGTCGCCCAGATTCAGAGATCGCAGCATCTGTGATGTAATCGGCCGCCACCCGATGCCATTCAAAACGCAGATCGACTCAATAACACGGCAGCCTGAACTATGACTATGCTAAGTCTCAATGTCAACGCAGTGAGGTGTCGCCGGTCGCCATCGAGGCAATTGTTATATTTGAGACAGCCTTTCTAACAGATCCGGGATGTCTTTGAATGGTGATCACCAGACTGGCGAACAAATTTGCACTTGTTGTTCAACGGTTTCGGTTTCAAACAGGGCTCGACAAGGGCCTGGGGGGCCTGGTCGGCGGATATGTTGTCTTGTATTATCCGCTGTTCATAATCGCCGTCAATACGGAGGCCAGTGCCTGTACCTCTGTGTCTGTATTCTATCGGAACATATTCCGAGCGAACTCCAACTCGCTCTTCCATTCCGTTGTCTTTAAACACCGACGGAATCCGGCTCCATCGTGCTGCTGGACACACATATTGTCGTGCCGGTGGACATCTCAGCCTGATGTCCCCGATAATGTATAAACTTTGGACGCAGTGGAGCCATCACCTTCGTGGGGTCTGGCGCAGACTTCTCGAACCTGTTCCAAAGAGATTCCGAGATGTCTTCGATGCTCTAACTTGAAACGAAAACTCTGTCTACACCCCTTCCTTATCGCTCGATACTGTCTGTGATCATAGTTCTGGACCATGTCAGCAACAAGATCGAGCTTCCAGTCCTCAGGATGACGCGAGTTCTTTGATAATTGTTGCGGAGCTCGCATGCAAGTCCTGCATCAGGGACAAGCCCGTATCGTTGTGCATGCAGTGCCGTACTTAGTTCGCAACCCACGGAGTGCTATGACACACTTCTGTCGATTCGGACGATTAGACACGTCCGGGGTGATGCTGAACCATCCGAGCAAAGGGCGATCCGGAGGAAAATTTGAGAAATCTCACCACCCCTTTGAATGAGTTGAAGTGAAGGCCACACCTGAAAATATCGCGCAGAAAGATGATGCAGACGCGCTGCAGGCGCGAGAAAAAGGCTAGCAAGCACCCGTTACGTAATAATTTTACGCCGCCATTTGCAAGCTTCACCGGACCCTAAACATAACCCAAGCTGGTTAGAACTCGCTGGGCAGACGTCCAGTCGTGAACTTACAGTGTTTGCATTTCTCCGAAGGCGCACACAGAGTTCCTCCGCCTATCACAACCCGTCGATGTATTCACAAACCTGGTGTAGTCGAGACATCGATATCATCCACGATGCAGAGATAAGTTACAAACGGTGGGATGTTTGTCAATGGCGATGATGCATGCGGTGTCGTAAAGTTATTGTCTCACGTTCATAGCAGTTGAGCGTTGACGTTGCTTGTCGTACAGCGGGCTCTGGCCGGATAGAAGACCTTCGACGACGGTGCAAGCCTCCGATAGACGGAAAATGACAAAGTGCATTGAATATTGAATGTGAAGTGAAGACGACGGACTGGTTCAGGTTGTCTGCGTCAAAGGACAACTAGGACAATCCATCGTCTCGTTGGTCACATGGTTCGGGCATCAATTCATGACCGAGGTTCCATGTCAGAGAAGTCCTTGCTGAACGGGGCTTCAGCTGAGCTGTCCACCGAATTCGTCCCACATCCAGTCACAGATTTGGCAACAGAGTACAAAGCTTGGGGATGCCTCTTACGTGTTCGTCTTTCGCATCTTGTTCCCTGCCACCACGATGAACCGGTCTCCCTCTTTGGATGCCGGTGCGCACAGTGATTCCGCTCGAACACCCAGTGCGGGAACGCTCAATGAGTCCAGAGGCAGCGATGTCGAGAAAGGACCAGTTGAGGTAGAGAAGAAGGGCGGCTTCCGAAATCTCCAGGCACAAGAGGACGCAAAGGCAGCTCAAACAGTTGACCCTTACGCGCCCACCGATGGGGGTCTGCAGGCGTGGTTGTCGGTCGGGGGCGGATTCCTTGTCACCTTTAGTGCGTTTGGGTATGTCGCGTCGTCCTCTCGCCAACTTCTTCTGAGCTGAAGCTGACTCCCTCATGCCTCCAGCATAGTGAGCTCGTATGGAGCTTTCAGCGACTTCTACAACACGGACTACCTCACCCACTTCTCGCCGACGGTCATTTCCATGATCGGTGCGATACAGATCTTCTTGTTCTATCTCTGTACGTGCCGTCGATCACTTCATTGAGTACTCTCATATTAACTGCATCAATGTCGCGCAGTCAGTGGCCTGTCTGGGACGCTTTTCGATGCTTATGGACCGCGCGTCCTCATTCCAGTCAGCGGGATCATCTGCGTCTTTGCCATGTTCATGCTGTCGATCACGAAACCAGAGCAAATCTACCAGCAATATTTGTCTCAGGGTGTCTTGTACCCCATTGGCGCTTCGTTGGGGTATGAACCATCGTAGAGAATCCTTCTGCAGCGTGCTGACTTCAAGCAGGTTCTTCCCCGCAGCTAATGTGATCACTCATTGGTTCCGTCGGCGTGTTGCGTATGCACTTGGCTGCGTCATCGCGGGGTCTGGTGTCGGGGGCATCGTCTTCCCGATCATGCTCACGCGTTTAATTCCCCGCATCGGCTTCGGTAGATCTTTTACACGCTTCTGCAGATGCACGATATCTAACTTGCTCTAGGCTGGTCTGTGCGCATTATCGCATTCATTATGCTCTTTTGTTATGCTGTCGCGTCCGTCACCATCACTGCGCGGCGACCCCGTAAACCCCTCCCTCCTCTTTGGAAGATGGTCGACTTTGATGGATTCCGCGATCTGCGCTATACCTTCCTCGTCATTGCCGTCTTCTTCAACATCATCGCCATCTTCAATCCGTTCTTCTACGTTGGCCTTTATGGCCTGACCCTCCATCCCGAGTCGACACTTTTGCCCTATGCCCTGTCTATTCTTAACGCGTGCTCGGTCCTTGGGCGGATCTTCCCAGCGCTTCTGGCAGATAAGCTCGGGCGGTAAGCCTCATCACTGTAGCGTCCCAACGTGCAGCTAACGCGAAAGCATTTTTTCGTCCAGGTTCAACGTTATAAGCGTGTTCACGCTCATCAGTGCACTCTTGAATCTAGCGATGTGGTACAACGTGACGGGAGAGGGTGTTACAGTTGCCTTCGCTGCGCTGTATGGCTTTTTCTCCGGATCATACTTCTCCATCATCCCCGTATGTCTGCCACGCTATCTTTCTCACGTCAAGGAGTGCCAACCATCAATGATCCCGTCGGGTTTTTCTGTACAGGCTTGCATCACAATGATATCGCCCATAGACAAAATCGGCGCGCGGATCGGTACGCTATTTATGTTCATGTCATTCGGTGCCCTTGCGGGCACGCCGATCGGAGGCGTCTTCATTCGAGAAAGGACCAAAGACCATTTCCAGCATCTCATTGCATTTTCGGTCAGTTAAAATTGGTCTAAATTCCTCCTCCATACTCCGCTAAACCTGTGTGAATGGGTTAACAGGGATCAATTGGCCTTTTGGCTGCCGTTTTCTTTTTTGCTGCGCGCTTTGCGTATAGCAAACAACTTCTTTCGATCGTATAAACACGATGTAACGCTCCCGTAGCGATGCTAGTAGTGGTAAACCCCCTTTTCATGCTCATTTTCAATTCTCAAATGATGTTTTTTCTGCAGGACGCAGTGTTATTTGCATGTTTAATACTGTTGTTGTTTGTAGACCTGCCTGTTGAGTATAATATATCGCGTTGCGCCATCTTGCACCACCGAACGTCGTGCATTAACCTGTGATAGTGCACTGGAAAAATCACGAGGTGCGAAAGGATGCGAAGGACGTGCTGAGGGATACGGGACAAGGATGGGCAACTCTTCGGTATCTAGATGGTCGACCGCTTCTTCCGACTTTGACCGAATGCTTCGCTCGTCGACCGGAACTCCTTTGGGATCTGAAATGAAGTTCTGAATCTGATCGACTGCGATTGGATATCCGATACGATGCGTTACGAGAAAGCATCATCGAAGCCTGGCTCCGGCGGGGGTATGGTGCTCGCTCGAGCGCCCATATCGCATCTGCTTTGATGTCCGGTGGGGATGCTCTTCCGAACTCTGCCCCTTTCGAGTCCCAGTGGGTATATGCGCCTCGATACACATCAAGCGTCATCGAACATGTCGTGAGGCCGAGACTACGTGGAAACGGTTCCAGTCAGCACCTAACCCTAATAGAGGTTTATGATGCTCTCCTGTCTCGCGTACTGCCCATGATATGATTGCTGCTGCCTCACGGGAACTTGGATGTCGTATGCTGATACTTGCCGCCGAGACACGCGTACCATGCCAGATCTCTCGCTGCCTTGTATCCTTTTCCGTTCGTGCTTGATGACCCCCAGCTCACCCTCGAAAACGTTCTACTTGCTCCGATTCGAAAAACTATGTAGTAATGTGTGCCCCATGATTGGATGATTAGATATCCCCCTGATAGAGGTACAGTCGCCTGCTTTCCTGCCTTGAGCTCGTCTTTGCCACCCCATAGACAATCACATGCTAGTGTCTCCATTCGCCCACAACATAAATTCTACAAATGTAGCTGGAGCATATCAGATGGAGAACTCCTTCGATATAGTGCAAGTTGTCTCAAGTACAGAAATCTCGACTGGATGAGAAGTATATGTGGTGTGGACATAATTCTTACAATTGTTCACCAAACGATGTGCCAATCATAAAAAAAACCCATATAGGAGATTCATTTTTCAACCTACTCCCCGCTTCACTGTGCCAGACAGCCCTATTCGAATTTATGATTGGGAGAGGTTTTGTTAGGTATCTCGGTGTTGTGCGAGCGGGCTCTTCGAACACACTGGAAAAAGCATATGAATTGCCTGATTTGCATTAAGAGGGAATCGAACCCCCGGCGGGTCGATGGCAACGACCCAGGTTACCACTACCCCATTAATGCTTACCAAAATGGGGAGAATTAATAAATATCAGTATAAATATACCTATGGGAAACAAAAAGGTCGAGCCAACGACGCAAACACTACGAGTGTAAGGATAAATTTCTCGATCATGTGGCCTTCAGCAGCGCATTGCGCAGAAGAGATCACATCCCTATTGTACACTGATAGGATTCAGGTAAATTCTCCTCGTCCAACGTCGTCGCCGAGTCATCCCTCCTACAACCTTCCACTCCTCTGACGGAGCAACTCGCGGTTCCAGCCATGCATCGTTTGTATACACCCATCCGACTAGAAAAATTATCAGAAAATCAATAACGTTAGATGAGCGGAATAACATACGCTCATCTGCGCCCACCGCACTCCATCGAGCCTCGACATCGGCACGCCAGTCCTCGGTCTCGACAAACGCCCATCCCGCATCAAGTGCGAAGGTGAGATTGCTACTGTACTCATATTAGCGCGCGTCCCTCCCTTCTCAGACATAAAGTGAGGAAGTGATCACCGACCTCACATTCCCGCCGCCGTCCGCGGAGACCCCGCTCCAGCCGTCGCGTCCACGCGTCCACGCGACGCGCTCGCCAGGCTTGAGGTGGACTTTCCCCCATCCGCCGGAAGTGCCCACGTCGCTTGGTACCCACCGCTCGTTCTCGAACAGTTCGACGTCGCGGAGAGGGCTGCGCCAGTGCGAGTCTTTCAACCGGTCGTCGTCGACGGCCCGAACTAGAGAGGCATTTACGCGCTGGAGGGGCAAATTGGAGACGAGGATGGGGAGGGTGCGCTGGGATATTGGATGAGTGAGGAGAAAGGGTAGTAGGCCGGCCGCAAGGAATAGTGGGCGGAGGGGGACCAGAGGGAGCAAGGGGAGGGCGAGGAGAAATGTAAGAAATGTGATTGTGAGAATGTGAGGGGTATATGGGGTAGAATAAGTTAAATGCAGAATATATGGGAAGATGGCATCATAAACGTCGGAGCTGTAAATAGGTGGAGAGGTGAGAGTGAGACAGGGTTTGAGAGAGGTAGTGTGTATCTCACAAGATGCCCATGAGATTCTGGATGGCCTGAATATTGCTGAGCCAGTCCGCGCTGCCCTCGCGTGCAGCGGCTCTTGGTGGAGGCTGAAGCTGAGGAGATTCGTCGACTGTTTCCGGGTCTGGAGACCGACGAGAGGGATGCGTAGCTAGTAGTATCCCGAGTATAATTGCATGAGGGAGAAGAAGGATTAATCGAGGGAAATAACCTGTGTGGAGCCTTGAGTTTAAGAGTAATTTAATATTGGCTACAGACTCACATATGAATGCGTATCCTGCCATCCATGCACCGGTGACCTTCCACCCTTTCCTCCACATGACGACCTCCTCGATCCGATCCTGGAACCAAAATACAGGCCCCACTCGTGCGACGAAGCGGCGGAAGTGCGCCGTAGTGATAGGCACAGAAAGGGGATCTCGCGTCGACATTAGATTCACATTATTGCGCATATTTCCTGGAGGAACATTCGCAGAGAGCTGGAGGGTTGATGCTAGCAACAGGCCCGGAAGGTTTCCGAAAACAGATCGCGAGGGAGAGGTAGCCTGTGCAATTGGCGAAGACATAGGCGAATCCGGGATCGATTCTGGGTGAGGAAGAGAGGTCGTAACTTTGGGTGTCGGCCGTGTCGCCTCATGTTCGCGAGATGTCTGTGATATCGAGTCAAGTCGCTTTGCATGTGACGGTATCTCAACGTAGTCAAAGCCTGACATGTTGGAGACGTCGAGGGCAATGAGGGACGGAGAGCGGTTGTGTGTCTGGCGATTGGTGTACGTCAGCATCGTTTCGTATCTTTCTCCTTCCGCCCTTTCATCTGTTCCGCAACCACCATCACGAACATCCACCAACTCCAACGCATTCTACCTGAAATCGACTTTCAGCATCTCCACCTTCTCAAATACTCCTGTGGGACGCATGAGCACAGTCAAACGTATCACTCTGTATGTCATTGATTAAACCTAAGAAAACTAGTAGGAAAGGTACGTTCATCTTCACATCTTCGTGTGCATAGGGCTTCAATTATCCTATTATTGTAACTATTCTTTACAGAACCGAATCATCGATAACTTGGGGACCCATCTCATCAGCATGCGTCTTGGGCATCAGGGTCACATACCGTGTCTTCAGAATCTCCAGCCCCTTGTTACCGAAATATCTCTTGCTCTCAAAACACCACTGATCGTTGGCCCTCACTGAATTTCCCACTCCGTTCATATACAACGCCACCTGCACGTCGATCAGCCCTCCCCACTGCGGCACCTTGTCGAAATGCTCGTTGAATTTGCGCTCTAGCTCCTTATGGTAGCCTTCCACCCACGTCATTGCCCCTGCTATATCGGTCTTGAGCTGGTTCATCACGACGGTAACTATATTGTGTGCGTCGTCGCCTCTCGCTTGCTCGACATTGTAGGACAGCATATCCTTTGGAAAATGTTCGTCATGAATCTTACGACTAGTGCGAAGAGGACCTACGTTTGCTAGAGAGTGCATATCTGCAGCCCAAATGGACAGATCTTGGATCACGGGATGGTTAACGACCTCATCAGGCAGGTCCATGTCGAGCTCGAATAACGCGAATGCAGGTTTTGTGGCCACCGTCTCGCGTCGCACTTGCAGGTAGCTATCAATGTCGCGAATATGCGCATGCGATCTGTCTGCTGCTTGCTGCACCATGGATTGGGTATAGGTGCTAAAAGCATTCACTAGACGCTTCTGCGACTGGGGACTAGCAGTCTTGATCGCACGCTCCCAGAACCTTTCCACGCTTTGTCAATCTCGTTGACTCTGAGGTGCAAGGTCTTGTATAAGAGAGACATACTGTCTGAAGATCTCGCCGCCTATCCACTCTCCAGCCGGGCGTGGTTTGTGGGGATTACACAATGCGTCCATGATGATATCGGCTTGCAATTGAACTCCGGCTGCGTCTTCGACGTCAGAGCTTTCGTCAAACAACAGCAGTAGGTTCATGAAGTCGCAACCAGTGCGAAGGTGTTCTGTGTCGCATCAGATTCAATGCTTGGCAGCTATGTGTTGATCTCAACATGCCTTTGCTTGCCGTTGGGTACGCCATCGCAGCCAGAAGGTCTGTAGCATCATTGTTGGGTCAGTATTGGGCATTGATACAGGGTCAGACTTTCAGCGGTAACTTACTAAAATCGCAGAGATCAAAAGCGCGTTGAGCTTTCGGGCTGAACACTCTGAAGCTTGCTATCCACGCTGCGGCCTCCTCCTTGACTTCGAGATAGTGGGGATTGATACGGCGGGGCCATCTCCAGTGGGCGAGGGTGTCAGGCAAGTAAATCTTCGTGGTCATGTCGATATAATCGAGAGTGGTCGCTGAGATGCTGGGAGGTGTGCCCTGTGATGCTCATTATGTACTCTTAGATTGCGGAGGCACAGCACTGCTGAACGTCCTCAATGCTTGGAAATCATCCCTTCAAAGCGGCTAGAAATTCATCTCTGCTCATTGAACAATGTTTCCATCTTCCGGTGACAGCACACCTTTCGTCTCATTCTCCGATTTGAATTTGCCGAAGGCGATGCTTTGATTTTTTCCATAAACGGTGAATGCATGAACGCCGCGCTAGACAAATATCTTGCCTGTAGTAGAGTATGGACACAATTTTACGACATCACCCATTATGATGAGAACCCTTACACCTAACATGCTTCCGTCCGCCACTAGATGCTAGGGTTCCATGGTCACCTGTATACCATCTCTTGTTGTGAGTATCTCATCCAGCCCGTTTCATCATCCAGCGCGTTAGGACTTCAAACTGAACCCCCTGACGTTCCCACACGTCATGAATGTATATCTGCATCTTGCTATGTTTCAATATGATAAAGTTCGAAAAAATGCACCGCATATGTTCACTAACAGAAAATCTGCTGATAGGTTTCTCAGAGATCTGTCTCCAATGTACTGAGCCTACCGGATATCTCCTCGATAGATAATCCCAAGGTCTCAGCTTTCACCTCTTACCGGAATCTGTGCACCTCTTAGAAGGAATGGGACCTTTGGATGCATGATGTTGTTTTCTCATTGACATGCTGTGTATAGGAATCACAAATCGCCGGTCAAACCATTCCTCACGGCCACGAGAATGACATTTGAGACTGATAGATTTGGATTTGTTCAAACCTGGGAACATAGATGACACTTCTTGAGTTGGCACATAACATGCTGTGTTATGGGACGGACAACGTCACTATTGTATGACGTGTGCTATGAGTTGGTTATTGATGCCTTTTAGCAGATGGTCATGCACTTAAATGGACTGTTATTCTCTTCGTGCACGAAACAGATGTGGGCGCATGGACGAGGTCGAGTAAAGTCATATTACAACCACTTCTGGGATTGGAATGGTAGGATGATTGCTAACCTCGCCGCCAGACAGTCCATGAGGCATCCACGTGGGTCTTTCCGCATTCATCCCCTTGTGTTGCCCAAGCGGAGGGTAGATTGCAGAGTCATAACCAAGCGCGTCCAGACGGGTATGGACATAGGGCTGCTCCAACTGTTATGCCCATAGATAAAATCAATGTGTTTGTCCTTGCATGTGCTGCTTCACTAAGGAGGCAGTGATTCCGGGATGTATTGCTATCATGAATTATATCAGTAATACTTAGACATGCTTTCAGCAGCTGCACAGTGTGTACTCTCCAGATCAGATCTTTCTTGTATGAATCTCCACTTTGTTTATTCACCTACAAAGATATCAAAAATTATTATGCATCTTATGAGGTTGTCTATATAGTCCATCTAGGTAGATTCAAACTGACAATCCATAATAGTGTGTTGGAATACTAGATGTTATGATCACGTTCTGTCGGGCCTTTAACGGCGGTCTATACCGACACGATCATCACAAATATCAAGCGGCCTCACAAGCTGAGGCGTACAACAAGGTACAGATAGTAACCTTGGTCATCCACTCCCAACGGATCACCTTATCGTTGGTCGAGTATCATGAGCCATATTGCGACGGGCATAGAATGCCGCCTTACAAACTACTCACACACCGGGCATCAAGCTCCTAGTCTTTCCTGGCCGGAAGGAGACGAACGGAGAAGCACAAGAGTAGTCGTTATTGAGAGAGACGACTTAGAGAATACCTATGGATACATATATGGTATTCTCACGCCCTATTTCCTAAAGTAGTATAAAAGGCCCATAGAGTAGGCTGAGGTTCTTCAGTCTATTCTCTTCATTCCCCTGTATCTTCACATACAGGGATCTTCATTCTACTGCAGTCTTCCTACTGCAGGCTTCATTGCTATACTGCAATACATCTCTGGCTCCTGTGCTACACGTACAGTCGAGACCATCGTTCCACACATCCTCCACGAGTGACCTAGGGAAGAACCTCCTACTCTTGGGGTTACTGAACGAGCAGTTCGTAACACTAGAATAGACTCTTCTACCCCTACCTTGCTCGCACTAGCTTGCTGCCACACTCTCTCTCATAAACTTGCTCAGTGGAAATATAGACCCCCATCGAGGAAGTGTTACTGCACACACTCTGGAGCAAGACCTAGGCCAGGAATACCCACCCGGCACTAGACGTATAAATAATCAACTCCATCATAACAATCGCCCTATCTGGCGTGAAGGGGAATTTTGGGTCTACGAAGACAATAACAGATTCACCCCTCCGAACTACGATAACTGCTCATACCGAAATGGGCGTTATTACTTCATCCTTGAAGATGGAACAGAAGAAGAGGATATTTGGAATGAAGTAGAGAGCCAGTGGGAACTAGCACCCCAATACAGGGAACCGGCGCCGGTAATCCCTGAAGACTTGGAGCAAGAGGAAACAACCTCAGAATCAGACTCCGACTCACCAGACCAAACACTGATCAACACCCGAAACGAACCGCTCGCCAAAATGTCGGGAAAAGCTTCGACTTCTACAGACCCCCCTTCCGCAACAGTACAACTTGGGAGAGGAAAGGTCAAACTCCCAGACAATTACACAGGCAACCGCATTGAATCCCAGAAATTCATGCTCTAATGCCTCCTTCTCTTCGCAGCAGAATCCGATTGGTATAAGACCGATCAAGACAAGATATCCCTCGTGCTCTCATGCATGAGATATGGCACGGCTGGAGCTTGGTCAGAAAACTTCCTGCTCAAATCAGTAGGGGCGGACCCTCCTACCGATCTGGGCACATGGAGAGACTTCCTAACAAAGTTCAAGCTCCAATTCAGGGAGACAGGCAAGACCGACAAGGCACGAAGCGCACTCATGGCCTTCTCCCAAGGACGAATGACGGTTGATGAATACTCCAACCAATTCATCCTCATTGCCGCTGATGCCGACATCTCCGACAAGGAGCAAGTCCCTTACTTCCAACGCGGGTTAGACCCGCGCGTCATGGACAAGATATATGACAAAGAAGTTCAACCGAAGGATACCATTCAGGACTGGATTAATACCGCCTGCAAAATAGACGGACGGCTCAGAGCAAGATCTGCTCAAAAGGCCATCCTCGCCAATTCCACCTCCTTTCGCAGTGACTACCTAAACCGTTTTCACTCCCAACCCGCTGTCCATTATAACTCCACAACTGCTCCCCGAAGAATGAATAATCAGGTGGTCGACATGGACATCGACGCTACCAGGAAGCGTAACGCCGAAAGTCAAAAGAGAAAATTTGACGGCAAGCGAACCACCTTTTGTTCGAATTGTGGAAAGTTAGGGCACTCTGGCGCTAACTGCTGGTCGGCCCGTAGAGGCGTTCAACCAGTTCGAGAAAACTCGAAGAGACGCTTGGGTACGACAGGGAGAAGAAACCGCGTGGTTGATTTGGAAGGAGAAGACAACGCACCCGCTATGGGAGACCAAGCGGGAATATATCGAGGAGTGGAGATAGAGGATGTTCCTTGCAACGACCAGCGGGTACCACAACCTGGTCCTTCGATGGAACATTCTTACTCTGCCCCATCTGGACGACCCTAAAAAGACCATGGGAAACGCATTATGTTACCTAACGGACGACGGGGAGACGGAAGCGTCAGTCATTCTGCTCGAATTGGAGCAGTGCTAGGAGAATTAGGAGAAGATGAAGCCAGAGAAATAATCTTGGGACACGCGGAGCGTTTTTCCTGACCTCTCCCTCACCAGCAAAGGAGAGAGGTCAAGGAAGACCCGAGTTTGATGCCAACACATGTATTCGTATCGGAGCAATGAATGATCATATCATCACCCCCATACGCCTAAACGTGAAGATATCAAACAGGGATCAATACGCTGGAGCAAAGGCGACCATCGACTCAGCATGCAAAGGGGTTATGAGACATGGGTCAAGAGACATCGTTTCCCCACCTATACACTCAACAACCCCATTCGCATCCGGAATGTTGATGACACCATTAATAAAGCAGGTCTCATCCGATCCGCCTTGGATGTGAACCTCACCATTCGGGACATCCATGGACGAACGCATATTGAGCGCGTCCAGATGTTTATCTCCAATCTAGGGAAGGACGACCTGATCCTGGGAACAGATTGGTTGAAATACCACGATCCCTCCATCGAGTGGAGGCGACGTGAAGTGCACTTTGATCGGTGCCCCCAGAAATGCCAACAACCACATGGGTTTACTAGGGCAAGGGAAGAACCACCAAATAATAGGCGGTTACCAGACGTAGAGCCACGGCACAAACCACGTATCAACGAGCGCGAAAAACAGTGCCTAGAACATCTCCGAAGACTCTCGGAAGATGTAGGACTCCGCAACCACAGCGGAATGTTTGGTGTCCAACTACGAGCATACCTCAAAAAGAAATGGCTCCTACAGGACATAAGGAAATACGCAGAAGGGGAACAAAAGGCTCAAATCAAGCCATCTCTTTCACCAAACGAAGGAGAACCTGATCTCCCAGCCAAACCCTCAGGAAAACAGGCCACAAAGGAACCAGTTATTTGGAAACTGGCTCCCGAACCGTCAGGATTTGCCAGCTTCGACCAGGACTTGGAAGACGAAATCGTCATCACCAATCTAAAGGAAAGAGTTCCCAAGGCGCATCACAAATTTTTGGACATCTTCAGCGAACGAAAGTCGCAGCGACTCCCAGAACACACTTACTGGGACCACGCTATAGATTTGAAACCGACCTTCAAACCTCAAGTACCAAAAATATACGCCTTGAGCCCAGAGAAGCATGATGAACTAGGAAAGTTCATCAAAGAACATCTCACTTGGGGAACCATCCGTCGATCCACCTCGCAAACTGCAGCCCCATTTTTCTTTATAGGAAAGAAAGATGGAAAACTGCGCCCGGTACAGGATTATCGCCATTTGAACTCGTACACCATCCCAAATGTGTGCCCCCTTCCATTAATCCAAGAACTGTTGGATGTGATAAAAGGGGCCACCATTTTCAGCAAACTGGACGTACGATGGGGATACAACAATATACGGATCAAAAAAGGAGACGAGTGGAAGGCAGCTTTCATTACTCCATTGGGTTCTTACGAACCCACGGTGATGTTCTTCAGCCTTACCAACTCACCAGCTACCTTCCAGGCCATGATGAACATGATCTTCAGAGAACTCATCACAGCCTGGAAAATAACCGTATATATGGACAACATCCTCATCTTTTCCAAAAACATGGCAGAACATATTCAAGTCTTGAACCAAGTTTTCCAGATCTTACGCAACAACGACCTCTACTTGAAGCCAGAGAAATGCGAGTTTTATAAAGAAAAACTCCAATACCTGGGATACACAATTTCAAAAGACCATGTCGCCATGGAAGACTCGAAGGTGGACACTATACAAGATTGGCCAGTCCCACGCACTGTCTGAGATATTCGCTCCTTTTTAGGTCTAGGAAATTTCTACAGGCGTTTCATTGATAAGTTCTCCCTTATCGCGCGCCCTCTACACGACCTCACCAAAAAGGATGCAAAATGGAACTGGACTTCAAAGTGCCAAGAAGCTTTCGAACAATTAAAAAGGGCATTTATCAGTAAACCTGTTCTAAGTTACCCAGACCCCATGCATCCATACCGACTAGTGACGGACGCATCACTAATTGCTTATGGGGCTACTCTCCTACAAGAAGGAAAGGATGGCGACTGGCATCCAGTTGCTTTCCTATCCGGGTCCTTTTCACCAGCAGAACAGAACTACGATGTCCATGATTGCGAACTCTTGGCTATCATAAAAGCGTTGGAACACTGGAACCATTATCTCGAAGGCGCACGACACCCATTCGAAATCTGGACAGATCACAAGAACCTGGAACATTTCCAAACGGCGCGAGATCTGTCACGACGACATGCCCGTTGGAGCCTTTATTTGAGCAGATTCGACTTCACACTCAGCTATAAAGCAGGGTCAACGAATCATTCTGATGCTCTGTCCAGGCGTCCAGATCTAAGTGAGGGGGTGGAATCTGACAACAAAGCTCAAATTTTGCTCCTGGCCAACCTTTTTAACAAATCCGACGAAACACTGGTAGAACCGTCCCCAACATGGCATATTAAGTCCACGGAAATTGCATCCTCAGACCTCATCTCCCTCATCCGACTCTCAAAAGTGGAACATGATGCCCTGACAAGGGTAGCCCTCGCCAAACTCTTGCGAGTAGGGCCACAAGGAATGAAGGGATTACTGGGACACTGGACACACGAAGATGGAATCACCAGACAAAATGGCCACATATGCGTCCCAAAAGACGATATCATTCAAAGACTTATTGTCAAAACGCATCACGACGCACCCGCAGTAGGTCATCCGGGGAGAGCAAAAACACTGGAAATGGTACAACGACACTATTGGTGGCAAAACATGACAAAGTTCGTTCATGAATACGTGGACGGATGTGCTGTATGTCAATCGACCAAGAACTTGATGCACAAGACACACCCTCCTATCCATCCTCTGGAAACCACCAACGTCCCTTGGCGATTCATCTCGACAGACTTTGTCATGGACCTACCCGAAAGCAAAGGGTTCGACTCGATCAACGTGGTGGTGGACCAAAGTCTGTCCAAAGGCATAGTTATCACCCCATGCAAGAAAACGATCACGGCAGAAGAAACAACCGTGCTTTTCCAGAATAACGTTTTCAATCGACACGGGTTGCTGACCAAAATAGTATCCGACCGGGGCCCTCAATTTGCAGCCAAGTTCACCCGAGAACTCTGGAGGTGGCTAGGAATCACCGCTGCTCTCAGCACGGCTTATCATCCCCAGATGGATGGAGAGACAGAACGAGTAAACCAGGAGATCGAACAGTTCCTGAGAACGTTCTGCAACTACCACCAAGATAACTGGGTAGACCTTCTGCCGTTTGCCAAATTCTCGCACAATACGCGAAAACATTCAGCCACCGGAAAATCTCCTTTCGAAGTACTATACGGGTTCAATCCTCCTTATTCAGCCGACACTGCGCTGGAGACAAAGGTACCCGCGGTAGCTGAACGTTGTTACGCTAGAGGTGGCTCTAAGTGCCGAGCACAACACTAAAACAACCTCTAATGCAGGGGTGCTGGAGCTAGTATCTAATACACAAGGAATTGTTAGTGATGACTTTAGAAATTGAAGGCGTACTGAGAAGTAATCGGGGAGGGTGAGATTATAGCGCCCGAACGGTTTCGGGACTGCGCCGAACACCGACCGAATGTTTGGTCGGTCGTGTCGGCGATGTGGTCGGTAACGAGAAGGTAGTGTTGCGACCGACGACTACGTGCTTCAAGAGCCACACGGGACTCTGACAATATACGAGGGAGAACGGGGTACGAGCGAAGGGACGAGTACGAACGCGAATGAGGCCGAACGACGAGGATGACAAGTTTTCGGAGATTGACGAAGACGATTTCGATGGTTGAGACGAATGCGAATGAGCTCTGAACTGTGGGGTGCGAAAGCTGGTTTATTCCAGAGTTGTATGTAGGTTTTTATAGTAAACTGAGCCCCTAAGTAAAATATTAAACAAGAAATGAGAGTAGATGTCGAATGGGCGCCAAGCCTTAGCGATCAGAGAAGATAAGGAGGTAGGTGAGATGTCCATATGGGTTCCGAAGGTGATAAGGTAAAAGGTAATCAGTGATGTCGAAATCCCGAACGTTCGGGATCCGTTGCCCGAGTGTAGGTAGCAGGAACAGGCGTTGGAGAACCAATGAAAAATAAAGAAGAGGTATCGTACGACCAGGGTGGCCAAGCAATGGTGTAAGATCGCGTTTGACCGACCATGCGGAAGTCGGGACGATAAGCGATAAGGACCGACCGACTCACGGAGGACATCGGCCGATACGGAATACTGGCTCCGATCTCGTACACACCTATCGTAACCCTCCTGTGTGGTCATGGTAAGTACGTGAAGTGTGGGCGAACTGACCCAAGTGCTGCCGAATCGTCCTTCGGTGGCTTGTCGTCGGTCGGGTAGGGACCGACCGTGTTCGGTAAAAGTCGGCGTCTTCGGTACTTGTCTAGCACTGTTCGGTATCTCCCCAAAGCTTCCCGAATCCCTCCCTCGGACCCTAGCGCGGGTGCATGCTCATCATCTCCTCCCTACTGAAATCCTGACTGTCCCCAGTCAGTGGTCGGCGGCTATGAGTCGGAGCGGGAAAAAAATGGCGTGGAAAATGTGGTGGCGTGGCAAGTTACGTGGGAAAAGGATCGGCAATGAGCGATGGCATGGAAAGAAGTGGGTGCGTGGGAGAGATGTGGCACAGGTGAGTAATCGGCAAGGAGATGTCGTAGAAAGGACCGGGTCGGCGCGCAAGAGAGACCGGGGCTGAGTTGGCAAAGTCCTGTGGCGTGGCAACCGATTAGGTGAGGCAGTGGCTGAGACCTAGAGTGCCCCAACTAGACGCTGGCGTGAGAGTCATGTCGGCAAAGAGTGGTGGCGCGTATTGCGGCTTCTGCCGAACGCAGCGGCACGGGGCTTTGTCAGGTGACCACAATCACCTGATGATCGTTGATTCTCCAGCGACTAAGTCCCTCATCGCCTTCCTTCCTCCCTCTTCGTCTCTCATGTCGTCCCTTATCTCTGTCCTGAAGGCGAAACTCGCCGATTACATGCTCTCCCTCCCAGACGGCGCTGCCGAATATGAGGATTACGAGGTCTGGGGGCAAGGGTTCGCCAAACGGGTGGGGAGTCAGTCCTTCCTCTCGTCTTCTGCTGGCTGCTGACACCCGACAGGCTGTTTTCGACCATTCGGCGCGTGGGCAAGACGTGCCCGAACTCGCCGACTTTATCGCCGAGGCCGAACGTGGTCTCGATCCGATGGCTACTGACGACTGGCTGGTATGGGGAGCGCGAATCCTGCCACAGCGGGCAGCGCGCGTCGCTTTGCAGCAACAACAGGCGGCCGAGGAACAGGCACTAGTGGAGGAGAGGGAGCGTGTTGCCGTTGCCGAACAGGAGGCTGCCGAAGCTGAGGCGACGCGGGCTGCTGCGGCTCGGAAGTCGGCTGAAGTAGATCGTGAACGGCACCGGGAGTTGCTGGTGGACGCGATGTTTGATGGCTCGCTCGATCCTGAAGAGGGTGAGCGTCAATTGGCTGAGCTCGAGGCCGAGTCCGTCTTCCCTCTCCCTCTCTTCCTTCTCTCTCCTTCTCCCTCCACCGCCGCTCCCTCTTCTCATCCTGTCCCGTCCGCCGACTTATCCCATCCCGATCCGTCCGCCGACTCGTCCTATCCCGACCCGTCCGCCGACTCGTCCTATCCCGACCCGTCCGCCGACTCGTCCTATCCTGACCCGTCCGCCGCTGACTCTGCGCTTGCATCCGCAACCGATGCCCTGGACTGAATGAGCGTGGGTCGGGTCGCCGCCGCTGCCCCGACCGACGTGAAGGGCAAACAGTCGGCCGCGGCTGTTGTCGTTGAGTTTGCTCACCAACGGACGCCACCTCTTGGACGCGTTGTCCTTCCTCTCGGCCCTGGGACGGGCCGAATGTCGACCGTTAGGTCCCCTGTGGAGCGGAATGGTGCCGGTAAAATGCTCGAAGATCCGCCCGAGTTGTTACCTGGTGATGTACTGGTGAGTTCCCTCCCTCTTGCCGCCGTTTCCTCTTGCTAACCATCCTTCTTCTAGGCCAACTACGCTTGTCACCGCTGTGCGACCGCCTTTCTGACCAAGGCGTTCCGTTGCTACCAGAGACCTGGGCTGGTGTCGTGCACTAAGTGTGCCAGGGAGTCGAAGGGGTGTAGCTTCCAGCCCGGGTGGATGCCGGTGGAGAAGGGGAAGGGGAAGTCGAAGGAGAAGGGGAAGGGGAAGTCGAAGGAGCAGTCGGCGCCCAAGGCGGAGGAGAGGGAATGCCCCTTAAAGCGTCGTAAGGTAGAGGTGGTTATCCCCGTGCGGTCAGTCGGGGATAGCATCGCCCAAACGAAAGGTAAGTCATTTTTCGGTTGGATTGGAGATGGGAGCTCATCGTTCGGTATTGTTCGGTGCAGCCGTTCGCACCCGAAAGCCGGTCCAGCGGCTTCCTACCACGGCTAGGGCCGTCCTCGCTCCTACCCGCCCTTCCCGCGCTCGTTCGGCTGCCTTCCCCGCTCCTTCCGACTCTTCTCTTCTCTCGCCCATCGTCGCCCAAGGCATCGCGTCTGAGCTTCGGTACCGCATCGCGGTGGCTGAGAGTACGCGTGCTTCGCTGGCGCGATCGGTCGCGATGTGGCAGGCTGAGCTCGAGTCGCTCGAGGTGCGGGCGGGTCCATCCACGTCCCCCGACGCTGTCTTGGTCGAGGACTCGTCGGAGGCAGACGATTCGGGAAGGTCGGTGTCGGACGACTTTCTTCCCGATGAGTAGAATAGCTTCGAGGGTTCTGTCGTATAGTAAAATGTATCATAAAAGTGAAGGGACTGTCCTGAGTTTAAACTGAGACGTTCGGTGAAGACTAGAGGCATTGTTTCGGAAAATTGGTCGGCGAAATGGCTGTGTGAATGTACTTGTAAGCGACGCATTCGGCAGAAATGAAGAGAATAAATTGGAATATTAGGGGAAGCCTCAGTATGTCATCACAGGCATAAAACCCTATGGTTTTGCGCAAATCGGAAGAAGTCTTCAATGCGGCTTGGTACTTGAAGGAGTGATGGGGAAAATGAGTGCCGACTATTTGGTCGGCGATTGGTCGGCGGCAAAAGTACTAAGAGATGCGGAAATAATCGGGTGTCAGTCCATGTCTGTGACGAATGAATTGGAATAAGGAATGGGTATATCTGTGTATCCTCCTCCCTACTGAAATCGTGACTGTCCCCAGTCACCGACCAAAGAGAGCGAAGAGTGGGAGGGTGGGTCTAGTCGGAAGTCGCCGAAGCCACATCGTCGTCTTCTGCTGATTGGATGGAGCTGGTGTCGGTATCCTCTTCGTCGGCGTCGTCGTCTTCAGCATCGTCGTCGTTCGATCTGGATTCTTCCATGGCCCGAAGGCGTGCTTGTGAGATGTCGAGGAGGGCTTCAAGGTCGGAGAGCTTCAGAGATCTGCGAGCAAAGTAAGGAATAATGCGGAATGCTGCCACTGGCCGATCAAAGACCGATCCGTCAAGTTCGGCCAGAATATACGCTCCTCCTCGGTTCCTAGAAATCACCAGCAAAGGTCCCAAATACCGTGGACGCATCTTCCGATTGAGCGCCTTTTCTATGGCTGTGTTGCGCATCAGGACAAGCGAGCCTCGGTGGAAATTGAAGTCGCGAAGGGTGGCCGAATGCTGTTGTTCGAATCGGATGGCGGCCTGGACACGGGCGCCGACAACTGAGCTGCGAAGGTGGGCGAGGTCCGATTGGCGTTTCTGCAAGGCTATGGCCCGTCGGGTGATGAGGTCGGTGGTGCTGAGGGTTGTGGTCGGTGGTGGCAGGAGGTAGGTGGCTTCGGCGATGTCGAGGGGGAGAAGGGAATGGGTTCCGGTCGCTGCGAAGTATGGTGAGCAACCCATTCGGCGCCGAACAGTAATGTGATCAGCCCAGAATACGAAATGAGCTGCACGATTCCACTTGGCCTGATCTCCATCAACGGCTTTGAACAGGGCCTGCCGAACGTCGAAGTGAGGTCGTTCGGCGATGCCGTTGGCGCGGGAATTGTAGCCCGAAATACGGATGTGCCGAACGTGGTACTTTTTCGCTAACTGGTCGAGCGCCTTGACGAACGCTGGTCCGTTGTCGGAGACGATCTCTACCAATGTTCCCCATCGGCACAGGATATCCTCGAAGATCCAGTCGGCGAGGGCTGAGCTTGTTTCGCGTCGCAGCATTCGGAGTTCGGGGTAGTGCGATACCGAACAGCGACCTTGAACGAGATACTTGAAACCACCAGCGGTCGGCATGTGCATGGTGTCCATATACATCTTCGCGAAGAGTGGTGCAGGCGTGGCGACGGTTGGGGGAATGAGGACATTGCGAGTCTGGCGAATCTGGCAAAGGTGACAGGTCCGAACAAACCAGGAAATGTCTTGCCTCATGTGCGGCCACCCCTTGTGAGCGACGTCGTCGTGGGCGGCAGTGAGAATTGTGATCCGACTAGAGGGGGCTGCAACAATCTTGTGTCGGCCGTGTGAGTCTTTTCTCCATAGCTTGTCGGCTGCGATAAAGAACTCAGTGCAATATCGTAGGAAGGTGGCATATTCGGAGTCGGAGAGAGAAGGGGGCCGAACCAATGTTCGGTGCCAGTTGCGGACCGACCATAGGCGTTCTTCGGCTTCCAAAGCTTTTTGCGATCTTGGGATATCCGAATAGTCGATGGTCGGGCCTTCGTCGTCGGAGTCTGCATCGGTCGGGAGGTCGCCTATGAGTGAGGAGGTAAAGATGGCTGTTGTCGAGGTTGAGTTGGCGGTGGGAAACGTGTTGTTGATCTGATGGAGGAAGCCGTAGAGATTGTCGATCCAGTCGTCAAAGTCGTCTTCGGGTTCGGGTCGATCGGAGGGTTGTGGTGGTCGTCGGGAGAGGCCATCGGGGCCATGAGAGGTGCCGGTGACGTGGACAAGTGTGAAATGGAAGGTGAGGATGGAGACGATCCACCGATTGATGCTGGCGCTGGGTTCGAGATCCGGGTTAGTGAGCATGCCCTTGATGTAGCGTGCGTCTACTTCGACTATCAGGTTCCGAACGCCGATGAGATACATTTTGAGCGATCGGAGGGCGCGGAAGAGGCCGTAGAGTTCGAGCTTGGGTTGGGAGAATTGCGATTCGCGGTCGTTAAGGGTGATGGAGCCGAATCGGGCGTAATACCGAACCCGCGGATTGTCAAGTGCGCATTGACAGAGGTGGAAGCCGACCGCAATTTGAGAGGTATCGACGGCGAGGATGACGTTGGCTGCCGACCCATAGTCGATCGGCCGAAGGGCTGGCGATTCGAGAAGTGCCGACCGGAGGTCGTCCTGGGCCGCTATCTGGTCTGGGCCGAACATGAATGGAAAATCTTTGCGCGTTAACATTGTCAGTGCATGCGCCCTGTGTGCAAAATTCCGAATGAAGATCCAAACGACACCGATCGTCCCCAAAAATGCCCGAACGTCAGAGAGATCCCTGCAAGGTCCCCACTTCATAATTGACTCTACCCTAGACTCGTCGGGTAATCGTCCTTCATACGTGCACCGATGGCCGACCACCGTGATTTCGGCTGCGCAGAGTGTCGCCTTGTGTCCCAAAAAGGTCCCTCCGCTATACTTCATCCGCTGAACCACTCGATTGAGGCCTTGAAAGTGTTCCCACACAAACCGTCGTATGCCGGGGTTGTCGGGATGCGTCTCGAAGCCGCCGTTCGGAAGTTCGTATCGGGTTGGCGGGCCCCGAATCGGAACATCGTCGATGAAAGGAATGGTGGTGTCTGGTATCTCTGGCTGGAGGATGTGGGTGACGTCATCATGGAAGATCGGGACCAAATTCGTCCATCCCATGGGTAGGGTGACGAGTCGGTGGGCGCCGAATGGGGTCTGGAATGTGGTGAAGTCGCGAGATGATTCGGCTAGCCCTCGTTCGTCATAGCCGACATAGAGATCCAGAATGCCGCCGCACGCGCGAGCTGCAAACTGTTCAGCGATCTGATTGGTATATGGGGGCACACCTGAATGCTGGATGGTGACGGCGTTCAGGGGTTCGAGGCTGTGAACGATTCGGAGTTTGGTGCCAGTGGAGGTGCTATTCGTCTTCTTGACGACCGTAAACCAGCGCGATTGGTAGGACGAATTCGACGGCTCATAGACTCCAGCGGCGATCTTGGTTTTGATAAGTCGGCACACTTCGTCGTAGATGCCCGGTGGAATCGGAATGTTGCGTTGAACCCAGGGCTTGTGTTCGACCACCGGCATATTGACTGGAGGAAAGAATTCCTCGCGGAAACGTCCGCGTTCCGAGTCATCCCAGGCGAATCCCATCTCTTGTAGACACATGAAATGGTGCATGAGCTGTCGTTCGGCCGGCCAAAGGAAGTCGTCTGAGTGGACTTTATTGATGAGGTCGCGTCGTTCGGCTGTGTACCTACCAGTCGGCGTGAAGGGTGGTGGGTTCGGTGTCAGCGTCGGAAGGGTGGCGAGCGGGTCACCAAGGATATTCCGAACGATTCGGAACTTTTCGGGGAGGTCGGCCAAGACTGGTCGTGTTTTCTGTGCAACCGGTTTGTACTTGCGCTTGGCGGCGAAGATGGCGACTGGGTCGGCGATATTAGTGGAATGGAAAGAACCAGGGACGACTAAGGAAAATAAAGACGACATATCGGAATCGAGATTGTTTTTGAGATGATTTTCGGGCCCCAAATCGGAGGCCATAATGTACTTGAGACAAAGATCGCGACGAGAGGGAGATGGAGAATGGAAATCTGAGGACGCTTCGATAAGTGGGAAATTGGGGGTATCATGATCGGTGGAAATGATCAGTGCAACTTCTCCTTGATCCTGGATCAATTCATCGAGTTGCGAAAACCCGCTTGTCTTCGGTGAAGAACTCGAGGGGGTCCTCGCCGGATCGTCGGAATGGTGGCTCGTCGTCCTATGTTCGGGTCGCTGATGGTGATCGTCTGGTCTTCATTCGAATAATTTTTGACGATACTTTCGGTGAGGATGTCGAAGGGCCAACCGAGGAGAACGTCATAGGCTGGGTTCTGAATGATGTGGACTTGGAGGTACAGGGTGATGTCGCCAATGAGGAATGGAACGTTGCGTGCCAGGCCCAAGGATCGGTCGATTTCGCCATTCGCCGACTGCATATTGAGGATGATTTCGGGGTCGTAGATGAGCGCCAGTTCATTGCAAATGCCTTCCGACATAGCGATGACTTGTGAACCCGGGTCGATGACGCATTCGACTTCCTGCTGATGATCGACGAGGGGAACGATGGACCTTAGGGCGGACGATTCTTTAGCAACTATCAATGGCTGAGGAACCTGACCGGGCTGTAGATTCTTCAGGTACGTTTCGTACATGTCGGGGATGATGGTCGCGCCCGGTGGGGGTGTTTCCGGTTGGTGCAGGACATTGACGAAGGAGGAGACTGTCGGTCGAGTCGGTGGTTCGAGATCGTCGATGGCGTAGGGTAGATCGGCATCTTGGTAGAAGGTCCGAACATTGCTGGCGTCTCTGGCAGGCGATCGGCGTGCCGAAGTGGCTTCCCTGACCTGCGAACGGACTTCGGCGGAGAGTGAGAGTAGTTCGCGCTGGGTAAGCGTCACCTGAGTGGCCATCGCCCTGTTGTAGACCTCGGCTGCTACCTTCTCGTCGTAGATCGGTGCCGTGGTTTTGTAGGCCGGAGCGTCCTTCTTTGCCGATGGTATCTTCGCCGGGGCCCCTATGTTGCGTTCGTGCGGTGGTGCATAGGTGGCGTCCTGGGCTTTGGCGTATGGGTGGATCGGAGCATCGTCCTTAGCTGGTACCGGGGGCGGTCGCTGAGTCGGGGTGGTCGGTCGGGGTTCGGGTTCGGGAGTTTCGGTCCTCACTCGTCGTTCGGGAGTCAGTGAAGGAGAAAGTGTTGAACGTCCTGTCTGCGCCATTTCGCGTGCCCTCGCGCCCCGCGTTCGGAGTGTGAATAGTTTGCGTTCGAGGCTTGCGATTCGCTGGACGTCGGTGAGTTGGTAAGTCGGGGTGACATCCAGCAGTGAGGGTGCATCGTGACGGGAGGCTATCGTCATCGGGTGAGTCGGCGCCGCGTTTACCGTGAACATCATCTGTCCAGTCGCCAACTGTCCTGGATTCCTGCGATGCCATTCGTCAACTCGGTCCTTCAGGTTACTACCTGTGATTTCTCTGGGTACGAATGCCCCACTTGACAATACAACCTTCCCCTCGATGATCCGCTTGCATTTGCCAATCCAAATGTATTCAGTGACCTCGGGACAGGTGCGCATGAAGTGTTCGGGACTGCCGCAGAACATGCAGTTGTCGCTGCCTTGTCCTGGTTGTCGGGATGGTCGATCGGCTGGCCTGGACGTCCCTTGAGCTGCAATGGCCTTGACAAAGGTGTCGGTGAGTCGTTCGAACATGGTCGCCAGGTCTTCGGCTTTGATTGCGTTGGTGGGCGGCGCGGCGGGGGCTGCTCGAGAGATGTCGGTAGAGGTCGTGCTGTAGGCGGACGTGGTGCCGTGCAAGACGAATCGGGCCGCGTCGTGGATGTCTTGGAGGTTGTATGGGTCGTCTGGGAAATGATCGGGGAACTTGAGTTGTAGACGTTGAGAGATTCTTGCCCATAGCTCCGGTTGGAATCCTCTAGCGAAGGCGCGTCCTTGTTCGGCGACCGAGATCCGTGCCTTGCTGAGGAGGAATACCGTGATCGCCAGGAATCGCCGATGATAGTCGCCGAGTTCGCTGAGAGACAAGATGCCGACCCTGCTCGTTTCGCCGACTAGCTTGTCCATGTCTGATACCGACCATTTGCGCTCTTCCTCTGATCCAGGGTACAGTCTGTAGACTTCTTCGCAGAACTCCTTGAATGTCTTTGTGGCGTCGGTGAAAGTGGTGAGCAATTCCCAAAGCTCGCAGGTGTCGACGTCCAGGAATCGGCACGCGTGTTTCTTCTTTTCCTGCTCGTCCTCTATCGCTGACTGACCGAAATGGAAGTCTAGATCGGCAAAATATCGTCTCAATTCGCGGGGTTGATGGGGGTCAAAGGTCGGGGCCGTTCGATCTCCACGAGCGGGCATGGATGGGGTCGCCATAGTGAGAAAGTCAAAGGTGGGAGAAAAGATATCGGTTGCTAAAGTGATCGGGGATGGAGTTGCTGGTTCAAAGGAGCGTTCTAGCGAAGTTGGTCGGATGGTCGGCGTCCAGAAGACGGGGCTGCGTGGGATTAACGGAGAGATGGAGTCGTGGAGGGATGGTATAGGAGACGGGGGTTGTTGTTCTAAAAGCGCAAGATCAAGGATGGGGGAAATCGGCGGGAGTAGCGATCGGTTCGGTGACGAAGGTGGGGTTAAGAAGAAAGTGGAGTCGGGTGGCGGCGAGAGCGATGGCGAGGATTCGAGATCAAGATAGTGATGGTGGGATAGATGTTCCGGGACTATATTGGCATCTCCGAACAAACTTCGGTCGGCAGATGTTTCCTGAGTATTGAAGCTGTCGATAACTGTTTGTCGTTCTTCGCGCTCTGCTGTTGGTCGGGACGAGCGACGTAGATTCCTTGAGGTAATTTTGAATACTAACCCCTCGCGGTGGGCTCCAAAATGTTACGCTAGAGGTGGCTCTAAGTGCCGAGCACAACACTAAAACAACCTCTAATGCAGGGGTGCTGGAGCTAGTATCTAATACACAAGGAATTGTTAGTGATGACTTTAGAAATTGAAGGCGTACTGAGAAGTAATCGGGGAGGGTGAGATTATAGCGCCCGAACGGTTTCGGGACTGCGCCGAACACCGACCGAATGTTTGGTCGGTCGTGTCGGCGATGTGGTCGGTAACGAGAAGGTAGTGTTGCGACCGACGACTACGTGCTTCAAGAGCCACACGGGACTCTGACAATATACGAGGGAGAACGGGGTACGAGCGAAGGGACGAGTACGAACGCGAATGAGGCCGAACGACGAGGATGACAAGTTTTCGGAGATTGACGAAGACGATTTCGATGGTTGAGACGAATGCGAATGAGCTCTGAACTGTGGGGTGCGAAAGCTGGTTTATTCCAGAGTTGTATGTAGGTTTTTATAGTAAACTGAGCCCCTAAGTAAAATATTAAACAAGAAATGAGAGTAGATGTCGAATGGGCGCCAAGCCTTAGCGATCAGAGAAGATAAGGAGGTAGGTGAGATGTCCATATGGGTTCCGAAGGTGATAAGGTAAAAGGTAATCAGTGATGTCGAAATCCCGAACGTTCGGGATCCGTTGCCCGAGTGTAGGTAGCAGGAACAGGCGTTGGAGAACCAATGAAAAATAAAGAAGAGGTATCGTACGACCAGGGTGGCCAAGCAATGGTGTAAGATCGCGTTTGACCGACCATGCGGAAGTCGGGACGATAAGCGATAAGGACCGACCGACTCACGGAGGACATCGGCCGATACGGAATACTGGCTCCGATCTCGTACACACCTATCGTAACCCTCCTGTGTGGTCATGGTAAGTACGTGAAGTGTGGGCGAACTGACCCAAGTGCTGCCGAATCGTCCTTCGGTGGCTTGTCGTCGGTCGGGTAGGGACCGACCGTGTTCGGTAAAAGTCGGCGTCTTCGGTACTTGTCTAGCACTGTTCGGTATCTCCCCAAAGCTTCCCGAATCCCTCCCTCGGACCCTAGCGCGGGTGCATGCTCATCAACGTATTAAGGCAATCACAGAAGTCCAGGAAGAAGCCGCAGCCAGCCTACAAATAGCCAGCAATTACGCCAAAAACTGGGATCTCCACAGGAAACTTCCCCAGTGGAAAGAAGGAGACCAAGTATGGCTAGAAGGAACCCATATCCGGACGACCCATCCAAAGTTCAAGCTTGCCCCTAGGAGGTATGGACCTTTCAAAGTATTGGCGAAAATAGGAACTCTGGCATATAGACTTTAAATTCCCCAACACTAGAGGATCCACCCGGTGTTCCACGCCGCAACACTCACCAAGTATAGGGAAACTGAGGCGCACGGGGAAAACTTTGCAAGACCATTACCGGAGGTATTAAACAATGAAGAGCATTACGAAGTGGAAATGATCGTGGACTCAAAAAGACAAGGACGGGGAACCAAGTATTTGGTCAAGTGGGCGGGATACCCCGAGGCAGACAGCACCTGGGAACCCTACACTCTCCTAAAAGGGACAGCGGAAGAAGCTATGAAAGAGTTTCATGACCAATACCCTGACAAACCTCGTCCGGGAGCACCCTGAAAAGCGGAGGAAAAATCTATAAAAGAGCGACCAGAGAGCTCAAACGGATCATTTTCCCCCACTTCCTCTAAAATTCACCTTTCCTTCACCCAAAGGCTCTTCCATGAAGACCACGATGTTTCATCACCATCCAGAAACTCCTCCCCCGATGTTGTTCTTATGGTGTCCAATCCAGATGTCAGACGAGTGGACAGAGGAACCAGTCCTCACCGAGGCGATGCTGGACGAATTGATAGAGGAACCAGTCCTCACCACCTAGAACCCGCCATCGTCACCCTCACTCCACACCTCAACAACTTCTCAGATGACGATGCCAAAGACTACGTGAAGTTCAAGGAAAGAGAAAGAATCGACTGATTGTCACCCAAGGGGACCCCACGAGATGCATCACGGAATGAAAACCCTGATGACAGAAACCTACCGAGCTCTGACAAAGTACCAATGGGAGTTCCACCTCCTACTACAATCACGACGAACACTGGAGCTGTAGGTCCCTTGGGACTACGAGCAAGAACAGCAACTCAACTCCCAAGCCATGGAGAAACTGAACCGATACCAGTTATACAGGGAGCTGCACCTCCGCCAGTATCAGTTAGTGGACAGGTTCCCCGCCCCATGGGAAGAACTACCCTTGGTACAGATCCTCACTCCGGAGAACTGGAGCGACACACGGACGCGCTCCTCCAGCGAAGCACTATCTCTGCGGTAATACAAATGGCCACAGCCATGGCCCTACAACGACTCGCTAATTTCGCTGCAGGGCAACCCGGAAATGAGAATAGCGACATACCTCGATGACTGGCTAGTGCCAGTCTCCAGATCAGAGGGCTCACACTCCAAACCGACCCTGACACGGCCTCTTGGTACGAGCACAACGACGGACGACCACGAGCTCTCCTCATCCATCCCGATGAATTCTCCCAGTATGTCAACAGAGAGCTCCTTCCAGCTCTCCTCTTCACCGGAGAACTGGGCGCTGTCCAACCAAGTAGAACCGACCCTTTCCGCGTTGTCGCTTGGAACGTACCACGTCCCGGAGAACGTCCCACGCCTATACCAAATCCAAGAAGGTCTCCACACATGGTCATGGAACGCCCTCCACCAAGACAACGAGAAATTCGTACAGCGCATAGCAATCCCGCGACGTCCTCCTCTCACCGGGTACGAAATTTTCCCCTATCCCATGGGGGTACCGATGAGGAGGAACCGCCCGTCTATCGAAGAAACGAAGGAAGAAGGAGTCGAGGAACCCAGGCAGCCCTCTGCCGCGGAACAACTACTGGCGGGAGTGTTCGACACCGGCCTGGAACGCCTCCTATTAGTGCTCGATTTCATACAGACGAGGGACAGAATAACCGAAGTAGCCGCAGAACTCGCCGCGCTGATTCGGAGGCTAGAAGAAATCGCTCTTGGACTCGATCCGAGCTCGATGCATGGGACGCTCTAGACGATCCCGGAAATTATGACGACGCCGACCCTTATTATCAACCTGACGAAGGAGGTGATGGGTACCAAGGACCCTATGACTACTAGAGAGGGCCAGTTGCAAAGCAAGAAAGGGGGTAAGGAAGTTGAGGAACTCCTTCCCCAAATAGAGGGTCCGAAATGACCTTAAACTACCATCATCTGCAACGACGTAAAACTAGGTTCATCCCTCAAGATGTTAAACTATACGACCTTGTCCAAAAGAGACATTAAACTACCTACGTCCGGAATGACGTCTAAACTATCGGACCTGCATGTCTTAAAACTGTGAAAAGAAAAGAAGGCAGGGGAAGTACCTGACCATCCATCCTGGTTCAAATGATGGTACAAATCAAGGACAACAGCGGGCATAATTCCACGTATGACCTACGGTGGAACTCTTCTACATCCTCGCTGTCAAGGAGTTAATCTGACAGATGCACTGAGCGTCCCATTTGGATCCTCAGTCTTACAGGGTTTTTTCCGCATTAGGGAACCCTCTACATGACATATACTCTACTCGTAGGTGTCGACAAGCCGGCTCTTTGCCTTGGTACAGCGAAGTGCCCATACATAACCGGTTGCAAGTCCGAAGCCAAGAATTATGATGCATAACTCGTTAAGTGAACCCTCACAATCAAGGTCTGACTGGTGTTTTGGGACGTCCCACTTTGGATCTCCCGTTTTACAGGATCGTTTCCACATTAGGGGATCCTACAGCTGGCACATGAGATAAGTAGAGTCCTGGCCACCTCTGCTTACACAAGTCTCCTCCAAGGAATGCGAGGCCATAAAATACATCCGGAACGATGTAAAACTACCAAAGGCTTGGCCCGCAATGACTATAAACTACTAGGGTCCGCTGATGAGCGCGCCACCTCTCTAAGCGCCGGGACCCCGTTTTTCGCAGTTCTACGAGCACTAGCATGCTGACCTCAGGGGATACCCCAGACACCGCCGGGTGGCCCCGCCGCCCAGAGCGATTCCCTCCGATGCCCACGACCTCAGCATTACGGTATCGGGCCGACGCGGTCTTGTCTTGCACCCCTCAGTCATCGCCTCACATCATCTCACTCAGCCCCCACGTGTATCGCACGACGGCCTCGAGCCTGCTGCACCCGCAAAAGACCTTGCCAAGCTCTCGCCATACGCCTCGCAAGCATCGACCGCACGGACCGCACCGCGAGCAGCTCCGCGACGCGATATTGCAGAGAGCTTTATCGCGTGCGCTTATTGGGTAGTACAGGTCCCGTGATCCATGGCCCCTCCACCTTCCTAGAGTTTACCTCGTCTCACCGCTACACCTCTTTACTAAATATTGCTTTGTCTCGCGACCGCGGCGCGACAGAACCTCGCGGTCTGCAAGCATCTCTGCGCGTGGTTTTTCTTTATCTTTCTATGTTACGGCCTTGGCGCGATATCGATTTACTTTACCTTACGAGTTCGCGTTTACTATACTCACTTTGACTTACTATAAATACCTGCCTACGACACTGCAATACACCAGTTTCGAACACCCCTCTGTTTAGAGCTCAACTTCGCACGAAGATCTCGCTCATATCGCATCGCCCCGACATCGCACTCACTCGATTTAGCACTCGTCACCTTCATCGCCACTATTGTCAGGGCCTTCGTCGCTGCCCTTGAAGTTGCCTCGGTCACTCGCGCCTTGGCCCACGGTCCACCACTTCATCTCACACGAGAGTATTCTCGTGTGACCTTGCATCACCTCGCTAGATATCTCGATATCTCGTAGTACGTATATCACGCCCCGTCTCGCAACTTACAAGGGTCTCTCGATATTTGTAGTGAAGTTAGCTCCCCGCCTACCCTGTGTTTAGTGGTGTGTTTTGTGTTGTGTTTTTGCACGCAGAGCCATCGCAAGCGCATCACCGCAATGACGTTAAACTAGCCTTCGTCCGAAATGATGGAAAACTACCCATCGTCCGAGATGACGTAAAACTACCATTGACCCAAGGAGCATGGTTGTATTCTGGTGAAGCGCGGATTTTCGGGAGGATCCGCATCGCAGAACCCTGCCTGTAAGAGGTCGAAGCGCTTCGATATTCACTCGCTTTTTGGCAAAAGAATATCGGGTTGACTTGGTTCAAATCCAAGCGAGGGGTCTGAGGACATGGAAGAGCAAGCATCTCTTCATGGCGTGCTCAGTCTAGTCCTGGAGTCGAAGTACAAGAAATTCCGCTCCAAGACCTAGTCAGAAGGCAACTAGGACACGTGCCTCGAGTCGAAGATCTAGTGGGAAGGAACTAGATCATGCAACTCTCTTTGGCTCACATCGCGGAAGAACGACAAGAGCTGGCCACTCATCTGGAGAAGTCTATTCCGCCCATCGTCCGCAACGACGATAAACTACGAGCATCCGGAACGACGTTAAACTACTGTCCCTCAACCCTAGGGATTGTTCGAGGCCATTTTTGGTATGAAAATGGCATCGACGTCCGCAATGACGATAAACTACGAAGCATCCGAAATGATGTAAAACTACTGTCCCTTCGTTCTAGGGATCGTGAGCTGCGCCTCAATGTGGTGACACCCATAGTCCGGAATGACTTTAAACTACTTGCTCCTCGCCAAAAAGAGGAGTCGTGATTGTTGACCATGACCTTGGTTGCCAATCAGTCCAAAATGATGGTAAACTATTTGTCCCTTCAAGCATAGGGATCGTGCGTGGCGATCTTGACAAGATACCGCGCGTCCGCGACAATGTTAAACCAGTGCCCCTTTGGACTTAGGGGTTGTCATTGATGTCCAATCCCCTGGACACCAATGCGTCCACAATGACGGTAAACTACTTGCTCCTTACTGTACAAGAGTTGTGGATTGGCCGCCATATTGCCAATCGTCCGCAATGACATTAAACTATGTGCTCCTTACCGAATAGGAGTTGTGGTTGTTGACCACGACCTTGGTCATCAACCGTCCGAGATGACGTTAAACTACTCGTCCCTTTTCAGTATAGGGATCATCATCAACGTCATTCTTGACGAGAATGACGCTGATAACGTCCGAAATAACGGTAAACTACCTTCATCCTCAGAAGGAAAAGCCTATCGTGACTCGAGGGACATAGTCAGACGATAGCCCGCCTATTGCATGGCGTTAAACTGCAAGGTCGCCTACCTCACGGCATTAAACTGAGCGGTCTCCTAATATTGAAACGTTATAAGTTATCCAGTTTGATATAGTATAAACCGTTCCTATCATGCCTCAGTGGAAATCTGCGGGATAAAGTCTAGTTTTACGTTGTTGCGGACGCCAGTAGTTTTACATCGTTTTGGATGTCATTAAGGTGCCCTGCGCTGCCTTGTAGTTTACTTCTAGGTCATTTGCGGACCTTCTTCATCATCAACATGGAATATCTGTGGGGAAAAGATGTTTCTGCACGCCGGAATTTCCATTGGTTGTGTGCATAGGGCCCTAGACCAGGTCTTCGTCTGCAATGACGATAAACTACGAAACGTCCGGCAAGACGTTTAAACTGCTATTGTGGATATATCTCGCAACCCGACCAATATATCAGCTGTGGTCTTGAGATCTATTCGTGCATATGAACGGGCCGATTTGGAGAAGGAGTCAGACTCCTCCTTGCTCCTCACGGCACCCTTCTAGTCTAATTCTCTTCACATCCTTGCCTCGAACCCAACACTACACGTGGTATTCCCCACCATAGGCCCACGTTTGTGACAAACAAACTCTGGACGCCGTAAACTGCCTCACTGGAGATGAGTCCACCGTATGGGGACAATACTGCTTGGGATTTGGCTAGCAACCTCACCGGAGATGAGCTCACCGTATGGGAGCAATACTGCTTGGGACAACGATAGGGTAGCCTGGAGAAGTAGGCCTAAGCCTTGGTAAAGCGATCAACCTACTTGTCCGTGGACACGCTTCGTCGTCAAGAGGAACTAACAAGTCATGAGGATAGAACGACTATCCTAGAAACACTGAGGTTTGGCCCTCGGAGAAGGAAGAAGAAGAACCTGATGACACGAATTGGAACCCACATGCTAGAGTTTCTATTCATCCACACACCACTCGCATTCATACGCCTTTCTTGATGCTGTTTCAGAGGAGGCTGGAAGTAAGACCGCAAAGAATTTGCCGCGGCAAAATTAATCCTTACGGGTGAAGGAAGAACATCCTAGTGGCCCAGGGCTTGGAACCCCCTGCGTTATGGCCAAGAAACAAACAGCTCAATGGAGACGGAAAACTCCTAGAGGATCAAACAACGTAAGTCGGTCTTCCTCCCAGAAAACGAAGTCATGTCCCAGAAGTCGCATCCGGAGACCAGTTTTGGATCAAGAAAGCAAATCATATATGGAGTGGCGATGAAGCGCAAAGTACTGTCCTACCAGGCGAATAGGACGTAGAAAGGGGGTATTGTTATGATCACGTTCTGTTGGGCCTTTAACGACGGTCTATACCGACACGATCATCACAAATATCAAGCGGCCTCACAAGCTGAGGCGTACAACAAGGTACAGATAGTAACCTTGGTCATCCACTCCCAACGGATCACCTTATCGTTGGTCAAGTATCATGAGCCATATTGCGATGGGCATAGAATGCCGCCTTACAAACTACTCACACACCGGGCATCAAGCTCCTAGTCTTTCCTGGCCGGAAGGAGATGAACGGAGAAGCACAAGAGTAGTCATTATTGAGAGAGACGACTTAGAGAATACCTATGGATACATATATGGTATTCTCACGCCCTATTTCCTAAAGTAGTATAAAAGGCCCATAGAGTAGGCTGAGGTTCTTCAGTCTATTCTCTTCGTTTCCCTGTATCTTCACATACAGGGATCTTCATTCTACTACAGTCTTCCTACTGCAGGCTTCATTGCTATACTGCAATACATCTCTGGCTCCTGTGCTACACGTACAGTCGAGACCATCGTTCCACACATCCTCCACGAGTGACCTAGGGAAGAACCTCCTACTCTTGGGGTTACCAAACGAGCAGTTCGTAACACTAGAGTCTTGCCACAAAGTCAAGGTTTAGTGTGCTTGAGCTGATTGTTACATTGATCAGTGCCTAATGCCTATGACATTCTAGAGGATGAGTTGGCCACTCTACATATCTTGATGCAGAATGTTTGTACACTGTGTAATAGTTTGCCTCCTATAACACATCCTCTGTCTAAAGCCCTTAGCCACATCTTCTTTTTGGTTGCTGACAAACACCCTAAATTAATTGCATGGGTCAAGGTCACATATGTTTGTAGGCACTAGAGATAGGTTATATTAGAAAACCCACAACTGTGGACAAACATTATATTGGGTGTAAAATATGAATAGACTTGGAGAATGATTATATATGCAAAGCAAGCACCACTGATGATATATAGTGGATATAAAACAGAACTCTTCTCTATGTTCGTTATGTTTAGTCACTTGTCTCATACTAAAGAGCTCAATATATCTGGTAACCACAAACTGTGCAAATTGAAAGTTAATATAGGGCCAAGCCTAGGATATATTTCTATGCCTAAATTTCAACTATTTATATTTTTTCCTTATCACATAACTATACTTCATCTAAACCTCTACTTTATCAAAGCTCCTTTAGGTGGGATATTTGTGGAGAAAATACTATAGGCTTTTTGCACTAAAGAACTGGTGATACTTGCACTTAAGGTTGGGCATTACTTTACAAATAGATGGGATGTGGCAACCTTTTTAGAAACACTCGGACCTACACAGAACTTGAAACATATAGACCTACCTATTAATGCCCCCACATTTTTTTTGACTATTATTGATTTCACATCTATTTCTTCTTTTGTTCTTTTTCCTAGCCTTTAATATATGTATCTGGACATGATTGATTTTGTTTACAGTAGAAGCAATATCCAACCCTTGCCCATCACTTGGGAACTCTTATACTGTACACTTGAATATTATAATAAGCTTTTTGCTTCTTTCGAGGCAATCAATTTTGAATGCTGTTTTCTTTATAGGATATAGGTAAATAAGCTAAAAATACTCATACTAAAGGTGACTTTGGATATAATTAGAGATATCTACAAGAATAATGGGATAGTAAATCAGTAATATCTATTAGTAGAAGAATATAATGGCCTACCTTTACAGTATTTCTGCCAGTAGCTGCTACTTACTCGCTAGTTAAATGATTTAGGGGCTTCTATATATCTTGAAATAAGATTATATTTATAATTAGTGATAGTGTCTAGAGTGTTTCTGAAAAAGAAAAACTATTAATTGTCTCTGATTGTATAGAAGAATATTTTCAGGGGTTTAACTATGCAATATACTAGGTTAAAGTGAAGGCAAGTATAAATTATTGCAGCAGGTTAAGTGGAAACCTCATATGTTAATAGAGTCCACTTACCAATTATATCAAGACATTCCTTCCAGGCTATAGAATATATAAGGAATTAGAGCTGCAAATGCTTTTCCTAAGCTCTATTATTTAAAATAATTATCCTTATGCATCTAGTCCTTGCAGCTTTCATATAAAATAAAACATTGACTCAAATATCTATATGAATTAGTGGGTATAAATTGTATATGGTATAAAGATAAATAGTAGTAAAAAAGACAAGCAAGCAAGAAAGCAAGTACCTCTTTTAGTATCAAAGCATATAATGTAGAGGGACCAACATTATTCATAAGAATTTGCCTGTTTGCTTATAGCACTAGAAAGAAATAGTATCATTGAGCATAATATGATCAACACAAATAACATTGTATCAAGCTACTAGGCTTATTACATACACTAAATACTAAGAGGGGTTCCCTAGGCTAACTGAAATATAATGGTCTAACAAATAAAGACTATGGAATGTCTTTGAGCTTATGTGAAAAAGTCTAGGTTACTGTTAAACTTGTCTTTAAGCAAGTATAAAAGGTGATCTTTAAAGATTGATCAATGATTGGCAGATACATGACTATCTTTGCCTGTCCAATAGACAACCCTAGATGGGTTTCAAAAGAAGACCTTATATACAGTGAGTTCTTGGTATGTTGTAGAAATAGAAGAATAATAATGGCTTTGAGGTAAATCCAGTGCTTTATTAGATTAAGTATGATACTTTGGATCTAGTAGAGTTTGTGATATATAAGCTAAAAAGGTAGCCAATACTGGATACAGTGTAGAGATCAAGTCATATACAAAGTGAATAAGCTAAGCTTCTTGGAAGCTTATCTTAGCTATTTATATATATAAGCTATTTAGGGCTGGATCCAGATTGGGTCCATGCTTTTAAATGCTAATCTACTTGATGGGTATTAGGACTTTTAGAAGATTGAGTTCTCAATCATAATTAGCAATCCATAGTTTACAGTTATCTATATATAGTAAGTATTTCAAATGTCTGTCTATATTATTATCAATTCAGGAACCAATCATGATCAACATAAGTAAGCATTTAAGCCAAAGCTTATTAATGAATCATATATTGTAAGTATTTATGTATAAGCATGTTAATAGTAATCAAACAAGTTAATAGCCTAAATCTAAGCCATGTGTGTACCTTCCAACTATCCTCCTAAAACATGTGTAAAACATGTGTTAGGATATGGTCCTAACATATTGACCATGTAGGCTATTCCTTGTAAATAGCAATAGACCTTTATAATGTCCACAACAAAGACCTTAGACATTTATTATAAAAGCTGTTTTCTATAAAATAGGCACTAGAAGTTGCCAATCTTAGTACTATGAATATCTATAAAATTCACCATGCTCCTTTCTGGGAATGCTCATGAATAAAGGGAGAATTTAACATATAGTCTACATTGCAAATAGCTGTTATAATCACAGCTTATCAGGCCTTTACGGTAGTCTATACTAATACGATCATCACAACTATCAGGTAGCCTCACATCCTAAGGTGTACACTAAGATATAGATAATATCTTTGGTCATCCACTCCTAGCAGACCACCTATCACTGGTTGAGTATCACAAGCCTGTTACAGTGGGCATCTTTTTCCGCCTTACACACTACTCATACATGGGCATAGAGCTCCTTGTTCTCCTGGTTAGAAGCAGAGAAGCAGAGAAACAAGAGTAGTCATTTTTGAAGAGAGTAATGACTTGGAAAATATCTATAGTATATATATATATATATATGGGATTCTCACACCCTTTCCTAAAGTAGTATAAAAGGCCCATGGAATAGGCTAACATTCTTTAGTCTATTCTCTTTGTTTTACTATGGTCTTTAAATTGCAGTCTTTGTTCTATTGTAGTCTTCATACTGCAACCTCTGTTCTTATTGCCTATCACTACAATACACGCCTGGCTCCTATGCCACTTGTACAGTTGAGACTATCATTTTACTCTTCCTTCACAAGGCAACCTAGGGAAAAACCTCCTATTCTTAAGGTTACTGAATGAGCAGTTCATAACAATGGCCTTGGCTATTTCCACTTTGTGCATAATTCCTTGATTAAGTCATTCTATAGCTTTGGAAGCCAATAATAATACCGGGGTTCACAGATTAGTCAATGCCTCACTCACTAGCCATATCAACCAGAAGCAGTTTCTACCTATTCGCTTGACAATTTTAACATATTAGCCTAGCTTTTTGAAGGGTTGACAGGAAAAAATTCAAAGCAGTCCATATGAGGTCTTTTGCCAAATTTTCAGTGAGTGATATTGATGATAGTAATCCTGTCCAGACAATCTGAAGTCTACAAGTCAGAAGAAACTTTGCTAACTGTATTGGTAGAATGGAGACTTGAGAGTGCAGACAAATAGAACCCCTAAAAATAGGTAGGGAGGGCACAGGCAAAAGTTTGCAAAATGCCCAAAAAAGTTTGAACAAAATTTCCAAATTCTGCCAAAAAAGTTTGGATTTGCCTAAGGTTTTGGGTCTATTTTCCCTAATGTGGCCGGATATGAGAATCAGGCATTCTGAGGGCTCAAAATTGGTTAGATGCTAAGATTAGGCCTTTAGAACCCAAATTTTTGCTCAGATTGCTAGAATCAGGCCTTTTGAGGCTAGTATTTTGTTAGAATATACATGAAAAAGACCTATTGAACCTGTAATATGCAAGTACAATGTGAGATACCATTTACAAACCATCCTGCAAGCCTTCATTATCAGCCACATCATCATGATCTCACACTGAGTACTTTTCTCTATATCTTAGCTTCTACAAATCCTGCACAGCAATACCAAGATTCTGAAAATGCTTGTTTAGATTGTTGTAAGTGGTGAGAGTGATGTTGTCAAGCTGGAGGTGGTGGTTGTTGGAGTCCAAGACTGAGCTGCCTGGCATTAAACACAAAAATGAGTGCTAATGTAAGATATTCATATGTGAAGGCCTGGAGTAAAGCCAATCATGTGTGAACTACCAAAAAGGTTGCTGAATAGGATTGCTCATAAAGCTGCATGGATAGATATGAGACAGCACCAATATTGGTGACAGTCTTTGCAGATCACTGCAGAGTATTATTAACATGGTAATGGGAGCTGACAAATTATCATGCTCATACTATACTACTGAGGGCTACTAAGTAATCTAGGTCAAGGAGTCTCACTAGTCAAGGATGGCAGGTTGTGAAGAGCTTGAAGGGAAAAGAAAATCAAACAAGAGGGATGCACTCAAGATGAATACCAAGAAGTACTTATTACATATAAGAAGCTGTAAGAATAAGGTGCCACAAAGTGATGCAATCAACACATGTGCCTTCAAAGGTCTTTGAAGACCTCAAACAAAATGCTCATCACTGGAGTCAAATTCCATATCCTAAAACCCTGTTACCCCACTGCCAGCAGCTTCTACCACTAGGCTATGGACAAACTTTCTACCCAGACTCAAAATCAGGCCTTGACCAATATTGACCCCCCAACATCTGGACAGCCCCTCAGGCCTACTTCCGTGGATGGGCACTTTCATACGGACTCGACTGAGCTTTTTCGCCCTTTTTTCTCAAATTTTCGTTCGGATGGGGGTTCTGCCCTCCCTACCTATTTTCAGGGGTCTGAGACAAACACATCCGCGAATAGGCGCTGAGAGATTGGTCAGCGGTACGTGATGTTGTCGCCAACGCCACAACAACCCAGTGTTCAACGTTTCCACATTTCAACTGCTTGACATTGCCGCCTGCAGCGTGCGCGATTTCCTCCATTATGTCTCAGGACTCGACGCTAGATCCCCTCGTAATATCTTTGAATACCCTTCTCTCCAACCTCGATCTCCCATTTGCCCTGGAATCTCCCCTCGACCTCACCCCGTCACTTCTCCTCGCCATCCTCGAGTCTATCCTCGAGTCTCGCCTGCCCATCTCACAGGCTATCCGCGAGTCGCGCGAGTTAGCTTCAAAGGTACAAGCGATGAAGATTTTCCTGGGCGTCATGGAGAGCGACGTGATCCGGCTGGACGTCGGGCTCAGCGACGTCGACCCGCGGCGTCTTGCCGTGGGTGAACCGGAGGAGGTTGTCTTTGTCGGGGAGTTGCTGTACTGGCTCGGCAAGAAGATGGGGCTCTGTCACGACGCGGACGGCATGGAGAGCGAGATGCCCCCCGAGAAAGCAGAGTTCGTGCAGGGGAGTGCGATGCGCAGCGGTGGTAGTACCAGCAGTGGCAGTGGGGCGGGGCGCATCTTGTCGCCCTCCACGCACTCGACGCTCACGAACAGCATGAACAGCGCGCTCTCTGTTGACGGCGCGGACGAGGAATCAAACACCACTATTACTTCTGTTGCCAGCGACGCGTCACAGCCGCGGCGTAGTACATCTTCTGCTGCGTCTTCACTTGGACGCGGGCAGTCCTCACGGCTCCCTCTCTGCATCCATGAGATTGAAGATCCTTCATTCCTCTTGTCTGCGGAAGCGGATATATTTGAGAGCGAATCCGAACCCGAACCCGATGAAGACATTAGCAACCTATTCGCTCCCGACGCGGCGTCATTCCTCGCATGTAATGACCCTGACGACCCATTTTCCTCCCCACATCGCGCGGGTCATTCTGTCAGATACAACGGGTACATCGAGGAGGTGGACAATGAGCTCGAGGTGGAGGAGTTCGAAGCCAGTCGCCGACAGCGTCGGCGGTCCGGCGACGATTCACAATTGATGAGCAACATCGGGATAGCGGCGTCGCGTGTATGTCCTTTTAGCCGCCTGTCCTGCTATGATATTATGCTGACCCTTGATTGTTTCCCCTTGGGGCTACGAAGCGGCAGTCGATCCCAGCACCGTCCCGTAAGCTGATCGTCACACGGCATACTTCACCCTCGCAGCATACCCTTGCCCTGCTAAACGAGCGCGCACGGTTGTTATCTGAGCTGGCAAAATTCAATCGCTAGCCTGTAGGATCCGTGCTGTCCATCACTGCGGGGGGCGTAATCTATTGGGATATCAAGGCATGTAGTGACTCGATCTAGTTATATGCCCGCGGGGTAATAACCTCTTGGTTTTCGGCGATGCCCCATTCATATTGTGTTTCACGCCGCCATCCCTGATTCTGCAATAGTCAAAACATGTCTGACAGCTCCCATCCAGCCTCAGCCTAGACAATTGAAGCTGCTAAGCTCCAGGCGTCGTGACCCTCATACATGTACATGACCTCGGTCCCGATCCGTGTTTCACTCTTGCTTGCTAGACTCGCCCAAAGCACCGCCCAAACCGTGCATCGTTCATGCAGAGGCGCTCAACGGGGAACTAGCGAAGTGTATCCGCGCACTTTATTCGCTCCGTGCCTGTGTCGCAGCCGCCTCAGATCCAGTCAAATCACCCACCTTCGTCGGAAACTCAACGCGCCCACATCACGTGACCTCCATTGCGCCGCTCCCTCGACCAATCGCGCGCGTCGTATGGAGGGCAACAATTCGTCCTATCAAGAAAATAGTGATGCAATGTTTCTGAGGCGGCGAAACTTTGTAATGATACGATAAGTATGGTGCCCATTTATCTGTCGCCTTGCGCAAGGAGCCCTTCCCAATCTTCCTCTTGTGCCCATACATCCACCCCCCAACAGCCCACACCTATCTCATCGGCGACTGTCCTGTAGAAGTTCGTCCATGTTGTCGTCCATGTCCTCGCCCGTCTCCTCGACGCCTTCTTCCCCACGAGGCGCGCCTTCCCCGCTGAGTGGTCTATCGTCGCCATCCTCTTCTTCTCCTCGCCTTCCACGTGTGCGCTCGCGCCCCCGTCTCACACCCCGCCCATCCCTCGATCGCATCGCAGAAGAGGCATCACCCGAGGCTGATACAGTCCCCCATCCGACCTCTGCACCACCCGTATCCATGATGGTGAAGTCCCCGAGCTCCCCCGCTTTGGCCCGCGTGAAAGATCAGTGGGATGGGCCAGGGAGCGTGAACTACGCCGGGACAGAGCCAAAGAGACGCAGTTGGAGGCCACCGCAGTGGAATGGGAAGAGGGGGATCGCTGTCGGGCATGAGATGAAGGAGAGCTGTGGAATCTGGTGAGCAACGCACACTCCGACCAGCGACGATCGTGCTAAGATTAGATCCGGCGATGTGCTAGTTTCGAGACGGCGGTGAAGCCGAACAAGACCAGGTGTTGCGGGCAATTGTTCTGCTTCCAACACTTGTCTGACGTGCGCGTCATCCCCCATTTATGCTATCGGCGCTGGTTACTGAAACTGTCAACTCGATATCATTCCAGTGGCTCTCAAGTCATGGTTCCGATGGTCGCTGCCCGACGTGCCGCGTCCCTTGTTCGCTCGAGCACGACACGATTTACCTGCACCCCCCACCACGCATACTCGCCCCGCGCCCAAATAGGCGCCGCTCGAGCAGTGCTGGGCGCTCTCGCCGGCCCGCCGGGGCCGCGCCCCAACACCGCCCATCAAGCCCTGAGCCGAGCTCATCGACGACGTACGATAGCAGCGCCTCGTCGTCTTCCGATAGCGAGCACACCACCATGCGGGGACGGAGACAGACCGCACCGGCGCTGCTGCCGCCGCTGGGGCTGTCGCTGTCGGTACCGATGCATGCGGCGTCGTCTGAGCAACTGTTGCTCTCGCCGATCTCGCAGCAGCCCGAGGAAGTGCTGTTGCGCGGGGCTGCGCGGGCCTTGACGCTCGTGGGCGGTGCGCTTGTGCTGGGTGCGTTGTTGTACTGAGCGAGGGGGTGTATTTTTAGAGAGGGCGTGTAGCGTTAAATTAGATCGTAGAGCTGTTTTCCCCCTTGTTTTCCTCTGCTTTCCCCGGTGCGTTTTCATTCGGGTGTATTTTTAGTTCTCCAAGTCTGGCCTGTCTGGCGGGCCTGACTCTCGGGTGTTGTTGCTGATAGGCGCCCTTCTGCTGCCTGCTGTTCGCTGGTATATGTACAGTATGTACCCGACTGTGGAATGTTCAATATTCACAAACGAGGACTCGGTGAGGTCGATGTCCGAGGTGAGTCGAGCACTCTACCGCACGATGAGCAATAGTCTCGATGAGCTGTATCTTATTGCCTCGTTGATCTTGATGAGTGGATGGTCGGAGATCACGGGTTGCTATGGTGGAAGGCTTTCACCCCTTGGCGCAGCGCATTCCGTGACGAGCGACGCTGCTTTGTGATCTCGAACCCATCACGGACGGGCGGGCGCCGTTGCTCAATGTGCAAGCAGCTGCTGTACGAAGGTGAGCAAGGGAGTCGACCCAATGGGGGGAAGCAGATTGATCTAATCAGGGTGTCAGCGGCAAGATGTGATGCAGAACACTTTCAGGTCCCAGTGCGTCTGCCGTTAGGCGGTGCTCTATTAGTACAGCACGCCTGTCCTCCGCGGCTGTCCTTAGGTCGACGTGACGACCTTGGTCCTCCTCCTCCTCCTTCCGCCTTCACCCCTTCCCTTTCCTTCCCTCCTTTCCCCCTCCACCTCCTCTCGTTTCTTTTTAGCACTCAATTTGTTTTCTCGCGCCGGCCGCTCTTTACCGTGTTCCTTTTTGATGTATTCTTTGACGATTTGCGCGTGCCTCCTGGTCCTGGCGCGCTTGGGCCTCACGCTTCCGCATGACAGTTCACGAGCGGCTGGGTTGGAGCAGGGGGCGTGGAGCAAAGGGGGCGTCGATGTGCCTATTTATAGACGCAAGCGCGCGGCGGCGGGCGGTGAGCGCGTGCAGAGACGCGGGTACAGTGGGACTGTTGGGCTAGGCGACTTCGCGGACTTGTGAGTGTCGTGGTTCAACTTTGGCAGTGCAACTCGCGAGGTTGAGTTACCTGAGGATATTCACGAGGATTGTTTCGAGCGCGTCTTTACTGACATACGATGCCCTAGGTTTTACACTGTCCCAATCACCATTGGGTCTCTCCAAACTGCAGTGAACCTCGGTCCGCGCGTTCTCTCCTCTCGTGCTCTTTCCCTATCTGACTATAGCGCACCACGCATAGACACCGGATCCAGCGACCTCTGGGTTACTTCAGATGCCTGCAAAACCAGCATCTGCAAGCGCACCAACATGCCGCCCTACCCCACCGCCAAGCTCAACCGCACCGGCGCATCCGTCGCGCTCTTCTACGGCGACTCCCTCACCGGCACGCACGCCATCGGGCCTGTGGGCCAGGACACCGTCGCCCTCGCGGGGCTGAGCATCCCGCAGCAGCCGTTTGCGGCGATATCGGATACCAACAACACGAGCGTGATGACGGGCGCGAACGGGATTTTCGGGCTTGGGTGAGGTGGCTCCACTGGTGTGCTATCTTTGGAGTATTTTCATTGATGCGATATTTATAGATTTCCGAGCGAGAGGTGCGTGTTGCGCGTTCTTACACGAGATCATCTAATAGCGTGACTGAGCCTATTGATGCAGTCAAGTGCAGAATGTCGTGGTCAATAAGAAGGTATATAGATAACTAGACATCATTACTCCATCACAAATGTCGCGATGTGACTAATTTGTGTGCATCTATAGTTCAATAACCCCGTGCCGACAGATGACTTTATCCAAAGCTCGTCCTCCGAAGGGCCTCTCTTATCCCGCCTCGCCATGTCCGGCCACTTGGAACAGCCAATGTTTACCGTGCGCCCTCCCTCGTCTCATCCTCTCGCGGTGCTAACCCGAGGCGCACTCCGCAGATCGCGTTGCAGCGCGATACGATCGACATCGGCGGCCAGGACGGCGCGCTGACGATCGGGCGGCTGCCGGACGGCGTGGACAACTCGTCGTTGACATGGGTCCCCGTGAAGCTGTACACTCCCGCCGAGGGCGGCCTAAATCCCCCATCGTTCTCTCCGCAGGAGGTAACCTCTCGGCCTTATTTTGGGCACCTGTCAATTTTGCTGATCTTGTCCAATTGCGTTTGTTGTTGCCGTTGCTTTCATGACAGATCTACCCGCTGTGAGTGTTGTGTCGGTTGACATGTACACAGCTTGCGCGGATCTGATTGAGGTTTTATTTTTATTTTTCACTTCTAGGCGCTGGGAAGTTAATCTCGACGCCGTGTTTGTCGATGGCCAGAAGCTGCCCAACTCGAAGATCCCCGCTAACGGTCTCTCGAACCCCGGCGTATCCGCGCTCATCGACACCGTAAACCTTTTCCTCTCGCTCACAATAAAGCACCTCTTATCAAATCTCCACATCCTCTTCTAGGGCAACTCACTCCTCCGCGGCCCACAAGACCTCGTCTCCTCCGTCCTGAAATCCGTGTCCCCCGCGTTCGCGGCGAACCCCAATGTAGATCCGACGTTCCCCTGCGCGACGGCGCACAACCTGTCGTTCCAGATCGGCGGGAAGGTATTCCCGATCGACCCGCGCGACTTCGTGTCGCAGAACAAGACGGGCGACGCGCAGACGTGTGTGGTCAGCAACCTCGTGTCGACGGATCCGCCGAGCGTCGGGGCGCTGTTCAGCTGGAGCCTGGGGGACCCGTTCTTCAAGTCGTGAGTCGGGCTGTGCCAATCTTACTTATACGTTTGCGCTCCCTCGATCTCGAACGTCGAGCATGGAGAAGAGGGGGGATGGGGTGACCCTAGCGCTTTGCTGACCCTCGTTCATTGGCAGGAACCTCGTCGCGTTCTACTACGGCAACTTGACACACCCGTCTCTCGACCCGCCCCGCATCGGCTTCCTCTCGCAAGTCCCTACGAACGCGAGCGCGCTCCTTACCGAGGCCGTCGAAGACGCCAAGGACAACGGCGGCAATTTCGAAAGTGCGCCCGTATTTCTTCTCCCCTCCCCCATTCTATCTCATCCCGTGCTCCTGCACCTCTGTCAAAATATTCATTTGACGCCTTCTGCGGTGCATTTCACTTATTGACACTTTCCTCCAGTCACGTCCGAAGCTGCGCCTGTTGGTCCCGCCACCACTATCTCCATCGCGCCCTCCACCATCTCCATCCCCACATCGACAGCTGCCTCACGCACCGCCGTGCCCATCGCCTCAGGTGCCGTACCGAGCGCTACGGCGTCCGGTGCCGTTGACAGACAGGCGAGCGGTGCTGCGCGTGCAGCGTCGTCGCGCGTGGGGCCCGCGGGCGTGCTGGCAGCCACGATAGTGTGGGCGCTGTGCCATCTCGTTTTATGACCGATCGAGATCCGACGGATTCTTGCAGCCGCGCGCGGCGCGTGGAGCTGGCGCGGCTGCGTATTTCTGACCTTGTACTTACCTCTCGCGAGGCGGGGCTTGATGCCTTGTCCTCTACCGACGCCTAGGGCCCGAGGGTGCCCGCTGGGCAGGCGCGCCTGTCCCCCAGTCCGAGCATCCGAGCATAGTCCATATTGTCGCGTCTGATGGGTCTGGGCTGCATCTTGGTCAAACTCGCTTTGTTTTTTGGGCTTGAGGTAATACTAATGGACTTGGGTTGTGTAGGCGGTAGTTTGGTGGTATTGCATTGGACCTTGGCGCTGATCTCGTTGGTGTGCGTTGCCTCGAGTGAGTGAGCATGGAGAGCGGGTGCTCTTGCGTGCTTCATGCGTGACCTTTGGAGGCGGATTTTTGGCATCTGATTTGGCTGCGGGGTGAGTGCTAAGATGGCAGATGGGCTGTCACATATGCCTCTCAGTCGTAGGGGAAACAGACAGAAACTAGTGAAGAATACTACGGAGTGGCAAAGCCAGCGAACTCAGCAATGTCGACAACACCATTGGCATTGACGGCAGACACCGTCGGACTTTGAAGTTCGTCTGAGACCGTGACGCGCGTTCGCTTTCCAATGTCTATCCACCGTCTCTCATTTCCTGTTACTTCATTCATCGCCAATTGAACGTTGAAATAAAAGCATTAAACGATGCCCATACCTCCAAAAAGCCCGAGGCAGCCTCGAATGCACCTTCTTCGTGTACATTGAGCGGCTCATATACTACACCCTCGGAGGGGTTGGTGATCTCTCCCCTTGTTAATGGTTGCGACAGCCGTCTCGTCGAGTCGATGGGGTTGGAATAAAATTTCAGTAGACTCTCACAGTACAGGACTTGACGGCAAGGCTCTCGATTCTAGGCGACCACTGCTTCGTGCGTCATGCCTGTTCCTCATCATGCCTGTGCCTTCGCTAAAGCGTCACCTTCTCGTTGGGATCTCAATATCATTGGAATGCACTCGAGGTGATGCCCAATCCTACATCAATATAACAGCACGGCGCGTAGGTTCATCCAGGTATAAACTGTCCGTATTCAATATCAAATCATCACATGATCTTAAAGGTCAATAGACAGGCGTTGTAAAATCAGCATAATATGTCAAGCATCCGGACAATATAGGCGGAATATCGTACGCTGCGGAAGCCCTTTCTGACCTCTCCATGACGAACCGAGAGGGTGATTCTCTCGGGAATTGACTAAAAATGCTGACATCTCGCCAGTCTTCGACACTGATCTCTATATGAGACATAGCTTCGATGCACCTCCGGTGCGCATGCTCAGTGATTCTGCATCACGGGCCAACAGAATTTGATAGTCCCAATGACCGGATGAGCCCCCATATAGGTAGGTACTGAGTTCTCCGATCTGGGCGGCCGTGGTACGCTCGTAGTGATGAAGCGAATCTCAACCGTCCTGGAAACAAAGTAACTGACGAGCGCAAGCGTTTGCCTACGGGGAGGCAGAGAGAGCCCGAGAGTTTCGGGTATCTAAGATATACATTCAATTTTATCTCAACAATTCATCCAGCACTCATCGACACTACCAGGCTGCAAGCAGCAATACACCATCATGCCCCAATTTTCCTCTCTCACCATCGACGATAGTGGCAAGAAGCTCTCCTACATAGACAGCGGTGCTCCCGACGCAGCCAATGGTGGTTCTGTCTACACGACCATCATCGCCGTTCACGGCATCGAGTTTACCAGTCGTTTGTCTTCTATAGTGAGATACATTGTTTGAGAATCTGATGTCTTTGTGCAAGCATCTTTGACAGGGTTTCAGCCCTCGCGCCTGCAGCTGGCATGCGATTTGTGGCCCCCAATCGCCGAGAGTACAGAGGATCCACGCCCTTCTCGGATGCGGAGAAGGCTGTCATGAGCACCGGCACCGACGAGCAGAAGTTACAGTGGCTCAGGGATCGAGGCAACGAGATCGCCACGTTCATCCACACGTTCATCCGACAGCATGGCCTCCCATCTGCTTCCGCCGATGGAAAGAGTGGTGGGGTCGCGCTGCTGGGCTGGTCCCTAGGCGTTTCCACGACCATGGCTACTGTCGCTAATATGGACTCCTTCGCGCCCGAAGTTCAACAGAGCTTGGCTTCGCACCTGCGAGCACATATCATGCACGGTTCGAAGCCCGTTCTTTGCTCACCAGCGTCGACCTCACTAATACATATACGCTCTGAAGAGCCTCCGTCGGGTGCCCTCGGGTTTCCTCAGGCCCCGAAGCATTGGACGCCGCGATCGGACGAATCCCTTCCAATGCATGTCCGAGTCTCCAAGATGACCCGCTGGCTCACGGGTTACTTCGCGCACGGAGACCTGTCCACGCGAGATCTGGACGTCATTGAATACGTCCTGCACTCCACATCGCGCATCCCATCCCTCTGGAACATATCGCCCCAGGACATCGCGGACATCATTGATGAGGGCCCGCACCTTGTGGTGGACCCACCGATCATAATCAACTGCCAACCACAAGCCGCCGCGATGTACAAGAAAGGGATGTACAGTCCCGCCGCGCGTGGACTGCTTCCAAAGATAAAGGTCTGGGAGCTCGTGGGCGATGCGACACTCGCGCCCTCGCTGACCACACTCTGGTTCCTGCAAGACGACGACGCGGCGCATGGCGGCGGCTTCATCAACTACAAGGTCATCCGGGCCACAATCATTTTGTGCGCCCAGTTTGCTTAGCGCTGTGTTGTCTGTGTTTACAGACACTGATTCTCTCGTATGGTGTATTGCTAGAACATGTGGGACGACCCCGAGGAGACTCCCCAAGCGTATCTGAAGACGTTGGCATAGCATCGCCTTTGCAGTCGGCGGATTGCGCATTGAAAGGTCATGAAGCTACCCTTACCCTGCTCTACACAGTCGAAGCAAGCGATACCATCCCGTCAAAGTGTGCCGTGTCTTCACTGAAAGCGATACGTGTTTATTGGGTTCATAGGTTCATTTGACTAGGTGGAGATGACGCTCAAATCTCATCTGCACAGAAACACAGCGAGTGGGTTTATTCGTTGCAAATATATGCATATGTATACAAGCCGTACGTATCGTATGTTCTAATACCATCGTCCTTGACGGCTATGATAAAGGTGCCGTAATAATATCACAACGTGCCAAGCCTCCAGACCTTGAAGCCCGCGTCTCGCAATTTATATTGTATTTTGAGGAGATTCTTCCTGACCGTCCCCCCTCCATGACAATCCACGAGCGCGATTTTCTCGGGAATTGGCCAAAAATGCTGACACATTGCCAGTCTTCTCCGCAGATCTCCTGAAGAACCATAGCTGCGATTCGTTCCATGTATCTACCAACAATGAAGGCTCTACAGGATATTCAGTCCGAATGTCCGGATGTGTCCTCGCATGGCGGGAATTGGGTTCTCTGATCTGGCGGACCGCGATATACTCATAACCAATCGGATTGTCTCGACGGTCCAGGAAACAAGGTATGCTCGGTGAGCACTCAGGGTATAGTGCTCCCTTTCAGGGGGACAGAAGGTCCGAGGCTCTTGGCTGTCGTATAAAATCGCTTCTCTTCCAACTACTTGACCAGTACTCGCCGACTCTACTGTCCGGTAATCAAGCACTCGCCACCATGTCCCGAGTCCTATCCTCTCTCACCATCGACGGTGAAGGCACAAAGTTGGCCTATATAGACAGCGGGGCCCCCGACTCGATCAGTAACGGCTCTGTCTACACCACTATCATCGCTGTTCACGGCATCGAGTTTACCAGTCGTCCGTATTCCACAGTGACGCTTGGTCTCCCAGACTCTGATTTTTCTACACAGCTATCTTCAACAAGGTTTCAGCCCTCGCAGGCGCGGCTGGCATGCGATTCGTGGCCGTCAATCGCCGCGAGTATAAGGGATCCACGCCGTTTTCGGACGCGGAGAAGGCTGTTCTCACTAACGGTACCGACGAGCAGAAGTTGCAGTGGCTCAGAGATCGAGGCAATGAGCTCGCCACGTTCATCCACACGTTCATCCGACAGCACAACCTCCCGCCTGCTTCTGCTGACGGGAAGAGCGGCGGGGTAGCCCTGTTGGGCTGGTCTATGGGCGTGTCCACTACCATAGCCACGATTGCCAACGTGGACTCATTTGCGCCCGACATCCAGCTGAGCTTGGGGTCGCATCTACGGGCTCACATCATGCACGGTTCGAAGCCCGTTCTTTGCTCACCAGAAGCGACTTTGCTGACATATCTGTGCGTTTTTAAGAGCCTCCCACGGTCGCTTTAGGGCTTCCTCGGCCTCCGAAGCTCTGGACACCGCGGTTAGACGAGTCCTTGCCAATGAAAACCCGAATCTCCTACATGACCCGCTGGCTCACGTCTTATTTTGCGCACGGAGACCTATCCACGCGAGACCTGGACGCCATCGAATATGTCCTGCCCTCCACTTCGCGCATCCCAACTCTGTGGAACATGTCGTCTCAAGAGATTGCGGACATAGTCGACGAGGGCCCGCACCTCGTCGTGGATGCCCCGCTCCTCTTCAACTGCTATCCGCAGGCCGCGGCGACGTACAAGAAAGGGACGTACAACGCAGCTGCGCGAGCCCTGCTCCCGAAAATGAAGATTTGGGAGCTCATGGGCGACGCGACGGCCGCAGTCTCGCTTTGTACTTTCTGGATTCTGCAGGATGACGACGCAGCGCACGGCGGCGGCTTCATCAACTTCAAGGTCATCCCCGGCCACAATCACTTCGTACGCTCATTTTGCTCGACGCTATGCCGTATATGCTCGCTGCCATTGACTTCTTCGTGTGCTCATTTTCTAGGATATGTGGGACGACCCCAAGGAGACTCTCCAGGCGTATCTCGAGATGTTGGCGTAGCATCACCTTTGCAGGCGGGCCTCGCATCGAGCAGACATAAAGGGAACCTGATACAACCTGCACAGTTAAAGCTAGCGATACCGTCATGTCAAAGTCTGCCTCCGAACAGAATTGATTCATTCCATCTCGAGTACATCCTGGATGGCAACCACTTTGTGAGTCCAGATGATTGAGTACCGTGACTTGATACCGAGACGTGTGCGCCTGCAGCCACAACTCTTCTCAAACGAATTCAACGGGCGACTCCCTAGAATGAACCCGAGCAGAATCTAGGCATAGCGATCACCAAGACTGGAAATTCTTATGACATCCTAAGATGAAATCACTCTTCACGCTCGCACACGCACATAGTCGTACCATCGTGCGAGAGGTCGGTTTGAGAGGTATGATGATGTGCACTGGGCACAGGTGACTTGAATCATTCTCCATTTAGCGGGCTTCTGGTACGCACTAGCAAAGAAAACTGTGTGGATGTCGTAGAGTCGTGTATCCATATCTCGTCGCAACGCAAGTAAAGCAGATGTCTGCGTTTGATATATGTTTCGACTTATGAATTCCAGGGATAGCTATAGGAAATCACAACATGGGGGGGCATAAGGACAAGGACAGGCGCGTTCGTACACCAACAAAGGTTATCGACTGATCGACTCATTTCCAAGCGAAAGTCTTCGGGGATGCTCTCACATCCGTCCCAAGTCACGCTCGGAACGAACGTTCTCAGCTAGTTACTTTAGCATCACATGAATAGAGTCCGTAGACTACATACCTTTTATGACGAACGCCGTGTTTCGACATGACTGCTGTTGAGATGAAGGGAGATCTCTGGTTTGGGAGGCGCGCAGATGGAACATAGATAAGGATTGCTGATCTAATTCACAGCAACAACATATCCTGTTATACACTTCAGCAAACCGACATAGGCAAGGACGACTCGTCGCTCGTATGTAGGGGCACGACGGACGAAGCGGTCCTATGTGTCACTATACCACCACAGATTTGTGCGTGCAATTAATTGAGATTGAGCGTTGTGGCTTGACGCCAGGGCGCGTGCATCTGCAGACGCAAACCTACGCAAACTCGCTCGATCGCATTCTACATTGAGATCTAGCGGCGTGGCGGTCCTTAAGGAACGAGACCTTGTGTGTTCTAGAGACGTCATTTGCATGTACGCACGTAGCCGTCATGCCAAAGTTCGACTTCAGGTATAGATGTTATGCAGTGAATTGGCATTTATACACACTGGGCACACATCTCGAAGCATTCTTCTAGTCAGCAAACTTCTGCTACGAGGCACAGGACCTGGGCAAATTCTTGCTCCATGTCTCTTCGCAGCGCCAAGTACAAATAATGTCCGTGCTAATCGGGCATTCCAACTTCATGAATCTTAGATATAAGGATAGCTATCGGAGATCACAGCATAAGAACTCACTACTACAAGGACATGTGAACGGTTCGTCCGCCAACAAAAATTCCCGGATCATGGGTTAGAAATGAACTTAGCCGTGTCTAGACATCGGGTATTGAAAGTCTGAAAAAGTAACGTGAGGAGAGTCTGGAACAGAACTAAGAAAGTCTGAGAATACCGTGGCGAAGTTGCATACGCACAAGTATGTTTCGTGGATTCCTATGTTCCGAGGATAGCTGTCGGATCCCAGCAAAGATTCCATATGATCGAATGTAGATAGCCTGTTTAATGGAGTACATGCGAAGTCGAATGAGGGCTTGCAGCCGGGTATCGAGAGTATATCCAGCACCATCCCCTGGGTCTGATAGCAATTAAGAGGCGCGCATTTGGATCGATGCCCGGAGGCATGTCATCATATCTCAGAAGGGAGGGAAAGATCACGCTGGAAGGATCACCGTCATTTCCTTCAGCAAGATATGCAAGATGGAGCACTGCTAATGCTGGAAATAGGATAACTTCTAGAATGGCGACGACATCCAACCACGGGCCTGCCAGGTTTAGCACCCGAAGATGAGGAAGCGCGATAGATCCTCTCCTTTGCGGTTCAATTGTATCAGCAATGACGGATGGTAAGGCAAAGCGTATGATCAGGGATTCAAGATGGGGCATGTTTGCGAGTGAATCGTAAAAGTCGCGTTGAGATGGCAAGAAGGGTACTGGGGACTCATTGAATATGTGGCGCGGAATACTAATCTCTAATGCCGACAAATTTCGTATCAGCGGGGAGGACCAAGGGACCTGAAATCCGTTGAAAGTGGCCCCCTGCGCAGTCGCGGAGCATGGAAAGCAAAGATATCTTCAGGAAGAAGCGTCACGATATAATGACCAGCCATGACGAGTTCAAGGGTCACATGTTCCAGCATAGGCGCGGCCGCTGTTGTCATGGAATGCACAACGTCGAGATCAGCATCCCGTATACAGAGCACTCTGGTATGGGACAAATGGCCAGACGCGACCAGCGCGGGGAGGATGAGTCCTGCTTCGCGTTTGCCATATATGGCCAGCGGCGCATGCTTTGCACGCACGATCAATTCCCGAGTCCACTCGCGCCCCATGTCCAACGGTATATGTGCCCAAAGTTGTGAGTAATCCAACGCGACCTCCCTCCAGTGCCTGCAAACATGGGTGACCTTGATCCATCCAATGGAGAAGGGGCGCGGACGCGAGGCAGATGTCTCTTTATAAGGCGGATCGTCATCAGCCAGAAGGGAGAAGACGTGGCCAAGGAGTTCGTTGGGAAGACGTGTGACGGGAAACACCCTACGGCGCCGCAGATGCACTGCACGTCTCACATCGTGGACGGCGGCCAACAACTTTGTCCAGCGATTCGGCAGGCTGTCGTGCGAACGGTCAATTTGGCATCACACGAACAGAGTCCGTAGACCACCTTGTGTGATGCACACCGTGGTTTGACATGAGGTGAACGGACGAGGTGGAAGATCGGGTCTGGGTGGAGGAAGCGCGCAGCAGCAGCAGGAAGCATAGATAAGGTTTGCTGATCTAATTCGCAGCGACAACGCAGGGATCCTGTTATACACTTGAGCGAATCGACACAGGAGAGGAGGACGAACTCGAACAAAGCGGTCAGATGTACATGCCACTATGCCATCCCTTCGCGGTCTCGTCTGAAGCACCGATCATGCGAAATCACCAGGATATCCGAGCTCACGGCGCGAGGCCCTCCGCGCACACCGACCATCGGCGACGCCGCTGCCAGATCCCAGCAAAGGTTCTTTAGAATCGATCGTAAATTGCTTTTGAAGAAACAGAGACGAAGGCAAAAGCAAGGTGAGGGGCTGTAGATGCGCAGTGAGAAACAATATAATCACCTGCAGCTGGGTGTCGAGAGTATATCCAATACCTTCCACTGCTTCCTATGGCGAACATGTACAGACGGATGTTTGGCTCGACGCCTAGAGGCATGTCACTATATCTCCCGAGAGGAGGGCAAAGCGCTCTAAGAGTGCGACTGTCTCCAGCATAAAATTCAAGCTCGAGCACCGTCAAGGCCGAAAACTGGATGACGTCCAGAACAACAGGGACATCCAAATATGGGCCTTGCAGTTTCAGATGCGAGAGATGACGGAGCACAATGGATCCTCTCTGCCTTTGCGGTTCAGCTGGACGGGACTGAAAGGGCGGTATGGCGTAGCTGACGGCCAAGTCTTCGAGGTAAGGCATATTTGCGAGCGCATCGAAAAGCTCGCTCGGGGGTGTCGGGCACTGTATGTGGTCTCCATCGAAGGTTTCACAGTCAATGCTAACGTGTAGTTTCGTCAAATTTCGTATGATTGGCGAGGACCATGGGATCCACAACCCGACGAACACGGCCGTGCGCAGGCGGGGGGCATAGACAGCAAGAAAATCCTCTAGGATGGGTATCGCGGTCTCGCCGAGAGCTCTGGTGGACCCAAGTGCCAAGCTTTCGAGGACGGGCGCGGCAACTGTTATCAGAGACCGCACGATCCTCAGAAGCCTGCGATCGTCACAGCATATAGCGAGCGCTTGGGTGTGGGATAGGTGCCCCGACGCGACGAGCACGGGGAGCAGTCTAGCTTCGCGTTCGCCATATATGCCCAGCGGCATTTGCCCCGCGCGCGTTATGAATTCCCAAGTCCACCTGCGCCCCATATCCGGCGTGACATCCGTCCACAGCCATGGCTCATCCAATGCGACCTGCCTCCAATGCTTGCACACATGGGTGACCCCGATCCATCCGATTGCGAAGGCGCGCGGACCAGGTGGCAATCTACAAGGCGGTTCACCGTTCATCAGGAAGTACAAGATGTGCCCAAGGAGTTTGTCGGGAAGACGTGTGATGGAAAATACCCTACGGCGCCGCAGACGCACTGCGCGCCTCACGACATGGACGGCGGCCAACAACCTTGTCCAGCGATTTGGCGGACTGTCACGCGAACGCTCACTTTCGCATCACCTGAATCAGAGTCCGTAGACCACCTTTTATGATGCACGCCGTGTGTCGGCATCCCTGCCGGAGAGGTCAACGGACAAGGTGCAGTGAGGCAGTCACGTCTGGGAACCTCGCCGCGCAGCGGCACTGGCAGCTGGAAGCATGGGATAACGATTGCCGATCTAATTCACAGCGACGACGTATCCTGGAATACACTTCAGCGAATCGACAGGGCAACGACGGACAGAGCGGCCCCACGTCCACGCCAATATACCGGCCCGACGCGGTCCCGTGCGGAACACCGACTGTGCAAAGTCACCAGCAGCGCCGAGCGCACGACGCGAGGCCACCCGCCCTATGTTTTTTTGGTCTTCGCGGCACGCAGGGCCTCAGCGCCCTGCATGCATTCGCGCCCCGCATGCAATCCCCACTGACGTGCGCGCGCTCACCCGACCATCGGCCGCGCCTCAGACGCACCCTCACCGAGCCGGATGAAGCTCACGACGCCCGCAAGCCCCCGCAAGCCCGCGACGGGAGCTCATAATGCAAGCCCACGACGCGAGCCCACGACGCAAGTCCACGGCGCGAGACCCACCACTCGCACGTTCCTCCTCTGCTTCTTCTTCGCATCACGCAGCGCCTCCGTCCCATCGCCCCATCCCATCCCATTGCCCCATCGCCCCATCCCCCACACGCTCACCCAACCATCGGCCACGCCTCGAACGCGCCCTCCCCAAGCCGGAAGAAACTCACGACCCCCGCGTCCACAGCGGCGATCACGACCGTGCGCGTGCCCTGGCGAAGCGCCATAAACGGGTTCACGCGCGGGGGCGCGCGGCTCTGCGTGCGCTTTGTTGGTTCGGAGCTGGGGCCGGAGCTGGGGCCGGGGACAGGGGCACGCGAGAAGGGCAGGCGGGGGAGGAGACGGGTGAGTAGGGAGGAGGCGGGGTTTTTGTGTGGTGTTGGTGTTGGGGGCGTTGGTGCTGGGGGAGGTTGGGGGAGTGAAGAAGAGGATGGTGGTGCCGGTGTGGATGTGGAGGGTGCGGGTGCGGGTGCGGGCGGAGGACGGCGTTGGCGCGGGAGGGGCGGGGGAATCTCGGGTAGCGATCTATACAGCTCCGCGAGCTGCGCGAGCGTCGGCATAGGCGTCGTACGCGCGCTGTCACATAAATCCATCCGAGAGTCAGTCAATGCCAGCAGGCGATTCATAATCCCATCCCGATTCCAACAAACCGCGCGAGTCCGAAGGATTCGCGCACAGACGCGTGTGTGCGAGACACAGGACAGGACGGGACGGGACGGGACGAGTGCCCGACGCGCTCGAACGAGCACGAGACACACGACGACGACGACGAATACGACCCAAACCGAGGGAAAAGAGGGGACAGGCTGCACGGACGGACCACTCACTTTACGACGACGAGCTCGAAATCGGGCGGCGGCGGCGCCGTCTTGCGGAACGGCGTCGCGGGCTTGTACAGGTGGAAGAAGACCTCGTACGGGTCTGGGTCGGGCTCCGATTCGGGGGCCTTCACCGCTGCCGTTTTCGTCGCATCCGATGCCGGCGCTGCCGCTGGAGCAGGAGAGGCGGCGGCGGCGGCGGCAGAGGAGGCGGGAGAAGGGGCAGGACAATGGTGCAGCGGCGCCTTGTGGCCCGCAGGGATAAATCGGAGGGCCCTGAATATCGAGGCTAGACACCGACACCGGAACCGACACCAAAACCGTACACGGTCAGCAGCCGTCGCACCAACAAACCAACAAACCAAAGAAAAAAAAGAGAGAGAGAGAGAGAGTGCGTGTGCGTGTGTGTGTGTGTGTGTGTGGTCGGAAACAACGAGAGCGTCCGAAACACCCGACGAGTGAACGAGTGAACGGACAGACGGACGAAGGGCCAGCACAGCGGGCTTCCAAAACCGATGAAAAGAAAAATAAAGGCAAGGTCCGCGCACGCACCGTAATCCGCATTCACGCCCGCCCCCCACCACCTGCACCCCCACACCCATCCCCGCCTAAACACGAGCGGGCGCCATGCATCCCACGCGGTCCCCGCACCCGCACCCGCACCCGCACCCGCATCCACGAAGCCCACAACGCGCGCGAGGCCCGCAAAGGGCGCGAACAGCGCTGTGAAAATCCGACGCACGACAGACAACACCGTGCTCTCCGCCACCGCCGCCGCCTCGTTCGACGCGGAATTGGAAGCGGGATAGGGAGGAGGGTAGGGCGCGGGGACGGGATAGGCGGGCGAGGGCGCGCGGGCGCGGGTGACGACGTAGCCGAGGCGGCGGAGGTACGAGAATACCTGGTGCACCGCGCGTGAGCAGGAGAAACAAAACCACACGGAAACGGAGGCGGAAACGGAGGCGGAAAGGGGGCTGAGAGGGTGGGAGAGTGGAGGTGGGGTAGGGTAGATAGGAGTGGGGATGGAGAGGGGTGGGGGCGGGGATGGAGAGGTAGGGGCGGGGAGCGCGCGCGCACCTGGTACTTCTCGAGCGAGAGCCCGTCGCGGCCGAGCATCTCCGCAAAGGCCTGCTGCACGCTCATCGGCGGCGCGTGGACGCCACCACCACCACCACCACCATCGTCGTCGGCATCGACATCGGCGGGTTTGGAGCAGAGGAGGGCGCCTTTTTCTACGAGGTAGAGGGCTTCTTCGGGGAGAAGCTCGAGGCGCTTCGGGGGCCTTTTTTGTAGTTGTGTTTGGGTGCGGGTGTGGGTGTGGGTGTGGGGTTGGGGTCGGAGGGAGTCGGAGGAGGCGGAGGCGGTTGGGCGGGCGACGGAGTGGCCCATGGACGAAAAGTGGATGCCGCGCGCGAGGGTGACGTGTGCGCGCGCGAGTGCGGGGTCCCACGTTGCGTGGCTGATGGATTTGCTGCGGCGCGCGGCGGAATGGACAACGCATGAGAAGGAGGCGGAGAGAGCGTGTGTGCGGACGGACGGACCTGGAGGTTGCGCGGGTGGAGCGGAGAGCGGCGAGCATGGCGTCGCGGGCGCGGTCGAGGTTGTGCAGCTGGAGGCCGGAGGCGCCGCCCGGTGCGGGCTCGAAGTCTTTTTCGCCGCGCTTCGGGATCACAGGGCGCGCGGCGGCGGCGGGGGAGCTGGGCGCGGGCACGAGTGAAGGACATGTGAGCGGTGGATAGGGTGGATGGGACGGACTCACGGGAGCTTGGACCAGTCGAGCCCGCCGTCTTCGCCTTCGTCGCCTGAGGACTGGCTGCCGTCTTCGCCGTCAGCGTCGCCATTCCCATCGGCGGTGCGATCCACGGCAGCGACGTCCCCTTGTTCTTCTTCGTCGTCATGCAGCACGCGCAGGCCAGAGAGCGAGGCGGGAGGCAGCTCGAGCGATTCGTCCATCGTCGTCCTGAGCGCTTTTCGACGCTTGCAGGCGTCGACTCGACCCGACTCGACGAGGAGCACGTGACTCGCAGAAGGCAGCACGTGCGCGGGCGCCTCCTCGGTGCAGCTCCATCGCCGCGCCCGATCACGCGAGCGAGCGAGCAAGGCGGAGGCGGTGCAGCGAGCATCACGCACGCAATTGCGAGTACAAAAGCAAGCCCCTATCTCTGACCTTGTCCAGCGCAGTCCCAGCATCTCCCCACAGCTCCATGCGCATGCGCGGGCCCCTAGCCTCAGCCGCTTCTACGATGCCGCCACTGCCGACGACGACGAGGTCAATCACAGTACACGAGCCCCCGCGCAGGTTCCCCCCCGCCGACGGCAGTGGTGGTGACGGACGCCCCGCACACCACCTCGACGACACGCGCACCAAGTTCGGCAACCCGTGGTCCTCATTCAGGTGCGTCGCGCGCTGCCCATCCCATCCCCGCCGGCTGAACGCGACTCGATCGTCGCCGCGCAGGTTCCAAGAACCCGCGCAGTGGGTCTCCGTGAGCGCGCCCTCCCTCGCCAGACACAGACACCCATCCTGACTCGTGTGTGTGCGCGCAGATGATATACAACAACGCGGTCCACTCCCCGCCGGTCCCTCCAGACATAAAGTCCGCCATCCCAACACAAGCCCCAACCTGGGGCCACGCCCCCGGCACCTTACACGCCGCCAAGGCCACCTGGCTCGGGTGCGCCCCTGCCTGTTTCCTCCGCATCGCTTTTGGCAGAGGACGGCACGCTGACGCCCACAGCCAGCCACGCATGCTACCTCGTCGAGCTCCCCGCGCCCCCCGGCGCAGCACGCGGCCCGCGCATCATCTTCGACCCCGTCTTCTCAAAGCGCTGCTCCCCGTCCAAGCTCCTCGGCCCCGCGCGCTACACCGGTGCGTCCGCGTCCCCCCCCCCCGTTGCCGCCCAATCGGGGGCGGCTCGAGCACGCGTCGGCGTGCTGACTTCCGTTCGTCGTCCGACAGATCCGCCGTGCAAGGTCGAGGACGTGCCGCCCGTGGACCTCATCGTGCTCTCCGTGCGTCCCTCCCGTCCCCGTCTCCGTCCGGTTGCAGGCTTACACACACGTCAACTCTAGCATAATCACTACGACCAGTGCGCGCGCACGCCTCTGCTTCGCCGAAAGACTAACTGACTCGCACGCGGCCGGTTTCGCAGCACCGACATCCCGACCCTCCGCGCCCTCGTCGCTCAACCCGCCTCCGCCTCCGCCTCTCGCCCCTCCTCATCCGCCTCACAGCCCGCATCTCCACCACCGACGCAGACGCCCACGCCCGACCGCACCCGCACCCACCCACACATATTCGTCCCGCTCAACAACGCCACGCCCCTCCGCCCCCTCCTCCCCCACCCAAGCTCGCGCGCACCGGAGCCCGAGCGCATACACGAGCTCGACTGGTGGGACGAGCGCGTCGTGCGCCTCTCCCTCCCCGGCGCGCTCGCGCCCCCCGGCCGCGAAAAGGCGCCGCCGGCCGTCGAGGCGCAGCTCCGCATCACCTGCGCCCCGTCGCAGCACACCTCGGGGCGCACGGGGCTCGATCGGTGGGCCGCGCTCTGGGCCGCGTGGGTCGTCGAGGAGCTGCTGCCCCCCGCCGCCCCGTCTCCCTCCGCCGTCGCTCCGTCCTCCCCTTCCTCTGCGGCTGCTGCGGCGGACGCGGACGCGCCCGCGCCCGCGCTTTGGGCCGACGTCGGCCGCAAGGTCTATTTTGCGGGCGACACGGGGTACCGCACGGTGCGCCCCGCGCGCTGCGACGCGGGGTCCGGCGGCACAGAGGTGGACGGCGCGAGCGAGGAGGAGAGGATGGAGGCGCTCGAGCGCGCGGCGCCGTGCTGTCCTGCTTTTCGCGAGGCCGGGGAGCGCTTCGGGGGCGTGGACGTCGCGCTGGTGCCGATCGGGTGCGTGCGCGGTATTTGCCGATAATGGCGTTTTTCGCCTGTTTGGCGGTTTGGTTCGTTTTTTGCTGATTTCTGATGGTTTTTGGCCGTGGACGTGGACGTGGACGTGGATGTGGATGCGATGGCGTGACGTGACGTGACGTGCAGAGCGTACGCCCCGCGCGCGATGTGGTCGAACCTGCACGCCTCGCCCGCCGACGCGGTGCGCATCATGCAAGACGTGCGCGCGCGCCGCGCGCTCGCGATGCACTGGGGGTGCGTCCGCCCCTCCCGCCCCCTGTTCTACCTACGATCGCTGACGCGCGCCCCGCGGCGCAGGACGTGGGTGCTCACGACGGAGCCCGTGCTCGAGCCCCCGGCGCTGCTGCGCCGCGAGTGCGAGAAGGCGGGCGTCGGCGCGGACGAGTTTTTGGTGCCTGCGCTCGGGGAGACGGTGTTGTTCTGAGCGGGCGGCGGGCCTTTGCCCGTGCCCGTGCCCGTGCCCGTGCTGGTGTTAGCAGGTACCGATTCGGCGGGCGGGTGGGCGATTGAGAGGTGGACGATGGTGGTAGTGTATTTTTGGGTCGTGCATGCAGCATTGCTATGTACGACGACTACGACGGCGACGGCGAATTTTCTACGTGATCGACGGCCCTTCCGTTTGTATGGCGGGTGTGTTCATAAGACGACGTCGAAGCTGTCGAGCCAAGGTAAACTCGTGAGTTTGCATCGCATCAAGGGTAGGACCACACGCTGTGATCCTTGAAGCTCTCGTAGAGCCACCCCACCGGTGGAGATGCGACTGGTGGAGACGGAACAAGTCCCTCGAAGCAGCCTGGCTGCATAGGGTCCCGCACATGCATCTTCGACCCGTATGACGTCGCTTCGGCCGTGGCATATGTCGGGCAGGGCTTCATGATCGACCCACCGCCGGAAAACTCGGCTCGCTGGGATCCTAGGTTCTCATCATGCTGGCAGCTGGTCGTCAGAGCCGACTTGCAGGATATCCCGACCGAACGATCGTCGGGCCTTGGAAACGCGCGAGCAGGAACGAGCGTCGTGCGTTGCCTGTTGATTGACGCAACCTCGTTGATTATCGGGCGAATCGCAGGCGCCCATGATCAGTTGCCGGTCTGTTGTCCAGATAGCGTGGTTCGAGTGTCCTGTGAGGGATTCAGCTTTTTCTGGAAGAATTGTGGATGCTTGCCACGCCGGCTCCGATGCGCAATGGCGATGCCTACACTGGAACGTTGTGGTCCTTTCTAAACATATATCTTACCGTGGCATTAGTAGACGCCTATTCGTCTCGTGATATATTCCTTGTGATCTGAGTAGAGGTTACTACTCCCGTGGACAGACAACAATCACCAAAAAAAGTGGCCCCCACATCTTTTATCAATGGTGAATCGGCGGTGATTCAACATAGAGTTTCTGCTCGCATTTTTGCGCCCGTGAAACCCCTTGATATCACTCTCCTGAGGGCTGCTTTCGGCTCTCCGTGATCGCACGAAGTCAGTGTGTTAGCGAGCGGAAGAAGCCGCTGCGCACGTACTCGACTAGGTTGTCCAGGGTATTCTAGCCGTGGAGTGCTATACGTGGATCGGGCAATGCTTCGGAAAGGATACCGGAGGATGTGACACCATGGAAGCAAACGTATTATGGCTGAGGAACGTGGATTGCCAGGAACTGGAAGTCTGACGATGGAGGAATTCGGGAGCGTTTCGCATGTAGCCACGAAGCGCCAAGCTAGCACAATTCCGATTTTCTACCGACTGACAATGATGTATTCATGTTTCAAAAGCACGGCACAAACAGACCTGAAATCCACGTCAGATTAGAGCGAATACATCATGCTGCGCAATAGAGAGTCAGCCAAATAATCACATAGAACAGTGGGAGGACCGACCAGAATTATGTTTTCCTGCACTCGTCAACAATACTCAACAACTTGGGCACGTCGTCTTCCTCGCCTTTCAGCGCGACGGGTGGGCCTGGCCGTTTATAGAACGCTCCTTCAAACTCTTTTGGATAAAACCCGGCATACTCTCAATCGATGATCGCAGTGATCTTCAGTGTCTCCTCGTCGACAAGAACGTTGTACTGTGATAGGTCATTGTGACAGAGAACGAGCTCCTGCGGGACCTCGTCTTTAAACTCGACCAGTTCGTTCTTGGGCATGGCCTGCGAGACGCGGCAAGGGAGACAAGCGGCTCCTGCAAATCCGCCCATCGCAGTCGATGTTATGCTATTTAATTCGGCGATATAACCTTCGAGCTCCTCCATCACAATCGTTCTCTGAGGCTCCGAGAGTCTGTGTATGCCGACGCCAGGCATCAAGTCCTCGATGATGTAGTATCGTCCATTATCCTCGAAAGCGCAGTGGATGGTGGGGACGGGTACGTCAGTATGTTTTTTCACATACATCATGGCGGCGGCCTCGTTTTTGACCCTCTCCATAGCGACATGCGGCACCTCGATTTCGCCCTTCCAGTTGAACATGAATTCCGGCGGCGTAATGTTTCTTTTCACGAAGATATCGCCGGTGCCCCCCTTGACCTCATACATCTTCTTTTCATGAATCATTCCAACGCAACCAGATTCTTGAATGCGCTATGACGTGGCAGAAAAAGCCTAGTCAGTATGAACGGGGGATTTTGGGACGATCGACGACGTACTTCCTTTGGGCCACCGGCACCAATCGTGCCTGGTTTAGGGATGATGCGCGCAGCAGGTTTTGGATCTGTGTCAGGCATGCTACAACACGGCTCAATAGTGGTTGTATGAGGTCGTCAAGATATCTGAGACAAAATGACGTACACCAAGACTGAGGCGTCGTGAGCTCCGTGGACTCTGGAGGACGTGTGTAGAAATCCATGGAGCCGTTTGATCGTGGCTTCTTCGCAGCGAGCGCTCAGGCGGAGTCCAAATCGCTGTTGGCTTCGAAACCCGCTTGTGAATACAAATGACATACGATTGAGACCCCAGAGGAAGTAGCCGAGGATGAAGATGATGTTCAGCTGTGTTGCGTAAATGATATGTGCTGAGCGCGACTTCGCTCGAATCCTGGGACTGGGACCAAAGACTCCTCGAAGCTGCCTACTGATGATTCGGTACGAATCACTCTCACAAGAGTCAGTAACGGTGTCGAAGACAAGTCGATCGTTAGAAGGGCGTTTGCATTGGCGGGGCCAAGACATAACGAACTGTAGTAGTCCACAAGATGATAGCTCGATTCGACACTCACTTGTTGGATCATATTTCCCGCATTGTCTATGAGAGACAGCATTTCCATGGTCAATTCAGACATCCCCAGCGTTGCAGTTCTCCTGAAACTCAGACTTCTTCTCTCCATGAAATCACCATGAACCGGCGCAATAGGTTGTCCCCTGATGAACTTGACATGTGGTTAGCGTTGACGCATATACCTAATCTCCCTGTCTCCGAGTGACTGTCATCGATCGTGTACGCCGCAAGACTGCCTATGTCAGCGAATGGTAGAAGATTCAATCTCATCATGGATTCAGACTCCAGAGATTGGTATCTTCTCTGCCGCCGCTGCTGTTCGGAAGGTTAGCTCCTTCGTGATCGAAAATCGCTCCCTGCATCCACTGTGGCTGCAAGATCTCGAGCACCCAAACTTATTGCATAGGCTACGGCAGCAACTCCCCATTCCGTTGAAGTGAAATCACGTTCAGCGCAACCATGATGCCGCGCAATCTCTTCTTAACAACTTTATTTTTTGCAGCCGAGGTTGCGATCGTCAACGAACGTCGATGTCTATGCGAATTCCCCTATAGTTACGATATTTGCGATGCATCAGCGAGGAAATATCGAATCAATAACTCACTGTTCAGACCTTGCTCCAAGAATCACAGCCTCCGTAGTTGCAAGCATTTGATACGCTGCAAATCGACTTCAGCACAGACGCAGAATACCTCGCAGCGAAAGCGGTCATTTCCTCGAACACCATCATGGAGTGTAAAGCGATTAGATGAACCTAATGAAAGGAAAATACAATTATCAGAGATCTAGCAATAAACTGCCTGCTCTTTCCTTGACGATCTACCGTGCCTGTTGCGCACAACTGGTCGCCTGAGACTGTGATGCTTGTGCCTGCACCTGGCCCTCCTCCCTTTCCCTCTCCCTAGGATTACCTACAGAGACACCCATGTCAATGTCCTCTAGACATGGCGCCGCGAAGATCTCTCCGGTGCGGACCATGGACACCGTGCGGATGAAAACAACAGACCACGCCACGAGCGTGAGCACCGCGTAGACGGCACCCCATACTCGGAAAAATCGAACATCGAGGACGCGATAGAGCATGATAGTCAGATTAGCGTAGACGCCCTAGATAAAGAGCCGGGTTAACGCACAAAAATTGCGCATATACATGGGTAATATTCGGAAAAGAGCTTACGTTCGGGAAAATCATGCCCCAGAAGGGTATTCTGAAGGGGAATCTCGTCCTCCGCACAACGCTCTGGATGCTGAGCAACGCGAACACCAGCCACATCGTAGCCAATGACCACAACACGAACGCGATACAGACGCAAACGGTATAAATGATCTCGCCTGCGTTGGTATTGCTCATAAATGGCGAGGCGCTGTTCGCGATGGGAAACAGCTCCTTGGTATTCTCTCCGATCAGGATCATCGAAAAACCTGCCTGGCCTGTCGGGCCAAGGGGGACGAACGTGGATATAACGTTTGCACCCCTAGGAGGTCCGTGCAGGATGACGCGGTAGAAATAGATTGTAAGAATCATAAGCGCAAGTGAGAGGCCGATGGACACCAGGAAGACAGAGAACGTGGTGGTGAGGAGAGCGTGAGACGGGGATAAAGGCTGTATAGCTTGAGCAAGAATACCTCCAGAGGATGATGTGACGATGAGAGTCACAACAGGGAGAAGCCAAACAGACGACATTTGGTTCAGAGAATGGTCGTGAGTGGTTGACCTGGGAATGAAGTCAGGTATATTGTAAGCAAATGGAGGGTTTTCGTGGTTGTCTCACATGACATGTACCATTCCCCAACAGCATAAGATGGAAATAGCAACGTTGAGCCACCAGAAGCCCCAGATGGTGTACAAGAACGTCGTCCCCCCAAATCCATACTCTTTATAAAGAAGAGAAACGGAGACATTGAGGAGTGTAGAAATGCCCATCGGGAAGCAGCCGAGATACAGGCTTTGCACTGGGTGCCGAACCATGATGAACCAGATGTCGGGGAAAATGATATAGCGAACGACGCTGGTTATCATGATGACAACGAAGAGTACGAAGTTGAGAAAGAAGAAGAGGGCGCTGAGGGCGTTCATTGTGGCGGTTCCGTTCCAGTATGGGAATTTTTGGAATAGAATGGATATTGATCCTGTCCCTAAAGAAGAAGGAAAGAGATGATATTAATTTGAACACGCGATTTAAGGTAGCTGTATAAGACAAGGGTATCAAGGCCCTGAGATGCGTGCACCAGGGGTACGTGGTTGCCCGCGCTTGCCATATATGTGAAAAAGGGGCAGAGAGAGCGTCGGGAGAGTGAAAACAAGTATTCCAGCTCAAACTTACCCATGATCACAGCGAACCAGGCCGGTACAAAGTGACTAAAAACCCGTCAAGAACGAATCATGTCAAGCTTACCAACACTCACCGAACGCGATCTTTCAGTAGCTTCGACGTCGAGGGCAACATGGTGTTCAGTCAAGAGAGGATAGGGGATGCGAGTGACGTGCTGCGATCCTCATCAGTAGCAGAAAAAAAACTTCTTATATCGTAGGCGTTTGACATATTCGAAATTCAATTCGGAACAACCAGGGATGTCGGGCTCCAGATGATGTGCATGAAAATGTGCGTCCTTATTGCAAGCGCCAGGTATGAGAGTGTCGGAAGACACTCTCAGCGCTATGAAAGGGCTCATAGTCATAGTAGACTTTAGGAGAAGTCAACAAAGAAATTAGAATTTCAGCTCAGGGGCACTGTTGCTTCCGCGGCTGGCGGAGTTCTTTGACATTTCGGCAGAACCCGACGGATCGGTTGTCTCCGGAATAGCACCAGGCACTCCCCGGGCGACCTGCGGGTACCATCGCTCAGAGGAGCCTGTCGACATCACATACTGGTATTCGCATGCGTATTTACAGTAAATGGTGGTCGACTGAAGACTCCACTCAAGTTCAGACTCGATAGTTGTACGTAAGTAGCATCGTGGCGTGAGAGTTTCCTGATCTGACGTACAGAGAACACATTTGACGCGCTCACCAAAAGTCTTAGTACTCCATTGAATAAACGCCTACATAACTTATCATCTCTCAAATACACCACCTTTCACGAATAGAACCTCGTATACTACAACAAACTGGCAACACACCAGATGTATAAGGACACAGCCAGCGGTAGCGTCATGTCCCTCGTTGATTGCAAATTCTTAACACTGACATGGCATTCGGAAGAGGCCCCACTATACCTGGTACCGAATAGTGAAGGGACAGGAAAACGCCTCGTGCGCCGTCCACATCCTCCACCCACAACCGCACCACTGCCAGACGACTTCGATGCCATCACCACACGCGCAGGGACAACAGTATTTGACCATGATGATTGGGGCGTAGACGGCTCCGTCCCGGATGTGGATTATGACGATATGACAGTCCAGCAAGTTACCCCTACCAACGTGCCAGCCCAATTACGAACTCCACGGATACGAAGGAATGCGAGCCCGACGAGGAGCATGGGCCCTGTTGGCGCGCTGCGCACGGGGACGACCAACGGATTTGGGAAGGGGAAAGCGAACAGTGTCGCGGGGGGGATGGCAGAGGCTGCAAAGGCAGGAAAGGCGGGGATGGCGTCTGGAAGGTACGAGCTGGTACAGCGCAAGGTGTTGGAGGATGGACCGGAGCGAACGATCTCGATCTGGCGGGAAGGGGTCGCACAGAATTCGGATACTGGAGAGGGCGGGGACAAGGAAGTCGCCCAAAGCGAGGTGGATAGTCACGTCGGGAGAAGACGCGTGAGCCCACAGAGTCGGGGACCCGGACATAGCCTTGAGCTCAGTCTTTCGGGTTCGGCTACGAGCAACATAAGTCCTTCAAAGCGGAAAGATCGAGCGGGGCGGAAGTCCATTGATATGACCGACGTAAGAGCCTGACCTCTCTTCCGTGTTCTATACCCTGAAGGCTTGTGATCTTATGTTTATAGAGTCCTCGCTCGCCTTTGAAGCGCAGCTTTTCCAATGCCTCGTCGACTCATCGCACGAACATGACACGCACCAGCCCTTCCCAGTCTACGTCCCCTCATTCGAAGCTTCCTATCAGAAGAGAACACAATCCCGACATATCCGATCAATCTACAGTGTACACGAGGGCGACCTCGACGTCATCTATCGAGACGGTCTTGTCGTCGTGTCAACCTTCGCTACTCCATATCGCACCTACCCTCGACATCCTTGGCGTGCGGAGCGATGAGCACCTGAGGGCTCTCGCCCGTATGCGAGAGGAGACGAGGGATCGCGAGGTAAAAGAGGAGGCGCTCAAGAAAGGCATCACAGTTGTGGAGTGGGCGATCTTGCTGGACAAGTTACAAAGCCTTTGAGTGTTTCCTCGTCACACGTCATTTTCCGTTGAAAAATGTTGCGCTACATTTGCTATCTGTTCGCATTTGAAGTTTTGCTGAGATACCACCGATACCATTATCTGTCATGTGGATGGGATACCTATAAATACCTGAACACAGAACTCCTGTGGGACTCGACCGTTTACAACGCATCGCAACAATCCCAGAATTGTTCCACGATCGCTGTAGATTCCTGATAATCTAGTGAGCACAGATAACGGTGCATGTTGGTACAATGGGTACATCAAACAAATAACCATCAAACCACACTCGCCTCCTTCACTGATCCACAAAACCTGCACGTCCAAAACTGATGTTCCATGCCCTGCTCCCCACATACCTTACATGTCCACCCAAAGGAAAGGTCTTGCGGTCGTGGAGTCATGCATGCATCGCACTGGAGAGTGTTCGATGCATTGATCAGTGTGCACAGTGTGCACGACCAGGTTGCTTCTGCAGGCGTCTGTCGGCTGGAAAGGGTTGAATTAGTAGAACGAGGGGGTCGGGAGGTCGTCGGTGCCGGTGAGGATGATGATGGGCCAGTATTTAGAGACGAACGCGAGGAAGATGCTGAAACAGGCTGGTTCCTCGCCAAGATCGAAGAAGGCGCTGACGCGGCCTCTTTGGGTTGTCGGATCGCTGTCTTCGAAGACTTCGCAGAGCCAAGTCTGGCCATAGAATCATCGACAACGATGATTTCATCTGATTTATCTGAATCCGAATCGCCCGCGAGATCTATCACGTTGTGCTTCACGCTATCTGAAGCAGCTTTCGCGGCTTCTTGTTCCGCGACGAGGCCAGAACCACAAGCCTTCTCATCATGGGCTCTTCGCTCGGCAGCCTCGTTTCGGAAAATGACTCTCAGCAGGATTGACAAAAGATATCAAGACAAGGAAAACTTACAAGCGCAGCTACTTCTCGCGGGGTCAGACCGGATCGAGCAAGCGAGCCTCCGCCCAACCTTCCACCTCCTCTCAACACAGTGCTGATCTTCCTCCTCTTCTCAGCTGCTTCTATGGCACGCTGCCTGGCGAGGTGAGGCGACAAGTCATGAGAAGCCCCAGTGCCAAGTCGCGCCCCCTTGGAGTGGAATCCTTCGCCTGCATATCCGGAGCGCTTTAGCGCATCGTATTCGTCCTCCAATCCAGCGAGAAATTTATAAAATTTATCATCGTGCGGGCCGTGAACGTTGTGTGTGAGCTATATAGCCTATTCAGTCAAGGGGCAGGTGATGTATAACAAGGAACACACTTCGTGCAGCATTGTATGTAGGATATCGTCCTCTGGAGAAAAGGTATCGGGTGCATGGGCAGGTCGCAACCTGAGAAGAATCTTCTGCCCGTGGTTGATATCTCACCCTAATGTCAGCAACAGATGTATGAAGATTGGTGTAGTGGCGAACTCACTGAGCCCTAAATAACACCCGTCAATCAGTCTCTCTGACGCTGCATAGGACATGTACCACATACCTACGAGGTTTGGGCTGTCTGGAAAGAACTCCGCCAAGACTGGTAGTTTCCAGCTGTGCTTTCTCATTATGGGCTTCACGAGTGATGCAATCCTCTGTAGCAGTGGCAGAGCTTGATCGGCCTTGGGGCGACCCTTCAGATGCTCGAAAGATAGTACGAATGTTTCCGACATTCTGTGGTCCAAGCAAGAAATCCGAGCTATTCACAATATAGTCCTAAACAGATGCTGTACAGTATGCTGATATATGAGAGCATAGCGGCAGCGGACGCGTGTCGAGTGGAAGTCGTTTCTGGAGACATCTAGCAAAGCTGACGCGTCTATGCTGTCCGGGGCTGTCCGGGGTCTCGTACCCCGTAGATCCCTCGAAGCCTCAAAACCGTCCCACAATCTCCCACAATGCACGACTGATGCACGTCACGATTTATCAAAAACCTCAGTACTGACGACAATACCAGGTGAAATTTTGGTCTTCGTCGAAGCTGCAGGGCTCGGTAAGCTAGTCGACAGTCCAGGCCAGGGCCGATGTTCGAATCAGGCTTTCTCAGCGCGGAACGACTGTTTTCTGGAGCACTGCGGGATGACGCCGTCGCCAGGTAATGGATTTTATGCCGTGTTTATAAACAACTTTGTCTTCTTGATCCAATTTTACCGATGTTCTTCGTCACAGTGAATATGAGCCCACCTATCTTTAGTTCTCGTAGGTGTATGGGCGCATCATTACCCTCGCGGCGTCCCGCACACCATGTGGTTTTCTCAGGCCGCGCAATGCAGCTGGGGATGAATATCTCATGGACGCCCCTTTCCACTGATGCTCCTTCTCACTGTCAGATTTAATGACTACTCGTTCCGAATCCCGTGATTCGAATTCTCAGCGCATATATACCTTGTCTGCTTCGCGCAACATGGGGAGCGGCCTTTCTGCGAACGACGCATTCAATCCCGACCTGCACTGCCCTCTCGATGCGAAGTCCTTGTATTTTGCGTCTTCTGTCTTTGGCGGGCATAGTGCTGGCTAGCCCTTCCCATCTGGATATCGTTCTGAACACAGGGACGTTTCGCGGGGTCACTACTACTAACGGTACAGAGAAATGGCTTGGGATACCCTATGCTCAATCTCCGGTCGGAAATTTGCGCTTCAAGGCTCCTTTGGCTATCCAGCAGCCGTTCCGGACTTTACAAGAAGCATCGACATTCGGTGATGCATGCCCACAACCTCCAAGCGATGACCTTGGTGCCTCGATGAGCGAGGATTGTCTCGTACTCAACGTGAATATCCTATGGCTGTCATAGGACGAGATGTAACTGTTCAACCTGACATCACAGGTCTACCGTCCCAATGGCACAAGCGCCGATGCCAAACTGCCGGTATTGGTTTGGCTTCATGTGAGTCCCTTCTGCTTTGTCCAAGCTCTCGTTGACATCCGGCAGGGAGGTTTTTATATGATTGGGTACCTTCTCAATCGGATCCAGATCTTTCTGAATTACTGACTGGCTGGCAGATCGTCCTCTAACCCTTCGACGGATCCGACGAGTAATGCAAAACCTCCATTGTTTTAATATTGTTCTAATGATTTTCGAAAGGAATCATTAACCGTAGTGTCGCGATAGGGAAACCTATAATATTTGTTTCTTTGTACGTGTGATTCAAAAGTCGTATGAGACATAGCAACTGACCTTCACTAGAAATTACCGCCTCAATACCTTTGGCTTCGTGAGTACTCATTTCTGAGACTTTACTAATCCCTGACAGTGTATGATAGCTTGCAAGCGCTCATGTTGACCCTGAAGATCTTAATGCTGGATTGTTGGACCAACGGGCTGCATTTGAATTTATTCAAACCAACATCGCTCCGTTTGGAGGTGATCCGTCCAAAGTGGGTTAATTGCGCACAGCTATATGTATCACGCTAATCGAGAATATATTGTAGGTTACTATTTGGGGTCAAGTACGTCCAGCTGTTCTTGCAATGTTGTTGAGCGATTGTACTTAAAGAAATCAGTCTGCGGGTGCCGGCAGTGTCCATGCACATGTTCTATACCCTTCATCCCAAGATCTGTTTCGTGCCGCTATCATGGACTCTGACACGGGCCCCTTGTAAGGAATTTCCCGACACTCAATAAGATATGCAGCCTAATATTTCCGTGATAGCAAAAGCTCGCCAAATGCAAGCGTCTATGATGAGCCTGGCAAACCCTTCGCCTTATTAACAGCCGCAGTTGACTGCCCGGCTGATAACACCTCATTTACGTGCCTGCAAAGAGTTTCGTTCCAGGTGAGTTGAGGGCGAGACCTCGATCGTAAAGGAATACAGGCCATTGACTTCTTTTCAGACTCTTCTGAATGCTAGCAATACTTTTGTTCTAGGAACCTTGAACGATCAATTCTGGGAGCCTGCCATTGGACCGGCTGGGAGCTTTGCCACAGAAAGAGAGTCGACAAAGATTGAGCGAGGCGACTTCTTGCACATACCGCTCATTGCTGGAACAAATGTCAGCCTTATGTTCAGCCCTGTTGATTGAATCACTCATCTTTTTCCCTGCAGTTAAATGAGGGGTCGATATTCAGCGAGACTCTTATCGGCTTGAATCTAACCGGCGAAGCTGAAGATAATGCTTTGCAGCGGTTTGTCTTAGACACACTAGTCGATGATTCTCCTGTCACCACGGATCTCCTTGACGCGATCGTGGCTCTGTACCCCGCCAATGACTCTAGTCTTGGTGCACCTTTCAACACGGGCGACTCTCTTTTTGACAGGGGGTCTGCATGGTACGGCGACAATATGTTCTTGTCGTCGAGGAGGCGCTTTTCCGAAGCCGCTGCCCCATTGCAGCCCGCGTTTGCTTATTTCTTCTCGGAGTTTATCCCTGGCAATAGCCCGTTCTTAGGAGGTAGTCAAGTTCTCCATCTCTGGTGCATCTCAGGGCACTGAATCTCCTCACAGTTTCTCATGCATCTGAGCTTGCATTGCTTTTTGGGCCCGTTCCAGATGCGGTTGAACTTGACTTCGCCAACACATACTTGGACTTCTATCTGAACTTCATCAACGACCTGAATCCGGGATGTGCGCAACATGATCTCAGACTGGACTCGTTTTTTCATTAATTGACCTACTGCCTTTGCAGCTGCGTGGCCACAGTTTACTCTTCCGAGCAAGCAGATCATGCAGCTCAAACGGGACAATATTACAGCTATCCCTGACGGTAAATTCCACTTTCAAAATCTTAACTCACCGACTCATCTCCTAGTTTAGATTTCAACCTCGAAAGAACTAACTTCCTTAGCAACCAGACGGTTCTTGATGAGTTCCAGAAATGAAATCACAGTGATGAGGGGCATAATCACTGTCTTGCGGCGTTCATGCTGTCGTTATCTATCTTCGTCATTTAAGAAATGGGTTGAAAGATTTCGGACATGAGAATGGGAATGAATATGTTGAGAATTCCGGTTCTGAGCTGTCGGGTTTTCTACGAATTTTCGACGTATGTGCAGTCCAGGCTGTCCAAAGAGAGACAAACAACGCGAACGCGTCTCCATTTCGTCACCGATTGGAGCTGCATGACTTAGTGGCAGCCGCAACCATTCAACTTACTATCCCCAAACCTCTCTCCTATTTCCCTCTGTTTTCCTGAAGGAGCAACATATTTGACTACAATACTGCCTTCTGACCATCAAGCCCTTGATCCACTCTCCCAATGGCTCTCAATGCGATTCTAGACTCGACACACCCACCCTCATCCTTTGATCATAATACCAAGCACACCATACCGTCAAATCAATTCATGACTGCTGTTTTCTTACAGGACGCTTGCTTGAAACATCGTTTCATCCGCTCCCGAGACTCTTCAAATATTGTCGAACGTCCTGAGCGGCTGCGAGCCGTCAAACTTGGTGTATCTGCTGCTATCGCATGTCTAGAGGGTTCTATTCCTGTGGGAAAACAGGTACCCGAGGATTCTTTAGACAGCGAAAGGGGGTCGCCACTACGCGCTGCTGATGTTTCTCAAGTTGAAGCTGGGGCTGAAGCAGATATACTAGCTGAAGCCATGGGTCGGATGAACATAGCCCCCGCAACAAGTCTCGAAGAGTTTCCCTTGTCCCGGTCACTGCGAATCCGTGTTTTTAGAAGCTCCGCACAGATCAACATACTCAACCACGCAGCTGTGAAATTTGTTCACGGCGACATAGATGGGGACGTCTACTTGGAGAAGTTGAAGGTCTGGGCACGGGACAGCGCTGAAAAGATTGCTGCGGGACAATCTGAGATCCCTGAAGGCCTCTCACAAGGAGATCTATACTGTATGCGTGTTGAATCGAAGGAAAATAACTCTAGTTGACGATTATTTTTAACAGTGTCCCCAGGCTCTTTGGATGCCATGCAAGGGGCTCTTGGCACAGTATGCGAAGCTGTAGACACTGTTATACATTCAGGCCTCCCCAACACGTCGGAAGAACAGTTGCCTCCAGCGCGGAGAGCCTTTGTAGCCATCCGACCACCAGGTCATCACTGCGGTGAGGATACACCATCAGGATTCTGCTTCTTGAATAATGTTGCCGTTGCCGCCGCGTATGGTACGTGTTTTATTTCGCGTATCAGGGCCACTTCTTAAGTTCTGAATCTAGCTCATTTGACTCACGGGATCCAACGGGTCGTCATTTTCGATGTCGATCTACATCACGGTGAGCGCTTTTTGCGTTCTGAAATAGACATGTCTCATGGCCTGTGGCATGATGCTTTGCAGGAAACGGAACGCAGTCAATCGCGTGGCAGATCAACGAGGAAAGCTACAGAGAAAAGCTCGAGTCTGAATTTTCAGGACCTGGCACCCCTTCTTCCAAGCCAGGATTACAAGTCTATTACGGCTCCGTTCACGATATTTTGTCCTACCCCTGCGAGGTGAGTCAGAGATAATCTATCTATCAAACGAAATCTAGGAAATAAACTGTATCCTTCAATGATTAGGATGGGAAGATAGAATTGGTGCAAGCCGCTTCCGTCTCCATCCATGGCCCTCACGGTCAGTACATCGAAAATGTGCATTTGGAACCATACGAATCGGAGGAACAATTCTGGAGATCCCTCTACGAAGGAGCTTACAGCCGATTGCTCAAGAAGGCCCAGCAATTTCTCGAAAGCACTGGCGGCAAGTCAGACGAAACCATGGTATTTATCAGGTATCCGATGGCGCCATCCTTATTTAATCTCGGCTGTGTTTCTGACTCACCTTATTAGTTGTGGCTTCGATGCTTCCGAGCATGAGTATGCATCCATGTCTCGACACGCGCGAAAGGTTCCTACATCATTTTTTCACCGCTTCACGCAAGATGCGTGCAGTTTCGCCAACAAATGGGCATATGGCAGGCTTGTCAGTGTTCTCGAAGGCGGTTATAGTGACAAGGCACTGTCGAGTGGAACGATGGCGCATATTCTTGGGTTGGTAGATGGCGGATATGGCGACGCGGTGTCCAAGACGGAGGAACGACAACCGTGGTGGAGCAAGGATAATGTCAATTTGGTTTGTTATTTCTTCCACGCCTCACCGCTTAAGAGTTGCTCAGCTATTATTTCCACGTCTAGCTGGAGAAATTATCAAAGAAACGTCGTGGCCCGAAGACATCCATCTCGACGGCAGATCCCGACACAATAGCGTTCCTTGATCGTACAACTGCCCTCTTATCCCTGTTCGATCCCGCGAGCAATTACCTGTCGTCCGTCAAGGATACCCCCGTGCCCCCTTCTTCTATGTCGTTACGGAGTCGAAGAAAGGCGGACTCGTCGTCTTCAGCTGCGATTCGAGCAGAACATCAAACCTTCACAAAATCGGATGCAAGGAAGACTGGCACGAAAGACGAGTCTTTGAGCTCGAGCGCATCTATGTCCACAACGTCTGAATCTGACATGTCACCACCAGTTATGGCGAAGAAGTTGCCCAAGGTGATCTTAAAGGTTGGACCGCCACCGAAGAGATCTATTTGATGTTTCATTATTGCTCTTTTTCACATACCCGTTGTTCTCGATCTTGCTATTTACGTTGCTTTCCAACCTTTGACGATACACCGTGTCCTCAGCCATACTGTCAAGCTTTCTGTCTAGTAGCTGTTGATTAACTCGCAAATTCCACAATGGCAGATGTCCTCGTCAGGGTCGACAGGTCATCATGCGGGAGGACATTGCTTCTATTTAGAGATGATCGAGTGACGATCAAGATCTGCGCTTCCAGATGATATTTGGGAGAGTGGACTTGACGAAGTGTTTCGGATGTGAACAATGATGATCATGATAAGTGGATATATAGCCTAGCAATAATAACAATCAGTAGTATTCCTGTGAATGATCTGGATGCTCAAGGCTTACGGCAAGTTGGGCGGTAGTGTAGTGCGGGATGAACGCCGCGCTTCCAAGGCTATAGTAGATTACAAGGTACAACAACTACGTCCCAGAGACGTCAGCTAAAGCGCATCTCATCTGAGCTACGAACGCACCCGAATATAGAAATATATTGTCCCCGATTCTATGAGCAGGCCGAGTATCTTTTCGCTATTTGATCTGGCAGCCCCTGCGCCCAGCTGGGACTTGACGAATCGCTTGTGGCGCCTACGGTGAATGCAGGCACCAGTTAGTGACCTCGTGGGGCATGGAGAAGCAATGTGATTCGATGAACCACGCTCGCCAAGCTATTACCGATGTTGTCCATAAATTCGAGCCCAAAAGGGAGCCCCAGATTAAAGCAACAAGACCGAAGGATCGATCCCGGGAGGATATGCCAATCAAGACACTCACTGTCATATAGAGGTCTGCGCTGGTTTAGCAGAGTATTGGAAATGGACGAACCTAGTGTCTCAATAAGACAGACAAAGGACGGGATACATATTTTTGCATTACGCTCCCAGATCAACCATACTCGCCATATAACGATGGCATCGCTGATAATATACTGTCAAGCCGTCGTTAATTTGATATCAGGGCAATGAGCACGACATACGTACGTTGAAGACAAGAAACAATACGATGACGAGCACTTCAGCCCTACCCACCGAAACGACACCCAAGATGACCACCGAGTTTACTATCCAATGGAGTACGGATATGGCGCAGAGCACAATGTTCACCGCCAACAAGATAAAGGTGGTTCTTGTCCGTGCTCTTCGAAAGCTATACAACATCCAAGTGGCTGAGTTTGGTGGGCCGGCTTCTAAAGAGAAAACATAGCTCACAGAACCACGTATACTGAGACCCCGAATGGGATAGTGAGCGCGCCTTGGAGCCAGCTTGGTTATATTGCGCCTAGGGAGACGAAAAGCTAGACCCACTACAAAAGAAACTTTCGCACAAGAGAGCAATGACATCTCCTCAAGAATTAATGGGACCCATGACTTCTGCGCGATTTCAAAGCCACAACGGCAAAAGATTTGATTCTAGACCAGTAGGCCACCAAGTCTCGTCACGTCGGTTGTGCTGTGCGAGCAGGCAGTCCAGGAGTAAACTGACAGAATAGAGAGGCGTAGAGGCACTGCTCGGTGTCGCCGGAAAATGCAGAATGTAGTTCTGCGCTCACCTCCGTTTCTGCTCGGTAACTAGTAAGCTGTGATAACAATGACAAACACCCAAGAGCACTGATTGGAATCAGCTTAGGTTTGGCGATAATGATGGCCGATGCAACGCAGCCGCGCCTGACGGATACCGCTAGTGTGACGTTGGCTAGTACTTTTGTGTGGCCAACTGACCTTCATCTGACAAGCAGGCGAATCCCTAACGCCAAGGGATGAATAAAATTGTCAACATGCATCTGTTTCGCTGCAAATGGTAGTGATACAAATATAGTCAAATACAACAAAAATCCGGAATGTCTTCAAAAGGGAGGGGTGTCGCTAGAAAACGGACGAGTGGATGGCTCACCAACCACGAGCTTCAGCATAAGAGGGCAGTTCTTCTTCATCCGAGGGGCCGTTGCCGGCCATCTGACCGACGTGGCCGTCAACATGCCATGCAAAATCATTGCCCTCTTTCCAGGCGAATAGCGAACTTCCGAAATTGACCTCTATCTCATTGCGGCCTTCCACGCCGATAGCAGCGTACACATCGTGGTTCCGTCGTGGCATGTAGATCCCCGTAAACGCGTCAGGCAAGCGCGTGCCGTTGTACGTGAAAAAAAGAGCGCCGGAGAGAAATTCGTAGCCACAGCCGACGACGTCTCCGTTTGTAATGCGCGATACGCCTGTGTAGTAGTCTCGGCCACCGTCCGGGTCTTCGAAAAACTTGCGCAGGTCATCAAGATGGAGCCCTGCGCTGAGACGATTCCAGCCGGGCATGCGCCAGTCTGGATACGGCTTGCACGCAGTACCTGTCAATCATGATAGCATTTCAGCGGGTAGTTTCGATCATTAAAATGAATAATTGGACGTACCAATCGCGATGACGCCGTCCATCCTGTTCACCTGCACCTCGTAGTACACACCCTTAGTCTTTCTGCTGACATCGTACAACCCAGCCATCAACGGCAGGTTACTGAGCAGACACACGTCCTTGCATCGTTTGTCCGTGGTCACTTTTGAGTCACTAACACTGTTCGTCCCTTTGAAATCGCTCTCCACCCGCCCAACAAATCGCGAAGAATTGGGCCACTCGAGACACCAGGTGGTACTGTGCTGAGAGGCGATTCGCTCTATGGTGCCGGATGCCAGCAAGCGCGGGAGATCGGGAGGATGGGCGCGACAAAATTCCTCTGCTCGCTCGAAATCGTCGATCTCAGCCTCGTTGTAGAGACCAAGCGTGTGGGATCTCTCTGGTGCAGGAGCCCATTGCGGAGGCGCCGGGCCTGATGGCCTGTAGGAGGTACGACTCGAGGTACCTGAATAGCGAGAAATCTTGAAGAAATGCGACATAATGTAGAGGTCAATGGTGTGGGTTTGAACAGTGGAGGAGTGGATACGAATGACGATGTTATATAGAACGGCTCTAGTGGCTCGGAAACAATCCCTTGAATATTGCTTTGTAGTTTTGTGGTCTTAAGCTCGAGGAGGCCGCGGCGGCCGTGAACACAGGCAAGTGGTGGCAGTACAGTACTATGCTGGGACCAGAGTTCAACAACGTTTAGCCATTCTGGCCGCCTAGGTCCCGCACGCTCACTAACTACTATAGAATCACTGTACATACCTGACCAAATATATTAATTTCCTTATGTTTTTTTTCGTAATTGTTGAAGGCGAGGAAAAAGCGTCGGGCAGTGGCCGAGGAAGGAGACTCGAAAAACGGCGTCGGGCCCGGAGCTGAACGATTTATCCGAGTCCTCAGTCACACTGAGTCACGCTTACCGATTAGAAGTCCGACGGCTTGCAACTCGCGCGACAAACGAGAGCCTGTTTGCACGTGCCATTTGACGCAATCACCCGCTCTTCTTCTACCAAGGAGGAAGGGAAAAAGGGACCAGCTTTCGCATATTAAAAGGCAATCAACGAAGACGCATCTTGACTTCATACTGGGGGTTACCCCGACTGGAATCTTAGGTGCCTTTGAAGGCCGGTTCATCGTTGCTAGAAATCCGTGCGGATGGTCTTTGGAAGGGATTCAATTCAGCGGCCTGTGTACGTCCGCGACTCCGCGATCTCGACCATACATGTCCTGAGAAACTGGACCGCGACCCTCCGCGACCAGCGGTGAGTGTTTCACGTGCGTCAGAGCAAAAAAAATCCATAAATTATGATAGTAATACTCATCTACACTATAATAAGACCACAGTCTCATAAGCCGCATCGCATGACCCCTCATACATGGCATCTACACCTTACACTTCAACTCTCCTCCGACCATCGCAATTGCAGCACCCAAAGCCCAGCCCAACTCCGTCCCCTCCAGTTGCTTCCCGATCTGCACCTCCCGCTCGTCCGTGAACTCGTACCCGAGACGCAGCAGCGCGTGCATGAACGTGAGATCCAAGCAGTACTCGGGACGCCCGGCGAGCTCCTTCATGGCTTCGGCGTCCCCGCCCCACCGCTTCTCCCATGCCGGGCGACCCTTGCAGACGTCCGTTGCGAGCTCGGCGAGGGAGGAGATCGTGAGGCGAGGCGGATTGGTCGAGGGGCGGAGGGGGTTGAGCCGATCGTAGAAGTAGGAGAGGAGCAGGATTTTGCCAGAGGGGAAGGTGTCGAGGATGGATGGCTGGTAAACGCCGTCGAACGAGCAGGGTTTTACTTCGCATATGCTGAATGAAAAGAAACATCAACGCGCGAATCCGCGAAGGCATATGGTTAGACCTACGCGTCTTTGGCCATGACAAGTTGCATGACGCGGTTGCACGCCTCGAACCCGCCTACCTCCTCACCTACCATAGTCACATTCTTGGCCTTCCCATCGCTGTCCTCTAGCTCTATCACCCGGCTCGTTCCACGGCCCAAGCATGGGTTACCAATCTCCTTGCCCGCGCCGTTTGCCCTGATGGAATCCATGAACTCAACGAGACGATGCACGCTCTTCCGCGCGCGCATGAGCCCATATCCGAGGTACGAGTGCTGGTACAACACATGGGTGCGTCCGCCAAACTTGAGCTCGTACTTGTGGTCGCCTTCCTGTAGGGACGAGTCGGATTTCGTTTTATCGAAGGAGGGCTCGAAGACGATCTGCGTGGATGCGCCGCCGAGGTCCAGGACGGCATACGGCGTAGAGCCCTTGGGAGAGTCAGCGCGGATCGTGTTCATCAAATAGTTGACCGTGATCCAGGCGTAGACACCCTCGTCTTTGCCGTCCATGATCATAACGCTGTTGTCGTCGGCGATGGGGAACGGATAGGTCGTACGCAGGCGCTGCCGAACTGCAGCCAAGATCTCACCGCTCTGCTCAGGGCCGAGTAGACGCAGGCCAGCGGTCGCCTTGACTGCGACGGGTGTGCACTTCCTCAGGGATTCTGGGACAGTAGATACAGCGACGTCGAGGAGGGTGTCGAGACTTGCAGCAGCGTCCTGTGGGGCACCAGCATACGAGGACAGACCCGGTTGGGTTTGCTTGAAGACCTCATATTCGTACGCTGGTGATGGGCCGCAATTATGGAATTTGTACACGTGGATACGGGAGCCTGTCGAGCCTGCGTCAATCATGAGAGCATATTGAACAAGGGGGCTGGACGGTGTGTATGGCTTGGTACAGTAGACCGTTTTGAGAGGGTCTGGATCAGAATCGTAAGACGTAGGACGTGAAGGCGAGGGCTGAGTGCGAGAAGGTGCCTCAACATGCACAGTATGATGGTCGGACTCTGGGTTTACTGGAGGCGGAAGGGGGTCATAATCGACCTCTGAGAGATCGGGGCCTTTCCATCCTGCCAGCTAATTGTTAGTGAAATAAAACTCCTTGCCACAAGCTGATGATAGAAGTGAGAAAGAATGTGGATTATAAAACAGCATGACGTCGGCCATTCTCAGAACGCATAATGTGGAGGCAATTTGACGGGATCTACGTCACTCAAGGCATCTCTATCCCTTATATTCAGTGCAACGGAGAATATCCAATCCATGAAGTCCACCTCATGCAACAACAGCAATAAGAAGATGCCATCCTCACGCTCACCTGGTTGAATGCCATTCCACACCGACCGCCTCTTCGCAGTCGGAGTCACGATCCACACCAGCCCTATTATAACTATTGCGCCAATCGCCAGCTTCTTCCAAGCAAAAGGGCGCCCTCCAAGGCGACTTGGTCCCATACCGCCCTCGAGTCGTTCGTAGTTGCTGCTGCGAGGAGAAATCATCGTCTTTCGATGCGTGCGCGGCGACAGCTTCGTATAAGGAACGTTACGGGTCGGCCGAGATGCAGATGATGTTTGTGACGGTGATGAAAGAGTGTGGACGGAAGATTGCCGTCGTCGAGAGAGCGAGCTGCCGCCGGTGGGCATAGACACGCAAAACCAATGCCGTCGCCAGTTGGCTTGGCTGAGTGCTTACATAAAATAACATAACCTGCACGATCGTAGTGAATCCTCTCAGTATCCTCTCCCTCTCATAACTAGTGCACGTAAAAGCGCGAGCTGAACTTGGCAGAATTCAGTCTTGTAGTGCGCGCAACCAATTTATTCACGATTATCGACGTCAATGCCGTGCAGCTTGGTTCCTTCAATCAGTAGGCTCATCATCATATCTTGGTGATCTGGATTTCCGGCTGAGACGTCAGTACAGCTGACAGACCGTATCTGGAGTGGTGGGGAATCATTTTAGCACAGGGCTTCATCTCGATCACCTGCGCAAGTTTTTCGAAGACCCTGAGGCCGAGACTAACGCGCAGGCGTGCAGACGCAGACGTTGTCGGATGAGGCTACGCACCTCCGGCGCTCTCGATTTCACATACAACGGCGCGCGCTTGCCTGATGTGCTCACGGATATCCATATGCCATGACGGAACTACAACGGAACTACGACATGTACGCTCCCATCGGTGTGGAAAGCCGCAGTGAGATATAGGTCGATTCCGGAAGTTCGATGTTTGCCCAGAAAGAAAGCAATGACTCGACGTGGCATGTCAAAGGCCACGTCGGTCAGAGGGCCGACAATGTCCTCACGGAGGGGAGTAAACTTCTGTCTTATGCCGAAGCTCGTGGTTGGTGAGTCGTCTCCTGTCCCTTCCTCTAGCAACACGGCCATTCGAGCTACAATTCACTGCTCTGGATTATAAATGGGTTATATTGTACTGCGGGATCTCCTCCTGGTGTCCTCACATCTGCCTAGGATGCTCTATGTATACTGGTGGATGCCTATGATAGTCTTAAAGAGCGATGCTGGAGCAGTGATTCAGAAAGAGCATAGAGAGAAGCGAAGCACCCGGGGTCTCGAGTAGCCCACTTATTCGCGATTTATTGGACGGGTAGACAGCAATTCCAAGTCCAAGAGATGAATAGTGTAAGTGTCTCTCCAGGTGATCACGATGCAAGTGCGCTCAGCTGATGGTAGCAGGATGGCCAGCGCTAATAAGTATGTTTTGAGGCGCAGTGAACAGGATTGACGGCATCATCGCGATTGGTACGTCCATTTTTTTGTTTTGATGATCTAGAGTGCCCGCCAAAACGCCTGCGTGTGAGCCGTATTCAGACTGGCGCATGCCCGGGTGATAGCCGTGATATCGTTTAACAGCGCAGGGCTTCATCTCATATTTGAACGCCCAGAGGGCGGCTAAGATTGCTGCATAGGCGTATCGCGCATTGCAAACATGGCTACTGTAAGAATCAGCTTCCGGCGCTCTCTCAATGACTCGGCATGGTATGATGGAGTCATGGAAGAAGAAGAACATCCGTCTTATCCTGACGCTCGTGGTTAGTTAGCCATTTCCATTGACTTCTTTCAGCGCCATCCTTCCCCTATGAAGACAGTGTATCGGACTGTATCTGCATCACCAATATTTGAAGCATTGGACCATGCACATGCGGACATACTTTTACATCCCGTGGCATTAGGAATTTGTCTTGTCAGATCGCAGAGCACGAGACCAGGTGAGTTAGTCACAAAAAATACTTGACGTACCAGCGATATCTGACAGTCGCGGCTCCACGGCGTCAAATACAAACCTTGTTCGATTCCGTCCGGCTCAAGTATTTATCATTGTTATGTGTATATCCGAGCTTACTCGGCAGCGAGCGGACTTCAAGGCGAGCGCCGTCCTGCACTCTGTTGTGTTCTCTAGCAACATCGAGCAGGTAGCTCTATCCTAACAACTCAGCTCTTGACTGACTCGTAGCACAGCGCAACCGACGTGACGAGGTGTGGCGGCCGACTGGTCTAGAATCCAAAAATCTCCGGGTCGCTGCAACCAGTCACCGCGATGAGTCCCAGCAGCTCCCAAGGAGCTGTCGTTGCTCTCTTGTGCGAAAGTTTCTTCTGTGGTAGGTCTAGTTTTCTATATTTCTAGGTCCAAAATCAACTAAGCTGGCTCCAAGGCGTACTCACTATCCTGTTCGGGGTCTCGGTATACGTGATTTTGTGAGCCATGATTTCTTTTGAAGAGCCGAACCACCAAACTCAAACACTTGGATGTTGTATAGGTTTCGAAGAGCGCGAACAAGAACCACTTATGCCTTACTGGCGGTGAACATCATCCTCTATGCAATGTCTGTAATCCATTGGATAGTTAACTCGGTGGTCATCCTGGTTGTCGTCTCGGCGGGTAGGGCTGAAGATGCGATTATCACATGGTTTCCTACCATCAATGTACGTACGACATGCTCATCGCCGCGACATACGACTAATGTGTTGTATGGCGAGTATGGTTGATCTAGGGACGCAACGCAAAAATATGCATCCCGTCCTTTGTTTGTCTTGTTGGGACACTAGATTTGTCCATTTCCGACACTCACCTTGAACTAGCGCAGACCTCTATACTACAGCCAGTATCCTGATTGGCATAGTTTCGCGAAATCGACCCTTTGGTCTTGTTGTTTTGATCTGGTGTTTCCTTTCAAGCTCAAATTTGTGGACAACGTCGGCGATAGCGTGGCGAGCATGGTTCGGTGAATCACATTGCTTCCTAGGTCCCCAATGAATCACTAACCGGTGCCTGCATTCTCCGCAGGCGCCACAGGCGTTTCATCAAGTCCCAGCTCGGAGCAGGGACCGCTCGAAAAAACGCCGAGAAAATACTCGGCCTGCTCATAGAATCGGGGACAATATATTTCTGTATTTGGGTGCGTTCGTAGTTCAGATCAGACGCGCATGAGCCGACATGTCCGGGTTGTAGTCACTGTACGTGGTGATCTACTACAGCTTTCAAACCTCGACGTTTATACCAGACACCATTGTTGACCAACTCGTCGTGAGTTCCGAACATCTACATTACGCACGGGATTATATCTCATTGGTTTGACTGCTAGGCCCTGTACCCACTCATTATCACCGTCATCGTTCACATGCAGGCCACTTCCTCAAACTCGTTATCTAAAAACCTAGTGTCATCCATCGACTTCGTGACGCCTCTTGACAAACCATTCGGAAATACTGTTTTTTGATTATCATTCAATTAGCTCTGGATTTAAGTATGTGCTTGCATACGATCCCTCGTTGACATTGCCGAGGACATCTGCGGTTGTGAAAACTACGGGTTGATCAGTGTCGACTGGAAGAAAAAGCTACTGAGTATACAGTCACAGCATGTTTCAATATCTCAAAGGGTGGACGAGAAACATAAACATAAAGGTTAGGAGCAATAGAAATTCGAGAGAAACACCTCTGGATCATGGATAGGTTACGGCGTTGATGTGGAGTCGCTCGCCGGTATCTTGACATTCGCCTAAAATGCTCTATAGATGCAGGCAAACACTTACAACAGTATGTAGCAATGTTACAGTACCAGGGAGTCGGCAGGAGAGTATAGAAGCAGCGGAGGATATAGAGGGAGATGGCGCGGCGCTTCGTCAGCTACCCAGCGTATATCAGACCGTACTATTCGACAGTTCACAGCACGGTGCCATCTCGTGCCTTCGCTACTATTGCCAGTGGACGGGTAGAGAGCGATTTCGAGCGGATGACCATCATCTAAAAGCGATCATGGACACGTGATGCAAGGCTGATAGGCCAGGGTCGGATGATGTCGACGTTGAAAGAATCACACCGGTATGATGAGTTGCGCACTGCATGCTGCAAATGAACTCCAACATCGAACAGGATGAACACCACCATTGCCATCGGCAGTAGGTACGTCCTTCGTTTCATCTTGATGATTCAGGCTACCCGCTGAAACTTTAGTATGATTGACAGGTGCCGGTACCGTGTCTGCACGGGGCTTCATCTCTCCGACCTGTGCAAGTTCTTCACAGATCCAAAGAACGTACGAATGCACAGGCATATCGCGTCTTACAAACAGAGACACCATCGGATGCGGCGACTTGCCGTCCTACGCTCTCTTCATGTACAACAGCACGCGCTTGTCCGATACATTCAGTCATCGACTTGCTAGGACGAAGCCACGATTCATACGTTGTTGTCGGCGTGGAAGGGCACAATGAGATAGAGGTCGAATTCAGAAGTTTGCTGTTCGCCTGTAAAGAGGGCATCGCATGTTGAGAGCCACGTCGGTCAGATGGCCGGCAACGGTCCTTCGGACGAAGATGAACTCCTGTCTTATACTGAAGCCTGTGATTGGTGAGTCATGTCCTGTTTTTGAGCGACAGCCCTTCCATATGAAGAGATCGGGCCAATATTCGTTGACTACATCTATATCATTGATATTCGGAACTGTAGATTAGATACATGTTGACGGTGTTTTTTCGTCCCGCGGCAACAGGAATTGGCCCACTCGTCGGATCGCAGACCACAAGACCAGATGAGCTGGCTACAAAAGTATTTGCTAAAATAGCACTTGCTGACGTCGTACTAGCGCTGTCTGACAGTCGCGGCTCCAATGCATCCACCATCATTCTAGGGTGGATACTTCCCAGAATGATTTCGATATCGCCGGTTTTGTCAATTGCTCACGTGTTTACAATTGTTGTGCATATATGAGCGCTTCCACGTCGGGTCGAGGTGGGGGGGTGCACAGGGTTGCATTCTATCGGATCCTTAGCGACATTCAAGCAACGCAAGCACCAGGAAGATACTTCACACTAGCCTAATCTATCGATCCAGTCTTGGACGGACTCGTACCACAGCGCGATTGACGTGAAGAGGCGTGGTGGCCGACTGATACTCAAATTCTGCGCATGTTGCTGTGGCTTGTAATCACACAGAACGCATGGATACCGTCGATCCTCGACTAATTGTTGTTGCCCTCTTGTGCGAAAGTTTCTTTTGTGGTGTGTATAGCTTCCCGTCTCTTTAGGTCCAATAGTGACCATGGCTTAAGGTGTGCTCACTGTCGTGTTCGGGGTCTCGGTGTATGTGGTTTTGTGAGCTATGATTCCTTTGTAGAAGCTGGCCCACATCGAACTCAAACATTTGAATGTCGTGTAGGTTTCGAAGACCACAAACAAAGGCCACCTATGCCTTATTGGCGGTAAACATCATCCTCTACGCAATGTCTGTGATCCACTGGATAGTAAACTCGGTGGTCATTCTGGGTGTCATTTCTGTGGGTAGGGCTGAAGATGTGATTATTGAGTGGTTTCCTACCATCAATGTACGTATATGATGCTCATCGCCACGACATCAAATTAATGTTGGAATGATAGCATATTCTCTGTGAGGCCATCGTTGTATGGCGAGCATGGTTGATCTGGGAGTGTAACGCAAAAATCTGTATCCCATCCTTCATCTGTCTTTTTGGTACACTAGGTTCGTTGATTTCCGGAACTTCTCATAAACCAGAGCAGACCTCTACACTACAGCGAGTGTCGTGGTCGGCATAGTTTTAGAGTTTAGCGGGTATATATCCCTGGACTTGGCTCTTGGTCCTTTGATGTGGGGCTTCCTTCTAGGCTCAAATCTGTGGTCAACGTCGATAATTGCCTGGCGAGCGTGGTTTGTCGAATCACATTGTATCTATAGGTCCTCATGAGAACACTGAATCCCCGCATTTATTGTAGGCGACACAGGCAATTCATCAAATCCCAGTTGGGAGCAGGAACTACTAGAACAAATGTCGAGAAAATACTCGGCCTGCTCATAGAATCGGGGACAATATATTTCTGTATTTGGGTGTGTTCGTAGCTCAGATGAGATGTACTCCAGCTGATATCTCTAGGATCTAGTCATTGTATATAGGGATATATTATGGCCGCCAAATCGCGTTGTACATACCGCAATCCATGATCATCCAACTTGTCGTGAGTTTCGAGCATCCAGGTCGTGCACAGGAATTATCTGATCGTTGTCACTGCTAGGCTATATATCCCCTGACTATAATCATCATCGTTCATATTCGTGCCACTTCCTCGAACTCGTCATCTGACACCTCATTCATCGACTTCGCCACGCCCCCTGATATTTCATCTGGACATGCAGATCCTGATTGTGGCTTGGTTGCCTCTGAATAGAAGCCTGTGCTCTCATATGGCACTTTGTCGAATAAAACGAGAACAAGTATCAAGAAGAGGACATTGTACTTAACTCTCTGTCCTGCTCAGATTGTCTAATTCACATACAAATTGATTCTTACAGCTCGAAGATTCTTTAGAACTACGGAAGCATCACCGGTGTCTTGAAGACTTGTTGACGGAAGTAAGGCAATGACAGAGGTTTCCAGCTCGACACGGTGTTCAGCTCAACACGCCGTTGGGGTGTCTGACATCATTATATGCTGTAGATCATGTTCACCCCCAACCTTTCCAGCATCATTCTCATCTGTCCGGTGCTGCTAATTGTCCAGGCATCTACCATTGTTATGCATGCATGAGGGCTTACCAGTTGTTGAGCAGAAACATGTTCTGACGGATTCTTTGGTGACATCGAATAGTGCAAGCGCCAGGAAGGCACCTCTCCAACATATTAAATTATCTCAGTCTTGGACTTGGTCATAGTATCAGCAAACTCGATGTGGAAAGACTTGGTGGCCGACTGGTCTAGAATCAAAATTTCTCCATGTCGCACTGTCACTGCAGCTTGCAATCACAGACACACCATGGCTTCTGTTGATTCTCAAGTATCTATCATTGCTCTTCTGTGTGAAAGTTTCTTTTGTGGTAGGTCTTCTTGTCTTCCTAGATTTGATTTCAACTCAACTGGCTCCAAGGTGCACTCAATATCCTCTTTGGTGTCTCTGTCTATGTGGTTCTGTGAGCTTATAAGTTATAATTAACCACTTGCTCACATTGAAGTCAAATGACTAGATGTCATACAGGTTCAATAAATCACAGACAAGGACCACTTATGTCTTGTTGGCAGTGAATATTGTTCACTATGCCATTTCTATACTTCATTGAATAGTAAACTTGGTGATCACCCTGGGTATTGTCCTGATGGGTATGGGTGAAGAGCTTATTATAGTATGGTCTCCTACCATCAATGTATGTATGGTATGCCATGTTCATCCTTACAATGACATATTGAGCTGTGATGAAACTATATTCTTAGTGATGCTGTTGTGGTATGGCAAGCATAGTTGATCTGGGTGTATAACACAAAAATCTGCACCCCATCTATTTTCTGTCTTTTTGGGATGATAGGTTCATTTATTTCCAGAACTTTCCTTTAACCAAAGCAGACCTCTACACTATAGCTAGTGTCATGTTCAGTGTTGTTCTAGAGATACAGGGAACTATATCCCTAGCACTTGTTTCTTTGCTCTGGGGCTTATTCTAGGCCCAAACTTGTGGACAACATTGACAATTGCCTGGTAAGCATGGTTAATTAAACTACAAGTCTTCTATAGGTGTCCATTGGACCACTCACCAGTCCCTGCATTTATCATAGGCAGCATAGGTGATTTATCATGAATCAGTTAGAGGAAGGGACTGCTAGGACAAATGCTAAGAAAATACTCTGCCTTCTTATGGAATCAGGGGCAATGTATTGCTGTATATGAGTGTGTTTGTAACTTAGATAAAACACACTTTAGCTAACATCTCTAGTATGTAGTCAGTGTTCTTTGGGATATATTATAACCTTCAAACCATAGTGGACATATTGAGCACTATAAGTGTCCCTCTCCTTATGAGTTCCAAGTATCTACTAATTATGCACAGGAATATATCTGATCCCTTTTATCACTAGGCTATATATCCCCTTACTATAATTGTTATAAACTGCTTATTTGATAACCCCAAGAGTAGGAGGTTCTCTCCTAAATCACATAATGAGGAAGGGTGGAACAATGGTCTTGACTATATGAGTGTATAGGAGAGGATAGTATTCATAGAGAAATACTGGAAGACAACAGTACTAAGTGAAGTGCTATAGTTTAAAAACTACAGTGAGCAAAGACTACTGTAAGGTGACAGTAGTAAATAAAAAGAATAGACTAAAGACCCTCAGCCTATTCTATAGACCTTATATACTACTTTGGGAAGTTATGAGAATTCTGATGCTTTCCTCTAGGAGTTCTAACAGGATAAGTTCCCTTGTGAGGTAGTAGTTAGACCTTCCTTTGGTTCTCCTCTTGGAATATACCTCTTAATAATTGACTAGCAATGATAATATCCACTAGGAGTTGATTATCTAAGGATTATACCCTAGACTGTGGTGTTTATGCCATGGATGGCATCACCTAGTGCTTATGATAATCAGTTGCTGAAAGACTAGGCCTTGAAAGGCCTTGGCAGACCATGATTATAACAATAATAATCATTGTCCATATCTGAGCCACATCCTCAGACTTCTTATGCCCTTTCCTAAAGTAGTATAAAAGGCCCATAGAATAGGCTAAGGATCTTTAGTCTATTCACTTTGTCCCACTGCAGTCTTCACACTGTAGTCTTCACTCTATTGCCTACTGCTGCAATATACTTGGCTCCTATGCTACACATACAGTCAAGACCATTGTTCCACTCTTTCTCTACAAGTGGCCTAGAGAAGAACCTCCCACTCTTGGGGTTACCAAATAAGCAGTTCGTAATACTATGTGCTCTTGTATAATACCTCATTGACCTTATCACATACATTTGCAATTATAGAACATGCAGATTCATTAGTATCAACTGTCCAGAAAGCTACCATGGACACAGTAACTGCATGTTTAATAGTCAAACTAGCTAGATCATCAAAGGGAACATAGAAACAAAAATAGCTAGGTTAGGAGAAACATTGATAAAGCCTGTAGATGATTGTCCTATTGGACAGCCAGATCATTGTACCTGTATGCTTAGATGCAGGAAATTGAGTGAAGACAAGTACAAAGTGAAAGAAAAGAGATACTGCAAGAGCCAGAGAAAGACAGAGGATGGTTTGATGTCCCAGAATTGATCCCTATCACTATTTGTCTCTGTTTAGATTGTCCAATCCATTTAGGAATTTTCCAGACACTCACAGATTCTCTAGAACCATGTAAGCTATTATAAGTACAATATCAAAATCATTAAACACATTAGATCATTGAATGGGTACAGCAGATTTGAGCAGTAGTATACTCTAATGGTAAAAATCAAAATGCACCCTGCAAGGAGTTTTAAATATGTACATGAGATCTTTCCTTTTATTTTATTTTAAATCAACACATTTATATTCTGCATGGCATAAGGCCAGTGGTGGCTAAGGTAACTGTGGAAGTGTGCCTTGTATGCACATAGCTCATAAAGGGTTTAGTTAAGACCTGGATTGTTAGCCCAACCACAGCAGGCAATAGGAATGAAAGGAGGAAAGGGGAATCTTGAAAGACTCTATAGTAAAAGGTCCTCCGCTGTCGCGGTGAGGAATGGTTTCTCCCCTAGATACGATTGGGGTTTCCTGTTTTTCCGGATGTACCTAGTGTTTGTTTGATTGCTGTTCTAGATGATACCTTCTGGTGTTGGCACAATACACAGATGCTGGTCACAGTTATAGGCAACGATGAGAATATCTTGAGCTATTTAGCGAATTTCTGAAGTGGTGCCAGACCACTAACAAAGACAATACTCCGTAAATGTTGAGAATAATGAGGAGAGGCTTAAGAACTTTGTGATTCAAGTTGCTGAGGTGCTACACAGATTGAAGGCGAGCTACTAGTTTGTCTAGTATCCCTACAAGTCTTGCAGCTTATCTCCAACTGATATCACTCAAAGAACTTATTGACTGGCACTGACTGACTGAGTAAAAGTAAGAGGGAGAGATGGTCTCTGCCTGAAGCAGGACAATCAGCCTCCTTATATACTATTTCAAGTGGGAATCTCCTTCCTAGTATATACAGGCTGAGTAGATACATTGTGAGTCACAAAGAATGCTGTAGAAATAAAAAGAATAGGGAGGAAAGCAGAGGAACAGAAAGGAAAGTAAAAGAAAGGCTCAGAATGTGGTAGAATGTTCCTTCAGCTTCCTTCAGAACTGCTCAGAACCTTCCCCTCCTTTCAGCTTGGAATGCCCTAGACCTTGCCCCTTTCCTAAACATTCTCCATCCTTCCACTAAAGCTCCTTTCTATTCTACCAGATTCCACTGCTTTCTTTCCATTCCTTATTGTCTTGCCATGGTCTAGCCCTTTCTGAAATAGACCCTAGGCTCTGGAATCTGTCCCAAAAGCGAATTATGAGTATGAAAAGGGATAGGAAATCAAGTTTAAGTGGTAAAATACTCGAAAAATATGTAGAAAATCGGAATTAAATGTCCTGTCCCTTCTAGGTTGTTTCTCTTTTCTTTCTTCTAGTCAGATATTCTGCCCTCCATTCTACCATCACTATTTGATGCCTAACAATGTGCGAGCGCGACACCGCACGTACACAAGATCGCATCTGAAAACATTGTGGCGAGGAGATGAGCAGGACCGTAAACAGTATTTGCCTTATATAGCTCTCAAATAGGCAAGAGCTATGCTTGCGGCAGCTTGCTTGGCACCAGCCCTGGTCATCCCCTGCCCGCGACCAATCTCTACACCCTCCACTGATATTGACATTAATGCCATATACATGCTACGTTAGAAATCTAAACTCGCAGTAGGCAGTAGCATGATGAGTCACATGGTGTAGGGGACCGGCTTCGAAGATTTCCCACCGGAGCAAGCGAAACTGGCTTCTAACTTGCAAATAATTGATAAGTTGATGAGCCGGATTGCTACGCTTGGCTACTTGTATACAGAAGATTGAGGCTGTTGGAGGCAAGTATCAAGGAAGACACATACCAGGGACAGAACTGATCGGAGGGCGGTTTGGTATTCCGGAAACATCGTCTGATCCTTGTGCTTTACTCTGTATCAATGTTCAGACTATTCAGTCCATGAGCAAATTGGTGTTAAGATACCCACGGATTGGAGGGCATCTAGCACTATATGTGCCGCACCGGTATCTTGAAAAACTGTCGACAGTAGTACAGGTATGACCCTAATCTGACGAAAGAATCCTGGTCGGCTGTGAACAGTGGGAAATTCTTCCGCTTCAGGTACATTGGGCTCAAACATGGTCTCGAAGAGTGGCTTTGCAGGAACTTCATTAATCTGAACCTCATCAGATATCTTGAACCAGGTGTTGCAACGCTTGCTGGTCCATCAACGTGCATTAACTCCATCAGCGAGAGACATCGCATACCATACTATCCCTTCCATGGTGTTTCTCAGCCTGACATCCGCGAAATCACAGTTTGGGCACTTTCTCCTATCGGCATCTCGAATATGAATGACGATGTTCATTTTTACGACCATTCCGGCCATAACTTCACTAGCCCACAGCGTCGTTAAAAGAATATGGCCTGAGCCCGACCTGATATCGTAGTCGCCAATTTCAACGTATGCTTTCTCAGGTCTATCTTGATAGTACCAGTGCAAGAAGCTTTGAAATCTTTGAACAAATGTGAGCGAGTCGCTATCGCAGAAAGGACGTGAGACGAAAACCTCTAGAGTGGAGCAAACTTGCAATGGAAATGACCATGGCATACTAAATGAATCGATGAGCTGAAAATAATCGGAACCGTTGTCGCTTTGAAAAGGATATCCTAACTGTCGTGGAATTCGCTGAATCGTGCTTTGGATGTTTAGGAGTATCTCATGAGTGTTTTCTGACTTTTTCAACAAGTTATCAAGCGACGAACCGATTTTCAGAGGACGAATGCATCAGCTGTCGGTAACCTCGAGCAAGAACTGAATAACGGACTCCCACCTGTAGCAGCTGCAATATTACGTTCATGCCCGCCAGCTGATTTCCGAGGCGGGTCTGTAATCCAGCGATTTTGGTCTTCTTCTTGGAAGACAGTGCCCAGTACATCTTTTTGAATGTATCCTTGATCCAATTTCCGGAACCCCCCGACTGGAGAGATAGCTGATAGCTACTCATTGTTTCATCGATGTCCTCCAAGAGTGTGTGACATTGATCTAAGCTGGATTGATGTGTGCCTTCAAACCGTGTTATAACGATCTGAGAAGCATAAGACGTGGCATCGCGGACGAGCGAGAGCACTTTGATAGATATATTAGCCGCACCGCATCAGTATGAGAGAGGATACATGGGGAAGGCGGTGGCCAACAGGAAAGACAATCGCTCGCCGTCGTCACCTGAGCAAATACGGGATTGGGAAAAGATCTCCAGCATTGCTACCTATGGGAGACTAACGTGGGCCTGTCCGGATACTGATCTGGTAAGTGAGACACTCCTCGCCTGCCCGCTTGTTGTCTCTCAATTTGCCGGATCTTCAAGCTTCCAGCTAACAGGCGAGTCACACGTGTCGTGGTCTGTTGGAGACTACCACGGAGGCAAGTTGAAGTTGCGCGTCCACCTCAGCCACAAAAAAACACTCCACAGGCTGCACAGTGATGCATGCATCAATGTTTAAGCGTTCCATTCAAAAAATCCCATATCACAGATTTAGAGAACAAACGATTGTTCTGATTGCAATTTATGTGTATGTATGTAGCCTAGTGCGCATACAGAGACGAAAGAAACAACATGAAAACATGGAGACGCGATGGGAATGGGGGAGGTGTTGAAACTATCACTGTTAGTCGTGATGAGAGATTATACATCATTCACGTCGAGGGAGATTTTGATCAAAGGTGACGAAGGGGAATGGGAATGGGGGATGGGGACGATTGGGGAAGTGGTACTCAGGGTCAGTGGATAGAACAATAGAGCTAAATGATGTAGGAGTACCGCCAAGACCGAAGTAGTGGAAAATCAAAAGACGGAAACAAGAAGGGACGATGTTGGCATACGGGATATCAAGATGCAGAACGAGAGATGGAAGACACGAATGCAACGAGGAAAGACGGACAGGCTCACGAATCATTGATTGGAGGGACATGATGACCCTTATCCATCAACAACGCCTCCAGGACCAGCGCGCGAGCCTTCCACATCTCCTTGTCCTGTCGCTCTGCCTCTAAAGCATCCTCGAGCTCGCGTTGATACTCCAGCTTGCGCTTCCGACTGCGCCGCGCCGCGAGTGTGTTCTGTAAACGCTTGGCCTTAATCGCGTCCTCCTCTGAAAGAGTGGGTCCATCGGCGACGTCATCGCCGTCATCCTCCCCGAATGCTTGACTACGCGCACGCTTCCTCGCGAATGTGGCCGGCAGCTCCTTTCGTGACGTTTGGGACGGCATGACGTACTTCCGAGGTTGAATCGGAGCGTCCACGGGCACAAGACTGTCCGGCGTCAGGTTCTTGCGAGTTCCCGTGGGAGCTTGCTTCCGCTTCTGTTTTATCGAGGACTGGGACGTGACACTGGTACCACCTGATGGCGAGTGCAGAGAACTGGGGTCAAGAGCAGGAGTGTCGGGAGATGGCATCGTGTACATAGTGTCAAACACGGGAGGAAGGGACGAAGAAACAGGAGCGAGGGGCTTGGCATCGTAAAGATAGCCAGGTGTATCCGGGAACAATGACATGTCGAAATCGCCGCCCATCTCAAGCATAGGGCTCGTCCACACGTCTGGGCTCATGAAGTCGTCGCCAAGGGCAGGCGTCGTCAACATATCGTCCATCGGCGACTCCCCAGGAGAGGTGAGATAATTCATCGGCTCGAAGGCGTCAAACGTCTCGAAGTCTGGTGAAGCTGCACATTGGCTTAATAAGGCAGAATGCAAACACATAATTACGACATTACCTTGAATCACAGAAAGGACTGCCTGCGCTGCAGCATCGTCATCATGCACAGGCATATCGGAACGTGTACCAGCTGCTGGACCCCGCGAGTCTAACGATGGCACAGAAAGATCGGCGCTTTGAGGTGCAAGCATTGTTAGGTAGTTGGAACAGAGAAAGTCGAAAGCGCGGGGGGAGTCGATTGAGTTTTCTGATACTGGTAGTCGACGGGGAGTTGTACGAGGTGGTGGGGGCAGTTGTTGGGGTATCCCATGATGGGCAGCTAAATCCGAAGTGGTATGGAAAACCTGGTTATACGTCCTAGGACGGTGGGAAGGGTGGTTTACGTCGCCATGGTGAGATGGGAGTAGAGTTGAAAGTTGTTGACTTTCAAGGAGGGGGTGGGCATGGGACCGAGATGACGAGTAGGAATCCGGGAAGCGGTTTACAGGTAGAGGCCGAACATCTTGATTTGGATAAATGAAGTTGTTCAGAGGCGAGGCTGGAATCGCGAGGGGTTGGGGGGTGACTTCGTCAACGGTCTGTGGTCGCAACGTGTGCAACCTAGAAAGTCTGTGAGATGGCGATGACAGAATCAGTCTGGTTGTCTCATACGAATCAGCCTGTGCATTCGCCGACGGTTGAAAGGTGTGGAAGTCATTGAACTGAGCATCGGACGACATCCGTGGCCCCGCGTCACCGTCATTGTGGACATGCATCCTTGCCGCTCGCGGTATACGCTGACTGTCAGGACTGCTCGACGGCGGGGTCGATGATGGTCCGGGATGCATTATAGGACCCATTGCAATGTCTCGGAACAAATGGGGATGTTACGTGCGATCCAGCAAGACCGAATCGGACGACCTTCGTAGCGTACACGCAAGCGGCGGTGCCAAGCGAGAGAAAATAGGCGACAAACAGGGAATAGAGGACTCACGGATTCCTGTAAAAGAAAGGGACACCTCGATCAACAAATTCGGGGAGTCAGGCTGGTGTAGTGGAGGGGAGGGGACAAGTAACGAAGGGCGGGAGTGACTCGGCCGTCGGCTTATATCAGAAAAACTTCATCGCATTTCAAACTCAGAGACGCTGGTCCCACGACTCTGGCACGGCCATGGGCGCCGGCGCTTATTTCCTGACAAACCCGTTCGAAACGTTTCTTATCTCCACGATTCCGGATCTTCCTCCACGTCGGCATACGACTACATACAGCTCTTGCCTCACCATCCACGGCCAGCCTTGCACGTGTAAACAAACGCTCCTTCATCGCAATGTGTGACTAAGTCCCTGGCGTCTATTGATGCAAGGGACCGAGGGATGCCCCACTCGTCTCTTGTCCAATCACGGAGCGATGCATACCACATGCTCTATATTGGCTTCGCGCGCCAGGAACGAGCGGAGCGGATTTCCCGCAGCGCCAAACGCCGGCGATACCTGCTGCTCGCACAGCGCCTGTAGACGTTGATGCGCACAGCAAAATGTGGGACCAAAGGCAGGAGCCGGCACAAGTCCGCGTCCACCACAACTTCTGCACTCCCACCGCGGGCAGCTACGAGACAGGCATCTACAGGCATGCATAAGCACTCGCACACTTTCATATGATCAGTAAGCCACCCACAGTAGCTGGTCAGCAGTTCCAGGCGGTTCCCTGGCGATGACTCGTATCGCCCGCGGCCGCGGCAGCCCACCGACTGTCACGGCTCGACGGGGAGAAAAGGACCGTGATCCATTGATGGCTGTGCCGACCGTCGACGAATCAAACCTCCGCGTCAGGCGCTCGACGTGTACGCGTACCAGATAACACGGCCCGCGAGGGAGGCACGAAAGGATAAATGAGCATCGGAGGGTCGCGGTTGGCTGGCGCGCAGTTCGCGAACGTTTGCATCAATAGACACGTATCCCCACAAGTGTCGGTGGACGGCCCGTACTCTGTTGACCAAGGCCACGTCGGTCGGTCTCGATATAAAACGACGCGCGTATGCCCGTACGGCATGAGAACGCACGAGGAACGGCGCAGCACCAAGCTTGTAAGACCTTGACCGCAGCTGATTTAGTATGAAGTGTAAGGCCCAGAAAGAGCGCAGCATGTTTCGATGATGGCGGCGAGACATATATGCCACATGCTTCAAGAGGTTGGCATCATAAGTTGAGTTCAGCGGTGGTAAAGATGGTCTTGGAGAACGAGGCCACGTATACATTGACGCGGGATTGACGCTGAACGCGCAGTCCGCAGTCGTGAAAGACATGAGTATATTGCAGCCAGACGAACGGACAGACGCAGCCCTGTGTTCACAAACCCCCACGAACTCACCGACAGCGGGCAATCACGGGTTGAGGCCCTGAGCTTGAGGGGCAGGAGTCTTGATTTGTCAGTGGGATCAACATGATTGCAGTTGTTGGATAGTCATTGTGCACCCAGCCCCAGTCAAGAGGGTGGAGCGTAAGGCGCACTCCGAGGACGATATAGGATAGTCAATCGGATGAGAACAAATAGCACAACTCATCGCGTTTCAAAGGACAATAACATGTCGATTCGCGATTCCAGCATTTAGCTAAAGGCGTAGAGATTCCTTATATTGGATTCAGTACCGTGCAGTGTTGCAGCAATTATTTTTCTAGTCATATTTCGTCTAAGAGAATAAAATCTAGAAAAAGCCGACAAGCTGCGAATTTCAATCGACGATCCTTAGTTGATAATCAGGTATAACAACTACGCACCTTTCTTCCATAGCCATTCGAAGCCCGGTGACAGGAAGAAGAGAGGGAGGAGCAGAAGAGGGAGCAGAGCAGCCTAGCGCTCAGGGTGAGGGCAGCTGGGGCCCTCGAAGGGCATCAAGCCCAGCCAAGAAGCCCCGGGCTCGCCTTTTATCAGCCGAGAAATGAGTCGAACGAAACATCATGACGCGATGTGATTCGTCAACGCACCGCAACGCGTCTTCCGCACGCACAACACGTGCTCGATCCGACCGTGTACATAATCGAGTCCACGGACCATGACTCACACGGGTCCCGAGCACCGTGGGTCGGACACCTTCAAGCAGACAGATGCATTCGGTGAGGGTATATCCACGTCGAAGGACCAAGGTAAGCTAGAAAATTATCCGTGACCACAACGGTGTACGCCAGCGACAGCAGAGTGCGTTAGACTAAGAAAGATAGAGAAAAATCCAAAGCTCTCTTCCGAGGAGCCGTCCCCCTCCCACACACACTACTCCCAAACAAGCACCCCCTCGCCCGATGGCCCCGTAATAGAGATCAGCTCCCGCCGTTACATCGACTCCCCCTGACTCGTTCCGCTACCCGGTACCGAAGGCACTGGCGGCACCGAGTTTGGAGGCGCAAAGAATCCAGCAGCCGTAATTCCCACCGCCTCCACCCCAGCACCTGCCGACTTACTCGTCGTCCCCCTCCCCACAGCAATGGACCCTTTCCTCACCGTTCCCCCATGCCCCTTCTCAATGCTGATCGTCGACTTGGCACGGCCCGCAGACGCGAAGCCGCCACCGTTCCGGTTGCTCACGACGGTATGCATCGAGCGCACGCCGGAAGACTGATGCGCGTTGTCTCCATTTGAGAGCCCTGTACGGTGTCTCGGGCGGTAGCCGTTCGTGCCGCCGTTTCCGACGCCCCACGCACTCGGGGGAGAAGCCTGGCCCGAGCTGGCGCCGGCGGGCCCGATCGGCATGACGAGCATTGCGTCGTCGATGTCCTCGTCATCGTCGAACCCCCTACTGTCCCGCGGATTCGTCTGTATGGACTGCCTCCTCTGACCTGGTAGGCGCGGGCTCGAAGATCCTGAAGACGGCGTCGAAGGCATGGCGTCATCTGCGAAGGAGCGTGCAGGTGGCAGTGCCTCGCTGCGGTCGTAGATCTCGTCGAAGACCTCATAATACCGCTCAATGCATAGCTTGATGACCATGCCAAGCGTTGTCCGACCCTCTTGAGGGGCGCTTGCTGTAGGCTGAGACGCGTATAGTGTCGGACCAGGGACGGCACACATCATCACGTCCCGCGTAGGGGAGGGACTTTTGACGAGATTGGGGCACAGGACTACGGCGAGGTTGTGAGCGTCCATAAAGTTCGTCGCGGAGCGGAGAGCCACCTCGTGCATCAAATCTGCGCGGACGAGAATATCAGTTTGCGATGTATTCGAACATAATCGAGACTTACGAAGGACGTGACTGAGCAGAATATAGTTACAACGTGGGAGCTCAGGGAGTAGAGTGTCGCGGATGTACATTAAACTTGTCCAATCGGTGGGATCGTCCGTGGGTGCAGGACACCGCATGATGATTGGGTACAAAGTCTCGGTAAACAGAGGTTCTGGTAGATCACGCAGATATTTCTTCAGAAGAACGGCCGCAAGGTGAGGGTCGCCGAAGGTGTCCAAGGATATATTATGACCTTGGAAAATCTATCAAACCTAGCCCCAGTGATGATAAATGACACACACCTCGATCGTATGCCTCCTGCACTTGACGGAGAAGTGCAGAGCTCGGAGACCGTCGGAACAGGCCCTCGTCCGTCAAACCTGCCACATATCTCAGCGAATTGCTTGGACTTGGTGAATGAGTGCTATTCACCAGTTTCACGCAGATATTGTATGCAGTCCCTGACCACACGCGGGACCCCGCCTTTCTCGCCGTCATAGCCCATCAACTCTTCCAGAGGCACTCCAAACAGACTTGCGTGCGTTGGCACAGGCAGCTTGATATGCCGCTCATGTTTCAAGTTTTGTCTGTGGCAAATGTCAAGACCTGGGAGACATATGGCTTAGCCGAACGTACTGGTAGACAGCCGGCGGCACGTCAATTTGAGTCAGTGGCACTGAATGTGCAAGCTCAGACAGTGTGTCAACGTAGACGATCTTGCGAAAGAACTTGGGGCTGGCGGCAGAACGTATGGTGAGGAAAGAGCAAGGGAGAACATCAGAAGAAAGCACACCTGATAAATGCACCAGCGAGAGAGAAAAGCACTGTCACAAAGCGAATGGTTGGACGAGATCAACAGGCGCTCGTGAAGAGCAAACGTACTTTTGGAAAAGAAATTAGAATGAACGATATACTGCAAAATAATAGTCGCTCAGTATCGGATGTTCGTTCACTGATGTTGGTGGGAGATGAAAGGTAAAGAGCGTGTGGCAATCGAGCGCGTGCCCATTGTACGAAGTTGTGGCACAGGAATCAACTTGCTGACTCCAACCGCTGGCGTGAGAGCCGAGCATATGGTCCAAACTTAGCCATAGCGCAGTCATAGCGCGTTTTAAAAGTATCAACAAAACACAGCATGGCTTCAATCCTCGGGCTCCATCTTCCATTCCCAGTGTGCGTGAGGGCTTGCACATAAGTCATATCACCACCGTCATTAACGCGCGCGCTGGTTCCGCCTAATGGCATCCCAATGACATCCAGACAAAACTCCAAGCACGTCTGGGACATCAAAAGTAGTGTACGTACCAATCGTTTCAGATTTTTCCGGTACTTGCGGCTCAAACTGCGGTAAGCTTTCCACACCCAATTCCACCCTGGCGTATGCTTGCTCCCCGCCGCAAAGAATATGACAGTGTAGTCGGATTCGACTGGATAAAAGGGGGTTCAGTGCCCGGAGTTGAAGGGCAACTGCTGAGAGACGCGAACCGTATAGGTCGAGATACGACAGGATTCGGCTATTGGGAGACATGTGGATGAGGGACTGGCAGCAAAGCGCGATACACGTACACCAGTAGGAGGTCATAGCTGACTTCTTGTGCATCTGGCATGGCCGATGCGTTCAAGACCACCCTAGATGAGGTATTCCATATCGCAAGGCACGAGAATAGACTGCTCAATGGACATACATTGGTCTTGTTCTGACCGAAAGGGCCTGTTAGCGGCGCGCACATCGCGACATAGTCTGCACTCACTCGTAATCAACTCCAGCTTGATATATCATCTTGTTGATGACTTGCTGCAACCTCTCTTCTTCGTATGGCATGTCGTAGTCATCCTGCGGGGCTGCGCGTTTCATCCATGGCGGGTTAAATCTGCGCTTGGACGAAGGGGAGCGTAGAGGGGAGTCGGGCGCGTAGGACGACGTGGGAGATGACACTGGAGACTGAGTGAGTGCTGCGAGTCTCTGTTTGAGGTTGAGGGGCTTGGGAAGCATCGAGTGAGTTGACTCGATGATGAGTTGGAGGGGAGGAGAGAGCGTGATGGCGGTCGTTCTCGACGAGGCCTTCGAGTTGGATATATGCAAAATATGAATAGAATAAGGGAGATGAAAAAGGCGACTCGAGAGGACGTATGTCGGCAGGATTTCTTCGAATGAATGCGATGGGTGTGGGAATCAATGATCGCGCTCGCTACAAATAGGTATGCCTGCTATTTTCGGAGCTTGAAGCTTCAAGTGAAACAAAGCCATCGAGCCCTTTGCGTGAGTACTCCACAGTGGCACTCCTTCACAGCGGTAGGGCTACGGCCTTCTCCGAAAAATATGTCGCTGCCACAATCTAAATCAATATAGGTCTCCAAGGGAAGAGGAAGATGCTCACCTGTCTACCTGGCAAAGCATCTCGAGACCATCTTATCTGATAATGATGACGGTTACGTAAAGAATATATAAGGGACGCCCCACACCCCGATTCGCTCTCATGTAGAGCGCCCTGCTAGGCCCTGCTCTCCTACGACGACTATAATGCCCCAGTTCTCCAATCAGGTCATCAGCCTTTCTAGTTCTATATATCAGAAACGAACCGCTCCTGACCAGGTGCCGAGACTCTGCCCAGTGTATGTGATGCAGCAACTGACGACCATCGTACTTCCATTCGCAGGGAGGCCTATTGACTGGGAAGGATCCCACGGAGTTTAACTCATCTGACCCGTTGAGGCTATGGATCATCCAAGTCGGTGAGTACTCACGACACAGATAGGAAATGGATCCGCCACCAGTGTGAAGGCATGTGGTAGAATGTTACCCAATTCAATACCATCACACCTTCGTGCTATCATTCGTGATGAACTTCTAACCGATAGACCTTGGCAATAGGCATCATCATCATTACAACCCAACTTCTCAGTCTTGTCCTGCGTAAGTTAAGACAGCCGAGAGTTATCGCAGAGGTTCTTGGTGGCATTCTGTTAGGCGAGTTACCAAGACGGTTGACCTTTGCAAACACGGCTCACCATGAAACTCTGCTTTTCAATCAGGTCCTACCGCATTTGGACGCATCCCTGGCTTCTCCGAACATATCTTCCCTCAAGCCTCGTTACCGTACCTGTCTCTCGTGGCTAATATCGGTCTATGCCTTTTCCTGTTCCTTGTAGGGCTGGAGATAGACACCGAGATCGTCAAACGCAATGCCCGACTTTCTTTCACAGTCGCTCTGGCGGGCATCGTCATTCCGTTTGGTCTCGGCGCGGGGCTTGCTGTTCCGCTCTACAAGCACTTCATCGATGCCTCGCAAGTCAAGTATACGCATTTCATGCTATTTACTGGAGTCGCCTATTCGATCACGGCTTTTCCGGTTCTCTGCCGTATCTTGACAGAGCTCAAGCTGCTTGATACCACCGTGGGTATCGTGGTGTTGTCTGCTGGTGTCGGGAACGACATCGTCGGCTGGGTGCTCCTGGCGCTGAGCGTTGCCCTCGTGAATGCTGGAAGCGGCCTGACGGCACTGTGGATCCTGATGGTCTGTGTGGGTTGGACGCTCTTTCTCCTCTTCCCCGTGAAGAGAATCTTCGCATGGCTCGCCCGTCGGACTGGCTCTGTCGAAAATGGACCGACGATCTTCTTTATGACTATCACGATCCTGATGCTGTTTGGCTCAGCCTTTTTCACCGACGTCATTGGCGTTCATGCGATTTTCGGTGTGTGTTTTGGTCTAGCTCCGATGTGTTCAAGAGCTTAGCAAGAGTCGGTTACAGGTGCCTTTGTCGCAGGCTTGGTCGTTCCTCGTGAAGGTGGTTTAGCTATTGCACTCACAGAGAAACTAGAGGATATGGTCTCGATCATATTCCTCCCACTGGTAGGGTTTGCAGGTATTCATGTTATGAGCGCTACTAAACAATTTCGAATCAGTACTTCACCATTTCTGGGCTGTCTACTGACCTGGGTCTTCTCGACACCGGTTAGTCGATCCAACAGATCTGATAATACGCATATACTCACTTGTCTCGCTCCAGGCGTGATATGGGGCTTTACCGTGGCTATATGCGCTCTCGCATATATTGGTAAGTTCGGAGGATGCACACTTGCGGCTCGATTTGCTGGTTTCAAATGGCGCGAAGCAAGCACGATCGGCGCGCTTATGAGTTGCAAAGGGTAAGCCCTCATATTATTCTGTATTACTCTACCATGATAATCTATCAACCCTTCAGGCTTATCGAGCTAATCGTTCTCAACGTCGGTCTTTCTGCGGGTATCTTGACGCAGGTTTGTCTTGTATACATGCGATATCACATTTGAATGCATGCTCACCTGTTACTTACAGAGAGTCTTCTCCATGTTCGTTCTAGAGGCCCTTCTCCTGACGTTCATGACAACGCCGACCGTCACCTTCTTATATCCTCCGGAATTGCGCACACGCGTGTCGACCACTGGCATACCCTTTTCTAACGTTATAGGTGAAGAGAGGGACGCCGAGACCCCTACTACTCCCGAGTTCCCCAGCGATGACAATTGGAAGAGGCGTTTCATGATTGTACTCGACAAGATCGAGCATCTGCCGGGCATGATGGCGCTCACGCAGCTAATTCAACCCCCTCCACCTGAATATCCAGGAAAATCCTCCATCAACTCCTCGCAAGCACTTAGCGCTATGAAGGCCGTTGCAGCTCATCCTAGCGATATTCAAATCGACGCATTACGTTTAATTGAACTATCTGACCGCACTTCTGCTGTCATGAAGTCCTCAGCTGCGGATTCTCTGATTCTCACCGACCCGCTTCTGGGCATCTTCCGCACGTTCGGTGAACTCCACGATTTGCCCGTCAATTCTTCGCTTTCCATCGTTCCCTACGACGCCCTCGCCGCGAGTGTTATTGAACATGCGCGCGCAAACGGCACGCAGCTCATTCTCGTACCTTGGCTTCCACCTTCTGCACCTGCCGATGCCGCGGCTGACTCCCCCACGACTCCTCGTATAGGAGGCCACGACTGGAACCCGTTCGAGGTCCTCTTCCGCACCAACGGTGCTGAGCGCTCCGCCTCTGTCCTTCACTCGCACTTCATCCGTGGCGTCTTTGCTCAAGCGCAGACCGACGTCGCGCTATTTATTGACCGCGGTCTCACGGCCGGCGCTCGTCAGCACCTATTTCTCCCTTTCTTTGGCGGCCCCGATGATCGGCTCGCTTTGCAGTTTGTCGTGCAGCTCTGCTCGAGCTCCAGAATCTGCGCAACGGTCATCAAGGTCACGAAGAGGGATATCGATCCAGATGACATCCCTGAGAGACCGGCGAGCGCGCATGTCAACGGTGAGAAAGCGTACGACGAGGGAGAGGAAAACGCAAGGACGAATGGGCTGACTATCGCCTCGGTGCGCGTGCTCTTTCATGGATCCCCATGTATAGCTCACAGTCTATATCCTCGTAGATGACTGGCTTCCCCGATACCGTCTACGGCAACGCAACGACCCAGACACGCATGCAATCCGAGACTGCAGACAGCATCGTCTGGTCTCGCTACGCATCGCGCTCAGCTCCCCAGACACAGGACACCAGACTCTCGTCCGCGCTCGCGCGCATCGACTTCCAGGAGGTCCGGACGCCTTTGCCTCTCCACGCTATGATCCAGCACGCGAACCAAACTTTCGATACGGCCGCGGTTGAGCGCACGAGACTGTTGATCGTCGCCGGTCGCTCGCGGCGGCTCGCGGTCGAGAACCACCACGCGGAGCTGAAGGCGCTGATGCAGGAGCACGGTGCGGTCGGTTCTGAGGTGAAGAAGACCGTGGGCGACGTCGCGACCGCCTTTGTGGTGTCGGGGTGCAATGCGGGGTTGATCGTCATGCAGGCCTCCAGCACGTCTGTAGATTGAGACATGACGCTCGTCGTGTGTACGGACGGCCTCCGCACTTCCGAGTCTTTCTGCTTTTCATCATTTTTTCTCATGTTACGACATCCCTCACGAGCTGTTATGTGCCCCCATATTCCCATCCTCACATCTGGATACCCACCACCATATCAATATCCGTGCATGATACGTCGCCGTGTACGCCTCGCGCTGTTTACTGTGTATCATTAATCTGCTGTATATGGTCAGTGTGATCCTTGAGTGATCCATGGATATCCAACGCAGTAAGAGGGAAGGTGGAAGGAGACGCAAGCGCGTGGCCATCGCAGGCAGCTCACCTTGAAAAGGATTTGAGTATTTCGATTTTTGTCGAGATATGCATCACACCCAAGATGCATTTTGATCGATGACGCAATTGTAGCAGGGGCATTCGTACTCTCTTAAGTATAGGAACAAGATCGCGGATACCGAGAGACATCGTGCTGGAAGACCAGCTTGGTCGATCAACCATCAGGCAAGTGTCACTAGAACAAAAGCAGCCCGTCCGAGGTTTACCACACGCTAAGATCCACCAGATGGCACCAGAGAACACGCCCACTCCCAACGTGGCCCGTGGGCGCTTCGATCAGTTTGGTGGAAAAAATGCCACGAAGTGCCACGACAATCAACTCACCAAGGCCACATTTCGTCAACGTGTCCGATTCGAAGATCGTTTAGGGATCATCAGAGGAAGTGAAAAGGAAAGTATATGCCCAGAAAAGAATGAAGTACAGAGAAAGCGAGAGAGACGAGAAGAGGTTACCAAAATCACTCCTTGCTCTTCTCTTTTTTCTCCTTTTTCTCTTTCTTTTCTTTCTTTTCTTTCTTTTCTTTTTTCGACGGTTTGCCCTGAAGCGCCAGCACGAACCGAACGCGTCAGTTAAGCTCCAACTTAGACGTAAACACGCGTGCAGTAACGCTCACCTCCGCATCGTCCCTCTCCTTGTGCTCCTTCTTCTTCTCCTTCTTGAGCGCTTTCTTCTCCTCCTTCGACAACTTCACCTTCTTCACAGGCTCTCCGCCGTCCTCATCCACGTCCATATCATCACTCCTCCGCTTCCGCTTCTTATCTTTCTTCGACGGTTCTGCCTCGATGAGGGGCAGTACAGGCTCTGCGACGTCGGCCGCGTCGACCTCTTCGTCATCGTCATCCAATGCAAGCTGATCGAGGACCTTGCGGATCGCATCCGCGTTCTTCGATGGCGGAGCACCAGTCTCGAAAAAGTTGAGACGCTCTTCGACCTGCTGGCGCAGGGCATCGCCAAACTTAGCTGTGGGTACATCTGCGCGTAGTGAAAGCGTGTCAGTCAGGTGTCCAAAATAGATGCACGCGGGGAAGGGCAGGACATACCAGAGAAGCAATCTATCCGTGAGGCGATCGAGCACTTGTTGGCCAAGAAGCGGGAGATGCGGCCTTTATGTTTAGGACCTGCGCGGCCGATAAACGACGAATGGTAGATGAGGCCGTACTGCGATAGCGGACAAGATAATGTGAATGATTAATGTTCACGAGGTTAAGGAGATAAGTGCTTGCGAGATATGACTCACTTTAGGCGTATTGCCTTTCGTTTTCAGTGCACGGAACAGGGCTTTCTCCGCTCCAAGGATCTGCACTGTGCTAGCAGGGTACTTGCTTAAATTGGTCAAGGAGCCTGCGTGGCTGATCAGTCGAGCGGCTATCCGCTCGCCGAGCAAAGCCGTCAAGCTAGGTGCGACGAGGTTCATTTTCTCGGAGAGATACGAGGTGAGTGATTTGCGGTACTCGGCGATGGAGACGACGCGCGTGGCGAAGGCGGAGATGTTGAGCATATCGATTTCGGACAGTGTTGACCCCATGGAGCCGTTGGCAGCATCGAGAACGTTTTGTGCGCGCGTTGTATCGTCGTCAAGGAGGGCAGCGAGATCAGGCAGCTTTGCCTCTGTGAGGTCTTCCTTCGGGCCAATGAATTTTGCGACGCGTGCGTACTGGTAGTTGTCGGGGACGATTTTGACGAGCTCGGGGAAGTGGTATCCATACCATTCGCGTATCCGCATAGAGAACAGGTTGACATCCTTGTCGAGCTGATCGAGGAGAGCAATTGCCTGGATGATCATGTTGTCAATCCGGTTGACGTTGAACTTCAGCTTGGCACGCGAATAGGAGTGACCCAGGCCAAGTTGAGCTTTCGTCAGGTCATCGCCTTGCAGACCTATGAGGAGCTTAGATGCATGTAGACGAATGCCTCGGATGAGGTCAGCGGTGGATTCAGAAGTATCGCAGCTGATTTGGAGGGCGGATTTGATGGAACTGCCGAGGATGGGTTCGGAGACACCGAGGATGACCTTCGACTTTTTGGAGGGTTTCGAGAGGTTCAGTTCGAGGAGCGACTTCAAGTCCTCGCTGACAATGCCTTGAAGGTTGTCTCAAACATCAGCTAAACCGCTTCTAGTCCCGAAAACTCACCTTCTGAGATGTCATTAGCGTTTTCCAAAGCATGCCCAGCACTTTTGAATGGTGAAAAGCTCATCAAGGACACCATTTTTCCAAACTTTGCCAAGTCCTTGATGGAGTCCTGCACGGCCTTGGTCATGGCTCCGACCTCTTCCTTGAGTTTGACCTCAAAGATGGCATATCCAGAGGCGGACTCGAAGAGGATATGGGTCGCCATTGTCGATAAAGCGTCGTCGCCGTCGAGCGCAGCGAACAAGTGCTGGAAACTTTTGAGCCGGCTGTTGCCGGAGCTCCGATCGAAATTTGAGTGGCGTTGTACAAATTGATCTCCTGCACCCACCTGCGCCCATAATTCGCGGCTGCACATACTACCTCATACTACCTCTAGAAAATTGCAATGGCTGTAGTTGTATCCAAATTGCACTCTTACTTCTATCTTATACACGCGTATCTGAGGATAATTATCTTCCATACGTGGGCCAACTACAGCACAGCTCCTACTCAAATCCTAAGATTGCCATGATTATGGCTCTGGCGTCGCACTCCAGCGCCTTTCTGTTCACGTGCGACGCGTTCATTTGTCGGGTTTCTCAACGATAGGACGATCACCGTCATCGCCTCCAGTCGCCGCCTTGTCCCCTAGCCCAATTTCTATGCACATGGCCTGAAGCCTGGGCATCGGCACTAGGCAGGTCAGCTGAAGTTGTTAAGGATCGTCATATCTTGCGAAGAGTAATTGCGAGAATGAATGGGTGCATTGAGCATCCTAGCGATCTTCGTAAGACAAAAAAGGCATGACGAAACCCAATACCCCCTCGTAACTGAGCGCCTTGCAGTGCAAGAGCGAGCTGTCAAAGCGTTACTATCTCCCCATCCAGTCTGAAAACTCCGACATCAAGCGCCAAAAAACCAAAGACAAATCTCGAAGTGAGGTGGAAGCTCAGGCGGAATGTCGGCCGGTCGGCATCTATGGCGTTTCTTTCGACACCACCCTTCTATCGCTCCAAAAAAGGCGCCAGGAAAACATGTCGGATGACTTTCGATATCTGTCCTGGGCCTTCCAACCTCGCGTGCCGGTTTATCGTCCGCAGAGGGTTCGACTTGAAGGATCGATGTCTGCCGTGCGCAGGGCCTTCGCGTGCGGAGCAACCAGATGCTGCTCGTCAGCGCGTTTTGTCAGTCAAGTGACAGCGTCTTGGGCCAGAAGAAGTGTGAGTATATTGCGGAAGACCTTCCCGTCGGATTGGTGCTCTGCGACCAATGGACATGTGGACTATGTAAAGAAGGAGCCTTGCGCTCTGTCCCGGCGCCTCGTGTAAAACTCGAGGTTATATCTCGCCTGCCGTCTTCCTGTTCCCCTCCCCCACGCCCCTCTGGTCTCTCCCTCATCGTGCTCTTATAGTTGGACGCGACTTGACTACGGGGGCCTTTGGGCCTACCAGGTTCCTTCAGTCCCCTTCACCGCCTGTCGATCTCTCCTTGAAACCAGGTAACATATACCAACATATGCTCCACACTAAACTACGCGCTATCAGATTGCTCACTGACTCACTCCCCGCGCAGTTCCTTCGCGTTATTCGCCCCTGTCTTGTCTGAAGCATGCCATCCTTCATGGACAGACTATATTCGCGAAGGAAACACGACTCCATCGTCTTGACGCCGCAGGCACCGCGGATTCAGAGGATCCCGCTGCCTGACGTAGGGGGAGGAGATATGCTTATGAACTCACGACCAGCTATGGAAAACGTTCCACCACCCCCAAAGCCCCGCCATCACCATCGCCCATCAATGGATGAAGGATACAGCACGTCACCGGAAGCTTCGACGAGCTCCAGACGTCCATCAAATGCATCTCGGACCCCACAAGCGCAACCTATGAAGGGTATCTTGAAGCACGGTACGTGTACAAAGTCGTTATCACCCGGCTGGTGCTCACTAGAGGCAATAGTGGAGACACCTATCGTGCACATCGCACGCATCCAAACCGACGGGTACACTTCTAGCCCGGAGAAGATCGTCACGTCCCGATATGATTCATCTCGAGGTCGGCGCTCCAGGCTGCCATCACAGCCTCCGCCCGTCTCACCGCGTATGTTCACTTCCGTCAGCCTTCGTCGAAATCTTGAGCACTCACCTTAGTAACAGCGTCAGTAACCCCTCCTGTCAGCCTCCACTGGTCTCTGCTGCCATATGATCACCACGTATCCAAGTCTCGACTTGTGTTCGACGCCAGAATCCCTATTCGAAACATCAGCTTTCTGAATACGTGGCCACCTCGTCCACTCACCACCATCGAACGCGAAAAGCCTGCCGCAAATCCGCCACTAACGGAGATGGTGATCTGCTGCAAGGCCGCTCCCGAGTGGCCGGTCAACATTTCGCGCCCCACGGGGATTCGGTGCATCGACGTCTGGGAAGCTATCCGTGAGACTTTCGATCTCGTCGTTACGAGCGCTGAGCGAAACAAATGGGCGAGTCGCGTTCAGTCCGGCCAACCGGCGTTCCGCGAACGTTGCCGCATCACTCACGCGCCACAGACGGAGAGTATGCGGAGGGTAGACCTTCTCTGCGGAAATGTCATGTTCTTTGGTTTGGAATGGACCCCGCCAAATGAGAAATACCCGGAAGGTTCGTGGTTGATGAGGATGGGCCCGTCAATCGTCGAACCACAGAAGGTCACGCTATAACACTCTTTTTGGTCAGTACGTCGTTATATTTCCAGATGCTGACACTTACGGTGTGCACCGTCGACTGTTTGATGAGCAGGGCCGGACCCTTACTCAACAAATTTATGACCCACTCCATTCATTTTCGCACATTTGTTTGCCTGCAGGACATCAGTATCACACACACCCACTTTCACCCCCCCTCATCAGCTGCTTCCCCTGTAACAATTGTAATAGTTTCCCTGCGAGGCCATCGCCGTCTCCAAAGGGTGAGGGCGACTTCGCTTCATTTCTGGATTCAATGACGGCTTCGCACCACGTAGCTGTAGCCAAAGATGCACTTCACATGTACCTCACCTATACCTCACCTGTCATATGTTCTTAAGTCTATTAGTAGGGTAATCCATATTCTCCGCATGCACAAATGTTCCAATGGCGACGAAAGATGAAGAGCTGCATATAATCTTCTGCGATAAGCGATGAGAAGCGCAAAAGGGTATCCAACCGACAGTCACGAAGCATGAGTTAGCCTGCTGATGACCTTCGTCCAGTAGCTTCGTCTAGAGATCTTGCCTATCCTCGCTATCAAACACAACGCCTGTTGTCCCAAACGCCCAGACAATCGATTATGGGTCCACTGAATTCACGAGGTATGGGCCGATGATCGAGGTGCCGATGCGATATGCAGCCAGGAGCAAACTAGACGATAGCGTAGAAGCGTGAGTCTGAAACAGCGGCACACAGATTGCCAATCTGAGCAAGGAAAGCGTCATGTGTGAGCAAGGGAATGCCTCGCTGCAAACGAGGACCATATCAGACAGATCGCGCAACTCAGACAGACGAGATGCGGGGTAGTGCGATTGAATTTCGTATCGGGCCGACGCACCCCAACCGCTGTTGGGCCCAGTGTGTGCTGCGATCGAGGGCCCAGACAATGCTTCCCGCACGCGACGTCGATACCCATGGGGTTTGTCGTGCGAGCTTTACTGTGCCACTCGCGCTTGCGGGTATATGTACGGATTCGCCACATCTTACCACGGTGAAGTCAACCGTACAGCGTCACCGTATACTGCGTGTAGACTGGAGGTTGACAGGAGAGTTGGTATGTGAATCAGCACCAGCTGACCCTGCGGTCATCGATGAGACAAGAGATATAACACACCGTGTGGCTGGCCGAGGTCTCGCCGAGCAGAGTATCATGAGAGAAAACAGGAAAAGTGGAGCTGCGGGCAGTGAGATAGAAGCGGATGTTCAATCGGATGTAGATTTAGGAAAGCGCAGATATGACGTCCTGCCTCATGTCCGACCAACAAGACGAGAAGGGGACGGAGAATGACAACTCGACGTACCTCCGTTTGACATATCAAGATCCCCATGTACCTCCTCCAGATCCACCCTTTTCAAACACTCGCATAGTGCACGATGAAGGTCGAAGCCATTCTCGTGGTCAGGCTCATCATCGACGGTGCCACGGGCTGAAGTAGGTGAGTCAAAAATAAGACTCGAGCGCAAGCTCCCACGACGAGCTGCCCAGATCACCGAAGGCGCCAGACGCTATAGCCCATGATTGTGATCATTGCAGTGATGATGGTCCTTCGTGATGCAAATCGCTGAGAAAGGTGACTTCGACACAAATCAGCTGAACATGGCTGCCTCACAGTTGATCGAGAGTGGCATCAATGATACTGATGTCGTGCAAGAGAATAAACTACGCGATGGACGCTTTGAGCAGGCTTCAAAAAGAAATTATGTGTATAAGGTAGAGAAATCGAACAAACGTTTGTGACTGAACAATGGTGGTTGACCGGCAAAGCCCGAATTCTCGGGATCTGCCGACTGCATATAAGTGATTTCGACTGTAGGTATGGTGGCCCACCACAGCTAGCGCGACCTCAAACTATCGTTGACTCTATAATCATCTAACCACATGGTTCGTACACAAATAGCCCGCAAGACAACAGGTAGGAAAAAACCTGGACGCTCTGTACGATCATCAATCTGTTGTCTATAATGAGCCACCCTAATTGTTACCTATCTTCGAGGTCTCAGATCTCATCAGCCACTCCTTCCGGGCATCAATCTGTAAGACAACTGTAGAAATCGCTTTCTACTTGAGTTAACAACACTTTAAAGGTTAGTGTCCCACCGCCACAGCCAACGGTACGGTTCAATCAGAGTATAAAATTGTATTGTTAATATTAACCCCTGGCCTCAGTACTATGCAAGTGAAGATCTCAACGAGTCAGACAACGTTCGTGAATCTCATCTGATGAGGGGGCAGAAATTAATTGACCGGAACGTATAGCTATATTCCACAGATAAAGTTCAAGACAACAATTATATATTCCGCAACTTTACTCCCCGCACTAAACAGACAGCGAGGAAGACCACGGGAGGAAGAGCGCCTAAGAGACAGGTTCGACTTTCACTGAACCTCTGCACATAATATTCTGACAGTGAAATTATCGATACAGCCTCAGTCATCCTCAAACAGAAGTCTACCGCCACTCGTACGTCACATTCAAGACCCCTGCTTTGGCGATTGAAAACTTACTATGGCAGGGCAGTCAGAAATGTCCTCACCCTCGCTTGAGGCTCTTGAGCCCTTCCGAAATCAACCGCTCTCGAGCGGTGGCGAGGATCAGACTCCGTCGACTTCCAAGCCTAGAGACAATCAAACAGCGCGTAAATCCACAGGGAGCAGGCCACCTCGGCCCAAGGTGAAATCTTGTTCTCTTTCATAAACGGCGCCACTCATAATCGGGTTACCAGCCTGCAGTCACACACACCGCTTCTGCCCCACCTGTACGCGAAAATTCTCTTACCACGTATCTCTCTATTCACACTCTTTCCAGCCGAACGTCTCAACTCCATCTTCCTGGAATGCAGAGCCGCCTTCCAACCAGCCCAAAAGGCCTCGTCTGACGCAAACCGCACGCAAGAGTACAGGAGGAGCCCCACCACGGCGCAAGACAAGTCATGGTTAGTGTCTGCGGTATTCAACGCCGGTTCACATCATGTTGGAACCTATGCCTCAAACTAGAGTTGAATGTACGAGCGGGACAATCTGGACATGCACTATATACATGCATAGCTGATCTAGGAAATGGAATATATATCTAAATACTCTCAAGATCAGAATATAATCAAATCAGTCAAAAACAGTAGATTTCACAAGTTGAAGCCAGATTATTTGTGGTGCTATGAGTTACACTTGAGGTTGTACTATAGACGTCTCTGGAACCAAGCATAGGAGACGGTCTTTTCTTTCGTAATGAACACCACGAACACTACGTATATAGATGCCAAATCCACGATACAATTACAAGTAACATCTCGCACGCCGCAGACTTCGCTACTATCGTACAGTGCGGAAACACAACCTTGAGAGGCCTTTGTAAACATAGATCAACCGAAGAATCAGCAGGGATCAGACATAGTTCGAGGCGCTCTGATCTATCGACTTATCGACAGCCCCTTTAACGATCTTTAGAAGTCTGTCCATCTTGAACCTAGGCTCCTTCGGATCGAATGTCGTGGAATCAACGATATCCTGTGTTTCATCATGAGATCAGGGTAACGAGTAGCATCAATAGTACGGAGAGCGCTCACATCGATTTTGTATTGTCCCCGAAGGTCGTTATCGAGGTGTTTCAAGTATTCCTCTGCGCCAGTGTCCTTACCAATCTGGACGAACTGGATGCCGAGCTCACGACTGTTGATATGGCTTTGATTTAGACGGCTCGCAGCGCTGACAATGGTATCTTCTAGTTCTTTCTTATTGTCTGATTTTTCCACGAACCGATCAGTCGAAATTGAATAGAAAAAAGTCGAAAGCCTTACCGGGCGCACCGTCCGTGATGACGACAATGCTGATCGGCTTGTGCGATACGGTTCTGTCTTCCAGTTGCGATATATAAGTGTTCAGAATGTCCCGAAGTCTCGCGCCGGTCGGAGTATTTCCTGCGAGCACATCTCAGTGCTGATGAAGCTATGAGAACGTATATCTCACCGGTGGGGAAGACGGCATCGAACAGCCCAAGCACCTCTTTGCGACCCTGACATATTGCTGAGCAGGGTAAAGATCCAGGATGGGTGCGAGTCCGCTCACCTTTAGGCTGATACCCTGGATTTTAGTGTTGTTCAAGAAGTACAGATCTATGCCGTCCGTGTTATGCTGTCCAAACAACTGAGCAACACCAGCAAGAGCTTCTTTAGCTTCGGGCCACAAATTTTCCAGGTCCATCTAAGTCAATATATTCAGCTGCCTGATCGACGACGCGAAAGATACAAGAGATACCCACGGAACGTGAATCGTCGACGAGTACGACAAGTTTCAATTTACTGACATTGCGGTCAGTACAAAAGGTCGCTGACCTGCAAGAAAGTGTAACATTACCTCAACCCATACACATCTAGCGTCTCTGGAGAACTGATCGCCTCTTCGTGCACCCACCGAAGAGGAGCCATGCGAAGTTCTACGAGTACCTCGTACTCCGTAACCTGGCGTCGATGTCAGTACAGTCCGGAGATGTCACAAACGAGAGGATATATACCGGCATATGGAATGCCCTGGAACCGTTCCAATGGAAGACAGCAGCAGCGCGATTCCTAGTCACCTTTCCGACGTCTTCGAGCATCACAAAAGGACATCGTCAAATTTTGGCTTCAAGACTGAGACAGGTTGGCAGGTGCACGTACACATCTTTCCCTACACAGAAGTGGTAGTAAGCACGATGTTGATATATAGGATGGATCAGAATCTTACATCTTCAAGAGAGCGACAGACGTAGGACGGCTCTCCATCATCGTAGCCCCACACAATAGCATTTGAAGGGATGTCACCATCCCTCGCATAGATCTGAAGTGAAAACGATCAATACAAGCCTGATTTTGAGATGGTCGCAGCGCACCCAGGCATTGGTAGACTTTGAGAAACCATCTTTTCGCGCAACTTCAGCGTTTCTCTCAGCGTTTTCAATCCAAATATTGTGAGTACCAGGCCGAGAGTTATCGAGGGGGAGAGCAGGCGGGTTTCTGAGCAAGGTAAGTTCAGACATGTTTTGGAAGCGGGAGTGGGATATGATACCAGCGCAGAGCGGTGAGGATAGTTTATCGTCGGCAAGAGACTTTTATACAGCTCAAGGCCGACTGTGGTGGAAATATGGCGCGTTATCTGTTCCAATCTGAGAGAGGCCTCCTCATAATACCAATCACAGACGGAGAGAGATTCCCCTGCACGGAAAATTGGGGATGAACGCTCATTAGATGGGGACACCTGTTCGTCTGGATCAGGAACAGCGTGGTTTTGGACGGCCCAATTTTCCACCAGAAGATCTCACTGGAAGTGTGGTCCGAGTTTGAAGTAGCATGAGGCAGAAGAATAATGAAAGCCCAGAACACAAAGGGGACTGTCCTACCTGCAATTGGGTGTGAAAGAGCTCATCACAGGACGGTCGGATCGAGATATGCCGTTTGCTGCCTTTGCTAAGTCTACGAAGTCCACCAGAGCTTCGAAGAAGATTCTGTTAGACCAAAGATGTGTGTTATCAGTCATTGCCCATACCGGAGTGACTTCGAGGTAACAGAAGAGGGAAGGCCCAAATAAATAACTTCACAATCGTAGCCCATCTGAGGACTCTCACGATCAGCTACACCAATGACGCTGATAGAGAGCTTTGTTGAGGAAGATCATCCAGGCGGCTCTACACTCCGCCAGCGCGTGAGCGTTCAAGTTGTATTGGAGTCAGAAAGTTCATCGGGATGCAGGACTCAGCGACTAGAAAATCTCTTCGCGATATTGGAGCGAGATGCTCACTTCGATCTCCGGGAAAGTACATTGTCTCCAAGCGAACCATCCGTGACGACAGAAAAAAGAAGCCACCGATATGGCTTGATTAGGGCGATCTAGACCGAATAGTGTCAACTTTGCGAGGACTCGAAGTCGTCCCAGCTGTCCTGCTGATGTACAGTTCAGAGCTACAGCCTCCGAGCCCTTTACCCATCCTGCTACTCCGCTCAGATGAAACGCGCCATAATAGAAATAAATAGATGGAGAACTTCGGGAACCTAAATATGGCATCAGCGGGGTCTAGCATCGGGAGGTACGACGTACCAATGAACGTCTGTCTCCACTTGCAGCGCCGCGGGCCGTCGGGCCGTATCATCAATACTGAACGAACAGGGTTAATGGGTATGACTGATTTCCTGATAAAGTTTGTGTCTAGGCAATATCCGCGAAGAACGAAGGACATCGTCAACCATCGGACATGGCTAGCCTACGAGTTACCTTGTGCAAGCGGGACTTCACGGATCCTCTTTTCATTTAACGCTGAGCACAGCTAACATGGTATACTATCGATGGTGCACGTCACATGAGGGCCATGAATCAGTAGTCTCTTGACGCAGATATAGGCTGGTATAGGATGAATTAGAGGCTTTAAGGTAGTTTGAGATCTTGAGGACGAACGCTGCTGATTGGCTCAAAGAGAAAGCCATAACGTGATACAAACGAAGCTGACAGCCACGTGCCAGCTTGCCACCAGGACGACACATGATCTTGGAATCGCATTGAACGTCCTTGCGCCATCCATCCATGGTCCAAGCCTACCCATTGAGAAGCCCAGGCATCGCGATGAGCACTGCCGTGATGAAGAGAGAGGAGACCATGCACTTGTGAGGCAGTAATATCCTTCCTCCATGTAGGAGGATCTATCTCATATTTCAGTTTGACGTCTCAAGGACGCCCACAAGCTGCACTAGGTCCCAGTCAACCTCCACAAAGCGTCGGTAGGTATGTAGCTCGAAGTTGATGAATCGCTTCGTTTCGAACCACCTTGCAGTGTGGCTCGTCCTTTTCAACACAAGCATGTCTATTGGACAGATATCAGGTACGCGAAGAAATGATCCCTTGGATATCTGTTTCTTCAGTGCCAAAGCGTTGACGTGGCGGTGGAGTCGCTACCCTCCGTCGCCACGAAGTAAACAAACAACGGCAAACAAGACCACTGAAAGTCTCCTTATAAAAGAGCATGAAAGGCTGCTCATGCCTCGCCATATCCCCAGCTCCAATGTCTACCCCGACGACGTCCTCCCCAATTCCCCCTTTTCCATCTGAGACCTACAGTGCATACCACAGGCGCCCTCTCGGTCGATCTGCGCGGCCTGAGACCGACGAAGAGGCACTACAGCGCCTCAAGGCGACAATACTCAACAATCAGCTTGCTATCTATAGTGCAATTCCTCAGCAGGCAGCCTTCACCAATCTCTTTTTTCCTGGACCATATCCTTTCCCGTTTGGTCCTGTACAGTTCCCGCCCGTCTCTCAGGACCTCTACAATTGGGGAGCTGCACCCGGGGCCATGCTTCAGAATTTCGACCAGTCTACTCCTAGTATTTCTTCTGGATCGACGATTTTCGATTCCTCTTATGACTCCGCTGGTGTTGCAGTCGGTAAGACAAAAGACCCCAGAAAACATCCTCCCAACACTCCAACTGCGGAGGCTCCGCCCGACGCCCAAGGCGACACACAATCGCAAGCTCCAGAAATCCGCTCATTCAATCTAGATCAATCTTCTTTGGAGGCTCTATTGCGTGTTATACGTGATCAACGTATGTCTTTGGCGACTTGTGGACAAGCCAACCAGGAAACGCCTCGCAAGAGCGACGATCAGCAACGTGCTGTACAACCCCGTAGTCACGATCATCCTGGAGAGGAGCGTCTACCGGCGGAACTCAGGCCTTCCGAGGCATGGCTGCGAAAACAGCAGGCGGGCTCTACATCTCTGGGTTCTGGGCTCTCTGGACAACTTGACGGCAGGAACTCTGGCGGTGCTGTGGCATCAACTGGACTGCCCTCTAGAGATGATCGTGCGACAAAGCCATCCGGAGCTGAACGCACTGATAGCCCTGGTGAGGAAGGTGCTGTTCTCGAACCCGCGGCGGATATATATCCCGGCCGTCGCCCACGCGAGCCGTTGTCAGACTACCGACCCTGTGAACGGACTGAGTTCGACAGGCCCTGGGACGACAGTAACCACTCCATGAATTGCGAGTCCCCAAGCTACCGCGTCCGTAATTCTTCACGCTTCGAGCCTTACAGGCGATACGGGAGGAACGACTCACCGTGGAGGGCTCCTCAGAGACTAGAGAGCGACAGGCGTGGATACGATTGCAACAGGGACTGGAACGCCCGGCCTTACTCGTACCGGGACAGAACGGACTATCGCGTCGATAGGGATCGCGAGTACAATCGCAACTGCGATCAGCGCCCGCATTATGGCAGCTATCGCGATGAGATTTCTAGTACTCCGCGCACCAGGCGGTACAGCGCGACGTCGCCAGAGTCTCGCACTCGTCGAGCATGGGGCGATGAATACGACCCACGCTCTTCGCGCCGCGCACGTTCCCCGGATCCTCCTCCAGGCGAGCGGGGGGCCTACGTCCCACAGTCATCGCTGTTCGCGCTGTCACGCGTACGTCCTAGGAGCCTGAGTCCTGTGCGTCGCGATAGAGACAGGGACAACATGTCGAAACCGTCGCCGAAGAGAGCAAGGGACGACGGGTACTCAGCCGGATCGAGTCACTCTGACCAGCGCGGGATAGACGAGAGAGGACACCGCAGTTCGTATCCCCAAGGCCATCATGTCAATGAACGATACGATGGCACGCGTGGAGGTAGGGAAGCTGGGAAGAAGAAGGCTACCCTGCGAAAGTGTAAGGTAGAGGAATAATAGTTTTTGAGAGATAGAGGGTTGAACGTTAATCTGTATGCTTTGTGAATATACTTGATCTATGTCTTCGAATATGCCTATGCTTCATGTTTCCCAATTGAATATCGCCTTTCTATGAATCAATATGTTCGCGGGACATATCCAAGCAACTTATTCAACCACATCGTTCACCACACATTAAGAGAGCCTCAACGCATGTATTCAAAAAAAAATCGTACAGTATGAGTGATGGAATACACTTTGACAAGATCTAAACTACACAATCAAATATACGAACAATCACTACTTGATGGCGATAGGAATGACTAGTGTGGAAAGACTGAATTCCGAGTTTGAGTACTAGCGAGCGAATGCAGATGCATGGACGACAACGCATTAAAAACGTGATGATGAAATGAGATGGGATGCACGATGAGCAAAATGGTGACTGGATTCGGGAGAGGGAAAGAAAGAGAGATAGCGAAAGTGGACAGAGAGAAATCAATAAAGAAGGAAGGACAACGACCCTTCACAATAATGCACGCACGCCCTCGTCCCACTCCGTGCTGGTCACGGCCCCCACGGCTCTGCACACAGGGCACGCGACCTCGACCAGATGTTCGCCGCTCGCCACACTCTCCCTCCTCTCGCTCCGCCGCCGCGCCTCCTCATCCTCTTCCTGACCCCACCCAGCGACCCTCTCTGCACTCACCAGACACGCAGGGTGGAACTGATGTGCGCATACCCTCCCGCTCTCCACTGTCCCAACCGGCACGTACGGCCGCAGCGAAACGCGCTTTCGCCCACTCTCTGTCGTCGCGATGGCAGGGAACAGCTCTTCGTCAGACGGCCCGACGCCGCACGACACGTCGTCGCATCTCCACCCCGCATCTCGCTCTCTCTGCTCCAAGCGCTGGCGCAGCGTCGGCCCCGGAGCTGGTGGCAGCGCCCACGCGCGCTTTGACGGTGGTGCATGGAATTGGTGGCCATTCTGGCCAGGCGGTCCGGGATTCGTGTTTGTGTTGGCGTTACCGTGCGGACGAGGTGTGGGGAAGATTGGGAGGGCGCCGAGGGGGATGGTACCTGACCACTGCAACCAGGGTCCTTCAGGCCCCATTCCCATGGTCTGGAAGGGAATGAAATCGTTGAGTGAATTGAATGATGGGGGTGGGGGCAGAGGCGTTCCTCCGGACTGTGGGGTTGGCGCCGCGCCGCTAGGTGCCTGTTGCTGAGGCTGAGCTTGAACGTCAGGCTGTGTTTGCTGCTGAGGGGGTGAGACAGGTGGAACACTAGAGGTCGTCTGTGGCTGAGTCTGGGGTAAAGGCTGAGGAGGGGCACCGGATTGCGCCTCACGCTCAGCAAGTGACTGCACCTGGCGCTGAATAAACGTTGTATCAGACGGCGCCAGCGTCCATGGCCCGAATAGTCCTTGCGACGGCATAGTCGTTGACAAAGGCGGCTCAGCATCAATCACCACCATCTGTGGCCAAACAGCAGTGGCCTCGCCCGTACCAGGGGACCCAGGCACTGTCTGAGGCTGGGGAAACGGTGAGGATTGTTGTCCCTGTGCTTGTTGAGTCGCCGGCATGGGTACGGAGGTAGAGACGGGTACAAGTGGGGTCGCGGGGATAGTGGGGGTCGCGGTTGTTGGACCGTTGGAAGAAGGAACACTTGTGGGAGCGTTAGGGACACTCGCAGTCGCCGTGTTAGGGCCGCTCGCGTTCGCAGCCGCAGCCCCCCCAGTCGGTGTCGCCGCTCCTGCGGTAGGTCTCCGGGGCTGTCTGAGTGGTGGAGTGTACGTCAAATTTTCTGGGTCGATGTTGAATCTGCACGTTGGGCACGTCGTCTGACGCGGGCGCGAGAACCACGGGATCAGGCATGCAGAATGGAATACATGTGAGCATGGAAGAGAGACGATCAGCGGGAGCGCGGACGCAGGGTCAGAGGTATTGTCTCCCTCGGAAACTTGGCGAGACGACGAGGAAGATGACGAAGACGTAAGGGGTTGTGGCGCTTGCTGCTCGGCGGAAGGCGGAAGGGCCGACTCGTCGAGCAAAGGATCATCAGGCGTAGAAGGCCCAGGCGCTTCGACACCATCGTTATTACCCGCGACATTCCACGAGCCAGCTTGCTCCTGTTCTACCAGCAGATTGTCCCAACAAATCGCGCATCCCTGTCCTTGCCCATCCTCGGCATTGAGACGCTCAATTCGTTTGACTAGGCCTATAGGAACTTCCTCAAGCCCTGCGACGAGCCGCCGCGCGCGCTCGGGATCTTCTCGCTCATCCTCTCGAAGGCCGAATAGCCCTTGATCGAGACCCAGAAGCGCGATCAGTTCGTTGAAAGTCATAAAATCGCCTGGGAAGCCGCCGCTACCGGGGGTAGTGGCGCCAGTTCCAGTCCCCATCGCCGCGGCCGCCGCGCCCATGGCAGCACCTGGGCCCGTCGCCGCGAAGAACGAAAAGTCGAAGCGGGGTGGCGGCGGCGGTGGCAGGCCGTGCTGCTGCTGGGCGCCAGCTTCTGCCGGTTGATTGCCCGGGATTCCAGAGGGGTTGGCAGTGTTGTTACTGCCTGTGGGCATTTGAAAGGTGGGCACTTGAAACGTGATCGTCACATATGGCACGATGATGGTGGGTACACGGACGTGGACAGATGGTATAGCATGCGTGGGGTTAGCGTGGCTATTCAAAGTAGAGCCCATAGGCAGAAGCGGCGGATTCGCACCCTGAAATCTGGGAGCGTTGCCATTGCCGTTCGCCATGCCCTGCATCGTCGCATTTGAAAATAACGGCTCGAAAAAAGCACGTAAGGGCGGAAGGGGAACCTGCCCGCTGCTAAAGGTGAACGAACGGCGAGTACGTCCCTGTGGCGGATGTTGCTGTTGATGAGCATGATTGTGATGTGGGTCCGGATGGGTGTGTGAAGATTGAGCACGAGGAGGCTGCGACGACGAAGGCCCTTGTCCAGTGACAGCACCTGGCTCACGCGTAAGTCTATCATAGATCAAGATTAAGATATGTAAATGTGGTGGCGCACCGGAGGGTCTGTCGTCTGGATCCTGCACCTCTTCAATGGTGACATGCCTGTCTGGAGGCGGGAGCGGCTGGAGGGGTGGCATGTCCATCGATACATCGGAATCGTCGTCTGTCCAATCGCTATCGTGATCCCCATCGTGCGTACCGAGGTTCATCTCGACATCACGAGCATCCCGCTCAGAAGAGTCCGAATACTCTGAGGAGCCAGAGACAGACTCCAGATCGGGCATAATATCATCGTCGTCGCCCTGTCCATGAACATCATGCAAGGGCGCAGAAGAGTGTTCTCCAACGTTGGAGATCGGTTGCAAGTCCGGCATAGAGTCACTGTCGTCGTCGGTTTCCATGTCTGTGTGATGAGACGCCGGCTGGGTGGCAGTAGAGATGAGAGGGGGTATGTCAACGTCGGTATCTGAGTCGTGGTAGTCTAGAGGGTGAGAGTTATCGTGTGAAGACGCCGCTTCTGAGTTGTAAATCGCGGGATCTGGACCAGCACTCCCTGAGCTCAGGTCGGTGGCCGAACGTTGTGCTGCCGTGTCGACATTCTGCTGAGGCGCTGGCTGGGCAGCCGCATTAGATGTGCCCTCGCCCTGAGGCTGAGATGGGTTGGGCGCGCCAAATAAGAGGTTGTGAAGCGAGTTTTGTGTATCCTGAGAGAAGAGGCTGAGAAATGCGGATGCACGTTGATCGTTGTCCATGGAGGATGGTGGTGGTTGCAGACGAAGAGCAGTTGGCCTGTGGCTTGGCCGTCTCGCCTTATTATGACGACATGAGACTCCCTGAGGTCCTTCTGGAACATCCCAGAAACTTCTAGCAACGCCGACCGAGCTCATCCACTTCGTATTCATACACACAGAAATGCATAAATCAAACCGCCACTGGCCTTACGCCGCGCGGGATATAGATGCGTTGATTTTTTATTTTTTTTTCAAAATCAAAAGATACATAAATCAGCCCTGGTAATCCATCGCTCGTCTGCGTAAACTTGGCACCCATAGCAAACTCAAGGGATCTGCCCATGACCTCGCTCACTCTTGATCAAGTCGGCAGCCTACGGCAACACCTCCTTAAATACCCTCATCTTCTATTGAGCGTAGTACGCACCTTTTCGGCAATAGCATAAACGGTGGATTGTATATGCGCCCCGAGTTGTAGCGGGATCACACTCGCGTCCACCACCCTGACGTTCGTCGTACCGTATACTCTGAGATTCGAGTCCACGACGCCTGCGTAGAGTCAATCTGTGAATAAAAATGTTGAGATCATAAGGCGTCAGAAGCACCAACCTCCTAGGTGACGCGCTGCTAATGAGGCTGTACCTGGAGCGAGGATTAGGTATCAACGACCGCGATGGAAAAACCCAGGCCCGACTCACCTATAGGATGCCATCCGCTCTTCCGGCGGCGGTCGTCAAATCAATAACACAAAACTTCAAGCAATCAATATTAAACGAACCCCTATCGCGTTCTTAGTCCAACTAAAAGCCAAACGTGAATTCCTGCTCAGTACAATCCCGACATAAATGTTTTCGTTCAACACTCACCTCGTTAGATCCGAGTCGCTTGTCCCAGCCGGAGTGATTCGATCCTGCACTAACAGATCGGAGAAAGGCGTAGTGCTCGCGAGCTTGCGCGCAAACTTCACCCCTTGCATCATAGCGACAAGATCTTGAAGGTTCAAAATAGTCAAAAACCCGCATTAGAGTAGAGCGAACAGGGATTTATCACCATAGTTCTTAGACAAATAATTCGGCGAATTGACGGGCGGCGCTGTGGGCTGGCTGGAATTGATATGCTACGAGATTTTACCCCCTTGTCAACAATGTTCATCGCACCAGAGACGTGTCAGGTCACGCACCACAGAGCCTCGACTCAAAGGGTGCTTCGAACGATCAAACCACGTTCACTGCAGTGATAAAAGAAAGACAGACCATTATCCCAGCAAAGAGTGTGATATAGCTCGCATTCACAGCCACTTCAATAGTCCCTTTGTTGAACATAAGGAACTCGATCTGTGGGACTTCGCCCTGCGCGACCCACTGCCGCTGAATCCGATACTGCACCTCCTGCATCGGTGTCAGTCTCCCTGACGCAGCGACGGCAGCGTCGAATGCGCGCAGCATGGCTGCGCCGTCGGACGTGCCCGTGTTCAATCTCGGGAAGTTCGAAAAGATAATCGTCGCGTCGCTCGCAGCGAGCATGCCCGTCCCATTCGCTGCGCTGAATCCATTCCAAAAATAGAACAAACCCCGCACGGTCGGGTACCGCATGCGGCGCATCAGTTGCTAAGATTAGATGCGAGTGCGGGGATGACAGTGGATGACCAGTGCTTACTATCGCGCTGCCGCTTCTTCGGCGAACGTTGCATTGATGCGAAGTTCATCTGAGGAAAAGGAAAAATAGACCGCATGTTGAGCATGCGCAGACGTGACAAATATAGATCATCCCTCACCCAATGTCTGTATCCCGGGCTTCAATTGGAACTGTACGGGAGTGTACAGATGATCCTACGACAAAAAAACAGGACATCAGTGCCACACGCCATCGCATACCACTACTTGTTCAACACCACGCAACTCACCTGTAGGTTTTCGCCCACTTGGGGAAGATCCAGTACGGGCGTGATATGCAATGATTTCAGAAGCGTCGCGTTACCGATCCCTAAAGTCATCAAAATACCAATTCGTCAATAGGACACGGACCGTGACGGGCCGGGATCTGGCGACCGGCCGAATGCGCACTCACCCGACAGCTCGAGTAGCTGAGGCGTCTGGTATGTGCCCGCGGACAGTATGACCTCCCGCAAGGCTTTTGCGACGAGCTTCGCCCCGGAAGAACCAGCTAGGAACTCGACACCCGTGGCCGTCACGCCCTTGCTGCTCTTGGCGAGCACCACCCGAGTCGCCTACAATGAATTCACACAGTTCAGAAACGCAGAAATTTGAGTTATGGAAGTTCGAGGTGACGTACTTGGGCATGGGTCAGGACGTGCAGGTTCCTTCGGGATGAGGCCGGGCAATAGTACGCCGGTGCTGAGTACGAGCGTACCCCTTTGGTGCGGTCGATGCTCAATTTAGAGTTGTGGACCCCTGCGGTGGTGCCGTTGTCCTAAAACGTGTCAAGACCGTAAGCGCTGCCGCAGACGATGACATGATGCTCAAAATGCGGGACAGAGAGCCAGATGGGACGTACGGGATCTGTATTCGGGACAATTCCGAACTGGTTCAGAGTGTCTACAAAAGTGGGTATCGGGTCTGAGTAATACACATTCAGAGAAGCCTAAATGCGTTCTCCGATGAGAAAAGAAACTAGCGAAGCGATGGATATGAGCCACTGGATGTCCGAAACTGACCTGAACGGGGCCCCCAGAACCTTCAAAAGCCAGATCGGCGCTAGTTGCCGCAGGATAGCCGGGGAACGGGTCCGTTTGGTTGGGGAAGACAGTGTACGATTTTTTCATGTAAGGGAGGAGGGCGTTCCAGTTCCATCCAGGTTCAAACGCGTCCCAGGCATCATATTCGGGCTGTGATGCGGGGCACCAGATCATGAAATTCATGCCTGTTGTTCCGCCGAGCATCTTTCCCCTACATATATTCAGTGCCTGTCAACCGAAAGTGGCGGAGAGTCTCGTGAGCGATGCCCCTGACCTCGGTGTGGAGATAGACCTCCCGTTCGCTGCTGGTTGTGGGATAGTCGAAAAGCCCCAGTCATACTCAGCATTCCCAATGGTACCCCCGGCATCCACTGTTCTGGGCTCAGATACAAATTAATGAATACATCATATGTGCTCACCTGGGATGTTGATTACCGGTTCACTGAGATTGAGGCCTCCTGCCTCAATAACGCCAACTTGTATGTTGGAGTCTTCAGAAAGCCTAATATAATTACGAGTCTTGATAGATAATAAATCGAATGAGAAAGCTACCCACCTCGCTGCTAAAGCCAAGCCGCCATTCCCTCCGCCTGCGACACATGTAAGCAAGCGGACACCAAGTTCTTGCTCAACATACCGATGACGATGTAATCAAACGGGATCAATGCGAATGCTCGTGCATCGCTTGCTGTAGGTTGACAGTCCAAAGCTCGAACGTCGTACGCCTCTGCTACTACCAAAGCAAGTGCAGACAAGAAACGAAGAGCAGCCAGACCAGGCATCGTGAAGAGGCGTCGCTATGGCTCGAGGACAATGGAGCCGTGCGAGACCGAAGTATACGCAAAGGACTTAAGTACTGTTGTATGAATTTCGAGGGATCTCGGCTCGTCCTGGGCGTGCGAAGTCCGCATCGGGAATCGGGTCGCCTGAAATCATGAGAGACGAGTGAGATGACACCGCCGGCGAACACGCATCTAAGAATCCCGAAGCCCTACTTTTCTGAATGTCAAATGCATCCTTCCAACAATTGCTATCGTCGTGTGCCATCAGATACTAAGTCGAGACACCACGAAGTCACGACGCCAGGTCGTAGGAACATCGATTGACCCGATCGAAGGCGGGGAAGGTCTACATACCTCAATATCGAAAGACGAACCATGGGCCCCACCATGGGCCCCACCTTGAAGTGCTAAGATATTTAGAAGACGTGCCGGCGAAAGTGGGTTGACTGAACAGAGTAGTAGTAGCGGCAGTCGGAATCTTATGGCCTTCCGGGGATGACTAACACTCATCAGCTTTCCTCTAAGTCAGGCAAGGTAGCCGACTCTGACCTAAGAATGATTGAAACGACTAAACTTTATTTTTTAATGGCGAGTTGGTTATGAGCAAGGCTTGCGGTACGCACGATAACGGCATCAGAAGCCAATTGGCGCTTCCAAGGTTCAGTGAATGAGAAATCACGTCCTAGCGCCATCTTTACTAGACCATGACACTTCATTGACAAAACCTCTTATCGCGGTAGCTCGAGTTGCAAGCAGACAAGGTGGGTTATGACGTCGTCTATGCCATAAATGCAACAGGTGCCAGTTAGGTGCTATAAATGTTCTGTACTATGGGTATGAATGATATGGTCAACGTCACCGAAGGGGTCCCACGTTGATCTCCAGGCTGCTGATATGGAGCTGGCCGCCTGTCCCGGCTTCGCACACAGAGGGTTTCCCCGAACCACTTCCGCCATTGTGCAGATGGGCACTCAGTCAGCACATGTCAAGCATTTCAAGAAAATTCTACACACCTAGAGCGGCAAGAGGCCAAAAGAGAATTTGAGAAGCAGCTGTCCGTTTGCACGAGAGGAAAGGATATGGCTCGAGTTGTAAGTCTTGCTGGTATGGTACAATTCCATGACCCTCTGGCAATCTTATTGACTTGGCAATGCTCTACTTCCACAAGGTTTAGAGGAGAAAGCAACCTTCCAACTGGAGGAAGAAGTCATTTCCGTCTCTGCAGTGGTAGCAGGGAAGAGAGCAAGAGCATGCGACGCGGGTCGGACTGGCTGCTGTGCGCAGAGCCTGAACACGTGAGATCTGATCTAATCTTATCGACAACTTTAGGGCTAGCGTCCTCGCGTCTCGGTTTTCACTCTTGCCTTCGCCATCCTCTACGAAATGCCGACACGCAAACTCAAAGCCCGTCGGTATTCCCCCACCCTTCCGCCCGCCTTGTCCATGAGCGAACTCGTTTGTAAGACACTCGATCACGATGCTACTGATGTCCTGATCGACAAATGGCTTGAGCACCGCAACGACGCGTACTGGGACTGGTTTCAGCGCGTACGCGAGCGCCGGCATGCGGCCAATGTCCTTCTTCGCAGCACTCAGCTCCTCCTCTGGAGCAAAGGAGATTTTGTGCCGGAGAACATCTTTGTACGCACGGTCGATACCTCCCGTCTTATCCCCCTTGATCGCACTTGGACCACACATGTTTACCACCATCGGTCTATGGAAGATCGTAAACTGTCTATGATGCCAGTTGTTTTCACGATGGTATGTCCCAAAGACCAATGTAGAATAGTGAGGGGTTCTGACCAGCAAATAGCTGCCGGAGCTCATGCTGCTTCGAGGAATGCACGACCACGGATGCGACGACATATACATCATCGTAACGGACATGAAACGAGCGGAAATGGATGTCGCGACTGAGTACTTCAAACTAGTCTGTCAGCATACTTTTGGGCAAACTTTGAAACCAAGCGCGGAGCGAGAAATTCATCATCAACGTGAGCGATTTCCTGCTGCCTACATTCTATATCCGTTAGTTAACGTTTGCACAGATATGCAGTTAACACATACACTGAATCGACAGCGGCGCACACCATGCTTCCCCCAAATTGACCTCGCCTTTCGCGCCATTCTATACGAGCAACGCCCGCCCTTCATCATTCTCTTCTCTCATCAGACAACGTCCTACTCTCAGATATTTTTCACGCACCCTCTCTTTGTCCCCTCGTCCGAAATCTTCTTCGACTTCCCATCCGGATGCCCTAATCCCTGCTGCACTGAAGACTGCGAGATGGTTAGGTTTCCGCGGCGGGGGCTCGAAGGTGCCGCCGTATTACCCCTAAAAAGGGGGCGCGCCTACGCTTTCCGCAAGGTGAGAGCGCGGGAGATGTGTAACTGGATTGACTGTGATATCGCATTCGATGAGGAGGCGGCGGCGGATGGGAGCGAGTCTTCTAAGACGAGCGGGGAGGCAGAGGTTGCGCCTGTGAGGGGGCAGGTATGTAGCAAGTGTAAGATTGCCAAGTATTGTTCGGCGGAGCATCAAAGGAAGGATTGGGACGAACATCGCCGTGTTTGCGCGAAGCCGCCGTCCCCTTCTTCTTAAGCGATATCGTAGCATTTTGGGACTCTGTGAGGTTGATGGTTGTAGGCAACCACTTTTGGGGGAACTTTTCCGGGAGCCGCGGTAAGAGAACTTACTGTAACTCATAGCTCTTAGTGAGTCTACTTGTAGCTTGGACGTACACGACTCAGGGCTTTTCATCCACTATATTCATAAGTACTGTAGCTGTATGTACTCGATACTTAGGACATGCCCTCTCGAGGCGTATGTATGACAGTCCTCTTGTTGACTCTTTCAAGCAGCAGTCCTCGGCTTTCACCGTTTTCCCTTGCAACAGAACAAGCCATCTTCTGTTGAGTTCACTGGTGACCATTTACGACTTCCCCCATGTGCCGCAGTAGAAGAGACGGTACGGCTTGTGATTGGAAGAAGCCTGATAGTAATGTATTCGGCGGAAGAAGGGCAACACACTGCAACATGCTGCAACACGCCGGTTAGATCGCCTCAGTACCTACGCGACGGCCAGGGCCGCAAAATCTGGACAAATCCGCTAGAGCCTTCGTAGCAGACGTCATTGTGTAGAGGTAAGCTACGGTTGCTGGCCACAAGGCCTTCGTCTTGTCATGCAAGACTGCACGAGCTTTCCATGTTGGGATTCAAATCCGGCCGTCTCTCTTGATGCCCCATCACATATGTTTTCTCCCTGAACTGACCCTCAGGTTACCATCAACGCCCGCATTGAGCGCATCGAAGGGTTGGGCAAGGTGGCCCTGATTGGCTCAGTAAGACTGCTCAATTGCCAATACCAATTACAGAGTAACCTCCATCGTCCGCAGGGAGCCACTAGGGAGCCTCAAGGTCCTTCAGCATGTTAAATAATGCGATTTGTCGCTGCCTACGAGCCCACAAGCCCGGATCCGCCGGGACGAAGACCGCGCATAAGATCGAGCGCTTCGGGCAGAAATCGACCGTCCCGGTAGACAGATGCGATCGGAAAAACAGTAGACCCTTCGCCAAGCGCAAAGATCGGACGGACCGCAAGTGTAGGAAGTGTGTAGGAGAGCAAGCTCGAGAGCGCTAGAGAGGGAGAGAGAGAGAAAAAGAAGGAGAGAAAGAGCACCATTCGTAAAGCATTACATGCAGCTACCTGAGCCACAAAGGTATCTTTTGGTTTTCTTTCAACGGACTACTGTAATTACATCTGTTAGAGTCAATTGTCCATCAGGCACTATGGAGATGAGCAGCGGTGCCCGGTTACCGGAGGTGGACCTTCGGCCGCTTCAGTCAACCGCGGTTGTTTTCCGTTCGAACCCGCCATGTTTCTGTGCCAAGTTCTCGACGCAGGAACTAGACTATCGAGCCCAGGTGACCGCGTGGCGACGAGGGGTTTTTGACCGTTGCCTCCCGAGAGGTACAAAAGGACGGCGTGCCCGCAGACTGGTAACCCTCAGCATTCCCCCGTTCCCCAAGTTCTGGTAGCTGGGCAGTTGGTAGCTGACCTTCCTCCACCATTCTTTTTTCCTCGTAGTATCTCCTTTTTTTCCACCTTTCGTACTTGCTTTCGTCCTTCGGCCGGTCCGCCCTACTGCCTCGCTCACTCATTTTCGCTACCCATTGCTCGCTCGCACCTGAGTCAAAATGTTCAAGACTGTCGCTATCCTCTCTCTGGCCGTCGGGTCTGCTTATGGCCATGCTTTCATCAACGCTGTTCAAGGTGCTAACGGTTTGACGGCTACCGGTTTCGGAGTTGGTATGGGATATATTTTTATAGTCACAGTGTTCAGGATTGACAATTTTTTTTCCACAGACACGACTGGGGCCATTCCCCGTAACGGTACCACTGAGCAACCTTTCCAGGTTGATACGCCCGTGCTCAAGAACTTGAAGGATGGTGCGTACGGTGTTGGCCAAGAGGCTATTTTTTTCATGTTTACTTATGTATCATAGATCCTTGCGGCGCGACCCTCCAGAGTGGCTCTATCAACATGGCCACTGCAATGGCAGCCGCCCTCAAAGCCAACAACAACCAGCTGCCGACCATTCCCACCAACGGCCTTCTCACCTTGGGTATCCACCAGGTCAACGCCGACGGCGGAGGACCTTTTGTGGCCGAGGTCAACACTGACGGAACTGGAAAGACTTGGACGGCGGTCACCGTGACCTCGCAGCCTCCTGGCATCAACGGTCTACTACAGTATGTGATTACTATTTGTTCATGAAGTTCTTTTCTCATGCGCGTTTGCAGCAATGGGCCCGCGGACTCCAAGATCACGCTCCAATTACCGAACACATTGGCTTGCACAGGCGGTTCTACGGGCAATGCTTGCGTTATTCGCCTGAACAACGGTGGCGCAAACACTGGCTCGATCGCTAACGGTGCTGGGCCTTTCGGTGGTTGCGTCGCTGTCTCTCAGGGTAAGTCGCATCTTATGATATCCCGAGCTGTACTCGATGTAAACCAATTATATTACCAGCTAATGCCGCTGCTACTGGTGCTGCTGCGACTGGTGCTGCTGCTAACGCGACCACCGGCGCTGCCGCCACGACAGGCAAGACCGCCGGTAAAGCTGGAGGCAAAACTGCGGCTGCGACTGGCGGCAAGGCTGCGGCTGGAGGCAAGGTTGCGGCTACAGCTGGAAAGGCTGCCAAGGGTGCGAAGGCTGCTCGTGAAGTCGTCAGGTCCCGCCACTTCTTCCCTTCGCTTTCTGCTCGCCGTCAGGCAATAGACGACCTCGTTGCAAAACGTGAGGCCATGGACGCTGAAATTTTGGCCAAGCGTCAGAAGCTCACCGCTCAGCTTATTGATGAACTCAAGGTATGTGTTGCGCTCAATTCTTATATTAATACGGTGGCTCATCTATTCCGCAGACCGCGACTGGCACTGCCATCGACAGTTAGTACATCCCCGGTGGCAGCTTTTGGCGTATCTCTCACCTATCTTGATTTCAGTTCCGATTGATGCCTTGGCTGGTCACGTTGATGAGAGTGCATTGGGCGGTAACTCAACCAAGGCTGCCGGTGCTCTCCTCACGGATCAACAGGCCGTTGATATCAAGAAGGCTGTACAGAACGCCATTGAGCAGGCCTTCATCATCATGGCGAGCACTCAAGTTGACGCTGGTGCAAACGGTCAGGCTGAGGTAGGTGTCTGGCATCCCGTGAACTTACAGCATATGCTCACATCTGGACCTTCAAGGCGGTTACCGACAAGGCGAACGCTGACGCTGATGCCGCGTTCAAGGCCGGTCAGATCAAGTCTGTGAACGCTGGCAATGCCGGTGTCGGTGAACCCAACACTGCAGTCATCAACTCTCTCCTGGGAGGCAGTGAGTTAGAAGTCTCTTGTGAACATTGCTTGATCCTGATGCCTTCTGCGCCACAGTTGCGACAGCTACTGCTGACTTGGCTGGCGGAGCAGGTGCAGCTGCAACCATCACGAGCGCCCCGCCGGCTTCCACTGCTGCTACCGGCGGCAAGAAGACTGGCGGCAAGGTTGCTGCGGGTGTTGGCAAAGGTGTTGGGGCTGCGGCAGGGGCGAAAACAAATGCGGCAGCGGGCGCCAAAGGTGGTAAGAGCCGGTTCGCTCGCGACAGCTATTAGGAGGTGCATCCCAGGGTTGATTGATTCGATACTGGGTACATCGGAACCTTACACGAAAGGATGGTCGGTCGGTCGTGTCTTTCCTTCATAGCCCTTTTCTCGTAGCATCATTTTGTGCGGAATTCTACCATGCTTGTCTCAGATCTGGTGACTGTCGTCAAGGAAGTGAGGTGTTCAATCAAGTCCATATCTTGAGCCTATAAAAGCCGACATCGGCAAGATTCTATTGGCAGCACGAAGCTTGAACCCTGCGGAACAGATATAAACTATTTCTCGCCATAACTGCAATCCAATTTCAAATCAAACTGAAAGCGAACTAGGAACATAACTTACACGATCTAACTTACAGAAAGCCTTCACTGACCCGCACCACTACGAATCCATTCAAATGGATGCCCCCATCTCTTCATCAAGGCGTCCATCTTCTTCTGTGCTACTGCAGCTTCCCTCTCCACAAGAGGCGCGCGCTTCTCCCACTGGGCATAGGGGAGTAGTACTGGCCGGAAGCGCGTTCTGACAGGGACGTTGAGGTCATCGTCGTATTCCTCTTCCTCGTTATCGAAAGAAGGGAAGTGGTGGGCCTCGGGTCGCAACTGCGGAGTACGGACGCGATATGTATGGGTTGGAGTGGCACTATGTGTTCGCACGCGCGACTGTGCAGTGCGGCGAGGTGTAGAAGGCCCGGCTATTGGTTGGGAGGGTTCGGCTAGGTGCGCTCGCGCGCCCATATCGACATCTTCCAGCGTAACTTTTGAAGTCGAAGCAACCAGTTCCGGAGGGGGGAGGGGCATCGGGTACGTATATACTTCTTGTGAAGTCAGGGTTTTGGGTGTCTTGTAAGGCGAAGAAGAAATCTTTTGTCGTTTCGACGGACTCTCAGGAACGTACATCTCCTCCTCGCCATCGGCTGACTCGGCTTCATTGGATACTGATGACCGGGAAAATGCGACCTTTCGTTTGGTGCCCTGGGAAGGTGTCGCGCTTTGTGTAACGCGTAGCGCGGATTTCGTGGGCGATCTCTGGACGGAAGGTTGTCGGCTGATAGGTGATGCGGACGAGACCGCACCGGCTTGAGCGCGCAAGTCTGCCACAGTTTTGTTGATGCGTTCACGAAGCTCAGCGCAAGCCCGATCAGCAAGTTTCAATAGCGACGCGAAGATATGTGGGTCGGCGCCATATTCCTTGATGATAGACTCAGGCTCTTCCTTCACTTGTCTCAGCTGCCAATGCGTGGTCAGTTACGCTGAACAGATATGATCCCAAAGTTTATTGCTCACATTCAACACCCGGCTTATCCAGAAGAATACCGATATCTTGACGTCCCATCCATTCACGTCCAGATCACTGAATCGTCGTCGATATTCAGCGTCTACTGTCAAGGTCCGTTCTGCTTCCAACATCCAATTAGCGACTCGCTGAGGACGACCTATTTTGAACTTTTCCACCAGTTCCCGATACAGCGGCTGTTCAACAGTGGGTTGAGCGATCGTCAGACGCTGAGCATGGGCCTCATGTGCGTCAAGAGCAGCATTAGTAGTTTTCAATGCGCTCAACCAGACCCTCTTGCTTAGACAAGATGCATTTCGCGCAATCTCCTCAGACACATCATCCGAAATGAGCCTGTCTATGGTATGAATTATGGATCGACCGACGTCTACAGAGCTGCTCACCTTTGAGAAGCGAGATATGCACAGATACTGGGAAGCCCGGGAGCCGCCTGACCTAAGTCGTAACCTGTCCCACGACCTGTCGTCGCTCGAAGGGTGTTGTATAGCGAGATGGCTTTCGCTCGAATCTCTGCTTTGCTACAGAGACGGTTAATTTGATCCTCTTGTGGGCTAGGCATTGCGTACAACCTCCGTTCTTATCTTGCCACATCAAATGATACGTTTGATCGACGGCAATACATTCTGAAAAGAGAGGGAACATACCTGCTGTAATGGGCGAAACCCTTGATGTTATCTCGGACTGTTTCACAGGCACGATAACGCGTATTGTTGGAAATGGCGGGTATCTGCTGCCTCGGTGATGCAATTTCCGTGAGATGACGCCTGATGGCACGGTGGAGGGTCTGTTTCAGCCCTAGAATGATTTCGTACAGATTCAAGAAACAAGACTTGACAGTGGCGGACGATAGCGGACAATCGGAAGCGTTGAACGCGATCTGTGACAAGCTGTGACATGTCGCGCAAATTGATGATGTAAGCCTCAAGAAATTCACTCGCGGCGAGCATCCCAGTGGACCTCCTCAATCAAGTCATTGTATGGTGATATCAGTTGAAGCTTACGAGTAGCTTACGCTACGGTAAGCCGTCGTCAGGACTATACTTGATGGAAACAAAAGAAATCCATCTGACATATTGAAGGCACGCGCGTCGCGGCTCTGAAGAAAATCACGATGGTTTATGATGATCCTTATCTTCAAAACCCTTTCCCAGTCAGGCCCTACATTGTCAGGGATTTTCATACTCAAGCTCAAGTGTCGCGATAATACATCCTTTCAAATATGGTCGCTCTGGAAGAGGTCATGCACCTAGGTACCACCTGGTTATACGACAGAAGGTATAACTACGGTATATCGCGGTGTTCGGTATTTGTACGCACACTTGTTTCCGGATTGACGCACTGATGCCTTGTGCTGTCTTGTCTTAGTGACCGTTCTTATGCGCAGGACGACCGTCTTCTGTATAAGGTCAGCCACGGAGACTAGGTGACCGTAAAGCCAAACAATCTTACTAAAGTTTCTTCGACCTCACGCACGCCTTCCTTTGGGCTTCTATTTTTCATCATTATCGGCCTATGGGAGCCTATGGGACGAAACCTTGCAACCGAACACTGTACCATGACGCTCTGCCCCTCTTGTTTCTTTGCATGCTTCTCATGACTGCACACTTTGCCGTGGAGACATCAGTCACGAAGCCCAGTCGATAAATCGCCCAAGCACCATACCGCTTCAATTGGCCGTCCAGCTATCTCTCCGCTTATGCCTGGATGTTTTGTGAAGGCTTTGGCTGTCCACCAGATTTCTATCGTTGGACAATGAGCTTTCGTAGGGTTTCGTTCGATATTTCCTCACATAGAAAACGACTACCTTCTTTGTAATGTCTGCCACACGACGTCTCTTACTTCCATTCCCCCCCTAGTGATTGGCATCGTGGATTCCGCTTACGGTGCTGGCCGAAATTCTCTACATCGAATCAGGTGTTTGTGCGGGGTAAGCACTAATGATCCGCTCTCAGACATGGAGACGCCGACTTGTTGCATGCGACGGTTGCAATGAAGCCCAACAAGGTGATCAACCAGAATCAGATCATGTTCGGTATCGCATCCACCTTGATGCGAATGCGTCGATGAGTCAGGATGGTCGGAAGCCGGGGTGAAGAAATCAGGAAGTTGACGTGTTGACATCAAGAGGTGGGAAGAAGCACTCAAATTTGACTTTGTGCCTTGGCATGTTTAGGATCAACACGCATGTATCAAACCCATTTTCAGACATTCCCTCAACCGACGGTGATTCCAATTCCATCGTCCGTGATCAAGGGATTGTTTCGTGTCCCTAGAGGCACTTCGATGATCTCGGTTTCAAGCGTTTGACAATGTCCCTTCTTGTTATTCCCTGCCGACCGAAATTTGTGATTGCGATTCTGCCATTGAAGCTGAAGCTGCCAGTACCGTCGGGTCGGGTCCCGAAAGCGAAGCGATGTTCTAAAGGAGTGCAGTCATGTTGCAGCCGGACCCCAAGAATTCCTACTGCCTCATGTCTCAAACCCAAGCTTACATTTATGTATTCGACTTGTATTCGTCATAATCGTGTCCAGATACTACAACCGCCCGGGCCCTTCAGGCGTTTGTGGCAATTCTGCTATCTGTGCGAACCCTGGATACTGTGGCAAATTCAGCTTGTACTTTTCTGCCATCGACCTGTTTAAGTTCACAGGGTCGATCAGTGTTTGAAGGGATTCGAGCAAGGTGACTTTACTTCGGTACGAATCTGCCGCCCAGGAAATGCCGCCCCTTGAATCCTGTGACTCCTTCTTTCGGCGCTGTAAGACTGATCAATACATTCGGATTGAGACCAACACCCTCTGCGTTTCCTTTCTCGACGTCCCAGCCAGAAGGGATATCTACGGAGACGATGGGCAGCCCGGAAGACGAAAGCAGGGGTAACGCAGTATCGAATGGAGCTCGAACGGGCGGTTTGAAGGAAAATCCAAAGATTGCATCGAGTATGATGTCATGGTCAGAGAGCGCCCTGCGCAGAGTACTGTCTACGACTGAGGGATCGGACGAGGTTTGGAGAGTGGAAATGTCCATATTCGTGCATTGCGTGTGAAGCCGCTGAGAACGATGTATTGAATGTCTATCTACGTCGAATGAAACGATCTAGACTCACTTTGTAGATATCTTTTGATCCAGGCTGAGGTTTGTTTGTTATGGGAGTCTTCGAAATAGAAGAGAATGATGGACCTACCTTAGGCATCCACAACGTTGGCTTGTAACCAAACATACCTACTTCAATGCGTCTTTTCGATTCTTGAACAATGGCTCAAATGGCACTCACTTAAATGTCTGGCAGCAACGAGTCCATCACCTCCTTGATTTCCCGGACCACAGCAAACGAGCACACGCGAATACTTGTCTTTATCGTACACTGTAGCAAGGGTCTGTGCACAGGCCAGACCAGCCAATTCCATCAGCTGTTTAGGAGAAATATATGAGTCCAAATCGCTCTCAAGGTGCAAACACGTCCAACTTTCCTGGTCCAGGCTGAAGGCGCCCGCAGAGTTCATGAGCTCTTCATCGATCTATCGCGATACGTTCAAACGTCCACCGAGTTACGCCCCAAGAAATTGCTGCCCACCTGCTGCGCCAACCTTGCAGAAAGATAGCGGATGGACATTTTCTGTGAGGGCGCTCAAGTAATACGGTTTGAGTTCTTGAGAGTTCGAGCAAATGGTCATGCCGCCGTGGGGCAATGATGTCAGGAAACGGAAGCACGGGCCGGGACGGTACAGAGAGCACATCCAACGAATCGTCGACGACGATGTATGAGTTTGTCGAGGAGACCAGGGCCGTACAAGCCTCAGCAGCTACCCATACAAATATGTGGTTCCTTGCATTAGCAATAATGAGTTTGTATACATGGATGATGGGAGGATGCAAGTACGATGGAGGCATATGCTAAGTGAAAGTCCCGAGAACTCGCCAATAAGTAAATACAGCAAAAATCTATCACAGCGCCACACCGAAAGGCTCATAATCCTGCGATCCGATGCTCTGTGCCTCTAAGCTCAACGCCATGCTTTTGGGAGTACTGTGTCGGCTGGGTTTGCTATCTTCCTGTTCTTCCCAGAGACCATGTTCCTCCTTCGCCTCAATCGGATGCACATTAGACTCATCAGTGATGACCGCGTCGTAAGCATCATCGGTAGGAACCTCCTGCATTAGAGAGCTGCTGTCGAAGTCCTCCTCCACCTCTAATGCTTTGGGTTTCTCATATACCGATAAGGAATCATTGTCCTCCGTGTGGGTCTCTTCGATCGCATGAGTCTCCTCTTCGATCGCATGAGTCTCCTCTTCGATCGCACGAGTCTCTTCTTCATCTTCATGAGACTCCTGCACCTTATCAACCGCCACACCGCCCAACGCAACGACTGATGGGACAGCGATTGCTGCAATGGGAGTCATGGTAGAAATGGCAGAAGCAGCCGGGGGTGCCGTGCTTGAGCTTAAGCTTGAGGTAGTATCGATAGGGGAGCTGTTAATCACGTCTTTGTCTTTCTCTAAATCCTTCGGGGGAGGTACTGGTAAAGGCGGATTCTCCGCTGGCTTCGACGTAGAAAACCTCGATGCCCTCGAAGAGAAAAACGAGCCGATACCCACGCCCCACGAACCAACACGTTCCTTGGCTTCCGCAGCTGTCGTGCTGGTCACGCTCGCAGGCCGGGAAGACGAATCGTCCTTCACTGGTACAGGGGGTGGGGGCGAGGACACAGGAATGTCGGGTTTGAGAGAATCTACGGGGACGCTGTCAACCGATGGATTCGATGGCGAGGTCGAACGCTGCGCCCATCGTCCACGCATGCCCTCAACGGCTTTGAAGAACCCGGTGGATCCCGCAGTGAGCGTCCGTGAGATGGCCTCGCGGGTGGGCGCTAGCTGCTGGTCAAGTTTCAGCTCCTGGATGCCCTCAGAAAGACGCAATGATATGTCTGCGATGGCGCTCGGCTTCTCGGTGCACGGATGCCTAAGAAAATGTAAGTTCGCTTTGGGGGCAGAAAACGCAAGTGACACATACCGAGGCTCAATGATGTCAAATAACATGGGGTCGGTGATTCGCTGCCATACTTCAAACGCATTCGTACGCTTGAACTCTGCGATCCAGACGGTATTAAAATCTTCCATCGAGTTCGGATCGCTTCCTATATATATTTGTTATGACCATCCTCTCGGTGATTGATGAATGACTGGAAAGCCGACCTGATCCCGGGGTAATGAGCACCCCACTCCCTTCGCCTTTCGCCATAAAGTCGGCGTACTTGACGGATGCCAACGCGGCAGATATATATTCTTCAAACTTTTGGAACATCAGGTGTATCCTTATCGATGCAGCGCCTCACTGACCTTGATTCGCAGGTAGTCGTCACTGCCCTTGAACCTCCTGTGGTTATCAGCATCACGCGCGCTTATGTGCAAAGGGAGTATACGCACTGCATCCCTCTTCCAGCAACCTCATCTTCCCATCCGTCATTCACCTCACGCACGATCTCGTCCATCCATTTGCGATCTGCGGCCGTGAGCGCAATCGTACGCTCGAGCCTCGCATCGCGGAATTCTACAGCTCCCGTCTCCACATTCACAAGTAGGTCGATATCCTTCTGCTGTGTCACGATGGAGTTAGTGCTCCCGCACAGATACGACTTCGTTTGAGACTTGATGAGATCAAGCTGCTGCAGGGGAAGGTAAGGCTGGAAGAATGCATCCTATACTTGGCTGAGCACGCGTTCAGGGAAGCACATCAGATAATGGAATACACACTTTCCCGAAGAGGTCAAGCGGAAGGCCGAGGTAAGCCAACAAACTTTTACGGTCTGAGGTTTTCAGAGAGTTCGGCCGCGACAGAGTCGGTGCTCGGGACGCCAACGGTGGGGATCCGCAGTCGTCCAGCGTCTGCAACAACCCTGAAATGCACGTTGTCAAAAAGAGGACATGATGCTTTGAATCTGCTTTACACACCGGGAATAAGTGATATCAAGGAGTACTGGTATGTGCACAGACGTTCCACAGGGTGGCCGTAGAACATGATCTTGACAAAAGGTCAACATGGTGCACTAAGAAGACGATGAAAGTCCTGCCTTTTTCTGTAAGATCAGGGCTTTGACAAGGAGCAGTGTTCGTTGTCGGAACTCCCGCACTAGTTCCCGGCTGAGATGTCGTTGATTAACTACATAGTTTGATAAATGAAAACAGACGTACAGGCTAGTCCCTAAACAATGGTGAAAGAAATATTGGAGGATGAAAAAACATATAAAAAGGTGTGGCATACCCATGTATAATCCACTCTCTGTCAACTGGCTCCGCAGTGAAAGTTCTAGTGATTCGTAGAAATCCACAAGGATGCCCGTCTCCCGGAAGTCTCTGTATAGGCCAACAGAGAACTTACTTACACGTGTTTCATATAAAAAACAGATGATGTGACGTACCTTTGCTCGAAAAGCGCCCGAGTGACAACGCCTAATCGGTCCCTTTGACAGCGGCATAGGCAACTATTCAAGGAAAGCTAATCCAAGGAGTACTCACCTGATGGGGCCGAACACTGGTTTGGAGGCAAGCACGACGACGGCCTTCTGCACCGTTGAGCGCGTCATGTCGACCTCTTTCACAAGCAGAGAGGATGTGGCTATTTGGCGATTGCATCTATGAATTGTCAGAATGAGCGCTTCGCCGAACAGTTAAGGGTGCGCATATCAACACTCGAAACCGGTGTTAGCTTAACACAGACGCCGGATCAAGGTCTGATAGATGATCTCTGGTAGAGTTTCCCAAGATGGGCTAGGCATGTATGGGGAGGCAGAGCAGACACGACTGAGATTGACCGCGTTTCAGCTGGCCGTTTTTCTCCGCGCTCGCCCTCAATGCTGGCCTTCCCTGAGGAGTGGATGCGTGAAATAGAAAGAGTGAAGAGACGCACGAAATGCCAAATATCGTGGTTGGATTCGGCGAAGACGGCACAAGATGGAAATAGGAATAATCTTCGACGCTCTGAAAGGGAGTGAGCAATGGCCAGCAGTGTGTCAAATCTTGACGCACCAAATGAGCACCATCAGGAAGTGCAAGGAAAGGCATTATCTTCGCGATCTCTTCGTCTTCGAAGACCGCGCCTTTTGAGAACTCTATTCGTGGGCCGACCTTGAGGCAAAGGGTACAATGAGGTGGTGATTCGATAGCCAGCATAAACGCAACACACCTGATGATTAAAATCCACGAGCGCAATTCCAAGGACAAGAGGGCCAGTTGGTGGTTGCATGAGCATTGACTCCGGACGTGCCTTCTTTGAAACTGACGACGCGCTTGTGGCAAACGATGCCACTGATTCTCGTTGTACATTGGAGGGCGGTGGAGGATATGTGGCTTGGGCTGCGGTCTTCGACGCGTCATAGGCATACGCAGAAGGCGTGGCAGAGGTCACTGAACTCGGCGCCGTGTAATCACTTCTATCGTCCGGATCTGAACTTTCTGTAGAGATGGTGTAGGGATGAGATTCTCGCTTATCCTCTCGAGTGGAAGAGGAGTCAGGAAACGCGTTAGAGTGGCGAGGCGAAGCGGCGGGCGAAGAAAGGGAAATGGAACGTGCGGACGCGGTGTCGGCGTCGTCGTCGTCATCGTCGAGAGGATCGTGGCCTTCGTGAGTGTGGTTATCATGATCGTGGTCGCCATGGTCGATGATAAAGTGAGAGTTGGTGCTGTTTGGATCAGCTTCCAGCGCTGCCATGTCGTCGACTTCGGTGCGGAGGATGATGTTCGTGGACAAATCAGAATTGAAGCTTGAAGCCCATGCTACTTTCATTTGTAGTCAGATTATGTAATCGCTAGTCTTCTCTAGGCTGCTTAAACTTTGACCAACTTGTCCGACGGACTTGCCGTCGTCGACAGCGCTATCCGTGGCAGGGCCTCAGTTGCGTAGATACGATGATCGCGAAATCCCAGATATATCAACCAGCTCACCATCAACTCAACATGCCAGACACCTCTTGCTTCGTACGGCATCTGCTCTTCGCTCAATAACACATCATGTCAGATGAAGAGGACGAACGCGTTGTCGAGTTCCCGCATCCCTTCTTTGAGAGGCAAGAAGAATCCTCCGACCCGGACGATGATTCAGACGATTCAGAAGACTATGAAGACGACGAGTCTGAAGGCATAGATGCACTCGGCGAGGGCAAGCGCTTAGGCTACGAGGAGGCCACATTGCCGGTGCGTATAGCATTCCAAACTCGCTGCGCAGGTCAGATTCGGATATCCGAAGACCACGTCGGCGGTTGAAGGAGAATCGCCAGCGTTGCTGCCTCTGCGAGACTACTGCGCAGGCCCATGTCTAATTTACGGGATTTTTCCAGCTTTCCGAACTGCGCATGTCACGGTTATCATGGGCCATCCGCAGCAAGATAGATTGGCAGACCAAGATGCAGAATACCGAGATCTTGGAACGATGGCGGCAGGAAGCTTTGGAACAGCAACAGGGCCTCCCGACGGAGGAAAAACTAACAAGCAACATGGTGGGACAACGGATTTGCGAGCATCTCATTCCTAAATCCTAACAAAAAAGATGCCAGATCAATTATGTGCTCTCAGAGTTGGAGGGCTATGCGAAGCTTTCTGACCCAGCTACTGGAATACAGGTGAGTTTCATGATGCCTTGTGATCACCCGAAGAAGAGAGTTTACCGACTGTGCTCTTCATCAAAGCATGCATGCAACGAGTCCGTTTTCAGTTCAAGTCGTCTTGTTCCAAAGAACCTCAATGACGCCCTGCGTGCTGAAGTTGCGAAGCTCGAAGATATTCCAGAGGACGAGAGGGATTGGCACCCAGGCTCCAACGAACAGGTCCTCGATCTCGTTCACCCCTCGCTTCACTGTGTAGTCTATGGCCGCACACTGGCCATCGACGCGAGCATTCCAAACCAGCTCAAACCCCTTCCAGCGCCAAAGCGCCGCAAGAAAGAGAAAATGTTCTTATCACGACGACTGGCATGGCTTCCGTCCGATTTTGCCGTCGACCACGATAGCGCAGTTCGTCTGACCTCACCGTATATCAACAATATCCACCCGTCCAAGAAAGAACTATACGCCACATTGGAGTCGATCCTGGCGGCTTTCATTCCGATGTTCGAACGTGTCTTGGGGTCCATCGATCGGATGGAGCGACCGAGGATCGATGGGTCTTTTCCCCGCCGCCGGCGCAACACAAACGACTCAAAGCCTCCCGGTCGTCTTTTGGGCACGCCCTGTCTGTGGGAGGACCTTGTGTCAGCTTATTTGGCTCAAGCTCCTGAGATCGAGGAAGACTACTCATTCGAGGGGCGTGAGGCACGTGAGGAAGCCGAACACGAGCGGGAGCGCGTTTTTCTACGTGCGAACCCTAAGAACTTCCCCAAAGCGCCTGAACGGTACGAAGGACGCCTCGAGTCCGACTTCCGTACAGTGAATCTGCGTGGCAAGACCCTGCAAGTCATCGTCAAGCTCGCGAACATACACTTGACGCCAGAGAAGCCTGAGTACGGCGGAGGCAGCTGGCATGTGGAAGGTGCGTGCCGATCAGCGACAGCCATCCCCGGAGAGGTATTGTTTCTGACCTCTGAGACCGCCAGGCATGCTGAATGAGCGTATCGTGTCGACTGGGATATATGTGTGTCCTTTTCTCTACATTCTGACTTCCGAAACTGACCGTGCCGCTTCGATCAAGTATTATGACTCGGAGAATATCTCTGAATCTCACCTTGCGTTCCGCGTGTCGACAACGGCACCTAAATATCACACGCAAGACGACTTTGTATGCATGGAATTCCTCTACGGGATGAAACTGTACGTGTCCATGTTCAGCTCAACCATGCCATTGTAACTCACAATATGCATCCAGAAACGAAGGTCTTGTGCAGGAGCGAGGCAGCGTCCATACGTCGGACGGGTTGGCGCTCGCGTTCCCCAACATTTATCAACACCAAGTCCAGCCCTTCCGTCTCCTCGACCCCACCAAGCCCGGCCACCGCAAAATTTTAGCCTTCTTCCTCGTCGATCCGAATGTGCGCATTAACTCGGCGACAAACGTGCCCCCGCAGCAGAAACAGTGGTACAGGGAAGCACTCGACGTTCCCGAGGCGGCCTCAGGGTCCGGCCAGGTTCCCCGCGCCTCCGCGTTCACTGTGGAGGTAAAGAATATGATCGTTGAACATGTCGACGGGTTGATGACCCGAGAGGAGGCGGAGCAGTATAGGGAAGAACTGATGCAGGAGAGACGAGGCTTCGTCAATACTTACAATACTGACGTGATGGAGGTCCGGACGTTCAGCATGTGCGAGCACTGATGTGCGCGGTCCTCCAGCGGCTTGACTGTTGAACGCAGTGCGCTCTCGTCGCAATAAGTATATGCAGAGTTCCTTGATCTCATTGTGTAGGGTGAGGAATAAATACGACGTTTGTATTGCGGAACTACTATAACGACACAGTATATTGATCAACAACAGACTACGTGTCGCAGTACAACAATTGCTCTCTCTAGAGGTAATGATACAGTCAGTCCCATTGGACCCTTGCTGATCCATGATCCATAATGGTTCCATACTATCCGATCCTAATAACATGCAATGTGCACGAAGGGCATCACCAATTCCTACCTCGCATACTCGACAGCTCGGCGAGGATGCGCCGGTACGGAGCGGAGTCGAGGACATCTCTCGGTGGCGGCGGAAGGGGATTATGAGGGTTGTGAGAGCGATCTTGATAAAATTGATTATACCCTCTTCGATGTGCACTCGCTAACGGCGAGGACGAAGAAGACGGTGAGGACGGCGATGAAGCGGGGGATGAAGGAGGCAATGGTGGTGGCGGCGGCGTTGGGGTAAACCATGATCGTGGGGACGAAGGCTGAGGGAAATGAGGCGGGTGCGAGCGCGGGGGAGGTGTAGAAGAAGAGTCCGAGTCCGAAGAGTCCGAAGAGGAGGACGAGCTCGAATTTGAGGATGATAATCGGGGGTGTCGAGAACGGTGCGAACCACGTGTTCTGGCACGCCGTCGTCGGCGAGTGTCCCGCTCCGCGAAATCGGGAATCACGGGTCCTGTAGGCATATTGAATGGTGGGTATGGAAAGTCGTTAGGTCGATCTGGGCTCTCTGAGATAGGGATAGGCGCCTCGGCGGTAGGTATCCGCATAGGCGTCGGCATCGAGATGGGATACTGCGGGCTCCCTGGGACTGGAATAGGTGGTTCCGGAGAGGGCATAGGCATAGACTGTGCTACAGGCTCAGGCACGAGGACCGAAGGCTGAGGTTGAGGCTGAGGATACACGTTGAATGCTTGCGATTGTCCTGGAGCTACAGAACGAAACAGACAACGAGATAGGAGATGGTAAGCGGAGTATCTTTAGTAATGATGCGTGCAGGGAGGATGCGAGGCAACAAAGTCTAAACTAGTAGTTCATATTGTTGAACTCGCAAGCCGTGGCCCAATGTAGCCCAATCAATGTGCAATCCGGGCGGGCACTTCGCCTGTTTCATCACATTGTGAGCATATAGAAGTGATCAGGAATATTACAGTGCACATTCACTGTACCACTCTTTGTAGTCCGCCTCGTGTATGCTTCGCAAGGTAAAGGAAGCACTCACAATAAAACTGAGGAGGATATTGCCATATTGTGGGTGTTGTATACCAGAACTCCCTGAGGGCTTTATCCCTTTTCCTTCTCTTTCGACCAAAAAGGTCGCACCCCTTTATAGGGCCCATGTAAGGTGGGTGATAATAGACGGCACCAGCGAACGGGAGGTAACCTGGTGGTATAGGCTGTGCGTAATATGCGCCGTGCTTAGACGAGCTACCTCCCATTCCAAGCATAAGATGAATGGGTCAGTAGATGTAGATACTGTAAGTTGCGGGCGAGAGTATGTGCTTTTGAAGACTTGAACGACAGCGGGGAGAAGGATACACGTGTCGGCTCACGCGTAGCTGCGTGATCGAAAGAGATATACACGTGGGCTACACGTGGTCACTGGTCGGCCTGAGTCTGAAGTGTTTTCTTCTGGTTTCTCCCTGCCTCTCGGTGTTCAGCAGGTGCGGTTCGAATATAGACCACGCACGAATTGCTCTCGGTGAGATTGCAGCGAATTTCACCCTAAATTAGCCCCAGAAACTCTGTCAGGCGGGTGATATGCCGCCCATAGTCCCCTGACCAAGCACCTGCCCGTTCTTCTATAGGAATCTCTTCTCTGCTTTTCAACACCCCCATCTTGAAGACGATTTGACCGGCCAAGCACGGAAATTATTGCTAAAAATCTGTATCTTTCACTGCGGTAGCATCCCAGTAACAGCTCTGTTGCTCGACATCGTATCTTTTGGCGGAGAGGATTGAAATGGGAGCCAGCTGTACTCTATATCGGCTTACCTCTGAAGTTATCCCGTTGCCTCATCCAGCCGCCCCAGCTCGTACCGCTGCAGACACAAGTTGCGTCGTTGAAGATCGTCGTTCGCTCTCATTTGTCTAGAATGCCTCTCCTTTGGAATCACACCCTGCTCTCCTGCCGCTTTCGTCCCCGTACTTCCCACTACTGACACTTGCTTATTGTTGGAGCTGTCTAGGTTGAGCCTCTGAGGCCGAAGCGCGTTTATCAAATGACTGCCCCTTCTCACCATAGCTTCCCGATTTGTCCATCATCACTGCCGCTCCGGGCTTTACATGTAAACCTCCCTAAAAAGATCGGAGTTTCCCCCAATACCCGTGCACGCTTTGGTCGGATGAGCTGTAACGAGATGATGACATGAGATAAAGTGCTTGCCCTTTTCTACAGTGTATGCCCAGAGGTTCGATGGAAAACTCCAAACTCTACGCGCAATGCAGGTACACCGCTTCCGACCCCGCTTTCCCCACAACGACACTTACCGCTGCGCACGGCGCCTGGGGTTTTCTATGTATCTCGAAAAGGTCAGAGTGTTTCAAGTTTCATCTCACTGTCACATCATCTACGACACAAAGATGATATCGAGTAAAATTGATGTCCTTTTCTAGAGTCTTTCCGCAAGAAGTCATGGAATACCTTGCGCGCAGCGTTGGACACTTTTTCACTATTAGATTTGTCCAGCCCCATATATTAACTGGCACCTCATCCTCCTCTTTCCCCAGCTCCTCATTTGCCGTTCACTCCTCCTGTATCCTACCGTCATTTTTTTCGTTTCCGAAATCAAACCGCATCGCGGCGCCTCCTGATCTCCTGTCAGATAACCTCTGTGTGTTGAACGCTTTTCTATTCTACTACCAGTGCTCCCGCAGTGGCTTTGCCTCTCCCTCCATCTCCATCTTTCCCTCTTCTCCATGGAACCCATCGCCGAGCGTGTATACATCGCAGCCCGTCCCTCTTCCCCCTGTCCCGTGACAGGCAACGGCAACACCGAGATTTGGCTGGTATACCACCAAACCTCCCGCACGAGCAAGCCGGCCACCGCCCAGCTCATCGACTTGGAGCTCCAGCATTCGCTCACGGATTTCGGGGATGTGCTCGACCACATCTTCCAGAAGGGCTTCGTCGACGCGAAGTATCGACCTGTGACCTGGTTGGAGCAGCACGACGGTGCCAGCGTGAAGGCGACTCAGAGCGTGCAAGACCTGCTGAAGCTCGGTGCTGGGAAAAGCCCCGAGACCGCGTTGCGTCTCGTCATCGGTGAGTGTCCGATGGCGCTCCCTTGCTGTCGAGCTTATTTGCGAACGCCGTGACATGTCTGTAGCTGACCGGCCCTCGGTCATCTGGCTCACCTACGTGTTCCTGCGCACGCCGCGCGCACAGGCGGCCACGCAACGCGTCAAGCTCGATGCGCCGAACCTGAAGTGCGAGCGGCTCGCGCACATCACAAACCACATCTTCGCCAAGGGGTATCTCCCCGCCAACTATCGCTCGCTTGTACACTGGCAGGGCGCGTGTGGGAAGCAGGTGAACGATAACGCAATGGTAGAGGATCTGCTGTCACGGGGTGAGGGCGTGTCGGAGGATAAGTCGCTCCGTCTCATTATCGGTAGGTCGCATATCTGGCACCTTATACGCGTCGGTTCACTGACGAAAAATTCTGCGACATAATCAGACTTTTAATCTTGATGTAGTAACTGTATTTCTTGATCGTTTGTGGCCTAGCATATGCGAAACATCAAGCATTAGTTAGTTTGACCTGTCAGGCCCTCATGGTCTTTTTGTCCCCACTGACGTATGCCATATGTACAAGCCAGTTCATCTCAATCACCAATGACAAGAGTAGAGTCAGACTCACCTCCGCATGCACCTATCTGCGCTAAGTTATCCAGAGAAATATCGTAGGCGAGTGGCATGCCACTTATGTACGCAGCTGTTTGACGCACCATCCCTTCGCTTGTAAACCTCTGTGAAGCTCTCTGAAGGTTGGACTTGGCCTCACCACAGCGGAAGCTTCCGCCCATTCTCTCATAGATATTTCTCCTCTGCTCTTCAGTAAAATCTGATCGCAAAGGCTTTTTACCGTGCAGGCACGGAAACATTCGCGCGAAATCTACCGCAGCAGCACAGCTCCGCTGACAGGGCATTAACCCATTGACAGCTCCGTTGACCGACACTAAATGGTTGAGTACCTTCTCGTAAGCGAGGGCGGAGACAATATAAGGGGCTGCCAGCGCTCGCCCACGGACTCCCAGTTTTCGGTCTCTTCATCCTCCATTCACTCCTTTAGCTGCACCTCTCCTTCCTCCTCCTCCTTCTCCATGGCGAACAACACCGAGCTCTGGCTGGTATACCATCAAACTTCCCGCACAAGCAAGCCGGCCACCGCCCAGCTCATCGACCTGGAGCTCCAACATCCGCTCACGGATCTCGAGGATGTCCTCGAGCACATCTTCCAGCAAGGCTTCGTCGACGCGAAGTATCGGTCTATGACCTGGTGGGAGCAGCATGATGGTGTGAGCGTCAAGGCGACTCATGGTGTGCAGGAGCTGTTGAAGCTCGGAGTCGGGCGCAGCCCTGAGACCGCGTTGCGTCTTGTCATCGGTAAGTGAATCGCCGGTACTCCATGTCCTCTTGCCTGACATATGGGGATACTGCGACGTCTCTGTGATAGCCGACCGACCTCCAGCGCTGTGGTTCACCTACGTGTTCCTGCGCACGCCTCGCGCACAGGCGGCCACGCAACGCGTCAAGCTCGATGCGCCGAACCTGAAGTGCGAGCGGCTCGCGCATATCACGAACCACATCTTCGCCAAGGGGTATCTCCCCGCCAACTATCGCTCGCTTGTGCATTGGCAGGGCGCGTGTGGGAAGCAGGTGGATGAGAACGCGAAGGTGGAGGATCTGCTGTCATGGGGCGAGGGTGTGTCGGAGGATAAGTCGCTCCGTCTCATTATCGGTAGGTCGCCTATCAGCTTGATCCTCATACGCGTCCGGTCACTAACAGAATGATGTGTGACACGGACAGACCACTGAATCTTCTGGGGATGTGGCGGCTATTTTCTCGAGTGGTTTTGGACGTTCGTTGCACGTTGTTTCACACGGACATCTCGCTCCTTTGCACTGTCGCTCGTTTACTTCGAAATGTGTTCTCCGTTCCAATATTCGACGCGTGATGCTTCACGCGCTGGTCATGTGTCCCATGTGTCTTTCCACGTGATGATGCTCGCAAAGCCCGAGTCGGTGCCGAGCTCATCCTCCCTCGCGCATTACAACCGCTTCCTAACAGCGCTCATAATGCATTGAAAGTCTGACAAAACATCCATCATGCCCCTTCATGATTTCATCTGTGTTTCCTCTATATTTATCTTCATCTGATCAGGGCAGCCTACTGTGAACACTCGCAGGTCTCACTAACTCTACAATCCACAGACGCGATGTCCACCGCTCTCAGAGGCTGGCACCCGGGCGAAGTCAACATCCAACGCAAGCTTTCGTTTGACAGTCTGATGGCGATGGCCTGGTCGTGGATATCTGCCGATATGCCAGAGGAGCATCGCATGTTCTACACTCGACACCTCCCATTTGTCCCGGTTACGACACTCGACGCCCGTGGGCGTCCGTGGGGAAGCATCCTTGCGAGCAAGAACGGCACACCGGGATTCATGCACAGCCCGATGGAGACGGTGCTCCAGATCGAGGCCCAGACTTGGGAGGGTGATCCGTGGACGGACAATCTGGGAAACTGGTTGGAAGGGGAAAAGGGCAAGTTTTTGTTGGCGGGAATTGGTATTGAATTCGGTACGCGGAGAAGGAACAAGTTTGCTGGTTGGATGACGGATGTTCGGGAGAATGGGGAGAAGGGGTATTCCCTCAGCCTTGAAGTTAATCAGGCCATCGGGTTTGCTTCATTCATCTTTTTGTTTTTGCTCAGTACTGATGGCAGACTGTTGTCAGAAATTGCCCAAAATACATCAATATTCGAGACTTGGTGCCGTACCCGGACACTCACCCTAAGGTCGTCTACCGGAAACTTCATCTCAACGATGGCGAGCGTCTTTCGGAGGATATCATCTCCTTTATCAAAGAGGCTGACACTGTCTTCCTCGCGACGTCCTACACAGCGAAGCAGGAGAACGCGGTACGGTTTCCTTCGCATGTTGGTATGAATCAACGTGGCGGTCGCGCTGGTTTTGTGCGTGTCAAGCCTTCAGATGGCCGCACAGTCGTACTGCCCGATTACTCAGGTATTCGTTTGCTGCATCTCGTCGTGTTCTCTCTTGTTCATTGATGTACGTTTTCGACCATCAAGGCAACCGCCTCCTAACGTCCCTCGGGAATATTGAGGCTACGCCGCTCGCTGGTCTCACCATACCCTCCTTCAGCACAGGCACGCTCCTCTATCTCACTGGAGACGCCACGAACCTTGTCGGCGACGACGCGCGCGCGCTAATGCCGCGTCAGAGTGTTCTCACGACCATCCGCGTCACAGGCTACACGCTTGTGCGCGACGCGCTTCCCGTCCGACAGCGCCCTGGGAGCAGCCCCGTGCGCAGCCCATACAGTCCGCCCATCAAGCATCTGCGCGAGGAGCAAGCGCCTGGCACGCGCCTGATAGAGGGCACGGAGCTCACCGCGGTAATGCGCAAGATCGAGCTCCATAGCGACTCCATCGCGACGTTCACCTGGGATGTCAACGGCCCGGCTGTCGAGATCGCACCGGGACAGACAGTGATCCTCGGGTTCGCAGACCTCTTTGGCACCCCCGCATATCAGCACATGGCTCCGCACGCACCTGCGTCCGTCAACGACGACCGAGTGCGCACATGGACCGTCTCCTCCGCACACAATGGCACCGAGGGCGCAACGTCCTTTGAGTTGACAATGCGCGTGAAGCCTGGTGGCCTCGTGACTGGTGCCCTGTTCTCGATAGCGCACAAGCTGCGGGCGGCAAGGCCAGACATCCTCGCAGACGCTCGCCCTTTGCAACTTTGTGCGACGCTGCTCGGCGTCAGCGGCACATTTGCTCTGCCCTTAGTTGGCTCCCCTTCCTCTCGTGCGACCTCTGGCGCGCTGCGCTTCCTGTGGATCGCGGGTGGTATTGGTGTCACGCCGTTCTTGAGCATGCTCGCCGCGCTTACGCAGGGGCGCCGTGCGGCCGACGTCGAGCTCGTGCTTGCCACGCATGAGCCAAGCGTGCTCATCCCGCTAGTCCTGCGTGCGGCCTATTCGGACGCTGCTGTAGAGGGTCTTCGTATCCGAATTGATATCTTTGCGACGCGCGACGTTCCGGTGGAGAAGTCCCCTTCGGTCCCGCCGCATGTGCAGCTCCGGCTACACGGTGGGAGGATACCGGGTGCCTTCTGGGCAGAATCGGTGGATGTCAAGAAGAAAGACGTGTATGTATGTGGCCCGCACGAGTTTGAGGAGACTGTGTTGGAGGGTTTACGGGCTGCAGGGCTTGATACGAACACGGTGAAGAGGGAGGCGTTTGAGTATTGAGATTTGAAGCATGAGTCGTGTTCGTCACCGAGGTGTGCAGGTCGCTTGGTAAATTGTCTCATGTTACTTTGTATCACTAAAGCCATGTTCGAGCCATCATTGATGTTGAATTTATGCCTGTCTAGATACAGATTTTCAAGATTCCGAGGACGGTTCTTTCCTTTCTGCTACCTCATCTTGGCGCCTTAGCACTGGTGATAGGCTCCGTTCCTTCTCATCTCAATTGGTTTGCGATGTCTCATTGGGGTTTCACTGCAAGCTCGCTAAGCGGGGCCAAGGAGACACTAGGAAATCTCAGCATGGTTGGAGCATCAATCAATTCAAGCTCGCTCTTCCTACTTTTGTGACTCACTTACAGTCAATTCTTACGAGACATCTGACGCACGCGAGGCGACTAGCCGCGAAATCGACTTTGTTTGCACCTCATGAACGCTCTCTGACAAGTAAGTACAACGTTTCAGACGATACGCATGTATCTGCTCATTCCTCCCAACACTCTTACAGTCTGTGTCCCGTTCGTTCGGCCCACTTGGGATCACCGTTTATCGATTCATCTCTCATAATTCGACCTGAACGATTAGTTTCGTTCCGTATCCATGGCCTTACCTAGCCCAACACCCCCGGATTAGGAAGGCTCGCACGGGATGATTTTTCAGTAACTTTAAATGCTTCGGCGTTCGGACCGACGCGGAGAAAGTTTTCTTAGCCCCGCCTTTGAGCATTTCAATATATGATAGCCAGGTCTTGCCAGGCCCCACATTCGAGGTGGGGCAAGGTACTGGCAAGGTGGGGCTAGTGTGGGGCCCCGAGCTGCCCCGAGGCAGCCTGAGGCAAGCACAAAAACCAATTCTCCCCGCATCGATCACCCCATATGGCCCTAACGCTGTAATTACCGCTTTGAGGCAGTTTGAGGCCGAGCATGGGTGATCGTAGTTCTCTCACACAGAACAGGCGCGCGAGGGCGGCGATTGTTGCGTGCGAGGGAGCAGATCGATCGCCCTACCAGGCCAATTTGGGCCCTTCTCGGGAAGCTCTCAGGCTTGCGAACTTCCTCGCGATGGTCTCCAGACGATGAAAAATTCGACTGCTGACTCAATGATACAGACGCCGCACAGGTGCTACTTTGGAACGAAGTCTAGGGTCCGCTCAGAGATTAAAGGAGGTGAACAGGATGGGCGGCGTCATCGTGATCGGTCCATCTTTTTGTCTTGATGATCGAGACTGCCCGCTGAAACGCCAGTTCAATTGACAGGCACTGCGCGTAAACTGTGTCTGGACTGGCGCATGCCCGTGTGAATTCGTCTCTGCGCGGGGCTCTATCTCGCCGACCTGTGCAAGTTCTTCAAAGCGGCCGAGTGCACAGACATATCGCGCCTCACAAACGACAAACAGAGATGTCATCGGATGCAGCGACTTGACATTTTGCGCTCTCTTCTTCACGTACAGCGTCACGCGATCACAGGAATTTACTTACCAAGATGAAGCCATGATTCGTACGTTGCGGTCAGCATAGAAAGACGCAATGTGATAGAGATCGATTTCAGAAGTTCGCTTTTTGCCTGGAAAGAGGGTAATGACTGAGCATGGCATGTTGAGAGCCACGTCGGTCAGATGGCCGGCAATGGTCCCTCGGACGAAGTTTCGTCTTGCGCTGAAGCTTGTGGTTGGTGAGCCATCTCCTGTTTCTGATTTTAGCGACACCCCTTCCCTATGAAGAGATTGGGCTAATATTTGTTGTTTTCAACCATATTTGTATCATCGATATTCGAAACAGCGGGTTCGATGCATGTCAACATTTTTTTTTTCATTCCGCGGCAACAGGAATTGGCCTACTTGTCGGATCGCGGACCACAAGACCAGATTAGCTGGCTACAAAAGTACTCGCTAAAAAATACTCGCTGACGTTGTACTAACGATGTCCGACAGTTGCGGCTTCAACCATCATTCTACGGTGGGGACCATCCCTTAGCTCACTAGAATGATCTTGATATGGCCAATTTCGTCAATTTCTCCGATATTTACTATTGTTATGCGTGTATGAGCGCTCACAAGTCATCGAGTGGAGGTGGAGGGGAGCACAGTGCTGCATTTTATCGGATTCTTCAGCGTCCTCGAGCAACGCAAGCACCAGAAAAATACTATACATCAACCTATTCCATCAGCTCAGTCCAGGACTGAGTCATAGCATTAGCAAAATCGACGTGACGAGGCGAGGCGGCCGACTGGTCTGAAATCAAACTATTTAGAGGTTGCTGTAGGCTGCAATCACGCAGAAGTCATGAGTACCATTGATCTTCGACTACTTGTTGTTGCTCTCTTGTGCGAAAGTTTCTGTTGTGGTGGGTCTAGCTGTTCGTCTTTCTAGGTCCAATATGAATCAGGATAGCTTCAAGGCGCGCTCACTATCCTCTTCAGAGTCTCGGTATACGTGGTTCTGTGAGCTACAGTTCCTCTTTAAAAGCTAGCACACATCGAACTCAAGATGCTGTATAGGTTTAGAAAACCACGGACAAGAACCACCTACGTCTTATTAGCGATGAACATCGTCCTCAACACCAGTTCTGTATTCCATTAGATAGTGAAGTCAGTAACAATCCTGGGCTACCTTCGAGAGACCTACTCGTCGATTGGTAGAGCACAACTGTCGATCATTGTATGGTCTTCTGTCATCAACGTATGTATGCAATGTTCATCGTCACGATGCCTTATATTGATTAGGATGTAAGTATATCGTTAACGATGCCATCGTGGTATGGCAAGCATGGTTGATCTGGGAGCGTAACGCAAAAATATGCATCCCGTCCTTCCTCTGTCTTGTTGGGACACTAGGTTCATTCATTCCCCGAGACGATCCCTAAACCCGAGCAAACCTCTGCATTACAGTGAGCTACTTGATCGGCACAATCTTGAAGTTTGATGAGGGGAATGCATACCTTGACTATTCTGATCGAGGGCTTCCTTTTTGGCTCCAATCTATGGACAACATTGATAATAGCTTGGCGAGCGTGGTTCGTCTGATCCTTCTACATGTTCCCATTAGATCATCGACGAGTCCCTGCATATACCGTAGGCGGCACAGGCGATTCATCAAGTCCCAGCTGGGAGTAGGGACTGCTAGAATGAATGCCGAGAAGATACTATACCCTCTCACAGAATCGGGGGCAATCTATTGCTTTCTATGGGTGTGTTCGCAGCTCAGATAAGATGCGCTCTAGCTGACATTTCTGGAATGTAGTTGTTTGGCGTTGTGATCTCCTATGGCCTCACAATCGCAGGCTCAACGTCCATATGGCACGCTATTTTTGTTCAACTCATCGTGAGTCCCGAGCATTCAGGTCGTGCTTAGGATTATACCTGATCGTCATTATTGCTAGGCCATGTATCCCTCACTATAATCATCACCGTTCACATCTGCGCCACTCACTCAAACTCGCTGACTCAAATCTCATCCCTCAACTTCGTTGCACCCTCTGACATTCCATCTGAAACCGCAGATTCTGATCGTCGCTCATTTACATCGGGATGAAACCATGTACGATGCCTACCGCCGTCACGCGCACACACACATGGCGTGGGGCACATCATCGACGTGGCCGCCTTCAGTAGCGGCCTCGCTGTCCTCGACAAGGTCGATGAGGTATCATACGATGATACGGGTGCTATTTCTTTGGGCACCCGACTCTCTTTTCCTCCTCCATCTTGTCTCATCGGGTTCTTTCTCATCAGGTTCTTAATATCGTGCTCTGAATGAAAGCATGCAAGCGTTTTGATTGACCCTTCGCTCTGGCGTGTCTCGTGTCAGCTCAGCATTTTACTGACGTTGGCTGTGTCATACGATTTCAGCAGGAAGACTAAGGAATGTACTACGAGGTGCAAGTGAGACCGGGTGAGTCGGCCACAAAGCATTCCCTGACATCGTGCGACATTCGCGGCTTTATGGCATCAATCATCATTCTAAGCTGTAGACCATGTCCACCCTTCATCAGAAAACTCATAACTGGTCCCGGCCAGTCCCAGAGCCCCGATGCTCCCAGATGCTTGGGTCATCTGGGGATATCTGGCTAGATGTTTGTGTATGCCCAGATCTGGACAGATAAGGTCTGTCTAATCGGGCGCTCGCCAAAGGCATCTGGGGGCCCAGGAGCGTTTGCCCAGGTTGGTACAGACACTTCCCAGTTTGCTGATGTTCCCAAAATCAACTGAATGAGTCCGATTTCATCGTCAATTGCTCGAGTGTATAACATGGTTAGTATGCATGTATTGGTGCTTATAGGCTATAGGATTGTATCGAATTTTCTGGCGACATCGAGCAGTGCGAGCACCAGGAACGCACTTTGCACTAACGTATCCCAGACTGACTCGCAGCACAGCACAACTGGCGTCGTGACAATTGATTGGCGGCCGACTGGTCTATAAACAAATACTTTCCAGATCGCTATGACCTGAAATCACGCAAAGATCATGTTAAACCTAAGTCCTCGAATACTTTCCGTTGCTCTCTTGAGTGAAAGTTTCTTTTGTGGTGCGTCTAGCTTCTCGTCTTCCTAGTTCTGATAACGACAACAACCTAGCTGCTCTCAGGCGCGCTCACTGTCCTCTTCGGGGTCTCAGTGTATGTTGTTTTGTGAGCTATACTTCCTCTCTAAAAGCTAACCCACATCGAACTCAAACACTTGGATGCCGTGTAGGTTTCGGAAAATACGGACAAGAACCACCTATGTCTTGCTGGCGGTGAATATCGTGCTCTACTCCATCTCTGTACTCCATTGGATAGTAAACTCCATGGTCATCCTGGGCGTTGTGTCGATGGGTAGGGCTGCAACGCACATCCTGATTGAAGGGTTGCCCGTTATCAACGTAAGTGTGTCATGTGCATCGTGGCCGTGTCAAATTAATGTCGGGATGAAAGTATGTTCTCTGTGATGCCGTCGTAGTATGGCGAGCTTGGTTGATCTGGGAGTGCAACACCAAAATATGTATTCCTTCCTTCGTCTGTCTTGTTGGGACACTAGGTTCGTCTATTTCCGAAACTTTCCTTGAATCAAAACAAACCTCTACATTACAGCCAGTGCTCTGATAAGTGCAATTAGACAGGATGATGCACCCCTCGCTCTCGCATCGTTGGTCTGGGGCTTTCTCTTGGCTTCTAATCTGTGGTCAACGTCGATAATAGCCTGGCGAGCATGGTTCGTTCAATCGCAATGCTTCTGCAGGTGGCCATGAGATCACTGATGGGTCTCCACATTTACCGTAGGCGGCACAGGCAATTGATTAAAGCCCTGCTGGGAGAAGGGACTGCTAGAACAAATGTGGAGAAAATCCTCGGCCTCCTCATAGAATCAGGGGCAGTATATTGCTTTATATGGGTGCGTTCGTAGTGCATTCGTAGCTCAGTTAAGATGCGCATTTGCTGATACTTTTGGAATGCAGTCGTTGTACATCCTGATTTTCTATGTCCTCAGGTCCGCGGCGTTCATACCAGCCGTTATTCTTGACCAACTTGTTGTGAGTCCTGAGTATCCTGGACGTGCACAAGATCATATCTAATCGTCGTTATCGCTAGGCTATATATCCCCTAACTATAATCATCATCGTTCACATCCGAGCCACTTCCTCAGACTTGCTATCCCAAATCGCATCCTTAGACTTCGTCAAGCCCGATGATATCTCGTCTGGAAATCCAGATTCTACTCATCTCTCAATTATCCCTGGATAAAATCGCGTGCTCTCGTGTGATACCCCGTGGACCTTGCCGAGGACGTTTGCGATTGTAGAACTTGCGGGTTGATTAGCATCGACTGGACAGAAAGCGATTGCGGGCACAATACTAGCATGTTTAATCACACCATCCGTATTATGAAAGGTCATGAAGAGCGAAGCACTCGGGGTACTTTACAGGAGCTTCGTTCATTCCAGTCTCGTCAGATACCAAGTTGAAGGGTCTCTGTTGTGAACATTCGCATCATGCACCTGCCGGGTGTCTGCGTTTCCTAAGAGGCTTTGCGCTGGGCAGAGCCGGCTCGGCAAGGGGTGTTCGCTCTCGAGTCGCCGCACGCGCAGGGCTGCGAATCTGTCGTGTAGCGTGCACGCAGGTATTGGCTTCCAGCCGCTTCTTCTTCTTCATTCGAGGGCCTTCATAGCGCTCATGAAGTCCTGGTCAGGATCAGCTAGCCTGGCGCGGCAAGATGCGTGCATGTCCCGCCTTTTATGCACAACACTTTGCAACAAGGCGGGGACAGGTAGGTAATGTTTGCTGCGAAGCACCGACGCGTCGATGCATCGCGATGGCCCCTCAGTGTGCGCACACTTCCTTTGGTCTGCTCTGATTCAGCTCACGATGCAGACAAACGCCGCGATGTTACCTGCGAGCTTGCTGCCAGCGGATCTCGCACCACACATGAATAACACATGCGAGCACCCAATCGTCCGCGGACGTCGACGCGCAGATGCACCAAGAAGGACGTTGGTCTCGACCCCCGAACCCGCGACCGGCCACCCACCTCGAGAACAACACCGGCGCGCCTGCAAACAGATTCTGATGGAACACGCGAAGGGAGCCCCAGACGACGACGAGTCTAGTTCAGTCGGGCAGCACTCGCATTCATCGCGCGCGGTGTGTATGGAGTAGGGCTGTAGGCTGTAAGGTGTTAGAAGCGCGTAAGTACGTACGCATGTAAATAAGAACTCTGTATGTGCCGAGCAACCACCGGGCCCAGATCTCACGCAGTGAGCGCAGCGGGGTGATGAAGAGTACTTGACGGGGACTTATACGCAGTGCGTCCCCCCGGGATCGGCCGACATGCGACCTCACCTCGGCTGCTCCGAGTGCGTCCTCGCCGTTGCTCTGACCGAAATTTTGAACATCGCAGATGCATGCTCATACTATCGAGGTATTTTTATCTTCCACAATCAAACACTGCACAGGGCTGACGTCACAACAATGCAGTGCGTTGGGAGTGTTGGGCTCTTGCTAGATGCCCTTCTCCGCCGCTGCTATTCCTTGACACAGGTAGACTACCTGCAGCCTCTGCAACATCTTTGCTCGAGTTTCGTGCCCGCAATGTTGTTGTCAAGAACGTCAGGAAACGCGTTTCCGCGCTGCCCCGGAGCATCCAAGACGCGTTGCGACCAGAACGACAGTCAAGGGAGAGACAACGGCGTTGCTCGACCAATAAAATCAATTATGGGGTGTTGACACTGATCTAGCAAGCAGTCTCAAGGTAAAAGTTTGGCCATCTATTTTCTCTGGCCCTCGACCAATGTCGCGTGATCGCCCCGGACAAGCGAGTACAACGATGCTTCATATGACACTCACGATTCACCGTTCACCGCTTCAGAAACCGAATCGTATGCCTGCACCCGCTCTTCTCCTCAGGAATAATTACCCTTGTTCCGCCAACCGTACCTGGTCCTCATTCCCCCGGATGATCAAGGCTCACACGGCGTGGCAAAGAACCCAAGCTTCGGCATGGGCCGACAGGGAAGAAGGCCCTTGCCTTTGAACACTTCAATGACAGAACAGCCAGGCCTCAAGTTCGAGGTGGGTCCCGGTGGGTCCCAGAGAAAAGCTCAAAGGGGTCCATCGTCGATCATCCCAATTCCGCTCTGAGTCCAATGCACGGTCGATCGTAGGTCCAGGTGCGCAGACAAACGGAACAGACGCGCGACGGCGGCTTTTTTGGTGTGCGAGGGACCAAATCGATCGCCCTGGGAGGTCGTTTCAGGCCACCTCGCCTTGGGAAACGAAGCGGTTCCTCCCAATCTGGACATCTCCGACCGACGAAGCAAATATCTGACTCTCAAGTCCGCAGTGCGACTTATGTGGCGCACCCTCTTTCCCTCCGTCGTCTTGTTCCGTCGAGTTCTCTAGTATGATGGACATCTGGGTCAGGCACCTAACTGTAATCTACGTGTCCCAAGAAGCCTTGCGTTGGGCAGAGCCGTGAGTGGGGCTCGGCAAACGATGATAGCTCTCAGGAGTGCTACGAGACTGTCGCGAAACGTGCACGCAGGTGCATACATGGCTCGCACCCGCTTCTCGTTCTTTATTCGAGAGCCTTCGTAGCGCTCAGGAAGTCGTGGTCAGGAGCAGACCAGGGAACGGCAAGGTGCGCACGTCCATTCCAGGTTTCTCTCCCCCTGTCTTTGGGCTCTGTGTGCTCTCCCACCGCTCACAGCGCGTTGCAGCACGGCGCTGGTCGCGGGACACGTCAACAAGAGCGCCGATGCGGAGGAGCCCCGCCACGCCGACGCACTGGTTCGGCGACCGCTCGGTGCGCACCTGCGCTTCCTCCCTCCGTCCGATTGGCCTGCGCAACTCTGATGACCTCCGATGATCCAGCTCGTAATGCAGAAGAACGCCATCGCCCACGCCGTTGCCCGCTTCGCTTTCTATAACGAGCTGCTGCCCGCAAATTTTCCGCCGCGCACGGGAAAAACACATGCGAGCACCCCATCGTTCGTGGACGCCGCCGACGCACGTCGCACAGATGCACCGCCAAGGACGCGCGCTAGCCCGCTAGTCTCGACCCCGAATCCTCAACCGGCCACCGTCCACGTTCCTCAGAAGACACACGACGCCGCAACGCACGCGTCACCGGTGTCCCGCGCGACGATAAGCCAGCCAGCGGGCGCCCGAGCCAACACGGCGTCATCGACGCCTCCGCAAGTTCGTTCGCCGGTCCCCCACCCCTCCAAAACAGGAACACCGCCGACCCGCCTGCAGACGCGTTCTGATGGAACTCGCGAAGGGAACTTCAGACGACGAGCCCGGTCCGGTCGAGTCCAGTCGAGCAGCGCTGCGTTCTATTCCACACGGTACGTAGGCAGTATTTAGGGCCGTGGCTGTAAGTCTATAAAAGCGTGTAAGTACGTACGTACGTTCGTATGTATGTATATATAAGAAATGTAAGTATGTGCCGAACAATTACTGGGCCCAGATCGCGCGCAGCGGGACGATAATAACGACGCAGCCCGCCGATCCCCGTCCGTCCGTACCGCCCGTCTATACAGTACAGGCACCAACTCAAACCCACCCGAATCGAATGAACAAAGGAACGAACGAACGAAGCCGAAGGAACCCCAGATCGCGAACGCCGCACGGACACGGAAGTACAGAAGTGGGCAGTAATATAGAACGCGGCAGCCCTCAGGCCTCATGCATAGAGTCCAAAAGCGGGTTTGGGAAAGGACGCGCGCGCGCGGACGGAGACGGAAATGGCAACGCGGCAGACACGCTCAGCGTCGGCTGCGAGGGTCGAGACAGACAGACGGAGACAGACAGACAGGCAGGCAGATGGACAGCGTGGCGCGCAGAAGGGCCGATGAGACTGAACAGAGCGGGGCGGGGTAGTACTGTACGTGGATTCGTAGATAGATAGCAGCACGCGAAAGAAGAAAAAGTGAGAGGACAGAGACGAGTAGAGATGGGGGAAAAACAGGAGCAGAAACAGATCTGAGATGAGATGAGGAACGTAGAGTTGAGATGGATGTATATGTATATGTCTATGTCGTTGCACTTCTATGTCGTTGGAGAAAGAGAAAAAAGGAGACGCAACAAAACGAAACAATACGAAACGGAACGGGGAACAGAGAAACGAAAAAAACGCAGGAGCGAAATAATTAGACGAAAACGGGGGGAAAGGAAAAGAAGAAGCCCCGAGCGCAGCGCAGCGCATACACCGCGCGCCTACGCCCTCGCGTCCATCCTCGTCGCCGCCTCGACCTCGCTAAACCCAGGCAACGCCACCTTCGCCCCCACCTCCTCCCCACGGGCCACCCCCGCCTCCTCCCGCACCGCCGCCGCCGCCTCCACCTCCTCCGCCTTCCCCACCCCCAGCCCCGCAGGACCGTCCCCAGGCGACGCGATCCTCAGCGGCGCGAGCTTAATCGGAGGCGACCCCGCGCGGCTCGCAGGCACCGACGCGCTCGCGTACACCGCGCCCCGCAGCGGCGTCGCCGCGCCCGAGTGCGGCTGCGACAGCGGCCACGCGCGCCCCGCCGGCGGACTCGCCGACGTGGCACTCCCGGTCCGGACGGCCCTTTCTCCACCGCCGCCGCCTTGAGCGTGCGCGTGCGCGTACGCGTCGCGCGGCGGCTGCGGGTGGATCGGCGTCATCCCAAACGCGAGCCGGACCGAGTGCGCGAGGTGGTGATGCGGGTGCGCCTGCGGGTGCGGCGGCTTCCCGACCCCGACCGCGCCCGCACCGCCGCCATGGTGTTGCTGCGCCCACAGCGGCGGCGACGACGGGCGCGAGCTCGCGCCGCTGAGCGAGCCGAGCACGCCGCCCCCGTTGGCGTACCGCGCGGACGAGGAGGCAGAGGACGAGGCGGCGAGCGAGTGCGCGACGGAGCCGGGGCTGCTGCCGCTGCTGCTCGGCCCGCTCGAGAGCTGCGGCGTCGGCGTGGACGTCGCGGCGCCGTGCGTGTGCGTCGACATGTGTGTGTGCGTCGACATGTGCGTGTGTTGAGCGTGGGCGTGTGCAGGCGCGCGGCCCTGCTGCGCGTGCGGGTACGCGTGGAGCCCGCGCTGGTGGGAGAACGCCGGCTGGTACGCGGGCGCGCTGCACGCTCGATCAGCACACGCGCATACACATAGCGGGGTGAAGCGACACGCACCTATACGGCTCGTAGTACCCCGCCTCCTCCGCGGCGCCCGAGTTCCGCCTCTTCATCGGCCGCCCAAACTCGCCCCCGATCCCGGGCGGGCTCTCCGGCACCCCGCCGCGCCCCGCGCCGCGCACGTCCGACAGCGCACGGCGCTGCCCAAACTCCTCGTCCCGCTCCCGATCGCGATCATACCCGTACGCAGACGCACCCCCGTACCCGTACTCGCGCCCGTACTCGCGCCCGTATTCGCGCTCCCGCATGCCGGGCGGCGGCAGCGCCATCGGCGACGGCGCGCGCGACGGCACCGCCGAGTGTATATGCAGCCCGCCGAGCGCGAGCGCATCCGCGTACCCTGCCGCCCCCGCCCCCGCCCCTGCCGTCATCGCGAACGGCGACGCAAACGGCGACGTAGACGCCGAAGCCGACGCATGGCCAGGCGCGCGGGGCCCGTACGCGCCGTACGCCGCCGCGCGCGCGTGTGCGGCGGCGGCGGCGGTGGCGGGGTGCAGCGGCAGGTCCGAGTCCGTGCTGCGCGGCGACGGCGAGCCGTCCACGTCCGGCTCCCCCGCCCCTCCGAAACCCATACCCACGCCGTGCCGATGCGGCTGCTGGTGCTGCTGGTGCTGCTGGTGCTGGTGCTGCTGATGGAGATGGTGGAGATAGTGCGGCCCCGCGGGCCCCGCGGCGAGCGGCGTGAACGCGGGATACGGCTGCGCGCGCGCGCCGTGGGAGTGCCGGCGGACGCGCGAGGCTGCCGCCGCTGTTGTGTTCGCTGTTGCTGTTGCTGTTGCTGTTGCTGCGGCGGAGGCGTCGACGAGGTGCCCCGCGCCGTGCGCGTGCGGGTACCACGCTGCGCCCGCCGAGCGCCGGCGAGCGCGGCGCGCGAGGAGCGCGTCCTGGTCGGCGGCGGTGGCGGCGGCGGCGGCGGCGGTTGGGTGGTCGTGGTCGCGGTCGCGGTCGACATCGTGGTCGCGGCTGGGCTCGAGTCCCGCCTCCTCGTCGTCCATGTCGATATCGGCATCCATATCATCCACCTCCATCATCCCCTCCCGCTCTCCCTCTCCCTCCCCCTCGCCCTCATCCTCGTCCTCGCCCTCGTCCTCGCCCGCGCCTTCTCCGTACCCATACCCATACCCTCCCACGCCAGCGGCGGCGCAGCACGGCTGGTCGCACCGCTCGCGCACGACGCGGCGCGGGCCAAGCACAGGCGACGCGCCCGCGCTCTTCGACAAGCGGCCGTGGCTCGCGAGCACGCGCGCATGGCGCGCCTCCTGCTCGCCGCACTCCGCCCCCATCCCCATCGCGATCCCCATCCCCATCCCGACCCCGACCCCACTCGCCGCGGCGGACCCAGCGCCCACGCCCACGCCCACGCCGGCGGCCTGCGCCTCTGCGGCAACGCGCGCGAGCACGGCCTCGTGCCGCGCAGCGTACGCCGCGCGCCTCCGCGCCTCTGCGCGCTCGAGCTCGTGGAGCTCGGTCGTGGCGATGCTGGAGAGCGCGGAGAAGGGCGTCGCGTGGTCGATCGCGTGCTGCTGCTGCTGCTGCTGCTGCTGCGGGTATGGGTGTTGTGGGTGGGCAAAGGCCGCGCGGGCGCGGGCGTGGGCGGGCGGGACGAAGGGGCCTGGGGCGGTGGTGGCGGTGGTGGGGGTGGGGGTGAAGGTGGGGAGGTGCGGGTAGGACGCGGAGTGTGGGTGTGCGTGCGTGCGGGGGTGCTGTGCGCGGGAATATTGGTGCGCGTGCGCGTGCGCGAGTTGATGGGCGTGCTGCTGTGCGAGCTGATGTGCGTGCTGTGCGTGTGCGTGTTGATGCGCGGGCGCGAGGGCGGCGAACGCCGTCGGGCGGGCGTAAGACTCGGACTGCGGGCGGTGCGCGCGTGAGCGCCGCCAGGAGGGGGGGGAAAAGAGAGCGACGGGGGACGCACCTCGTCGTCGCTGTTCGCGCGACTGCGCGCCTTCTTCTTCACGACGCGCTCCCCCGCGCGCGCGTCGCCGTCCCACGCCTCCGCCGCTGCCGCCGCCGCCGCTGCTGCCCCACTCCCGCCCGCGTGCGCATGCCCACTCCCGCCTGCGTTCCCGTGTGCGTGAGGAGCGGCGGCTGCAGCGGCTGCGACGGAGGCGGCAGAGGCGGAGGGGCGGTCGCGGTCGCGGTCGCGGTCCGAGTTGTGTATGCGCGAGTGGCGCGTGAGCTCGTCCGAGCGCGAGAAGCGCTTCTCGCAGGCTGCAAAGGTGCACACGAAGGGTTTTTCGCCCGTGTGCGTGCGGATGTGGCGGGTCTGCGGGGCGCGCGAGCGTGCGTGCGTGCGTGCGCGCGTGCGTGCGGAAGGAGGGAGAAAAGGGGCGTTGCGCGTGAGTACGGTGACGACGAGGGGCCAGGAGGGGCGGGGAGGAGGGGCGGGTGGACAGACCTGGTGCTCGAGCCTGCTAAAGGCGCGGCCGCACAGCGGGTAGGGACACTTGTAAGGCCGCGGGATCGTCTTCTCCTGTACATGCGGCTGAGGCTGGGGCTGGGGCTGGGGCTGGGGTTGGGCTGTCGACCGATGGACAGCTTGCACTTCCTGCTGATGTGGCGGCGGCGGCGGCGGCGGCGGCGGCAGTGGCGACGGTGGTATGGTGATGGTTGCGGTGGCGGTGGTGGTTGAGGTGGTGGTGGTGGTGTCCATGGCGTGTGGAAAGGTGACGTCGAAGCGGGGTACGGCGTTTATGTACGTACGTAGTCTGCTGTGAGAAGGGCAGGGCAGGGCAGGGCAGGGCAGGGCGAGGCGCGGCGCGGCGAGAAGGCCGGTCAGCCGGGAGTAATAGCGCGGGGAGAGAAGAGAGAGAGAAGGGAAGGGAAGAGAAGGGAAGAAGCGGGGGCGCGCGGGTGGGGGAGGGATTGGGAAGGGGAAGCGGAAGGGGAAGCGGAAGGGGGAGAGGGGAGGTGGACGTACGCGGGGACGGATGGAGAAACCGGTGGTTGATGGGGAGCGCCTAGAGCGTGGCCCTGCGCGCCGTGCGGAGACGGATGATGTGAGGGCGAGGGCGAGGGCGAGGGCGGGGCTGGGCTGGGCGGGGCTCGACGAGGGCGGGGCCAGCGAGGCAGAGATGGGGAAGAGGGAGGAGGGGGGAGAGGGGAATGCTACGCAGTCGGTCGTGTGGTGGCAGAGGGCAGCTGCGGGGGCGTCGAAACCTCGGGGTCAGGGCGACGGCGACGGCGACGGCGACGGCGAGGGGCGTGTTGGGGTGCTGGGGTGTTTCAGGCGCAGAGGCAGGGCGTGGGGGTGGCGAGGCAAGGCGAGGCGAGGCGAGGACGCGGGGCAGAAGCGCGGGGGCTGAGGAAACGTGGGCGTGGGCGCCAGTCGAGGCGAGCGTGAGTCGCGGTGGCGATGCGCGCGAGGATGGGGATGCCGTGGGACGAAGGTCTGGCTGCGTCGAGGTCACGCTCGCCGTTATCAAAGAGGAATCGGGGTGCTGTGTCCGACGACGACGGTGGTGGTGGTGGTGGTGGTGGAGAGGTGGATTGGAGAGCACGAACGATGTGCGAGATTAAGATACAAAAAAAAGCACGAGCACGGGCAAAAAAACACAACCGAAAATCGACGTCTCCTCCGCGGATAAACATATCCCTCCTACGCTCCATTCCCTCCCACCAGATCCCAGCCCCGTCCCGCTCCCAGCTCCAACCAGCCCCAACCGCCCCTCTCGCCCGCCCTCGCCGCCTCCCCACCACCGTCACCGTCACCGTCACCGTCACCGACCTCCCGCCGCTCCCGCGCCACCTGCCCGCCCCTCGCACGATCCCCGGACACCGCGCCCCGCATGTGATATTCACGCCCCCGCGCCCAGATTCCATCCCCGATTGGCCCTCCGAAGCCCGCGTCCGCCAGGCACACGCCCTCGGCACGCCCCGCCGCCCGCCCCCACCCTCTTCCCCCCGCCAGCCGCCAGCCGCCAGCCGCAGTGCCCTTCCCCCGCCCCTGGGGTCTCGCGCCCCTTTCTTATCTCCCTCGGCTCTCGGTCCGCCACCGACCACCGTGCGCGCGCGTGCGCTCGGGGCCCCTCGCTGGTGATCTGATCTGGGGTCTCGACGTCGTCCAAGGCCCGCGACTCGCGGTGATCGTCGCCTGTCGTCGCACACACGTCACTGCCTGAATCCTCGATCCACAGCATCAAATCTCATTCCAGCCGCAGTACCCCCGTCGCACCCGACTCGTCCTCCTCCTCCTCCGTTCATCGACGCTCTGGCGCTCCGTCCGACGACCCAAGTGCGCGTGCTGTTACGGGCTAGCACAGCGGGCTAGCATACCCTGTCAGGCTCGCATATCACGCTCCGCGCGCACCCGCAGAGTCCCCGCCCCGCTGCATCGCGTCGTCCCTCGCTATAGAGCTACCATAGACCACCAGCCGCTCGCACGTGATTATGGGGGTCGGCGCGAGGACTGAGCTGACCCACCGATTGGGGCTGACCAGGGCTGGCGAGTGGCTGGCGGCTACGCAATGGCCGACGCGCGCGAGGATCGCCCGAGTCCGGCCTCTCCTCTCCACCGTCTCCACCTGTCAGTCTCCGCCCTTCTCCAGGCGGTTCCCCACACTTTTCCCCCAGACGCGCCTCGCCTGGGCTCTCGGCCCTCGGCCCTCGCGGCGTCTCGTCTCGTCTCGTCTCGTCTCGTCTCGTCGGGGCCACGAACGAACGACGGACCCGACGGCGCACTTACCAGCTGCTTCGCGCGGTCTCGGACTCGGACTCGGACTCGAACTCGGACTCGGATTCGGCGCTGCTGCAGGCCACGAGGACGGTGCAACTTCAAAAACGGGACCGTCGACGCTGCGTCGATCGTACGTACGTACAGCCGCTTGCTGCCTCGCGGAGCGCCCTCTGCCTGTCTGTCCATCCGTCCGTCTGTCTGTCTACATCAACGTCGACATAACCATGATCCTCCAGCCCGCGCCGTACGTGCGTAGCCTGGCGTGCGCGCGTGAAGGCGCGGGCGCAGGACGGGGATGTGCGGGGTCAACTGCTGTGGCGATCCGTGGCGCTGCGTGGCCCCCTGGGGCGCCGCGCCGCGCCCCGCCGCGTTCGACGGCGCGGATCGACGGCGCGATGTGGGGCTTGGGTCTCGTCTGGGGCGCGACGGGGCGCGACGGGGCGCGATGCCTTGCCCCCGGCGAGGTCGAGCGCGCGCGACTTATCGGCGCATTGACGACGCGCGCGCGCGCTCGCTTGCGGGATCGGATCGTGGGCCTCCGCATATGTCCACCAGACGCCGCCCGCGCGCACGCACGCGTGCGGAGTGCAGAGTGCTGCAGGGACCCCGTCGCGTCCGCGGTGCGGGGTGGTTGCGGGGTAAGAACCGCGAAGATCGCCGTGCGGGGGCGCGTGTGCGGGGCAGGGCAGGGCAGGCTGCGAGATGCGGGCACGCGAGGGCACGCCGCGCAGACGACAGGCGAGCGCGGGCCGTGTGCTCCGTGCGCGGACCGGGGCGCGTGCGGGGCGGCGCGTGCGTTGGATCCAGCGCGAGCGGCCGTTCTGCTGCGAGTTGTGGATATCGGGCTGGTGTCGGCTCGTCGAGCGCGGGTGCTAGCTTGCGTGCTTGCTTGCCGGTCGACCGGCCGTGCATGCCGAGCGCCGATCCGCCGTTCGCAGGGGTTGCGGGGCGTGCATGCTATACGGGGAGTAAGTATCGTGTCTGCGACCAGGCTTCATAGCGGGACAGCCAGCCGGCGCTTCCCTGTCTGCTCGTCCGCGCGGCCAGCCTCATGCCCTTTGCCAACGGGCACGCGGAGGATGTGCGCCTCGCGGCCGTTCGGGGCCAGCAACGCCATGCGGTGTGCTCGCACGCACGGGACTCGACTCGACTCGACTCGGCGCGTTCGGTGCACAGAGGCCCATGTACGCCGCGGCCGCCTCCAATACCCACAGGCCGCGCGTTGCTGCAGCGATAAGCATACACTGCCGTCAACGGCGGCCTTCGCTCGTCGCCGTGCCTGGTTGCTGGCCGCCAGCGAGCACGGACGTAACGTGTGGATTTGCGCGCACCCCCCTCCCCGCACCCACTCCTTTTCGCACGTTCCAGACGCCTGCCACATGTTTATCGTGGTCCTGCGGGGTCCCCGGCCGCACCTCCCCTTCTCCTCCCTCTTTGTGCTTCGGCGTCTTCTCCCCCCCCCCCCCTCGATGCTTCCCCGGTAGGCCGTGCACGCGCGCACCTGCAGGCATCTGCCCGCGTTGATCCACGTTTGGCCCACGGCAACCCAAAACCCAAACCCCAATGCGCGCAGGGACGGCGCACGCCCCTCGCCGGCGGCGCCACGTCTTCTGCATCCCCTTTTGGCCGCGGATGCGATCTCGGACTGCTGCTGCGCCCCCTGCGAGCCCCTACGCCTGGCACGCGGACGTCGCCCGCGGATACGCCGAGGTTTTCGTTTTTTTATCGACGTGGACCCCTCGGTGCGTAACGAGACGTCGGTGCAGCGGGGAGATACAGTATAGGTGGGTATCTCTCTGTGGTGCGCGCGGCGTCGTCGTGGTCGAATCGGGTGGTTACGCTCGGCGCCGCTCGGGCGCCGCTGTCGCCTTGATCGTGCATATGCGTATCGCTGGCACTGAAGCGGCGGTATGGGGGCGTCGATGTCTGGAGAAATGGCGGCGAAAGCCAGGTGCGGCCGTGCTGCGCTGGCTCACAGCAGCCTCTCTGCGGCCCAACAGGTACCCCTCACTGCCGGCACACGCACACACGGAGGGTTCTGGGACCTCCTTGAATTGGCGGCGGTACGGGGTTCGCTCGCGGGAAATACGTGAATGGAGGAGTTGCTGTCGCTCAGCGAGTTTTGCTCGTTATCATCCCGCTGCGCTCGCTGCGTGCGATCTGGGCCCAGTGGTGGTTCGGTGTGTGTATACGGTCATAGTTGGTTGTGCAACTTACGTACCGCGCGGAATGGGGTGCGGGTGCTGCTCGACTGGATTGGACTGGACTGGACTGGACTCGCCGTCGTCGTCGTCTGGGGCTCTTTTCGCGTGTTCCATCAGAGCTCGTGTGCGATAAAAGATGTGTCGACGGCGACTCGTCGGATCCCGCTGGCTGGCTTAGCGCGCGGGACATGTGTTTTGAGAGCGTGGGCGGGGGGCGAGAGGGCGTTCGGGGGTCGAGACCGTGGTCGTTGGCGGTGTACTCGCGCATCGACGACGTCCGCGGACGATTGCGCGCTTGCATGTGTTTTTTTTTGTTCGTGAGAATCGCTGGCCGCAAGTTCGCGCGTAGCGGGTAACGATCGCGGCGTTTGTCTGCATCGTGAGCTGAATCGCGGTCGCGCATGCCGCGCGGACGGGCGAGAGGAGGTGTGCGCGCAGCGAGGGGCAGCGCCGATGCATTGACGCGTTGGTGCTTCGCACTCGCAGGAAATATTACCTTGCCTGTCCCCGCCTCGCTGCAAAGCGCTGTGCGTCAGAGGCGAGCAAACAGGGCTTAGAGGCGGGGGACGGAAGTGACGCTGGCACGGACGTGTGCGGACCTTGCCGTGCGCTGGTGGGCTCCTGGCCGGGACATCGTGGGCGCTGCGAAGGCCATCGAATACAGAACGAGAAGCGGCTGCGAGCCGTGCGTGCACCTGCGTGCACGCTTCACGACAGATTCGCAGCCCTGCGCGCGCGGCGACTCGAGAGTGAACATCCCTCGCCGAGCCGGCTCTGCCTACCACAAAGCCTCTTAGGACACGTACCCGGCGGGTGCATGGTGCGAATGTTCGCAGCGGAGGCCGTTCATATTGGTATCTGACGAGGCCGATACGGACGAAGCTCCTGCGGTACACGATTGAGCGCATGACTCCACGTACACTCTGTCACAATTTTTGTATCCGAACCAGCTGGCATTGTGTCCACAACGAGGATGTGTGGTTTCGTCCGGGGATTATTGAGTGACGAGCGGGATCTAGACTTTCAGATGAGATGTCACGCGGCGTGACGAAGTTGAGGTATGAGATCTGCGTCAACGAGTTCGAGAGAGTGGCGCGGATGCGAACGATGATGATTATAGTGAGTGGGTATATAGCCTGGCGATAACGGCGTCAGATATAATCTTGTGCACGACCTGAACGCACGGGAACCGCGACGATTTGGACAAAAACAGCGTCCGATGTAACGGCCGATATGGACGCCGCGGTTGTAAGGCTATTGAGGATCACAAAGCCAAGTGACTGGATCCTAGAGATGTCAGCTAAGGCGCAATTTATCTGAGCTGCGAACACACCAATATGAAGCAATATATTGCCCCCGATTCGATGAGAAGGCAGAGTATTTTCTCGGTATTTTGTTCTGGCGGTCCCTGCTCCCAGCTGGGATTTGATGAATCGCCTGTGTCGCCTGCGGAGATTGCGGAGACCAATGAGTGGTCTCATTGGATCCTGTAGAAGTGATGTGATCAAACAAACCAGGCTCGCCATGCAATAATTGTCGTTGTCCATAGATTGGAACCCAAAAGGAAGCCCCAGCTCAACGAACTCAGCGAGGCAGTCCTCTTCTCTATCTTGAAAATCTCGCTGATCAGGTAACTAACCGTAATGCAGAGGTTTGTTCGCATTTGCGGAAGCCTCGAATATGAATGCACCTGGTGTCCCAACAAGACGGAGGATAGACGGGATCCATATTCTTGTGTTACGCTCCGAGATCAACCACGCTCGCCATATCACGAGGGCATCGCTGAGAGTGTACTTTCATTCTAAATCAATATGACATCGTGGGAGATGGACATGACATACGTACGTTGATGGCAGAAGACGATGCAATAATCAGCAGTTGCGCCCTCCCCATCGAGGACTAGAGCGCTTGAATGTGACCCAGGATCGTTGTCGAGGTTACTATCCAATGGAGTACAGAAGTAGCGTAGAGAACGATGTTCAACGCCAACAAGACGTAGGTGGTTCTTGTCCTAGCTTTTTTGAACCTATACGATATTCAGGCGTATGAGTTCGATGTGTGCTAGATTGTAAGGAGAACTTCTGGCTTACAAAACCACGTATACCGAGACTCCAAATAGGATATTGAGCGCGCCTTGAAGCCAGCTTGGTTGATATCGAATAAAAAAAAATGGGAAGCTCAACTCACCGCAAAAGAAACTTTCACACAGGAGAGCAATGGCAAGCACTCGGGGAGAGCTCCATTCCAGACCAGTCGGCCCCCACACCTCGTCACGCGCTGTGGTACCGTTCAGTCTAAGACTGAATGGATAGCATGATGCGGTGAAGTGCTTGCATCATGCTTGCGGTGAGACGTCGCCGAGGAATGTGATGGAGTGCGGCACGGCGCTTGCCTCTGTTTCTGTTCGATGCCTGGTAAGCATAACAATGGGCAGTCGCCGAGCAATCGATGAAAAAATCGGGCTGATTGGAATTAATTTGGGAAAGCTTGAAAGTGAACATGGTCTACAGTTTGGAATGATGGTTCATGCCACGAAGGCGCGAATGTCGGACATCGCTGGTACGACGTCAGAATATACTTTGTGATCGACTTACCTGGTCTCACTTGCACCTCGTAGTATACTCCTTAGTCTTCCTGCTGACATCGTACGACACCGCCAACAGCGGCAGTTTGCTGAGCTGACACAAGATACGCCGGAGAGAAGGTTCAAATAAACTGCTTTGCATGCTTTCATTCATGGCACGATCGTATGAGCCCTATGAGACAAGACAGAAGAGGAAAAGGTGCCCAGAGGACTAGCACCCGTACGACGCCTACCGCCGTTGCACGCGCACGCACGTAAATGGCATGGGGCACGTTGTCGACGCGGGCGCCTCCAGCAGCAGCCTGACTGTCCTCGGCAAGGTCGAGGAGGTATCATAGTAGATTAATACATGGCTTTATCCAGATGTAAACGAGTAACGATTAGGGTCTGCGGTTCCAGACGGGGGCGAGACGAAGTCGATGGATGAGACTTGGGATAGCCAGTTTGAGGAAACGGCTCGGATGTGAACGATGATGATTATAGTGAGAGGATATATAGCCTAGCAATAACAACGATCAGATATGATCTTGCGCACGACCTGGATGCTCGGGACTCACAGCGAGTTGGTCAAGAATAACGGCTGGTATGAACGCACCATTCCTAAGGGCATAGAAAATCAGGAAGTACAGTGACTACATTCCAGAAATATCAGCAAATGCGCATATTATGTGAGCCACGAACGCACTACGAACGCACCCACACAAAGCAATATATCGCCCCCGATTCTATGAGGAGGCTAAGGATTTTCTCCACATTTGTTCTAGCAGTCCCTCCTCCTAGCTGAGTCTTAATGAATTGCCTGTGCCGCCTGCGGCATATGCAGGGACCCCTCAGTGATCTCATGGGCACCTATAGAAGCAATGTGATTGGACGAACCACGCTCGCCAGGCTATTATCGACGTTGTCCACAGATTCGAGCCCAAAAGGAAGCCCAAGACCAGGGATCCAAGAACGAAGGATGTATCATCCTGTGTGATTATAATTATCAGGGTGCTAGCTGTTATGTAGAGGTTTGCTTTTATTTAAGGAAAGTTTCGGAAATAGACGAACCTAGTGTCCCAACAAGACAGACGAAGGAGGGAATACATATTTTGGTGTTACGTTCCCAGATCAACCATGCTCGCCATACTACGACGGCATCACAGAGAACATACTTTCATCCTGACATTAATTTACATTGTGACGATGAACATGACATACGTACGTTGATGACGGGTAACACTTCAAGCATGATGAGCATTGCAACCTTACCCATCGACACAACGCCCAGGATGACCACCGAGTTTAATATCCAATGGAGTACAGAGATGGAGTAGAGCACGATGTTCACCGCCAGCAAGACATAGGTGGTTCTTGTCCGCGCTCTTCGAAACCTATACAACATCCAGGTGTTTGGGTTCGATGCGGGCCAGCTAAAGAGGAAGTATAGCTCACAAAACGACGTATACCGAGACCCTGAATAAAATGGTGAGCGCGCCTGAGAGCCAGCTTGGTTGTTATCGTTATCAGAACGAGGAAGACGGGAAGCTAGACACACCACAAAAGAAGCTTTCGCTCAAGAGAACAACAGGACTTATTCGAGGACTAAGGAATAACATGACTTTTGCGTGATTGCAGGCCACAGCGACCTGGAGGGTGTTTGGTTATAGACCAAGGTGTTTGATTATAGACCAGTCGGGCGCCAAGCCTCGTCACGATGCCCACTGTGCTGTGCTGCAAGTCAGTCCGGGACTGTATTGACATGGATAGGTTAGTGCAAGGTGCGTCCCTGGTGCTTGCGCAGCTAGATGTCGCCAGAGAATCTGATACTGTCCCATGACCTGTAAGCACCAATGCACGCATTGTCATGATATATACCCGATTAATTGACGAGGAAATCGGACTCCTTCAATTCATTCTGGGAAGGATCGGGGGTGGACATGGTCTACAGCTTAGAATGATGGTTTGGGACACGAAGCCGTGACTGTCGGACATCGCTAGTACGACATCATCAAGAAGTCTGTGGCCGACTCACTTGGCCTCTTATCCTGTGATCTGACAAGCAGACCAATTGCTGGCGCCACGGAATGCAAAAAATGTCAACATGGATCTGATGCACTGCTTCGAATGTCAGTGTTATAAATCGGATAGAACAAGAATTAGGATCTCTCAGTAGGAGTGTCGTTCGGAGGATCGGGGAATGACTCACCAACCACGAACTTCAGCACGAAACAGCAGTTCCTCATCATTTGTGGAGTCATATCGGCCATCTGACCGACGCGGCCCTGCACTTGCCATGTTCAGTGATTGCTCTCTTTCCAGGCGAACAGCGAACTTCCGAAATTGACCTCTATCTCATTGCGACCTTCCCAGTCGATGTAAGCGTACATGTCATGGCTCCGTCGAGGCATACAAACCCTCCGTGAACGGGGCAAGCAATCGCGTGCTGTTGTACTTGAGAAGAAAGCGCCGAAGGTATATTTGTAATCACGTTTGACAACGTTTCGGTTTGCGATGCGCGCTATGCCTTTGTGGTAATCTCGGCCACGTTCTGAGTTATTGAAAGACTTGCATAGGTCGTCGAGATGAGCCTTGCGCTGAGACGATATCACCTGGGCATGCGCCAGTCCGAATATGGCTTATGCGCAGTACCTGACAATTAAACTGGCGCCTCAGTGGGTGGTCTCGATCATCAAGGAAAAAGGTGGGCTTACTGATCGCGATGATGCCGCTCATCCTGTTTACCTGCACCTTGGGTATACTCCTTGGGTCTTCCAGCCGCGACATCGTACAACCCAACCATCAATGGCAGACTGCTGAGCAGATACCGGAGCGAAGCTCCGGTGTTCAGTTGATTTAACCGCTTCGCAAGCTTTCGTTGCGAGTACGATAGTAAGAACCCGATGAGACAGGATGGCGGAGAGAAAGAGGGCCGGTGTGCACAGATGTAGCACCCGTGCGGCGTCTACGTACATGACGTAGAAGTCGATGGCTTCATCGTCGGGAGATATCCAGATCGCGAGGAAGCTCGCAAGCCCGCGAGCTTCCCAAGGCGAAGGGGCCTAAAACGGCCTCGCAGGACGATCGATCTGCTCCTTCGCACGCAACGAGCGCCGCCCTCCCGCGTCTGTCCAGGTCCGTCCTGTTTATGCGAACTACGATCGACCATGCCCGGAATCAGAGCGAAATTAAGGCCGTATGTGATCGACGCGGGGGGAAGAGATTGTGTTTTCGAGATTATCCCGGGGCCCCGCCGTAGCCCGCCGTGCCCAACCTCGAATGGAGGGCCTGGCAGGGCCTGGCCATTCTATCATTGAAATGCTCAGATGCGGGGCTGAAAACGTATTGTCTCCGTCGGTCCGAGCGCCGAAGCATGGGATCTTGAGTCGAAAATAGCTGAAAGCCCATGCTGTGCGAGCCATCGTGATCCGGGGCAGCGCTGGGATAGGTAAAGCCAAAGAGATGGAGCAAAAGTAATGAGTTGTCAGATCCTCTAAAGAGTCAGTGGTCTGTCCATATCACACCTTATCCCATCAGTGTCCCGATGCGTGTAAGGAACGAGCCTAGGCAACGTACCGATGATGAGACGGAGCGACTTGGCCTTCGACAGACCCTCACTCATCTCACCCTACCGGTCCACAAGCGAGTGATGATTGGCGGGAAGATAGCTCTTGGCGAAGATGTGATTCGTGATGTTCGGCACATCGAGCTTGACGTGTTGCTTGGCCGCCTGTGCGCGAAGCGTGTACAGGTACACGTAGATGAACCAGAGAGTTGGAGGTCGGTTGGCTACAGACATGTCGTAGTATCCCCGTATATCAGGCAAGCGGACATGGAGTACTGGTGAATCACTCACCATTATCGAGACGCAACGCGGTCTCAATGCTACGCTCGACGTCGATTTTCAACAGCTCCTACACACCATGAGTCGCCTTGACGCTCCTACCGTTGTGTTGATCCCACCAGGTCGTAGACCAATATTTCGCGACGACGAAGCCCTGCTGGAAGATGATCAGGATTCGAAGCAGCCGAGGTGGGTTTATACGTCGGCCCGGCCCGGCTGATCCCGATAGTCCGCTGCGTCATCGGCTAGAAACAATAACTGCTGGGGTTCGACTCGGACTCTAGCCTCTGAACTAGCTGTCTATCATCTATCATCACTGGGCTGGCCATGCCGCCACCTGAGCAGCGATGCACTCAACAAAAAATAGACCTGCCGCTTCTCTGAGCTCTGCGAAAGAAATCCGATTTCGAGAAGGGCAGCTGGGGAAATATTTCGAAAGTGGGTTTGCGTACTCAAGGTAATCTATATTTTCATCAATTCTCCTTTGACCTTTCATCACTTCGCTTCTTCTGATCAGAAAACTAACGGAGCATACCTCCTGCGTGAATTCATTGGCATTTTCCTCGAGGGAAGGAAGATGGCTCGCGAGTGCTGGCGATGGTGAGCTCGATGCTTCATGGACAGCCGCACTGGTCTGGATAAACTTCTGCATTTCATCAGATCGTCGTATTCTCCTCTGGGATATGCACCAGGAGAACATTAAAAACCCTTCCTGCACCCTTCACGGGCATCGGGTGAGGCGCCTGTCTTGAACATAGCTTTAGCGTTTCTCAAGCGCTCAGGCCCAAGATGGAAAAAGACAAATTTCTCACAACTACCCTCTGATTCTGCAGGCCAATATATTCACTCTTGACTTCTCTGCATCAAATCAATATGTCTATTCGTGAGTGGCCATGTCCTCACTTTGCCCGTATACCAATGTTTGAGCTTCGACTTGCATCATCGTCAGTGGCGGGACCGACGACCTTATCATGAAATATGACTTAACACGATGGTCGCCCCAAAATCCAGGAATTGCAGATTCGCAGGTAGAGACCTTCCATCAACATAGGGTGTGTAACCCTGTAATATCAGGATCTGGTCAATTCATTCAGGCGGAAAATGGCAGGACAGCATACGAGCCGTTTCATGTCACCCGTATCAAGATGCGGTATTTCTGAGCGCTAGGCAAGGCCGCTGACGTCCCATCATGGAAATTCGCTAATGCTTGCTGCGCCTCTTATCAGTGAAGATGGAAGCATCATGTTGCACGACGGCAGAGCGGGGTCCGGTTTATCGCAAGCGCAGGCGACCCTGCAGCAAACTACCGAATTTACAGGAGTGCAATACCATCCAAGGATGGAACATATATTTGCCACAAGCGATAACCGGGGAAATGTCTACCTGCGTGACGTCCGTATGGCATTCGGTCCCCTGCGAGCACGAACGAAGCAGGGCATCGTGCAGACGGTCAGTGCCCCTAGCCGTACTACATGCAGCGCCTCCGTATTTTGATGCGTCAGGTTTTCAGTACGCGACTGCATTAACAAGGAAAACCCAGCGGTACAAGCCGAGGTGTCATCCGGAGGCGAGCAGCATGACGTTCGATTCGGAGGGTAAATACCTCGTCCTTATAGTCTCACGGATCCGCAATTGCTCATGTGAATGCGAGGCAAAAAGCTTGCAGTAGCGTTATTAGTGGGTGCAGATACTTGTCCAGGGACCATCTGAACATCTAAATCGGTAGCACCTGTCATCGCTCTAGCATCATCTTCCCACAATCTACTCTATACACGACCCCTTTCCACTCGCGACCTGTAGCGGCCGCAACACGCCAGACGGGCGCCCCGTACCTCCAGGCACTAGAACGCTGTCGAACTCGTGTACAATAAAGGTATGATTCCACTATATCATCACTCAGTATACGGCGCTCAACCTTGATCAGCACGGCTCGTTCGGCGGCCCTGGAAAAGATGGAGACGGATACTTTGCTTTCGGCTCTGATGATTTCCGGGGCTATTTATGGAAGCTACCATCTTCCTCGGCTCTGGAAGAACAAAGACAGTTCGTCGACAAAGACGATTGGGCGACCAACGACTGGCCAGATATTATCGGTGAATACACCCGTACGCGGTTTTTGATTCATCCTGTCCCTTACTTTCAAGGGTTGGAAGCTTTCACAGGCGCAAACTCGGAGGTCAAATACATTCCAGTAGAATTGTCCACTCCACTCTGTCACTTGAATGGTATGTGCCTGCTCAATTCACGGGTCCGGAGGCTAATGCTTCACGAAAATCTCAGGACACAAATCTATTGCCAACACAATCGTCATACATCCCGTGTTTCCCATCATCATGTCCGCAGGGATTGAGCGAGACATCCTCATGCACAGCCCGATCCCATCCTCTCCATTTGGACACGATTTCGCATTGACTCCAACCGACGCCCGCGAGATTCCGGAAGCGTCTATCTACACGAATCGCCGCCTGATGGCCACTCTCATGGACATCGACACACCTTTGCAACCTGGAGAAGATCACGGGGTCGATGAGAATGGTCGTGTCATCGCTTTGTTTGATGAGTGAGTCTCTTTGTGCTTGTGATCGTGACGATATGCCGGAAATTGTGTGCTTTTTTAGGATCATTCGGCAAGAAGGAGAGACGGATGTCTTCAGAGGCTCCGCGTTGTCCGGTTCAGATTCTTCAGATTCAGATCTAGATTCAGGCGGGCAGTCTGATAGTTCTATCGAGCCTTGACGACATTGGGTTGAACGTGAACACCTACCTACCTTCATCTTTTATCCTGAGGGTTGACAACGTTGACTGTTGGAAATAACTCGTACTATCCATTCTAAACTCAAACAGTAGCTTTGAAACAGTAGCCTTGCCTCTCCTGAAAACTGACTTACGCCACGATAGCAATGGTAGGCAAACCTGACGACTATGATGGGAATTTCAAATGCATGGAAAGCGCTTATGAGCAACATATTCTTACATACAATCCGCGGACTATTTCTCTCGTTTCGTACACTGCAAGCAGACCAAATCCTACAGTCTAGATGCTCTTTTCACTACCGTCGCATTTCAAACGTCGTACACCACTCTACCGCCTACCCAAGCATACGGGTAGTTGCGCTGGTAGTAGTTTCGAAGCGAACGTCTCTCGGAGAGACGCGGGATCGTCGCGTACGAGCCACCAATCTGTAATTGGGTTCAATATCGATTACTCTGATGGCGGGAAAAAACCTGCTTACGACAACTTGGTGATGAGTGTCGAAGAAATCCATAGAGTACCTTGGTAAGGTCACGAGTAATCAGCAATGGTATGCAGCCTGAGAGTGCTGACAACTCACCCAGGGTATAGCTTAGAGGGTATAAATCCGTCGTACTTCTCAAACAAGGTCGACGTCCACTCCCAGACACCCCCGTTGTGGCCTCTTCCCTTGTGCCCGACCCCCGTCGTCGCCCTGACATGTGTACTATGATCAGCCACCACGGACGGTCGCACTCAGTACGCAAACCACTTACGGTACCGGATGCCAATTTCTGAATGCCACGTTGCTGCCGCCCACATATCCAGACTCGAACTTGTCGTAGAAAAGACGAAGCTCGGGCTCGGTAGGAAGACGGCCGCCCTTCACACTTGCGTAGGTCGAGAGATTGTTATAGGAAGTGAGCACTGGCCACTGGTACGCGATCTTCAGAGGAATTGGGCCATACAGCGTACGGACCTAGGAGACAGTTGCATGAATGACACTTGAATTCGACTATCAAGAGAGCCTACCATGATCTCGCCGTCCTCCTCCACCCAGCTCTTAGGAAGTTGCACTTGGTCTCTACCACCGCTCTTCCAGAACTCGTAGAAATCACCGTTCGTCACAGGCCTCCATTCAATCTTGAATTCTCCGACGTCGACGGTGCGCTTGGGATTCTCGTTGTCCCAGCCGAACTCGTGGTCTTTGACGTCTATGTCTTTACCAGGCTCATCGTCCTCCATCTCGTTATCGTCATGACCGATGATCGTTGTGTCAGGTCCTAGAGTGACCGTCGGAGTGCTAGGCATGGGGGAGGATTCCCATGTTCCCTGGAGGGAAGACCAAGGAGGTGGGGTGAATCCAGATGGTGGAATCGTGCCCGTTCCAGCGCGTTGAAGAAGCATGTAGAGCAGGGTCTGAGAAGCGTATATCAGAACGGTTCAATGAGGAGAGGAAAGTAGAGCGTACTTCGGCATGGAAGCCTTCGTGTTCAAGCGTCATGAAAAGGACACGAGCCATCTTTCGTGTCAGAGTCTTCTGGCCAGACTCCAACTCCTGGTAAAGGGTTTGTAGCCTTTGTCGCACGCGGACCTGGAACTCGAGGATGCTGGGCAAGGAAGGCCAATCGTCGTCCTTCGTCGGAACTTCGGAGTGTGGCTACGCCAACACATTACTTCATCAATGAATGACACCAGGAAGAGAAGTGCGAGCGTACATGACACTGGGTGGGATCATCCACGTTGGGATCGATGCCTCGCTATCATTACCAGAAAGATCAGCGGCATAAAATCAAAGGCAGGACAACCCATACTTACTTCAAATATATACTGAACAATGAACATAGGTGAGTGAATTTTCGTTCGCCGTGTGAAAGGAGGACTAGATACCTTGAATGCCTCCGGCTCCGTGTGCGGCTCCCCGAGAAGTCTGGAAAGGTGGATATCCAAGAAAGTAGGGATATGCCCGCAGTAGAAAAGGCAAATATGCCTCAAGTCGATCGGCTTCTCGAACATCATTGAGTCGGGTATCATCTTAAGGGTTATGAAGTCCCAAGCAGCCCACATATCCTGGAAGTCCTTAAATGATGGCACACCGAAAGGCGTGCTCAAAAGCTGAGACGTTGGCTTGTTGATGAGTGGAAAGGAGAAGGGTGGACGTTCAAGTAGCCAAAGGGAATAGCCGGTCGACTGGTCGACCCAACGCTGAATCGGGCGTAGATTGGCGTCGGTGAACAGCGTATGCGTGTCCTCCTCTGAATACTGCAGGATCGATGTCGTTAACAGTTGCACCGTCTCAGCATAAGATTGAGTATCGTACTTTCTGAGAAACCTCCACGTTGACAAGCTCGTCCGCAAGGAAGGATAATGTCTGCTTCGTTGTAGGAATCTCGATCGTCTGAAAATGTTTTGATCGATAGTAGGCCTCATGCCGACCTAGAAAATATACACTTCAACATCTTACAGTCATCAGCAAAACAAACATAATATAGACGTACGTTCCTGTTCGTTATACTTGCCTACATACTCCCACTTATCCTCGTCAAAAAGATTTTCATCGCCGAGAGCCCTGCCAGCAGCTTTCAAGCCATTGAAGATGAACTCCTTCGTAAGCCCCTTTCCGTCATCGTAAGCCCTTTCGATCTTCTCTTTGTTGTCCCCATGATCGAGGCCTAGGAGAAGAGTATCGCCCGATCCAGACCTTAAAGGAAGACCCCTTAAGAATTCAGCATCTGCACCACGATCAAAGTTGCCGAGAGATGAGCCGAGGAAGAGAAGGTTAAGTGGGGAGTGCGCAGACGGATCAGGGGTCGAGAGCGCGGTATCGATGGAATCAGGGTCAGTATTGGTAGTGTGCGTGTTCGAAGAGATGCTGTCTTCGCTGGGGGAATGATCCCTAGCATCAGAAGAAAATATAGGCATGTCGCTCCTCGCGCGTGCGGCAGCAACAGATGTGGGCGCAACTGAGACGCCGTCAATGGCGCGCTTGCCCTGAAGACCGCCTTCTTCTATGAATTTCAGGCCGCCGTCATATGTTCCCCACATGCCCATAGTATCGACCTTGCCCGTAAGCTTGGGGCCGACAGAGGACTCTGAAAGCTGCTCCAAAGTGCGTTTCAGTTCACGCTCCTCGAGATCGAGCGCATAATATGTAATCGGTGCGGGGGTCATGGCGTGAGGTACTAGGCGAGCAAGAGCTGAGAGAATGTGGGAGGTCTTGCGTAGTGCACTGGAGATTATATGGTGTTAGCGATCCCCAAAAGGCTATCATGAGATAAGATTGGAATGTCATGAGCTCGTGCAGCAGAAGAGCAAAGATTGCGTCCAAAAGTTGCCGGCGCAAACGAGCAAACGAAATCAGGGCTGCATCATGCGTCTGTCCCACCGATTGCTTTAGACAAAGCTCTGATGATTGCCGTAATACAAATGCGAAAGGAGCCGAAGTCTGCCCTGTAGATGTATAGGGGAAATGATAACTCGACTGAATAGTAGTGACTCGCAAAATCGGACGAACGATATCCGAAGCTCACACATTCTAAAGAACTCACCCAGCGCCAAGTTCAAGGACTACCTCCTCAGCACCCACTCTCCCTCCGGCATGAGCGTGCATGACTTGTACAATGTCGTCAGCGCGACTCTTCAATATGTTCTCCTCGGCAGCGAAAAGATAATATTCGTCGGCCTCGGTCGTGATCTTGTCGTAAATTCGGAGACCTCGTTCATCATACAGGAGTAAAGTCGGAAGGGTTTTGTGACCTGCTGGCTTCGAAAGGCCAGTCAAGATGTCCTGCCGGATATCAGTCTCGCCATTTTGGGCTTTGTCATTGACGCGAACGTCTACAATACGGTCGCTGGACAAAGTCATGATGAACAGAGGCGAGAAACGAGGTGAATTGGACTAGCCAGGTCGCCCATTTCCCCTGTTTTATATGGAGTAGATCCGTGAGGGATGACATTAGAAAAAGGGGTGACTAAGATATTTCCTTTCCAAGCGACCATCGCCGAAGCTCTATTATCGATGCTTGTCGGTCGATGGTTCGGCCCGACGCACAGGCAAGAGGTCGCCGCCCATCGCTGACAGGAAGACCGAGCAACATCGACTGGGATTACAAATTACAAAAGAGGATTGCTATCAGAAAATTGCTAATGCAGGGACAAGAGCGATGTCGTCTCGTCGAAGATGTCAGCACCAGGACCCTTAAAAGACACTTACGAACAAGCCTAGCCCGAATGAGGGCGAAAGTGTACCCCGTTCACATCATGCTGGGGTAGGGGGACGCACGAACGTGGCCCATAAACGAAGAGCAATGTACGCACAGACGCCGATGTGTATTTCAATGAGCTAAATAGAGATGTGAGCGCCGTGCATGATGGCATAGCTGTTCATGGGTCAGCTTCCTGGAGCGTAATGTTCCGCATCAGAGAACCGCGTGAGCAAAGAAACAGAATCCATGGACCGCACCTCAGTGCCGTTTGGCATGACTGTAGCCGGGTAAGGCCCGTGCTTCAAGGCCTCATGGCTGGCGAAGGCGAGTCATGAGAACAAGGGTCGTCGGATCCTCCCACAGCATTCTGAACTGCCCATATAGCGTCGGCTCATGGCGGGCATAGAGACAACGTCATTGACACCTCGGCCGTCAAGACAAGAATGAAAGCGAGGCTGAGGTGTTCAGGAAGAAAAGGCATGATAATCATAAAGAAGAATGCCACGATATGAGTAACCCTGGGTCAACTGGAGGTGAGATGTACACGGCACTCGAACGAGAAGAATGTCGTCTCATGCCGAGAAGCAGTGGACGCCAAACGCAACATCGAACATGGGTGGAAAAACAGACTGGAGAGAGATAGCAGTGACTCACAGCGTGAATGCTTTATATCCGTCACCACCGATTGCGCAATCACCGCGCAATTTTGCTCGAGGATCCAGTTCAGCATGAGATTGATTGGGCCATCCTTAATTGGAATACGCGGCTTCCAGTTCGACTGAGCTTGATCAGTTGGCATATGAGGCTTGGATATCTAATATAAACAAGGTGGATAAGATGGATTTTCGGATAAACGAGCCCAGCGTGTGGACTGTCTTCGAAGATGAGAAAAATAATTGCGAGGTTGTGAAGGAGGAGGAGCGGAGCACAAACGGGTGGCGTCGCCTTCGCTGATCTGCGCAACGACTCGCGCTCCCTCTCTTCTGCCATCACCAGCGTTGGGCTCAAACGTCGTTTGGATATGCTCAGCTCTGCGACCTTGTTGACGATCATTGCGAGTTGACTTCTTGACCTCGACCAGAAACACAGACCACCGGTATAAGCACTTCGGCTCGTGCTACTCAGAAGCATCCCAGTTATTATCTGTTCCGTGCAATGAATTGGCAAGCTGCATTTTTTATCTTCCTCATATCCATCTCCCACGCCTTCGCTCAGAACAATACCACTGCGTACGTACTCATTGCAGGCATACAAAACCTTGTGTTCACTGAGATTCCCTTCCATAGGAGCTATGACTCCGATCCCATTCTTCAGTATCGCCCTCACTTCGCCCACTCCCTTCCCGTTCAGATACTTATGACAGGAATTATTCTCACCCTCGTGGTGGTTCTGTTTATGCACCTCATCTTCACAGCACAGTACCATTGGCGCCTTGCCCAGGTCAACTACATCCTTCAGATATCTGCTGTGGTGACCCTCCTCACTTCATTGATCGCGACACTAGTCCTCATCTTCCGGAGTGCAATATCGGAGAGTCAACAGTGGCCGTTTATGCTCAGTTATATCGCTGTGGACATACCGCCCCTGCAAGAGAAAACTAGTAGTTGGACGACAGCGGGGATCGCTGCATGGCTAATGATGAATGCAACGACCTCTGCCCTAATCCAGGTCAGTTTCGGTTCTTTTCCTGTCACAGCTTCGGCTTGAGCTTGCTCTAGATCACACACATTCAATTCCTCACACTGATGTACCCATCTCGCCTCGAAGCAAGGTTAATTTTCATCTTACTAGGTTTGTTGCATATATATATATATATATATTGTTGAATCTGTCCTAATCCTCCTTCCATAAAGGTCCCCTCGCTATTGTTGCCGCTATCATGCAGCTTATACCCGTCGAAAACTCTCCCTCTGTGATTCACATTGCCGATGCAGTCCGCAACGTTTGCAATGCGACTCTCAGTCTTCTGTTCACTGCCTCTTTATTTATCTGGGGAACTCTTGTCAATCGCAAGCAGGCATGGCGCACAGATGGCGGTACAGCAGCTTTCGGCGTCGGGGCCCTAACTCTAGCCGTCATTTCTACGGCGACCACTTTCGTTTTTATTCCTACGAAGGACCAGTATGATTGGATCATGCCTCTTACCTGGTCCGTCATGCTTTGGCAGAGCTTTCTTGGGTGGTGGTGGTGGGTAGGCGCGGGTATGGGAGTTGGTGAGGTGGAAGAGTTGCTTCGGAGGGAAGAGAAGCGGAAGCACAAACGATGGTTGAAGCAGGAAAGGAGGAAGGAACAGAAGGAGCGCGCAAAAGTTCTGTGGAAGGACGTGACTGACAAGCTAACGGGGAAACCCAAACGACGACTATCTATTGAAGAGGATGATTCTAATCGGACCCTTACGGAGCGTACAGAGACAATATCGACGCAAACACAGGCTTCCTCGGCTGTGCCAGCGAACGCGTCGCTCTGGCGTCGTGCTGCATCGTCTTCGTACACAGCCCTGCGCAGAGGCTATCTAGTACTACGCCAAGCTCATATTCATGCGGCACGGAGACAGGCGAAGGAGCGCGCGGAGCGTATCAACGAAGTGTACAGCAACGAGGGTGCGCACGAACTTCCAGATCGCGAGCCAGGCGTGCACGGCTGGGGTCTCGGCAGCTTCGGGATTCGTGAACTCGCAGCGGGGGAAATGATCACAGTGGAAGATAGAGAAGTTTCTACACAACAGGGTAGATCCGATAGCGAGGACGACAGGGAGGCGAAGCAAGAGCCTCAACCAGAGGGAGTTCGCGGTGTACAATCGTCGATGTGGTGGTGGGGTCCTCTGCGACGCTGGAGGTTACAAGACTCGACTGTGTACTGATTTAATTTACTGGTGACTGATTTGATTGTATTCTTGCTCGGTTCATTGACTGGATGGAAACCTCAGACCGCAAATGTAGTCTACGCGGCTTTCCGCAGGAACAGCGAACTTTTATCAGGACTCGAGAGTCAAGTGATATGAGAACACAGGTTCATCTTCGATTCACTCATGACGGCCCGTTGCTCCTTGACGGTCCTACTAACTTAATTTCGTTGCTAAATTCAGACATGAAGACATTGTGCCTGTCATTTTTAGCATCGGGGGTCACCGCTCTCACCTTCACCTTCGCTCCAAAACGATCATGCTCCTTGGACGTCTCATATACCAATGGCTCTCATAACGGCAACTGGCAACTCACGAGACACTCCACATGATCGTATCGTGTTACACCGTCCCACCGGTTTGTCATCGTCTATAAGTATGTATAAGCCCGCACGAAAAAAAGTGTTCACTCGACCATTATGTGGAGCCCCGCAATATTGTCCACTATTCTCGCCCTGATATGCTCTTCTTATGCTTCATTGGATGTGCACTTGGCGATCGGAACGTTTCGTGGTGTGGCAACAGCTAATAACACAGAACGTTGGCTTGGCGTTCCCTTTGTCGAACCACCAGTGGGTGAACTGCGCTTCAAGGCGCCTGTCAGCATATCCAAACCACTCCCAGGCATCCAAAATGCCTCAGTTTTCGGCGATGCATGTCCTCAACCCCCAGACCCCACTCTAGGCGCACCCATAAGTGAAAATTGTCTCCACCTCAATGTGAGGCTACCTGTCATGGCCAAGGTTCGATTTCATTGCTGAGGACGATTTGCCATAGATTTGGCGCCCGTCGAACACCAGCGCTGTTGCCAAACTTCCAGTCTTGTTTTGGATTCATGTATATTTCTGCTTTCGTCCTTTCTTCCGCAGCTAATGATGATCACACTGACATAGGGAGGGTTTTATATGCTAGGGTAATGACTGCTGTTTGGTAGAATTATTTTTTTGGTAATTCCTCTCGTTCTAGCGCGTCCTCCAACCCTGCCTTTGATCCTACTCGTGAGTCTCGGCCTAGACTATTTGCCACAGAAATGACAATCTTTTTATAGGCATTGTCCAACGTAGCGTGACCGCTGGAAAGCCCATCATCTTTGTTTCTACGTCAGTTCCAATACATCAGGCAGCCTGCTGATCTAAACTCCATTTTAACCACATTTGCAGAAATTACCGTTTGAATACATTCGGCTTCGTTCGTTCTTTGTGATATTTATCGATCTGTCACGGTTACTAATCTCCTGGACAATTTCAGCTCGCGAGCAGCAATGTCCCTGGAGCAGATCTCAATGCTGGGCTGCTAGATCAACAGGCCGCTCTGGAATTTGTACAGGAGAATATCGCCCAGTTCGGGGGAGATCCTGCCAAAGTACTCGTTGCATAATTTGTACCTGCGAATGCAAACTTACATAATTTTGTGCAGGTTACGTTGTGGGGACAGGTGAGGAGCCCACGCTTCTCACTGGCAAAATCCTAAAGCGAGATACAGTCTGCTGGCGGCGGGTCTGTGGAAGCGCAACTTCTGTATTCATCTGGCGATCTGTTCCGCGCAGCGATAATGCACTCATCGTCAGGTCCATTGTACGTATCTCCTTTTCTTACTTTTCCCATTCAAGGTTGCCTCATCTCTCTTTTCAAGCAAAACATCTCCGCCTCCTAGCACCTATGACGAACCAGGCAAGGCCTATGCTAATCTCGTCAATGCCACTGGCTGTCCTACTGGCCCGGCATCACTATCTTGTCTGCGCCAACTGCCTTTGGATGTGAGTGTTGAGATAGACGAGTTCCTATTACCTCAGACTAATGGATGTAGACCCTAACGAACGTTAGCAATACGATGATTAGGGCTACCCTGAATAATCAACTATGGAATCCGACCGTAGGGCCGTCTGGGACTTTCGTACCGGAGCTTGCCTCTACACGTATCGCGAGCGGGACTTTCAAGCATATTCCGATCATCGGGGGTTCGAACGTACGCCTTTCATGAGCCGTTACATTACTACATAGCTAATTTCACATTAGCTCAACGACGGTTCCATCTTCAGCACGACTCTGCGTAACCTCAACCTCACTGGGGACGCGCAGGACGATGCGTTCGATAACTTTGTCCTCGGCCAGCTGATCGACTCGTCCCGCGTCACTTCGAGCACCCTTGCGCGGCTGCGCGCTCTCTATCCCGCGAACGACTCATCTCTCGGCGCGCCGTTCAACACCGGCGACTCGCTCTTCGACCGCGGGTCCGCATGGTACGGCGACAACTCGTACCTGTCGCCGCGGCGGAGGCTACTCGAGAAAGCGGCGAGCTTGCAGAATGCCTGGGGCTTTTTCTTCGAGGAGTTTTTTCCCGGCGCTGATCCGAGCCTCGGAGGTACGTTCTGAATGCACAATGTTTTCATTCAACAGTATACTGACGCCGGGCGGCCCAGTGTCCCATGGCTCGGAGCTGAAGCTGCTCTTTGGGCCCGTCCCTGCTGCCGTCGAGGAGGAGTTCGCCAACACGTATCTGGACCTATACCTCAATTTTATTCACGAGCTCAACCCAGGCCGTACGTACCTGTGTCCTTTATTCAGGATCCAGTCTGCGTTCTGATTATATCATTTACAACCAGCTTCATGGTCTAAGTACGAGCCTCAGACAAGGCGGGTGCTGCAGCTAAAGAGGAACAATCTCACCATGATCGCAGATGGTGTGGTATCCTCCACTATTTTCCTCAAAGTAGAGTTCTAACCACTCGCCAATGACTAGATTTTCACAGTGATAGAACTGATTTCCTCAACTCAGACGAAGTTCTGCGCGAATTCATTCGTTGACGAGGACTACGAGCTGTATATCATTCGAGACCTCTACCGAAATCATCTATGCATCTAGCCCTACACGAAACATGGTCGACAACCGATCGTCCCAAAACTGCCGAATGAAACTGAAATCGCTCCTCTGTGTCGTATCCGTGAGAACTCAAGGGCAAAGTCTCTTTCTAGGAAAGGGCGTCAGCGGATCTGTTGCGAGGTAAAGTATCAGGCCAAAACCTGATAAGCCAATTGGGTCAAATGAACTCGTCGAGGGTGATTCGACGAGCTCAGGGCGACAGTCGCAGTCAAGATGTCCCGGTGGTATCGTAAAAATAAGCAGTCGTATCAATACATGATGGACGATCGCTGGCCCTGACAGACGACCCCGAGTATACCAAAACCAAAAAGAAAGCAAACAAGAAAGCAAGAGAAAACCCCAGTGCTTTTATTGATCGGACCTGACCAACTCTACTGCGAGACGCGCTAGCATGTCTTCAGCGCGAGGATTAACAGGAAACTTTATTCCGTCTCCACCACTGAGCACATTGAGGGTAGTGAGCAGACGGTGTGTGTCAGAGCACGCGACATGGACTTACCATTGACCTCCCCATAGCATTCGTGCGGCCCAGCATCGCCAGCTCGCCCGAGCAGGCCCGAAGGTCTGCTCCAAGTTGTTGCGCCATCCTAGATCGTATAGCCGTATCACGCCCCGCGTGTCCTTCACGAGGCGGCGCTGAGCATAAGATAATTCGTGCTCGATCGGTGGGTTAGAAAGCTTCCTGTTTGTATCATCAGAAGGCGGCAGTGGTGGTAGATGACGTAACAGGATGAACGGCGAGATATTCTCGATCGTGGTCTGGTTTGTCCTATAAACTAGCGTGAGCACATACAGGTATGTAGCATAGCCTCAGATGCAAATGCTCACAAGACAAGGTAGATGTGATAACAGAAGAACGAGCCTATCACCATCGTGAAAACAACGCCAGCAAACGCGAGGAAAAGCTCGTTGACAGGCGTCACGGGGTCCTGCACATACGAACCATGTCTGGTCAGCCAGAGACGAAATGATGCGCGACTCTCCTCAACGCACAATGGCTAGTGGATTGCGAAAGGCAAAGCTGAGCCCTTGTATGGATATAGCGGCAATATACACTGACAGGAGCGTTATCGAAAACAAAAAGTGGAGAAACGAGGGATAAGTCCTATGACCCTGCGCGATCTCAGCACGCACTTCGACAGCCGGCGCGGGTGTTCACTCACGATACATTTGCCCCCGATCCAAGGGCAGTGATGATCTATCTCGCAAAAGGATTCTTAATGGAAGGGTGGGCACGGCAGACGATGGTACGGACCCATTTTCAAAACACATCGTCCACACTGTGAACAATGGTGCGTACGCTCGTGCTTTGGGGCCCAACAAACGCGGCACCACTTGCCTGGGGCTGTGTAGTCGTAGTCCGGAGGAGCCATGAGCGCATCCGTCAAGCTCATTCCGCTGTCCTGTTCGTTCTCCTGTTCGATGCTAGGCACCGGCCCAGGATCCCGTGCGACGCAGACGATCAGAGAACAGAACGCGAGAAAGGTGAGCGCGTACGTGACGCATAGATGAAGAGAGAAGAGTAGAGGAGAGTGCAGCGTAAGGAGATGATAGTTGACGAGGACATATAGGAGCGATGGGTGTGGTGCTAGAAGTAGTAGGACCGCGCCTGTGTGATCCATGCTGTGAGAGATATCTCCTGAGAATGGAGAGCATGCGTACAGCAGAGCGGCAGGAAATGATACCAGCGTTTCTTGATTGTTTCATCCTCCTCGTCCTCAGAGCTTCCCAGGACAGGTGAAAACGCGGGTTGCTGGAGCTCCGACATAGACAAGAGGGTGCCCCTAGTACCGCGCATACTGAAAGGACGGGCGTGGTCTGTTAGAAACTGGATAAGAGATGGAAGCAAGTAAGATCATGAACAGAGGGAGTAGTGGCTCGAAGCTGCGGCCAGTTACACTCTCGGCACTGCCTGGCCGCAGTGAGTGTCGGTGAGCTGGGGGCTTGGTCATCCAATTTCGCCCGGGCGCCTGTCTGTCGACGGAGGGTCCGACTGACCTGCCTCTCTTGTTCACGGCCGAGTCGAACCGGTGATTGCGGCATATTTCACATGTTCCAGGGCTCTATATGAACGTCGACGGTCGCTCGGCCAGTTTGCACCGACCATGGCACCGTTCAACCTTGCGACGGCAGTAGTTCCAGACGAGACCCAGCGGGAAGACGGCTCGACGGTTTATCGAGGAAACGCAGACCCGTTGTGGACCATCGTAGCGTGAGTTTCTTGTCCCTACAATCTTGGGATGGAGCCTCACACCGTGGTCCTGGAATCCTGGCGCTCAGAGTTCCGCACGGAGGTACGCATCGCGACTCATGTCACCTCGGGGGTATACTGAGCAACTCCGCCTACAGGATACGTTCTGGGTCTCATAGTAGAAGCATGTCTAAGATACCAATCATCTACTTCCCAGCCTGACCCCGTTCACGTAACGGCTCACTACTTGCGCGCGACATCCGTCGGACCCTTCGAAGTGCGTGTGCGCACCCTTCGCACGGGCAAAGGTTTGGCCAACCTCCTTGCGGACCTCATTCAGGACGTGAGTACCTTTCGTGCGCGCTATACTGCATTCGCATTCAACAACTTACATGATCACTTGTGCAATACAGAACGTGATCAAAGTGACCGCCCACGCCATCTTCGGCAACCTCGACCCTGCGTCCGCGTCGCAAACAGGGCCATCTCTCACTCTGGTTCCACCAGCACCCGGTGCCCGCGTTACACCGTTCGGCATCTACCCCTCCTCTCTCAAACCCAGTACCAAAGAACCACGATGGAACTTCACACCCTACATCCAAGCTGCCCGCGATCGCTCAATCCACGAGCGGCATGCGCGCCTTGCCAAAGCCGGCGAGAGCGACGGCGGCGTCGAAGGGGGCGGGTGGTACACGTTCAGCGACCCAGGAGACGTCCTGACGCCCGCCTCTCTCGCATTCTTCGCCGATCTCTTTCCGGACAAGCTCCCGGTGGCGGCATACCCAGATCTCCCGTCGAGTTGGTTCCCCACCGTCACTATGTCGGTCCAGTTCTGTGCACGGATTCCGCGCGGCTCGGAGAATCATAGCCAGCACACCGTGGGCACGTTCACTTCGGGCAGGTTCATTGATGAGCCGATGGGCAGGCACGATATCTACGTCGAGGTTTGGACAGCGCCCAGCGACCTCGGAGATGGGAAGCAGCCAAAGGAGGGATGGCGAGAGGACCAGCGCTGTCTTGTGGTCGCGCATCAGATGGCGCTGACAGTTCCTATGGAGGTCAATGAGCGGAAGAGAAAGCCTGCGACTCAGGATGCCAAGAGCAAACTGTAACAAAACCCAGCGACTTCGAAATTGAGGCTGACATCCACTGACCTTGGACCTGTCTAAGATCCAATGCTAATGTTCAACTTCTCCACAAAGATCAAAGTAGAACTCACTCTTCGTTATAGATATTCGGGCTCTCCGCATAATGTGTTTGTTGCATCGCACTGCTAGATATCTTGTCAGAGCTTGTCAGGTACAAATACTCATACTTCCCTTCGCGAAGCGTATCGAGCAGCCGTTTGATCAATCTTAGTGTACGACAGGTAGAATTTTATCATACTGTAGCTCTCCGTATATATCACAAAGTCTGAGGTAGAGTCTGTCCGTATTACGGATCCACACGGCCCAACAGGTGCAAACAAGCTTCTGACTGCTTCCCGGCCAAGTGCATGACCTGCGACTGCTGAGTCGCCGCGATGCTTCGAATTTCGAGGGCACCTTTGCGGACCGTCCGCTCCTGCACTTAGAGCCACCTGGACAGCGTTCCAGGCTTCCCATTCTGTTTCGCTCGTCTATTTCACAGGCTTGCACAGTCATAAGACTGCGTTCTCGGGCGATCATGACATGGGGCGCTCATCAGGACAGCCATGCTTTGGATTTAAAGGTGGACCGCGATGTGGTTGACGCGCCGCTTGCGCTCCGTCGCAAACCTGGAACTCGAATGCCTGCGGATCGCACTGAAGGTTCTTTGAATGCGTACAGCGTCTCGTCGGCGATCGCGAGGCGGAGGTCTTGGTCGTCGTGGTTGTTGCTCGGCATTGCTTCATCTCTCTTGACATATGTGCTGCTGTTGCCTCATTCTGCGCCCCAGATCTGGTCACGAAGCCTTGATGCTGCGTTTGATCTCAGCGCGCGCTATTATTCGGCATTGGCTGATGTGAATACAGTTGGAGATGTAGCCCTTGAGCCTCCTCGAGCGTTGTTCTCCTCAAACGGGCGCACAGACCAGGTCCAGTGGGACAACTACAGTTTGGTCTTGCAAGGACAGCGTATTCTCATCTAGTAAGAACGTTTCTCCTCTTCGAGCCGATCCTAATGATGAGTCACAGTTCTGGCGAATTCCACACATACCGCTTACCAGTGCCCTCTCTTTGGCCCGATATTCTGCAGAAGGTCAAAGCCGCCGGTCTGAACGCGATCAGCGTATACCTGCACTGGGGAGCGATCAACCCGGCCCCAGGCGTGATCGACTTCGACGGGTACCGTGCGGTGGAGCCATTGTACGAGGCCGCCAAAGCCGCTGGGATCTGGATCGTTTTGCGCCCTGGGCCATACATCAATGCAGAGACGACTGCGGGCGGCATCGCACATTGGGTCACGAGCGAAGTAGCGGGACCTTTGAGGACGAATGCGACTGACTTCAGGGCGTCGTGGCAAGATTATATACAGGGTGTCATCGAGCAGACTGCGCGGTATCAAATCACGGAGGGCGGGCCTGTTATTGGTGCGCACGTCTGATCATTAAGCTTTCTCTTAAAATAACAACTGATCATTCTTCCAGCGATACAAATTGGTCGGTACTTGTGTTGAAACGGCGGTCTGGGCAGCATTATTTGATGCAGTTGAATTTTAGACAACGAGTATTCTCAGAATGCGATCAGCGGTGCATATTTCTCAGAGCTTGAAGAAGCTTACCACAACTCCTCTATCGTTGTTCCGCTCACCTACAATGATCCCGGCGAACACAAAGGTTTCGTCAATGGGTCGGTGCGTGTCTATGACTGGGCGTCTCCTTCATGTCGCCGAATTTAATGGTATGTTATGAACAGGGCGCCGTCGACATATACGGGTATGTCTATCAGGGTGCATGATCAACACCGAGGGGTAAATCGTATGATACATAGGTTGGACGCATATCCTCAAGGATTTGACTGTTCTCATCCTGATACTTGGAGCGCCGTGACGACCAATTATCATGACTACCATGAAGGTATTCCAGATACGCTTTTCTCCCTCGGAGCAATAGCATTCACACGTTCGTCCAAGGTACCAACCCCAGCCAACCATGGTACTTCCCAGAGGTATCTCACTTCAACCAGCATTTCAGAGACATACTAAGCCTCCGACTAGTTCCAAGGCGGCTCCTTCGATGCTTGGGGACCTACTGCTCCGGGTTACGAAAACTGCAGACAGCTGACTGGGGCTTCCTTCGAATCGGTATTCTATCGCACTCTGTGGGCGTCCAATGCAAAGTTGATGAGTTTCTACATGCTCTACGGGTGCGTCCTATTACCAGTTCTTATTCTTTGAGTTTATTGTGAACGCCTGTTTTTCTTTTGTATAAGCGGCACCTCTTGGGGAGGCATCCCTTTCCCTGGTGTCTACAGTGTGTATTTTTAATTCTTAGTTGACGCTGACGCTAAGCGAATTGACATCTCCTAGCGTCGTACGACTATGGTAGCTCTATAGCGGAGAACCGTGCGCTTACTGACAAGTATACCGAGTTGAAGCTGCAGGGACTATTCTTGCGGAGCTCCCCTGAGTTCTATAAGACAGATTGGATCGGAAACAGTTCTACCGTGGTATCTGTCTCGAACAGTGCAGCATTTGCCGTACTTTTGCGCAATCCCGACACGCGTTCGAGTTATTGGATCGTCAGACAGACAAGCTCGACATCGACGTGAGCTTTTTCTGTTTCGCCTTCGCATTCAAATTGGCATTCAATATTTGATCCCTTTAGTGCCACCATCAACTTCAACATGACCATTGACACCTCTGCTGGAACCCTCCAAATTCCCCAAGTGGTCTCCAGCATCACACTTAGCGGTCGCCAGTCTAAGGTCATCGTTGGCGACTACTCGTTCGGTGCGCACTCATCGTTGCTCTACTCGACTGCATCCATCCTCTTCGCCGGTAAAATCGGATCTCGCGATGTTTTATTCCTGTACGGCGATGCCGACCAAGAGCACGAGGCTTCTCTCGCCACACCCGGACCTGCATCTCTTCGAAGCGACTCGCCTTTCGTTTCATTCACTCCAGCATCTGGCAATCAAAGCGTCGTCAGCTTTTTGCCCGGGATCTCCGGTCTCGTGACCGTTTTTGACACGCCTAGCCAGCTGGTCCTCTACGCGGATACGGTCACCGCAGGGACGTTCTGGGCCCCTGTCCTTGCCAGCACGAACGCACACGCGAATTACTGGCAAATCGGGACCAACTCGACGCTGCTCGTCGGCGGCCCGCATCTCGTGCGGAACGCGTCGCTTTCTGCATCTGGTACTCTTGCTCTCCGCGGCGATCTCAACTCCAGCGTGCGTCTGACGGTCATTGGGCCGCCTGGGGTAAAGAGAGTAACGTGGAACGGAGAGCCCGTCGATCCAGATACGAACGCCGCTGAGCGCTTGACTTCCGTCGGCGGATTCACGGGGCAGCTTGCGCTGAAGAGCGCGGTGCAAGGGATCAAGACGCCCGTGCTAAGGAACTGGAAATTTGCCAATAGTCTACCGGAAGCAGACGTTGGGTTTGACGACTCTGAGTGGACGGTCGCGAATCATACCACGACAAATATCCCTTTCAAGCCGTTCTATGGCGATGGAAGGGTCTTGTATGGATGCGATTATGGATTGTACGCCCAGGTCATTGAAATATTCTATTTGATTTTAATCTTATTTGAGCAGCTGCGAGAACACCGTCCTTTGGCGTGGGCACTTCAATGGAACTGCCGACGTAAAGTCAGCAAATTTATCCATCAACGGTGGAGAAGGTAGATCACAGAGTCCATCCTACTGTCTGATTTACTAACCCACAAGCAATACAGCTTTTGCTGCGAGCGTTTGGCTTAATGACCAGTTCATCGGCACATCGTACGGAAAGTAAGTGTTAGATCAATGGGGGAGTGCTTTCGCTGATAAAATATTTTCGACGTCTAGCTCAACAAATAACCGAAATATCTTGGAAGAAACAGACGATCTGTTTGTCTTCCCGAACGGATCGCTTCTGATCGGTCAGGACAATGTGATTACAATCGTCCAGGATAACATGGGTCTCAATGAAACTGAAAGTAAGTGGACTCATACTTTGACATGGTTTTTGAATCAACCACGACACGACACACATATAGGCAGTCCTGAGACTTCTAGATCACCTCGTGGTGTCCGTGGTTTCAAGCTCAACAACGGCACTTTTGCTGATTGGAAAGTTCAAGGCAAAGTTGGAGGATATACCAAGTATGATCGTGTTCGCAAACGATTTATTCGTCTTGAGACTTATCCTGCCATTCAGCTTCCCAGACAAGACCCGCGGCGTCATGAACGAAGGCGGCCTCTTTGGAGAACGCAAGGGGTGGCACCTTCCGGGCTTCGACACATCGTCTTGGGCCTCTCGCAGTCTCTCTTCTGGTCTACCAAACGACAATGCAGGGGTCGGATTTTTTGTGACGACATTCGATCTGCGCGTACCTGACGGCTTCGATGTGCTCATGTCATTCAACTTCGACTCGACCCCCGCGCCCTACCGTGCGCTTTTGTTCGTCAACGGATGGATGATGGGAAAGTTTGTAGCCAACCTCGGGTACGCGCCCGCAGTCGATATGTGGGTAGGGCCTCTGACTGATCTTCTTCAATGTAGACCTCAATGGAAGTTCCCGGTGCATGAGGGCATCCTGGAGTACCAAGGGACAAAGTAAGAATAATTGCTCATCCCTGATCCTGTTATATTAATGTCGGCGCTTTTCTCAGTACTGTTGCTGTTGCGCTTTGGGCGATGGAGTCCGTTCTGATTTCTCCCCAGTTGAATGTCACTATCGACGCGATGCTCGATGGAGGTGTAGGAAATGTAGTGGCCAACAATCCGCCGTGGACCTCTCGTGGACGGCCGTAATTGTACCTTCGTTCCTGACGTCGATTCGTTCACAGTGAATTCATAACCCGGTATCGTGTCTCCTTACGACGTTACACGCTGCGTTTTGTGTGGCTGTTCCTCTGTTTGCATGGCACACTTTGCTGCTTCTGTGAATCTTTCGCCTTAGAAGATCAACATCCTCGGACTTCTTGATACACAGCGGGGCCATCTTCCGTGTTGGGTCGGCAGTGGGCACTGCCTGGACTGATCGGCTGCGAGAATGGAGATGCATAACCATGTGTGATCTAACCAGACCACAGAAAGGCATGGGGCGGTATGGATGACATTTTATATGGTAAATGGTCCTGGGATGATGGGACCATGGTGATACCCTCTATGGTCATGGTGCGGAAGGGTTATTGAGATTTATCCTTGAGACTGTTCAGAGATGGTGTCTGGAGCAGTTATATCATGATGCTCACTGGAAGTGAGCAAAAACAATGGACGATGTGGGGGTCGAACCCACGACCTCACGCAACCAGTTTACATATTTCGTAAATGCAAAGCGTGCGCGCTACCACTGTGCCAAACGCCCATATTATTACTTCCTCCCGAATAATGATAGTGGCGCAGTGCTATTATACATAGACTCACATAGAATCCAGTTGGATTGTAGTGACAATTAATTTATGTCCATCTGTTCGTTTGCAGGAAGGAGTCTCAATTATGCAACCCACTGGGTCAATCCTAGATTGTCTTTCGCCCTACGCATAGCCACAACGTCGTCCTTGATACTATCGAACATGCCTTTCTTCCTCAAAAGTGCCCTATACCATGATGCTTGGCTGTGATTTCGTAACTTGGAATGGTGATTAACGGTTAGCTGTCAGTGACACATCGAGCGGGAACAATTCTTACCTGCTTGTGAAGTTGATCACTGGCCCTGTGGACGCCTATGGTCTGATCTGCCTCTAAGAGCTGGCGAACAAGTCTCCAGCAGTGATCCCACTCGCCCGCAGTAAACCGAAACCTTGTGGCTGCCTGCGAACTGTTCGGAGGCTCCTGCACAGACACGGTGTTCGGCATGGATCCTCCCACAGAAGCAAGGATTTCGTCGAGATCGCTCTCGCTGATATCCCCGATGCCTGGTAACTCGAGCAAATTCGAGGAAGTACGGGGCTTTTTCTGCGGAGACTCCCCGTCGTCACAGGTGCGTGGTCGTTCTCTCTTTTTGCTTGGCTGCACTTCGTCTGATTTGTAGTCTTCGTATTCCAGCAGTTGGCCGGCTTGGATGCAATCATGGACATAAGATGCTTGTATGACTGGTGTCTGGTAGGCGAGGGCTTGTGTGTACGAAAGCTCAAACGATGGCAGTTTGGGGTTCAAGATCGCAAAAGTGGCGGCGGCGATGTGGGATGTAATCTTTCCGCCATGTTTCTATGTTTGAAAGGATGATTAGCGTTGACCGCGATGCGTCCAATACGCACTCACCTCGATAGCCCGGACAACCTCAGGGCTATAGTAAAGATCTGCTACGTAAAATGACAGTTGATGGTCGGGCTCGATCGTGAACAGCTTGTACAACTCCGGTCGCTCAGCTGGCGGAGTTGATATCCGGGCTGTGTGACTCGAAGAGGCGAGGTTGACGCGTTGAGAATATGAAAGGGGTGGAGGCTGCATAGGCGAGGACGCGGTCCCGTTGTCTCCGGAAAAGACAGGGTCGAGGAAAACGATCTCGTCCTCGTCTGGATAAGGGCCCGACGCATCATCTCCTACAGACCCGATGATAGCCTCAGCATCCTTATCTTGGGAATATGGGAGAATAGAGGAAGAGTCAACAAGAGTATCCTGTCGTTCTTGTGAAGGTTCAAAAGATTGCGAGGATAACTCTTGCGGAGGGTTATAATGTTGCAAGGACGGTTCTGGTAGGGGGTGAGAGAGTTGTGAGACCGGTACTAGTGAACGATCGCAAGGCCGGGAGAGCGGGTCCTGTGAGGTACGGCCGGGTGCCGAGTTTGGTGTTGGTGAAGCATGATGGAGTGGCGAGGGCGGCTGGGGTGATGGATCAGGTAAAGGAAGAGCGGCCAAAAAGGTTTCAAGAGGGGTTGTATCGATATTGTGCTGTCGAGACAACGTTATTGCATTGTTTACGAAGCCAGTGATAGCGAGAACTGGATCGTGAGGAATGTCTTCTTCCGATATCGAGATAGCTTGATCCCGAGAGAGCTGAGCACTAGTTCCTTGAGCAGACATACTAATTCAGGGACGATTTCGTCCGTGGTGTATATAGACGCGTGAAAGGATCATCGAATTTCATGAATGCATGAAGGGGCGATGATTCGCATATGACCTACCTCAATCTATGCACGAGATCATTCACCGAGTTCCTACTCGTTCCGTGGACTTGTTTGGAAGGTGTGGAAGGTGGGCCATGAACCTTACCGCTTTGACGTTCGTCCGCTTGGCCATCATCGCCATTGTCCTCTTCATCTGAAGGAATAGGAGCGTCATCATCAATAGCCTGCAGTCCGCCCCAATTGTCTTCTCGCAGTAGCGCTCTGCCTGCGAAAAGAGATTGCTGGATCCAAGAATACTCCAAAACTACGTCGGCATCGGTACCCCAGTCACGAAGAATCCGCTTTCCTGAAGCCCTGCTAGAGTTGATCAAAAACAAACTCGCATCTGCGGGTGCGTGGCATATCTCTGCCCCTGAGTTCTTCATGGGTCCACGCTTCAGCGCAACTACGGCAAGTGGGTGAGATTCAGACTTACGCGCAATGCACGAATTAACCGGACTCTCCTAGGTATACCAGTTATGTCCACATAGATTTTCAGAGGTAACCCGGATGCGTCAATAAAAATATTAGGGTGCTCCAAGCTGTTCTGTGTTGTGTTTTCGACGGTCAATGTCATGGTGGCGTAAAGAGCAGCTCCGAAGTTCGACGCGTTTAACGAGGCCGACCGGGTGACTGAGACGTCACACGGTGACACGCTCACTCTCTACTCCCCCGCTCAAAAATATGAGCTTCTCCTCCTTCCTCTTGAAGCTAAACAAGACTTCCAAAAGCTCAAAGGGAGAGAAAGCTGCCTTGGATAAAGACCTCGATACTCTCTTCCGGTCCAATGTGAGTTCTTAGAAATCTTGTTTAATTGAGCATCACATTTATTAGAAAATGAGTGGTTAGGTTTCCCTACCTCACCGGAATGGAGGGCCCATTCCTGGACCATCCAATGATGCCGACAAAAAAAGAAAGCTCAGTTCTGATGCGAAAGGTTCGAGCTCGATGTCGAAGAAACCAAAGTCCGTTTCTGTTCAAGATGCCTCAGAAGATTCGAAGACACATCACCTACCCACTGGAAAGGTAAGAAGACCATCAACTAGCAGAACCACCCCTAAATCAAGGCCTTGGAGCACTGCCGAAGACGAAACGGACGATGGGAACTTAGAAGACAATCATCTTGCTGGCCAGACAAAAACTGGGGAGGCGGTGGGCGAAGAAGAAGGTGCGGTGGGCGAGGGCAGCTCAGTTGCTGGCGATTCGGATGTTGAGGACGATTCCTCCCAATTGGTGCACGAGTCGGTATCAAAAAAGAGCGTGACCAAGGTGCGAGCGAAGAGGGTCAAGTACGTTCCCTCAGACGAGACACCGGAGCAGCGAAATTCACGGACAATCTTCGTTGGCAATGTCGCCATCGAAGTAGCCAAGAGCAAGGTTCGTTCCGTGTTATATTGTTCGATTCTAGGTTTCCGATCTATTGATTCGACTTGGTCAGTCTGCTCTAAAACAGCTCAGGCGATTCATACTTTCCCATGTCCCGTCTGCCAAAATCGAATCGATACGACTTCGCTCTGTCGCATTCAAAAATCCCGTATCAAAACTCACTGACGACGGGGATGCGTCGTCCAGTGCTAAAGCTCTCCCCTCCGACTCGGCAGGCCGCACTCACGACCGTGATCGTGCATCATCTTGGAGAGCATCCAATCTATCCTCAGAGGAGAAGGAGAGGGAGAAGGAGAAGAAACGTCTGACCTCTCAGGAGAAAAAGCGTGTTGCGTTCATCAAGCACGAAATCCACGACGTTGCAGATTCTGTCAACGCGTACGTCGTATTTGCCCATACCCCTGCGACCGAAGTACCTTCCAAGGCCCCTGCATCCGAGGCTTTGGACCCGTATGAAGCTGCTCGTCTCGCGGTCGAAAAATGCAATGGTCTAGTATTCATGGAACGGACGCTACGCGTCGATCGAGTTGGCCGCAGTATTGACGCGACAGGCAACAAGGGCACAACGTCATTAGGGGACCCAAAGAAGACTGTATTCGTCGGAAATTTGGATTTCGCCAGTAAGGAAGAAGACCTCAGGGTCTTCTTCGAAGGAGTGGTCAGTGCTGAGCGTGGACCGAGAGGTCTCAGTGGTGAGGAGGAGGAAGAGAGCGAGGAAGAGGACGAAGTAAACGAGGGAGACAAGGTCGACAGCGAGAAGCCGAATACCTGGGTCATCACTGTTCGCATCGTAAAGGACAAAGATACTCAACTAGGGAAAGGTTTCGCCTACGTGCAATTTGCAGTAAGCTTTGATCATTAGTCTTCATACGCCGATCATGACTTCTTTTTCGCAGGATCGCGAATGCGTTGACGAGATTCTTGCTCTTGAAGAGGGAAAGTTAAAGTTTGCCAGGCGTAAGCTGCGTGTCCAACGTTGTAAGACACTCCCAGGCGGCAAGGCCCCTACCACCAAAGTTGCTTCAATCTCCAAGACTTCGAAACCCACCAGAGCCTATGGCGCTTCTACCTCTGCCCCTATTTCAATTCCCAAAGGAGACCCCACGCTTGGACAAAGAGTTGCTCATCTGTCTAAAGAATCTCGCAAGCGGGTCAAGGCAACGGATGTGGATCGTGTCGCTCGACGCCTGGCGAAGAAAAAGGCCCGTAATGCGCTTGCGAAGGCAGGGGTCAAAGAACACACAAAGGATCGCGAGCGGGTGCGGAAAGGTACGAAGGACAGGCTGGGCGACGCCACATCCAAAACGCAGAAGAAAGGGCGAGTCAGAAGCGAGCTGAGTGTAACGAAGAGGAATAGGAAAAAGTAGTTTAGGGTTCTATCCTCCGGATATTCAACCCAATGGGAATGAATATGAACTTTGTCTTGACAGAGCCCCCAATCAAGGTCGTCCGCAGGTAAGTAACTCCTCTACCGTCTGTCATCTGCATACCGATACAGATTGTCCAGAACACTCTGATAGCACAGGGACGTCGTGGAGCGTCTCAGATAACGATAGTCTGCTTTGTCTCTGTTTGTCTACTTATCACCGGAACCATCGACGCTTGTGACATCCCGGTCTGATGCTGTCCATACTCTGTTACAGCTGCTTTCATTGCAACCGATACCTGTATAGCATTGACGCCGACTGAAATGTTGAAGGTATTAAGTCCTGTTTATGTTCTCGTATAGCATGACTTCTTTCACCTGCTTGGGAGGTTCCTAGCACGCTCACCACCTTTTTTTGTTGCGGATGCTGTGTACAATAGCTGCCCAACTTCTGATACTGATGAGCTGCCATACAAGGCCATTTTCAACTTCGCCAATTGTGGTAGACACATCACTCGGTGTTGGGTAATGCCGGGTCACGATCAGGCATTCAAAGCGGAAGTATGGAGTGCCAGGCGCCGCACACATCTACAGCAGTGCCAGATCTGATACTGAAAGCGCACAGGGTCTCAAGCCTGTGAGCGCTCTTTCCTATGAGTATAAAGCCCTCCAGCCTTCCAGAGGTCCATCAGCGCATCCTTTCCATGAATCGACCATCATTACCCTTTGCTTGCTTATTGCTCTGCATTGGGAGGGTCGCCCTTGCCAGTTGCGCGCAGTATCCTTGCCATGCCTCATCTTCAGACTGGGAAGAGCTTGGAAAAAGGGTGAACGGAAGGCTGTTCCCAGGCATCCCTTTCTCGCAGCCTTGTTTCGAGAATCACAACTCATCTGACTGTCACGATGTGGAAATGGGTTATACTAACGACAGTAAGTGAAATCTCATTTCGGACACGTTCTCCAGGAAGGGTTCAGTCGCGTCATCGTTCCTCCAGCTTTCCGCTCTCAATATTTCGGCGCCTATGTAAATACCAATTGGGAGGCCTGTCAGGCTACGGGAAGTTCCTGTTTATTAGACTATAGAGATCCCACCGATATCGCACCTGTTCTACCTCCCAACAAGTGCTCACTTGGCAGTGTTCCAAACTATTACGTGCGCCATCCTTCCTCTGTACACCTAGATACTGAAGTCGAGCATTCGCTGTCTTCCTGTAGATCGACGTGAGGACTCACGAGGACGTTGCGGCAGCCTTTGAATTTTCCAAAAAGACGAAAGTATTATTGGTTATAAAGAATACGGGCGTAAGTTATCATGTCGGGGGGGTTCCGTTGTTCGCGTTGATTCAATACATTCGCAGCATGATTACAAAGGAAGGAGCAGTGGTCCGAATACATTGGCACTCTGGGTAAGCCGATTCATCTCCATTGTTCAGAGGTCACTCAGGCATTCGATCGTTTTGTAGACGCATAACCTTAAAAATGTAAACACACTTGCCGACACGGGCGTTTCCCCACTGACGCCCGTTTATATATAGATATCATACAACCCAGAATTCATCCCGGAAGGCTGTACGACGCCAACACCTGGTGTCACCGTAGGCGTATGTTTCTCAATTTCATTGCCTTATATGATTTTGACTTGCATATGTCTTCCGAAGGCTGGTATTCAGTGGGGCGAGGCATACGCATTCGCGGAGGCGCATAATATTACTATCGTAGGCGGTAAGTCATGAGTCTCTTGAGCAATGTCAGCGCTTTTGATGCTTGTTTCAGGGAGCGATAAAGGTGTCGGCGTTTCCGGTGGTTGGTTGCAGGTACATACAAATACCTTATCCCTACATATTATCCCCTTACAATCATTCAGGGTGGTGGCCACGGCGCTCTCACGAACACCATGGGTATGGGTGTTGATCGAGTCGTAAGCTTGCAGGTGTTCGTGTATTCTATCATCCTATAACTATGGTTTTCTCTTTCAGCTACAGTTCAAGGTGGTCACCCCTGATGGGCAATATCGCATCGCAAATGCTTGCCAAAATCAAGACCTCTTTTTCGCTCTGCGGGGAGGTACAGTCATTTCGCCTGTGTTGTTACCAGTACACACCGCTTATGCACACAAGGCGGAGGTGGGACATTCGGCGTCGTACTTGAGAGCACGACGCTTGCTTCCCCTCCGGTCACTCTACAAGTAGTTGTCGTCACCTGGACTAATCCCAACAGCACGCTGACCGAGTCTTTGTGGTCCATCCTCGTTGATAATGCTGTCAAGTGGGCTGATGAGGGGTGGGGCGGTTTTGTCGCCGGACAATCCGTCATATACCTCACGCCGGCGCTGAATAAAGAGCAGGCGTCAGAATCTATGAAGCCTGTGATCGATTTCGGGGGAAAGCTAGAACAAGACGGGGTAGCAGGCGCTCAACTGCTCGTCCTTGAATTTCCATCTTGGTATACTTTCTTCAACACGTTTGCAAACACAGATTCAGCGGTGCGTGTTATTTCTCCCTGTGCGCAGTCTATATTTATTCAAGGGCAAAACAGGATATCGGCGAGAACTTGGCGCTCGCGTCACGTCTCATCCCTCGTGCCAATTTTGGCACACCATCCTCCCGAACAGAACTGCTTAGCGCGTTGTTGAATGCTCACACTATCGCTCCTGGCTTGCGCTTTCTTGTGAGCCCACCCACTTCATTCAAGGGCGATGGCGAGACCAGCGTAACGGAAGCCTGGAGAGACTCCATCTATCATATCACACTGGTAGAGAACTGGCTTTGGAATGCAACGACCGAAGAGATGAAAGGGCATTATCGAGATGCCAGTCGTGCAATCGACTTTCTGAGGAATATAACTCCAGATGCAGCATATTCGGTATGCCATGCGAACCTTTCTCAAGCATGACGTGTTCTCACAGATCTTTTCTCATAGAATGAAGCTGACGTCCATGAGCCCAATCATGAAGGTTCGTACACCTCGGCGAGGGCGGTAGATCCCTTGCTTCTGTGCTTCTGGGCAAGTTCTGAAACATACTGATCTTCCCTCGATCAGTGGCATTTTGGGGAAGCAACTACCCCAAGCTACTCTCTATCAAACATAAATAGTGAGCAGTATTTTTCTCATTCTTGCATGAGAATGTTGAGTATTCTGTCTCAGTGACCCTGATCATCTGTTGGACTGTTGGCATTGCGGTATATAACTTTCGTCAAATGCTCGATACTTTGGAACTGGTTACTGACTGTTTTCACAGTTGGATGGAATGCCCACTCTCTGCGTTTCTCTTGCTATATATAAATACAACACGTTGCATATCATTTTGATTGTGAAGTGCGAGAATACTCGTCTCCTTAGTTCAAACAGTGCAGATTCAGTGTCATATGAGACTTTAATTGGCGGAATGAAATCGCGCCTGAGCTCAAATTTGAAGCTTTCCATCAATGTATCCAAGCAAGTTACTCAGTGAAATAACCATGCTTTTGACCGTATAGAAATCTAGACCACAGTCTGCAAAAACTTTCAATGGCCTGGTGGTCTAGTGGCTGGGAACAGCAACACGGGCAGCACAAAGAGGAACGACGGGAGTGCTTGCCGCAGCTCAAGGTGACTTGACAGCATCCACTGCGAGCAGGGACACGGGCAGCACAGAGAGAAGCGGCGACGACAAGGGCAAGAATCAACCGACAGTGGCGAACTCAATGGAGTCACATGCAACGTGGGACACTCGATAATAAAATCACCTTGTGGTTAGGGTTAAGAAAGGCAGGCCGATGAACCGTGAGACAGTGGATAAAAAGGGTAATGAAGCTCCATCCCCGCAAATTTAGGCCCTGGGTTCAATTCCCGGCCAGGCCCTTCTTTTATGCGCATCCCAGATCTATTTTACAAGAGCCATGCGATGTCGTCGAGCGCTGGAAGATTCGCACAGACGATTACGACAAACATCGCTGACGTGAGACACGCGTGCGGGGCGCCGCGGGGTTTGAACAGCTGCCGACGGGTCGATTGAATGTCTCATCAAACAACAATACCGGTCAACGCTTGGAGGTCTATTCTCTTCCAAAGGTCAGTGCGACTGGTCAAAGCGTACGCACACTCTCTATTATAACCCATCGCCATGACTGAGATCATGCTCGACGCTCAAACTGCTCACCATGTCTGTTTCAGATATTCTCCGGGCACCACCCCGCCCTAGTACTCCCGTCCGAGAGGGCGTTGGCGGCTTCCAAGGAAAACGTCATACCAAGAAGTTCATAGATTCATTGATCATATCAGACCTCATGGGAACTATCAGAAGAGATCTCCCAGTCGAGGACTTCATCCGTTGCATCTGGCAGTACCCTCTCGACCGCCTGCCATGGGAGGAGAAACAACACATCCTGCAACTCGATCCGGGTCTCGTTGCTGGATACGTGTCCACTCTCGGCGAACGTGAGCCAGTGAGATATGCCCCATTTGTCAGGATGCTAGACGACGCCCGGGCCAAGATACATCAGGCGGTGCCGGACATCGAATCCCCGTGCCCCGTGCAATTCGAACCACTCGGATCGCAGAACGTCAAGGGAAACAAGAACGTCCGCAAACCTGATGTCTCGCTTCAATCGCTGGCAGCATTCAAAGCGGCTCTGCGGATGCTACAACAAGGGAAGAGACCTTCAATGGAGTGGCTGACGATGCCTTCGTTCATGGAATTCAAGACGGACGACAAGAAGGACGACGACACCGATCCAACACCGAAGGCGATGTCGGCACCGGACGCAACAACGGCACCGGACGTGACGACGGACGTCCAAGTGAGTCTGAAGCGCAAGGCCTCCTCGGAAGATGTCCTGCCGAGGCCCAAGAGAATGGCTGTTAGTCCGACGGCCAGCACAAATTCCGACACTGACAGCAGAACAGAGTCGAGAGGGCCCACGGGTCTGTCACCTGACTCTCTGAGGGCAGAGAGTCTTCCGGTGAAGCTCGAAGAGAGTGTCGATCGGAACGTCGGTGTCTCGGCGGATGATGAGGTCAAGACCAAGACCTTGGGCAAAGGAGACGAGGTAGCGGGTGTGGGCGAGGAGTCAATATTGGAACCGGCCGACGGGGAACGAGGCGACGACACGGATCGGCTGCCCACGCCACCAGCAGTTGAGACCTCCAAGGCTAGTTCTTCTCACACCGCCGCTCGTGATTTGCGCGTCACTACCAACAACGATGGCAAGGGAAACGCGCGGGTGAACCGGAAACCTCCGGCTCTCGACAAAGACGAGCTTCAAACTGCGGGATATGCATCAGAATGTCTTGGGGACGGCCGTCGACGATATGTGACAGGCTTCTATGTCGTGGACCTCATGATGTCTTTCTGGTACTATGACCGGATGGGCGTCATTCAATCTAAGGAGTTCAACATCGTGGAGAATCCGAGGTTCTTCTTCCTCGCGCTTGCAGCGATCACCGAGTGCAACATGGAGCGGTTCGGGTATGAGCCGATGATTCGGCCTCCGTCGACCATCTTGCCTCCGTTGAGCGCTGACAGACCCATCCGTGTCGAGCCACCACAAAGCCTGGATAATTGGGAAATCCATATCGACACGGGCGTCAATGGGGACAACGAGCCTGTGCCCGGTGTGGTTCGGCTGAAGATCACCGGGCCGCCAATCTACGTCCAGCCTGGGATTGTAGGCCGTGGGACGTCTGTCATGCCTGTGACTGCGATGACTGGGAGCGAGTCGAAGCTGGGTGTCCAGTTGAAGGAGAGGCTAGTGGTCAAGTTCAGCTGGCCGGCTGCTTCGCGACCTTCCGAGGACGGTTTGATTCGACACATTCGGAAGCGGATTGGCCCCACAGATGCACGACATGTCACACGGATGCGAATGTCGACGACGCTGGAGGGCGCGCGGCTAGGATTACCTCGGATGCAAGAGGCGCTTTGGGAATTTTCAAGCCATCTCGAGAACCGTGTGCTCCGGGTGATTGTATGCGACCAACTGAGACCCTTGAAAGAATTGAAGGCAATTGCGGACTTCCAGTCTGTCTTCCTTGATCTCGTACGAGGTTTGTTTCCCGTTTGTGATCTAAATCGTCTGTTTTTTTGCTGATGTTAACTCGGCAACAGCTCATCGGGCCGTGTTCAAGAGAGCGCATGTCCTGCACCGGGATCTCAGTATCAACAATGTCATGTTTGATGTGGACGCTGAGGGGAAGCCGTATGGTGTCCTCATCGACTGGGACCTCTCGATCAACGTCGAAGCAAAGGATGGGGTTGCTGACGTCGCGTCTGCTCAGCATAGAACGGGCACCGGTCCATTCATCGCCATTGATCTTCTGGACACCTTCGCAGGCTCTCCACACTTCTACCGACATGACCTCGAGTCCTTTTTCTACCTTCTAATCTGGTGTGCGACTGGGTTCTTACTCGGGGGAAAAGAAGTACGGAAACGCGAGATCAAGGAGGAGGACTGGACGGTGTTGCGATGGACTGCCATGCAAAGTTTCAAGGTTGCACTTCTTGACACTCCCGGCAAGGGTTTTCCGAAGTTGAATGAGGCCATAACGGAACCGTTCAAGCCGCTCTTTGACACATGGGTTCGACCACTTGCAACCATGATCTCTAGAGCGAGACGCGGGGTAGATCAGGATATGGAGAAGGCTATGGATTGCGACGCTGAAACGCTGGGCGGCCGCATGACTTACAGGAAGTTTATGGAGTCGTTGGGCGTAGATCTCGGCAGCGCGCCGCACAATCTAGATTTGGATTTGCTCGACTGATCGCCCATCGTTATATTCGTTTTGTAATTGTATTTGACTGTGCTATATACCTGTTATATCATGTGTTATATATATATGTATCTTTCCCTGGCAGACAGTACCCGGCGTCTTGTATCCCGGTGTCGAGAAAAAAGGTGTCTTCATCCGATTGCTTCCGGCAAGCCTTTCTTTGGCGAGAACGACGCGGGATTTTGTCCGTGAATGAGACGCTGCTTGTACTACAATCCTACAATATATTAATAATTCCGGACAACAATCCGAGACGAGTTCACCTCTACAGATACAACAAAAACAAAAAAGAAACATATTGAGATGTCCACTGGCGGCGATTACTTCTTCGCCTTTGCCTTCTTACTCGGACCTGCATCGCCCTCTTTGTTCTGAGAAGACGCAGATCAGATATTGTCATTTAGGATGTGAATTCCACCCCTACCTTGCGTTTGCTACCAGTGGCCCCCTTCGCATCAGCCTTTTTGCCCTTCACATTTTTTGCGGAGGGGGCCTTCGGTTGTACGGTGAAAAATCCGTCTAACCGACCTTGTTGTTTTGCGTTAAGGAACTTGGAGAGCTTTTCTGCGCCCTTGCGCACACGCTCCTCACTTCAAAACGCATGTCACGATATGACGCGTAGATAAGGCAAAATAAACTCACTTGAAGCCTTTCTGCCTCACGAGGAATTCCACGAGACCATCGACATCTGGATGTTTCCATTCCAACTGCAGAATAATATGTCAAATCTGTGCGTTCATAGGAGACGAGAAGGATTTTGCCTCGATCTCATCCGCCGGCGTCACATCTGGCTTCTCGAAGACTCTCTTGGCTTCCTCCCATGGCCACTCGTCAGGTATCTGCACGCCGCCCTTTTTCTTCTTGCCGTCCTCTGCTGCCTCATCTTTCACCGCTTGTCTTTCCAGCGTCGAAAGCGTTTTGAGGACAAGCGGCAATAGTATGATAGAGAAGCTCACTTTTCACGCAGATGTTCGACCACGCCTGCAAGTCCGCCGTGCTCTCGGATGAGCTTGAGAGCAGACTTAGGACCCACGCCTCTTATGGGCTCCAAGTAGTCGCATCCCAACAGTATACATAGGTCGATAAACTAGAAGGATGGGGCATTAATAAGAGGCAACAAATACCGAATCAAAGAGAGAAGTACCTGGGACATGTTCATATCTAGCCCCTGCAGGGCTTTTTCCAAGTTAATTTCACTGATAGGTTGTTTCTTGGCCTCCGAGAATGTGAGATGACGATATAGGGTCGGCGCATTGAATGTCAACGTGTCCATATCTTCTGAGCCGGCAGCGTAGACCTGTCCCAGACGTGCGGTCAGTGCAAGGCGGGCATTTTCTGTCATTCCAGCACACCTTTCCGCCACGTGCAAGCTCGGCACATTGGGCTTCTGCTTCTGATGGAGCCTGCCAATTAATTAGCAGGGAGCGGAAGAAAGTAAAATCATGGAAGGATTGCTCACAATGACTACTGGAATGCCCATCAAACCTAGGAGTTTTCGACATTCTTCATTATGTTCTCTTGTAACTTTGACGGTCCGTCGAGAGAAACGGTCCACGTCCTCAGTTGTACCTACGATATAGTGGGTTCAAGTAACCTGTACAGCATAGAAAAACATAGATTTCGCACCTGTTTCTTTCGCCTCCTCGCCGTCTTCCTTAGCCTCCTCTCTCTTCTCGAATCGTTTCGCAAGCTATTGACAGCTTGAGCGCCCCATAAGCAAATTAAGATTCAAGCAGGCAGACGTACCACTCCAGCCTTTAGTTCAGGAGGCTTTCCATCAAAAACATACGCAGGTTTAATGCCGTTCTCCACGATTCGTATTGTGCGGTAGAAGAAACCCATGAGATGACTGACAGCGCAAGTTCAACATCCAGAGCCAGCCGCCGTGATGAAGGGACATGCCCACCTCGTCGTTTCGCCAGCGTCGTTCTGCAGCATTTCTCCGTCTTTCTGGCGCACTGCTATCAGGAACTGATAAATGGACATGGACGCGTCGATCGCGACTTTGCGGCCAAAGAGCGTTTTGATTTCATGCGACTACATTCCTGCGTGAGGTCACTGCTTGAGCCGTCACATACAGAAGCTCACAGATATTGATTGTGGGGCATGCTCTGAGAGGAGCCCTGTGAGACCTTTGATTCCCATGGCGAAGTGAGTTGTGTTGAGCCAACGTTGAAGGCGACGCGGCCGGCGGCATGTGCACCAAACGCGTATCGTCACAGTATCTCACGTGCTGTCACGGATGTCACACTCTCCAGGAAGACCCATTTTTCGAGTGCACCTCCATTTGTGCGGCTTACGACCATGTCCGTTTCATCATATGAAGGGGACGATATACAAGTGACCAGGAAAAGGAAACGATTAGATGGAGGGATGTCTTGGAGTAGAGGTTCGTCGATTGTCCTGCTTGTCAGCCTCTCCTGATATCTTGTCCAGATAGTATTGCTGCATCTAGGCAGCTCATTTTGGAAGAGCTTGACCTGGAAATAGATGTTAGGCAACGAGTACATGATATGATTCAATCTCGCATAACTTGGGCTCTCATTCTCCAAGAAGCCCTAGAGAATAAGGATATTCAAGGTAAAGGTATCGGACATTTGGAGTTGCAGGCTATCCGTCTAATTTTCAGAGGCCATCGACTTTTCTTGCAGCTCAGGCTCAGGCATCTGAAGCATTCCAAAACGCGGCTATGGAAGCACTGGATACTGCTGAAGCTTCATGTCTCCCGTTTCTCTCCCGTGAAACCCTACCAGCCGTTCCTCGTGCCCCTGCACCCATCAAATCCGCGCCCGCTTCCGTGTTAGCGCCCACCCCACCTCTGATAGAGCCTCGTCATACTCGCCATACACGTCAACGACCACTCAATGATCTTGCCCGCCCCGCCCGCAGCAGCAACGCCAAGCTACTTTTTCTACAGAACACAAACACATCCCCTCCCACCCTCGCCAAACTCGCCTGTCCTGATTGCGCGCGCACCAACTTCCCGAGCGTCCAGGGCCTGCTAAATCACTGCCGCCTGCGCCATTCTCGCGATTTCGGAAGCCACGATGAATGCATACGGAATTGTGCGGTGTCCGTTCCCAAGGAAGAGCAGGAGTGGGTGATGCAAAACGGCATCGAGCTCGGAGAGGTCAGTCTGCCGAGTTTGAGGAGCTTGTTTGAGATTGCTGTCGGCGGCAGTAGAACGGAAGTACCTTCCGCACCGGACGATGATGGCGAACGGGAGAATCCCGAGCCTGAACAGATCGTGGGGAGCGCTGTCATCGGTTCAAGCTCAAAGACGAGTACTCATCTGTCGAAGACGCTTGGTCTCCATATTGATACTCCTGCGCTGGCGCCCTTTCTTGGTCTCAGCCATGCCCCAAAGCGTAGATGCATCAATGTCCTGGACCAAGGTAAATTCGTTGATATCTTTGACGATGTTGGAAACACAATCTCCGACAACGTGAGCCCAATGCACGTGGGAGGACCTCGATGGCGGATGCCATACACGCATCGAAGCAAAGCGCGTGCCTCGCTCGACATCGCCCTGCATTCCGATATCGCTGAACACAACGAGGCCCTAGATCATGCCCATCTACCACCGTCCATTCCTCCTTCTTTATCATTCGATCCTTCCGCGGCAGCCGCCGGCAGCAGGTTTCATATCATTGCGCGCGTGGCCATCACAGACCGAAGCTTCTGGCTGCCTTCTAGTGAGTATTTACAATATATTTCGAACACTCAGCCCCATTTTTCAAGCATAGATCAACGACCGCCGGCTCTCCAGGAACACACACATCGTTGGATGCTATCCATAGATTCTCCTTCCTACGTAAGTGACAACCCCGCATCGCTTCCATTTCTCTTGCCTCCGTGGAGCGCCGAACTGGACCTGAACCCATACGGAAACTTTAGAGCCTCCATCTGTCCGCTTTTCTAGTTAAGGTGACAATATCCTGTCTCACGGACCCCGCGCCATCGACGCTCCTGGAACCGGTTGTTATATCCTCCCAACCGTTCGCGATTGCGAGCACAACGGATCGCCCGTTCCTGGCGCGCCTAACGCTTACATTCATCGGGTCGCAAAACCCTCCGATGGAAGTCGAGCACTGGGTCGAGGTCAGTAATTCCGTGTCCAGATTATTCGGTTTCCACGTCTGGGTGCTTCAAACTAGTGATCGTTGATGCTTGTCTGTTGTCCATTTGCTGCCTGGCTAGCTCGATCCGCTGAGATCGGCCAGCCCCGTGGTTGGTGACGAGCAGGTCCTTGATGTTGAGCTAGACCGACATACGCAACTGCTGCCTGTGTCAGACGGTGGAGGTGAGAGCAAGCGTGCTGTGATGGCGATGCTGTGTGGCCCACGATCAGAAAAAAGAGACCCTGGTATCGTCAGCGACACTAACTCAGTGCAATCTGATCAGAATCCGTTGGAAGCAGCACCTGGTATGAGTTTACATCATGTCTTCGTCTCCGTGGGCACACGCTGATTATATCGTGCGCCATGCGCCCAGGTTACGCCGTTATTCTCAGGTCTCTGGTTCCCCGCTTTCCTATGACCATGCGAGGTACGAACTGATGAGCCGGCCCGCTCTCTTGTTTCGTTCAAAACAACTCCCACAGATGTCAAGGGCAGAATCGCACCTCAAGTCCCTTATAAGCTGATGCCATCGCTTGCTCAGTTTCGTGCGCTGGTGGCCGGGCGGCGGGAGGCTATCAAAGTAAAGACCTATACTTTCAAACTTGATAGATATCTCTTTGATGGATTCTTTTTGGCAGTGGGGCCGCGCTCGTGCTCTTAAGGAAGCATATGACGCGCGCGTTCGGATGTCGTCTCCTCCGGACGCCGAAAGGATGATTCCTCTGACTATCGGAGATATATTCCGGTGGTTGGAAGATGAGGGCTTCTTCCACCCCGCTCGCCCCAAGGCTCAGGCCGAAGACGCGCCTGATGAAAAAAAAGTTATTGGACACACCGCTGATGCATCAGTGCCGATGGGCGCACAGTCTGACGCTTTCTGTCCTGCCTGCGGTATCGATCTGGGATCCCACATAACCTCAATGAAGCAGGAAATCACGCAAACTTGCCAGATCTTTCCAAGAGGGGAAATTTCTCGATTTCCACTGGTAGACGTCAATGCTTCTATTGAGGGGAACGCACATCCACCCGTGACTTCAGCGCCCGGTCTCATGGCATCGGTCTCTTGGTCTTCGCGCCGTCTTCTGACTGCAGCGGACCCGAAAGTGATCAACGCCATCCGCGAACTCGTTCAGCCCTTGAACCTACCGTATTTTCATAATCAACCCCCCGATCGCAGTGCTAGAGCGCCACCATCATCGCATACGGACTTGGAACAAGCTCTCGCTCCATTTGCTCTCATGTCTCTCTCGTTGCGCGTCTTTGCTCGGAAACTGCTGGAGGGTGGGACGGCTGCGATGAAACACGATCTCTCTGTGGCTCAATCCCGCGTCGGCAGAGGTGGTGGACGAAGGGGAGGGAGTCGAAGGTCGGAGGTCCAAGGAGTGTTAGCGCCCGCGCACGTCGCGCGCCAAGTGCAGGTGATGGCATCACGTGGGGGTAGATTGGAACGTGCCCTTTTTCTGGGGGTCGCAGAGCTCAGGCGTTCTGTTGGGCTGCGGGTGCGCCCTCGGCTACTTTCTGAGCAAGTCACCATGGGCACGGGTATATCTGTTTGTGGGCAGTCGCCAGTGCCTGGACAGGGTGTGCGAAATATGGTGAAGCAAGAGCCAGATGGCGATTGAGGTGGACAGGCTGATAGAGGGCTGTTGTGGGATGGGCCCACCGATCGGGACGAGAGCTGAGACGGTTTTGGCAGTAGTTGACGAATGACGATTTTTACGAAAATTAATTTAGGACAGGAGCGGAGGGTGAAACCGATTCCCCTTGGGGATGTTAAGCGCCAGGCTGCGGGAAGCAATTGTGGGGACCGCCCAGTCGGCAAGGCCCGTAGTGTGAGAGGAGGCCCTCGTCGGGAAAACATGGTCCGCAGAATGGGTTCGAGCGACTTGTTCGCTATTTATCCTCTTCTCCACCTTCCCTTCCTTCTTCTGTCTGCCCCCCACAGATCCTCCCACCCCCTACAAATTCCACGCCCATTTCCTTAGCCTCGTGGTGCTTGCCCTCACCCTCCTCAGGCTGGTCAGGCAATGTCGGCCGGTCAACCCACTATCGACAACACCATCGGTTCTGCGTACATTGGCTGGGGTCTATCCAGTCTGTGAGCCATAAAACACTCATCTCCCATGTCGTCGATTCCCTGCTGACAAATATTTCTTCTGACAGTGTGTTTGGCGTGTTATGCATCCAAGTATGGAGTTATTACCAGCGATACCCGCGTGATAATACGGCGTACAAGTCACTCGTGAGCCCCCTCTTTGACCTCTCAGGAGCGCCTTCGTCAACGAAGAATTTGGCTGTGCGCGAAATAGGTTGGGGGATTGTGGTGCGTCAGCACCTAACTTGGACAGGCCTAGCTCCTAATCCATAGGCACCGCAGGCTCCTGGAATTGCTGCACCAAGTCATGGTCGGCCATTGCGTCTACTCTTACACCGTCACGTACGAGATAGCGCTTCTGTTCTCGCGCTCTCTCTAATTCTTAGTTTAGGAATTTCGGAAACGTATTAGCCCTTGCAGAGAAACCTGTTTGGTGCGTTATCTGCCTCATGTTACGCGTCGTGGTCTGATTAACGTTGGATCATCCCACTCAGGACCCTGAGCGTGAGTCTTACATCTGAAGGAGTAGAATTCTTCTCGAGCTTTGATCTCGGCAACAGTGGCAGGTCTTCATAGGCGTAAGGTTATCCTCATTACACCCGAAAGAAGCCCGCTCATCGAATTCATAGGCGCTTGTCGGAACAATTGTTAAAATGTGAGTTCTCGCTTCATTCGTCTTGCCGATTGTTCCATTTCGAAATATCTGAACGACTTTCCGATATCTTGTAGATGCTTCGGCATGCGCGTGTGGAAGTGTGAGTCCTCCGCAGGACGGAGTGGGATTAGTTCGAGTTCTGACGCGATGTGATGGTGCCGCAGTTAGCAAGGGCAATTATTTCATCACAGGCACCATTGTATGTGCTCGCCTTCCCCCTTTTTTTGCTCAAATTACACTGACTGGCAACGACGGATTATTGTAGATGGTTTTGGCTGTGGCGCAACTCGGTGAGCAACATGCCAGCATCCTACTTCATCTTTTCGAACTATTTTATCTCACGGTCGATTCCTAGGCACGGCGTTGAGTGAGTAACAGTTGGTTTCGGATCCTGCGTGTTTCGAGCTTTCGTCTAACTTGCTGCTTCCAACCATCAAGCTTATACACTGAGATCGTAAGGACTTTCTACCTCCGCTTCGACTCACTTTAATTTATCACCTTGTTCGCGACAGGGTTAAACTGCGTCTGATTCAGGCTAATCAGTTGAAGGCAAGTAGACCACATCTGAGGATGCATCTCGACGTTCATCTGATGTTGTCGATCACTGCACTTACTCTGCCCTCATATTAGACGCTTGGAACGACCTCTCTGGCGCTCGGTGTGGCAACAGATATCGTCACTGCCGCCGCGCTATCGTATTTCCTACACAAGATGCGTACAGGATATGCAAAGTAAGTCTGCGGTGGTCTCGATTCATCCTCTTCTTTGATGTCTACCCTTCATAGGTCCGATACCCTTATAAATCGACTGATACTGTACTCTGTGAATAATGGAATTTTGACTAGGTGTGTGTTTGGACAGTGTTGGTCTTCTCGCGCCTCTTACCTACCCAATCACAGCGCGTGCAGTCTCACAGTCGTCATTCTGGTCTGTGTTCTGCCCATTTGAAAGTGTTTTCGGCCCTTTGTAATGTACTAACCGCGTGACGAACATAGTACAATGTCATGCCAACCAACTTCATCTTTATGGGCCTGTACTTCGTTTTGAGCAAACGTGAGTGTCCTATCTCTTCGGCGTATCATCCGCTGACTTGCTTCTAGTGTACGCAAACTCATGTCTCGCAACGTAAGTTCGCTTCCGCTTCGCGGTTTCACGTTGTTCGTCAACCCAACCAATGCACCCTGACCGTTTCCAGTCTCAACACGCGCCGCTTCGTGCACGGAAAAGGAACCGATCGCGAGGAGGGCACGGGTCCCACATTCCTCATGGTTGGCAATCTTCAAGGTCGGTCACAGAATCGTCACATTGACGATATGCAAAAGAGTAGGAATGCCGTCGGAGTAAATTCACACACCCCTGTGGAAGTCGACGTGCGCCACGAGGTGTCCGTTACTTCCGACCCCGTGCGTACCCTTCCTTGACGATCCGTTCATTTTCGGTGCCGTGATCTGTGGCTCAATTTACCCCCATTCAGATACCAAAATACGCCCAAGCCTGGTAGGACATCGGGTTGCACCCTCCAACTACCTCCATCCTTCGATTTCGATTCTTGAGACTCCCCTCGAGCCTCGGTTCTCGGAATATTGTCTGAGTATCGCTCTGCAGGCCCCAGAGCCCCCTGTGACCTTGACCTGGTGCGAACATCACTCGCTCTTTATCTTCTGTCCTTGTTTCTTGCCCAACAATAAAGCAATCTTCCGCCTCCTCCCTGTATTACCAACTGTACTTTCCTATCGCTTCCTCACACTGCCTTGCTTGTCTTGCCGACCGGTCGATCAGTCATGTTCGTCTGTTCTGTCTTTCATCACCATACCTATCGGCGTTGTGTTCCCTGTTTCATCGGCCCCTCCTGTCATATCTATTGGTACGATACTGAGAGACCTCCCCACTTGCTGTTACCTTTCCACTTTGTTACCCTCTGAGACGAATGGCGCTTCGGCTTCGGGTACTTGTTATTCGGTTTTTATACTTGCCCTCAATTAACTGGTGTGGGTAAGGGTAGTGAATAATTGAATTTATAGACGTAGATACAGCTACATCTCTGCGGGCATGGTGTTAGAGCTGACAATGGCCGACAGACCACCGCGCGATCAAATTTTAGGAAAGGCTTGGAGGCCATCTCCAACGTGCCCAATTTCATGTTGGCGCATATATCATTCCGAAACCTCTGCATGAAACATCCATGTCTATATGATATTCGCCTCTCAGAGACCCTGGGTCATTGGTCGTAATGGTGATCTAAATTTTAGTCAAGCAGCTACGTATCGAGTTCACGATGGGGCGTTCCTTATCTGCCATACAGTAGGAGGAACTGGATGGAGGAACGTGTCGATTGACGAAAGCACTAGTCACTGACAGCTGACATTGCGCTATATTGTGGGGGAATCTGATACCCAAAGTGTCTCGAAGCGCGTGAATTGCACCCAAAAAAGCAATTTGTCTTTGCTTTCGAAGACGATCGGGCTGCCCTGCCTCGCGTCTTCACTGTGAGGTGCCCTGAGCTTTCCAGAAGCGTTGGCGAAGCTCGCCGGAGCTCTCCTCGTTTGACAGCCTTGGGTACTCGACCTTCTGAGGCGTGTAAGTATCACACTCTCGAGCTTCGCTTCTTCCAATCCAATGTATCATACATTCATACAGGCCTCGAGGACATCGTATTACTTTTCTTCCCTTTTCTTCTGAGTGCCTCGCCAGCATCGTGTGCGAGCTTGTTTCTTTGATAGTTAACCGACCTTGTTATGGTCGACATCGATTCAGGGGATGTACTCTCCGTGCTTCTTGTGCCAGTCTTCAATGGACAATTCGGGATACCCGTCGTAAACTTCCTTCGGGCCCTCGGGCAGCCGGACATAGTCAGGCTTGGAGTCCTTCAAAAGACAGATCTTTGTGGACGTAAATTTGCCGAGAAGTCAATTAGAAAAAACCCCAATCAGTACGCGAAAGGGAATGGAGCAGGATGTGGACACGCACGAGCGTCTCTGGATTCTTCAATTCAGGCGAGTCGATCGCGGACGCGAACGGATGCAGGAGCTCGGGCCTGTGGGGCACGATCGCGAGGATCGCGACGATTCATTCGCAGGAGATGAATTGAAAGAGGCGTTGCGGAGGTGGTCTCTAATGGGTACATACCAAGTCTCGTCGTATAGCCAAAGCATGGCCGAACATTTTTTGCAGAAATTCCGCTCCGAGGAGGCGATCGACTCCTTCGGGGTCCCGCGATTCATGACAGCTTTGTAGATCCTAACAAAATTTTAAAACACCAGATCAATCGACATCCGCAGCGATAACCATTGTCATGCTCTCGGGCTAGAGAAGGGTAAAGATAGGCTGGCAACGTACGATATGTTCTCCTTCCCTTCGATCTTCAGGGTGTTGGAGTGAGCGCCCAGGTTGATCGAGCCGCCCACACCGCCGACTTTGCGACAGATAGAGCACAGACAAAGTTGGTATGCTACAGGAGTGCTAGATTGGACACTAAATTTCACAGCGCCGCAGTGGCAGCTTCCCTTGAGTTCGACGGGCATGATGGTGTCAAGACAGGTTGCAAGGGCATATTAGAGATGAGTAATGTATGTGGCTGGATCTAATCTTATCTCACCGTGTACGTCATCGATCATTGAATCCGCGCTGCAGATTAGTTCGTTGTACTAACAACGGCTTTTGACCAGGAACACCAACAGCGAGGAGCGAGCGCGGCCACTGCGCGGCCCACAATCTCTTTATCTCATCCACACTTATTCAGTGAGACTGGATCTCACATTGTGCTGACCTTTGCTCCAAGAAACTCTGAGTTGAACATTTTTTGTTCTGTGAGAGTACAATTGTCAGTCGACATGCGCGTCGCCGTCGTGGGTTCAGGCGTTTCCGGACTTGCAGCCACATGGGTCAGCCTTCCCATAATCCTAAGCTACAATTCTCATGGGCTAATCTCCACCTAGCTGCTGAACGATCGCAGCAAACACGAAGTGCACCTCTATGAGTCTGACTCGCGTCCGGGCGGCCATGCAAACACGGTCACAGTTGCTGTGCCGGACAAGATACCAGTTGACGTGGATTCGTAGGTCTCCATAGTATCAAATTTGCTTTCTGGTATTGATCATGTCTTTCAGTGGATTTGTAAGTCCTGACTTTCTGTTGTGCCTCTTCGAGCACAAACTCACGGCTACCAGATTGTTTTCAACCCATCTACATACCCGAACTTCCTTCGCTTTCTCCGCTCCCACCCCCTTATAGAAATCATACCTACAGAGATGACGTTCGGGGTCTCGCGTGACGCAGGTGCCTTTGAGTGGGCAGGAAAGACCCTCTTCACTGTGTTCTGCCAACCGAGGCGTCTCGTTGATCCCGACATGTGGCGACTGTTGTACGACGTGCTCCGTTTTAATGCGTGCGCGCGACGACTTTTGACGGAAGAAGAAGAAAAAAAGCATATGACCGAGTTGTCGATCGAGGATTATCTTCAGCGAGAAGGCTATTCAAATAGTTTTCGGGACAATTATCTTGTCGTGCGTTCACTGTTTCCACTGTTCTGACAGGTTCTGATATAACCAGATACGACTAGCCTATGACCGCTGCTGTATGGAGCACACCACCCGACGTCTGTGCTCTGGATTTTCCGGCAAGGACACTGGTGTGTTTTTCTTGATTGTAATTCACCCTACGGCCTATTCACGCATTCTTTAGATCCGCTTTTTGCATAATCACCATTTGCTACAGCTTACGGGGAAGCCGTCGTGGCTTACTATCAAGGGTGGCAGGTTCGTAGGAATGCAACCCTTCTGCTCTGGATATGTTAATAATGTTACGTCTAGTAAACAATACGTCAACACAATCCTTTCCTCACTCCCGGAGGGGGCCCTCCGCCTTTCAAGCCCTGTTGCCTCTGTATCATCAACGCCCCGTACAGATTCGGATGGATTTGATATTACATTGACGACGTTGGACGGAGCTACAGAAATCTACGACCATGTCATATTCGCCTGCCATTCGGATGATGCTTTGAAGATCATGTCTGCCGGCGGCGGAGTTACTCATGATGAGGAGCGGATTCTAGGTGGATTCAGGTGGAATAGAAATCAGGTGATCGTTCATTCAGATGAAATTGTACGTCCTTGCACAGATGTTTCTAGCATACCGACGTTCCATGCACTCATGCAATCCACAGCTTATGCCTCGGAGTAAAGCTGCATGGTCGTGCTGGAATTATCTGACTAAATCGGGTGTGGATGCAGAGGGCTATCACAAGGCCAACAACGACCAGGTCGCTCTGTGAGCAGTTTTTTTTATGTCTGTCTCGATCTCATCGCTCAACGATTTTGAAATCAGAACATGTACTTTGAAACGTTCATTCCAGAATCCATCCTTGAAACTAATCCATTCTATTTCTAGACTGGATGAACGACCTCCAAAAAATCTCCCTCGAGACTCATGGCCCTATCTTTGCGACTTTGAACCCACCTATCCCGCCGTCTCCATCAAAGACGTTCAGCACTCACCAATACTCACATCCCGTCCTCGATGCGCGCAGCGTACGTTTGCAATCCGAGATGCCCTCCATTCAGGGCAAGAGAGGCATTTCGTACGCTGGCGCGTGGATGAAATATGGATTCCACGAGGACGGGTTCGCTTCCGGGCTGCGCGCGGCAGAGCCTTTGTTGAGGCAAGGCGGCGAGGACGTCGAGTTTGAGGTGGAAGACGCGGAGAGGGGGGGCGCGAGGGACGTTCCGTTTATCGCGGCCGCCTTTGACTGGTTGGAATCGAGCGGTGTACGAGTGGTCATCGCAACGATTTTGGGATTATGGTTGGGTGTTGTGAGGACGTTGGCGAGTTTTTACTTCGATTTGAGCGATGTGGGAACGCGACCTCAGGAAAGGGAGCGCAAAGAGAAGGTTATTTGACTCCAGAGCACGCACGATAGGATGTTTGGCCGATTTCCAGTAAACCTTCGTTGATTGCTTTCTGTTAGCTGAAAGGCTCGACGCGTCGTATTGTTGGTTATTGTCCGGCGTATGCCGAAGTAGTCACGCCATCGCATGAACTTTATAATCTTTTCCTCGAATTCTCCCCCATCATCGTTTGTTCTTCTGTCCTCCAGCATCCTCCCTAGCGCTTGGTGTTGTCTGCTTGGCACTATCCGGTGTGATGCGTGTCTTATTCGAGTGAAACACATCACTCTTACATTCCTCCTGTACACTCGGTGTCTGGCTCTTGGGCCGATCCTCCACGATGACATACCCGGATTCGTCTGCTTTCCATCTTCGCCGACGACATTGAACAATGGCATGCAAATCTTACCAGTACGTTTCATTCCCTCATGCCTACTTCGCACATTCGCGCCTATCTTGAATCGTCCATGATATTACAAAATCTGATTTATAATGAGTACGACCTGCCCGTGAGACGGCAGGGCTGACGACCTTTTTTGCTCTGAGACACTTTTTCCATTATTGTGTTTGCATATCGATATTGGGAATGACTTCTGACCTTTTCTGTCAAACAGGTTACGGCCGTGCCAGTCTATGACGAAGTGCAATGTCTTTGATATCCAACACCTTCCATTAAAACTTAAAAATAGGTATCGTATATATGATGACATGTATGCTATGTGTTACACGAATGAACACAGGTTTTCATTTCTGATCCCTTGACCGACAATGTATCGATCCCGCATCGATTTTGCATCTATGATTGATGTATATCCAGTTCAACACGGCAGAGTCTTCGGCCGGTGCTTTGAGTGGCAGGCCCGTCGAGTTACTCATCCGAGTACTTATTTCTCCCATGCGCCGTCTGTTCTCGGAAGTTCTTTGCATGTGAAGAGGAACCACGTTTTTTCTGGACTTCTCATATATCTCTGACGAACATCTTGGATTGCTCACTGTCAAGTGCTCAAGGCGATGATTGATTATAGGTCTCTTCGTATGTCTTTTTTTGGAAGTGATGTTGGATATCGTACATGACAGCGCCAACGTTGATAGATTGAATTGAGCAGTGAGCCTTCTCTTCTCTTCATTTTATTGATACTTTTATAATCAAAGGATTGTTACCAGACCGCCACTTAGATGTTCAATTTCTGCTTCGTGGGGATACAATCATGTTGGCTTGAGTGCGCCCACGGATTTGATGATACTTGGCCAGTGTAAAATTACAGACTTCACTGGGACGGTGTCTCGGCGGCTGTTCGTCTACAACCCTCCACATCTGAAGTATTGGAAGGCATTTGGATGCCCTTCGTTTTGATATTCACATGTCTCATGTTGTGTGCAGCAAGGTGATATTCACATGTCTCATATTGCGTGTAGCAAGGTTCAACAGCAGACGCACCCATACAAGGAGCACGTCGGCGATGCGGCCTCGATGACTGCATATAGCAGAGCCAGTAGTTCTTCCACCGATCGAGCGTCGGATTGGGGCGAAAGTGGAGGTAGGCTGTCACCGGGCCTAACCGTCCCTGGTTGAGACGAGGAACTCGAACTACCCACGACATCATCGGGGTTTTCCGATGCATATTTGGGGTAAGTTTGCTGCCCATTCGCCCAACTTGGAGGTTGGTAGTTGTTCGGATCTTTTGTTTGACGTAGATCCGCCACTCTCCTGAGGCAGGTTGATTCGAAGGTCTTGCGGTGTGCGGCAACCATCCTTCCCGGAACCATAGCCGCTGCTATCGTAACTCGATTCTGACTAAGATGCATTGGTTTAACGTTCTCTCCTATAAAGTGCCGTTGTTGAAGTTGAACTAACCATCTTACTTCTGTTGGTTTGACCATTGTTTCGTAAAGTATGCATCCCGATTACTATCGCGTCCGTATCCTCGCAGATGCGGCCAGGACTCTTCTACTCCCCCAGGTCCTCCTCCTTGCAGTTTTGCGTTTGACGCATGTCACCCCTGGCATTTTCCTGAAAATACTCCTTCACGTCGCCTCCGTACCCGTTATTAGCGTTCTTCGTTTCTGGTACAAGTCATATGCCAATCACAAGGCAGCAGGTGCCTTTTCTTTCGTACGTCTTCGGAGGGACGCGACCTGACGGTGAACACCTTCCCTAGAATCGCTAGGGGCCGCCCCTATCCCTTGCATCAAGGGAAAGTGGCCCGGCAATCTTGATATTGCGCTTGGTCTTGTAAGGTCTTTGAAGCAGGACTATGTCTTGCAATACATGTCGGATCTATTTGACCAGTATGGAAGCGAGACGTTGAACACCAGAATCCTCTGGAATGACCAGGTAGACACAGGTTTTGAGGTTATTCTGTTATCGATCAACTGACATATCTTGCAGATCATAACGATCAGCGAGTCGAATATCAAGTTCATGCTCACAGGAGCAGGATTCGAGTGCTTCCACAAGGGCCCTTACTGGAATGAACGTTTGTGAGTTGATGAGTAGGTTCCTCCAGACCGCTAGTTTCATCTTAGCGTCTGCAGTGAACGCTTTCTTGGAAATGGAATCTTCAACAGGTGATTTCACATGCATTCTACGTGTCACATCAGCCCATTGATGATACATCTCAATCTAGAGATGCGGAAGAATGGCACGCAGTGAGTATTTCCCCATTTTCACTACCTTCTTCACTGGTTGCATCTCGTACATAGCACCGGCAAATTGCGCGCCCGTGGTTCGCAAAAGACCGCATCTCGGATTTGAATCTATTTGACCGTCATGCATCCACAACCATGGCTCATGTATCCAAATTCTCAAGTCTCGAGGAGGCTTTTGATGTGCAAGATCTATTAGCTCGCTTCACTATAGATACTGCAGCTGAATTTCTCTTTGGCACTGCCCTGAACACGCTGCACGCCGCGCTGCCAGTCGCTGGCAAGACCAAAATGGGCCCGAAGGGGAGTGCTATCGATGATGAATTTGGTACTTTCGCTTGGGCATTTGAGGTTCGTAATGTTTGTGTTGGTACATAGGTTAAGATTGATGACAATCTACACGTTAGGATGTGCAAGTGAAGATATCACAGAGGACGCGTATAGGGTCCATGTGGCCCGTCTTTGAACTTTTCAAGGATAAAACGACTGAAAGTAACGCGATCATTCATGGGTGGCTGAAGCCGATAGTTGAGAAAGCGTTGAGAGAGAAAGCTGAGGCCAAGACCGCAGGTGGGAGAAAAGAAGGGGAAAAGACGTTCTTGAGTCATTTGGCTGACAGCACTGACGGTCAGTACTGTCTCTGCTTCCATTTGATGGTCGTTGACACGTCTGGGGCGCAATAGATTCTGATACAATTCGATTCCAAGTCATTAACATGCTCCTGGCAGGGCGTGATACTGTATGTATGAAGGTTCTATGTCATTTGCAGAAAACTGACACAAATTTTGTCGATAGACATCGTCGTTGCTGACATTCGTGATTTATTTCCTTTGCATGCACCCGGATGTAACGAAGCAGCTCCGGAGCGAAATCATCGGTGAATATGGTCGAGACGGTCGACCGACTATTGAAAGTATGCGGAGTCTCAAATATCGTGAGTGCTTTTTGCCAAATGGTTTCCATCTTTGGGCGATCTAATGCGTTTTTAAGTCCGCGCTGTCCTCAACGAGACCCTCCGTCTCTTTCCTCCTGTGCCCCTAAATCTACGGAACTCGGACGACAACCCGCATGCGTTCCCGGCATCGCCCACGGGTGTCACGCCGAAGTACTACGTTCCTCCTAGAACGCAGGTTCTGTACAGCACGCTACTCGTGCAGCGCAAACGCAGCTTGTGGGGCGACGACGCGGATGTATTCAAGCCCTCGCGTTGGCTTGACCCGGCACACATCAAGCTTGTCACAAGCAACCCATTCATGTTCACCCCGTTCCATGCTGGCCCTCGCGTTGTATGCAGTTCATCGGCGCTTCTTCCTTATGTGGATCATTAGACTGATATTGAATACGCTGTATGCAGTGCTTGGGACAGAATTTCGCGTACAACGAGATGTCCTTCTTCCTTATCCGTCTTCTGCAGAAATTTTCAGGATTCCAGCTTGCAAGCGACGCGCAGCCCGCAGAATCGCAACCTCCCGCGAGATGGCAAGGGGGTAAGGGTAGACAGGCATACGAACGCACCTGGCCGGCCAGTTCGGTCACAGCTTATGTGAAGGTGCGCGGCTTGGTTATAATGATAAATAAGACAACAAATGATATGGAGCGCGTAATGGTATGGTTCACGCGACTGCAGGGTGGGCTTTGGGTTCGCGCTGAAGCAGCTAGCGATGACGAGAGTATGTCGGATTGAATTTATCGAGTCTCTACTCTGTCCGGACGCAGGAATCAGCAGCCCCTATTTTTTGCATTAATATCATCCATTCCCATGGGAAAAAAAATAGAATGAGTAGATATCCATTCTGCTTTGAGAACGGCTTCCGGAATCTGCAGGTCAGACATTTATGCAAAAAGCTGGGAAGTGATCATGTGATCGGTCGCGTATCATGGACGCGTCTTTGCTTCCCACGGTTCAACCACTCACCGCTACGTCCGCGACACCACTGTCGCCGACGACAGCGATAGAAATTTAGGATGTCCTCCTCTTCCTCCTCTAGCAGGATAGCGCGCACCATCCCTACACCAAAACGTCCTATATCCTCTCTAGGGGTCTCTGACGAAAACAGGCAGTCTCGCGCGACGGCGCCAAATCCGACAAAGAAATATAAGTCTGCTCTCTCATCTGAGGCACGGTCACGTACAACGACCACGAAATTGAAGCCGCCGCCACTACCTTCTCTTCCTGGAACGCCAACAAAGCGAGGCGATGGATCAAGAGCTAGGACACCGACTACGCCACGTCGGGGGGCAGAAAGCCCGATGTTTGACATTCGGAGCGAAATGGATGTCAGCAGAGTTGATCCCGAAGAGGTATTGGTTGACTTTCAGAATGTCGAGCCTGGCGATGTATCGGGCGAGATTGACGAAGAAATGCTGAGGCAGTACGGCCGTGAAGATAAGGTATTAGTTTCTATAAGGTCCGTCTGAGTTCAATTTTCATGACTCCAGCAAAAAAAAAGGGACGAATTTCTCCTACGAAGCCTGTAGCTGTTGTCGAGATACAGTATTAATTGACCTCCAACAGAATCCGTCCGTCCAACTCGCCAACGGCCTGGGATATGTCAGGGTCGGATACAAAGTCCATCAAGCTTCTTCCACAGTATCATAAAAATGCGGGGACCTCTCCCTCCGAATTTTATTTTGACGAGATACTGACAGGCTCTGAAAACAAACCAGTATACAATGCTGTCGCACGCAGCCACGTCTGGGCCGCTATGGACGGGTTCAACTCTGTCGTGTTTGCTTATGGTCAGACCGCCAGTGGGAAGACTTTCACACTAGTGGGTCATTCAAAGTACAATTCAGAGCTGTATTGATCCTTGTTGGTAGTCTGGTGATGACGAACAGCCGGGAATCATCCCGCGTGCGATGAAGGACGTCTTCGCATATATCCGTCGCACCTCTTCGCGAGAGTACCTACTTCGTTGTTCATATATCGAGATCTACAACGAGACCATACACGACCTCCTAGCTCCGCCTTCCTCCAGCGTTTCCCAAAATGTGCAGATTCAAGGCACAGGCAATAATGTTTGGCTCTCGCCCCTACGCGAGGAGGTCGTCACTAGCTTGAAGGGCGTACATGAGGTTTTGCAGCGAGGATGGGGTAACAGACGTACGGCCAGCACGGACTGGAACGAGCGTAGCAGTCGGAGTCATAGTGTCTTTAGGGTCGTGATCGAGAGCCGGGTGCGAAGCGAGGATGGCACGAGTGGGAGGCAGACCCCTGGGTTTGGAATGCGACCACCGACGCCGGGTGGACCAAGGTTGCAGGCTATCGGAGAGAGGAGCGTGCAGACGTCTGTGTTGAGCTTGATCGACCTCGCTGGGTCAGAGAAGGCCACGACGGACAAGGATCGGACAAGGGAAGGAAAATACATAAACACCAGGTACGCTGCTATTTCTATAATGAAGGACGCAGTCAGGTTCAATGTAAGCTTGTGTAGTTTATTGACTCTTGGAACCGTCATCTCAACCCTTGCGGACAACTCTGCGAAGAGCAAGAGGTATGTGCAGGTTCTCTGCTGTAACACCAATATGATGTCGATACAATGGTCTCAGTGACCACGTCCCATACCGCAATTCCAAACTTACGCGGATGCTTCAGCCTACACTCTCGGGAAATGCCCGTATATCTGTCATATGCACTATCAATCCAGACACGAACGCCGTTGCAGAATCGAATAGTACTTTACTTTTTGCACAACGAATCAAGAAAGTACAGGTTCGTGAGCCCGTCCCTCGTCTTTCGCGATTCCGAACTGATCATGTGGGTCAACACAGCTGAATGCCCAGAGGAAAGAAGTCGTAGATACTGATGCTCTACTCGAACGATACAGACAAGAAATTGAAGAGCTCCGCAAGCGCTTGGCAGAGAAAGAAAAGGAGAAGGATGCTCCTACCAAGTCGCGTAGACTTTCTGCACGAGAGGTGAGGCGATTGGGGCGATTTCGTAAAGGGAGAAGCTGACTACTGATCATCAGCAAATGGATGAATCGAAAGCGATGAAAGACCTGAACTCTCGAATTCGCCAGCTGACGAACCTGATTCTAACTAGTCAGACGGTGGACGCGAACAGGGGCGACGAGTCGCGTCCCAGCAGCCCTGCCAAGGTTGATTTCGATATGTCTCCTTACCAGGTACGCGCCTGTCCGGCCTCGCAGACTGCTGTAACATATTAACGGCTTTATCTTTTAGCTTCAGCAAGAGCTCCTGTCAGCCCGACGTGAGATCGAGACACAATCAAATCAAATACTTTCCCTCGAAGCAGCTCTCTTATCTCGCCCTGAATTGCCGCCAGATGCGCCCGAGAGTGAGAAGGACAAACTCATGGTTGAGCAAGCGAAAACTATCAGGGAGCTAGAGTTTGTGATCAAAGGATATGAAGAAAACCTAGGCGAGCCCTTGCGTGCGGTAAGGGAAGATGTAGAAAACGAGTGGATTGCAAAGGTGGAGAGTGAGCGCAAGCTGAGGCTGGAGAAGGAAGCGTGGTCAGAAGAGTTGGTTCGTCAGTTGGAGAAGGAGAAAAAGGTCAGGCTTCTTGTCATACGTGTGGCTCAGTTGTTGATTCAGATGTGTGGTAGATGCGGATGCAGTTGGAGGAGGAGCGAAGAGCACTTGCTGCTTTCGTGACCAAATTCGACTCTCTTACGTCAGGATTACTTGGGGACGGTTTGGATGCAGGGGCCAGAGCAGGAATCAGTTCATCACGGTTGCGTATACCTCTACCAGTACTCGGGGAGCGTCAGAGGAATCGTGTTGTCTTGCCTAGTAGTCTCGCCGTTGTTGAAGAGTCTGAATCTCCAGTCCAATTGGACATCAAGCGAGCGAAGGTGGAACCCAGTCTGTTGGAAGAGCAATGGGAGGGAATGGACGAGGAGAGCTTTGAATTGGAGAAAGCGGCGATGGGTGGTGTGTCGCTGAAAGGATCTGACTTAGGTCTCAGAGGGATTCGGGACAAGGAGAATCTACCCCTGTGAGTGTTTGTTGTGTATAGTCTGCCTTGCATGCTGTCGTGCTATCTTGTTTGCTTTCATAATGGAATTTTTTGTAATCTCAAGCACGTTTCAACTGGCGTCCCCGGAAGTGCAGTGAGTGGCGGAAGTGCAGTGAATGGAACACGCATTGTGCCAGTATTCCGGACTTGACAGCTTTGTTTAAACATGTGCGACTTTCGCATTGTCATCTAGGTATGTATATCGGTCGTTGCGCTTGCGTTTTTCCGAGATGGCAGAACCTGAATGGTAGGTATACTCATGGAATGGTTCCTCAGGAATGTACAAGACGCCTGACACATGTTGTCTTTCAAGTAGAAATACATATAGCACATGATACAACAGATAGATAGCACAGTCAAATACAACCACGAAACGACGGCAACGGCGGCCAATCAGTTAAGTAAATCCAAGTCTAGATTGTGCGGTGCGCTGCCGAAGTCTACGCCAAGCGACTCCATGAACTTCCTGTAAGTCATGCGGCCGCCCATCGTTTCAGCATCGCAAGCCACACCATTCTCCGTATCCCGATCTACCTCGCGTCTCGATCTGGAGATCATGGTTGCAAGTGGTCGAACCCATGTGTTGAAAAGCGGCCTGAACGGTTCCGTCATGGCCTCGTTCAACTTCGGAAATCCCTTGCTGGGAGAGTCAAGAAGTGCAACCTTGAAACTTTGCATGGCAGTCCATCGCAACACCGTCCAGTCCTCCTCCTTGATCTCGCGCTTTCGCACTTCTTTTCCTCCGAGTAAGAACCCAGTCGCGCACCAGATTAGAAGGTAGAAAAAGGACTCGAGGTCATGTCGGTAGAAGTGTGGAGAGCCTGCGAAGGTGTCCAGAAGATCAATGGCGATGAATGGACCGGTGCCCGTTCTATGCTGAGCAGACGCGACGTCAGCAACCCCATCCTTTGCTTCGACGTTAATCGAGAGGTCCCAGTCGATGAGGACACCATACGGCCTCCCCTCAGCGTCCACATCAAACATGACATTGTTGATACTGAGATCCCGGTGCAGGACACGTGCTCTCTTGAACACAACTCGGTGAGCTGTTGCCAAGGTGGAACATTAGCAAAACCAGAACGAGCGGTGTCGCGAAGGTGCAACATACCCCGTACGAGATCAAGGAAGACAGACTGGAAATCCGCGATGGTTTCCAAGTCCTTCAAGGGTCTCAATTGATCGCAGACAATCACCCGGAGTACCCGGTTCTCGAGGTGGCTTGAAAATGCCCAAAGCGCCTCTTGCATCCGAGGTAATCCTAGCCGCGCGCCCTCCAGCGTCGTCGACATTCGCATCCGCGTGATATGTCGCGCATCTGTGGGACAAATCCGCTTCCGAATGTGTCGAATCAAACCGTCCTCGGAAGGTCGCGAAGCAGCCGGCCAGCTGAACTTGACCACTAGCCTCTCCTTCAACTGGACACCCAGCTTCGACTCGCTCCCAGTCATCACAGTCACAGGCATGACAGACGTCCCACGGCCTACAATCCCAGGCTGGACGTAGATTGGCGGCCCGGTGATCTTCAGCCGAACCACACCGGGCACAGGCTCGTTGTCCCCGTTGACGCCCGTGTCGATGTGGATTTCCCAATTATCCAGGCTTTGTGGTGGCTCGACACGAATGGGCCTGTCAGCGCTCAACGGAGGCAAAATGGTCGACGGAGGCCGAATCATCGGCTCATACCCGAACCGCTCCATGTTGCACTCGGTGATCGCTGCAAGCGCGAGGAAGAAGAACCTCGGATTCTCCACGATGTTGAACTCCTTAGATTGAATGACGCCCATCCGGTCATAGTACCAGAAAGACATCATGAGGTCCACGACATAGAAGCCTGTCACATATCGTCGACGGCCGTCCCCAAGACATTCTGATGCATATCCCGCAGTTTGAAGCTCGTCTTTGTCGAGAGCCGGAGGTTTCCGGTTCACTCGCGCGTTTCCCTTGCCATCGTTGTTGGTAGTGACGCGCAAATCACGAGCGGCGGTGTGAGAAGAACTAGCCTTGGAGGTCTCAACTGCTGGTGGCGTGGGCAGCCGATCCGTGTCGTCGCCTCGTTCCCCGTCGGCCGGTTCCAATATTGACTCCTCGCCCACACCCGCTACCTCGTCTCCTTTGCCCAAGGTCTTGGTCTTGACCTCATCATCCGCCGAGACACCGACGTTCCGATCGACACTCTCTTCGAGCTTCACCGGAAGACTCTCTGCCCTCAGAGAGTCAGGTGACAGACCCGTGGGCCCTCTCGACTCTGTTCTGCTGTCAGTGTCGGAATTTGTGCTGGCCGTCGGACTAACAGCCATTCTCTTGGGCCTCGGCAGGACATCTTCCGAGGAGGCCTTGCGCTTCAGACTCACTTGGACGTCCGTCGTCACGTCCGGTGCCGTTGTTGCGTCCGGTGCCGACATCGCCTTTGGTGTCGGATCGGTGTCGTCGTCCTTCTTGTCATCCGTCTTGAATTCCATGAACGAAGGCATCGTCAGCCACTGCATAGAAGGTCTCTTCCCTTGTTGTAGCATCCGCAGAGCCGCTTTGAATGCTGCCAGCGATTGAAGCGAGACATCAGGTTTGCGGACGTTCTTGTTTCCCTTGACGTTCTGCGATCCGAGTGGTTCGAATTGCACGGGGCACGGGGATTCGATGTCCGGCACCGCCTGATGTATCTTGGCCCGGGCGTCGTCCAGCATCCTGACAAATGGGGCATATCTCACTGGTTCACGTTCGCCGAGAGTGGACACGTATCCAGCAACGAGACCCGGATCGAGTTGCAGGATGTGTTGTTTCTCCTCCCATGGCAGGCGGTCGAGAGGGTACTGCCAGATGCAACGGATGAAGTCCTCGACTGGGAGATCTCTTCTGATAGTTCCCATGAGGTCTGATATGATCAATGAATCTATGAACTTCTTGGTATGACGTTTTCCTTGGAAGCCGCCAACGCCCTCTCGGACGGGAGTACTAGGGCGGGGTGGTGCCCGGAGGATATCTGAAACAGACATGGTGAGCAGTTTGAGCGTCGAGCATGATCTCGGTCGTGGCGAGAGATTATAACAGAAAGGATGCGTACGCTTTGACCAGTCGCACTGACCTTTGGAAGAGAATAGACCTCCAAGCGTTGATTTTGTTCACAAGTGAGACATCCTAGCATTACAACTCCGCGCAGCGACAGGTTGCACGTGCATTAGGGACTCTACCGGACAAAATTCGATGATTTAGCATTTTCTGAGCTAAACGTGACTACTTCGGACATTCCTTCCTCAAAAGTTGGCGACAAATACCACTCATGCGTGTTCATTGGTCTCAGTCCGTTCAACGCACCATCGCACAAGGGCTAATTTCTCGCGGAAAGGGGAGGATCAGAACATAGGACACTGTATTCTTCGTCTGTTGAGAAGTCCAAGGTCGGCACACTCTTGGATCGAATCATTCAGACAATCCACCTAAGAAAAAGGCACTTGTCACGATACATTTCTGGGTGATTTCATGGCAGACAATAATGCAATGACTAGTGTTAGCAAAATAATTTGCTAGAACAGGATCCGGTGCATCCTCGGGGCCTAGAATCACACAGTCAACGTAAATTCGAAGTCGAAGTTTGACCAGCTGTAGACTTACTTCGCCTCCCAACCCGTTTACCACAACAATTGCACTGTCAGAGATCATGGTAAGCGGCGAGTGCACAAGCCGCTCATTCTCCGTTGATGAGATTTCTGCTTTCGAGATCAGACACGATGCACTCGATGATATGCCTTCGTCATCCCAAAAGCCTTTCGGCACGTCGTCCGGGTAACTGATCTCAACGTCCTTCTTTCCTGACTCCATAGCATGCTGAATCCTTGGCACACTGAAATCCATTACGCGAATCACTAGACTGTCTGCTTCGCCAGCCTCGCGCTTGATACTTTGGGCGTATCGGTATCCAGAGATCGAATTCCGAGGATTTGCCGAATCGTCATACACGGAATGCTGGACCCGTGCGTCGGTTGAAAGCCATTCACGATAGTTCAGTACCTTGCGCAGCTCCCCACCGTCGCATTCTCTACGCAGATGCCTGAGAAAGGTAGACGCGGGCACGAATATCTCCAGAAGTTTAGTTCCCAAATCATCGGGAGACGCCCCAGGATCTGCGCCGCGAAGCCTAAAAAGCACGATGGAGTCCGCCGCAGGCTGATCCTGCGGTTTTATAGAGGAAGAAAGCGCGTGATGGTCTGTCCACATGTCAATTCGTCTCAACTTAACTTGAGAAGAAGGGACAGGGAAAAGGAAAGCTAAAGAATATGCGACTTCATCGCAAGATGTTATGTTGGGACCAACAGCAGCGATGTCGAGCACGAAAAGCTTGGGATGAGATCTTTCTGTAGCCAACCAAGGCTTGTGCACCAACACCATTACGTGCTTTTCAGTCAGGAAAGCGAACGATTGAATGCCCTCCCCAGTGAGCTCCTGAAACTTTGTTCAGAGCAATGCCTGAGTAGTGAGTAGATGACATACCATGCGACGTTCGCTTGTTCTCCAATCCCAGATTCCGAGTACAGCGTGGCGATTCTCGTTGTCCTGTACAAGCATGCCCACATAATCGCCATTGGCCTGAATTGTATGAGACAATGGGTGTGGTACATAATCCGACTGGAAGTCGATGAAGCCAGGATCGGCATTGGGATGCGGATGAGCGCTTTTGAACGAAAGAATATGCAAACGTAAGTCGATTCCCGTAGGAATTGGAGTGCTTCACCGATCCTCACGTCAGTCGGCGGAAAAGCATGAAGGGACTAAGCAAACGTACAAGGACAAATCCTCAAGAAGCACCAAAAGCCCCAATGGAGGAGATATGCAGAAAGCTTCAGCCCGCCGTGCAACTATGCGGATTCCCCAATCGGGCTCCTCAGGAATCTCCAGTACTGGAGATTCTAGCGGCAGAACAAACAGAAGCTGTGAATTGATCCCAAGAAGCGCTAACTTTCCGTCGTGCACTACAGCGTCTGGAACGAATCGAGTGACCGCACCAGCAGGGATGAATGCAGATTTGACTGTAGAATATTCGAGGTTTCGCCAGGCAGCTTCGTGATGGCGAAGCAACTCGGTGCGCTCTAAAAAAGACGCTTTATGGGGAACAGAGACCCGACCCTCAAGACCACTGATCGCAAACTCGATGTTATACTGCAATTCGGTGGTCTCCTGGATGATCAGTCGCCAGAGACGACATACCTGACAAAAGACGTGGTAAGTGTGCGATGATCACACAGATCAAAACATGCTTACTCTCTGGCAGCGAACGAGGGTGACACCGTCGACATCTTTCAATATATCGATGTATAGTTCTATGGGGAAAATGTGCACTCCACTCATCTCTTTGAAGAAACGGAGCTGCCTATGGGTGATGGTCGATGGTAGAGAGAGATGACTTACAAATGTCAGATCGAAGGCGCCTGAATGTTCGGAAGGCTGCCCGAACCATGGCCGAGCTAGGCTATCTCCGAGTATCGACTTCTAAATACCGTGACTACATATCACAGATGTGATGTTAGCGACTCTTTGAGTTAGAGATAAATATTGGAGCCTAGGGAATTCATGAGATCTCATCAATATGTCAGTAGTCTCCTATATCTGAGACAAAATTGAATGATTGTTAGCACTGAACCAGAAAGGCTCCCGTGATGGAGATCAGAGAGTATTGCGAAGTTCGAAGCTGAAGCACGACTTACAGAACAGGTAGCAGGTCGGCTTCGTTCATTAATATTGAAGGGTCGCAACACTTGAACTTCACTTGTTCACTTCAACCGAACGACATTCTTGACCCCCAGAATCACATGTCAAGAAGACTCTTATACCTCAAGTCTAGGGTAGCGGTCATCGATGAAGAGGACACAAAGTGAAGCTTGAGCATGAAGCCCTCGTATCATTGTCAGACTCTAGCCTTCGTGTGATGAGATTGGGAGAAAACATACCTTGACAGGTCACAGAATATGGTGTTTCGGACTCCATTCCGGGGCATACGTCTTCGCTTTATCATGGACAGCGGGGGTAACCACCATATAATACCGACATTTTTCATTACAGCTGCCATAGTCTACACGAGCCCTGATACAAGTCCGAGAGCATATGATCCGTATGAATCATGGTGCGTGAATCTGGAACGGTGTCATTCATAGAAATACGGAGTCTTAACGGAGCGTGGCTGTTACTTACGCAGAGGCTCAGCAGGGGCCAGGGCTGCAAAAAGATTCGAGTCAGACCATCCGGCATGGAAGCAAGCATCGAAGGAGAAAATCATTCCCTCGAAATTGCAGATCTGCCCAAAACGGCTGCGTCACGGGTTGCGCCAGGTTGCGCCGCCACAACCACTCTTTAACTATCAAACTGCATGCCTAGGCGAGGCCTACAGCTTCTTTCTTATCGCTGGCAATGATGTTGACAAACATTCTGGTTTGACTGAACAGCTGGGTCGCGTTGGGCGTTGAAACTGGCGCGTGTTCTCCCCTCAATGGCCCGTCTGCCAGTAAATCGCTGCCAGGTCAACTTCGCAGGAGAAGGCCAGTGCTTCGCATTCGATTCTTTTTCCAATGATGTGCAGGAAGGCGCAGGATCAGAATGCTTTCGCTCTGCTCGCTATGCGGGGGCTCTATAGTGCTAATTATAGAGGGATCGCGATGTCATCATCCCTATCTTCTTGCCCTGCGTGTCGCTTCGATTCTCTCATGGTTCCTGTTATGTGGAGACTGGCTCCTTTGGTACCCATTCCGTCATTCATGACAACGAGAGACAGCCATTATATCCTTTGTACTCGCCTGTAACACCAGGTGGTCTGTTTCCAATCGCGCGACTGCAATCTCCGGAACAAGGATGGCCATAATTTGTCCAGGTGCATGTGCTCGAAATTTGCTCTGGCGGGGTAGCCGGTCCTTACGTCGGTATCGCTTACTGCACTGCATGCACGGCCGCCCTCACATGGAGTGCGTATCGGTCTGTGATAGAGCCATAGCGGGGGCTGGGACGATGCCGGGCGCGGCTGCGCAAGAAGCTCTCAAGAAGCCCCAGTACCACAGGCCCAGGTGGATTGCAGGCCAGGGCGCAGATGCACCTTTTCGGACAATCATAAGGACCGAAGCAAGAATGACACCCTCTCTCGCCGTACTTGGCTTTCGCGTCCAAGGACCAAATGGCGCAACCCCCCTCCTACCCCCACCGTCGCGATCTATATAAACCCTCTCGCCCTCTCCGTTCCTCAGCATCACCGCACCTACTCACAGCAGCTCTCCCCAGCCCAACCCAACTCAACACCCGCAATGTCCGCCTCGAACGCACTCCCCTTCGCCAGCCGTGTCTTGAAGACCGGTGCGCGTGATATCATCGCTCGCGATCGCGCTCGCGCCCAGAAGCTCCTCGCCGGCGTGCAGCCGCACGGCCCCGCCGCGTTCCACAGCGCAGACCTGCGCAAGCGCGGCGCTGCCCACCCGCAGTTCCTCTCCGCCCGCCGCCACGGCCACCACCACCACCACGAGACCGAGCCCACCGATCCCGCGCCCACCGAGCCCGGCAAGACCCCGACGGCTCCTGGCGACAACACCGGCGAGACGATCGACGTCACGGACGCTGGTGCGTGTGTGCGAGACGGCGTGCGCGCTACTCTGACAGCCGGCTCACGATTTGGGAACCAGGTGTCACGTATACCGCATCGGTCGGCGTCGGCAGCCCTGCTGTGCAGTACACCCTCCTTATCGACACCGGGAGCTCGAACACTTGGGTCGGTGCGGACAAGAAGTACTCTCCGTCTAGCACCGCCAAGAGCACGGGAGCGAAAGTGGTTCGTATCCCCATCCGCATGCGGATACCGATACAGCCGTTGGGACTGACTGTGCGCGATAACAATTATAGAACGTGAGCTACGGCTCTGGCTCCTTCTCCGGCACCGAGTGTGCGTGACCCCGCCCGCGATGGCGTACTCGTATCTGATCTTCGCGGACGCTGACGTCGAGCCTAACAGATACCGATCAAGTGGGCCTCTCGAGCGCGCTCGTGATAAAGAAACAGAGCATCGGCGTCGCTTCCAGCGCACAAGGCTTCGACGGCGTCGATGGCATCCTCGGGTATGCCGCACCCTTTCGAGCATGAGCGAAGCTGACTGCGGCGATCATCACGCAGCATCGGCCCAGTTGATCTCACGCAGGGCACCGTCTCGAGCGGCGAGGCCGTCCCAACCGTGACCGACAACCTGTACTCGCAGGGCACGATCGCCGTCGAGTCCATCGGCATCTTCTACGAGCCGACCACGACCGCGGACGGCGAGCTCAACGGCGAGCTCACCTTCGGCGCGGTCGACCAGAGCAAGTGCGTCGTCCCCTCCGTGGCCCCTGTTGTCGCCGCGCGCTGACCGCCCCGTTTGGGTGCGTTTGCAGGATCACGGGCGACGTGAACTACGTGCCGATCACGAGCACGCAGCCCGCGGGTGGGTACTGGGGCATCGAACAGGACGTCACGTACGGCAGCAGCAGCAGCAGCGCCAAGTCGATCCTCAGCTCCACCAGCGGCATCGTCGACACCGGCACCACCCTCGTGCTCATCGCCACCGACGCCTTCAAGGCGTACGAGAAGGCCACCGGCGCCAAACTCGACCAGTCAGTTTCTCTCTCTCTCTTCCTCCACCCCCACCCCTCTAGCGCAGCGCGATCGCCGGGACACGAACTCACGCTCTAAACGTTGTGATGCGCAGGACCACGGGCCTGCTGACGCTCACGCAGTCCCAGTTCGCGAACCTCAAGTCGCTGTTCTTCAACATCGGCGGGATCTCGTACGAGCTCACGCCCAACGCGCAGATCTGGCCGCGCGCGCTGAACAGCACGCTCGGCGGCGACGCCAGCAAGATCTACCTGATCGTGAGCGACCTCGGCAGCCCCAGCGGCCAGGGCCTCGACTTCATCAGTGCGTTGCACCGCCCCTCCTACCCTCTCCCCCTCTCCTCTCTTCCCCTTTGCCCCGCTCCTATTTGCCTGTTATTTGCTGTGCTGGGGACTGACGGGTGTGCGCGCGCACGTGGGCAGACGGGTTCACGTTCCTGCAGCGCTTCTACAGCGTGTACGATACCACCAACTCGCAGGTCGGGCTCGCGACCACGGAGTTCACCAACGCCGAGACGAACTGAGCGCGGCCCCTGCGCTGCGGCGCCGCCAAGACTCGGCGACGGGCGTGCGTGTTTGCGTGTTTGTGACGGTTCGAGACGGGGATTGAGTGGCGGCGGTGACTGGGCTCGGACTGTTGTGATGCATGCACGATAGATACGGACTGTTTTGAGATCGCTTTCGCTGTGTTATACATCGCTGTCTGTGCGTTTTGGATAATTACGACAGGCCGTTCGTGTGCTAGCTTTCGCGTTGGCATCGCTTGAGTTTGGATGTCATCATATCACGTACCTACGATGGGTGGGTTGTACAGGAGATAATGGCCATATATGCGACGACGGAAAGCAGGCTCGCAGGATCTGAGGATCTGAGTTCCGAAGCAAACGCCGACAAGAAACATGGAGCACCGACAGGCGTGCATCGACGTCCTTGTGCGACTGGGACGAGACGCGAAGCGAAGGCTGATTGCCTGCGGGGGTTGGCAGGGCCAAACCATCCGGAATGGCGCCTGCATACACGCCCGCGTCCAATCGCAAGCGTCCACAAAGCGTCCATATATGCACCCGCACCCGCCACCTCGCGACGCGCGACCCTTATCTCCCACGCGTGACCGCGACCCCCTCGGGGCTCTCGCAGCCCAAAGGAGCGTCGACGGGCCTCTAAATACCGAACGCACACAGCGGCTGACGAACGAGGCGCCCCGAGTCACCTGATCCGCCGCACACGACACCGAGGTACAATCCCGAACCGGGCGTCCCTGTCTCTCCAGATCGAGCGTGCACGCCCCCACGGGGCACGAAGATCCGCAGCCGCGCAATAAGCTCGTTGCCGAGCGTCTGCGCGTCCCTAGAGCGGCGCGAGCCCACGGCGCCACGCCCTCACGTCGTCATCCAGCGAAGACGCACATATGCACGCGTGCGCTCCGTACGTACGCAGTGCGTCTCTGTGCGCCCACAGTGCCTGTGGCCATCCCATCCCACACGCGGGGTATATATATACAAAGCTCGCGGCGCGGCACAGCCAGCCCGCCAGCCCGCCGATGCGATGCACACCGCGTCCCATCCCTCCGGCCGCGTGGCCCCCACCTGGCCACATCCGCGCTCGGCGGACGTCTCGCGCGTGACGGTGACGGTCCCTGTATGCGCCGTCGAGGCGTCAAAAGCCTAAACCGGCGATCAGGAGGCGACGGGCGACGGCGGGTGCGAGTGCGAGTGCGTAATAGGGGCGCACGCGCGCGGGGCTCGCTGGTGACGGTGGGTGACAGGGATGGCGAGGGTGGGGGTGGTGACGCGGTGTGGGTCGCTGGAGGCAGCACGGGACGGGTCAGATGCGCGGGCCGCGGGCGGATTTGGGGCTAGAAGCGCGGTGGGGGGTGCGTGCGGTGCGGGGGCGCGCGAGTGGGTGGGTGGGCAGGAGAACGGGGGTGCGGATAACTGTGCGCGGGTCATCTGCACGCGTCCCCGGTGGGACAACGTGGCCGAGGCGGCGTGCCGCGGGACCCGCCGGACGCATTGCACGCGTCGGACGAGCGCGCGAAACGATCGCGCGCTGGGGCCGCATAGGGGTCGTCCAGCCAGCGGGGTGAGGGTCAGTGCGAGATGAAGGAACACTCACCTGGGCAGTCAGTCAGGCACATGTGGGGACGACGGGGAGCGCGACGGCTAAGCGACCTCGAGGGTATGGGCGTCAACGGGTCGGCGAGGCAGAGGCAGAGGCAGAGGCAGACCGCGGGGATAGTTGCCAGCGACCGCGGAGAGGGGATGGCGAGGAGGCAGCAGGCGCCAGGGTCGAGATGATTGCGTCGCGGATGCCGTCACGATCTGGGATGCACCGCGACGTCCGAGCGAGGGCGGGGACTTACCGGTGCCCCGCACCGGAGGCCTGGACGCGAAGGCAGACCAGGGGAGAGCCAAGGAAAGGTATGGGCATAGGCGGGGCGACGAGGGATGGGGGATGTGACGGGGCGAGAGGGTGAAACGCAGGGCACACGCCAGAATCCCACGTTTGTGTTGCGGAGGGCGCACATGACGGGGGGGCATGACGGGGCATGACGAGGGGGCTGGCGGGAGGGCAACGGGCGGGCACGTGAGGGGAGGGCTGGTGCTGGCCAAGCAGGGATGTTCGATACGCTCGGGGCCTGGCAGACGATTGCAGCCAGTCGCTGTCCTCGAGTGGACGCCAAGGGGGGCGGGCGGGGGCGAGGATGGACGCAGGGGAGCCGTGTCAGGCGCCAAAACCAGATCGCCGCAGCCGCAGACGGCACGTGCACAGCCTCTGGGACGCCCCCGCCGTCGCGTCCGCTTCGTCTCGACAACACACGCTGCTGCCTGTCCCCCCTCTTATAAGCCCCTACGCGTCCCTCATCCCATGCCCTCCCCACCCGCCCCGAAGCACAGCAGGAACCGCCCGAGCCTCGTACAGACACCGCCCGGCTTGTTCCCTGCTTCTGACACCCGACTGGGCAATATATTTTGTGGAGACGCGCGATCGAGATCTGCCATAACCGTCTCGGCAGCCTTGTCCGTCTTGGATCCCGAGCAACTCGAGCCCTTTCTTATCACGACCACAACCTTCCCTCTCCTCCCCCTCTCCCAATCCACCTCCCACCCTCTACCTGGTCAACAGCTGGGCACGGTGACTGTACAGCTTCAACGAACGTCCCACGATCCAACAATCCCTATTCTCACACGGACGTCATGACTTTTCATCCCGTACGCTGCTCCACTTGCTCCTTATGCGCCCCATCGTCCGTCCTCACCAGCCCCCCTTAGTTCGAGGTCTCCATACCTCATGTCGCATACGCCGTATTGGGCGGCTTTGTCGTGTTTGTGCGTCTCCCGCTCTCCTCGCTCGCGTCCTGTCCGTTTGCTCAATTCGCCCGACGGCCCAGTTCGGAATGTTTTCCCTCTTCATCAGAGAAAAGGTATGCCCTCTCGCCGCCATTTCGATCCCGTCCGTGCTTACCCCTCCCAGCTCTATATCGGCGAAGCCTGCTGGGCATTTTTATTCGGCGTCATTATTGGTGCGCTCCTCTTTCCCCTTGGCGCTCCTGGCCACAAGGGCCCGGAGTGAATGTGTCATCTGAACATATCCTTCTCTCATGTTCGATCAGGACCGTACGGTGCGGGCATATTCGACCCTAGAGGCTGGGGCAATGGCAACGAACAGGTCACCAACACGATCACCCTCGAGTTCACCCGCGTCGTCCTCGCCATCGGAGTCTTCGCCATCGGCGTCGAGCTCCCAAAAGCCTACATGGCACGCCATTGGAAATCCCTCTTCTTCCTCCTCGTCCCCGTCATGACCTGGGTGTGTCTCCTTCCCCGCTATCATTTCCTACCGCTGATCCGTCAAACCCCAACAGGGCTGGTTTGTATCAGCCGGCCTCATCTACGCCCTCATCCCGAAGCTCAACTTCCTCTCGTCTCTAGCGGTCGCCGCGTGCCTCACACCGACGGACCCCATCCTCGCTGCGGCCGTCGTGGGCGGAAAATACGCTGACAAGCACGTCCCCGCCCACTTGAGGCACCTCCTGGCCGCCGAGTCCGGGTGCAACGACGGCGCTGCGTTTCCGTTCCTCTACATCTCCCTCTACCTCATCATGGACAAGACCACCGCCCGCGCGGTCGAAGACTGGTTCCTCACTCTCTGGCTCTGTGCGTGCGCATCGGTGCTGGCTGCTCTTCAGCTTTGTTGATTTCGTTAATGTTGTTATTGTCATCGTCGCTCGACGCTGCGTGCATGCATGCGCGCGCGCTAGATCAAATCGTGCTCGGCACCGTGTGGGGCGCGATGCTCGGCTTCGGCTTTCGCCACCTGATGAAGTTCTGCGAGCGCAAAGACCTCATCGACCGGCAGTCCTACGTCGCGCAGTACGTCTCGCTCGCGCTGCTCACCATCGGCACGACGACGATGCTCGGCTCGGACGACCTCCTCGCCGCGTTCTCGTGCGGGACCGCGTTCGCGTGGGACGGCTTCTTCAACAAGCAGACCGAGCAGGCCGTGTTCTCGTCCGTGATCGATTTGCTGTTCAACGTCGCCGCGTTCGTGTTCGTCGGCGCGTGGACGCCATTTAAGCAGTTCGATAACCCAGAGCTGTCGCTCTCCGTCTGGCGGCTCGTCGTGATCGCGATCCTGGTGCTGGTGCTCCGGAGGCTGCCCGCGATGATCGCGCTGTACAAGTGGATACCGGACGTCAAGAGCCTGCGAGAGGCCGTCTTCAGCGGCCACTTTGGCCCCATGGGAATCGGTGCGTCGTCGTTCGCTCCCTTCTTTTCAACCTATCCGTTACCTGCGTATATGCGTTCCTCCGTTCTGACGTCCGTCCGTCTCCGCGCACCAGGCGCCGTCTTCATCTCCACCCTCGCCGCCGAGACGCTCGCGAGCACGGGCGCGGCGCCGGACTCGCAGACGGGCATCCTGACCGAGTCGATCCAGCCCATCGTCGCCTTCATGGTCGTCACCTCGATCATCATCCACGGGCTCTCGATCCCGTTCTTCTCGCTCGGGCGGCGCGTGCACTCGGTCTCGCGCACGTGGTCGCGCCACGTCAACGACGCGGACGCGCCCGAGTGGACGACGCACACGCGCGCGGTCATGCGCGGCGAGGATATCGTCATCAATCGCGACGCGGCGGACCACCACCACGCGCCCGTGGACGCGATGGAGCGCGGGGAGCTGGGCTCGGGCTCGGGCTCGGGCTCGGACGAGAAGTCGGCGACGGCGGGCGAGGCGACGCCGCCGCGCCGCGACGAGGAGAGCGACGAGACGAAGGAGGGCTCGCCCGTGGAGGAGCGGTACAAGGCGGAGAACGCGCCCGACGGGGACGATATCCTCCAGGAGTGGAAGGAGGGCCCGCATCGCGTGATCGAGCGCCGCGCGGGGCCTGGCGAGGAGGTGCGCGCGTTCATCCGCTCTGTTTTTTGTTTGTTTGCGTGCGTGTGTGTGTGTGCTTCGAGGGCTGACGATGGCGTGGTGGCAGGTCGAGGTCGAGGTGCAGAGGAACGTCTACGGGCCGAGCGACGTCGAGCGCATCACGCGCGCGTTCCACGGGAAGGACGCGCACCACGCCGCGCACGTCTTTTTGGGCGGGCTCGAGCGCGCGGGGAGCAAGATTGAGGAGACGGCCGCGCACGCGGCGCACGAGATGGAAGGCGCGGCCGCGCGCGCGGCGGACGTCGTCGTGCCCGGCCACGAGCCCGAGCGGCACGACGCGCACGAGCACGAGCACGAGCACGAGCGGTACGACGCACACGACGCACATGCAAGGGACGAGGAGGAGGGCTGGGCGTCGGATCGCTCCGCGGCGGAGGCGCCGGGCCCGCGCCGCCGCGCGAAGGGCAAGAAGAAGCCGACGGCGCGCAAGAAGGGCCGCGCGTTCTTCGGCGCGCGCGCGCAGCCGCAGGCGGGCCCTGGCGATTCCGCGCAAGGCGACGACGATAACGCTCGCGATGATCACGACAACGACAACGACGAGAGAGGCGGTGTGAGGGGCAATGGGGGTGCTGGGGCCGCACATGCGCCGCAGCCGGGTTCGTCGCCGGAAGACGAGCCGCGCGGGCGGCGGCCACCGATCTCGCCCGTCGTCGGTGTGGGCTCGGGCTCGGACCCGTACACGCGCCGGCGGGCATCGCACCTGCGGATCGAGTCGCTGCGCGGGCTCGGGAGCGGCGGCGGCGGCGGCGGCGGGCGCGCGGTGCGCGAGGCGTCGCCCGCACGGTCTGTGCGGTTCGCGGACGAGCGCACGGGGTCTGGGTCTGGGGCGGGGTCGACGGGGGCGCTGACGCCGCGCGGGCGGGGGTCGTTTTCGGTGCCGGGGAGCCAGGTGCCGTCGGACGATGAGGACGCGGGGTATGGGACGGGTGGGGGCGGTGGTGGCGGTGGCGGGGAGGCTGCGGAGTCGCCGCGGAACCGGGTGACGTTCGAGTTGCCGGATAGAGATTGATCGATGGGGCGACCTTGTGCTGGTCGAGGTGGTCCCTGCGCGGCGCCGCGGCGCGGGGGCGGGGGTCAGAGTCTGCCGCTGAGGACTGTTCCGTATCTGATTCGTGCACCTGCACGTCCGTTTTCCTCTCCGTCTCGTTCTCGTGCTCGCTGTCTTCCTTTTCGTCGTTCGCTCTGTGTTTTTTTTCTTTTCTTTTCTTTTCTTTTCTTTTCTTTCCGTTTCTTTTTTCTGCTTCTTTCTGCTGTTCGGTTCTGTGCTCCAATCTCATCGCGTCTGGTTTATGATTGATTTCGCTCGAGAGCCTATGTATCATGTATCGCTGAAACATCTGTCCGCGCGTAGAACATACCTGTATCTGTGTTTCTGTTTGGCTAGTATTGGGGGTCGGTGGGTCGGTGGGTCGTCGTAGCGTAGGCCGTACTTGGGGTGGGCGGGAAGGGGTGACGAGGTCCAGCAGAACGATAGTAGTGTAGATGATAATTGGATCGCTTGGCTCGCGTTGCATAGATATACTATGAAGGGTTTTCTCGGACAAAATTCGAACTTGTTAGGGTCCGGTCAGCAATATATAACATCTTGTATCAATTGCTGGCAAATACTATATAAATACCACAATTGTCGGCAATTGTCAACAACTGGCAGGTGATCTCTTATCAGCAATTGTCAGCAATTGTTGTCAATTAGACACTGTTAGCAAGATGCAACAATTGCTGGCAATCTGTCCTCAATCTCATTGCTAACAATTGTCCACAATTGTCCACAACCATGATTGCCTTTTGATCTTGCCCAATCTGAATATCACATCTGCTCTTTAACCTTTCTTAGATCTTATTAGATCTTGTCCAATATTGTTACACCCTGCTACTCTATCTCTAAGTCATATTGGGGTGCACTATTCTATGCTACCCAGGGCCCTAGCTAATTGTCAGCAATTGTTGGATATTGTTGGGTCTAGGGCTGGGTTATAGACTTGGAAATTGTTGGCAAATGTTGATAATTGTTGAGTATCTAGGAAGAGTTTTTGATGGGTTGAAATTTTGTGAGTTCAGTAGAATAGAATTAGTAATTTAGCAGCTGGATAAGTTAGGCTCAATTACAGCAATTTATAACAATCTTGTTTGGAAGCTATTATGAATTACTGACAAATGCTAGGAATTGCCAGCAATTCCTGTCAATTGTTAGTAATTATTGATGTTATGATCATGACTTATTGGGCCTTTATAGTGGTCTATACTGATACAATCATCACAACTACCAGGCAGCCTCACACCCTGATATATACATAAAGATAATATCCTTGGTCATCCACTCCCAGCAGATCACCCATTACTGGTCGAGTATCATGAGCCTATTGCAGTGGGCATCCTTTCCTGCCTTACAAACTACTCACACATGGGCATGAAGCTCCTTGTCCTCTTGGTTAGAAAGAAACAAGCATAAAAGCAAGAGTAGTCATTCTAAGAGAGAAACAACTTAGAGAATACCTATGGATATATATATGGGATTCTCATGCCCTTTCCTAAAGTAGTATAAATAGCCCATAGAATAGGCTAATGCTCTTTAGTCTATTCTCTTTGTCCTTAGGCAGTCTCCATACTGTCTACTTTGTTCTCTCTGTATCCTTACATATAGAGCTTTCGTTATACTGCAGTCTTCCTACTGCAGTCTTTATTCCTATTGCCTATGCTGCAATACACGTCTGGCTCCTGTGCTGCATGTACAGTCGAGACCAACATTTTACCCTCCCTCTATGAGCGACCTAGGGAAGAACCTCCTACTCTTGGGGTTACCGAATGAGTAGTTTGTAACACTAGAATAGACTCTTCTGCTCCTACCTTGCTCACACTAGCTTGCTGCCACACCCTCTCTCACAACCTTACTTAGTGGGGATAATAGATCCCCATTAAGCAAGCATTACTACACACACTCTGGAGCAAGACCTAGGCTGAAACTACCCCCTCAGCACTAGATGTATAAATAACTAGTTCTATCATAACAATTGCCCTATCTGGCAACAGGGAGACCATTGGTTCTATGAAGACACCAACACAGATGCTCCACCCAACCACGATAACTGCTCATACCAAAATGGACATTATTACTTCATATTTGATAATGGAACAGAGGAAGAATTTATTTGGAATGAGACAGAGAACTGCTGGAATCCCACACCCCAGTATAGAGGCCCGGTGTCACGACGCAAACAAGTTTGTGCCTTGACAGGGTAATTTCCAAGAATGTTCCATAGAAAGAAATAACTATGCAAGTCTAGGCCAATGCAAGGAATGTTGGAAAGGAACGGGAAATTGAGGAACAAGGTGATTCAAGAACCGCTAGTAATCACATCTACGCATCACTCCCTCACATCATGTCCAACAACACCTTTGCACGCTCATCACTCTGGGGCACATTCCCTTGATCATTGTTCCATCTTCATCGCCACACAGAGCTGCGACAGCCACCACCGGACTTCCATCCACTAATTGTCCCATCGGGTCCACGACCTGACTTGCTTAACATATCCTCTGTCTTCCCACCACCTCGCTCTTTTATAACCATCCCCTACGAACCCACATACCGCATCGATGTCACCTCCCATACTCTTCTAGCTCCATCACCTTTGAATAAGCCACCCATGATGTCAATCCCTCCTGCCGAAGATGGAATTCGACTGCCACCTGTTTCGGCTGGAGGAGTATCAATGGAGGTCTGTGTCCTTCCTAGGAAAGAGGGGATTTGGTTGGAAGATGGGGTTTCAGTGGATGTGATTGAAAGAAAGCCAGATGGTGACTACGAGTTTACGACTATCATTCTTTCCGAAATGGTCTGGCAAGATGATCATATTGCCGTCTTTGGTGGAGCGGGCAACGAGCAGCAGTTCATAGTGGTGACATCTACTTTCCGTGTCAACTCTCCTCCCCCACTTGGCTATGCGATGTATCACACGTTCGGTGAGTACATTCGAGCTCTCTTCAGCTCTGACCGCAAACGTGTTCCCGCATCTGATGGCAATGTCTTGGAGATTGCGAGGCGAGCATTAGCAGGAGTGGGAAGTATGATCTTTCGTCGATTTGCTAGGCCATGAATGCTTTACCCATTCATGATTCATTAAGTTCTTACTCCTTTAGTCTAGTGTTTCTTGTTTATTTCTTTCCCTAAAAATTCATACAGTCTTTACATTTCAAGTATCACACTCTCATTTGGCTCCAGTTTCATGCTTAGGATGTGGATGGACATTTTGATCTATGTTTGTGAGTATATGCAGCTGTCTTTCATTAAACCTTGACTTATCTGGGACTTAAAGTATCTGTATTTATTAACAAAGCTGCCTTGGTGCTATTTTAACAGACCAGATGAAGCCTAGAAGGGACCAGAGTAGAGCCAAACTGATCCAGACTCTCATAGAATTGCATGGACCTTATGTGCTTTCTAATGCACTGAGAGGCTTTGTAATGGCTTAGTGAGCGGATGAGGAATCGAGAGGCTAGAGAACCTAGAGCTACTCAGGTGACTAATAGAGAATCTGGAATAATTCCAGGCCATGCTCTAGAAGAATCTAGGAAAGCCTACTCTGTTCTAGTTTAGACCAGACACTTCATTCTAGAATCTTTAGCACCTAGATACATCTGTAAATACCCAAATCCAGGTCTCATGCACAGCCTCTCCAGAAACACATAAAAGAGGAGTGCATGTGCCCTGAAATGCATGCAGTTTGTTTCCCCTCTTGTTGAAGTTGCTCTTGCCCTGTAAAGTGATCTTTACTTTGTAAGGCAGTCTTCACTAATCACTGAAGTCTTTGAAGTCAGCACCAAGTATCTTTTGATAAGTCTAAAGCTGTGTTAGTCCAAACGGGACACTGAGTTAGTTCTAAGTCTGATCTGGTCAGAAAATGTCTGAACCTGCATTAGTAAAGAAGCTCTGAAAACACCAAGTTCAACACCTATTAGTCTGATATCCTGGTCTCGCCTCTTCATCACACTCATCCTCTGGATTCTTTCAAATGGAAAGGGTCTGAATTCAGGAAAGTATTTCTCACGCTGCTCTACCAATCCTAACGCATAGCACCTTGATAGGAACAACACACTTCACAGCACACTAGTAACCACTCCCTTAGGATCCATACACCTCCTAACCTAGGCACATAGCTTTGCATAGTAAGATAAACTGGTACCACTACATAAACAAGAGAAATTACCCTCAACAATGAACAACTAGGCTGCTCCGGGAAAGAAGGAAAACCTGAGTCAGTCTAGGCGACGATTCTTTGGAATTGGTTGGCGTGTCAATTAGGCTATTTCCTGCCCTCCGACTTCAAACCATCTCACCGCACGACACCGGTGATAAGCATGCACCCACGCTAGGGTCCGAGGGAGGTATTCAGGAAGCTTTGGGGAGATACCGAACAGCGCTAGACAAGTACCAAAGATGCCAACTTTTACCAAACACGGTCAGTCCCTACCCGACAGATGACAAGCCACTGAAGGATGTTTGGCAGCACTTGGGTCAGTTCACCCACACTTCACGTACTTACCATGACCGCATAAGAGTGTTATGATAAGTGTTTACAAAATTGGAGCCAGTATTCCGTATTGGCCGATGTCCTCCATGAGTCGGTCAGCCCTTATCGCTTATCTTCCCGACTTCCACATGGTCAGTCAAATGTGATCTTGCACCATTGCTTGGCTACCCTGGTCATACGATACCTCTTCTTTATTTTTCATTGGTTCTCTAACGCCTGTTCCTGCTACCTACGCTTGGGCGACGGATCCCGAACGTTCGGGATTTCGCCATTGCTGATTAACTTTTACCTTATCACCTTCGGAACCCATATGGACATCTCACCTACCTTCTTATCTTCCCTGATTGCTAAGGCTTGGCACCCATTTGACATCTACTCTCATTTCTTGTTTAATATTTTACTTAGGGGCTCTGTTTACTATAAAAACCTATATACAACTCTGGAATAAACCAGCTTGCACACCCCACAGTTCAGAGCTCATTCGCACTTGTCTTAACCATCAAAATTGTCTCCATTGACTCCCAAAAACTTGTCATCTTTGTCATTCAGCCTTGTTCACGTTTGTGCTCGTCTCTTTGCTCATACCCCTTGTCCCCCCCTCGAATATTGTCAGAGTCCCATGTGGCTCTTGAAGCACGTAGTTGTTGGTCGCGACACTACCTCCTCGTTACCGACCAAATTGCCGACACGACTGACTGAATGTTCGGTTGGTGTTCGGTGCAGTCCTGAAACTATTTGGTCGCTATAATCTCACACTCATCGCTCCTGCTCCAGTGCGCTGATGAGCATGCACCCGCGCTAGGGTCCGAGGGAGGGATTCGGGAAGCTTTGGGGAGATACCGAACAGTGCTAGACAAGTATCGAAGACGCCGACTTTTACCGAACACGGTCGGTCCCTACCCGACCGACGACAAGCCACCGAAGGACGATTCGGCAGCACTTGGGTCAGTTCGCCCACACTTCACGTACTTACCATGACCGCACAGGAGGGTTACGATAGGTGTGTACGAGATCGGAGCCAGTATCCCGTATCGGCCGATGTCCTCCGTGAGTCGGTCGGTCCTTATCGCTTATCGTCCCAACTTCCGCATGGTCGGTCAAACGCAATCTTACACCATTGCTTGGCCACCCTGGTCGTACGATACCTCTTCTTTATTTTTCATTGGTTCTCCAATGCCTGTTCCTGCTACCTACACTCGGGCGACGGATCCCGAACGTTCGGGATTTCGACATCACTGATTACCTTTTACCTTATCACCTTCGGAACCCATATGGACATCTCACCTACCTCCTTATCTTCTCTGATCGCTAAGGCTTGGCGCCCATTCGACATCTACTCTCATTTCTTGTTTAATATTTTACTTAGGGGCTCAGTTTACTATAAAAACCTACATACAACTCTGGAATAAACCAGCTTTCGCACCCCACAGTTCAGAGCTCATTCGCACTCGTCTCAACCATCGAAATCGTCTTCATCGACTCCCGAAAACTTGTCATCCTCGTCGTTCGGCCTCATTCGCGTTCGTACTCGTCTCTTCGCTCGTACCCCCATCCTCCCTCGTCTATTGTCAGAGTCCCGTGTGGCTCTTGAAGCACGTAGTTGTCGGTCGCGACACTACCTTCTCGTTACCGAGCAAATCCCCGACACGACCGACCGAACGTTCGGTCGGTGTTCGGCGCAGTCCCGAAACCATTCGGGCGCTATAATCTCATACTCCCCGTTGCTTCTCAGTACGCCATCGATTTCTAAAGTCATCACTAACAATTCCTTGTGTATTAGATACTAGCTCCAGCACCCCCTGCATTAGAGGTTGTTTTGGTGTTGTGCCCGGCACTTAGAGCCACCTCTAGCGTATCATTTTGGAGCCCACCGCGAGGGGTTAGTATTCAAAATTACCTCAAGGAATCTACGTCGCTCGTCCCGACCAACAGCGGAGCGCGAAGAACGACAAACAGTTATCGATAGCTTCAATACTCAGGAAACATCTGCCGACCGAAGTTTGTTCGGAGACGCCGATATAGTCCCAGAACACTTATCCCACCATCACTACCTTGATCTCGAATCCTCGCCATCGCTCTCACCACCACCCGACTCCACTTTCTTCTTAACCCCACCTTCGTCGCCGAACCGATCGTTACTCCCACCGATTTCCCCTATCCTCGACCTTGCACTCTTAGAACAATCACCCCCGTCTCCTATCCCATCTCTCCACGACTCCATCTCTCCGTTAATCCCACGCAGCCCCGTCTTCTGGACACCGACCATCCGACCGACTTCACTAGAACGCTCCTTCGAACCAGCGACTCCATCCCCGATCACCTTAGAAAACAATACCTTCTCCCCCACCTTTGACTTTCTCACTATGGCGACCCCATCCATGCCCGCTCGTGGAGATCGAACGGCCCCGACCTTTGACCCCCATCAACCCCGCGAATTGAGACGATATTTCTCCGATCTGGACTTCCACTTTGTTCGGTCTGTGGTAGTCGACGAACAAGAAAGAAAGAAACACGCTTGCCGATTCCTAGATGTCGACACCTGTGAGCTTTGGGAATCGCTCACCACTTTCACCGACGCCACGAAGACCTTCAAGGAGTTCTGCGAAGAGGTCTACAGGCTATACCCCAGATCGGAGGAAGAACGCAAATGGTCGGTATCGGACATGGACAAGCTAGTCGGCGAAACGAGCAGGGTCGGCATCTTGTCTCTCAGCGAACTCGGCGACTATCATCGGCGATTCCTGGCGATCACGGTATTCCTCCTCAGCAAGGCACGGATCTCGGTCGCCGAACAAGGACGCGCCTTCGCTAGAGGATTCCAACCGGAGCTATGGGCAAGAATCTCTCAACGTCTACAACTCAAGTTCCCCGATCATTTCCCAGACGACCCATACAACCTCCAAGACATCCACGACGCGGCCCGATTCGTCTTGCACGGCACCACGTCCGCCTACAGCACGATCCCTACCGACATCTCTCGAGCAGCCCCCGCCGCGCCGCCCACCAACGCGATCAAGGCCGAAGACCTGGCGACCATGTTCGAACGGCTCACCGACACCTTTGTCAAGGCCATCACAGCTCAGGGGACGACCAGGCCAGCCGATCGACCATCCCGACAGCCAGGACAAGGCGGCGACAACTGCATGTTCTGCGGCAGTCCCGAACACTTCATGCGCGCCTGTCCCGAGGTCACCGAATACATTCGGATCGGAAAATGCAAGAGGAATATCGAGGGGAAGGTGGTATTGTCAAGTGGGGCATTCGTACCGAGAGAAATCACGGGTAGTAACCTGAAAGACCGAGTTGACGAATGGCATCGCAGGAATCCAGGCCAGTTGGCGACCGGACAGATGATGTTTACGGTAAACGCGGTGCCGACTCACCCGATGATGATAGCCTCCCGTCACGATTCACCCTCATTGCTGGATGTCACCCCGACTTACCAACTCACCGACGTCCAGCGAATCGCGAGCCTCGAACGCGAACTATTCGCGCTCCGAACGCGGGGCGCAAGGGCACGCGAAATGGCGCAGGCAGGACGTTCGGCACCTACCCCTTCACCGGCCCCCGAACGACGAGCGAGGACCGAAACTCCCGAACCCGAACCCCGACCGACCACCCCGACTCAGCGACCGCCCCCGGTACCAGCCAAGGACGATGCTCCGATCCACCCATATGCCAAAGCCCAGGACGCCACCTATGCACCGCCACACGACCGCAACATGGGAGCCCCGGCGAAGATACCATCGGCAAAGAAGGACGCTCCGGCCTACAAAACCACGGCGCCGATCTACGACGAGAAGGTAGCAGCTGAGGTCTACAACAGGGCAATGGCCACTCAGGTGACGCTTACCCAGCGCGAACTACTCTCTCTCTCCGCCGAAGTCCGTTCACAGGTCAGGGAAGCCACGTCGGCACGCCGATCGCCTGCCAGAGACGCCAGCAATGTTCGGACCTTCTACCAAGATGCCGATCTACCCTATGCCATCGACGACCTCGAACCACCGACTCGACCGACCGTCTCCTCCTTCGTCAATGTCCTGCACCAACCGGAAACACCCCCGCCGGGCGCGATCATCATCCCCGACATGTACGAAACGTACCTGAAGAATCTACAGCCCGGTCAGGTTCCTCAGCCATTGATAGTTGCTAAAGAATCGTCTGCCCTAAGGTCTATTGTTCCCCTCGTCGATCATCAGCAGGAAGTCGAATGCATCATCGACCCGGGTTCACAAGTCATTGCCATGTCGGAAGGCATTTGCAACGAACTGGCGCTCATCTACGACCCCGAAATCATCCTCAATATGCAGTCGGCGAACGGCGAAATCGACCGATCCTTGGGCCTGGCACGCAACGTGCCATTCCTCATCGGCGACATCACCCTGTACCTCCAAGTCCACATTATTCGGAACCCCGCCTACGACGTTCTCCTCGGTCGGCCATTCGACATCCTCACCGAAAGTATCGTCAAAAATTATTCAAACGAAGACCAGACGATCACCATCAGCGACCCGAACACGGGACGACGAGCCACCATTCCGACGATCAGGCGAGGACCCCCTCGAGTCCTTCACCGAAGACAAGCGGGTTTTCGCGACTCGATGAATTGATCCGAGATCAAGGAGAAGTTGCACTGATCATTTCCACCAATCATGATACCCCCCATTTCCCACTTATCGAAGCGTCCTCAGATTTCCATTCTCCATCTCCCTCTCGTCGCGATCTTTGTCTCAAGTACATTATGGCCTCCGATTTGGGGCCCGAAAATCATCTCAAAAACAATCTCGATTCCGATATGTTGTCCTTATTCTCCTCATTCGTTCCCGGTTCTCTCCATTCCACTAATATCGCTGACCCGGTCGCCATTTTCGCCGCCAAGCGCAAGTACAAACCGGTCGCACAGAAAACACGACCAGTCTTGGCCGACCTCCCCGAAAAGTTCCGAATCGTTCGGAACATCCTCGGTGACCCTCTCGCTGCCCTTCCGACGCTGACACCGAACCCCCCACCCTTCACGCCGACCGGCAGATACACAGCCGAACGACGCGACCTCATCGACAAAGTCCACTCGGACGACTTCCTTTGGCCGGCCGAATGACAGCTCATGCACCATTTCATGTGTCTACAAGAGATGGGATTCGCCTGGGACGATTCGGAACGCGGACATTTCCGCGAGGACTTCTTTCCTCCAGTCAATATGCCGGTGGTCGAACACAAGCCCTGGGTTCAACGCAACATTCCGATTCCACCAGGCATCTACGACGAAGTGTGCCGACTTATCAAAACCAAGATCGCCGCTGGAGTCTATGAGCCGTCGAATTCGTCCTACCGATCGCGCTGGTTTACGGTTGTCAAGAAGATGAATAGCACCTCCACTGGCACCAAACTCCGAATCGTTCACAGCCTCGAACCCCTGAACGCCGTCACCATCCAGCATTCAGGTGTGCCCCCATATACCGATCAGATCGCTGAACAGTTTGCAGCTCGCGCCTGCGGCGGCATTCTGGATCTCTATGTCGGCTATGACGAACGAGGGCTCTCCGAATCATCTCGCGACTTCACCACGTTCCAGACCCCATTCGGCGCCCACCAACTCGTCACCCTACCCATGGGATGGACGAATTCGGTCCCGATCTTCCACGACGACGTCACCCACATCCTCCAGCCAGAGATACCAGACACCACCATTCCTTTCATCGACGATGTTCCAATTCGGGGCCCGCCAACCCGATACGAACTTCCGAACGGCGGCTTCGAGACGCATCCCGACAACCCCGGCATACGACGGTTTGTGTGGGAACACTTTCAAGGCCTCAATCGAGTGGTTCAGCGGATGAAGTATAGCGGAGGGACCTTTTCGGGACACAAGGCGACACTCTGCGCAGCCGAAATCACGGTGGTCGGCCATCGGTGCACGTATGAAGGACGATTACCCGACGAATCTAGGGTAGAGTCAATTATGAAGTGGGGACCTTGCAGGGATCTCTCTGACGTTCGGGCATTTTTGGGGACGATCGGTGTCGTTCGGATCTTCATTCGGAATTTTGCACACAGGGCGCATGCACTGACAATGTTAACGCGCAAAGATTTTCCATTCGTGTTCGGCCCAGACCAGATAGCGGCCCAGGACGACCTCCGGTCGGCACTTCTCGAATCGCCAGCCCTTCGGCCGATCGACTATGGGTCGGCAGCCAACGTCATCCTCGCCGTCGATACCTCTCAAATTGCGGTCGGCTTCCACCTCTGTCAATGCGCACTCGACAATCCGCGGGTTCGGTATTATGCCCGATTCGGCTCCATCACCCTTAACGACCGCGAATCGCGATTCTCCCAACCCAAGCTCGAACTCTACGGCCTCTTCCGCGCCCTCCAATTGCTCAAAATGTATCTCATCGGTGTTCGGAACCTGATAGTCGAAGTAGACGCACGCTACATCAAGGGCATGCTCACTAACCCGGATCTCGAACCCAGCGCCAGCATCAATCGGTGGATCGTCTCCATCCTCACCTTCCATTTCACACTTGTCCACGTCCCCGGCACCTCTCATGGCCCCGATGGCCTCTCCCGACGACCACCACAACCCTCCGATCGACCCGAACCCGAAGACGACTTTGACGACTGGATCGACAATCTCTACGGCTTCCTCCATCAGATCAACAACACGTTCCCCACCTCCATCTCAACCTCGACAACCGCCATCTTCACCTCCTCGCTCATAGGCGACCTCCCGACTGTTACCGAGTCCGACGACGAAGGCCCGACCATCGACTATTCAGATATCCCAAGATCGCAAAAAGCTTTGGAAGCCGAAGAATGCCTATGGTTGGTCCGCGACTGGCACCGAACATTGGTTCGGCCCCCTTCTCTCTCCGACTCCGAATATGCGACTTTTCTACGATATTGCACTGAGTTCTTTATCGCAGCCGACAAGCTATGGAGAAAAGACTCACACGGCCGACACAAGATTGTTGCAGCCCCCTCTAGTCGGATCACAATTCTCACTGCCGCCCACGACGACGTCGCTCACAAGGGTTTCTACGCCACGACTGCCTTGATCGCCGAACGCTTCTGGTGGCCGCACATGAGGCAAGACATTTCCTGGTTTGTTCGGACCTGTCACCTTTGCCAGATTCGCCAGACTCGCAACGTCCTCATTCCCCCAACCGTCGCCACGCCTGCACCACTCTTCGCGAAGATGTATATGGACACCATGCACATGCCAACCGCTGGTGGTTTCAAGTATCTCGTTCAAGGTCGCTGTTCGGTATCGCACTACCCCGAATTCCGAATGCTGCGACGCGAAACAAGCTCAGCCCTCGCCGACTGGATCTTCGAGGATATCCTGTGCCGATGGGGAACATTGGTCGAGATCGTCTCCGACAACGGACCAGCGTTCGTCAAGGCGCTCGACCAGTTAGCGAAAAAGTACCACGTTCGGCACATCCGTATTTCGGGCTACAATTCCCGCGCCAACGGCATCGCCGAACGACCTCACTTCGACGTTCGGCAGGCCCTGTTCAAAGCCGTTGATGGAGATCAGGCCAAGTGGAATCGTGCAGCTCATTTCGTATTCTGGGCTGATCGCATTACTGTTCGGCGCCGAATGGGTTGCTCGCCATACTTCGCAGCGACCGGAACCCATCCCCTTCTCCCCCTCGACATCGCCGAAGCCACCTACCTCCTGCCACCGCCGACCACAACCCTCAGCACCACCGACCTCATCGCCCGACGGGCCATAGCCTTGCAGAAACGCCGATCGGACCTCGCCCACCTTCGCAGCTCAGTTGTCGGCGCCCGTGTCCAGGCCGCCATCCGATTCGAACAACAGCATTCGGCCACCCTTCGCGACTTCAATTTCCACAGAGGCTCGCTTGTCCTGATGCGCAACACAGCCATAGAAAAGGCGCTCAATCGGAAGATGCGTCCACGGTATTTGGGACCTTTGCTGGTGATTTCTAGGAACCGAGGAGGAGCGTATATTCTGGCCGAACTTGACGGATCGGTCTTTGATCGGCCAGTGGCTGTTACGACTGCTCGTCGGTAACCCCAAGAGTAGGAGGTTCTTCCCTAGGTCACTCGTGGAGGATGTGTGGAACGGTGGTCTCGACTGTACGTGTAGCACAGGAGCCAAGAGTGTATTGCGATATAGCAATGAAGACTGTAGTAGGGAGACTACAGTGGATGAAGATTCCTGTATGTGAGGATACAGGAGAACGAAGGGTACTGTAGGGAGACAGTACCAGAACGAAGAGAATAGACTGAAGATCGTCAGCCTATTCTATGGGCCTTTTATACTACTTTGGGAAGTAGGGCATGAGAATACCGAATATGTATCTGTAGGTATTCTCTAAGTCGTCTCTCTCAATAACGACTACTCTTGTGCTTCTCCGTTGGTCTCCTTCCGGCCAGGAGGGACTAGGAGGTTCATGCCCTGCGTGTGAGTAATTTATAAGGCGGCGTTCCATGCCCGCTAATACAATAGGCCCATGATACTCGACCAATGATGGATGATCCATTGGGAGTGGATGACCAAGGTTAATATCTGTACCTTGGTGTACGCCTCAACCTGTGAGGCCGCGTGATATTTGTGATGATCGTATCGGTATAGACCGCCGTGTAGGCCCGATAGAACGTGATCATAACAATACCCCCTTTCTACGTCCTATTCGCCTGGTAGGACAGCGCTGTGCGCTTCATTGCCACTCCATATACGATTTGCTTTCTTGATCCAACGATGGTCTCCGGATGCGACTTCCGGGACATGACTTCGTTTTCTGGGAGGAAGACCGACTTACGTCGTTTGATCCTCTAGGAGTTTTCCATCTCCGTTGAGCTGTTTGTTTGTTGAGTCGTGAGGGTATCCAGGCCTCCGCTCTCTAGGATGTTCTTCCTTCACCCGTGGGATTGATTCTGCCGCGGGTAAACCTCATCGCGGTCTTACTTCCAGCCCGCTTCTGGAATAGTATCAAGAAAGGCGTATGAATGCGAGTGGTGTGTGGATGAATAGAAACTCTAGCGTGTGGGTTCCGATTCGTGTCATCAGGTTCTTCTTCTTCCTTCTCCGAGGGCCAAACCTCAGTGTTTCCAGGATAGTCGTCTATCCTCATGATTTGTTGTTCCTCTTGACGACAGTGGATGGCGCCCATGGACAAGTAGGTTGATCGCTTTACGAAGGCTTAGGCCTACTTCTCCAGGCTACCAGTCATGACGCCCCAAGCAGTATCGCTCCCATACGGTGAGCTCATCTCCGGTGAGGTTGCAGCCAAATCCCAAGCAGTATTGTCCCCATACGGTGGACTCATCTCCGGTGAGGCAGTTTACGGCGTCCAGAGTTTGTTTTTCACAAACGTGGGCCTATGGTGGGGAATACCACGTGTAGTGTTGGGTTCGAGGCAAGGATGTGAAGAGAATTTAGACTTGAAAGGTGCAGCGAGGAATAAGGAGGAGTCTGACTCCTTTTCCAGGTCTGCCCATTCGCTTGCACGAATTAGACATCAAGACCACAGCTGATATATTTGTCGGGTTGCGAGATATATCCACGACTGGCAGTTTAAAACGTCATGCGGGACGGTCCGTAGTTTATCGTCGTTTCGGACGACCCGTAGTTTAACGTCTTTGCGGACGTCCTTCATCATCAACATGGAGTATCTGTGGGGAAAGATGTTTCTGCACGCCGGAATTTCCATCGGTGATGTGCATAGGGCCATAGACCAGACTTTACCCGCTCCAGATTCCACTGAGGCATGATGGACGGTTTATACTATATCAAACCGGATAACTTGTACGTCTCAGTTTTAGGAGACCGCTCAGTTTAACGCCGTGAGGTAGGCATCCTCGCAATTTAATGCCGTGCGATAGGCATCCTCGCAGTTTAACGCCGTGCGATAGGCGGACTATCGTCTGACTGTGTCCCTCGAGTCACGATAGGCTTTTCCTCCGAGGATGAGGGTAGTTTAGCGTCGTTTCGGACATTGTCGACATATTCTCGTCAAGAATGATGTCGACCGATGGTCCCTATGCTAAAAGGGACAAGTAGTTTAACGTCGTTGCGGACGATCCAGCACCAGAGTGATGAATCACAACTCCTGTACGGTAAGGAGCACGTAGTTTAATGTCATTGCGGACCGATTGACACCATGGCGGTCAATCCACAACTCCTATTCGGTAAGGAGCAATAGTTTTCCGTCGTTGCGGACGCATTGGCGGCCAGGGGATTGGACGTCAATGACAACCCCTAGGTTCAGGGGCACCTAGTTTAACGTCGTCGCGGACGCATGGTATCTTGTCAAGATCGCCACGCACAATCCCTAGGACGAAGGGACGGTAGTTTTACATCGTTGCGGATGCCCGTAGTTTACCGTCGTTGCGGACGTGGGCGCCATTTTCATAGCAAAAATGGCCTCCAACAATCCCTATGTGGAAAGGGACAATAGTTTAGCGTCATCGCGGACGTTGTTTCGCCACAAATATTGTGGAAAAACAATGCTTAGTTTAACGTCGTCCCGGACGCAGACCTAGTTTTACGTCGTCGCGGACGAGACCTAGTTTTACGTCGTTGCGGACGAGACCTAGTTTTACGTCGTTGCGGACGAATGGCGGAGTAGACTTTGGATGAGTGGCCCGCTCTTGTCGTTCCTCCGCTGTGTGGGCCAGACGAGAGTCGCGTGATCTAGTCCCTTCCTACTAGATCTTTGACTCGAGGCACGTGTCCTAGTTGCCTCCTGACTAGGTCTTGGAGCGGAATTTCTTGTACTTCGACTCCAGGACTAGACTGGGCGCTCCATGAAGAGATGCTTGCTCTTCCATGTCCCCAGACCCCTCGCTTGGATTTGAACCAAGACGACCCGATATTCTTTTACCGAAAAGCGAGTGAATATCGGAAGCGCTCCGACCTTTTATAGGCAGGGTTCTGTGACGCGAGTCCTTCCGCGCTTCGCCAGAATGCAACCACGCTCCTTTGGTCAATGGTAGTTTAACGTCATCTCGGACGGGGATAGTTTTCCGTCGTTTCGGACGAAGACTAGTTTAACGTCATTGCGGACCCTAGTAGTTTATAGTCATTGCGGACCAAGCCTTTGGTAGTTTTACATCGTTCCGGATGTGATTTGTGGCCTCGCATCATTTAGGAAGACTTGTGAGGTAGAGGCGGCCCGCTCTCTACATCATCTCATGCGCCAGCTGTAGGATCCCCTAATGCGGAAACGATCCTGTAAAACGGGAGATCCAAAGTGGGACGTCCCAAAACACCAGTCAGACCTTGACTGTGAGGGTTCACGATACGAGTTATGCATCATAATTTCTTGACTCGGACTTGCAACCGGTTATGTATGGGCACTTCGCTGTACCAAGGCGAAGGGCCTGCTTGTCGACACCTACGAGTAGAGTATATGTCATGTAGAGGGTTCCCTAATGCGGAAAAAACCCTGTAAAACTGAGGATCCAAATGGGACGCTCGATGCATCTGTCAGATTACTCCTTGACAGCGAGGATGTGAAAGGATTCCGCCGTAGGTCGTACGTGGAATTATGCCCGCTGTTGTCCTTGATTCGTACCATCATTTGAACCTAGGACTGAAATGGTCAGGTACTTCCCCTGCCTTCTTATCTTTTCACAGTTTTAGGACATGCAGGTCCGATAGTTTAGACGTCATTCCGGACGCGCGGTAGTTTAACGTCTCTTTCGGACGAGGTCGTACAGTTTAACGTCTTGAGGGACGATCCTAGTTTTACGTCGTTGCGGACGATTGTAGTTTTACATCGTTTCGGATGTGATTTGTCAGGGGAAGGAGTTCCTCAACTTCCTTACCCCCTTTCTTCTCCCTATGCCCTGTTATTAGTCCGTTTAATAATCAAAAGGTCCTTGATAATCCCCGCCCCCTTCGTCAGGTCGGTAGTAGGGGTCCGCGTCGTCATAATTTCCTGGATCGTCTAGAGCATCCCATGCATCGAGCTCGGATCTAGTCCAAGAGCTATTTCTTCGAGCTTCCGAATCAGCGCGGCGAGTTCTGCGGCTACTTCGGTTATCCTCTCTTTCGTTCGTACGAAATCGAGCACTAGGAGGAGGCGATCCAGGCCGGTGTCGAATATTCCGGCCAGCAGTTGTTCCGCGTCCGAGGGTTGCCTGGTTTCCCCGACTCCGCCTTCCCTCGTTTCTTCGATAGACGGGCGGTTCCTCCTCGTCGGTATTTCCTTGGGGTAAGGGAAAACTTCGTATCCGGTGAGAGGGGGGAGTCGCGGTATGGCTATGCGCTGTAGGAACCTCTCGTTGTCTCGGTGGAGGGCGCTCCACGACCGTACGCGGAACCCTTCTTGGATTTGGTACAGGCGTGGGATGTTCTCCGGGACGTGGTACGTTCCAAGTGACAACTCGGAAAGGGTCGGTTCTGCTTGGTTGGACGTTTCCCAGTTCTCCTCCGAAGAGGAGAGCCGGAAGGAGCTCTCGGTTGACATATTGGGAGAACTCGTCAGGGTGGATGAGGAGGGCTCGGGGTCGCCCGTCATTATGGGCGTACCAGGAGGCTGTGTCCGGGTCGGTTTGGAGGGCAAGTGTCCTGATCTGGAGACTGGCACTAGCCAGTCGTCGAGGTACGTCGCTATGTTCATTCCCGGGTTGTCCTGCCGAGAAGTTAGCGAGTCTTTGGAGGGCCATGGCTGTGGCCATTTGTATTACCGCGGAGATGGTGTTTCGCTGGAGGAGCGCGTCCGCGTGTCGCTCCAGTTCTCCGGTGTGAGGATCTGTACGAGGGGTAGGTCCTCCCATGGAGCTGGGAATCGGTCCACTAGTTGGTACTGGCGGAGGTGCAGTTTCTGATAGAACTGGTATCGGTTCAGCTTCTCCATGGCCTGGGAGTTGAGCTGCCGTTCTTGCTCGAAATCCCGAGGGACCTGCAACTCCACTAGGACGCGTGCCCTCACTAGGAGGTGGAACTCCCACTGGTAATGGGCCAAGGCTCGACTGGTTTCGGTCATCAGAGTTTTCATGCCGTGGTGCATCTCGTGAGGCCCTCTCCGGTGAGGGTCTTCGGGTTCTTTCCCTTTCCTTGAACTTGCCATAGTCTTCGGCGTCGTCGTCGGAGAAGTTGTTGAGATGAGGGGTGAGGATGACGCCGGTAGATCCTGGTTGTTGAGGACTTGTTCCTCTATCAATTCGTCCAGCATCTGGTCGGTGAGGACTTGTTCCTCTTTCCACTCGTTCGACATCTGGATTGGCGACCATAAGGACGACATCGGGGGAGGAGTTTCTGGATGGAGATGAAGCATCGTGGTCGTCGTGGAGGAGCATTCAAAAAACAAGGGGAATGTGTTTGAGAGGGGAAAGAGGGTGAGAAGATGTTCTTGTTGGAGTCCTCTTGTCGCTTCTTTTATAATCTTTCGTCCCTCCTCTCAGGCTGTTCCCGGACGGGGTTTGTCTGGGTATTGGTCATGGAAATCTTTCATGGCTTCTTCCGCTGTTCCCTTTAGGAGAGTGTAGGGCTCCCAGGTGTTGTCTGCTTCGGGATATCCCATCCACTTGACCAAGTATTTGGTTCCCCGTCCTTGCCGTTTTGAATCCACGATCATTTCCACTTCATAATGTTCTTCATCGTTCAATACTTCCGGTATTGGTCGCGCGAAGTTTTCTCCGTGGGCTTCGGTTTCTCTATATTTGGTGAGCACGGCGGCGTGGAACACCGGGTGGATTTTCCACTGCGGAGGAATTTGGAGCTTGTACGCCAGGGTTCCTACTTTTCCCAGTATCTTGAAGGGGCCATATCGCCTAGGGGCGAGCTTGAATTTAGGATGGGTTGTCCGAATATGGGTTCCTTCTAACCATACTTGGTCTCCTTCCTCCCATTGGGGAAGTTTCCTGTGAAGATCCCGGTCTTTGGCGTAATTGCTGGCTATTTGTAAGCTAGCAGCGGCTTCTTCCTGAACTTCTGTGATTGTCCTAATGCGTTCAGCTACCGCAGGTACCTTTGTCTCCAGCGCCGTGTCAGCTGAATAGGGGGGGTTGAAACCGTATAGCACTTCGAAAGGGGATTTCCCGGTGGCCGAGTGTTTCCGTGTGTTGTGTGAGAATTCGGCGAACGGCAAAAGGTCTACCCAATTGTCCTGATGGTAGTTGCAGAACGTTCTCAGGAATTGCTCGATCTCCTGGTTTACCCGTTCCGTTTCTCCATCTGTTTGGGGATGATACGCCGTGCTGAGAGCGGCGGTGATTCCTAGCCGTTTCCAGAGTTCTCGGGTGAATTTGGCCGCAAATTGAGGGCCCCGATCGGACACTATTTTGGTCGGCAGTCCATGTCGATTGAAAACGTTATTTTGGAAAAGCACGGTTGTTTCTTCTGCTGTGATCGTTTTCTTGCATGGGGTGATGACTATGCCTTTTGACAGACCTTGATCCACTACCACGTTAATTGAGTCGAAACCTTTGCTTTCGGGTAGGTCCGTGACGAAATCTGTCGAGATGAATCGCCAAGGAACGTTGGTGGTTTCCAGAGGGTGGATAGGTGGATGTGTCTTGTGTGTCAAGTTCTTCGTAGACTGGCATATGGCACATCCATCCACATATTCGTGGACGAATTTAGTCATGTTTTGCCACCAGTAGTGTCGTTGCACCATTTCCAATGTTTTTGCTCTACCCGGGTGTCCTACCGCGGGTGCGTCGTGATGTGTTTTGACGATGAGTCTTCGGATGACGTCGTCTTTGGGGACGCATATGTGGCCGTTGCGTCTGGTGATTCCGTCTTCGTATGTCCAATGTCCCAATAATCCTCTCATCCCTTGTGGTCCTACTCTTAAGAGTTTTGCGAGGGCTACCCTCGTTAGGGCATCGTGTTCCGATTTCGAGTGTCGGATGAGGGAAATGAGGTTTGAGGAGGCGATTTCCGTGGATTTTATATGCCGTGTCGGGGACGGTTCTACCAATGTTTCGTCGGATTTGTTGAAAAGCTTGGCCGGGAGTAAAATTTGAGATTTGTTGTCAGATTCTACCCCCTCACTTAGGTCTGGACGCCTGGACAGAGCATCGGAGTGATTTGTTGATCCTGCTTTATAGCTGAGTGTAAAGTCGAATCTGCTCAAATAAAGGCTCCAACGGGCGTGTCGTCGTGATAGGTCTCGCGCCGTTTGGAAGTGTTCCAGGTTTTTATGATCTGTCCAAATCTCGAAGGGGTGTCGTGCGCCTTCGAGGTAGTGATTCCAGTGTTCCAACGCTTTGATTATAGCCAAGAGTTCCCGGTCGTGAACGTCGTAATTCCGCTCTGCTGGTGAAAACGATCCAGAGAGGAAGGCGACTGGGTGCCAGTCCCCATCTTTTCCTTCTTGTAGAAGGGTAGCTCCATAGGCGATTAGTGATGCGTCCGTTACTAATCGATATGGGTGCATGGGATCTGGATAGTTCAAGACGGGTTTACTGATAAAAGCTTTCTTTAACCGTTCGAAAGCTTCTTGGCATTTTGCAGTCCAGTTCCATTTCTCGTCCTTTTTGGTGAGGTCATGTAGGGGGCGCGCGATGAGTGAGAACTTGTCAATGAAGCGCCTGTAAAAATTCCCTAGACCCAGGAAGGAGCGAATGTCGCGGACTGTGCGTGGGATTGGCCAATCTTTTATCACGTCCACCTTTGAGTCCTCCATGGCGACATGGTCTTTTGAAATCGTATATCCCAGATATTGGAGCTTTTCCTTGTAAAACTCACATTTTTCGGGTTTCAAATATAGATCGTTGTCGCGTAGGATTTGGAAAACTTGGTTTAGGATTTTAACATGTTCCGCCATGGTTTTGGAGAAGACGAGGATGTCGTCCATATATACGGTTATCTTCCGGGCTGTGATGAGCTCTCTGAAGATCATGTTCATCATAGCTTGGAAGGTGGCTGGTGAGTTGGTCAGGCCGAAAAACATCACCGTGGGTTCGTAAGAACCCAACGGAGTGATGAAGCTCGCCTTCCACTCATCTCCTTCTTTGATGCGTATATTGTTGTATCCCCATCGCACGTCCAATTTGCTGAAAATGATGGCCCCTTTTATCACATCCAGTAGTTCCTGGATTAGTGGAAGGGGGCACACATTCGGGATGGTGTGCGAATTTAAGTGGCGGTAGTCCTGTACCGGGCGTAGTTTTCCATCCTTTTTTCCTATAAAGAAAAATGGGGCTGCTGTTTGCGAGGTGGATCGACGGATGGTTCCTCTCTCCAGATGTTCCTTGATGAATTTTCCTAATTCGTCGTGTTTTTCTGGGCTTAGGGCGTAGATCTTGGGCACTTGAGGTTTGAAGGTTGGTTTCAAGTCGATGGCATGGTCCCAGTACGTGTGTTCTGGGAGTCGCTGCGACTTTCGCTCGCTAAAGATGTCCAAAAATTCGTGATGCGCCTTGGGAACTCTTTCCTTTAGATTGGTGACGATAATTTCGTCTTCCAGGTCTTGGTCGAAGCTGGCAAATCCTGACGGTTCGGGGGCCAGTTTCCGAATAACTGGGTCCCAGGTGGCCTGTTTTCCTGAGGGTTTGTCTGGGAGGTCAGGTTCTCCCCCGTTTGGTGAAAGAGATGGCTTGTCTTGAGCCTTTCGTTTCTCTTCTGCGTATTTCCTTATGTCCTTTAGGAGCCATTTCCTTTTGAGGTATGCTCGTAGTCGGACGCCAAACGTTCCGCTGTGATCGCGGAGTCCCACATCCTCCGATAGTCTTCGGAGATGTTCGAGGCGCTGTTTTTCGCGCTCATTGATGCGTGGTTTGTGCCGTGGCTCCACGTCTGATAACCGCCTACTGTATGGCGGTTCTTCCCTTGCCCTAGTGAACCCATATGGTTGCTGGCATTTCTGGGGGCACCGATCGAAGTGCACTTCACGTCGCCTCCACTCGATGGAGGGATCGTGGTATTTTAGCCAATCTGTTCCTAGGATAAGGTCGTCTTTCCCTAGATTGGAGATAAACATCTGGACGCGCTCGGTATGCGTTCGTCCACGGATGTCCCGAATGGTGAGGTTCACATCCAAGGCGGATCGGATGAGACCTGCTTTGTTAATGGTGTCATCGACATTTCGGACGCGAATGGGGTTGTTGAGTGTATAGGTGGGGAAATGATGTCTCTTGACCCAAGTTTCGTTTACTATAACCCCTTCGCATGCCGAGTCGATGGTTGCCTTTGCTCCAGCGTTTTGACTCCTGTTTGATACTTTCACGTTCAGGCGTATGGGGGTGATGATACGGTCGTTCATTGCTCCGATACGAATACAAGTGCGGGCATCAAACTCGGGTCGTCCTTGACCTCTCTCCTTCGCTGGCGAGGGAGAGGTCAGGAAAAACGCTCCGCGTGTCCCAAGATCACTTCTCTTGCTTCATCTTCCCCTAGTTCTCCGAGCACTGCTCCGATTCGAGCAGAATGACTGACGCTTCCGTCTCCCCGTCGTCCGTTAGGTAACATAGCGCGTTGCCCATGGTTCGTTTGGGGTCGTCCGGATGAGGTAGAGTGAGGACGTTCCATCGAAGGACCAGGTTGTGGTACCCGCTGGTCGTTGCGAGGGACATCCTCTGTCTCCATTCCTCGATATATTCCCGCTTGGTTTCCCATAGCGGGTGCGTCGTCTTCTCCCTCCAAATCAACCGCGCGGTTTCCTCTCCCTGTCGTACCCAAGCGTCTTTTCGAGTTTCCTCGAACTGGTGGAACGCCTCTACGAGCGGATCGGCAGTCAGCGCTATAATGTCCTCTGCGCCCGCAGTTATAACATTTTGGTTGCTTGCCGTCAAACTTTCTCTTTTGACTTTCGGCATTACGCTTCCTGGTAGCGTCGATGTCCATGTCTACCACCTGGTTATTCATTCTGCGAGGGGCGTTTGTGGAATTGTAGCGAGGAGAGATTTGGTTATGAAAACGATTCAGATAATCGCTTCGAAAGGAGGTGGAGTTGGCGAGGATGGCCTTTTGAGCTGTTCTGGCTCGCAGTCGTCCATCTATTTCGCAGGCTGTATTGATCCAGTCCTGAATAGTATCCTTTGGCTGAACTTCCTTGTCATATATTTTGTCCATGACGCGCGGGTCTAACCCGCGTTGGAAGTAAGGGACCTGCTCTTTATCGGAGATGTCGGCATCGGCGGCGATGAGAATGAATTGGTTGGAGTATTCATCAACCGTCATTCGTCCTTGGGAGAAGGCCATGAGTGCGCTTCGCGCTTTGTCGGTTTTGCCCGTCTCCCTAAACTGTAGCTTGAACTTTGCTAGGAAGTCCTTCCAGGTGCCTAGATCGGTGGGAGGATCCGCTCCTACTGATTTTAGGAGAAAGTTCTCCGCCCAAGCTCCTGCCGTGCCATATCTCATGCATGAGAGCACAAGGGATATTTTGTCTTGATCGGTCTTGTACCGATTGGATTCTGCTGCGAAAAGAAGGAGGCATTGGAGCATGAATTTCTGGGATTCAATGCGGTCGCCTGTGTAGTTGTCTGGGAGTTTGACTTTTCCTCTTCCGGGTTGTACTGTCGCGGAGGGGGTGTTTGTAGAAGTCGAAGCTTGTCCCGACATTTCGGCGAGTGGTTCGTTTCGGGTGTTGATCGGTGTTTGGTCTGGTGAGTCGGAGTCTGATTCCGAGGTTGTTTCCTCTTGCTCCGAGTCTTCGGGGATTACCGGCGCCGGTTCCCTGTATTGTGGGGCTAGTTCCCACTGAGCTTCTGTTTCGTTCCAAATATCCTCTTCTTCTGTTCCGTCTTCAAGGGTGAAGTAATAACGCCCGTTTCGGTATGAGCAGTTATCGTAATTCGGAGGGGCAGTTCCGTTATTGTCTTCGTAGACCCAGAAGTCCCCTTCGCGCCGGATAGGGCGATTGTTGTGACGGAGTTGATTATTGATACGTCTAGTGCCGGGTGGGTATTCCTGGCCTAGGTCTTGCTCCAGAGTGTGTGCAGTAACGCTTTCTCAATGGGGGTCTATATCCCCACTGAGCAAGGTTATGAGAGAGAGTGTGGCAGCAAGCTAGTGCGAGCAAGGTAGGGGCAGAAGAGTCTATTCTAGTGTTACGACTGCTCGTCGGTAACCCCAAGAGTAGGAGGTTCTTCCCTAGGTCACTCGTGGAGGATGTGTGGAACGGTGGTCTCGACTGTACGTGTAGCACAGGAGCCAAGAGTGTATTGCGATATAGCAATGAAGACTGTAGTAGGGAGACTACAGTGGATGAAGATTCCTGTATGTGAGGATACAGGAGAACGAAGGGTACTGTAGGGAGACAGTACCAGAACGAAGAGAATAGACTGAAGATCGTCAGCCTATTCTATGGGCCTTTTATACTACTTTGGGAAGTAGGGCGTGAGAATACCGAATATGTATCTGTAGGTATTCTCTAAGTCGTCTCTCTCAATAACGACTACTCTTGTGCTTCTCCGTTGGTCTCCTTCCGGCCAGGAGGGACTAGGAGGTTCATGCCCTGCGTGTGAGTAATTTATAAGGCGGCGTTCCATGCCCGCTAATACAATAGGCCCGTGATACTCGACCAATGATGGATGATCCATTGGGAGTGGATGACCAAGGTTAATATCTGTACCTTGGTGTACGCCTCAACCTGTGAGGCCGCGTGATATTTGTGATGATCGTATCGGTATAGACCGCCGTGTAGGCCCGATAGAACGTGATCATAACAGTGGCAGCATTCCGCATTATTCCTTACTTTGCTCGCAGATCTCTGAAGCTCTCCGACCTTGAAGCCCTCCTCGACATCTCACAAGCACGCCTTCGGGCCATGGAAGAATCCAGATCGAACGACGACGACGCTGAAGACGACGACGCCGACGAAGAGGATACCGACACCAGCTCCATCCGATCAGCAGAAGACGACGATGTGGCTTTGGCGACTTCCGACTAGACCCACCCTCCCACTCTTCGCTCTCTTCGGTCGGTGACTGGGGACAGTCACGATTTCAGTAGGGAGGAGGATGCACAGATATACCCATTCCTTATTCCAATTCATTCGTCACAGACATGGACTGACACCCGATTATTTCCGCATCTCTTAGTACTTTTGCCGCCGACCAATCGCCGACCGAATAGTCGGCACTCATTTTCCCCATCACTCCTTCAAGTACCAAGCCGCATTGAAGACTTCTTCCGATTTGCGCAAAACCATAGGGTTTTATGCCTGTGATGACATACTGAGGCTTCCCCTAATATTCCAATTTATTCTCTTCATTTCTGCCAAACGCGTCGCTTACAAGTACATTCACACAGCCATTTCGCCGACCGATTTTCCGAAACAATGCCTCTAGTCTTCACCGAACGTCTCAGTTTAAACTCAGGACAGTCCCTTCACTTTTATGATACATTTTACTATACGACAGAACCCTCGAAGCTATTCTACTCATCGGGAAGAAAGTCGTCCGACACCGACCTTCCCGAATCGTCTGCCTCCGACGAGTCCTCGACCAAGACAGCGTCGGGGGACGTGGATGGACCCGCCCGCACCTCGAGCGACTCGAGCTCAGCCTGCCACATCGCGACCGATCGCGCCAGCGAAGCACGCGTACCCTCAGCCACCGCGATGCGGTACCGAAGCTCAGACGCGATGCCTTGGGCGACGATGGGCGAGAGAAGAGAAGAGTCGGAAGGAGCGGGGAAGGCAGCCGAACGAGCGCGGGAAGGGCGGGTAGGAGCGAGGACGGCCCTAGCCGTGGTAGGAAGCCGCTGGACCGGCTTTCGGGTGCGAACGGCTGCACCGAACAATACCGAACGATGAGCTCCCATCTCCAATCTAACCGAAAAATGACTTACCTTTCGTTTGGGCGATGCTATCCCCGACTGACCGCACGGGGATAACCACCTCTACCTTACGACGCTTTAAGGGGTGTTCCCTCTCCTCCGCCTTGGGCGCCGACTGCTCCTTCGACTTCCCCTTCCCCTTCTCCTTCGACTTTCCCTTCCCCTTCTCCACCGGCATCCACCCGGGCTGGAAGCTACACCCCTTCGACTCCCTGGCACACTTAGTGCACGACACCAGCCCAGGTCTCTGGTAGCAACGGAACGCCTTGGTCAGAAAGGCGGTCGCACAGCGGTGACAAGCGTAGTTGGCCTAGAAGAAGGATGGTTAGCAAGAGGAAACGGCGGCAAGAGGGAGGGAACTCACCAGTACATCACCAGGTAACAACTCGGGCGGATCTTCGAGCATTTTACCGGCACCATTCCACTCCACAGGGGACCTAACGGTCGACATTCGGCCCGTCCCAGGGCCGAGAGGAAGGACAATGCGTCCAAGAGGTGGTGTCCGTTGGTGAGCAAACTCGACGACAACAGCTGCGGCCGACTGTTTGCCCTTCACGTCGGTCGGGGCAGCGGCGGCGACCCGACCCACGCTCATTCGGTCCAGGGCATCGGTTGCGGATGCAAGCGCAGAGTCAGCGGCGGATGGGTCGGGATAGGACAAGTTGGCGGACGGGTCAGGATAGGACGAGTCGGCGGACGGGTCGGGATGGGATAAGTCGGCGGACGGGACAGGATGAGAAGAGGAAGCGGCGGCGGAGGGAGAAGGAGAGAGAAGGAAGAGAGGGAGAGGGAAGACGGACTCGGCCTCGAGCTCAGCCAATTGACGCTCACCCTCTTCAGGATCGAGCGAGCCATCAAACATCGCGTCCACCAGCAACTCCCGGCGCCATTCACGATCTACTTCAGCCGACTTCCGAGCCGCAGCAGCCCGCGTCGCCTCAGCTTCGGCAGCCTCCTGTTCGGCGACGGCAACACGCTCCCTCTCCTCCACTAGTGCCTGTTCCTCGGCCGCCTGTTGTTGCTGCAAAGCGACGCGCGCCGCCCGCTGCGGCAGGATTCGCGCTCCCCATACCAGCCAGTCGTCAGTAGCCATCGGATCGAGACCACGTTCGGCCTCGGCGATAAAGTCGGCGAGTTCGGGCACGTCTTGCCCACGCGCCGAACGGTCGAAAACAGCCTGTCGGGCGTCAGCAGCCAGCAGAAGACGAGAGGAAGGACTGACTCACCACCTGTTTGGCGAACCCTTGCCCCCAGACCTCGTAATCCTCATATTCGGCAGCGCCGTCCGGGAGGGAGAGCATGTAATTGGCGAGTTTCGCCTTCAGGACAGAAATAAGGGACGACATGAGAGACGAAGAGGGAGGAAGGAAGGCGATGAGGGACTTAGTCGCTGGAGAATCAACGATCATCAGGTGATTGTGGTCACCTGACAAAGCCCCGTGCCGCTGTGTTCGGCAGAAGCCGCGATATGCGCCACCGCTCTTTGCCGACACGACTCTCACGCCAGCGTCTAGTTGGGGCACTCTAGGTCTCAGCCACGGCCTCACCTAATCGGTTGCCACGCCACAGGACTTTGCCAACTCAGCCCCGGTCTCTCTTGCGCGCCGACCCGGTCCTTTCTACGACATCTCCTTGCCGATTACTCACCTGTGCCACATCTCTCCCACGCACCCACTTCTTTCCACGCCATCGCTCATTGCCGATCCTTTTCCCACGTAACTTGCCACGCCACCACATTTTCCACGCCATTTTTTTTCCCTGCTCCGACTCATAGCCGCCGACCACTGACTGGGGACAGTCAGGATTTCAGTAGGGAGGAGATGATGAGCATGCACCCGCGCTAGGGTCCGAGGGAGGGATTCGGGAAGCTTTGGGGAGATACCGAACAGTGCTAGACAAGTATCGAAGACGCCGACTTTTACCGAACACGGTCGGTCCCTACCCGACCGACGACAAGCCACCGAAGGACGATTCGGCAGCACTTGGGTCAGTTCGCCCACACTTCACGTACTTACCATGACCGCACAGGAGGGTTACGATAGGTGTGTACGAGATCGGAGCCAGTATCCCGTATCGGCCGATGTCCTCCGTGAGTTGGTCGGTCCTTATCGCTTATCGTCCCAACTTCCGCATGGTCGGTCAAACGCAATCTTACACCATTGCTTGGCCACCCTGGTCGTACGATACCTCTTCTTTATTTTTCATTGGTTCTCCAATGCCTGTTCCTGCTACCTACACTCGGGCGACGGATCCCGAACGTTCGGGATTTCGACATCACTGATTACCTTTTACCTTATCACCTTCGGAACCCATATGGACATCTCACCTACCTCCTTATCTTCTCTGATCGCTAAGGCTTGGCGCCCATTCGACATCTACTCTCATTTCTTGTTTAATATTTTACTTAGGGGCTCAGTTTACTATAAAAACCTACATACAACTCTGGAATAAACCAGCTTTCGCACCCCACAGTTCAGAGCTCATTCGCACTCGTCTCAACCATCGAAATCGTCTTCATCGACTCCCGAAAACTTGTCATCCTCGTCGTTCGGCCTCATTCGCGTTCGTACTCGTCTCTTCGCTCGTACCCCCATCCTCCCTCGTCTATTGTCAGAGTCCCGTGTGGCTCTTGAAGCACGTAGTTGTCGGTCGCGACACTACCTTCTCGTTACCGAGCAAATCCCCGACACGACCGACCGAACGTTCGGTCGGTGTTCGGCGCAGTCCCGAAACCATTCGGGCGCTATAATCTCATACTCCCCGTTGCTTCTCAGTACGCCATCGATTTCTAAAGTCATCACTAACAATTCCTTGTGTATTAGATACTAGCTCCAGCACCCCCTGCATTAGAGGTTGTTTTGGTGTTGTGCCCGGCACTTAGAGCCACCTCTAGCGTATCAGCGCCATCAATTTCTAAAGTCCTCACTAACAATTCCTTGTGTATCAGATACTAGCTCCAGTCCTTGCATTAGAGGTTGTTTTGGTGTTGTGCTCGGCACTTAGAACCACCTCTAGCGTATCAGCGTGAGTGCAAACTATCTTGCGCAGGAGAAGTTCAAGCGTCCAATCTCCACTCTCATGGCCAAGGAGAAGGCCAAAGTTTACCGCCTTCAAGTTCACTCCCACACATAGGAGGTTCGTACCAGTGCACGAGCCATATTCGCTAAATTGTGCCAGAAAACAGTCAAAAACTCTACAGCATTTCAAGGGCCTGCTATTTGTGCATCTTGCATGGAGATCAGCAGGTCCAAGCAGTTCAAGTTTGCATGCTCTTGGCCAGTTCCTACGGTGAATAACATAAAATATCTTAATACCCATTACCGTGACAAGGAGGCCGCGCTCATGTATGCCAGAGCACTAGGGCTTCAAGACATCTTTGATGAGGTGTGAAAGAGCTTTACAGGTTTTAGTGAACTTACTAATGTATTCTATCAGGTCTATCAGAACTCTGTGTATATACGCTATATCAAAGGGGTCCTCAAAGGTGAATATGCCAATTGTCGCATCTTCAATGGTTTGCTCGTGGCCATTGTCGATGGTCAGGAACGTACTCAGGCTGGGAAGGGACTGCAAAACATGAAATACACGCCTAGCCTGGACGACTTTGCACATATAGCTCTTATCGAGAGCCCGGGAGTTTACAGATTCATGGGACAGCATTTCAATTTGCATAGTCCTCGAAGCTTTAAGTAAGTTTCTCTTTTTTTCATATTTAAGGATGGCTCTGACAGGGTTATTATCATAGGATGAAGCAGGCGGCTATGCCTCGCTTCCCCTCCGTGATTGGACTCTCATCATACGACTGTGTCGCTCAAATCATCAAATCCTTGGATCATCATGGTCCTCTTGGGCTAAGCTGCGACAATACAAAACTGTATGCTACGCTACGTACATACTGGGATGCTGAATTGCAACAACATGTCTTGGTTGGCCATATAGGCAACCCCATACCTATTCCAACTCCACAGGACCTCAAGAAGATTCTAAGATCAGGGGAGCTTGAGAAAGCTACAAAGGTAAGCCTTTAATCAACTTCATTTTGGAGCATTTCTTAGTTGTCTTCCAGGTTCGCATGTGGACTGTTCAAGTGCCACTATCTGGGGCACCATCAATCATTGCTGCAGCCAAAGCTATCCCAAACTCCTTGAGTGCCAAAGCTCTTTTCAAAATGAGTGACAAAATCCTCACAGGTTTATTGCAGGCATGGGCTTTACATTGCCTCATATGCTTGCAATAGCACAGAGATGGAGCGCAAACTCCAGCGTCTCATAGTTGCGCATTCTCCATTTTGTGTCACATATATGATCCCTCATCCTTGTCCCTTATCCGCTTTCGATCCTTTGGAAGTCACACTTCCCACCTACAACAACCGGCTTCTTGTCATGATCCAAGACCCAAAGCACACACTGAAGACCATTTGGAACAACAACTGCTCTGGTGCGAGGTTGTTGGTCCTCGGAAACTCTGTTGCTTTGTATTCTGACGCTCGCATTTTTTCATTTGGGCCCAGAACACCGCCACTATACCATTGTGATGTTGAAAACATGGACCGTCAGGATGACAATGCAGCCACACAATTTTTCTCTGCATCCACTCTGGAGTACTTGGTTCAAGAGTTCCCAGATCGAGCTGGGCAGATTGTGTATCTCTTTATCTTTGGCAAGCTTGTTGATGCATACCAAAACCGGAAAATTGACCATATTACTCGCATCAAGATGGTCCTGCATGCTCGCAATTTCGTAGATCTCTGGGCATGCTTCCTCAACAGGGCTAAATACCCTAAAGCAAAGTATTTCATCTCCAGAGAGGCCACTGACATCATTCAAATTGTCGTCGAGGGCCTCATAAGCCTCATCATCATCTACCGTGATCATCTAAATGACGACATCTATCCTCTCTTATTCTGGCTTCATTCTAGCGAGCTGTGCAAACACGTCTTTGCCGAAGCTTGCAAGCTCATCAAAGATTTCACATTCCTTGACTTACTCTATATGATGCCTCGACTGCATGTTAGTATCCGTGCCATAGTACTTTTAGGCCACTCTAGTGATCCTAAAGCTCATGCAGCTGGCTATGCCCATACATATTTTGATTCTCATGGAGCTAATCTCAGACTATTGTCAGCATTCCCGACCGACACAGAGATTCAGGCAGCAGCTCAAGATGCTTGGTCCAAAGCTGAAAATCCTTTCAGCATTCTAGGGATTTCACCCTTGGACCTACTCTTGCAGCTTCCTACTCATCTCATTTTACCCAGTGTCAAATCTTGGTTTCACCTAGAGACTTCAAAGCATGATGAAGAATCGGAAGAGGAGCCAGACGGATGGTGTACTGATCATGACCACGATGACAATAATGAAGCCAAAGATCTGAAGCACCTTCTTAGGGTCAATGAGACAGCTGTTGGTCACATACACAAGGTTGATAAATGCATGTTCAACCTATCATTGGCAGCCATCGCAGTGGATGTTGACAACCTCTACAAAGCGTGAGTACCTATTCCTTGTAATTTTACTGTACTGATAAACAATTTTTAGGTGGAAACTCACTGTCGAGCCTTTACTCAAGGAACAAGAGAGAGACATACAGGAAGATATAGCTGCAATCTCCCATGTCATGGCTGCTGCTCAGCTTCCTGCCCTGTCTAATCTGCCACTGGAGCCTCGACATATCTTTGACATGCATTTGACATTAGCCATCAAGCTCAACTTGGCAGCTCTTGTGAAAGTCCGGAAAGCACACAAGACACAGTGCGCTCCTGATGGCATTTGTAAATCACTGCAGGATGTTCAGTCAGCTCCATTGAAAAAGACCACTAGTGGTGTTTGCCAACAGATTGTCCGTGAGATGAATGCCATGCTTTGTCAGCAGCAGGACAAGGGGATTGGCACAAGCCTCGAGCAGAAGGAGAGATGGAAGGGTTCTGCACCTGGAGGCCGAAGTGCTCAAGCAGTCGGTGAGTTGACAGGTAATTCTGCAAATGCTGAGCTTGCAGCCGGCCAACAAGCAGCAGCAGTACGTTTAGTGACCTATGAGATTTAATACCTTGCTAACAGCAATACTCTCTTTCAGATTCATCAATATCGGAAGCTTGTGTTCTCTAAGCGTGTTCCGCCGCCTATCGCAAGCATTCTAATTGATGCGTCGGCCGGCACTCCTTCTGGACAGCAACCATGCCATCGGGTTTTGGTCGCTGGAGTTTATAGCTTTGTCATTAGTGACAAGCGCTTGTATATGGGAAAAGGTTGTGCAGTATTGATCATCATCATTGAATCTAGTACTGACTATTCTCAATTTTACTAGTAATCTCAATTTATTCACAGGGTGGAGGCAAATTGGGGGCCCATGGATAGCAGCAAAGCTCCACCAATATTGGTGCCATCTCATATCTATGCATACAGCTTTACAAGCAATCCTATTCAGCAACCTTCCGGGCAGTTCACACATGATTGGCTTTACTCCAGGCCTTTACATATGAGCATCTTACTCCAGACTCATTTTTGTGTTTAATGCCAGGCAGCTCAGTCTCGGACTCCGACAACCGCTACCTCTAGCTTGACGACATCGCTCTTACCACTTACAACAATCTGAACAAGCATTCCCAGAGTCTTGGTATTGCTGTGCAGGATTTGCAGAAGCTGAGACATGGAGGAAAGTGCTTGGCATGAGATCAAGATGACGTGGCCGATGACGAAGGCTTGCAGAATGGTTTGTAAATGGTATCTCACATTGTACTTGCATGTTACAGTTTCAATAGGTCTTTTTCATGTATATTCTAACAAAATACTGGCCTTAAAAGGCCTGATTCTAGCAATCCGAGCAAAAATTTGGGTTCTGAAGGCCTGATCTTAGCATCCAACCAATTTTGAGCCCTCAGAATGCCTGATTCTCACATCCGGCCACATTGGGGAAAACAGACCCAAAACCTTAGGCAAATCTGAACTTTTTTGGCAAAATTTGGGAATTTTGTCCGAACTTTTTTGGGCATTTTACAAAATCTCACCTGTGCCCTCCCCACCTATTTTCAGGGGTCCTGACATTGCCCATCAAAAACAATTTAGTAAAGAGCATTGAAGTATTCAAAGTCAAATAGAATGTTCTATATGTCTTTAGCGGTACCTGATTATCTTCCTTGATTTTTTTTTGACATTGAACTCAAGGATCTGAGGGATCTTGAGCATCTTTGGGAGAACTCTGTCCTAAAAACCATTATCCATTGCTTTCTCACTGCTGCACCCAGTTTCTATTCTTAAAAAAACTAGCATACTTGAAGAGTACTTAAATGAACAACTACAAATTTTCATGGAAGGTGCTGTCAAAAAATGCTGTGAGGAGCTCGATTTTGAACCTCCCATCCCGTTTGCAACTCCGGTGCAACGATAGTAGTGGACGAGATTGAAACTTGAATGAACGCGTGAACGTCCGAGGCGGTTCGGAAGATTTGCACACTTATGCTTATGTCATCCACGCAGATGGCATGGATTGGCGCCGATGATGCTCTTGCTCAGCGTTCTTATAAGGCAGAACGTGCAGCTTGACATGCAGAACTCACCAGTACCATGGCATCCATCGCAGACCTTCAACTTCAAGGATCCGTTCTGACGCCCTCTGACGAAGGGTATGAGGCGTCTCTTCATCGGGTTTCCGACCTCACGGTCCGACGCGCGGCATACGTTGCATTCCCCACATCTTTTGACGACGTCCCGAAGCTGATCAACTTTGCACGCACAAACTTGCTCGATATCGCGATCAAGGGCGGTGGACACACGACGAATGATTCGGGCGCGTCGTCATCCGAGGGCGGGCTCGTGATCGATATGGCTAAGTTGAACAAGGTGACGGTGCAGGAGAACGGCACGGCCATAGTGCAGGGCGGAGCGAATTGGGGAGAGGTGTACGAAAAGGCGGCAAAACACAAGGTGGATGTGGTAGGAGGTGATGTGTGTAGCGTTGGTGTAGGCGGTTTCTTGTCGGGCGGAGGGTATTCAAATTTGAGCGGACAGCACGGACTGGGCAGCGACAATATCCTCCAGGCTACTGTAGCCCTCGCTGACGGACGGATAGTGACAGCGAGCCCTACAGAAGAGCCTGAGCTCTTTTGGGCGATTCAAGGTGAGTAGCGGATCTAATGCAGCAGATGTGTCTGGATTGACCGGATGCTATTTGTAGGTGGTCAGAGTCAGTTTGGCGTGTTATTGCAATTCACCCTGCGCACGTACCCAACACAGGGACCTGCCTTCGCTGGTCCCCTCGTCTTCCCAGGAACCGCCTTTGAGGCGTTCGTCCCAGTCCTTGAGGAGTATATCTCGAAGATGGAGCCTCAGGATCATCTGATCGTTGAGTTTAGCCGCGCGCCTCCTCACTTCTATGTGAGTATACCAAATGCTCCTTGGGCACATGCACTCATTTTATCTATAGCCCGGTCTTGTTGTTCTTCCGTATCTGCCCGGGCCTCCTTCTCGTGCTGAAGCTGCTCTCAAATCATTTCGCTCCCTCAACCCTATCATCGACTTTGTTCACCCTGTTCCAACTCAGTACGAAGCGTCTCATGGAGGCGATGAGATTCTGGCGCGCGCTCCGAAGCGTCAGTATCTCGGTGGATCGCAGCTGAACGATACTGCTGTGGGACTTGACAAGGAGCTGTTTGCACAGATGTGGGGTGCGTTTGTGAAGTTCACGGAAGATCATCCCGATGGAAAGGGAAACCTCTTAATGTGGCAGTGGCAGCCAGTCGGGGTTGTCAAGAACAGACACCCTGACGAGACGGCTTTTTCGAAGCGCAGCAGCGTCAGCTATGTCCTAGTCCATGGACGGTACGTTCCTTTGAGATTGAGCCTCCTCTTTCACCATCCTAAACATCTCGCAGGCATCATGTTCCAGAATTCGATCAGACGAATATTGCGTGGGTGCGCGAGACGATTGGTGTAATCCGCGACAAACATCCCAAAGGAGGCGCCATCCCGAACTTCGCTTGTGGTGATGAGTCACCTGAGGTCATGTATGGTGATAATGCGAAGAAACTGAAGAGTATCAAAGCAAAATATGACCCTGAAGGTTTCTGGAAGAAGGGGATAAAGATTTGAACAATAGAGGACTACAGTTGTATACTTGTAACATGTGCGATCAGTCGACGAGCGTCATAAATGTTAAGAACGAAACAGTCACCTGAGAAAGGTCAGAACGTCTAGAAAAGGACAAATAGTACACCAATCGAATTCTAACATTACGGAATTTGGCGGGCTCTCTCCAGCACTTCACCGGCATGTTCAACGACACACCCCTTCCGTCGCTGTGCTTGACAACGATCATGTTAATCAGTAGCATCCCAGACTGCGTGGTGGTACGTTTCTCTACATCTAACAATCAAAAGTGCATCAAAGACTGGCAATCTGATAGCACCGGCTCTTGACGAAATCATCAGGGCTCGCAATGCATTGAGAGCGCCACCATGGTTGGATATTAAACCCAAGTAATCAATAACGTAGTACCCTGGTAGCCGAAATCAAGCGACAGTCCTTCGCATGCACCGTTTGGCGTCTGCACAGCCATGCAGCCATCGTCTCTAAACCAAACTCGCTTGAGTGGTAACTATAATGTCGTGGAGTCTGAAAAGTTGTTCTAGAGGACTTGGAACCAACGTTGTCGTCGGGGATTATGCAAGAAATAGCCTTATGGCTCTAGTTCATTAGTTGCGCAGACTTTCGGGTTTATCATGCTCAGTTATGCTCACCTCTGACATCTGTCTGCCAGTCTGGTAGAACATGGGTATGCTGTAATCCTGAGTCTCCAGCTTTCAAGCCCCACATTCAAGACATTACAGGGTCCAGGGCTCGAAGCATGACTCTGCCAAGCCAGGAACCAACCCGCTGAGATCAGATGCGACCCGGAAAAGCCAAGCCCATCATTTAGCTGCTTGTCTGTCTTGGTCTGTACTACTTCTGTACTCTGTTTGGAATGTCGTATGAACTGATCCGAGGCTGACCTCATACACTGCCTGCCTGGACCCAGACTCAGTGGCCACGAGAAGCCAAGGAGCACACAAGACACTACAGACCATTTTCCACTCTCTATCTGCTTTGATACGTTTCAGCGTGCGTTATGCCGCACAAGCGCGTCAGGTTTCTCTTTGTGTTCGCTTAAAATCTTCATGTTGAAGGGCATGCATTTGTCGTTCATTTATCTCGCTTGACTCAAACGGCCCCGATGGAACTTGGCGAGAGCCGCTAGCAGCTCTTATTCCTAGCAGTTCATAACATGAGCATCAATTCCAGACTCTTGGAGACTCGGGTGACGTTTTGTCGAGTTCTCTCATTTAGCGTCATCAATTGATTTGTTTCCGTGCAGACACACGCGTTTATTAGCTGGCACAGGCAGTTAGTCGATCAGTCGCGCTCTATGCAGCTGTGAATGCTGGCGAGGCCTCACTGTGCCTTGCTTTTATATAAATTCATTTGATCTAGCTGCTCGGAGCTTACACAAGTTGTCCTCTGGCCTCCTCGTCGCCAATTACATCCCATTGCCTGGATACTCCTGGCCTATCTCCTTTCTTGCGTGATCGGGATTGTCGTACATATAAGCTCCACACTTGGGGACACATCGTCCGCCAACCTTCCTTCCGTCCACCATGGGTCCTGGGTTCTCTGGTCTTGTCGTGTCTCTCATCCTTGGCACACAACTCTCTTATGCTACACTATATACCGACCCATCCCAGCTCCCTCGAAAAGATTATGACTACATCGTCGTCGGAGGTAAGCACGTTGCGATTGTTCCAGACGTACTCAGGCTGATGGGTTTTCAGCGGGTGCCGGCGGAGCTGTTGTTGCTAATCGTCTGTCCGAAGATTCCAAGGTTCAAGTCTTGCTCCTCGAGGCTGGCGAAAAGTGAGTAAGATTGATGTTGTGTGTAGATTCGACTGACTGAACTTGTTCCAGTTCTGCGGGCTTAGAGAATTTTGCCATTCCATTCTTTGATGTGCAGCTCTCACCAAACAAGGAACATAACTGGAATTTTACTACTACCAAGCAAGTTGGTTTGGCCAATCGTGCTATCAATTATCCACGAGGCAAGATTCTAGGCGGCTCAACCTCTATAAGTGAGAAACTGCATATCCCTTCACCTGCCTGTACGAATTCTTACACGACCTCATAGACTACATGATCTACTCGCGTGGATCAGCTGACGACTTTGACCGGTATGCAAACGTCACTGGTGACGGTGGTTGGAGCTGGAACGCTCTCCAGCCTTATATCAAGAAGGTGATTCGTCTCAAATTACATTCAATTCGTCTATTCATCTCGGAAAATGTTCCATGTAGCACGAACGAGTGGTTCCACCAGCAGACGGTCACGACACCACTGGGCAGATTGATATATCCGCTCATGGTACGTCGGGGCCTTTGGGGGTTTCATTGCCCGGATGGCCATTGGGTATCGACAGCATGGTCATGGAGACGACTAAACAGCTACCGGAGGAGTTTCCATTTAGTCACGACACGAACGCCGGGACCGCGCTTGGCATCGGTGAGTAGAATTTTTTCTTGCGCGTTTATTTTATGCATCTAACGAATGCACACTTTAGGTTGGACACAGAACATGGTGGAGAAAGGACAGCGCGTCAGCTCCTCGACTGGTTACATCCAACCTTACCTCAAGAGGTCGAACTTCGATGTCTTGATCAATACACAGGCGACGAAGCTCATCCAGACAGGCACTGAGCGTGGTATACCTTCATTCCGTGGAGTACAATTCGCAACCTCCAAGGATGGTAAGTCTAATTGAAATCCATCCGTACCGTGCCAGATGCCGAAATAGATTGGTAGCACCCCTCTATGCCCGGAACGCCACCAAGGAACTCATCCTTTCCGGCGGTGTATTCGGTACTCCACAGCTCCTCATGCTGTCCGGAATTGGTCCTTCCGCCGACCTCGCCTCTCTTAAGATTCCTACCGTTGTCGACAGTCCAGATGTTGGCAAGCATCTCGTTGACCATCCTCTCCTGTCAAACGTCTACGAGGTCAACCCTGTTGGAAGCGTCACCACCGATGATCTGGTACAGAACTCCACTTTTGCGGCGCAGCAATTGGATCTGTGGCGTACTCAGAAGAAGGGTTTCTACACGATGGCTATCTCGAACCACATCGGCTGGTTTAGATTGCCCAAGAATGCATCCATTTTCCAAACTGAGACAGACCCCGCTGCCGGTCCTCGCTCGAGTCATTACGAGTTTTTGATATTTGTAAGTGGTGATCGCACATGGGACCCTTTCGCATGACTGAGAATCCTCCCATAGAATGGCTTTGTGTCCCCTAATGGCGATTTCGTCCAATCGGGTCACTACTTGTCCATGATCACCTCGGTCACTTCTCCGTCCTCCCGTATGTTTGCAATTTGAATCTGTGTCCCCTGTCTAGTCGACACTCAAATAAATCGTTCTATAGGCGGCACTTTGAAGCTTGCTTCCGCATCACCTTGGGACCTTCCCATCGCCAATCCCGGGATCTTGAGCTCTGCGTTCGACAAATTCACTATCCGTGAATCCATCAAGGCGACAAAGCGAATGGTGGCAGCACCCGCATGGGCAAACTATGTCCTAGGGCCATACGGAGATCTTGCCACAGCTGAGACCGATGCCGAGCTCGACGCATATGCAGCCAAAAACACCGCCAGCTTTAACCATCCTCTCGGCACGGCAGCCATGGGTCCATATGGCCCTCCCGCGTATGGAAAGGGAGCGGTTAACCCGGATTTGACGGTGAAGGGAGTGAGAGGTCTGCGTGTTGTTGATGGCAGTATTCTGGTAAGTCCGCTGCATTTAAGAGGCGATGTTATAGCGTCTCATCGACAAACCCCTTTTCGCAGCCTGCAATCCCAGCAGCCGCACCCCAGGCTGCTATCTACATAATGGCAGAGCGCGCTGCGGATCTTATCAAGAACGCCAACAGGCAGCAACACCCTTAACTGTCACCCCGATCGCTCATTAATTTATTGGTCACGCCTGATTCCACCCATCGGACTACTCATCTAGCGCCATTACCGTTACTTTCAATTTCTAGGCTCATCCACTTCATTCGCGTATTCTTATCGTCCATACTCTCTAAGTTATGTCCACAAGTACAGTAGCTATCTGCCCGGTAGACCATCCCACAATCCTTTTGTGTATTTATTATATGCATCCCGCTCTGATTGAAACGCTCTGTACACATTTCATGCATGTTCAGTAGCTTTCATCAATACATCGCAAGGATTCATATTCTTCTCTGAAAACGATCACAGGGCAATTGACTAACGGAGACTGCACAGTAGGTTGATTTGCCTCTTTACAACCAATCCACAAGTCCGACGTACTCGTACAGCAGTACAACCCTTTCCACCATATGCTTCTCTTTCACTATAATTGACAGGGAGGACTCAGGCCGACCTAAATCCTGACACCCTTCTTCCAAACACCGTCAGGATCATACCTATCTTTGACTTCCTTGAGCCTCTTGGCGTTCTCAGGGCCGAACAGTACTTCAGCAGGCTCGTCGCCGTAGGCAAAGTTAGGGATAGCGCCTCCGTCGGGCTGCTTTGAGCGGATGACATCAACCGTCTCTCGCACCCACCCTATATTTGCCTTGTCAAACTCAGGAACGCGAGTTCTGTAATTTTTGGCACGATAAAAAAGGATGATACGGTCAATGATGTAAATGAATGAAAGCAATCAAGTAACTCACCTGCCATGAATCACAACGTAGCTCACAGTGTCGCGCTTTGAGAACGCAGCCACACTCGGACCCTTGTCCTTCACGACGCCGACAGGCTGGAACTCGAACATAACCATAGACTCCTTTGCCTCCTCGTGCTCGCTGGTCCACTTGACCCAGCGCCCCCACACATCGGCGAACAGCTCGCGGGAATATCCCGCAGGACCACCGTGAAGTAGCGAACCCGCGAGGTACACGCGACGGGGCGCGTTCGCCATGAATGCATCCGAGCCGTGCGAGACGGTGAACTGGTCCTGCGCAGCCTGTATCATGTCGACGATGGGGTTGAGCGCACGGAACGGCTTGAGGAGGGTCTCAGCGCGCGAGGCGGGTCCTGGAATGTATGGAAGAATGAGGACCCCAGGCTGATAGGTTGTCAACGATTGATGGAATGATGGCTGCGATGGCATGACGCACGTAAAAACCAGGAGGAGCACGGCTGAATGCGACGATGATGCGATCTTGCGGTTCGATCAATGGAGCACATTCCTACACGTGTACTAAGTCAATGCTTGTCATGAAGTCCAAGAAGGAAAGGCGAATACCTCCAAAGCTGCCAAGACACCGTCAAACGCCGTGCCAGGCAGTACGACTGCTCCAACGTTGGCAGGGCCTTGAGTAGGATAGGCACGGAGCACGAATTCAAGCACAACGCCAAACCGACTAGTCCCACCTGTCGATCTTTTAGGACAACTAGAACGTCGGGGGGAGAAGTAGAAGAGACACTTGCCTTGGATGGCCCAAAACAAATCGGGTTCTTGATTTGGGTTTGTTTTCACGATCCGTCCATCAGCGAGCGCCACTGTAGCCTCGACAATATTGTCGCTCCCCAGCCCGCGAACCGCACTGAGGTTCGAATGCCCTCCACCTGTCAAGAAACCCCCGACTCCGACGCTCCATACGTTCCCTCCAACCACGTCGACCTGATGTTTTGCGGCTTCCTGATACACATCGCCCCAAAGTGCGCCGCCTTGCACGACAACCTCTTGTCGATTTGATCGTACCTCTACCTTGTTGAGCTTGGCAAGATCGATCACAAGTCCACCCTCAGAGGAAGATGCCCCGGTATCGTTTATGTTGCTCCCACCCCCTTTAATGGCGAGTTCAAGACGGTTAGCGAGCGCGAAGGCGATGAGCTTCGGCACGTCGGCATACGAGGTGGGGAGCCCGACGTATGCTGCTTTTCTGATGGCTAGATCGGTGCTACGGTGGATTGCGGCGGCATAGCCTTCATCCGCGGGGGTGAGAATGCTGCCTTCGAGTTTGAGATCGCTGAGGGTAGCCATGATGTGTATCAGTGGGAGAACGCAGATGTCGAAGGGGTCTTATATACTGGCGTAATTCACAGCCAAGACGTTCTCTTATGACAAGGGCGATTCACTTACTCATCGCGGCCTTCTCTGGATGATGTAGTGACAAACTCGACAGCACTATTCTGATGCGGGTGCTATTATTGGGGCATCTGGATGCTTGCCCGTGGATCAGAGATGTCCAGCATCAACATCTGCGAATCATGGGGGTCAAAGCGTCAAGCATAGCAAAGGTTGACGATTCATCATCAAAACCTCTCCATAATGGGGCTGTTCATTCAATGGAGCACAACACTAACCGGGATCCACGCTGCCCCAGCGTCTAACTTCGACATTATCTGCTGAGTCCTCGTGGAGCTTTCGCAATCTTTAGACGTGGCAGTAGCTGATGGTTTGAGGCATTGATGTTGGGAAATCACTTGTATTGTGTTTTCGCATTTCTTGTGAGTTGCAAAGGCGAACCTACTCCTGGAGATATCTCTAGCTTTGCAGTCCAAGGACTGTCGGATCAGTAACACATAGACCTACGTAGACCTCTGTCGGGAGAAGCCGAAGCTGCAATTTGTTGGTGCGTGCCATTGACTTTTTCTCACATGCATGCAGCAAGAACACTCTATGCCGTACTTGGTCCGTCAGTACTCTCAGTCTCGATGCCGCAGACCGTAATAAGAGCTACTTGTTCCTCAACTTCTCAGCGCTTCAGCGGTCCTCTAGGAATACTTCCGAACATCACAATTTGTGCACACCTGACGACAGACGTATTTATATCCTCGTTATCCTCGTGCAATCAAGAAATTACGATCAGCGCCCATATGGTCTCTAGTGGATCCCCAATGTATGTTTTTATGTGGAATTCTATAGTTACTTCCACGTAATCAGGTTAGTGCACCCAAACCAAGGCTTTCAGTGCCTTCTCTGACCAGATCGATCGGGCGGGAGCACGCCCTGTATCATGGAAGCAACGGTCCAATGATACGCGGAAACCCAGCCCATAAGTACAAGAGGGCTCGCCAACACCTCACTTGCCTACCTTTTCATCCCGTTCCCTCTGTGTGTGCTTTGTCCGTGAAGATGTCGACGCCCGGTTCTTCAGCAGTGCCGCACGCCTATGAAGTCGGTTTCGCGCATTTAATGGACAACAAGTACTATATCCTCGCATCGTCGCTAATTAACATATATGACCACCTCCTCACTTTCGACGAGGAGGTCAAGTATATCTGGCAGGCGAAAATCAGCTTGCCGACCTGCTGCTTTTTTGTCTTTCGCTACGTTCCTCCTGTCGTCTCCATCGTGAATTTCTTCGCCGACCATGACCCGCGGTTTACTGGATCAGTCTGCAGTAGCTGGATATGGCTTCCAGTCACGAATGCCCCCATCGTCAGCGCAAGCACAGGTGGTAAGTTGGCTTGTCTCTCCCGATTTTTCCATAATGCATCCAAGTCTGACGTGCTTCCGTTTGTTGCATCAAACAGTTATATTGAGTCAGTTCAAACCTCACCGTTAGAGAGTGTTCAGGAAAAAATAAGATAATGACTGACATGGACAGTATTGCGCGTATATGCCATCTACAACCGGGCACGATGGGTCCTGGTCCTTCTTTCTGCAATATTCCTTGGCGAGATTGCAGTCATGCTCTGGTCGGTCCCAGGCGGTTCCCCCGCGGTTCTTCCACCAGGCTGGGTTGGCTGTCTCCCATCAAAGAAACCCGGCACCGGCAACAGACTGTCGGCTATGTTTATGGCGGCCCTCGTGTTCGACTCGAGTGTGTTCTTGCTCACCCTCGGTAGAAGCATCTACTTGCGGTTCAAAAATTCCACGGTGGGCCTTATACAGCTTATCGTGAGGGATGGTGCGTGATACGTATCTCTTCTTGGCTGTAAGACGCTCATGCATGATGACAGGTATCATTTATTTTTTGTCAGTCTATCTCTATCTTAGCAGCTCTATCGTCGACGTTCACTCAAACACACGTCCAGCATCATCTTCATTGTCAACCTACTCAATGTTTTCCTTCTTACGGTCAGTACTTGCGAAAGTGTAACTGACAGTGGCAATGACTGACCCTGTCAGTCTCAAGCTTGCCCCGGTATGTCGTCCTGTCCTTGGCCTTGATCAGCAAGCGTGCTTGGCTTATAGTGCTTATTCTTTTAGGATGACATCGGCGCGATAAATACCCCATTCGCATCCTTGTAAGTCCTGCCATGTTTACACTTGCTTTGGAAGCTGGAGACAACGCTACCTCCAGAATCACGTCCACCATGGTATCAAGGTCGGCCACCCGCGACTTCCTCACCAGCTGACCGCACTAATACCCGCTTCATCTCCTCATCGACTCGACTCTACCCCTGTTCTAGACTCATGTTCAACCTCCGCTCCGCGTCGCGCTCGACGCAGTATATCTCCGGCGCGCGCACGAATCGGAGTACCCAGGGCGACGTCGGAGAGTGGCAAGTACGGCACGTACGAAGTACAGTGCTCGACACGTCGCGCAGCGGCGGTATCACTAGCGGCGTCGTCAGTGCGGGCTTCATTGGGGTCGACGAATTCGATGTGCCGCTAGACGCGGGATGGTCGGAGTCGGAGTCGACCGCGGGCGAGAGCACCACTGCCGCTGGTCAGCACATGGAGATGGACGGACTGCGGGACCGCACAGTGAGAGATGATACGACGTGATGCCCCAAAGACGACTGATTTGAAAGAAACATTATATATAACCATACTGATATCCTTCCTTACTACATCGGAGCGTGTATTCTAAGGTAGGCCGCAAGCAAACACGACTACATCACGTGGCGTTACATTTACATGACATTGAGTGACCATGGAGTGACAAAAGACTTATTAAGTAGTTGATAAGTGGTATTTGTTGACAATAAGTGAGCAGGGGATAGGAGAGACAGAAAGTGGGCGAGGAGTGGTATGTGTAATGAAAGTGATACTGCATAAGTATCTTACTCTATGTGATGTTCATCTAGCTGCTCCAAAATTGAGTCCGGAAGCCTGCGATGGCCGTGGTATCTTTTTGCTGTCCAAGATGCCAATAAACTTATGATTAAAAATATATATTCCACTTCCGGTCATAGCAACACTCAAAAATATTTAAAATGTATCTTCTCTTTAACTGAGTCCAAAATGAAAAAAGCGGCACGGAGTAAATGTCAATAAAACCGATACGAAGGATCGCTCCGTGCCCGGTTTCTCAATTTCTTCTCGGTGAGTGAGAAGATAGCGTTTTCTTGCGAATGTAACGCCTTCCCCCGCCAAATGTGACATCTGAGCATCACGTGATGTAGTCGCGTTTGCTTGCGGCCTACCTTAACAAAACAGGCGGGTTCGACGCAAGGTCGGCATGTATTTATTTAACGCAGCCTAACATGTAAACTGGAGCCTTACTATAAACACATGAATACAGGTGAAATTTTTTACTGACTACTTGAGGAAGCACGCTTGGATTGATAATGAACCTTAGCAGTATCCTTAGAGAATGGGTCGTTTGACACCTTAGAGCAACGGCTATCTAATAGCCTTACATGAGCTCGCACATCGATCACAATAGAGGTAAGTCAAGTGCCAATCGCAGACTCGGCGTGGAGCTGGACGTATCACCGTACGCACAACGGGATGGATACTGATGTTATGCCGATTAATAATGATGGAGAACAAATCGAACGGGGATCATTCAATACGACCTGATACGGCTTGATCGCGCGATTTCCTGAAGGACCGCGACTGTTGCGCGAAAGAGGTCTTCCTTCGAGTTCTCATGGAGCACTGAATGTGCTGACCATCATGAGTATTGATGATTGATCCGGTATCAATCAAGACTTCCTCTTGGAAGGCATGATACCGTCATCGCTCTTGATGAGCAATAAATGGAGAAGAAACGGGCTGAACGAAATCAGACCAAAAACATAGATATAGTACGATGCTGTCGCACTCATGATCGACTCATAGGGTGCCCCATAGATATCTCCAAAAGCCAAACAGGAGGTTGACCAGGAACCCAACGACAAGGCCCATCTGCATTCGGCGTCTGCAACAAAGCAAAGGTTTAAGCGCGGAACAGTATCAGGGACGGAGCAGACGCTCACGAGAAAACGTTGCTTCTGAGCGATTCTGACGCGGCACCGTTACTCCAAAACACAGCAGGCTTGGTCTCGCGAAAGAAGAAGAACGGGAGCAGTGGGAAGAAGAAGCCAACAATTATCCCGTGCAAGATCTCTGAACCGGACGCGTTATTCTGCGAGAGTGCGGCACTACCTGCGTTGTCGAGCTGGTCGATCCATTGCTCCTCCAGCGCCCGTGCATGTTCCTCATCTGCATTGTTTCACAAATCAGTCTCTAAGATATTGGAACACGAGGATCGCGAGTGCGCACATTCCTCATCCGTGGCGAAATCGGTCGTGGCCAGGTAGTCGAACGAGGACCGGCTGTGGAACTGACGGCGAAAGTTCGCAATATCGGCCTCCGAAAACCCAGCTGTCGTGAGGCGGTCAAATCCGCGGAGAGGTTTGAGTTGGGCGGTCTATGAGAATTAGGTGGCGCGGCCGTGAGCGAAAGAAGGGGTCCATGATGACTTCGTGATGCATACCTGTGGCGTATTTTCCTCTTCGCCTTCGCCCTCGGCGAATTCAGGTCCAACTGAACATTGCAACCATGACAAAGTGGAGGAAGGCGTGGGAGGCGCCGTGTCATCCGTATCGTTGGAAGCATCCCACGCAGTTGCTCTGTGCTGCCGCTCTTCCAGCGATTTAAGCCAAGGATACAAAAATGTCCCGTCTGTGAGGAGGCGTCCAGAGTGAATCAACCTCAGGCGCCGATTCTTGAGCTGTGATCGAGCTGTTCGAATCTAATTAGTGAACGACGAGCGCGCGTCTTCGCGATCAGTACCGGACGCCCCGCATCAGCTGGCCGTGAGGAACATACCTTCAACTTAACGTCTCGCACCGAGTCTCTCTCCTCCACTCGGAGAACGAGATCAGGAATTCCCTCTGTGAACCTGACCATCAGCTCGCGCGAGAGCTTCTGCGGGATATCTGAGATGATGGGGTCCACGGCGCGCTGTTTCCCCTTGGCTTTATCGCTGAGACTTTGAGACATCATAATAATACCTGAGGTCTAAAATAGAATGTAATATTCGTGCTCGAAAGGAATAACCCCGAGCTAGAGACACGATGGATGTCGAGTACGAGTATACTGTGCCAGGTGGCCATGAGTGAATGTGGGGCATACCCAAAGTAGAAGGCATGTTTAGTCATGCTGTAGCCACAAACCCCAATCAAGGGTTTCCTCGACCTCCATCCTTCTCCAAACCTCCCGTCTCTGTCTCAGTTACCTGCCCAACATGCCGCGCGCTGAAGGTGTGTTTAATATATTATTATGCTGTTCAAATAGCCAGATGTTCAACTAACCATGCTCTGCTGTAGTCGGAACCCCAAAATACCTGGCAAACAAGATGAAGTCGAAGGGCTTGCAGCGCCTTCGATGGTATTGCCAAGTATGCGAGAAACAATGTCGGGATGAGAATGGTTTCAAGTGCCATGCTGCATCCGAAGCTCATCTGCGGCAGATGCTTGTCGTTGGAGAGAATGCTGGACGCCACATCTCTGATTTCTCCGGCCAGTTTCAGTCTGAGTTTGTCACTCTCCTATCGAGACGGTAAGTCCTCGAGTCCTTCGTCATGTCATATGAGAATTTTTATCGCATATACCGTGGATATAGATTCGGCACCAAACGAGTGAGAGCCAATCAAGTGTACCAGGAGCACATCCAGGACAAGCACCATCTGCATATGAACTCCACGCGCTGGGTCACACTTACCGAGTTCGTGAAACATCTAGGGCGGACAGGAGTCGCGCGAGTGGATGAGACAGAGAAAGGTTGGTTCATTGCGTGGATCGACAATAGTCCGAAAGCGCTCGCGAAGCAGGAGGCATCGATGAAGAAGGAGCGTGCGACAATGAGCGACGAGGCGCGTGAGCGTATGTTGATCGAGGAGCAAATAGAACGTGCGGCGCAGGAGGGGGAGGGTAACGGAGAAAGCAAATCGGCTTCGCCCCCCGTGGAGGAGGGTTTGAAGCGGGAGGAGGGAGAGAAGGTTGTACTGTCGTTCGGAGCTAAACCGACGACATCAACAGTGTCGACATTGGATACCAACAGTCCATCGGGCGGGCTGAAGTTGAACGCTTTCAAACCTGCCGTCAACCCTCTGAAGATAGGCGCAAATCCCCTCAAGGCAGGCGCGAACCCACTCAAGCGGCCAAACGTTTTCAAACAGGCGACTCCGAGTCAGGTATCTTCGGACGATAAGTCGAGCATGAAGAGAAAGGACACGCCCATGTCAGCTGCGGAGAGGCTGATTGTGGAGGACCAGAATCGCAAGCGGCGAAAGATTGAGCAGGAAGGGGTGTCGGCCGCCTGATATGTTGGAGAGTGGCTAGACGGTGCGAGTTGTGCATCATGTGTTTCACACACTACTTATCATTTCCCTTTCTCAACAAGTTGTATTGTATGTGATCATAGTTGCCCGGAATTTAGTGTTCCTTTGTACGTGATTGCCATGTACCGTTGAGCAAACTCCTGGACCAGGTCGGTACTCAGTACAAAGACTATCAAACAACGATTCCCCGTTATCAAGCACTTTGACTCTGTGCAAAAAGGTCTCGCTGTATGCTCTCCTTACTTCCAGCCCGTTGGTCTATCCCGCCATGCTAGACTCAGGTCCCACTGTCGAAATTCACCCCATACGGGACATACGCACCCGCGATGACCATGGACAGCCCATACCAGTCTCCGTCAATCACTTCCCCCACCGCCAATGCAATTATGCTTGCAAATTCTGCTTCCACACCGCGCTCTCCTCCAACAAGCTCAAGCTCGAGAAGGCCCAGGGGGGCCTTCGCCTGCTAAAGGCAGCGGGCATGCAGCGTCTGAATATCTCGGGTGGGGAGCCATTTCTCCATCCCGAGTTCCTGGGCAAGCTGTTTCGCTATGCGAAGGTGGAGCTTGATGTCGACACCGGCGTCATCTGTAACGGGTCGAAGGTCACAGATCAGTGGTTGGACACATATGGACAGTACCCGAATTGGATGGGTGTTTCGTGCGACTCGTTCAACGAGGACACGAACGAGCTTATTGGACGCCGCGATGGCAGCAAGCGCCATGGGGAGCACTGGCGTCGCGTGCAGAGGATTGCAGAATACTGTCATGCCCGGACGCCACCCCTCAAGTTCAAGATGAACACAGTTGTGAATCGCTACAATGTCGAGGAGGATATGAATTCCGCACTGGAGGTGCTGAAGCCGCAACGCTGGAAGGTGCGCATCGCTCTGAGACGATCTCCTTTCGTTGGATATCATTGCCCCACCGACACTTGTATCAGGTGTTCCAAGTGCTTCTGCTTGAAGGCGAGAACACGGGCCCAGGCGCTCTGCGGAACGCCGATGACCTCGTCATCTCCAATGAAGAATTCCAAGGATTCCTCAAACGTCACAAGGCGCACAATCCCGTCGCCGAGGACAACGACGCGATGGAAAATTCATATCTACTCCTCGACGAGGAAATGCGGTACACATCCTCGCCATCTCTTCTCCCTTACTGTCTAACTCCTTGCACTCTCCCCGCGAAGATTCCAGGTTTCTCAACTGCCAAGGTGGAAAGAAGATACCGGGCCGCAGCATCTTCGAAGTCGGCGTGCATGCCGTGCTCGCCGGCGCCGGCTGGGAACCCGAGACTTTCGAAGATCGCGGTGGTATCTATGACTTTGGAGGGCAAGAGCCTCCTCGTTCGCTGCCAGAAGCGCTTGTATTCTAAAGATCGACGGAAAGACTTCGAAGTGCATGACTTACAGCTGAAGGATAGGAGGTGGCTAAGAACATCGGGCTCCTTTTTGAAGTTGGGCTCAATAGCTTGAAGCTTGGGTTGGGACCTGTATAGGAATTGGTAGGTGAAACAGGAAAGGCATGTGCTGCAATATACCCACATATTCGTGTGCACGACATAATAAACAGGTCTATCGGAAGGGCCTGCTCATGAAGTGCGGTGAAGTCAATACTCAGTACTCTGCAGCCGAGCATGATCGTGCCGATGTCAGATAAAGCCAAAGAGCATATCTCCTATGAGGACCAGAGTGTGAACATCCTGATTTCTCCGATTTTGAAAGCTCATACCACTTTTCGAGTTGATCATACCATTTGCCGGCACGACAAGAATCAGGATACCGCCTGTCCTGGGATGGAAGCTATTTTCTTGCTCGATGTAAAACAGATATATGTATAGGATTGAATCAATGTCAGCGGAAACGAATGCACCGCGCCCGCCATATTGCATTATCGTTGGATGATCTTTGAAACACATATACAGACAACTGTGTGATGTTCTATCTAAAAGTATGCGAAATGGGCATATGGCTCAGCTTCATCTTGCACCTCAACACCTTTGACTGCCCCAATTTCTCTCTCTCGCAATGACCATCGATTAATCTCCCGATAGTAGCATCCTCCCTAAAAACGCTCAGCTAGATATTACAACGAGATAGATTGAGACTCACCATGTCCGCAACTGATCTGAACACGCACGCGCGGCTCGGCTTCAGAGTTAAAGCAATAGTATGGAATAGACCGCAGTCGACGAGATACTCATATCGCACGGCGGGGCAGTCAGAGCGGCCTATAGAAAACCCTTCCATCAACATGTACTTGTCGTCGCTGCTTTCAATCAGCTTCCAGCTATTGTAAACCACTAGATCCCAGGCGAATTAGTCTGATGTAGGAGACAGGCGTGGACGCGGCCGGAGATCGCTAGTATCCAGCGGGAGTACCCACGAATGACGGTCACAGACCCAACGGGTATCGTCGGGGTGGAACAATGCTTTGATGTCCCTTTCCTTTCGGCGCGAAACGAACACTGTGGGCTGCCAGCCTCTGCGTTCATACTTGGCAAATTCAGCAACCCTGCTAGCATTGCTGGCCATGCACAAAGAGCGCTTGTTTTCAAAGGTAGCCTGTGGGTATAAACTATACGCCGCATCAAATGCGATGCAGTTCATCACACAAGCTGATCGAGAGTTTCGGTGAGTTGAGGGGCTGGCTATACATTGCAAGTAAGATTGCAACTCACTGCTGTGGAAGTTCAGTATCGTAACCAAGGGACTACGGGCCGAGGCAACAATCTGAACTTTGAGAGGACCATCGGGTCCATTCTGAATGAAGCTGTACCATTCAAGAGGTTGTGTGGAGTAATAGTCATCACAGTCATTCCTGGCGAGTGATTGATCTAGATTATCCGACCAAGTGAACACTGTCTCGCTGGCCACATCGAAATTTTTGTCCTGATCAATGCTTGGTGCAAACGAGTATCTTTCATGCTCCATTAACCAGTGCCCAACCTCTTTGGCGCTATCTTCCCAGACATATAGGTCCAGATCTGATCCAGGATAAGAGGTTGAATCGAGGAACTGGAGTGCGTTGGAGCCAGAGATGAGCATTGCAAGACGAGCCTGCATGTTGCGGAATGCAATGGGGTCATCAAAGAAGCGCCTGAGGTGATGATTGATATTGAATGCCCTGGAGTGAAAGTCCTGTACGCTGTTGTACGCGAGACGACATGTGCGGCCAAAGCGAATACGAGCACCAGGGCTAAGCCGGGAGTATATTCCATCATAGATAGGATGTATCGATAAAATAGAAGAGAATGACGACGTGCGCCCTATGTCCCGTTCTGCGCAATCCATATTGGCACTTAGTAGTGAACGTTAGTTCTGAATCTGACGTGCGGTTAAAACATAAGCACGCACCTTGATGAGAAAGCAAATATTGTTGCAGAGTACTTGTCGTTGTTACGGGAGATGAGGAGGAGGGGGGAATACGGGATGAGTGCGAGGTCAAACAGATAAGGGAGAATGAAGGCGAGGGGTCAACCGATCAAGTTTTGAAGTCATTTTCTTCTAGTCTTATATTTCGAAAGACTGTTGAGACCAAGCATGTCAAACGTGCTGCGTGTCGTGTGAAGCCAGCTGCGCGACAGAGTCTTCGAGACACCGAGATGTTCTAGGCTTCTAGCTAGGTTATATGACAACGCCAACGCAACACGGCGTCAAGCGCTTTGAATGCTAGCCGGTAGCCCTTGAGGCTACTTGAGGACCAAAGAAAAAGGAGATGCCGATGATTTTTGAGTCTCCTGTGAACATAAACCTGGAGGATCCGTAGGGCTTCGTCAAGCTGTGATCCACATGAGATAGAAATATTGAAGGACGTACGGCATGTAGCATAGACGTCGTGGTATACAGTATCTCCTCAATATATGGAATGATTGCTTACAGTAGTGTTATACGACGATTCCGAACACCTCGCTTAACATCTGCTCCAGAGGGTACTTGACCAGCATCTCTTTTAAAAACTAAGTCCATGACGATTGCGAAGTAGACGATAGAGTGTTAGTTTGAGGACCCGGGTCCCGCCGCGGCGATCGAGCCTATGACCTCTGATGAAGTTCTGAGCGGGTGGCTGCTGTTCTGAGCGCCACTCGATCGTGGAGACTTCGTGGAGGAGAGGGGGTCGGTCTTTTCGGACGGAGGGGATGGAATTGAACACTTGTCGTTTTTCTAACCTCGAACTTTGCATCTGAAGCTGAGGCTTGAAAGTTGTCGACTTGCAGTACACATCCTCTTTTGGGTGTTGCTTTTTTCGGAAATTCAAAACATGCCTTGACCAAATGCTTCCTCTGTCGCCCCTCGTAACTCCCTCGTATCGACATAGGCAATGGGTTCTCTTTTATCATCAAGGTGCGTGCTTATGTTTTAACCGCACGTCAGATTCAGAACTAACGTTCACTACTAAGTGCCAATATGGATTGCGCAGAACGGGACATAGGGCGCACGTCGTCATTCTCTTCTATTTTATCGATACATCCTATCTATGATGGAATATACTCCCGGCTTAGCCCTGGTGCTCGTATTCGCTTTGGCCGCACATGTCGTCTCGCGTACAACAGCGTACAGGACTTTCACTCCAGGGCATTCAATATCAATCATCACCTCAGGCGCTTCTTTGATGACCCCATTGCATTCCGCAACATGCAGGCTCGTCTTGCAATGCTCATCTCTGGCTCCAACGCACTCCAGTTCCTCGATTCAACCTCTTATCCTGGATCAGATCTGGACCTATATGTCTGGGAAGATAGCGCCAAAGAGGTTGGGCACTGGTTAATGGAGCACGAAGGATACTCTTCTGCACCGAGCAAGCGGAAGGCTAATGAATATGCGTCCATATCAATCTTTAGATTCGATAATTTCACCAAGGATGGACCTGACGGTCCACTCACTGTTCAGGTCGTTGCCACGCTCATCAGTCCTCTGGAGGCGATACTCAACTTTCACAGTAGTGAGTTAAAACCAGATCTGTAGTACACAAAAAGATTTACAGCTTCATTGAATTTTCGGTTAGCCTGTGTCATGAACTGCATCGCGTTCGATGCGGCGTATAGCTTATACCCGCAGGCGACTTTTGAACAGAGGGTGTCCTTATGCATTGCCTCTCGCAATGATAGGAGGGCTGAGTTCAAAAAGTATCGAAACAGAGGATGGAAGCTCATCTTGATCACTCCGCCGCAAGAGAAGAAGAGCAGGGGAGCTCCATTTCACGGCGATGTCATCCGTTGGGTCCATGACCATCATTCGTGGGTAGTCCCGCTGGACACCAGCGAGCTTCAGCCGCGTCCACGCCTGTCTCCGACATCAGAGTATTTTGCTTGGGATCCCGTGATCTACAATAGCTGGAAGCTGGTTGAGCGGCTGATTCCAAAAATTATGGGCTCGTTCCATATGACATCAGGAGCTCCTATAGGATATCGTGCCCGCGGTTCTGTCATGCGATATGAATATCTTGTCATGGACAGCGGGTTATACCAGACTATCGCTTCGTTTCTGGAGCATCAAATACACAAGCGATCCAATGCCGAGCGCCGCTCCTCCGCTAAGCAGAAGGAGCTATCCACATGGTGAGTTCTGGTATGAAACAAAACATCATCTGGCTAAGCAGTTTGTTAGGTGTGATGCCACCATCGGGAGGTTGATTGACGCTCACCGCGCAAAAGAGATACAAAACCAGGGAAATTAGAGAATATGCTGCATGATGTCTGCCAAGACCAACCTGTACTACTTCACATCGAGCCAGAGATAGCTTCCACATGAGTAAACTATGTGCCTTCTTGGTGGGATATTCAAATTTCATGTCCTGCAACTTTGCGTGCCACCGATATTTAGCTACAACATCAGCTACGAGAATGCAGTCTGCCTCCTGCGGCTGTAGACATGAGCGATCGGCATACCACAAAATCAAGGCGATTTTGGGCTGTGTAGTTCGATCTTGAGTTGAATGGAATTCAAATGGGTGCGATTACTTACGTTAATACAAGCAGTTTCAACTACCACGTCAAAGCTGTAGCTTTCGCCCAAGGCACCCGCAACAATGCATCACTCATACCTGCCGAAGTTGATTCCCATTCACAACTACGATGTGATGCCGAAACGTAGAATAATGCTACATCTTTCCCACCTCCAATATGTGAATAAGGAGCCCCCACTCGTCACGATGTGCCATACCACCTCTCCAGTTGAGGCATTGTTGCATTGCCCGATTCGAAGAAAAGACGACCCTTGAGATTTTGACGATTCTAATACGAAGATGAGCCTTGGGATTACACCGGACCAATCTGGTAGTCTTGAATTGTCAAGCAGGACAATACTTCGTAAGAGTCCAAGAACCATTCATCAGCCAAAACCCACTCAACAGGCGCGAATCAACCACTTCCCAGGATCGCTCTCGCCCACTCCGCATCGCCTAGTAACCGTTCGGCGAAAAAATCGCCGAGCTTTTCCCTCAGGTGGGCAACAAAAATGGAATCGTCGTTTTCCCTAATTGACACTGGGTACTCTGAAGGTGGATGTAGCGTTTTGAAGGCTTCCATGACCGCGTCGCCCAGTCCACCGTCCTCGCCCGGCATACATTCACTTCCGACTACCTTGGCGCCGCCCGCTTCGACGAGGCCCTTGCGGACCGCCTCTTTCCCCACGCCTATGAGACCCTTGATCGCACCTTCACGAGTACCACGGCTTTTCCCCGGAGAGAGGAGCGCGAGTAGGAGTGTTTTCATGATACGTGGTGACAAGGAGGGGTAGGTTGTCGAGTGCTGAGTGAGGACGCGGGACAAGGTAGATGCAGCGGAAGTGCGGAGGTGTGTATTGTGAGCAGCTGGTAGGCTTGAGTGAAGTAGTGTGGAAAGAACGGGGGGCAGGATTTGGTGAAGCTAGCGGGAGACCCAATATGAACTAGAGTGAGAGGATGAGTCGCAAGATATAAAACTCACATATGGTTCTATGAACAATGCTGCGTTATCCAATAGGGCAGCAATCACGTCTAACAGCACCTCCAACACGCGCCCATCGTTATCACTTTGAAGGCCTTCCTTCAGCGTCCCTACGACGCCTTCACCCACCCAACGAACCAGGTACGGTAGCAGTGCTTGTAGCCCTGCATCATGTCGTAGGCTCGCAAGCGCCGCGGCGCGTTTTGTGAGATCCGTTGCAGACGGCGGGAGGAGAGACGATGTCAAGCGCGCATAGTACAGTTGCAATTCGCGAGACAAGACCTGTTTCACGAGCTGTTGTTGCTGCTGGGCCGCCTGTTGCTGCTGCTGTGATGGCCGCTTTCCGGGCGATGGTGCAAGCGGAAGGGCACTCCCATTGATGCGAGGTGCGGGTGCCTCCTCGCGCGGGACAGCCGGTGGGTTTTCTGGGATGAGAGGTTGGACGCCTTCGACGGCGAGCCAGTGCGCTGTCCACCGCACCCCATTAGGCAGCGAGAGCTTGTCCTCTTTCAGCACGCGGTCAAAGTCGATCTCTTCGTCTTCAACAAAGTATACGGGACCCGCTGAAGGAAGTTGGGGGAACGGAAGCGCACGGCGGAAAGAAGGTGGATGGTGGGCGGAGTGTCCGTATAAAGGTTCGATGTTTAGGACACGGAGGGCTTGGTCGATGTCAGATGTCGTCAGAGTCGTGCGACGCGCATGGCGCATAAAGTGAGATGCCTCCTAGTGTTGATTCGCGTTAGGCTTGTATGAGAAATGCACAACATGCTCACCTCAACCACCTGATGTATTCGGTACTCGACATCGCTTGCGAGTGCGGATGCTACGGTATCAGACAGCGCGGTTATTCCTATAGATTCCGCCACATCCTGCTCACGCTCCAACAGTTAGCATCAATGGCTGCTCGCAACAAGACTCTTGCCTTGATTGATTCGGGCTTGTAAAGCCCTGAGGATTGTCCTTGAGATTTGGATTTTTGCTTGCTCATGACGAAACTCAACAGATGCAAGATAGGAGCAGTTCAAAACTCAAAGTATTCCTGGGATTAATGTACACGACGGAAAGCACATGGGATGGAGCGAAGGATCGTCACGGCGCGGTGCAAGAAGTGAAACATATGACTAATACATCCTCACTTGCTGACAAACAAGCCTCGTTGACAGACTCGGGACTCGATGTGAAGGATTTCTGCAGGCAGGATCTTGCGTTCAAGCTCGATGTATCAAGAGCCAGCCTCAGAATCATAAAATGTCAATGATTGTCGGGATCTGAGTTGATTGTGCTTGGATGTGTTGCTGTGGAGCGTTTCTACCATCGCTGCAGACAGGAGGTACTTATATCCAAAAGTTGAGAATATTGGTCGATCGGTCTGCTCACCAAAAGACGAGTGGTGGCATGTTAACTGGAAAGCGTAACAGCAATGGTTCGAGAACCTCACACCAGAAAAACGCAGTGGCATGATTCAGGCCCTGCGTCAAAAGCGTTCGCATTGTCATAAAGAACGGCGGATCGACGTTGTCGGTGGTCACACCACGACATTCAGATCTCCGCTTGGTATCCAGCACGCGCGCATAAATCAAGCCACTGAGGAGACTCACCAATCCCAATTTTGGACCGCCCCCCATGCCTACACACCTGACCATCCATCCTCCCGACTTGACGGTCGACATCACGGTCGATCCACCAACTCCCTTTCCGTTCCAGGATGTCATCACCCCATCCGATAAGCGCGGCCTCGACACGCTCTTCGCTGTACAGGGACCAATTCAGGACAGTCGCCCCGAAGCTCTGACACCACGCGGCACGCGTCCCCGACAGATCGAATGCGGGACCTACATTGTATTTGCGGTCAGCAAGGGGGCCATCCTGCGGGCCTTCCCTGATGCGGCTGATCAGGTCGAACCTCACTCGTTCCGTCGATATGTTGGCCTTGTCACTGGCTCGCACGTACATGTCGCCGAGGGCGTTGAGGAGTTGACCGTCAACTACGTATCGAGTGTGATGCCAGGCGTGCCGGAGGTTGATAATCATTGCATGCCCATATCCCCAGCTAGATCGATGACGGACGAAGAGGAGGCATACCCTCTCAAGGTCGAAGGAAACTCCCCGTTCCCGTGGGCAAACTGCGTTCAGTGGACAACATTAGGCTGCCGTCTGGTGGTGGTGGAATGCCACAGGTCTAGCAGCATATTCAAGTTGGAGGGTAGTGATTTAGGCAGGCTCCAGATGCGCAGAGGCACACAGTATAGCGATGTCATGTCCAAGCTGGAATCTGTGGGGGCCAGCGAGTCAGCCCCTGAGCAACAAATCAAGGCGCTCATGGTCCCCGAGCGTGCCATGCCAGCCGAGGTTTGGCTTGATATCGAGGAGAATGTTAGTGATGACGCATGGGAACACGCGTTTTCCTTCTCTGCAGAAAGTGACTGGGTGAAAGAGTGAGCATGCCTACAGCATTACCAAGAAAATGTAACTGACGTTATTCCGCACAGACTCATCATCCAACATTCTGGAGAAGCTGATCGCCTCATCGCCGCCACTTGAAGACGGCTGGTACAAGTTTAATCGTAGTACAGACATATGTTATAGTACGTTCATCGGAAGATGCTTCAATAATCCTACAATAGGAGCGGTGTAAACGCCCAGCCTCTTATCGCCTTTCGAATAAGAAAGAACGACACACTAATTTCTCATCTCGAAATGAACCATCATGCCAAGTACAAGGTTCCCTTCACCGACGCTTGGCAGTCGACACCGTTCTCGTTCTCGTCCTCACAGCTTTGGACGTCTGGGAAGGCGCCGGATTCTCCGCCTCAGCTCGTATCCGCTCTTTACCCTTCCCGGTATTTTTTAACCCGTCTTTCTCCTTCCCCGCATTCTTCCAGTCTCTGAATTTCCGCCGACAGGCATTGCTGCCGCCTTCTTGATATTCTGCCTTCGTCACTATACGATCGGAGTAAGCCGGTTGATTTGCGAAAGCCATCGCGGAGCGATAAGCTTCCAAGATTGGACTGACAGCGAACGACATGAGAAAATGGAAGGCACAGGTGCAAACAGGACATCTTACTTTTCCGATTCATAGATGACGACTTCACAGTCCACTGGAGCTAGAGACCGCAGCTCGGAAAGGCTGCGGAATTAATGTACCTATCAGGGTGACCACGGACCAGGTGATAGCATGTGCGCTCACAGCCTTGGAGCAAAACCTGGGAACTTTGCGTTCCCGCCTATTAAGCCAATATTAGCCCAGAACATGCCTTGAAGATCCTCGGGTAGCAGCGCAATAGAGTGTGCTATAGTCATCGCGACGCCAGATTGTCCCATGCCTGACAGCCATCAGTGGATCAGATGTGCCACAGACACTGGCATCGAAGTTCATTGTTACCTATATCGTCAGGACGAAAAAGGATCTCAGGGACTGAGAATCTCTCGTTGCCCATATATAGCACTTGATCCGTCTCCGAAGCCATCTCATCTGGCTTCCTTACATGACCGCGTCTATTGGTAGAAAAGTCTGGTAGAACATACTCCTGAAGGATGGGGTTATGTTTCGGGTTCGTCCTGACGTGATCCATCAGGAAACGTGTTTGTTTGGGGCAGGGAAGGTGGGACGAACCGACAAATCTCGAGATCGGCCGAAAATTGGTTCGAGACGTAGCAGCAGGTCTCTTTGACCTCATTCACTATGTATGTCTCGTCCATCATGTTCCATTGCCGGAACGACGCGAGCTCTTTGAGCTGGTTCGTCAGGAGCTTACCTCCGACATCTATCCTGCGCGCAGGCCGTGATGATCATCAGCCAGGCGGAAATCACGTCGTGCGAGCTGTGACAACTGACCGTTTCACCGCATACCAGAGCACGGCGCCGTCCATGATAGGAACTATGTGTGTGAAACTGAATCCAGAGTCCACGATGAGCACGCATTCAGGGTGCGGCACGCTCGAAAAAAGCCGACCACGAGGTACAAGAGAAGCCGCTGGGGCGAGCGATAAAAAATAGATCCAGTCTATTCGCTGACGAGGATTTTGCGACTTACGTGTGCAGCGATAGTAAGACTGAAAATCGTACTCTTCGAACACAAACTGGTCATAGACCTCTTGTATATTCGGAAGATTGAAGTACGGCTCTGTGATCAATAGAGATGACTCAGAAGTATCAATCTGACACGATATGATCAGCAGGATAGCATCATCCAGTTCATGTAAGGGACTCACGGCGAGTACGTCCTCTGAGAACATCCCGTCCCAGATGGCCTTTTGGGCGTCCCAGTCGACCAAATAACCCTGAATGGGTGACGAGATCGCGTCCTATGTCCATGCAGCGCTAGAAGGGCACCAGTGCGTACCTTCTCAAAAGGCAAGCGATAGTGCAGAGATGAGTGGTCGCGACATTTGTAGAACTCGTGACCAAAGTAGGTTGTCTTGTCTCCCTTGGAACGGATGACGGCGTTGGGGATTACCCTCGAATGGAGAAATTGCAGGATCAGCAATTTGCGGCCGCGGACGTAGCTAACCATACCTGGGATCCTGCACAAGCCTGGCCAGGCCAGCTTTGATGGTGCACGCACCATTGTCGACGACGACTATCGATGTGCGCTTCATGTCGGCATCGAAGGACGCGCTCGTGTCGGTGAGTTGCTGCCAGAGAAGGGCGTGGCGGCAGGTGGACTCGGAGCCTGAAGCTGATCTCGAAGAGGGCTAGCACGTGTTACGATGAAGCCATACTGGACACTTCAGGTTTTGGCTTTCGCATCGTCGCTCGCAACCGCCAGCCCAGCCGCTCCTCTCTATTTCGTACCTGACGTATTGGGTGATTACCGGTGGCTGGATAATTTATTTTGAGTTGTGTCATTTCCAGTCTCTAGCGCCAAGTCGCTACGTGCTGCTGAGATCGCGCGGTTTGTGCACTTTATCGGAATCTGAAAATGCGCATCGATCTCGAGACTTCTGCCCCTGCTCTTGTTCAGCGACGTGGACAAGGAGCACATTTGCAGAAGCAGCCCATCGTTCGTTCGAGACCAAACCATCCCACGTCGTCTTCCCTCCCACTACGCTTGCCCAGCCGAGCCCCCCAGGACCAGCGCTTGCCGGATATTTTCCCAGAGTTGTTTGGGACGCATCTCCAGAATAACGCATCGAGAGGCAAGTCTCGTCGAGACTGTCACCGTTGTGGTAAGCCCGTGCCCCTTCTGTCCGAGGAGAGGGTGCATGATGCCAAAAGCAGCCTCTGCCTCTCACCACGTCCGAACTCAGTCGCAAGACTGCTGATTTCCTCGCAGCTCGTGATCCACTCGGCTCCTTGCTTGTCGGCGTCGCCTGTCTGTCGAGCTCGAGAACCCAGTGTCGTGATCCACAGCCCCCCCTGCTGCAGCTGTCTTCTCCCTTGCCTCGATCGCAGCAGTCTGGATCCTCGCCCTTGGTTTGATTTCCCCCCGCGCCCTGAACCCTATTCAATTCAATCTTCACGAACGAACTCGCAAGCGACTTTCCTCGCGTCCTGCGACAGATAGCCAGAGATAGCCAATACGGATCCTCGACCGGCCTCTCACTGTCATCATGTGTGTCGCATTCTGGTCCCTCGACCATCCAGACTACGCGCTGTGCGTCCCCGTCTTTTGGCCTCGCGCCTGCTTCCCACCCAGCATTCCTGCTGACCGCGGCGTCCGGCAGCATCCTCTGCGCCAATCGCGACGAGTTCCTCGACCGTCCCACGGCCCCTGCACACTTCCACTCCTTCGAGCCCGTCGCACGCACCGACTCGGCCTCCACGTCCGCGACCCCCACGGCAGCTTCTTCTCCAGCGTCTGCCTCGAACGCTAACCCAATCTCAGCCATGGGCACGGACGCGGACACGAGCGTGCTCTCCGGCCGCGATCTGCTCGCCGGTGGGACCTGGATGGGCCTATGTCGGGCCGGGCGGCTGGCCCTCCTGTGAGTCCCGCACGCTCGATCCGTCCTCTTCCGTATGCCCTACACGATGGTGACGATCGCCTTTTACCCCCTCCTCGCGTCCCGCAGGACAAATATCACCGAGCCGAGCGCATCCTACCGCTCATCCCGCGGGCGTCTCGTCTCGTCTTTCTTGCTCGCGCCCGGTGCGCACACTCTCACGGACCACGTCGCGGAGCTCGTGCAGCAGGAGAAGGACACCGCCTATGCAGGGTTCAACCTCCTGCTTCTCGAGGCTTCCCGTTCACAGAGGAGAGGGCCCTCTAGGCCTCAGCTCGAATTCGACGCCGTGCTCGTGACCAACGGCGGAGGAGGCGGCGCATTGTCAGCCCGCGGCCTCACGCCTGCCGAGCGCGCCTGCGGGGGCCTCTCCAATGGCATCGACGGGCGCGGCGCGGACGCGTGGCCAAAGGTCGTGCGCGGGACCGCGGCGCTGGAGGGCGTGCTCTCTGAGATTACGTCGGACACGACGCCGGACGAGCTGACGGAACGGCTTTTCGCGCTGCTGACGTGCGTGCCTTCTCCCGTGCCCTCCCCCCCCCCCTTCCTTCTCGCTTCTCGCTTCCTCCTTGCCCTCTCCCTTTCCTTCTTCCGTACATCTTCGCCGTGACGCCCCTGCCGCCCTGCCTTCTATCCCCTTGTCTGTTGGTCCCTGCGCACGTCGCGTCCCGATCAGCATCAACATTGTATTGTCTTCCGTTTCGGTCCTTATCTCTATTTCGGGCTATGCCACTTCCTTTGTCGTTCCAAACTTTTTTCCCACCCACACTGTGTTGTGCGAGTGCACCCGCGTGCCGCCCCTTCCCCGAGCCCTGCGGGGCCTGGCATAATGGCACTAGCGCCCGCCTCCGCTCCCCCACTCCGATCCTCCGTTTACCCGTCCCGTTCTCTCGATCATGCCCATGCCGTCGTCCTCGGTTGCCCCTCGACTGACTCCGCTCCACGCGCATATGCACATCACCAACCCTCACCCCTATCTTCCCACCTCGCCGACCTCGACGCCGATGACCCTCCCACCCTGCGCCCACCTCGGGTCAACTGTCACCACCCACGCGCGACGCGGAACAGATGGCGCGCGGACCCGCCCCCGCACACGCGCGGCGAGCTGCGCAACACAATCGCCGTCGCGCCGCTGCCGCTCCGGCTCGCGCCGCCCGAGCCGGACCGTGCGTACGGGACGCGCCTCGCGAGCGTCGTGCTCGTGAGGCGCGACGGGTCCGTGCTGTTCGTCGAACGCGACATGTGGGAGCTCGGGCGCGACGACGACGGCGGGCACGACGGCGGGGAGGGCGGCGCGGGGGGGACACCGGGGGAGGCCCCGCGCCCGCGCAGAGCGGACCCGGCGCGCCAGCGCGTGTTCCGGTTCCGTCTGGACGTCGAAGACGCCCTCCTCCCCGCGTGCGGCTCGTAGAAGCGCAGCGCGCGTAAGTATACACGTCGCGCGCGGGTGCTGTGGGGGCCACGATCGCGCGCTCCGGTGCTATCTTCGTGAGTGCACTACGTCATCTGCGTGCTCGCGTCCACGGTTCCGGTGGCTGCGCCAGGTACAGTACGAGTATACAGCAGGCAGCCCGAGTGGCCGCTCGGTGTGACAGAGGTACCCCGTGTACATAACATGAATGGACAGTGTGCGTGCGTGCGTGCGTGCTCCAGAGCGACGGGGGGCAATGGCAATGTGGTATTTCGGACCGGATGGAATGAATAGAGCCCGTGGTGCTGCTTATACCCTGCGCGCATGCGCCTTGTTCTCCTCGAGTGGAAGAAGCCTGCGGACGCGCGCAACAGTCCGTCTGTGCGATCCATCCATCCGTCCGTCTGTACGTCCGTTCATTCATCTATGATATCACGGCATTCTGTGCGGACAACCGACGCGCCTGGGCGAGTCCACCGCACAGACCAAATGCGAATGCGTGCCCCGGACATAAGTAAGGTATCTCCAATGGTCCTCGAACGTGCGATGCACGGCCACCTTCTGTTCACATGCGATCCTCGCCGTCCGCATACTAGGCGCCCATGCAAGGCCCAGAGACCCTCCGCCCGCGGCGCCCTCTCGCAAGCGGTTTCTCTCTTGGCGCTCACACCCACAACAAAAATAGCCGCAGCCCAGCATTTTCTCCTCTCCCGGCTTCTCTCCCAACCGTGTGCTCCGTCCACCCACCTAGCCATCCACCTTCAATTGTCTGCCTCTAGAGTCTGCGCGGCCGAGGCCCTCGCGCAATCTATCCCGTGCGAGTTAGGCTGGGATCTCGAGTAGCTGGCGATAACTTGGCGGGATCTATAGCGTGGGACGCACAACAGCGCAGCGCGCCCGGCTTCCGAGCATGCGTGCCCTCGGCGACCTCGTCGCGTCCAATCAAATCCGCTGAGTGAAGTACAGGAACTATTGACACCTATCTATGTGGGCTACTGGCCGGGCTTGCGCAGATTGCGCCTGTGCCACCGGGGTAGGCGCTGCCACGAGCGCAAGCGCGAGCTCGCTGCCCCACGGGGCGCGCGTGCGTACGTGCGCGCTCGCGGGGGCGCGGTCGGCCGCCAGTGGCCTCCCCACAACGGGCACTTGGGATTTCTCGGCCTGGTTCGAGGGGCCGCAGTGCTGCATCGCACCCTATTGCACCCGCTTTCTTTCCGCCGGTCTCTGCCCCGTCGCGCATCGCGCGCATCCAGGAGCCCAGAATCTCCTGTACAGTACGTGTGCAATGCACGCACGCACGCACGCACGTATGCATGTATGTGACACACGCACGCGCGCGCGCGCTGGGCGCTGAGCGCCGACCCACGATTGAGGGTGGCGAACGCTCCACCCCACTGCCCCCCGCGCGCGAGTTTGTGCCGTGTGCCGAGCCGGCAGGGCATCGCAGCGCAGAGGCCTCGCCTCGAAGCGTGTGCCAGCGCACCGCCCGCCGAACACATCCATCCGGGGGGATCGAGATGGCGAGCGAGCCCCGCGACTCGTCTCGCGCGTGGGAGTCCTCGATCTCCCTCTACACGTACTGTAATAGTTTGGGCTTGGGCTTGGGCTTGGGCTTGGGCGTGGGCTTCCAGCTGCTCGACCAATGGGGCGCGGGCGCGGGGTCACGCCGAAGCCTCGACGCGCCTGCGGGGGTCTGATTACAGCCTGATTACTATAGTTGATTGATTACAGTACATACTGTAACAGCAATCGAAGTTTTTTAGGTTGCGCTGGATATATCGGGAACAAGGATGCGGTCGCTCGATTTGGGCATTGGAAACTGTAAAAAACAGCGGCTTGTTGGCGACCGGTCGATGAGTGCTGGACTGGACGGACGAGCGTCCCGGGGCGGACCTGTGAGATTGAACGCGTGTCGCGAGTCGCGAGTCGATGTGGGCGGGCACTGGGCGGGCACTGGGCAGCTGGGTGCCGCTGAGGGGCTGCTGCCTGAGGCTGAGGCTGAGGCTCATGTTCGACCCTCTGCCGAGCTCGGCGACGCGCTCTGAGATGGGGGATGGGGGTTCCCGCTTCTTGCTTCCCACGCCGCCCCGTTCGGTGTTCGGACGAGAGACTACGAGACGACGTGCTTACGACCCAAGTCGGGACTCGAGACTCTCAACGGCCGTGCGGTTCTGATCCCGTCCCAGCGTGCAACGCAGGCGTTTCGCGGACTCGGACTCGGACTCGACCGTCAATCCGCCAACGATGCGATACTCGGAGAACGGACGGACGGATATATATATGCAAGCTGCTTACAAGTGCGCCAGAGTCAGCCAGACACGTCTCAAAGCCGTCCGAGATATATACTGTAATAGTAACCCGTATGCGTGCGTCGATCCCCATCATAAACGCGCGTCGAAATCCGCAACTCCGTCCGTCTGCGGTCCTATCATAGCACAGTCCTTCAACGCTTCAACTGCTGCACGCACGAACGCGCGCGCACGAGCCCGAGACTCCACAAGATCAAACAAAACACGCCGAAAAGCGGGGTATCTATTCGTCGCTGACCGTAGTACCGTACCCAAAACAAACACAAAGTCAAAAAACAAAGTCAAAAACAAAAACAAAAACAAAGAGGTAAAAAAAAAAACAGACGAGTAAGTAAAAAACAGAGATGCGAGGCCCTACAGCGCACCGCCTCGCCTCGCATCTCATCGTAGCACGAGCACGAGCGCGGCATGGTATGTGTGTAGCGGTAGCGGCAGCGGCAGAAGTGTCCTGGGAGCAGCGTGCGCGCGAGGCGGGATATATATATATACGACGGGCGGGGGCGAGAGCGGGGCTGTGGGAACATGTATATATGTACGCATGTGTGCATGAATGTGCATGAGGACGGACGGACGGACGGATAGGATATATGGATAGGATAGGGATAGGGATAGGGATAGGGATATATGGGTGGGTAGGGTACAGCGACGAGTGGTGGGATAGGATAGCGCGAAGGTCCGTAATTGAGAAAAAGCAAAAACAAATGGAAGAAAACAGGCTGGGCAGAACAGACGGATGGACGGAGAGCAGATGAGAGAGGGCTGATGGTGACACACGCAGCCGGAGCACGCACGGAGACGGTGACAGAAGAGAGAATGAGAATGAGAATGAGAGAGTGAGAGAGAGTGAGAGTGAGAGAGAGAAAGAGAAAGGTATCAGGTATCATCCGCCCCCACGCCGAAAAAAAACGAACTGTCCTCTCCACACATATCTCACAACCTAAACTCATCCACGCCCACGCCCACGCCAACGCCAACAACACCCATCACGCCGACGTCCCCGCCCAACCCCATCCCCCCCACGCCCACATCCACGCCCGCGTCCTCCTTCCCCCGCCCCGAGTTCTCGCGCTGCCGCTGCCCCTGGCTCTGTGGATGCTGCCCCTGCCCCTGAGCCTGCGCCTGCGCGCCCTCCTGCAGCGGCGGGAAATACGGGTTGAACGCCGCGCTCGGGCTCCACCCACCACCGCCGCTCCCCGCGCTCCCGGCGCCGTGCCGCTGGTGCTGTGGGTGATGTTGCTGGTGCTGGTGCGCGTGCTGCTGGTGCTGAGGGTGCTGCTGGTGATGGTGAGGATGCTGCGCGTGCGCATACTCGCCCGCGGACGAGAGCGAGGAGAGCGAGGAGAGCGAGAGCGGCGTCAGGTCCTCCGAGACGTCGCTCCCGGGCGGTGTCCCCGTCGTCGTCGACGTGGACGACGACAGCGCGTCGGACGCGTACGCGTACCGCGCGTGCTGCTGCTGCTGTTGCTGTTGTTGGAGGTGGTGGTGGTTTTGCTGATGTTGTTGCTGCTGCTGCTGCTGCTGCTGGTGATGCGCGTGAGAGTGTGTGGCGTGATGGCTCTGCTGCTGCTGGTTTTGATGCGTCTGGTGCTGGTGCTGGTGCTGGTGCTGCTGGTGCTGCTGGGTATGCTGGTGCAGCGCGCCGTTTTGTGTATGATGGTGCTGCTGATGAGCATGCTGCGCGCCCGCCGCGCCGGCATACGACCCACTACCCGACCAGCGAAAAGCGAAAAAAAAGAAAAGAAAAAAAAGGGGGAACAGACGGTAAGCGACGCGCGCGACCCAAAGCGACGGCGACGGCGACTCACTGCAGCACCCCCTCGAGCTCCTCCATCCGCCTCACGAGCCGACACCGCGCCATCCGCGCGCGCTGCACGCCCTCCTGCGCGCCGCCGCCGCCCCCACTTCCGCCGCCGCCGCCGTGGCCCTGCTGCTGGTGCTCCGGCAGCGCGCGCAGCGCGGCGAGCGACTGCGCCAGCGTCTGCGCGAGGGCGACGAGCGGGGTGCCCGCGGCGGGGTTTGTGAGGCACTGGCAGTAGTACTCGCCGAGCGCGAGGTCGAGCGCGTCGTCCATGCCGACGGCGGCGGCGTCGAGGTCGAGGCCGCCGAGGTCGCTGTCTGCAGAGTCGGGGTGCGCGTGGGCGGAGGACGAGCCGAGGGTGGAGGAGGCGGAGCCCGAGGCGGAGCCGTAGGGGGAGTAGGCGGTCGAGGAGGAGGAGGAGGGCGGGAAGGCGGCGTAGGGCGAGACGGAGCCGCCCGCGCCGTCTGGGGAGGGCGTGAAGCGGTACGGGTACGACTGTTGTTGTTGCTGTTGTTGTTGTTGCTGCTGCTGATGGTGCTGCTGATGGTGTTGGTGCTGCTGTTGGTGCTGCATCGCGCCGTGGGCAAAGTCCGCTGCGCCGGGCTCGGACTTGACGGAGGCCGGGATGGGGTGGGCGTCGAGGCCCATGTCGATGCCCATGGCGATGGGGCCGAGGCCGTTCATGCCGACGGGGATGTTCATGGGGCCGAGGGCGTTGATGGGGAGGCCGCCGATGTGTGCGGGGGACATGGGGCCTGCGGTGCGGGAGAGCTGGGGCGCGTCGATGGAGCGGCGGCGCTTCGTTGCGCGGGAGTGCCAGCGGTCGGAGGGGTCACCGTCGCAGAGGGCGAGGCCCGCGCCGGTTGTGGCGGCGATGGAGGAGCCCTGGGCTTGGGGGTTGGGGCTGGCGTTGAGGGCTGTGGCGGAGGAGGCCCAGCGGGGGTGGGGCTTGCCGCGGAGTTCGCGGACGAGGGACTCGAGCTCTGCGATGCGGTTGCGGAGGCGGGTGGGTTCGTCGATGGTGGGGTCGTCTCTGGCGGGTGGGGGACTGGGGGTGAGCGACGCGTCAGATCACGGGGTGGGGGGAGCACGGACCTGAGAGCGGGGTCGTCGACCTCGTACACGCAGAGGCCGGTCTGTGGGGGCGGGGCAGGGAGGGCACGGGGTCAGCAGGGCGGGGGAGCAGGGCAAGGGGAGGGGGGCACGGACGAGGCCGAGCTGGATGCAGCGCTGGCAGGGGCGCTTGCGGTCGCACTGCAGGACGGGCACGTGAGCGGGGGCGGGGATCGGGCAGGGCGGAGAGGAGAGGAGATGGGGGCGAGAGCGAGGGCGGGGGGACACGGGGACGGGGACAGACCTTGCGCTTGGAGGTGTGGCAGTTGAGACAGCTTTGGGTTGTGCGGTTGCGTCTGCGCTTGCGGTGGTCCATGTCGATGGAAAAGTCAAAGTCCATGAGCTCGCCCTTGAGCTGGACGGGGGCGTGGTCGAAGGAGTTGGGGTCGTCCATGTGTGTGTGGAGGGGGAGGGGGAGGATGCGGGTCGGGAGGGAGGGGGCGGCGTATTTGAGCGGCAGACATTGTTCGTGTCGGACTGGCATCCGCAGAGAGAGAGAGACGCTCCTTGGAACTCGACCGGGACGGGGCCTCGCTTCTCTCCTCTCCCGTGCCTGATGGACCGTCCAGCCCCCGCCCTCCCACAGCTCGGCTCCCCAGCCCTCCTCCCCACGGCTGCCAGACCACTGCCACTCCCCCGCGACAGACGAACCGACCCGCTCGGACGAACCACCCCGGTTCGTCCCTGCCCCCCGAGGCCTCACCGTAATATCCAATTCCCCCTTCCCCGGCGACATCCCACCACACACTCTCCCATCAGATCTGCCTCCGGCGATATCGACTTGGATCCCTCTCGCGTCCTCCCTCGCTCACAGATCGTCCCTCTCCTCCGAGATTAGCCCCGATCACTGCCCCGTCCTCCTGCTCCTGCTCCTGCTCCTGCTCCTGCTCCTGCTCCTGCTCCCTACTCCTGCTCCCCCAGCCTCCCCGTATTGTGCGCTGCACGTTGTGCGTGTTGCCATCACCTCCGCGCGTTGCGCCTCGTGACCCCGAACCTCGCGAGGCCCTCGACGTCGGGTACCCCGGCCGTGCCTGGCTTCCTTTTCATTGTCTTTTTCTCATGTCCCCGAGCCCATCCTTTCGTCCATTCGTCCTCGTCCTCGCGCCCCTCCATGCTCCTGTCACAACGACGATGCTGCACCGCCCTTCCCCGCCACCCGTCCGTCCACCACCCGCCCCCCGTCACCGCCTTCGCCTTCGCGCTCGCGCTTCCGCCTCCCTGCATCCCATCATACGTCCCCTCCAGATCGATCCGCCAGAGCCTCCCCTGTCGCCCGACACACATGCCGTACACCTCGCACCCCCTCCCTCTTGCACTCTCTCCTTCTGGCAACTTCTGCGCTCCACGCCCTTCGATCCCCACCGCTGCCGCCCTCGGCACGCCATATCCCGTACCACACCGTCCTAGCCGCTGCCGCTAAGTACCGGCCCCGCCCCGTCCCACCTTCCCATCACGAAGCCCCCAAGCCATCACGACCCTCATCCCCGCAGCAAACCCCAAGCCGAACGATCGCAGCCCGCCCTCGCTTCCCCGCCCCCCGTGAGCGTGCCCTTCTGCCCTTCTGCGATCCCTCGCCAGCCTTCGCCCCCGCGCGATCCAGACGCGCAGCGCACTCCGTCGCCCGCGGCCCTTCGAAAGCGCGGCGCTGCCAGGTCGCGTCGCGCGAGCGATGGCGCGATCGGGGGCATGGGCCTTTGAACTAGGAGGCCATCGGACGGTGACAGGATCAATGGCCGACGCACGCCGGACAGCGAACGCCCGCGCGACGGCCATCAATCACGACGACACCGAAGCGCATCCGTGACGCGACAGTCATCGTCTCCTCCTCCTCTTGCTAGAATAACGGTACGCCAGAACGCCAGAACGCGAGCGGAAAAAGAAGGAGAACGCGTGCGTCGGACGCTCGCAGCCCGCGCAGGACAGGTCAGACGGAGATATGTATGTATGTATGCATGCATGCATGGAGAAACGCACGGCAACTCGGAATTTCGGGCGCGTCGAGCTCGGGCGCGCCACGCACCGCCAGATCGATCTGGGTCCCCTCACGTACACGCACGCACACACGCCCCATCGCCAAACAGCGTCGCCGCCCGCCGCCAACTTTATGCTTACTTGCTTTGCGCTTAGCGCCAGATCGATCTGCGCATGCCGTCCCCACCCACCAGCCCCCACCGCCACCAACAGCAGCGGCAGGGTCGGCAGGGTCGGCGAGATCCGCGCGCTGAGCACGCGCAGGATGATGGTGGTCCATCAGGCATAGCGCGTCGCGGCGCGGGGCATCATTATCTGGATCGCGCGTCGTCGCCAACTTTGTGCTTAGTTTTGTTTTTGCTTGGCGCCAGATCGATCTGTGCGCGTCGTACACGCCTGCCTGCCTGCCTGCCTGTCCGCCCGCCACCGTAGCTCGAGCGGCGCCTGCCGAGCGCGATGCATCCGTACGCGGGAACCCCCAAAAAAATTGAAAAATTGAAACATATCAGGCGTAGTGCGGTTGTGGTAGCAAGAAGCGCCGCGCCCGTTCGTTTGACCCAGCAGCTTGCCTGATTGCTCGCTAGCTCGCCGTGCCCGACGGCGCTTCTGCGGTGGAGTCCCCCCAGGCTTCCGCTTCTCTCCCTCCCTCCGGCTGCCTGTCGTCGTCCTGTCGTCGCGCTGTCGTCCGCCTGCCGCGTCTTGTCGCCGCACCGTCATCTCGCGCGTCCTTCCTTCTTGCCGCCGCCTCTACACCTACTCCAATCCCTATCTATGCCTACGTCTATGCCTATCTACGCTCATGCCTATTCTTATTCCTGTGTCGTTGCCTCTGCCTAATCCGATTTCAATTCCGAGTCCGATTCCGAGCCTGCGTCCGAGTCCGATCTTTGGGCTGGCCGGTGGCAGATATGAGACAGCCGTCCTCGTACGGAGGGCGCGTCCGGGCCTTCTTCCTCTCCTTCAGCCTTCTTCAGCCTTCTTCAGCCCTTCTGAGTGCGTGAATGCGAAGTGTCGCGTTGCCAGATGCCGTACTGGCACTACCTCCAGCAGCACTTCGCCAGCGGCATCCCGATCGGGAGACCTCTGCGAGCCCGCTGTTTTCGAAGCGCGGCGAGGTTTGCGCCCACGTTTGTGCGTTGCATGTCTGTTGTCTGTGTCTGTGTCTGTGTCTTGCGTCTTGCGTCTTGCCTCTCGTTTCTACGTCCATGTATGTGTCTGTGTCTGCGTCCACGTCTTTGCGCGAGCTCATGCCATGCCAAAAGGACATAGATGCAGACGCGGACAATGATACGCCTCTCACGCCCGACTGGATATGGGCGTGCCGATGCCGACGCGGTGCCGAAGACGCCCACGCCCACGACCACGACCACGACCGCGATCGCGACGAAGACGATGACGATGACGAAGACAAAGGCGGACGAGGAGGAGGCGCCGAACCGCGACCGCGACCGCACTGGGTTCGGACCGCGACGCGCTCTGGCAGCGGGTGAACCGCGACCGCCGCTTTTGCATGCGCTCGTTCGTGCGTGCCGCCGCGACCCTGCGACGGCCGTGGCTTCCATGCACCCGCCTCCATCCACGCTCCCACGCCCGCGCGTCTCTGTGCGATGACTCCACGAGACGACGCACGCACGAGCCTGCGCCGTGTCCTGTCTCGTCCTATGCGCTCCCTCCAATCCCGTCCTGCATTTTGCCGCCCCCTCCCCTCGCGCGCAGCCCACCCGTGGGCGCACGCCTGCGCCCACGAAAGCCTCCGCCTACGTCGGGCGCCGAGCGCGCGGTCCCGCTGCTGGGCCCCCGATCGCGCGGAGGTAAAGACATATATGGTATATGGTGTGCACGTGCCGCGCCGGCGTCGCGGGTCGGTGTCTCACTGGCTCGCGCGACGACGCTCGCTGGCTGGCCCTGGGGGTTTCCTTCCTCGGCGCCTTCTTGCTAGCTCGCTGCACCGCTGCAAGGTGCGGGCTATCGCAGGACGGGGATCACGAACTGGGTATGTGTGCGCGTATGTGTGTGGTTAGGCTGACGATACCGTGTCGTATGCAGTTGGGCTCGCTGTGCGCTGGATCGAACGTTTGCGCTATATGAAGGCGTGCTACATAGGGGCGAATTGGGTCGTCCGCGAGGCCCCGTCGATATGGGATAGCTTACGGCCGACAGCGCCCCGTTCGAGGATGATTGTCTGATGGGCCGACCTGTGAGTACGCACAATGCGTGGTGTGGAGTCTCCGGGTGTCTCGTCCCCCACCGGCTCTGGTTACGATCAGCAGCACGCCACTATGTGCGATGGGAGCACACACCCATGCGCGGTGCGATCGCCAGCTCGCTTTCGGTGTCCCGGACTTCTGCCCCGCGCGCCCGCCCGGCCGCCCGTCTGTCCGTTCGGGCTCCTTCTGTCAATTAATCAATCTCCCGGCGTTCATCTCGCCCGCGTGTCCCCGTTTCCGTGGTGCTGTAAGCCTCGTACCGTGTCGCGTCGCGTCTCCCCACGCAGTGCTTACTGACCTCCCGCTTCTCGTCAATCCGAAGCCCAAGACCGGCGTCCGCGCGCGCGGTGGCGAGACGCCACACTCGCCGGGGGGCGTGCGTGGGAGTCCTGGCGGGGCGTGGACGCTAGGCGAGGTGCGTATGTGCGGGTGTGTGCGTGCGCACGCACACTGACTTCTGAGAAGCCTGCGCGGAGACCCCCTATCAACCAGCCACACTTTGTTTCATTGTTCTCCACTGCTCCGGTGGCGTTTCCGTGCTTCCGTCGCTCCGTATCCCCTTGCGCCTGCGATGCACCGCGACGCCGCGTGCTGTCACCCACCCGCGGACGGACGGACGAACGGACTCGAGCCCCCGAGCGCGACGCCGACCCGTCGATCGACCGACTTACTCACCCACCCGCGCAGTTCCGAACCTTCTGGTTCGCGTGACTAATGCTCACTAGCCGCGGACGCGTATTTTGCCTCGCCGATGGCGGGGGCCCCGTGCGTGGCAAGTAAGTACCTGACTCAGATGGGCGGCTGGGTCGGGCACGCGGCGGCCTGTATCGTGCATGGCGTGACAGGGCTGTGCATGTGAAGGGGCGAGGGCTTAATTAAAAGCGTGTGTGTGCGCGTGTGTGCGACTGTGTACGCGCTGATGCAGACGTAAGTCGCGCGCGTCGATTCGTGTGGGCCTGCTTATGATAAGTAAGTCTGGAGGGCGCAGTCCGAGGGAATAGCTCTGTTACGTGCACGTGAAGGCTGGTGCGGACGGCACTGCATTGTGAAGGGGACAGGCAGGTGCGTGCGTACGTGCGAGCGTAGACTGCAGTACGTACGTACGTACGATACGCGGCTCGCGCGATTCTTCTTCGATACCATTGGGTCGAAGCTTTTCGGACAGGCGAGCGTCATCGACCCCAAGACATTCGGTGGCTGTGCCCGTATCTGCCTGTCTGCACCCATATCTGCACGCTGCAAGGAGCTGCAAGGCCGCGCTCGAGCGATATTGGGACGCTGATGACGATCGAATGTGCACCCGCGCCCGCGCCAGATGATAAGCTCCTTGAAGCTGCCTGGCCTGCGAACTTCATTTCAAAAACAAATCGGGCGTGCGGGGGAATTTGCATTTCCGTAAACTTTGATGAAGGGCGCCACCGAGTCACGTTGGGCGTTATTGTTGTTTGGTCACGCGTGCTTTGTTACTCCCGCTCGTCCCTCCACGTTATGGCAACATGGGATTGAGGAGGGATCTACAGCTGGATAGCCCCTGATCCTTTTTCTGTAAAAAATTGTTCTTTCTATCTGGACCAAGACAATTTGTAGAGAACCCATTAAGAGCTAGATGAGCTGCTAGACATAACTTACTATGTATAGTATATATTGCAGTTGCACTGCCTAGTCATGGAGTGTGTATCTGACCAGCTGACCTCTGCTCTATTTCGGGTATGCATTTTGTGAATACTGCTAGAATATTGCCAATCATCCTGCTATTTGTGTTGTCTTGCTTGTTTCCAGGTTGTTGATGATTGAGTCTATTATATATACATGGGGCAAATTATAAGTTAAAATGTCAAAGACTGACTGATTGGCTAATACAGTGCATGTAGATGTTCCTACTGCTATTATCAGCTATGCAGCCATATAGAGATATATTGATCACTTTTTTGAATCTTTTTTATTGACTTGCTTCTCTTTTTTTCTGCAAGCACATAGAGCTGGTCACAATGTTACTAAGCTTGGCTATCTTTTTATTTTTTTTGTTTTCAAGCACATAGGTGCTATTCAATGCAAATGGCCTATAGGTGAATAAAGCACAGAGTGTCAATATCTAGAAGCTTAGGTTGCATTGTGAGAATAGGGGTGCATTGATATGCCAGAGGTATCTCTAAGTGCTGAGTATAATACTAAAACAACATCAGGGAAAAGCTCCATATTAAATTAGCCATAGTTAAGCATAAATATAGCTATATTTTTACTAATTACTATTAAGGATTTTTAGCTTACTCCCTCTTTAATCTTGAAATTATAAGATCTGATTAGAGATAATTAAAGCTAATTTATTATATGGATTTTTGGAAAAATATCAACCAACCTAGTTTTATGGTTTCTCTACTACTACCCTAGAGTATTTATAAAGATTACTAATCAAAATAAAGTCACACCTTATTATAAACTTGCCTATTACTAGAATTGAACCAACAATCTTATGCCTATATACCCCAGACTAGTGTTCTAAAGTACTAAGCCACAAGGTCTAAATTATTTACCTGGTAACCTAAATATATTGATATAAATAAGGCAATCTCAACATTTTTGATTTTCTTACACATTTATCTGTTATCTATTCTATATATAAAGAGGTCAATAAATGCCCTAAAAATCAGGGCTGATATTTGAATTTGGGCACTAGACAATAATATAGTAAACTAATAAAAAATAAAGAATACAGTAAAAATAAGATTGTAGCACTTACACAATTTGGATTTGAAATGTGTAAAACTGTAATTAGATTATAGATTCCAATAGAACTATAGTAGTATAGACAATGTCACCTTTACTTATAGATTTGATTATAGAGTTGATTATGGATAACATATTCTAATTAGCTCAGATTAGTATTTTGAATAATTAGGTCTAATTAAAAGAGGAGGTTTTTCCAGATAGACCTTCAGTATAGAGGGTGCTAGAGCTAGTATCTAATACACAAGGAATTGTTAGTAATGACTTTCGAAAGTGAGTATTATGAACTGCTTATTTAGTAACCCCAAGAGTAGGAGGTTTTTTTCTATGTCATATGATGAGGAAAAGTTAAATAATGACCTTGACTATATGAGTGTATAGAAGCAGATAATATTCAGAGTATATAATAGAAGAGACTACAGTAAACAAGAGCAATGGTCCATAAAAGCTATGGTAGAAAGACCACAGTAAATAAAGAGAATAGACTAAATATTCTTAGCCAATTCTATGGGCCTTTATACTACTTTGGGAATATGTTGACATACTAGAGGCATTTCTAAGTGCTAAGCACAATACTAAAACAACCTTTGGAGCAAGGGTGCTAGAGCTAGTATCTAATATACAAGGAATTGTTAGTGATGACTCTAGAAATTAAAGGTGTACTGAGAAGCAATAAAAAGTGTGAGATTATAGTGCCTGAATAGTTTTAGGACTGCATTGAACACTAACTAAATGTTTAGTTAGCTGTGTTGGAGATTTGGTCAGTAATGAGAAGATAGTGCTGTAACCAACAACTATATGCTTTAAAAGCCATATAAGACTCTAACAATATGCAAGGGGGGATAAGAGGTATGAGTAAAGAGATGAGTATGAATATGAATAAGGCTGAACAATGAGGACGATAAGTTGTTAGAAGTCAACAAAAATGATTTCAATAGTTGAGATGAGTATGAATGAGCTCTAAACTGTGGAGTGTGAAAGCTGGTTTATTCCAGAGTTATATGTAGTTTTTTATAGTAAATAGAGCTTCTGAGTAAATATTGAACAGAAAATAAGAGTAAGTACCAAATGGGCACCAAGACCTAGTAAACAGTAAAGATAAAAAGTTAGGGGAAATGTCCATTATGGGTTCTGAAGGTAATAAGGTAAAAGTCTATTAGCAATGACAAAATCCTAAATATTTAGAATATATTATCTAAGCATAGATAGCAGGAACAGATGCTAAAGAGCCAATGAGAAGAAAGAAATAGTAAATGTATGACTTGGATAGTGTTATGATCACGTTCTATCAGGCCTACACGGCGGTCTATTCCGATACGATCATCACAAATATCACGCGGCCTCACAGGTTGAGGCGTACACCAAGGTACAGATATTAACCTTGGTCATCCACTCCCAATGGATCATCAATCATTGGTCGAGTATCACGGGCCTTGTATTAGCGGGCATGGAACGCCGCCTTATAAATTACTCACACGCAGGGCATGAACCTCCTAGTCTCTCCTGGCCGGAAGGAGACCAACGGAGAAGCACAAGAGTAGTCGTTATTGAGAGAGACGACTTAGAGAATACCTACAGATACATATTCGGTATTCTCACGCCCTACTTCCCAAAGTAGTATAAAAGGCCCATAGAATAGGCTGACGATCTTCAGTCTATTCTCTTCGTTCTCCTGTATCCTCACATACAGGAACCTTCGTTCTCCTGTATCCTCACATACAGGAACCTTCGTTCCCCTGTATCTTCACATACAGGAACCCTCATCCACTGTAGTCTTCCTACTACAGTCTTCATTGCTATATCGCAATACACTTCTGGCTCCTGTGCTACACGTACAGTCGAGACCAACGTTCCACACATCCTCCACGAGTGACCTAGGGAAGAACCTCCTACTCTTGGGGTTACCGACGAGCAGTCGTAACACTAGAATAGACTCTTCTGCCCCTACCTTGCTCGCACTAGCTTGCTGCCACACCCTCTCTCATAACCTTGCTCAGTGGGGATATAGACCCCCATTGAGAAAGCGTTACTGCACACACTCTGGAGCAAGACCTAGGCCAGGAATACCCACCCGGCACTAGACGCATCAATAACCAACTCCGTCACAACAATCGCCCTATCCGGCGTGAAGGGGACTCCTGGGTCTACGAAGACAATAACGGAACTGCCCCTCCGAATTACGATAACTGCTCATACCAAAACGGGCGTTATTACTTCACCCTTGAAGACGGAACAGAAGAAGAGGATATTTGGAACGAAACAGAAGCTCAGTGGGAACTAGCCCCACAATACAGGGAACCGGCGCCGGTAATCCCCGAAGACTCGGAGCAAGAGGAAACAACCTCGGAATCAGACTCCGACTCACCAGACCAAACACCGATCAACACCCGAAACGAACCACTCGCCAAAATGTCGGGACAAGCTTCGACTTCTACAAACCCCCCTTCCGCGACAGTACAACCCGGAAGAGGAAAAGTCAAACTCCCAGACAATTACACAGGCGACTGCATTGAATCCCAGAAATTCATGCTCCAATGCCTCCTTCTTTTCACAGCAGAATCCGATCGGTACAAGACCGATCAAGACAAAATATCCCTTGTGCTCTCATGCATGAGATATGGCACGGCAGGAGCTTGGGCGGAAAACTTCCTCCTAAAATCAGTAGGAGCGGACCCTCCCACCGATCTAGGCACCTGGAAAGACTTCCTAGCAAAGTTCAAGCTACAGTTTAGGGAGACGGGCAAGACCGACAAAGCGCGAAGCGCACTCATGGCCTTCTCCCAAGGACGAATGACGGTTGATGAATACTCCAACCAATTCATTCTCATCGCCGCCGATGCCGACATCTCCGATAAAGAGCAGGTCCCTTACTTCCAACGCGGGTTAGACCCGCGCGTCATGGACAAAATTTACGACAAGGAAGTCCAGCCAAAGGATACCATTCAGGACTGGATCAATACAGCCTGCGAAATAGATGGACGGCTGCGAGCCAGAACAGCTCAAAAAGCCATCCTCGCCAACTCCACCTCCTTTCGAAGTGATTATCTGAATCGTTTTCATAACCAAATCTCTCCCCGCTACAATTCCACAAACGCCCCTCGTAGAATGAACAACCAAGTCGTTGACATGGACATTGACGCGACACGCAAGCGCAATGCCCTTAGCCAAAAACGGAAATATGACGGCAAGCCTCCAAGCGCCTGTTACCATTGCGGAAAAACAGGACACTGGAATACTGACTGCCCGTCACGACGCAGAGGCGTTCAACCGACTCGAGGAAACTCGAAAAGACGCATGGGTACAACAGGGAGAAGAAGCCGCGCGGTTGATTTGGAAGGAGAAGACGACGCACCCGCTATGGGAAACCAAGCGGGAATATATCGAGGAATGGAGACAGAGGATGTCCCTCGCAACGACCAGCGGGTACCACAACCTGGTCCTTCGATGGAACGTCCTCACTCTACCTCATCCGGACGACCCCAAACGAACCATGGGCAACGCGCTATGTTACCTAACGGACGACGGGGAGACGGAAGCGTCAGCCATTCTGCTCGAATCGGAGCAGTACTCGGAGAACTAGGGGAAGATGAAGCAAGAGAAGTGATCTTGGGACACGCGGAGCGTTTTTCCTAACCTCTCCCTCGCCAGCGAAGGAGAGAGGTCAAGGACGACCCGAGTTTGATGCCCGCACTTGTATTCGTATCGGAGCAATGAACGACCGTATCATCACCCCCATACGCCTGAACGTGAAAGTATCAAACAGGAGTCAAAACGCTGGAGCAAAGGCAACCATCGACTCGGCATGCGAAGGGGTTATAGTAAACGAAACTTGGGTCAAAAGACATCGTTTCCCCACCTACACACTCAACAACCCCATTCGCGTCCGGAATGTCGATGACACCATCAATAAAGCAGGTCTCATCCGATCCGCCTTGGATGTGAACCTCACCATTCGGGACATCAGTGGACGAACGCATACTGAGCGCGTCCAGATGTTTATCTCCAATCTAGGGAAAGACGACCTTATCCTAGGAACAGATTGGCTGAAATACCACGATCCCTCCATTGAGTGGAGGCGACGTGAAGTGCACTTCGATCGGTGCCCCCAGAAATGCCAGCAACCACATGGGTTCACTAGGGCAAGGGAAGAACCGCCATACAGCAGGCGGTTATCAAACGTGGAGCCACGGCACAAACCACGTATCAATGAGCGCGAAAAACAGCGCCTAGAACATCTCCGAAGACTATCGGAAGATGTAGGACTCCGCGACCATAGCGGAACGTTTGGTGTCCGACTACGAGCATACCTCAAAAGGAAATGGCTCCTAAAGGACATAAGGAAATACGCAGAAGAGAAACGAAAGGCTCAAGACAAGCCATCTCTTTCACCAAATGAGGGAGAACCTGATCTCCCAGATAAACCCTCAGGAAAACAGGCCACCCGGGACCCAGTTATTCGGAAACTGGCCCCCGAACCGTCAGGATTTGCCAGCTTCGACCAAGACCTGGAAGACGAAATTATCGTCACCAATCTAAAGGAAAGAGTTCCCAAGGCGCATCACGAATTTTTGGACATCTTTAGCGAACGAAAGTCGCAGCGACTCCCAGAACACACTTACTGGGACCATGCCATCGACTTGAAACCAACCTTCAAACCTCAAGTGCCCAAAATCTACGCCCTGAGCCCAGAAAAACACGACAAATTAGGAAAATTCATCAAGGAACATCCGATCCACCTCGCAAACAGCAGCCCCATTTTTCTTTATAGGGAAAAAGGATGGAAAACTACGCCCGGTACAGGACTATCGCCACTTAAATTCGCACACCATCCCGAATGTGTGCCCCCTTCCACTAATCCAGGAACTACTGGATGTGATAAAAGGGGCCATCATTTTTAGCAAATTGGATGTGCGATGGGGATACAACAATATACGCATCAAAGAAGGAGATGAGTGGAAGGCGAGCTTCATCACTCCGTTAGGTTCTTACGAACCCACGGTGATGTTTTTCGGCCTGACCAACTCACCAGCCACCTTCCAAGCTATGATGAACATGATCTTCAGAGAGCTCATCACAGCCCGGAAGATAACCGTATATATGGACGACATCCTCGTTTTCTCCAAAACCATGGCGGAACATGTCAAAATCCTAAATCAGGTTTTCCAAATCCTACGCGACAACGATCTATACTTGAAACCCAAAAAATGTGAGTTTTACAAGGAAAAACTCCAATATCTGGGATATACAATTTCAAAAGACCATGTCGCCATGGAGGACTCAAAGGTGGACGCGATAAAAGATTGGCCAATCCCACGCACAGTCCGCGACATTCGCTCTTTCCTGGGTCTAGGGAATTTCTACAGGCGCTTTATTGACAAGTTCTCACTCATCGCGCGCCCCCTACATGACCTCACCAAAAAGGACGAGAAATGGAACTGGACTGCAAAATGCCAAGAAGCCTTCGAACGGTTAAAGAAAGCCTTTATCAGTAAACCCGTCTTGAACTATCCAGATCCCATGCACCCATATCGATTAGTAACGGACGCATCACTAATCGCCTATGGAGCTACCCTTCTACAAGAAGGAAAAGATGGCGACTGGCACCCAGTCGCTTTCCTCTCTGGATCGTTTTCACCAGCTGAGCGAAATTACGATGTTCACGACCGGGAACTCTTGGCTATAATAAAAGCATTGGAACACTGGAATCACTACCTTGAAGGCGCACGACACCCCTTCGAGATCTGGACGGATCATAAAAACCTGGAACATTTCCAAACGGCGCGAGACCTATCACGACGACACGCCTGTTGGAGCCTTTATTTGAGCAGATTCGACTTTACACTCAGTTATAAAGCAGGATCAACAAATCACTCCGATGCTCTGTCCAGGCGTCCAGATCTAAGTGAGGGGGTAGAATCTGACAACAAATCTCAAATTTTACTCCCGGCCAAGCTTTTCAACAAATCCGACGAAACATTGGTAGAACCATCCCCGACACGGCATATAAAGTCCACGGAAATCGCCTCCTCAAACCTCATTTCCCTCATCCGACACTCGAAATCGGAACATGATGCCTTAACGAGCATAGCCCTCGCAAAGCTCTTACGAGTAGGACCACAAGGGATGAGAGGATTATTGGGACATTGGACACATGAAGACGGAATCACCAGACGCAACGGCCACATATGCGTCCCCAAAGACGACGACATCCGAAGACTCATCGTCAAAACACATCATGATGCACCCGCGGTAGGACACCCGGGTAGAGCAAAAACATTGGAAATGGTGCAACGACACTACTGGTGGCAAAACATGACTAAATTCGTCCATGAATATGTGGATGGATGCGCCATATGCCAATCTACGAAGAATTTGACACACAGGACACACCCACCTATCCACCCTCTGGAAACCACCAACGCTCCCTGGCGATTCATCTCGACGGATTTCGTCACGGACCTACCCGAAAGCAAAGGTCTCGACTCAATCAATGTGGTAGTGGATCAAGGTCTGTCAAAAGGCATAGTCATCACCCCATGCAAGAAAACGATCACGGCAGAAGAAACAACCGTGCTTTTCCAAAATAACGTTTTCAATCGACATGGACTGCCGACCAAAATAGTGTCCGATCGGGGCCCTCAATTCGCGGCCAAATTCACCCGAGAACTCTGGAAACGGCTAGGAATCACCGCCGCTCTCAGCACGGCGTATCATCCCCAAACAGATGGAGAAACGGAACGGGTAAACCAGGAGATCGAACAATTCCTGAGAACGTTCTGCAACTACCATCAGGACAACTGGGTAGACCTTTTGCCGTTCGCCGAATTCTCACACAACACACGGAAACACACGGCCACCGGAAAATCCCCTTTCGAAGTACTATACGGGTTCAATCCCCCCTATTCAGCTGACACGGCGCTGGAGACAAAGGTACCTGCGGTAGCTGAACGCATTAGGACAATCACAGAAGTTCAGGAAGAAGCCGCTGCTAGCTTACAAATAGCCAGCAATTACGCCAAAGACCGGGATCTTCACAGGAAACTTCCCCAATGGGAGGAAGGGGACCAAGTATGGTTAGAAGGAACCCATATTCGAACAACCCATCCTAAGTTCAAGCTCGCCCCTAGGCGATATGGTCCTTTCAAGATACTGGGAAAAGTAGGAACCCTGGCGTACAAACTCCAAATTCCTCCGCAGTGGAAAATCCATCCGGTATTCCACGCCGCAATACTCACAAAATATAGAGAAACCGAAGCCCATGGAGAGAACTTCGCGCGACCAATACCGGAGGTATTGAACGACGAAGAACATTACGAAGTAGAAATGATCGTGGATTCAAAACGGCAAGGACGGGGAACCAAATACTTGGTCAAATGGATGGGATATCCCGAAGCAGACAACACCTGGGAGCCCTACGCTCTCCTAAAAGGAACAGCGGAAGAAGCCATGAAAGATTTCCATGACCAATATCCCGACAAACCCCGTCCGGGAACAGCCTGAGAGGAGAAACAAAGATTATAAAAGGAGCGACAAGAGGACTCCAACAAAACATCTTCTCACCTTCTTTCCCTCTCAAACACCTTCCCCCATTCGAATGCTCCTCCACGACGACCACGATGCTTCGTCTCCATCCAGAAACTCCTCCCCCGATGTCGTCCTTATGGTCGCCAATCCAGATGTCGAACGAGTGGAAAGAGGAACAAGTCCTCACCGACCAGATGCTGGACGAATTGATAGAGGAACAAGTCCTCAACAACCAGGATCTACCGGGGTCCTCCTCACCCCTCATATCAACAACTTCTCCGACGACGACGCCGAAGACTATGCCAAGTTCAAGGAAAGGGAAAGAACCTGAAGACCCTCACCGGAGAGGGCCTCACGAGATGCACCACGGCATGAAAGTTCTGATGACCGAAACCAGTCGAGCCTTGGCCAATTACCAGTGGGAGTTCCACCTCCTAGTGAAGGCACGCCAAATAGTGGAGTTGCAGGTCCCTCGGGATTTCGAGCAAGAACAACAGCTCAACTCCCAAGCCATGGAGAAGCTGAGCCAATACCAGTTCTATCAGAAACTGCATCTCTGCCAGTACCAACTGGTGGACCGATTCCCAGCTCCATGGGAGGACCTACCCCTCGTGCAGATCCTCACGCCGGAGAACTGGAGCGACACGCGGACGCGCTCCTCTAGCGGAACACCATCTCCGCGGACAACCCGGGAATGAACATAGCGACGTACCTCGACGACTGGCTAGTGCCAGTCTTCAGATCCGAACACTCGCCCTCCAAACCGACCCGGACACAGCCTCCTGGTACGCCCACAATGACGGGCGACCGCGAGCCCTCCTCATCCACCCTGACGAGTTCTCCCAATACGTCAACCGAGAGCTCCTTCCAGCTCTCCTCTTCGGAGGGGAACTGGGGAACGTCCAACCAAGCAGAACCGACCCTTTCCGGGTTGTCACTTGGAACGTACCACGTCCCGGAGAACACACCACGCCTGTACCAAATCCAAGGAGGGTTCCGCGCACGGTCGTGGAGCACCCTCCACCGAGACAACGAGAGGTTTCTACAGCGCATAGCCATACCGCGGCTCCCCCCTCTCACCGGATACGAGGTTTTCCCCTATCCCAAGGAAATACCGACGAGGAGGAACCGCCCGTCTATCGAAGAAACGAGGGAAGGCGGAGTCGGGGAAGCCAGACAACCCTCGGACGCGGAACAACTGCTGGCCGGAGTGTTCGACACCGGCCTAGATCGCCTCCTCCTAGTGCTCGACTTCGTACGCACGAAAGAGAGGATAACCGAAGTAGCCGCAGAACTCGCCGCACTGATTCGGAGGCTCGAAGAAATAGCTCGTGGACTAGATCCGAGCTCAATGCATGGGATGCTCTAGACGATCCCGGAAATTACGACGAAGCAGACCCCTACTATCGGCCTGACGAAGGGGGCGGGGATTATCAAGGACCCTTCGATTATTAAACGAACTAATAACAGGGCACAAGGAGAAGAAAGGGGGTAAGGAAGTTGAGGAACTCCTTCCCCTCACAAATTGCATCCGAAACGATGTAAAACTATCAATCGTCCGCAACGACGTAAAACTAGGATCGTCCCTCAAGACGTTAAACTGTACGACCTCGTCCGAAAGAGACGTTAAACTACCCCACGTCCGGAATGACGCCTAAACTATCGGACCTGCATGTCTTAAAACTGTGAAAACATAAGAAGGCAGGGGAAGTACCTGACCATTTTAGTCCTAGGTTCAAATGATGGTACGAATCAAGGACAACAGCGGGCATAATTCCACGTACAGCCTACGGCGGAACCTTTCACATCCTCGCTGTCAAGGAGTTAATCTGACAGATGCATCGAGCGTCCCATTTGGATCCTCAGTTTTACAGGGTTTTTTCCGCATTAGGGAACCCTCTACATGACATATACTCTACTCGTAGGTGTCGACAAGCAGGCCCTTCGCCTTGGTACAGCGAAGTGCCCATACATAACCGGTTGCAAGTCCGAGTCAAGAAATTATGACGCATAACTCGTATCGTGAACCCTCACAGTCAAGGTCTGACTGGTGTTTTGGGACGTCCCACTTTGGATCTCCCGTTTTACAGGATCGTTTCCGCATTAGGGGATCCTACAGCTGGCGCATGAGATGATGTAGAGAGCGGGCCGCCTCTACCTCACAAGTCTTCCTAATGATGCGAGGCCACAAATTACATCCGGAACGATGTAAAACTACCAAAGGCTTGGTCCGCAATGACTATAAACTACTAGGGTCCGCAATGACGTTAAACTAGTCTTCGTCCGAAACGACGGAAAACTACCCTCGTCCGAAACAACGGAAAACTACCACCGTCCGAGATGACGTTAAACTACCAATGACCAAAGGAGCGTGGTTGCATTCTGGCGAAGCGCGGAAGGACTCGCGTCACAGAACCCTGCCTATAAAAGGTCGAAGCGCTTCCGATATTCACTCGCTTTTCGGTAAAAGAATATCGGGTCGTCTTGGTTCAAATCCAAGCAAGGGGTCTGGGGACATGGAAGAGCAAGCATCTCTTCATGGAGCACTCAGTCTAGTCCTGGAGTCGAAGTACAAGAAATTCCGCTCCAAGACCTAGTCAGGAGGCAACTAGGACACGTGCCTCGAGTCGAAGATCTAGTAGGAAGGGACTAGATCATGCGACTCTCGTCTGGCCCACATAGCGGAAGAACGACAAGAGCGGGCCACTCACCCAAAGTCTATTCCGCCACAATCGTCCGAAACGACGTAAAACTAGGTCTTCGTCCGCAACGACGATAAACTACGAAGCGTCCGGGATGACGTTAAACTAAGCATCGTTTTGCCGCAATATTTGCGGCAGAACGCGTCCGGGATGATGCTAAACTATTGTCCCTTTCCACATAGGGATTGTTCGAGGCCAATGGCATCGACGTCCGCAACGACGGTAAACTACGGGCGTCCGAAACGACGCTAAACTACTTGTCCCTTCAGGTATAGGGATTGTGCGTGGCGATCTTGACAAGATACCGCGCGTCCGAAACGACGTTAAACTAGTGCCCCTGAACCTAGGGGTTGTCATTGATGTCCAATCCCCTGGACACCAATGCGTCCGCAATGACGTTAAACTACTTGCTCCCGACCGCATGGGAGTTGTGATTCATCACTCTGGTGCTGAATCGTCCGCAATGACACGAAACTATTTGCTCCTTACCGTATAGGAGTTGTGGATTGACCGCCATGGTGTCAATCGGTCCGCAATGACATTAAACTACGTGCTCCTTACCGAATAGGAGTTGTGGTTGTTGACCAAGACCGTGGTCACCAACTGTCCGAGATGACGTTAAACTATTCGTCCCTTTTAGCACAGGGATCATCATCAACGTCGTCCTTGACGAGAACGACGCCGATAACGTCCGAGATGACGTTAAACTACCCTCATCCTCGGAGGAAAAGTCTATCGTGACTCGAGGGACACAGTCAGACGATAGCCCGCCTAATGCACGGCGTTAAACTGCAGGTCCGCCTAATGCACGGCGTTAAACTGCAGGTCCGCCTACCTCACGGCGTTAAACTGAGCGGTCTCATAACTTTGAGGCGTTACAAGTTATCCGGTTTGATATAGTATAAACCGTCCATCATGCCTCAGTGGAATCTGGAGCGGGTAAAGTCTGGTCTATGGCCCTATGCACACAACCGATGGAAATTCCGGCGTGCAGAAACATCTTTTCCCCACAGATATTCCATGTTGATGATGAAGAACATCCGAGACGATGTAAAACTACTGACGTCCGCAAAGACGTTAAACTACGAATCGTCCGAAACGACGATAAACTACGGACCATCCCGCATGACGTTTTAAACTGCCAGTCGTGGATATATCTCGCACCCCGACCAATATATCAGCTGTGGTCTTAATGTCTAATTCGTGCAAGCGAACGGACAGACTTGGGAAAGGAGTCAGACTCCTCCTTATTCCTCGCTGCACCCTTCAAGTCTAATTCTCTTCACATCCTTGCCTCGAACCCAACACTACACGTGGTATTCCCCACCATAGGCCCACGTTTGTGAAAAACAAACTCTGGACGCCGTAAACTGCCTCACCGGAGATGAGTCCACCGTATGGGGACAATACTGCTTGGGATTTGGCTGCAACCTCACCGGAGATGAGCTCACCGTATGGGAGCGATACTGCTTGGGGCGTCATGACTGGTAGCCTGGAGAAGTAGGCCTAAGCCTTCGTAAAGCGATCAACCTACTTGTCCATGGGCGCCATCCACTGTCGTCAAGAGGAACAACAAATCATGAGGATAGACGACTATCCTGGAAACACTGAGGTTTGGCCCTCGGAGAAGGAAGAAGAAGAACCTGATGACACGAATTAGAACCCACACGCTCGAATTTCTACACATCCACACACCACTCGCATTCATACGCCTTTCTTGATACTATTCCAGAAGCGGGCTGGAAGTAAGACCGCGATGAGGTTTACCCGCGGCAGAATCAATCCCACGGGTGAAGGAACAACATCCTAGAGAGCGGAGGCCTGGATAACCTCGCGACTCGACAAACAAACAGCTCAACGGAGATGGAAAACTCCTAGAGGATCAAACAACGTAAGTCGGTCTTCCTCCCAGAAAACGAAGTCATGTCCCGGAAGTCGCATCCGGAGACCGTCTTTGGATCAAGAAAGCAAATCGTATATGGAGCGGCGATGACACGCAAGGCGTGGTCCTACCAGGCGAATAGGACGTAGAAAGGGGGTATTGTTATGATCACGTTCTATCGGGCCTACACGGCGGTCTATTCCGATATGATCATCACAAATATCACGCAGCCTCACAGGTTGAGGCGTACACCAAGGTACAGATATTAACCTTGGTCATCCACTCCCAATGGATCATCAATCATTGGTCGAGTATCACGGGCCTTGTATTAGCGGGCATGGAACGCCGCCTTATAAATTACTCACACGCAGGGCATGAACCTCCTAGTCTCTCCTGGCCGGAAGGAGACCAACGGAGAAGCACAAGAGTAGTCGTTATTGAGAGAGACGACTTAGAGAATACCTACAGATACATATTCGGTATTCTCACGCCCTACTTCCCAAAGTAGTATAAAAGGCCCATAGAATAGGCTGACGATCTTCAGTCTATTCTCTTCGTTCTCCTGTATCCTCACATACAGGAACCTTCGTTCTCCTGTATCCTCACATACAGGAACCTTCGTTCCCCTGTATCTTCACATACAGGAACCCTCATCCACTGTAGTCTTCCTACTACAGTCTTCATTGCTATATCGCAATACACTTCTGGCTCCTGTGCTACACGTACAGTCGAGAACAACGTTCCACACATCCTCCACGAGTGACCTAGGGAAGAACCTCCTACTCTTGGGGTTACCGACGAGCAGTCGTAACAGATAGCTAAGCAATGATGTATAATTATGCTTGACTGAATATGTGGAAGTTAGGATGATAAGTGATAGGGACTGACTAGGTATAAATAACATTGGCTAAATGGAGTGTCTAATCCTAATTCCATAATAGGACATTGTAAGGCTTTTTTAATGACTCTTGTGTTGTCATGGTAAGTACATGATGTGTGTGTAAACTAATGTCAGGACCATGTCCTAACACATGCTTTATATGTGCATGGAGAAAAAGGTTAGGTATCACACATTAGACTCAGACATTAATAACTAGGACTGTGACTTGACACATGTTTAGGCACATGACTCAAAATATAGTCATGAGCTATGCACATAACTTGGACTTAGACTGTGGGCTTAAATTGATTACCATTTACATGCTGATACATGAACATTTATAAATACTATGACTTATTCTCTTCTTCCTTATCTATGTGGCTTACTGATGTTGATTGTGATTGGTACCTGATACTTACTGATGTGGACAGATATTTGATATGATTACTATACTCAGTTACATTACAAAGCTCATAGACTTCTGATCATGATCAAGACTTTTAGAAGTCTGATTAAGGATAATGCATCTCAACCACTTACTGTACTTATAGTTTAAACACATGGACCTGATCATGATCTGGCCCTAAATAGCTTGTACTATAAATAATCAAGATGAGCTTCTAAGAAGCTTAGCTCATTCACTTTATATATATCTTGATCTCCATACTGTATCTGGCATCTGGCTCTTTTTAGCCTACATATCATAAACTCTGTCAGATCAATTGAAATATACCTAGTCTAATAAAGCACTGAATTTATCTCAAAGCTCTCATCATTTTTCCATCTCTATAACTTATCAAGGACTCGCTGCTTACTGAGTTATATAGTGGAATCCATCCAAAGTTATCTATTGCATTGGAGAAGATTTTCTAATTAGTAACAAGCATCATCTTATCATCAACCAGTATCACCTCCATCTCTTCAAAGACTGAATTGACAGTAATTAAGACTTCCTTGTACAAGCACAAATATACACAATAGTCTTTATTCATTGGGCTATTGAAATTATCCTAGGAAACCCCTCTTAGTACACCAAGTGCATGTGATAAGCTCTTTATTCCCTGCTCTATCCTATCCTAGAATGACCAACCATACAGTCTCTTGCTAAGATAGCTCAATAAATACTAGAAGAAAGAAGTCACAGAGCAATTCAAGTGACACAAATTAACCAAGCAGTTAATGAAGGAATACTTAGACTAAGAGCCACCACCCCAGTCATCAGTTAAGGAAGTCCCATGGATACTATTACTACCTCTAGATACTTAGTAACCAGAAAATCATATGCAGGAGTAGCTACGTTTAGGCTACAAGCACAACAAGATTACTACTTTGACTTCATCAACAGATTCAGATTCCATTTTCTAGGGCTTTGTTTTGTCAACAATCCAAAGACCCCCATCTCCTCAACTAAACATTAAGGACTCAACCTCTTTTATACAAGAAGCACTATTGATGTTGATGATAGAAGACCAAGTTACTTCCCAGCTGCCGATATTGCTAATCTCCATAGGCACATCACTAGAGGCATGGATTCTAAAGGAGTCAGAAGGGAACTTGTTGAGAAAAGTGAACAAAGAAACCAATACGCCATTATCATTTTTTGGACCTACACCACCCTAAACTAGGATACACTGGATACTACTGGATACTTGCCCTACTAAACCAAAATCTCTAGAACTATATTAGTTATTAGAAGAGGAGAGTTTACCCACAAAACCTATTATTTCAGAAACTTCATCATAGGACAAACCTTTGACAAAATCCTTACATTCCTAGATCAAATAAATAACAGGATTAACAAAATTATTAGAAAAGAACCCACATTCTAAGAAGGACTCAGGGCCAGAAGAAGACACAATATCCTGTTCCACTTCATAGAATTGTTAAGCTGCTAGGCTTATCATATGTACTTGATGCACTAAAAGGGGTTCCCTGGGCTAAGCATGATGGCCTAACGAATAAAAGCTATTGTGCATCTTTGGGCTTATACTAGAAATTCTTGGTTACTGTTAATCTGATCCTCAAATAGATGGAGGAGATGTTGTTTGATGATGAGACAATGTTTGTCGGATACTAAGAGGTCTTCTCTAATGTAACAGATGACCTCTAAGGGATTCCAATAGATGACCTGATGGGCAGCGAGTCCTTGATAGGTTATGGGTAGTAGAGGATGATAATAGCTTTGAGACAAGTCTAGTGCTTCGTCAGACTAAGTATGGTTCCATGGATCTGGCAGAGTTCACAATGCATGGGCTGAAGGGGCCAGATGCCAGATGCAGTGCAAAGATTAAGATGTATATAAAGTGAACAAGCTGATCTTCTAGGAAGCTCAGCCTTCCTATTTATAGTACAAGCTATTTAGGGCCAGACGGACATATGGTCCATGCTTCTAAACACTAAGTAAGCTAAATGATCAGGTCCATAATCCACAGTTGTAGTTCAAACTCCATGGCTCTTTAATGTAACTATGTATAGTAAGTATATCAAATACCTGTCTGCAGCAATATCAAATGAAATTAATCACAGTCCTAGTCATTAATGTTTAAGTCCAAAAAATCACCTGACCTTCCCTTCTGTTCACGTGCAAAGCATATGTTAGGATGCAGTCCTAACACTACCCCCCTTTTGTGCTTGTCATTGGCCTGTGACATTAGCATAGTCATTGGTCAGGAGTTTCCAGAAATGGGTCATGTCGATGGCAGGAGCATGGCATATGGAGTGTCCTTCCCAGTTGGCATTGTCAATCATCCTCTCTTTGATATGTCAGTAGTACCCAAAGTTCTTTACCACATAGTTCATCTGTGCCTGAAGAAGATCAACTACTTCACCATAGGCTTCATAGTCGTGTATAAAGTTCTGGGCAGTGAGGTTGGGGCATTAGCAAATGTGCATGATAGGGCAGTTAGTGAGAAGGTGTCCCTATTGGTCACACTCCTAGCAGAATCTGGTCTTAGCAGTGGGTGGTGGCAATACTAGGGAAGGGGGAAAGAGTGGGGGTGCTAGGAGTGGAGGCCAGACTTGTTCCAAGGCACATGCACTATTCTGCCAGTTGTTTGGCAAGGATGGTGGTATAGATTAAGGTAATAGCATGTCTACCATGTGATGTACTACGTGCTTGTAGGCTACTTGTTCCAGGTCATATAGAGGACTAGTAGGATAAGAGATGGGCTAACTTGCATTATCAAATTCAGGGATGGGTGGGAGCCAGTTCCCAGGGAAAGGGTCTGCATAAGGGTAAGGGAGGACATTGTGGATATCAGTCATGGGAAGGACGTGAAAGGGTTCTGGCACCAAGAAGAAGAGTGGGGACAAGAGAGTAGTGCCATTGAGAAGTTGGGAGAGCAAGGAGGAAGTCATATCTTTGTAGAGGAAAGGTGGTTGGGTAAGTTGAGGTAAGGGTTGTGTTTTGATGCCTGTTCCTTTATAGTCCCCTTTCCTTTGATTTTGAGGGAGTAGTGATGGTAGTGTGGCATAGGCTTGGATTAAGGTAATAATAGTGGAATTGGCAAGGATTGTGTATTGGGCAGCGTCTGTCCTGGTGGTCATTTTGTGGGTTACTACTGTTTGCTTGGCTATTCCAAACTGCAGTTCATCTGCCTTTGCAGTTTTTGATAAGCTTGAGTATGCCAATTCAGGCTGTCTACTGGTTTGCATTTGGGCATTCTCCAAGAGCTTCCTACTTGGACCTTGTTTGATGAAGTGTCTGTGGTTGTCTTCCTTCCTTTTGCCTTCCTTCTTTCTTGGTGGAATATCCATGATACTGGATTTGGGTTGCTGCTTTATACTGGGGGTCACTTCTTGGATTGAGCAATCCATTTATTGACTCCTTCCATGATCTGAGAGACCTTCAATCCCATGGACAGAAGCTTCTTCCTGATTAGGTGGTTTTAAAGTTTCTCCTTGAGTCTTGCTTCTTCCAGTTTCTTGCCTTGTTTCTCTGCTGCTTCCATTATCTGTGGTGCTTCAAATCCTGCAGCAATAAGCTTTCTCCCAATAAGGACTTCTTGGAGCTTTTTCTTGATTTAGTCTTCTTTGATCTGATTGTCTAGGGCTTTTTTGATCTGGGGGATTCCTAGTCCGGTGGATAGGAGCTTCCTTCCAATGAGATGCATTTAAAGCTTTTTCTTGATTTGATCTTCTTCAACTGCTTGATTGTATTCCAGTTCAACTGTCAAGGCTAAGATTGATACTTCCATTCCTTTGACTACAGAGAGGTATCTTCAATAAAACTCTGTAATGGCTTCCTTGGCATTGATGACATTTGCTGCTGATTTCTAACATCTGAGAAATCACTCTCTTGTATTATGCTCTAATTAGTTCTATTTATGCATAATTAAAAATGATTAGGATTAGAGATTATTTGCTTACCTCCTCTAAACCTGTTCTAATTAGACATAATTTTTCTAAATTAGGAATTATTAGGATTGATTATAGCTTGAAATTTTGGAAAAATAATAATAAATCAAGCATCCTAGTTCTCATAGCCTGTTTATAGAGTCATGTTTATTAGAACACTAGTTATAGACTAAAGATCCTTAGCCTATTTTATGGGCCTTTTATACTACTTTGGGAAAATATGAGAATGCTAAATTATTTTATAGGATTTTCTAAGTCACTGCTCTTTCCTAATGACTACTCTTGTGCTTCTCCTATTGTCTTCCTTCAACCAAGAGGATAATGGCTTATGTTTTCCTAAGAGTGTATGCTTGTAAGCATGTCTTTGGTCATCTGTATTATCCATTGGGATACTTAACTAATGATGGTAATATCCACTAGGAGTCAATGACCAAGGATGCTACCTTATATTACAATGTATGTACTATAGTGGGCACCACCTAATAGTTGTGATAATCATTACTGGCAACAGACTTGACTATGGAAGTCCTAGTAGACCATGATCATGATAGCCAGGAGGTATGTATACAACTTAGACACAGACTATAGACCTATTTAATTACTATTAACATGCTTATGCATAAACACTTACTATACATAACTTATTCACAAGCTTTGGCTTGAACACTTACTAATATCAACTATAATTGGTTTTTACATTTAGGAAATGCCTCTCTTGTATTAAGCTCTAATTATTGATAGTTTTATGAAATTTCACTCAAATAGCATTAGCAATTTTTTGCTTACCCTCCTTCATTTTAGAGCTAATTATAGGTACTTAAAGCTAATTAAAGCTAATTAGTTGAATAGATTTTTAGAAAAATAAAATCTATCGTAGTATTATCATTTCTTGTTATTACTATAATCTATAGCCTAGAGATATCTAGAGATTACTACTTGAATATCCAAAGCTAAAGTCTTACCTTATAAAAAACTTGCCCTTGGCTAGAGTTAAACCTACAACTCTAAAGATGTTAGCACAATTTAGGCAATCTCAATATTTCTAATCTTATTACTCACTTATTTCTTATTAATTCTTGATCAATAAAAATTCAAAAAATCAAGGCTTTTATGATCTTAATTCATATACCAAATAAGGATATAATATACTAAATAAAAATAAAGGATGCACTCTATATAAGATTAAAAAATATTCTGGCACTTATATAATTTGGATTTAGAGTCTGTATTATTGGACTTGAGTTGTAGATTTTAAGTAAACTCTAGAATCATAATCAATATAGTGTTTACTGCAGATTTAATCATAAAGATAGTTGTGGATAATTATTTATAATACATTCTAATTATCTTAGATAAGCATTATCAATAATTAGGTATAATTTGGATCTAATACAAGAAGGGGGTTTTCCAGATGCTCAGTAATATTCTAATGCAGGTTGATTGAGTCTCTTCTCTATAATAAAAGGAGTTCCAATTTTACAGTCTTTATATTTGACAGCACTTATTTTGAGGTACTTAGGTATACTTTAGGACCACTATGCAAAAGAAAAGATCTTATATAGCATATCTTAAAGTAGCTCAAGGTATATACTATATCTCCTTATCAATTACACTTATCTATTGAGCAGTTGTGGTCTAAACTTGTTATTTAACTATATACTCTAAAAGATAAGTGGTTGCAATATAGTGCAAAACCAGCCTTTTTTTCTATCTCAAACACTTACTCCTTGATAGTGTACCTATTTACCAAGCCCTTAAATATAGTGGTGTATGCCATTATATCAAAACAGTTTTAGATAAAGAACATGCACAATTACCTAGAGAAGGGCATATCAATGTTGCTTTGCTATGGCAGAGTAATACTTGGCTATCTGCCAGAGTCTGGTCTACTTTATGCTTAGTCTCCTTATCCCATGGAACTGGCTCATCATTTTACCATATTCTAGTCCATATATTAACCTTAGTAGTCTATACTTCTTCTAATATATGGTATTGATATCAAAGGTAATTCATTTAATATAGTGTGGTTTTGGAGGTATTCTACCATCTAGAAAACCTCCTTCTTGTATTAGATCCAAATTATACCTAATTATTGATAATGCTTATCTAAGATAATTAGAATGTATTATAAATAATTATCCACAACTATCTTTATGATTAAATCTGCAGTAAACACTATATTGATTATGATTCTAGAGTTTACTTAAAATCTACAACTCAAGTCCAATAATACAGACTCTAAATCCAAATTATATAAGTGCCAGAATATTTTTTAATCTTATATAGAGTGCATCCTTTATTTTTATTTAGTATATTATATCCTTATTTGGTATATGAATTAAGATCATAAAAGCCTTGATTTTTTGAATTTTTATTGATCAAGAATTAATAAGAAATAAGTGAGTAATAAGATTAGAAATATTGAGATTGCCTAAATTGTGCTAACATCTTTAGAGTTGTAGGTTTAACTCTAGCCAAGGGCAAGTTTTTTATAAGGTAAGACTTTAGCTTTGGATATTCAAGTAGTAATCTCTAGATATCTCTAGGCTATAGATTATAGTAATAACAAGAAATGATAATACTACGATAGATTTTATTTTTCTAAAAATCTATTCAACTAATTAGCTTTAATTAGCTTTAAGTACCTATAATTAGCTCTAAAATGAAGGAGGGTAAGCAAAAAATTGCTAATGCTATTTGAGTGAAATTTCATAAAACTATCAATAATTAGAGCTTAATACAAGAGAGACATTTCCCAGATGACAAGCACCTTCCAGGATTGCTTTTTTGTTGTGAGGAGAATGAAATGTTTAGATTTATTAGCAACTGTGACCAGGAACAGCTACCTCCACCAAGACTGCTCACTGGTCCCACTCAGTGTGAAGCACCTCCCTGATGACCAGTCATTCGGGTGTCTTGTTTTGAACTTTTTTATTTAACAGCCAAGCATATCACAATATATGAAGAAAAAAGATGTCATGTAGCAATGAATATAGTTTTCGCAATACTCCGATACTTCTCATCTCGCACCGCCAGCACTCCAATCGAAGACGAAGGATGATTGGCACGGCAGTGCGCGCAGGGGAAAGAACTTGCCAATTGGAATGCCCTAGAAATATTACCTAATACGGCACCCAAACCTCCCGCCGCCACTCCCTCATCGATCTCGTCGACGACGGCAACAACCTCAGCAGCAATGTCGCATGTGACGACGCCGACTCCTCAACATGGCAGTGGGTACGCTTCACCCACCGCACACTCACACACCTCGACACCTGGGCCCTCGAGCTCTGCTAGCTCGAAGCCTCCCCCACCTAAGCCGAAGCCCACCAATGTATTTTCTAACGATGGATCTTTTCTTGAGAGATTTCAGCGCATTCAGAAGGTACTTGCAATTATACTAGGCTCTTGAGGACCAATAGACTCATAATATGCAGGACGAGGAAGAAAAGAAGAAGCAGGAAGAGATATTGGCCAGGTGAGCATATCACCTTCCTCTCGCTGGATCAGCCTTCTTACTTGCACCTTTCCTTATTCCCGAATCTATAGAAAGCGAACGTTTGATAGTCGGTTTGTAAGCATATTTTTTGTTTTGATATCGCGGATCCTCCCCTGACCGTGATTTTCGTCTGCCAGAAACAGAGGGGCAAGCGTCCCTCCCCTGATTCATCCGACTCTAAGAGCACTACAATCGATTCTCCAGCGAAGAAAGTCAAGACAGACGCGCCCATGAGTGAGCGTTTACGTCCTGCTCACATTTACAATATACTGATAGAGCATATCACCTTAGGTCAGTATGAGAGAGAAGTCAAGAGTTACGCAGGCCGCAGTCTGAAAGATGACGGTATTGGCGTACGCCCTCTTGTAAAATAGTGTTCTGTTTCTTATTTTCTATATATCTTGTCTTTCTCGGTGAGTGCGCCTCTTCGTCTTACTTCCGTTCTGTTCTGGGCATGCACTGACACCTTAGATCTATAGCTGATGAGGAGCTGTGTCTGGTTTCTTGCTAAGTGGTATAGCGACTCTGTGATCCATAGTGTCTTCTTGTGTAGCACGATGATACGATCTTTAGGGAATATAAACCCCAAAGGTCATACACAAAAATCCAACGACCGTTCAGAAAGATGTAAAATACAAATGACAATAGTTTCGCCATGACTTCTCCTGTTGTCCGAGATTGACAAGGGCCAATCAATTATGCCTCTAGAGCGCGATACACCTGCCCAGACGGATCAGCGAGACAATCTCAAGGCCATACGCTCTATGTGCTCACTTTAATTAAACCGCTCTTCAAGTCTTCTAGCTTGTAGCTCACGGATTCCACGGTCTACAAGCCACGATCTCATAAGAACAGTACTATTTGAAAAAAAAAGACAAGAGCACTCACCGCTTGGCCAACATGCTGGTTCGCCTGCAGCGACCTCACCTTCAATTTCTTCGTCTCAAACTCGCACACGACGCCGATGCAAGGGGCCCCTTCTCCCGCTACAGTGGTATACGCGTGCAGCCCCTTGTGGCCCTTCAGCTTTGCACCCTCCAGAACGATGATGTCCCCTGGCATTATCTCGCTCGCGCGCGTGTGCACCGATGCGCCACTCTGCGCGTATACGAGATAGCCATATTCGACCCCGTCCATTGGCGGTTGTTGAGCATTTGGTACCTGCGCGAGGACGGCTGCGACGAAGCCTGCATACGACCCGTCTCCGATGAGCGTCTTCTTGGAACGTTCGTGTAGCGTTGTTGCGACCTCGCATATCTGCACACCAACGCGCCCCCAGAGTGCTCTGAGTTCTTCAGCAGACATTTGAGTCAGCGTGTGTGCATGGTCTGAGGGTGGAACAATCGTTGGAGGGAGCGGTTTCTCCGCGGGCGGAGGAGGGTAGTATGTCGAATCCTCTGACAGTATCGAAGTGGAAAGATCGCTCGTCGCGCTATTTTCCCCGAAATCAAGACCGCCAGTTGGAATGGATGGCAGTTCCCATTGACTAGAAGTGTCATTCTGATCAACCATCGCAGGGTGTGGTAGGGAAGAAGGCTGTGCTCGAGATGGTCTACGGGGCGGAGGCGGCGGAGACTCTTCGTCTTCCTGCTCGACCATCACGTAATCCGACTGTGGGGCTCGAGCATGCAGTCTTGAACTCGACGAAGTCACTGTGTCGTACGAATCCTTACGGGTTGGGCGGGTTGCAAGAGGCACAACTGGACTGGGTGGAGTATCGATCGAGGGTTTCCTCACAGGCGGCGGGACAGGCGGTCTACCGGTTGGAATAGGAGGCCTAGCTGAGCGAGAGGGAGGGGGAGGTGGCAGTTCTTCCTCTTCGGCTTGCTCCACATACTCATCCTCCAATGCATCTTCATACAGCACTTCCTCGGCTTCACTTTCCTCAGCTTCTACCTGAACCCCATCGTCGGACATGGGATTGCTCTCTGCTTCAGACTCCGGATCGGCGGGAGGCTGATGTTGACGAGCAGGAGGGATAGCACGAGACGGTATAGTCGGGGTGGGCTCCTCACGCTTGGGGGCAGGCGATGGATGATTAGGCACAGGAGAAGCGCCAGGTATCATCCCAAACCGCATCCCGCCCATCCCTGCAAGCTTTGCAGTGATCCTCTGTCTCCTGGCTTGCTCGTCCTCTTCGTCTTCCTCTCCAGGAACCTGCGGGGCACTAGTGCCCTGTTCCATTGGCGTATTCTCTTCGTCAGGTAATTCCTCAGCAGAAGGAGCAGAGGCAGGAGGGCGACGAGCAGGTGCAAGTGCAGGTGCAGGTGGGGCGCCAAACCTAATTCCACCGAGCTTCGCCATGCGCTCCGCAATCGTTCGGCGACGTACCTGCTCTGCATCTTCCTCAGAATCCTCCTGAGGCGAAGGCGCATTTGGCACACTCTGTGGAGTGAAAGGGGTCACTTCGATGGGCGGTGGTAAGGCTGTTGGAGGCGGTGCTACCACTGAGGGAAGCATAGACGATTTCAAGGGACTGTGGAAACGTGGGTCAATGGGATCTGTGCCAAATACAATCAAGGACTGAATCTCAACGACATGAGCAGGAGCACGTACCTCCGTCGGAATCATCGAGGACCTCATGTTCTTCGTCTTGTGGAGAGGCCAGTGTAGGTGGGAGCTTCCTCACCGGAACTGAGGGCGAATCAGGGCTGCGAGGCAGTGGCGGAGGAGAAGCAGCAGCGACTTGCGGAACTGGGGGCGGGGGCGGTACGAATCCAAGCGATGGGCGCCTCTCACCATAGCTGCTGGTAGACTCACGGCTGGCTCTGCGATGTTGGGACGACGCAGTCCAAGAAACTGGCACCCGCGGACTCTGGGGAAGCGATCCAGGCAGGGACGGTTTCCGAGGGGTAGGGGGAGCCGAAGCTTGAATCGAGGAACGGCGAGGGGGAGGGGGGGGAGGGGAAGGGGAAGGTGAGACATGCGGCTCTTCTGAATCCTCTTCAGGCTCTTCAACTACCTCTTCAGAGGCGACGACAAAGGGCGCTGGCACTGGTGGCGGCGAAAGCACCGCACGCTCTCCTGCGGGCTGCGGGACCGCACGCACAGGTGGGGGCATCGATGCCCTCTTCGTGGTCGCGATTCTAGGCGATGCCGGCTCGTACGCAGCGGGGACATTGGACGCTGGGGCAGATCGTAAAGGCGGAGGCACCGAGACTCTCCTATTGGGAGAAGGAGAAGGAAAACTTGGGGGTGATTCGCGCGTTATTGAAGAACCTGTGTCTGGGCGCGTGCTGAGCACGGGTGTGGGTGCAGCGGGTGCAGCTGGGAGTGGGCGCAGGATGCGCGGCGGGGCCATGTCGTTGTCGTCTCCACTCGCTTCGAAGCCCTCGTCGTATCGTGGGCCTGCCGCGTCCTCCTCGGCTGGGGTGTCGCCAGGATGCACAGGCGCCGTGCGCTGTTCACGTGTGTGCCCTGCCTCGTTCGAGGCCGAATCTGGAACATCTTTGTTGTCTTCTATAGCGTCCTGTACCTGTTCGCCGTCTGCGCGTTCCTCCTCACCATCAGACATGACGTCTTCTGCAGTCTCATCTGCGCCCGCAACTGCCCCGTGCTCACCACGTGTATCGAGCGTTTCATTTTGCCCATCGCGGTCGATCTCGTCACGCAAAGCCTCGTGTTCGTCTTCGCCTTCCAGCCTTACGGCCCCTCCCTGAATTCTGTGTTCACCTTGTCTGTGTATAGGGTCAGCTGTAGGGGGCTGGCCTTCGTTATCAGACCCAACATGCTCTTCGCGGATAATAGAATCTGAGGACAGAATTTCATCAACAGAGCTGTCTTTATATACATAGATCCAAAGAAGATGCGAAGCGTGCCAAGTGTCGTTGCAGGAAAAGCAATTAGTATTCACCGTCTTCAGTAATCTCATCCCCCACCGTCTTGCGCACCAAGCCAACACCTTCGGTACTGCCTCGCGGCTCTGATGGCGTGCTCGTGGGCTCAAAGTTGTGCACGGGGACATTCGAGTCTCTGTTTCCAGGAGCAGCCTCGAGGCTACTCTTCCGTGGTACATCGCCTGTTTCCTCATGCTCGGGGGAGGGCTCCCGTGGCGCGCTGAGTGGATTGACCCCTCCCATCTGCGCAAGACGTTGAGCAATGCGCTGGCGCCGCGCCGCCTCGTCTTCTTCGTCTTCGACCTCGTCTGACCGCTGGCCTTCACCGGCTGGGTCCTCAGAGGGCGCGTCAGCTAGTGGAGTCAAAGGCTCAACTGCAAGCTCAGGGTCGTGTGCTGGCTCTGGCTCGATGTCGCGTTTGGGTTTCAAGTAGACTTCGGGGTCATCGGGCGACTCGGGACGTGCGTCGGACGAGGGGGAAGTCGCGCGCTCAGCTTCAGCAACGTCATCCTCGGCGATGGGATCGTCGTGGATTTCAGTAGAAGCTGTAGCAACCACCGCAGGCCTGTCGTGAGCCAGGGCTACAGAGTGGTCGAAGTAATCTTCCGCGCTCGCGTTCACGTTGCCGACTTCTTCCTGCCTATCGCCAGAGGCCGTGGCTTGCGCCTCTGTGACGCTGCTCTCGCCCCCGTATGCCGAAGGGCTCACGTGGACTGAAGCACCCAAGACATTCGTAGGTTCCAACGACGACGTGGGCTCGGGCGCAGGCTCGGGCATGGCCGGGGTTGAAGGTGTCTTGGGTGTCTTCTTGCGTGGCGGAAGAGCGCGTCGCGGAACTGACGGTACTGGCATCGAGGACGGCGATTTCGCAGATTGGCTGTCGGCACTGTCGGCGCTGGGAGGTGATGCGGATGTAGACGATGACGGAAGATAGTCTGCAGCGATGTCATCAGCCTCTAAGATATGATAGAGAAAAAGGTAACGAGTTGTTTGCGTACCAGGTGTAGCGAATGTCTGTGGTTTGGGAGACGTAGCTCCTTCAGCGGCCTCTGGGGTAGAATGGATCGAAGGCACTATCAAGCAAATAGCCAAAAGTCAGTAGGAGAGCGATAAAGATTTGGCTCAGATTTACCTTTGGTAAATTCTGTTGATGTTGCGGGGGGAGAGCTCGACGATTGAGCTGCAATCAAGAGGTGTGAGGAAAATAGATACATAAGTAGCACATTACTGACCGTCCATAGAGCTCTTGCGATCCAGTTCGCCATGATCAGGCTTCGCATCCTCCTTGCCGGATGAAGTTTGTTCTACTGGCTTCTGCTCCTTGGCGGGCACAGGCTTCTTTCCAAACACCGGCGGGGCCATGCCCACCCGTGCACCGCCCAGTCTTGCCATCCGTGCAGCAATCGCAGCGCGTCGCTGTCTCTCTTCATCTTCAGGATCCTGCCCCTTCTCGGCATCGTTGCTCTCGGGCTCTGTGCTCTCGCCCGCACCCGGAGTCGGAGTATCGTCCTCGGCAGTCGCGCTGGGCACTGACACTTTATCAGGTACAGCTTCTTCCTCCTCGGCAGCCTTATGCTCGGGCGCACTGTCTTCCTCGTCATCCCTAATCGGCGGGGCCACCGCGACTTGCGGCGGGGGCTTCCACTTAGGTTTCTCCTGCGCGGGCTTTGGGGGTGCCGGCGCTGCCGCGCCTCCGAAAGCGGCCATTCCTTGAAGCGCGGCCATTCGCTCCTTGAGCGTACCACCCTGGCCAATGCTCGCCTGCGCATCACGGGCGGACATCCCGCCTTCACGCTGCACGGTTGCCGTGGCGCTGCTGGTCGGCGACGCAGGTGGAGACGGAGGTTTCGGTGCCCATTTCGCGAGGCCGCCTGGCTTCGGGCGCGGTGCGGGTGGTGCAGATGACGACGCGGAAGCGGCGGGTTTCTGTTCGAAGGCTGCGATGCGGTCACGCAGCGAGCCTGGCTTGGGCCGTTGTGGTGGTGGATCTGACATTGCTTAAATATCGGCTGTTTGTATTCAGAGAGTGAAACGAAGAGGGAGATGAAGGCAAGAACGAGGCTGGACGAAGAGAGAACCACAAATATGAGTTGTTTGACAAATTGGAAGTGAGAGCAGAAGTGTAGTGGGGAATGGCTTGTTGGGATGCGGATGCAGGCAGGACTCGGGTTGCGTATCGGAGTTCCCACGGGTGTTTGACGACATCGTGTCTGCATCACCCTCCATCGCCCACATCGCTAATAGTCGACACGATATCGTGATAGCCACCTGGCGATCGTGCAAAGGTCTCTTCATCACCACCGCGGCAGGATAGCCTGGGACGATATCCTGCCTCGTCACTCTTGTCAAACATCCGGATGTTTGTCGGAAATTGGAGCAACCTACTTTCCTACTTGTTGCTGCCTTTCGAGTTCATGCTATCGATTGGACCGCTTTTTATGCAGGGTGTGAATAGGTATGGTCACAATATTATCCGAATATCTACAGAGCGCTCTGGAGCCTATACTGACCGAGTATTCTTGTAACGCACGGAGGCACTCTACGTATCCCAATCATTACGTCTATAAGGACTGCTTTCGATGCTTCAGGTTTCATAAGCTTCTAGCTCGCTTGTGTCGCGGATGAGGCGTGGTCTTCTTCCTCCATTTCGTGCATCTGTCCAGTGTTCATATCGTCCACAGCACGTCCCACCCTACTCCATCCTCCAGCTTGGAAGCGTGTATCTCATGTGCTTGAAGAGCGCTGCAAGCTTCACACACCGCTGCAGAGGGTTCATATCTCCCGATAAACATTATGGGATGCGAAAGGCTCGTGCCTTGAGGGTCATTGGAATGGTTGAACGTTAAATGTCACTGGAAACATCTGGAAGTACTGTATGCTTACAGATCCGGAGTAAGTGCTCGCTGTCATTTGACAGCTACACTTGCTTGTCTCATGTCTCCCTCCCATACATCTTTCTGAGTAGGTGGACGTAGTCGTTCTACTTATACTACAGCAGAAGCCGGATTTTCGTCGATATTCAGTCTATGACTAGATCTGTCGACATACTGTAAGTACTTATGTGATCATCCATGTTTCGTCGACGATCGGATTGACAATGTCCGCATTCTTTGCGCCGGCCGTTTGTCACATTTTGGCGATTATTTAGAAGTATACCTGGCATTGCGCTGGAGCCAGTCGGGACATTTTTAGAGTTCCAAGTGGACGTGCCGCTACTCGGCAAGACGCTTCAACGTGCCCCAGGGTTGAGCCTCCCCCAACTTGTCTCTTTTCCAAATATCTCCAGCAAACATGAGAATGGCGAGGAGACCCACGCCCGCTCTCGTCTGTTCGCCCGTAGTAGGCATGGTTACGACCTATTCGATAGCAAAAGATTTGTGGTCTGTGACTGGTCCGTGTGGTTTCCCCGTAGGGTGACTAGAGAGACACGCGTCATGGAGAATCGACCCAGCCAGAAGGCCCAGAAAGTTCCATACCAGGGGCTGTCCTGAAAACCAGCCCCATGTCCTTCGCGATTCCTTCAAAGTTGTAGTCCTCACTCACGTTTCATCCCCACTCCACAAGCTGCCCCTCCACGCCAGTTGACGCTTATTCGCTCGACGTCCAGCCCTCCTCTCGCACCTGCATGCAACCTCTCCATCTCCTTCCCGCAGATACAAAGGTACCGCCTCCTCCACACCCTTTGCGTCAGATTATTTTTTCGCTCAAGCATATCTCACTCCACTATGATCAGTCCTCCGGCGCACTGCGCGTCTATTCCCCCATTCCCCACCACCCCCTTCCGGGTGCCCCCTTCCGCCCTCGTAGTCCCGCTCACCCTAGCACTCCCTTCGAGGCATCCTCAAACGGTCGTTTCGAGTACCCCTTTCCCTCGTCCCCCTACACCTCATCTTCTGCATCAACCTCATCTTCCACTCTATCCACCTCCCCAATCTCAACCCGACAGCCTCAGACCCCCGCCAGTACCTCTGAGCATTCCTTCCCCCTTTTAGTGTCTACATCCCTCTTCCCATCCCTCCCGTCCCTCCCAGTGCTTTCCCTCTCCATCCCAAAATTTCCCTCTTTTTCTCACGCCCCCGCCGTCATCCCCGCCATCGCCTCGTCCCGCCCGCACCCGCGCCCGCACTCCCACCCACTCTCTCACGACCAAACCCACTCGTATGAGCAGCCCCACGCGCACGCGCACATGCATGCGCATGCCTCATCTGTCTCTGCGACGGCGGTGCCCGGCACCCGACGTGCAGTCCCCACTCCGGAACACGAGCCGCCCGTCCCGCCCGCCCTGAGCGCGCGCTGGCGGCGCGGGCGCGCGACGATCATAGCTGACAGGGAAGCGCGCGCGTCGATCCACAGGGCAAGCGGGCGCTCGAGCGGGGCACGAGGTGCAACGACCGGCCGGCAACCGGATCGGGCGATGTAAAAGACGATCGTGAACGATCATAGCGTCACGTTGCTCGTGTTTCGACAGGACAGCCGAAAAAAAAACACGAGTGGTGATGTTGCGTTCTTTTCTATCTTTCGGGAATCGGGTTTCTTTTGCTTTTTCTTCGAACATGCACGGTGCTCGGATGAGTTTTCTTCGGCCTTTCCTCTCCCCCTTCACGCTTATGATCTCCTCTGTGAACGCGGTACATTCCATGCTTCTCCTTCCTCTGGGCTCAATATTCTTTCCGCATATGTTTATCTTTTTATTCGAGTTGCTTGTCTACGAACATTCACATACGACGTGATACCATACCATACAGTACGACTCACCACCGCAGATAAAGACGGACTTGTTCACTCCATAGAGTTGTTCACTAGCTTACGATTCTGTATGTGGTACTTACTCTTCGATACACGCACAATGGCACTGCAGTTGTAGCACACCAACCATAGAACCTCGCCTCCTTAGATTGATAATCTCGGTCAAAACTTGAATCGACATTTAGTCCTGCCGTGTGCTGGAAACGCGTGGCAAATGACAGAGGCTCAGGCAGTTGACACTCAACAATGTCGAGTGAGTGGATGGATGGATTGTCATGTTGAGACGGTTTGTATGAGAAGCGATGGTAAAAATTCAGATTGCGTGGGGAATAGCATCTCTCATGTAGGACGAGTCAAATTGACAGACACAAACATGAAAATCTCTTCAGCTCACGACCGAATATCTTTACCCAATGAGTGGGCTTTTCAGACGCCCGCCTCGACTCCAGCAACACATTCAATGCCTCAAACGCTGCTTTGTCTAGCTCCTCGCTCGGAGCTGGGATCATGAAGGACGTATAGCCAAGCTCCTCATTTTGCCGTACATACTTTTGCATTCGCCCTGATCCTGGATCGTCAACATCTTCTACGCTGAGCTTCATCAACGCCCCCATTTCCACCAAAAAGCGATTCCATATTTGTAATCAGAAGCGAGTTGGCCCCTGTTCTGAATCGCGCACCGCAATTCTGCAAACTTCAAGCTCCAAAGTCTTGAGCGTGCCCCCGCGTCGAACAATGAAGTCCTCTACATTCATGCTGTCCTCGTCAAATGATATGTTCTTCAGTGATAAAAATGCGAGGCTGGAGAAGGTGAGCTGTGAAAAGTCAATGGCTGGAATGAACCCGACGTCCTGGTCGCTGTGGATCGTGAGCGATGTCAGAGATTGGGCAAGGGAGACACGTGGTTCGAGGATTCGATGCGAGATTGTCTTCTCCCAAAATTCAGCGATATTCTCGTAAGCGTCTTCCTCTTCAAAGCCAGTGTCCGATATGGCAGCAACACGCAGATAGGTCAACCGTTCAAAAAGTGCACGGAAGGACAGTGTACCGAAGAGTTCATTGTGGACTGCGGTGAGACCAATGATGTCAAGGAGGTCAGCGTGAACGGTGGTGAACGTGATAATCCGGAGAGAATCGCCAACTGGAGATGTAAATGTTCTGAAGGCTCGTAGACTTCCCAAAAAGACTCCTCTGGATATATCGGGAAGAACAGCAGTACCAGCGTTTTCAGTGCTGGGAGTTCACGAAGGCGATAAAATGTGGAGGACAGTGATTCCCGGATTTCCTGTGCATAATGGCTAGAGTCTGTACGAACCTATATGTTAGGAGAGGCTGCGCAACTTCGTTCAGATCTTAGTCCACACGAAATTGCAGAAAATACATACTACTCATGATATTGCCATCTTCGCCTGGATATATATCTCGGAAGACAATCTCCTCGAGATACGGAATCGCCGCCTTGCTCTGTATGACGTTCTCGAACGCCTCAACATGCCAGATCGTATTTCTGACCTGAATTCGTCGAAACACGCGTGGAGTGGACAACGAGCAGAACGTCCTGTTCAAAGCACAAATGTTCCTCAGATCTTTCCAGCGGGTACTTGATCCCACAATCATCTTCAACATTTCGACGGGCAGGGAGTTCATGATGGTCGTGCAAGAGACACTGTTGCTCGAAACGCTGGGAACACAAATGCGTTTACTCTGGGAACAGATTGGGAGCAAATTCTACGAAGGGATTTCCTCAAGATTTACCCTCCAATCTCGCAACACTGCCTCATATCTGCTCTCCACGAGACAAACAAGGATACAAAAGTCTTCATAGACGTCAAGGTTTTGTGTCATTCCGCTGGACTAGGCAAGACTACGTGGAGGCCAGATCCACCTTCAGTTAATCAGCAGAACGTTTTCTCAGATCCACCTCCAGTTGATTAGCAGAATGCTCAAAATGCTTATTCATATCTTCATCGCGAAGGGTTTGTCTTCATACGACAACGCGTTACATTTAGTTCCTGATTCCACGGCAGCAAGGAGCCTGCGGTATACTGTGAGATGTGCGCACGAGAGCTTATCCCGTACGAAGGCGATCTGTTTCTTCAGATCGATTTCCTTCGGTGATTTCGCCAAGGTCAGGAGAGGTTCGTTACTGTAGAGGTTTATATAGCTGACGTGAAATATCCAAGCGAAACCAGCAGAACGAATAATGAATAATACGACACTTCTCTATTTCTCTATTGTCGAAGAAGAACTTGACCATCTATCTTACGATAGATGCTCTGCCGAATTCGGTAGCGCTTTGTGAAGCCACAGCGGTCCTGAACAGTCATAATCGCAGCGCATCGATTAACGCCGAGTCGACAGTATTCACGCAACACAAGAAGAGACTTACCGACTGGGTCATGCTGCTCGTGAAATATTGTTGTCCAACTTCCGAGGACGCCAAAATACGAGCGTACCCCACCAACTTGGACGCCCTCCATACTACATCAAAACGACGACGAAAGAGTCGGCGCTGATCAACACTAGGCACAGAGGACGCGGTGGACGTACCTCCATATGGCCTGTCCGTTCTCACCCGAGATCTAGTAAAAGTCCAAGGAGGTAGGTGAGGTCATGGCTTTCACTGGAAGATTTCGGGACTTACCAAGTGCCAGTGCAGCTGTTCGTCTGGCGTGAAGCTGACGTGACCAGTCATAGTGATCTCGTCGCGCACGTTGCCCTGAATGAGCAGGCGTGGACGCGTGGGGTAGTTGGGGTCAGGTTGTGTTGCGGTGATACGGAACTGCACGGGAATGACGCGGTAGATCTCTCCAAACCCGGGATTCGTGAAGAACGACGCGTCGAGCGGTTCATTGCCCACATGCTGGGAAGCAAGATCGACGAGGTCATGTCGGCCACGAGAACAAACTAGTGAAGCAGAAAGCAGAAAGACGCACGTTGAATTGATTGTACACTTGTTAAAGATGACGGTCAATTTCCATCCGCACTCATATTCCCAGAGCGGGGAGTACCGAAGACTCACACAGGAGCGCGCGATGGTCTATGAAACAGAAGGCACAATGCCAGAGCCCCTCGATGCCCGCCCAATCCCGCTCCGAATCGAGATTCATACCTTCAGGAATGATGCTTTGACAATACGGGATGCTCATTTGGTGTATCACGAAATCGTCCTCGGCGAGCTCGTCGAGCGATATCGAGTGCATCGCGACGGCATGGTGCAGCGCCTGCATGTGCACCCAATTGACGCGCCCGCTCCCGTCAGGGAGGAACGGCCCATAGTCGCTCTCCGGGCGGTAGTTCCGCATATCGTACACGTATGCCAGCGCCTCGACTCGCCGTACCGTCCCCGAGTCGCGCGCTGTGATCCCGTAGTGCGTGTGCAGGCGTGCACGCAGCTGCACCTCATCCTCGTCGATATCCAGGCTAAGCTCTGCATTCTGCTCGTCGTCATGGCCATTACTTGCAGGAGCAAGCGCGCGCTCGCTTTCGCTTTCGCCTTTGCCCTTACTGTCGGGAACGAAGTCGAGTAGGGCACCGCCGCGCAGGATCAGAGCAATCCAGAGCAAATTATGCGACAGCTTGTCGCTGAATACTGTGGGCGCAGATGGAGCACAACGCGAAAGGTCTCCTAGCGCGCGCAGCGCCGCCAGGCGCTCGTGGGCGCTACAGAGCGTAGGGTGGGTTGCAACGGTGCGAGCGTGAATGATGCGCTGGAGCTCGCCGCGCCAGTCGACAGGCTCAGTGCGCGGGGATCCGAGCGGTGTGAGGCATGTGCGGGGATCATCGAAGTCCTGGCGGAGGTAGAGCTCGCGCCAGAAGTGCTGGTCGTGGGAGTGGTAGACGAGTGTGTGGTAGTCCCGGTTGGTCTGGGCGAAAGTGGCGACGTGGAGAGGGTCAAGCTCGAGGAGGATCTGCTCAATGATTTCAAAAGGCAGGTCGACGATGCTGGCGGCCATCGAGCGCAACGTTGATCGCACTCGGCTGATAAGTAAGTAATGCTCACAAATATGCGCGCGGCTCCCGATTTGAGATATATAAAAAAAGAAAATTGTAACATAAATATGATTCGACCCAGGCTCGAACTGAGGACCTTCTGTGTGTTAGACAGATGCGATAACCAACTACGCCATCGAACCATATATGTTTCCCTAACAAGGCAGTATATATCTGACCTTCAGTGAGCCACTGGCTTCAGCTGCCGTACCAAAAAATACAGGATATGCTTGAACATTGCTCAGAGTCCCTATGCAGCCAATTCTGGGGATTGTGAGAGAGCGAGCCAAGGAGGGGGACCGCGTCAAGGCGCGTGCGGCAGAAAAACGCGTCAGTCACGTTTCCTCGTGCCACTTGCCTCCTTCCAAAATTTACCTCCACCGCCTCGCTCATCTCCACTTGCTCTTCGAACCATCATATACCCCTCCCTCTGTAATCTAGAAAGTCAAAGTCACAGTCAATTTCCCTTCATCCTGTTCATTCGTCCCACAAACATTCATCAACGCCTCTTTGCCACAGTCATGGATCTTCAGACGCTCTCAAACTTGTTCGCGACCACTCTCAACCCAAATCCAAATGTCCACAAGGCTGCAGAACTGGAAATCAGAAGGGTATATACCTTGATCTTGTGTTCTACTCTGCGTTTGCTCAAATATTGCCCATCAGATCAGTGGACAAGAGGGCATGCCTGCAGCCCTCCTTCAGATCATCGGTTCCGATAACGTCGACCTGTACGTGTTATACGCGTCTCTTCTCCTCGTCTTCCTTGATCTCAGCTTCGCTTTGCCATACAGTGCAACACGCCAAGCGTGTTCAGTCTTCCTCAAAAACCGCGTCGCCAACTCGTACGCCCTCGACCCCGCCCGCACGCACCCCGACAACCGGAATCCAATCGCGCCCTCTGACCGCGCGGCCCTCAAGTTATCTGTCCTTCCCTTACTCTCAGAGTCTCCTTCTCGCGCAATTACTGTCCAGCTAGCGAGCACACTCAAGACACTCGTCTCACACGACTTCCCCGACCGATGGCCTGAGCTCATGTCCAGCGTTAAGCAGATGCTCGCCAGCACCAACATCAGGGAACTCGGTGCGGGGTGCATCGTCGTCCTTGAGATGATCCGCGCATTCCGGTAAGTAAATTATTGTTTCCGCGTCGCCATCGTGTGCACGCTTTACGTGTACCCGTGTACCAATCTCCGCGTAGCTACCGTCAACGGAGCGACGTCCTCCCGCAAATTGTGGCCGAGCTCTTCCCGACACTTGTCAACATCGCCACGCAGCTCCTATCATCCCCACCCGCGGGCGCAGAGCAGGAAATCCCCGCGATCCTGCACGTCATCCTCAAGACGTATCGCTCCTCAATCATCCTCAATCTTAGCGCACATCAGCAGAGCGCGGAGAGTCTAGTTCCCTGGGGCCGCCTGCTCTTCCAGGTCGTGAACCTTCAGATCCCCGCTGAGGCAGTGCCTGCCGACACCGACGCGCGCGAGCGGAGCGAGTGGTGGAAGGCCAAAAAATGGGCGTACGGTGTCCTTGGGCGGTTGTTCCATCGCTTCGGTAACCCATCGCAGCTCCCGAGCGCGATGCGCATAGAGTACGGCGTGTTCTCACACCATTTTGTCGAGTCGTTTGCGCCGGAAATCTTCAAAATCTACCTCCAGCAGGTCGAGCTCTACGTCTCGGGCCAGGCATGGCTCTCGAAAAAGTGCCAGTACCAGATCTTCACTTTCTTCACTGAGTGGTACGTCCTGCCTATACACTTGTTTTTCTGCTAGTCCCCATAGCCCACCACGTTCTCTCCTTCTTTAGCGTGAAGCCGAAGTCAACTTGGGCACTCCTTAAGCCCCACTTTGAAATGCTAGTCTCGACATTCGTATTCCCGAACCTATCGTTCACGCCCGAGAAGCAGGAGCTCTGGGACACCGACCCGGTTGATTACGTGCGCACGTCCGTCGACGAGTATGAGAACTACTCGTCGCCTGTTTCCGCCGCAACAACCTTCCTGTTCCAGCTGGTCAGTAGCCGCTCTAAGACTACATTCATGCCCATCCTTGGCTTCGTCAACAGCGTCCTTGCTTCGTGCGTCACCCTTTTTCGTTCCCCTCCCACACCTCTGATACCTTGATCTAGCAATCCCGCCGCACCCCAGCGGTTTGGCGCACTGAACATGACCGCCGCACTTGGACCCTTCATCATGCGTCACGCTGAGGTCAAAAATAACATGGCTCAATTCATGTCGCAGCATGTATTGCCCCAGTTTACCAGCCCCGAGGGATACATGCGTGCTATCGTACGTGTTGTTGTGATTTGATCCACCCGTCGTACTGATTGTCTTTGATTCACACAGGCTTGCGAGGTCCTTGGCACGGTAGAGCGTGCTGATATTACGTGGGACTCTGAAGAGGTAGCTGCTTACTTGTGCTCTGTTCAAGAGCTGGACTTAACCCTCACTTGATGATAGAACATGAACGCGCATTTCAGAGCCGTCGCCGCTGTCATGGACGACCCTGAGCTGCCCGTGCGCGTGCAATCTGCTCTGGCGCTGACGGAGATGGTCACTACCCATGAGCAAGGTACGTCCGCTTCAAGAACGTTCCCAGATTATCCGACTCAGATCTTCTGCTTGCGCAGTGAGGGCGGCGGTAGCGCCCCAAGTCGGCAAGGTCATTCAAGGTAAGTTGTGGAAGGAGTGTCTGCGTTGATTACACGTTGATAACCGGTGATAACCCTTGTGCAGACCTTCTGAAGTTGTCAGACGAGACCGATCTCGACATCTTGAACAGCAGCATGGAGGCCATGGTAGAACAGTTCCAGGATGAGCTGCTCCCTGTCGCGGCACAGCTCACCGCACGTCTAGTAAGTGGCGATCGTCATTTCTAGATTGATACTGGCGCTCATTCGAATTATGCAGTGTGACTCGTACCTCCGCCTTGCACGCGAGAGCCTCGTGCAGGACGAAAATGCGCCGAAGGGCGCTGACTTGGATTCGCTCATGGAGTCGGACGGCGACGACGACAAGACGTATGCCGCCATGGGTGTCGCGAAGACCATTTCGACAGTGAGCGCGCTAGCGTTGCGAACACTGCGGAACTCCTGTGCTGAAGCCTCATGCTTTCTAGATCGTCTCCTCTATCGACTCTTCGCCTGAGATTCTTGCCCAGGTTCAGGAGGTCATTATTCCGATCATCACGTTCACGTTGGAGAACAAGCTCCTGGGTGAGTGCGTACTTTGGTTTCCGCTGGTCAAAATCGCTAATTCATATGTACTTATCAGATCTATTTGACAACATGTACGACCTGGTCGATAGCCTCACGTTCAAGACGCATCAGATCTCGCCCAACATGTGGCCGATCTTCGAGATAACATACACTCTCTTCAAAAGCGACGCCATTGACTTCCTCGACGGTGCGTCTTTTCCATCTGTTGTTACAATAACGAAAAAAACAGCGTGCTGATGCCTGTTGGTGCAGAGATGTTGCCGTCCTTGGACAACTTTGTTTCGTACGGAACTGAGATGTTCAAGGCGCGCGCAGATTACAGGCAAATGATCCTCGACATCTACACTACATCGATCACCAACCAGCAACTTGGCGAGAACGATCGCGTCAACGGCTCTAAGCTTGCTGAAGCGATGCTTCTTAATTTGCGCGGCCATGTCGACGATGTGAGGCCTTCAGTCATTTTCATTTGAAACCCATTGTCTGAATTTTGCTTTCAGGCTTTGCAATCGATCATCAACACCGCACTTGGCCAGCTCGACTCCGCGAACTCCACTGCGTTGCGTCTCGCGAATCTTGAGGTTCTCATCAATGCAGTTCTGTACAACCCCGCCGCGGCGCTGCAGCTCATGGAGCAGTACCGCGCGGGCATGTCACGCGAGTTCTTCGACCGCTGGTTCGCGGCGATCAACTCAGACAGCCGTCTACCGCGCGTCCACGACAAGAAGCTCACTATCGTCGCGCTGTCTGCGGCGATGGAGATGGACCCCGCTGCCATTCCCGAGGTGTTGCGTGACGGATGGCACGGTATCGTGGCCGGTGCGCTTAAAGTATTCAAGGAGTTGCCAAAGGCCATCGCTGGTGGGTTCTTGTCCGTAACGAGAGTGCGATTTCCGCTGACCTATACTTTCCCTTTTCTTTTGCTATGGGGCGGTAGGACGTAAAGCTCTGCAAGATGCGTTGCAGGAAGAAGTTGAAGATGATGTCAGCGATGACTATTTCGACCTAAATAATGAGGACGATGGTGAGCATTCAGTCCCTCGCTTGCATGATGCGTCTGACTCGATGATTTCAGATGACATCTGGGACCAGGATTCCGCATACATTGAGATGCTGGCGAATGAGGCAAGCTTCGCGGTACTTGCCTTTCTCTCACACGTGCTGACTCTTTTCAATTCAGGGTGTTCGCCTGCGCGAGCAGTCGGAAAAGGAGGGTGACAACGACGCTGCTTCAGATACCTCTAGCGACTCGGAGATCGACGAAGAGTTGGGCTTCATCAGCCCTCTCGACACCGTTGACCCGTACAGTGTTTTCCAACAAGCGTTGACCAGTGCGTTCCGCGCTCTGTGTCTGTGACGTGCTTCTTCTGACATGCTTCACATCCATAGCGCTCCAAACAAAGAATGCCCCGATGTACCAGGCTGCGACGACGTCGCTGGACGTCGAGCAGCAGACGCTGTTGATGGAAGTGATGCGCATTGCGGTGACGCAGCAGAGCGGAGAGAACGGTTCGGCATGACTTTGAGAACGACTGAAGAGTAGATACGATGTGTATTTTTGGATGATTCATAACCTGACGAAGACGGTACATATACAATACTCGCTTTCTTTTGTTTTTAGTTACTTTCATCATCGACCTCACACACGCGTCAGGTCTGTAACGTTTGGCTCTGGTCTCGCACTGCATCTAGCATTCGGCGAAAAAATCCACACTCCATGTGGCGTTAGCGGCTTCAAATCATCCTATCATCAAGTACAGCTAGCGATGCACGCAGTAGCCATGGCGGTTTATAAGTACAAATCTCGGGTAGCTCAATTTACAACAGTCAGTCTCAGACAAGGACAAGAAACAGTGACGGTCGAGGCCCGTAATCAACTCGATGGCTCCCGAGGACACTTCCTGACCATTCGCAGATAGTCTTCCTTGTTCTCGAGCGAAAAATGAAGGGGCTGAGACAACGGCTCGAAACCGCTGCCGCCGTGTGCTTTGATCAGCTTGAGACGTTCCTGCGTAGCTGGTCTAGACATATTGATACTGTAGGTCTTGACACGGTGGCATGATGACGTGACATGGAGATCCCAGCTGGAGGATAATAGTCGTCAACTCGGGTCGGAGCGACGGCGTAAGCTGACACTCACTTCCAAGCGGAGCGCACGTATGTAGGCTGGGTGTTGTTGGAAGAGTCCCACGTCCTCACGCAAAATTCGACCCACCCCTCTGCATCGACGGGGATGCTGATCTTCCATAACCTCCATGCGTGATAGTGCTATCCACGAAGTAATTTATTTGAACCTCGTTGCTGAGATCTGCCACTACGTACCTTGTCTGTCATGTTCTCTTGCTCGACGGCATACCATACATGGCCGCTATGGGCTCATTCAATAGCAGTTCATGGATCAGAGTAATGAAAGTGTTATCTCACCCATCTGGTGATACTTCTACCCTTTCGACCCAATTGCCGCCTCCGCTGTATGCCCATCCCTGCAGTTCTATAGAACCGTCATGAACGATAACTTGTTTGTCCTGTGGGAAAATGATCGCGCTCCTGCATGTAATATGAGAAAAGCCACTCCGTATGACTTGATACACAGGCCATGACTCACGAGACCGGCATTGCTTGGATTGAAAACCCATTCGAATACTTGGCATTCTGCTTCCCGATCTAAGCGAAGAATTTAAGTGTTATAAGCATGCCAATGATACAGCGTACAGAGTCTCACCTGGAAAGCGTAATAAAGATACTCTTGGCTCTGCACAGGACCCATGCTCGGCTCAGCTAGGGCGTTGATACGTGTCACCCATTTGCAGCTTCTAGCACCGATGTATCCAGCGACAACCACACGCAGTGGATAGCCATGAATCTTTGGCAACGGTTCTCCATTCATCTCCCACGCGAGCAAGACTTCCTCGCTCATGCGAACCTTGCGGTAAGGCACAGACACAGCGTAATTGAAAATGTCTCCCTTTCTGTGAACAGTCGGTTTGTGTTGTAAGGAAATTTGTTGAGATAGTAAACAATCAAGCGCACTTAAAATACGTATCAGCACCTATAAACTCCAGGTGCTGGCATTCAGGCTGAACTCCTCCGCACGCGATCTTCAGCACCTTTTTCAAGGAAACGCCGCGATATACGGCGGTACCGCTATATAGCGGTTTTAATAGCGAGAGTCTTGCTAGACACATTAGATCTTACATCGCTCCTTCGCCCCATGGTGCGTTGATCAACTCGTCGCCATCGCCAGGATATTGCTGGATTTGTTCTATACGGCGAGTCCCGCTACACTGTAGTGTTATGGTGACTTCTGTTTGACTATAAAATGCAATATATCAGAGTTGCTTTTGAGGGCTGACGACACTCACGGAAAATTATTGGGATCTTTGAGGTCCTTCATACTGAGTATGACAGGCTCGTTGACAAGGCCTCCGATTTCGAGTTCGAAGGCGTCCTCTTCAATGTCTGGTACGCCTCCATGGTTCCGGATACTGCGCAAGAGAAGGTCAACCAGCACAAAAGACAACCACAGAAGAGGAGACTTACAAGTGGAATTTGTTATCCGTGATTTTGCCTTGCATCAATTGTGGCCGAGGTGTCTCGCCATTGTACGGAAAATCAAGCAGATGAATCATGTCGGGCTTCTCTCGCAATACTGTTTCCCAGCTAAAGTCAACAATCCTCCTGAGCCCAAGCGCCTCATGATATTGCTTCCAACGGTGTCCGATGAGGACCGGGTTTGTCTTGGGGAGAGGGTCGATTTGGAATTCTAGAACAAAGTTGCATCTTTTCCTCGTTCATGGTTTTATTATATGTGTATATACATACCTGGACAATCGTCGAACGTTTTTGCATTGAGTATATCGCGAGCGACAGCCTTCCGATCAGGGTATCTCTCCCACTCGATATATCTACAAATGTTGAGAAACCTGACTCTTTTGAGGGATCTAGGTCGCTTACCCTTTCATGCCGGCGGTCTCCTCCGGAAACAGTTTACTGAGCGACACGCCCTTCCAAGTGTCTTCAGTGGCCATGATGTGGAACGACTGTCTGATCCGTACGTCGACACGAAGACCTTATATCTAAAAATGATCTTTTCTACCCGCAGCCGAAAGTCCAATAACAAAGTCTGGCATGAAGTACGTCACAGGCCTCACTTGAATAGGTCAGAACAGGTTCAAAAGGAGGAGGACTCTTTCCACATGATGCAGATAGATGCATGGAACCTGCGATATACTAATTTTGGACCGAGATCGGTGGAAAGTATGCTCCTTGCGCTCGTTTGCTGAGGGAAACACCGCGGACGACTTTAAGCCTCGGGTAAAGAGGACATGTGGTTCAGCAGGCCGTACGTTCTACTTCCTGGTATAGCCGTGGCCACCCGCTATGACGCAAGTACCTCAAGTATGTAAGCTCATCGAAATAATGGCGCGGGAACAGAACAGTGGATCTCGCACGAAGTTGAAGAATTTTTCGTATAATCGCATGAGAAGCCTGACGAGCAGATCATTGGAAATCTATGGGTAGTATGTTAGGGATACAAGTGATGCGCTGAATCATTTTGATCCGTTGAAACCAAGCATATTAGAAGATCGTTTGAAGTACGAGAATGATGAGTACTACGCACCACATGTAGATTATTACTGTCGATAACTTATCGACTTTTCGCAGCTATCCGCCGATCCTTGCCAGGACGCTGGCTCTTTCCCCTCGCACCCCCTCTCGCGCCCCCTCTCGCGCCCCCTCTCGCGCCCCCTCTCGCGCCCCCTCTCGCGCCCCCCCTCGCACCTCCCCTCGCACCCCCCTTGCCCCCCCGGCCGCTAGAGCTGAAGTCATCTGTGGATGCCTTCGTGTTTTGCTTTGACCTCCGATCTTGGCCACCGAATCCAAATTTTTTATCGCGAGCGTCACGAGGGAGCCTTTTACCGTCCTTGCCCTTCGCGCGTTTTTCGGGTTGACCAGAAATGGCATCTTCTACCGCAATATCGAAACCGTCGTCGTCTGCCTGAGCGTTGTCGAGCGCTCCTTGGCGTTCTAAGTAGAGGTCAGAGGTAAATCGAACAAGAGCAGGGCTCCTGAAAAGTGTTACTCACTTCGTTTGAGACCCTTCAATCGCTCTTCCATCTCCTTCTTACTACGTTCCCGCTCCTTCAGCTTCTCCATCTGCACTTGCTTACCGAATTTTTTCCCCTCGCGTTCCCTCCTCTTCTCCTCAGTCTTCTTGATCCCTGCAGATTCATCGAGTAGCCTTTGCCGTATGCGCTCCATATGTGCGTCAGTCTTGACCATCTCCGCAAAATAGTCTGATGGTCGTGTGAAAGGGAGTTGATGTTTTCCGGCAAGCGCACGGGCTGCATTTGCACCGTGCAAAGCCTGCTTATAGCTAAGAGAAAGTTGTTCGACTGGAATGTAACAACGAGATATGATCTATCTACTTACAACGCCAGCTCCCTGCTCAGGTCGTCGTTCACATCTACGTCTATCGTGTGAGGATAGGACAGGGTCAAGGTTTCTGTCCAGGATATTGATGGGTCGAGCTTGATTGTATCACGAATGCGCTCTAAAGCAATCTATCCCAATACAAGTAAGACCTTGCTTATGGAAGGCGGTTGAGCTGCTTACTTTGTTGTCTATCTCAACTTTTTGACGAGGGACGGCGTCTTCGTCAACAGACTCGACACCATCCAGGGCCACTTGTTCCTCCTCAGCATCCTCGAGATCGTCTTCCTCGTCTTCGGAACCGTCAGATGAGCCTTCCTCTTCAATTCCTGCCTCTGTATCGCGACTCTGGTCACCCTCGCCATCGTCACTCTCGCTTCCATCCTCCTCATCGACCTCTTCCTCTTCCTCATCCCCCGTCAAAGCTATCAGCTGCGCCTGCTCATATTCATCTAGACCGTCATCCCCCAACGCTTTCATGAGCTTCTTCATACCCTCCTCATCCACATCGCTGTCGTCGTCGCCGCTTTGTTCGTCGCTGTCCTCCGCGACAGGTTGTGGTGGTTCCACAGATATTTCCGGAGCTTTGCCTTTTGATGACAGCTTTTTCGACTTGATATCTGCCTTTTTCGAGGTCTTAGCAATAGATGGCATGCTGAAACAACCGGGAAAAATGAAAAGAGGAAGCGCAACTACTTGATCTCTGGACTGACCGCATTGTGAGAAAATGCTTAAAATTCATACTCCGCAGAAGGCCATGGCATGACTGACTGATCGACTTCGATTGTTTTCGCGTTCATGTCTCCGTCAGGAGTCAAGACACTCTCAAGCTTCTCTCAGACCATACCATTGGTTTAATGCGGAAGCTGTACCACCGTCAATTGGGTTAGGGTGGAGAACGATGAGAAGGTGCTCAATGTACGCATAGTTCAAGCATAAGTAAAGTATCAAGCTTGACATAAACGCTGCTACGAAACAGTATGATAATGCCAGAGCTCTAGTCTCCATTGGTATCATTGTTATCACAGGCCTGACCTAGCGCTTTCCTTGGGTCAGCTGGGCCGAGTGGGAAGCAACTGCCCGTATTCGTAGCGAAGTGCCGGATGCAAACCGTTTGGCCGAATGGACTTTGCACCACGAATGCCTTGCCGGGAACAGGGGCATTGATTCCACCGAGCTGGATGCTGACAGCGCACATATTCATGATGTCTAGGTCGCTGTAGAAGTCGGAATCCCAGACAGTCTTCTGCGGCTGAAGTATATGCACCAATATATCAATTTCGATGGGCTACTATAGACAACACCCGCATACGGACCTTGAACTCCAAGATGTGCGTCGCAGCATTCTGGGCGATTGGCTTATCTCCTGGGTGAGCTTTAAGCCAAGCACTAGTGGTGTGTCGACCCGAGTTCTTGTTACTCGATTCTCCGTCGAAGATGTGATGGCTGATTCTCGTGAACTCCTTGCTGACATTGTCCGGGATCAACCCTGCCTTCTTTCCCTTTGCTGCGGGAAACACCTACAAAAAATTAGTGAGTCTGCGGTATCATATTCCTAATCACAGCTACCACTTACGCTCTGCATTTGGTTCATCTGAGGACATCCAACATTGCTCTGTACTTGTTCCTTGCTTCCTTCCTTCTTGTTCTGGCATTCAAACGTGACCTTGCTGAATGCGCAATCGGATATCGCCACACATTGCGAGCAGCCCCGCACGGATCCGCAGCTACTACCACGTGCGTCGAGTAAGCTGTGCGAATAAGGATCATTGGTGAGTCTCCCTCAGGTACTTCTTATGGCGAAAGACTATACTCACTTGGCCAATGTCGTGTTTCCTTCCCACACAGGGGCGGCTTGCACTTGGGCAGTCAATGCCAGAGTGAGCAAGCATGCCATAGAGATCTGCTTCAAGAACATGGCGATAGAAGATTACACAGAAATGGGTTGAGCAGTAAGGGCGATGAGATACAGTCTTTGATGAGGGAGGAAGTGTCGCTGGGACGTATTTTTATATGTCGCTTTACCGCTCATCGTTTTGCTAATTCAAGGCCACCTTCGTTCCAGGTTCGGTTCTGTAGGCGCTGGTCAAGTGTTCCAAGCTATGTTTCCAGTCAGAAGCAACAACGGGTCACAGCATCATCTCACTCATCGCGTGTTCTTAGAGCTTGGTATCATCTTGGCCCACCGCTCAATTTGTTTCGCGCACGGTTAACCGGGTACATCAGAGATGCTCTGATTGTCATTCAGGAACCTGTGTTGTCGGCTAACTTGTCACCGGCTGTGATTGGGACTCATTGTGTGAGGAGGATGGTAGCGGATTGGCGAGCTCAGTTCATTCGATCCGAACCATCGAATATAGACGCTGTCTGCATCATCTTCATCCATCGCAAGGTGACGTTACCCAATCTTGGAATATGTTTTCCTACATCGTCGAGTAGTTTCTCTTTTCGAACTTCTGTGAACGTTGAACGTTTGCACTTGGTTAGAATGTTTCAGAGCAAGTTGATTATTTCGACACTTCTTAACTCCATGCTCCATCAATACGGGTCGAGAACTCGATCAGTAATGATGGATCCAAAACTGTTGGGAATACACAGCTAACCAGGTATGGAAGTTCCGATCTATAACAAGATGGGTAAGGCTTCCCTTCTCTTGCTCTCTGCACACCACCATGACCAACGTCGCTGCATACACCGTTCGACACAAACTTCCAGACACATTTTCGGTGCACAAAAACACTATTTGGAAGGCGTTAAAATCCATCCGTGCAGATCCATACCTCCTTACTATCGATACATTTGGAGGCGCGACCAACGTATGGTCCATTAACCCGACAGATGCTGGTCCGCCTTCACATGTCGCAACCCTCGAACCTCAGCCGTCATTGTCCACGGCGAACTGGGCAGTCGTCGCATCATCATCCGACATTGCCACGCTCATAGTTGGCTACAATGGCCCCGCGACAGCAGCATCCATAAGAGCATACTCGCTTCCGTCTGGAACCTTAATCAACGAGGTCACTTCGCCGGGCCACTTCGCGCATACATCGTTCTATCGTTCAGTCGCCGGCCAGCTGGCTGTCGCGATGGCGGACTCTGAGCGACAGCCAACGATTATTCTGTACTCCATTAGCACAGATGGTATCAAGGAAGCGAGACGCCTCAGTCCGGACCCCGAATTTACAGCTGCTCCGGGTACAGAGAACCTTGCTCCCTTGTATCTCACAGACAGCGCCGCCCTGCTCACAGTATCCACGGCAATCCCCTCGTCCACACTCACCTTGATGGTCGAAAGCGATTCGGATCAGAAGAAAGTTCAGCTGCCAGCGTCAATGGAAGCGGACTTCCTATATCCGACGTCTTTGGCGGGGATATCCCCTTCGTCCATCGCCATTGCTGTCGCAGAGTCGCATTCCTCCGCAGATTTCCAGCCTATTGTTGCTGGATGCACCATCCACGGTCTCGATCTGTCTCCACTGGCACTGCAATGGCGCACGCCAATCAAGCACGGCGTCAATCGACTCACACATCACCCCGATCTCCATATTCTAGCGGCCATCGGTACTCGCTATTCCCCAAACGTCTCAGAGCCCCGCTCGACGCCCATGATCACGCTCCTTGATGACAATACGGGCGCTATTATTAAAGAGGCGGAAGTTCGAGGTCTCGCGATGGACCAGCTCAAGGCGTTCTCTTGCTCTGCGAGCGATCATCTTGTTCTCGTGTTGAACAACGGGCGGTTCATGGTGATCACGCTTCAGGAGGTGCTGAAGAATGGCTTGCCTCATAAGGACGGGGTGCTGAAGACGGAGCCAAGCCCTACCGCGCCTGAACCGTACAATACCAAGGCGCGCAAAGCGGGAGAGGGATGGAGATGGGTGGACCATGTCGTGGTAGGACCTCGCAGGATTTTCGTCTTCCCACTTCGAGGCCCGGAGTTCTACGTGTTAGGGTACTGAAGAACATAGGAGCGCGATGTATACAACTGCTGTTCTGAACCTGTGCTTTTGGTAAGGATGATATGTATGCACACTTTTGAAGGACCCGGTTTTTGAGGGCTAAACTCTCTCACTGAATACGCCACTCAATAAGAACACATATATTGCATAAGATATGCAAGTACACCCACATACCCGATATGAGATCCTGAGACGGTTCTACCATTCTATAGATGAATATATGAATATAATACAATCAAAGAGAGGTCTAGCGTAGATGACCATCACCTGAGGAGGAAGTCCGTAACGACTGTCATGAAGAGGCGTGATCGTTCATAAATACAAGATCAACGAGAAATGATTGAGCATATTACTCGAGGCGGTTGACAGTCAAAATGGCAACACGCCCGTCTTGCTCGATCCCGTGATTTACACCTGTCAAGAGATACAAGAAACAGGTTTACCGTGCGGGCAATGGGAGGAACGGACGCTGACATGGAACACGCACCTTCACTACCAGGTTCGAGTAGCCCCTCACGCCACTCCACGTGTGCCTTCCACGAGATCCCCTTGAATTGACTCCCTGACTTTGCGTTCTCGACGAGCCAGTCACGGCCGACATTATACCCGTCGTCAACGATCTTGTGGTGCTTCCTCGAATGCTCCTCCTTCGACGCCCTGTATGATGCACGTGCGCTCGGTCAAATTTATTGACCAGTGTATACTCACCTGTATAGTGACGCACCCAATAAACCACGCCCCACTGTTCGCGGCGGTCCCGTTCTGCTTCCATGCTCTGAAGTGATGACCACCTGCGAAACTCTCCCAGCAAGTTCCAAAGATTGGAAAATAATACTGTCGTGCGAGGAACATTTCCCCCGTCCTTCCATTACCGTCCCCGAGATCAGCCTCATGAATGTTTCCGTAATGAAGGCCTAAGCATTCTTCAGAGTAGCCGATGGACCTGCGCACGCGCAGATGAGTGAACAGCTGAGAAAGAAGGGGAGGAAAACTCGTACTTTGCATAGGCGTGGAAACCCTCCTCGGTGAGGATGAATGGGTCAGAAAGACCCGATATAATTACATTAAGAGGCTCTCCGAGCAGGGGCAAAGTATACTGTCAATTCATCTACAGTGAACAGGTAATTCCTTGAAATGCACATTTGTTGCTTACATCGAGAAAGCGCCCGCCATTGACACGCGGGTCAACCCAGCCTACTGCGATGTCTGGAGCATCTGCAGACTCCTGAGGCTCTTGACCCTGGTCCGGAGACAGAACAGCCTGTGCCGGCCGAGATGATGGCGACCACAGTGCAGGAAAAGCGAGAGCTTGGGTCAGAAGCGACAGCAATAGGATAGACCGCATTTTTGACGATCTGAGGGAAAGAGAAAGGATGAGGGAGATGGAGGAGTTACAGCTGGAAAGGATATGAGCATGACTGCAGGCCGGTGCAGGTGCCATCAACGCCGACACCTCCCAAACCGGCGCCTACCGCTGATGTAATCCTTCGTCCTTTGCTTTAGCCTCGTCCTCGCTGCAGGCAGTAACATCCGCCATCCCATCAACAACCAGAATCTCCTCGGATCCTTTCCTTCCAAGATGACGTCAAATAAACCAAATAAGCTGGCGTTCTTGTCGATGCCAGCTCCGGCATCTTATGTGGCTGGTCTTGGTCGAGGGTAAGTCTCGTCTCGGCTTTAAGAGATCCCATGGCGCAGCTGAACGATCATTTTCTCTAGTGCATCAGGTTTCACAACCCGATCAGATATTGGACCTGCGAGAGAGGGTCCATCCGCAGAAGTAGTAGCGTGAGCTAGTTACCACCTAGCAGAGGAATGGTTTCTGACATCTTCATCATAGAGAGGCTCAGGCTCGTCGTGGCGAGGAGGCCGAAGTCGATCCAGAACAATTTCAAGATCCAGACAATGAATACGGTCTGTTCGCAGGGACGACGTATGAGGCAGATGACGAGGAAGCGGATAAAATTTACGACCAAGTCGATTCAAAGATGGATTCCCGTCGGAGGATCCGAAGGTGTGTGCATCTCGGTTAGTCTCTCCCTCCCCGACTCGCTCAATATACTTTACCGGGTTTTATTCCACGTCAGGGAGGCGCGCGAGGAGGCCGAGCTCGCCAAGCACCGCGCGGAGCGGCCAAAGTTGCAGCAGCAATTTGCCGACCTGAAACGCGGGCTTTCCGTTGTCACTGACGCTGAGTGGGAGAACATACCAGAGGTGGGCAATCTTACACGGAAGAAGCGGCGCAAAGATGAGAGGTCATTTGTCGTCCCGGATAGCGTCATCGTTGGTGACAGAGCCAAGGGTGAATATGAGAATTCACTCGACTCCATGCAACAGGAAGTGAGTACAACGTGGATGGTTGATTATGGTTTTTCTCATTATGTTGTGTAGAGAGGCGGGTTCGAGACACCTGCAGACTCCGGGACAATGACAAACTTCGTGGAAATTGGGCAAGCTCGTGATAAAATACTTTCTCTCAAACTCGACCAGGTGAGTTTCATCGCAATACTTTGGTGATGTTCCTCTCATTATAGATGTCAGATTTCGGGAACCGCTTCCACTTCTGGATCTGCATCATCCGTAGACCCAAAGGGCTACCTCACGTCTCTCAACAGCGTTGTACTGAAGACAGATGCCGAAATCGGCGACATCAAGCGAGCGAGAATGCTTTTTGACTCATTGGTCAAGTCCAATCCTAAGCATTCGCCCGGTTGGATTGCCGCGGCCGCGTTGGAAGAGCACGCGGGCCGCATGGTGGCAGCGCGTAAATTGATCAAGGCCGGTTGCGAACAGTGTCCCAAGAGCGAGGACGTGTGGCTAGAAGCTGCACGATTGCATGTTGAGCATCAAGTTCTAATTCTGCTGTCTGAAATGCAATTCATCGGTTGATCTTCATAGAATAATGAGGACGCCAAAGTCATCCTCGCGAACGCGGTGCAACATGTCGGGCAGAGTGTAAAAATCTGGCTTGCTGCTGCCGACTTAGAACATGACGTCAAGGCAAAGAAGCGCGTGCTTCGAAAAGGTGAGAGCTCGATTTCTTGAACGAAGAACCATCGCTGAAGTTGTCGCTAGCTCTCGAACACATCCCCAACTCAGTTCGACTATGGAAGGAAACAGTCAACCTCGAATCATCCGCATCTGACGCACGGATCTTATTGTCTCGCGCAGTCGAGGTGATCCCGCTTTCCGTCGAATTGTGGTTAGGCCTTGCTCGCCTAGAGACTCCAGAAAAGGCCAAAGCCGTCCTGAACAAAGCGCGCAAGGCGGTGCCAACCTCGCACGACATTTGGATCGCGGCTGGGCGACTGCTGGAGCAAGAAGCGTACGCGGCCGACAAGCCCGCAGCTGACCGCGAAAAGGAGCTTGGCGCCGTCGACAAGACGATTGAGATGGGCGTGCGCGAGCTCCGGCGCCACCAGGTCCTTCTGACACGTGACCAATGGCTGAAGGAGGCGGAGCGGTGCGAGACGGAGGGGTCACCACGGACGTGTGAAGCGATTATCAAGGCGACCGTGGCGATGGAAGTTGAGGAGGAGGACAGGTTAGATACGTGGGTAGGGGATGCTGAGAGTGCGGAGTCGCGGGGCAAAGTTGGCGCTGCCCGAGGAATCCTTGCGTACGCGCTCCGTGTATTCCCAGACAAACGGGACTTATGGCGGCGCGCGGCAGACCTCGAGAAGGCGCACGGCACGCACGAATCGCTTGACGCTGTTCTTGAGCGCGCGGTACAGCATTGTCCGCAAGCCGAGGTGCTGTGGCTCATGTGGGCTAAGGAGAAGTGGATGGGCGGCGACGTCTCCCGTGCGCGTGAAGTGCTTGAGAATGCGTTCGTTGCCAATCCCGAGAGCGAGCAGATCTGGCTCGCTGCTGTTAAGTTAGAAGCGGAGAACGGCGAGCTAGGTGTGGCTAGAGAGCTATTGGTCCGTGCGCGGACAGTCGCCGATACCGAGAGAGTAGGTCTCCTCCTGGTTCAAGTCGTATTCATCACATTGATGTAATTATTATTTTAGATTTGGATGAAGTCAGCAGTATTCGAGCGCCAGCATGGCCAGTTCGAGACGGCGCTCTCGACAGTTGCGACAGCCCTGGCGAAGTATCCCAAGTTCGGCAAGTTGTACATGATTCAAGGCCAGATTCATCAAGCCCAGAAGAACTTTTCTGCCGCCCGAGCGTCGTACGCGTCAGGGCTTAAAGCAGTCCCCAAAGAAGTGACGCTTTGGATTCTGGCTAGCCGACTGGAGGAGACGGATGGCAAGAGCATTCGCGCGCGCGCAATTTTGGACAAGGCGCGTCTGGTAAATCCGAAAACGGACCGGCTTTGGGCAGAAGCAGTGGGTGTCGAGGAACGATCAGGCGGCACTGCTCAGGCAAAGACGATGCTCGCGCGCGGCTTGCAGGAGTGCCCTGAGTCGGGCTTGCTATGGTCAATGGCGATCTGGTCGGAGCCACGGCCATCTCGCAAGTCCAAGTCGGTTGATGCGCTGAAGAAGTGTCAAGATGACCCCACTGTCATTTGCACCGTCGCGCGCCTTTTCTGGGCAGAGCGCAAGATCGAAAAGGCGCGGCAGTGGTTTGGGCGCGCCGTCGGTGCGGATCCTAGTTTGGGCGATGCGTGGGGCTGGTGGCTGAAGTTTGAGAGGCAGCACGGCACCAAGGTACGTTCTTTGACGCTTTCTTGTCACTACCGAGCGTCGCGTTGATCGATCTGTTCTTGCTTGTCGTGTGCCAGGAGTACCAGGACGAGGTCATCAGCAAATGCGTTGCAGCTGAGCCTCATCATGGCCTCACATGGCAGGCCATCGCAAAAGATGACAACAACGTGGGCAAGAAGATCAAGGCTATACTGGAGTTAGTCGCTGCTGCTCTACAGTGACGCGGAGGTAGCGATCTCTGAGAGGTTTAGTATCACGCCGGCGGGCTCAGTTTGTCAATGGCTCTCATGTTTGTATGTACTTTATAGGATTTGACTGTTTATTTTATGCATTCCGTCCGCGGCTTCTTTTTTTTTGCACCTGGAATAAGGCCCACTCAATCTGTGGCACTCACTATGTGGGTAGGCGTTCCCATCCAGTTCATCCCTTGACCGTCGGTCATATGGCGCGAATCAAACGGAACAAGTCCAAATCATAGCATAGACGTCTATAGAATAAGGCGGTTGACTGCCAGAAGGTATGATGAGTTTCAGAATTAGAGAGAGAATATACTTATTCATACTATGGACAGGGGCAGGGCTCTTGTCTCGGCCAGGACCTATTACCGCTAGGCTAAATGGCGCTATTGCTATACCACAATGACAAATCGGCCTCCAGCGGGCTCCTCAAGAAAGCCAGAGCACGACACTGCCCCTCTGTACGATTCATGTTCTGTTTTCGGAAAAGTCAGACATCGGAGGCATCATCACGTTGTCATGATTGTTTACATCGCCGAGATCTCAATGCACCTGCCGACGTAGGATTCTCTACCTCAGCGTAGTCTCCCAGCATTCCATACACATGCACACTGACGCTACAGCGGATCACCTTTGAACAGGTGGGAACAACAAAATTCACAACTCGTTTAAATTTGGATCATTTTGCTACTTCCAGACTTCGGCCTTGCTAACTCGCCGATGCGGCGTCTCACAGTTTCATCTACTACCTACGCTTGGCGGCGGTATGCTTCCGGATTGGTTTCCTGAAGGCCACTCCATGCGGAGGTAGTAAAATCAAGGGATGAAGTCGATGGCGTCGTTGTACGTTTTTCTGCATCACCGAAGGGTGCTGCTCTTGCAGGATACTGCTTTTCCCCCAATCCTTGGCGCGATGGGTTTGTTATTGTGAGCCGTTATGTAGTTTCAGCAGATCCACCCTCTCCTAGCCGCAACACAAGCGGATACATTCAATCGATTTCTAATACACATGTACCAGCGTGGTCAAACGCTCAACAGGAGGTCATTCAACGATTCTAATCATTCAAGGCTTCGTGTCGGGCCGCGGTAATCCAGGCTATATAACTGTAAAGATGTTTTGAGAGTGAGTGCATTGCATCGCCAACCATCCGCCATACTTTATCATGACTACCTTTCTCACATCACACGCCCGTGCCTTTGATAGCATCATCTTCGACCTTGGCGATGTCCTCTTCACCTGGTCTCCCGCGGCTGAAACTCCAATTCCGCCCAAGACTCTTCAGCAAATTCTCAGAACTGCCACATGGTTCGAGTACGAGAAGGGGGGCATCTTAGAAGCCGAGTGCTATGCCGCAGTAGCGCGCGAGATGGGCTTGCACCCGGAGCAAGTCAGGATAGCGTTCGAGGGTGCCCGTGACACGCTCGCTGCTCGCTCGTCCATGGTTGAGCTCATCCGCGAGCTGAAACAGGGCCGAAAGATCTATGCCATGTCTAACATCTCAGCACCCGACTGGGAAGTCCTGAGAGGCAAGCTTTCCGATTGGGATATCTTTGACCATGTCTTCACATCCGCATCCGCCAAGGAGCGCAAACCGAACATCGGATTTTATCGTCATGTCCTCGAGCAGACCGGCGCGGACCCGACTCGCACGATTTTCGTCGACGACAAAGTCGACAATATACTCACTGCACGCTCGTTCGGCATCACTGGAGTCGTATACGATCACTTCAACAACGTCGAACGCACCCTGCGGAACCTATGCGGCGATCCTGTCGAGCGTGCCCAGGCATTCATGCGCGCCAACGCCCAACATCACACTACCTTCACCTCGGATGGCCATCCAATCAAGGAAAATTTCTCACAGCTCCTTATATTGGAAACCACCGGTGATGCGTCTCTGGTTGAGAACATCCCGGAATCCGACGGGCCAATCAATTTCTTCCGTGGCAACGGCCAGTTCACGACCGCCGAGTTCCCATGCGACGTCGACACCACTTCCATCGGGTTCACTATATCCACTCTCGCCTCTGCTCATAACAAAAGCCGCATCATGGACGAAATTCTCAAGCTTCGCGACTCCGATAATATACTTCAGGTCTATTTCGATGCGTCAAGGCCGCGACTGGACCCCGTAGTCTGCATCAACGCCTTGACTTTTTTCAGCGCCAACGGCCGAGGCCATGAACTTCAAGAGTCTTTCGACTGGGTTGAAGCTGTGCTCACTCATCGTGCTTATGTTGATGGCACCCGATACTATGAAACTGCCGAAGCGTTTCTTTTGTGAGTGCACGCAGTCATGACTCATCTATCTAGTATGTCTGCTTACTGACATGAATGATTAGCTTCCTTTCAAGGCTCCTCGCGGTCTCGCCCTATGCTCGTCACCGCCTCCAGTCCGTCTTTGAAGAACGCTGTCGTGAGCGCATCGGGATGGAAGGCGACGCACTCGCGCTCGCGATGCGCATCATATGCTGTTCCAACGTGGGTATAGATTTGCCCCTCGAACGAGCGCGGCTGCTGGAGTTGCAGCAAGTAGACGGGGGGTGGGATGAAGGCTGGTTCTACAAGTATGGTTCTCATGGCGTGCGAATCGCCAATCGCGGAGTTACCACGGCGTTCGCTATCAAGGCGATTGAGACTTTTGCAGGAAGGAAGTTGGATAGTGGGGAGCACTAAAGTCAGCGCTGGACAGTATCCATCCGTTAGTACCGCTCCCTTCGTCGTCGGCGGGCTCATGTGGAACTCATGATCACTTCTTGCACTCCGCTCAGAAATAACTCTGCCCCGCTTTGCAATCAGGGATCGGAGCCTGATCTGTATAGTGTATTTTTTCTTATCTCTAGATTCCAGTCGATCCTGTCATGTTCGTACGACCAGCGTTACGGTGTTGCTAGTATTCCGACCTTATCGTATCATGCTCCCGAACACATTAATCATAGGTGCATCAATTCTGATCATTCGCAGTCGATGGCGGCCCAGGCCACAGAGCTTTGATTGTTACGATGTCGCTTGAGAGCGACCTCAGACGCGAGAGAGTCCGTCCCACCAGACTCTAGTAGGCAAGATAGGGCGCTGCTCGGAAAAGCAGCCAGAGGTGCCGTTGGAGGATGCGACAAGCCAGAAATCTCTTGTCGTGGTTGCCGCGATGCGCACCGCTAAGGCCTCTTTCTTCACGAGCTTCTTGTGATCAAGGCCCCCTGGGTGCCAGACGACTCAAAGCACGTCGCCCAGCATCCTTAGCATGAATCCAGAAATTCGAAGCACTGCGCGGCCGTAGCATCCAACGAGTCGAGTTGATGATGGTGCAACTGAGCCAAGAACCTACTTCAATTCGCACGCCGATCACTTCCAGACATATGACATGTCTTTGAGCTCGTGCCAATTACAGATTGCATACGAAGACTCGATCATGGGCCAAGGGCTATCGCTAACCTCGATGCCTTGGAGAGACCACAGCTGATGTCCCAAATAAGTGGAGATATGACGGAGGGGCCGAGAGCCAATTTCCGAATAGATAAAAATCGCTCATGTGCAACTACGAGCTACCTTTCAAGCCGCTGATGGGCCACATTGAGGGACAGCAAGTATACTCGATACGTCCGAAAGCCTCCCTAAATAACCCTAAATCGGCCACAACGCTTACCTAAATAATAGCAAATCAAATATTCTTTGCTAAAGTCCCGAATCGAGCAGCACCCGCTCTTCTTGCCACGCGACGAGCACTCAAAATTCAAATATTTAATATTTACTCCCAATCTGCACAGCTGCACTGGTCAGTTAGAGCGCTGTGTAGAACTCCTAGTTTTTAACCGGGTTAATAACAGGTGTTAATAACGCGTTAATAACGTGTTAATAACAGGAACCTATCGGACCCTTTGGTTTTTAAGGTTAATACCTAATTTCCTAAATAGCAATATATCTTGAATTTGTTGTTATTTAGTGCAATCTCTAAGTTACAGCTATTTCTGAATGATTTTCAAACCTCTATAAAATAAACCTAAACGGACCGGAGAGGTACAGATGGCTGGAGCGCAAATGGGGTGATTTGAGTGAGCAGTTGCCTCCCCTTATGGCGGAACCAGAGAAGAGACCAGGGAGGTTAGGCTAGGAAACCCAACTCCACAACCGCTCACTCAAATCATCCCGTTTGTGCTTAGCTATCTGAGTCTCTCCAATCCATTTAGGTTTAGTTTCTGTATGTATACAACTGAGTGAACTGTGAGCGCTATGAGCCATCATTTTATTGACCCATTTTCTCGATTTTACTTTCATTTTCCCACGCTCACAATGTGTAATTACTAACATTAGTTATTAACGCGTTATTAACACCTCCTGGTGAATAACCGGTTAAAAAGTCCTGCGGAGTTCTACACTGCGCCCTATGGTCAGTCTCGTCCAGTCGAGCGCAAAGGCTCACGCATGACCCAAAACCAAATCGCAAGCAAGCAAGAGAACTGCAAGAGAGAATCCTATTATTACAAAGACCGCGCGCCCATTTTATCGGCAACAGCGGCCATCATTACATCGTCGTTCTCGTCGTCACCATCGCCCATCGTCTGGTCATGGTCGTCCCGCCATCATGAAAAAGCAACATCGTACACACCCACGCATCGGACGCTGCACCGGTCGACCCATCCACCCAACAACTATGCACCGCCATCCCTCGAACTCCGAAACGCGAATTACGAAATGAGAAATGAGAAATGCGGATGCCAACGCGCCAAGCCGCGCCGCCGAGGATCATCCTGCGCCCTTCACATGTCCGCCTTCTTTTCGTCGATCGCGACCGACCGTATGGACTCGATGTCCTCTGCGCGTCCATGGCTCGGGCCCGCCACATTCGCGGAATCGTCGCGCACCTCGTCATTCCCTGCGCCCTCCTCGAACGCCGCCTTGGCCTTCTCGAAGTGCGAGCCGTGGTTCCTGCAGACAGGACCGTGTGGTATCAGCGTCCGGCATCGCACACGCGAAGGCAATGGGTCGGGAGGGGAAGGTAGAAAGATGAGGAAGGGGAACGTACTCTGGGCCAAGAATCGTGATGACCACTACAAATGCAGCGACAACACCGATGAGGATGCCCTGCACGGTGGCATAATCCGGCACGTCGGTGACCACACCGTTCTTGACTACCGTCGTGCGGAAGTTCCTCCCACCGGTCGCCTCAATTTGTGCCGACGCAGACGACACCATCTACAAAACCAAATCGCCCAATCAGCACACGCACTTCACGCACAAATAGACAAACAGATAGGCACGCACGTTTCCAAGCTGGTACGCGACACCGGGGAACGTCGCCCTGAATGCGGGAGGGGACATCTCCGCGAGCTGGATTGGGATGACGCCCCACGCGCCCTGCACGCCGAATTGGACCCAGAACGCGCCGGCGGAGAGCGCGCCGAAGCTGCTGGGCAATATCCAAAGCGGGATGAACGCGCCGATCCACAGGACGAAACCGACGATCGTAAGGCGCCGTCCGAGGTACTGCGAGAGCCACCCGGCGAGCGCGCCGCCTGTGATGGCGCCGCAGTTGCCGATGATGGTGGCCACGGTTGAGTGATACGAGTCGAAGTTTTTCGATGTCGTCAGGTAGGTCGGGTACAGGTCTTGCGAGCCGTGGGAGAGGAAATTAAAGCCTGAGGGCGGAGCAGACAGCGCGCGTGAGTGGTGGTCTAAAAATAACAGGCAACTTTGAATGACGTACCAGTCATGAGAAGCACAGCGTAGATGCACAGGAGCCAGTGATGCTGAAGCATAACGCGGACCTCGTGGAGGAACACCTTCGTCTTGTTGACTGTGCTCGGGCCGGAGGCTTGTTGCGCTTCGCGCGCACGGAGGAACACCTCGCTCTCAGGGAGAAGGGCGCGCACAAGTGCGGCAAATGCAGAGATGCCTGACGCAGTCCAAAAGAGCGCACGCCAGGTCTCCTTGGCTTCTGGAACGAGGCGGAGGTTGATGACCGCGGCAAGGAGATAGCCGACGGCATAACCTTGCTGAAGCACGCCTGAAGCGAGTCCACGCGCCTCGACGGGGAGGTTCTCGAGCGCGGTCGCGGCAGAGAGGCCCCAGATGCCGCCCATCGCGACACCGAAGAGGGAACGTACGGCGAGGAACTGGGAGAAGGTCTGCACAAAGCCGGAACCCAGTTCGAGGACAGCACAGAGTAGAAGATTCCAGACGAGAGGCCATTTGCGTCCGTATCTGTCTGACAGGATACCAAATACGACCTGTGAAGCACTGTGAGTACGATGTGCTGTATGAAAAGGTAGATATAAATAGAGCAGAACGCACGGCACCAACGGAGCGGAAGAGAAGGGTCAGGGTGATGGCCGTCGTCTGTATAGAGCAGGATAAGGGTGTGTATGCATCTCAAGTGGAGCTGGAAGATAGCGCACAATATCAGACGCGTCCTTCCTGTGGAATTGTGCCTGAAGGCGCCCAACGCTAAGAGAGACGGAGAAGAAATCGATGGCGTCGCACGACCACGCAAGCCAGCTACAGAGCAAACGGCTCAGCGAGGATGTTATGATGAGGCTGAAAAGAGAATATATGCGCATACCCTGACCAGAACATGGCCCACTGGACCCAAGTGAGAGAGGCAAGGACATCGAGGAGGGGTTTTCCTTCCTTGCGTGTCTCTGGGCGCGGGAGGAGGTTGCGGAGGAAGTAGGGAGCCATTGGGAGGGAGGAGAGGGGAGGAGGAGGAAAGGCCCACGACGGACATGGGGCAGATGGGCGCGCGTTTTATATAGAGGGGACGCAGAGGCCAGCATGATTTCCAATCGCAGCCGCCTCCAGCTTCCCCACCTCCACCGCCAGATCGGCCCGACTCCCACGCCCCGCGATGTGCCTGATCCCTCTCGCGCATGAACGATCTCCTACAATATCAGCCCCGTATTCGTCGTCGCTCAAATATCGCACATCCATCGTCCCGAGCCCTAGCGAGCCCTTCGATCCATAAATAAATAGAGCCCTTGCGAAGGCAGCAGCATTGCAAAACAGTTGGGCTGCTTGCATCGCTCCGTCGCACGCGTATCAGGCCCACGTCTGCGACATCAGTCAGAGATCAGGCAGACTGTCGGCTGAACGTTCTCCTTAGCCGTCGAATTTGAGCAATCATCCGGATAGCCGCACGGCTGGCGAAGCCAATTCCAAAGAGGTTGGCCGCCTGGGCACGGACCTTTGTTGGGACGCTCAGCGCACTTGCTGTACGCGCGTTTTGGATGGTGCCGGTAGGAGACGGGGGGAAGAACAATGAGCGAGCTGCCGCTGCCGACTGCCAGTCTCCGCTTGCTTGCCTGCATTTCGGCCTCGTTCATTGGTCGCCGACGGCGCACATGACTTGAGCCGTCCCTGGATAGACATCCGAGACCCGAGCTCTGCGTCGGCACTCGGGAACGGGGTTGGATCCTTTAAAATTAATACATATGTTCTCCTTGCAACCCTCGTCTCACAACACTCTCGTCCCTCGGCGTTAACGCGGTCGCACGCCCTCGAGCATCGGCCGACGCGCGACATGCGCCGTTCAAAGCGCCATCATAAATCATGTCGACGCGTCCCATCCATCCCCACCTTGCGCGGCTTGAAGCCTGCTCTTTTAACACTCAAAATCCACCGCATCCAACCTCTGTCTAGCTTCACCGTCGCCGCCGCTCAACCCTCCCCATCCTGCCAGCCCTGCGCTCCCACTGTCAGGCGCCCAAACCACGAGCCAAGACACTCTTGGCGCGCGCGCTGAGGCTCGCGTCGTCAAACGTCCCACAACACCATCAAATCCCCCGCACTTCCTGGACCCCCCATCGCCAAATCCCCCGCACTTCCCCACCCCCAAGCCCACCCAAGCCCCCTCGAAGCAGCACCCCGAAGCTCAACAATGCGGGGAACCCCCTTCGCGAAGGTCGCGCGCGGCCCCGGATCCGCCTGCGTCCAGAATGCGTGGGCGTCTCTGAAGAGGGGCCGAGAGCCTGCGAGAGCTGGCGAGCCCCAGGCGGGCCATCCGAGTTTTCGGAGCACGACGGGCGACTGGGGCGATGTGCGGGGTCGGCTCGGGTGGGCTTGGGCTGGCTCGGCGGGCGTCAGGGGGGGGGGGAGGAGTGGAATGCGCGGGGTGCCGTCGTGTGCGCTTCGTGCCCTAGGGCCCTGGGGCCCTCTAGTAGCGCCCTGTGCGAAGCTCGGGGCGCAACTACAATATGATATCGCGTGGGCGCGCGCAGTGCCCGACGACAAGGACGACGAAGACGCGCGGTAGAGGTCTCACCTACAGCCAAGGTAATCGCGCCCGACGTTCGCCAAGAACGAGCGGCGAGCGTAAGTCGGCCAGCGAGCACACAGCGGTGAGCCTGGGGAGCGCGTTTGACAGCATATGTTCGTGCGCCGATCGTCCTTCGACTTGGGGCTGCTTGGGGGCTTGGCTGCGATCTCGCCAAGACCAGATGCAGGGGCTGACCTCGATGAGTGGTTGCGCGTAGAAAGTTCCAAAGAAGGTAACCTCCATGCAGCATTGTCTGCTTGTTATTTACATTGATGCAGCCGATGTGGGGGTGCGCGACGGGAGGATGTCAAGGGGGTGGGGTCATGAGCAAGGTCGTAGTATGTTGAGAGAGGCGCTTGGTATTGTTTGAGACCCGAACAGGAGGCGACGCCTCACTCACACGCCGTGCAAATACATGAGGGCCAGAAGGTCTCCTCGACCTCCAGTCATTTGCTACCTTAAGTCCCCAAAGGCAATGCCCTCAATCAAGTACCACAGTTCTTCCCTTGCGAAGACGACGTGCACTTATTGCGACGTCACACATCTCAGACCAGCCCAGACCGTACTATCAACGCCCCCTCTCCTGCGGCAATTATCGCACAGCGGTCGACCCGATCCTGTTCTTCACCAAATATCTCGGGAGGAACCCCACGGCTTTCACCTTTGACGACGCTCCTCTCAACGCGGAGGACCTCCTGGCCCCGCAGCAATCTTCTCTGCGACGCACCCTACGCGCACCCATCCCCAATCCTCCTGGTCGCTCGTCGACTGGAAGGCAACTCACGCAGCCCCTCGGGCCTCAAATGAGTCACGCGTCTGTCTCTCACAGACTCTCCTTCACTGGCTGACTCCGTGCGGTCAATAAAGATTTGATTCCAAAAAAACGCCCACGAAAAAGATCAAATCTTCCACATATACAATAGTCGTTGGTAGTGCCGCTAGAGTGCGCTAAGACCACAGTTCGCATGCCTGACCTATCGTCGATGCAACGCCGGAGTACACCAGAATAAACTCCCAAACGCAGGCAGATAGAAGGCAGCCACGACGCAAACATGCGCACATTGGAGCATAAAAGCAGCATTTCAATTAACGAATCTGCTCACGTACGGCAGACGTGTAATTAGATTCCCTAGTCGCGAAGCCAGCGGCTTCTTGTTCCTTCGGGAGTGCTGTGGTTCGAAAGTCTGCGTTCGGACCGACACTATGAGCGCAGCCAAATCGCTCACACATCTCCGAGTCTCTGAGAACGTGTGAGAAGCGGATCCAGGAAGCGTGCATAGCCTTCGCGGGTCCTCGATTCACCTCGAGGAGATAAGTGTGCAGATCGATGATGCCCTCGGGAAAGTCAGGAGGCGGAGTGGCTCCCACTCGCAGATAAGCCGGGAACCCACGGAGGGCGCCGTCGCACGCTCTGCGAACGTAAGGAAGGTGGAGGGAGGAGCTGGGAGGAGAAGGATGGAGCGTGAACGTTGCAAAACCGTTGTAGGACGGGAAAACGGGAATCAGGACGGGCCGTTTGTCTGAAATGAGTCAGTGGAACTAGTCATTCAGTGTAGGGTTGCTTCTCGAGGCCAGTGGATAAGTACGTTAACCGAGATAGCATGATAGTTGAATGCAATGTCGAGCCTGAACACCGCAAAAACAGTGTAAAGATGACAAAAAACAGGGTGGGGATGACGTTACTGTACAAGTCGGAAGCCCAGCTCAGCTCGGACGAGTGTGCTTCTCCCCAACATCGACGCCCAATTCCAACATCTGCTCCCTTCGCCTCTTGATGTTCTCCCTTCTGATTGCGAGCTCTGATTTCTTCAGCCTCGCGTACTCCTCCGGACTGTACTGGTCCTCTAGTGGCCTGATTTTCCAACCCATCTGCCTCTTCAGCATGCCCACGTATCCTACCTGGCTGACGCTCCTCCGCACAATGAGCATGCGCCTCCTCTTCTCTGGCGACCATCGGTTCATTACGGGTGCAGGGTAGCCAAGCATCCTCCTTTCCCGTGCCCACACAGTCATCTCGCCTCGCCTCTCTCTCACCGCTGCTCTGTAAAGATTTTCCTTGCGTTCCTTCCGCGCAGCCTTGAGCTGCTGCAACATTTTGAGCGGGACGGGTATGTGCAACCGCTCGTTCTCGCGCTCGAACTGGGCTACGATGGCTGCCTTCTGCTCCAAAATGGGCTGAGTCCACTCCGCCTCCCTCGCTGCAGCGAAGGTGGGCGCAAAGGACTGGCCAAACCGCTTTGCCTCATCGGCCAGCTTCTCCTCGAATCTCGCCTCGTTTATGAGGTCGAGCAGATTTTCGTGTACTATGGCTTGCTTTTGAATGCGCCACCGGCGCGCGCGCTTCCGCGAGACGATCATGCCGCTGACATGCAGCGGCTGCGGTTTCATACGCGGTAGAGGTCCGTGGTACAGCGTCGGGCGAATGACAGCACCGGTGAGGATCGGCCGGTTGCGCAGGCGCGCTTGCCATTCCTGGCGGATAGTATATTTCGTTATTATTCAAGAGAGGATAGATGTACGGGGACGGGACATACGGCTTCAGCGCGGAGCATATGCTTGAATGTCTCCTTGTCGCGCTTCGTGGCGATCATCCTGCTGTAGCGGTCCAGCACCGCGCGCATATGTTGGTCGCCGTCTCTCGCCTTCACAAAAAGGTCGAGCCACTAGATGCAAAGCATTATCTCGCTTTTCGCATATGGAATGCTACTAGAACGCACCTTGTACCCTTGCTCGAGCAGCCCCTTCGTCTTTAAAGGACTCGTGCTACGATGATGCTGCTTGAACAGCTTGGTGACCCTGAAGCTGACCTTGACAAGCCTATCGTTACATTCTATCTCTGCATCACATGAAAGTCAAAACAACATCCGTGCGTACGTGTTCGCTTGGCGAATTCTTTAGCAGTCCGCGGTACAACGTCCATAGTGTCGGTATTCGATGCGCGGCAAGCTTGTAAAAAGGCACATGTGGTCGAACGCGTCTGAGTGGCGATATGAGGCTGGCTAGCCGTTGGCGGCGTGCCAGAGACGAAGCAGAAGGTATGGGTAGCTGTGGGATTTCGAGGGGTATCCGCATCGTAGAGCCGTCATGGGCAAGCCATGTAAGTGGTGAAGAACTTACAACGACGTTCTAGTCAAGGCTACAACTTAGGTAATCAGAGCGATTTTTTCGAAGACACGAATCCGAAGCGCGGTGACAGCGACGAGTACAGTATGCGGTACATCCACGAGCGTATATACTTTTAGTGAGTTCGGGATATAATAAGCGAACTCGACATTCGACAGGAAAATCCTAAACCAATCGTCTATCGTTTTGATTTTTTATTGGTGCTTCTCCGTGTTTTCTTCTTATCATCGCCCCCACCGCTTTCGCCCTCGGCCTTGCGCTTAGTTCCGGTAGCAATGTTTTTCACGCTCACGACCGTCGAACGTCCCTTCCCTATCGACAGGTTGTTCTGGACCTGCGCCTCTGCGGATGACCAGTCCGCGGATGCATCGTTGATGGCGAACCTACGTTATTGCACAGAAAGCCTGATGAGCATGGAAGTTTAGACCGAGCGTGCGCAAGGTATATGCTGGGCACTGGAGATAGAGGAGGCGCTCACCGACTGATGTCTAGAGCGTCGATCATCGCACGCTGCTTTTCCCGCAGCGCATTCGTGACTTCTCCGCCAGCTTCATTGAGCTCGGCTTCCATACCCTTCACAGCCTGTTCTGATTGTAGCTGCAGACCCTCGCCAATAACGCGGGACCCGGTAATCGGAGGTTGCGTGGAGGCGTCTGGAATGCTGGCGCTGATAGCGGCCTTCTGGATGTCCTGTAACTTCGTCGTGATTTTACGGATCAATTTCACGAAAAGGGCAAGGGCTTGGGAAACAGGAAGTTGCAGCTCGACCTGCCATAAATGAATGATAAGAGATGAAAACCAATGAGGTACTCTGAATATAACGCACCTCAACTTCTTCGACAGTCTTTCTCTGCAACCCCATTCCGAGCAACAGACTGCTCTGGATCGCACTCAACCGTATTCCGTCACCGAGACGCTTCTCAAAGTAAAGGGATGCGACTGTCGGAAGAAGATCAAGGATTACATGATAGTCTAGTGAGTTTTGCGCATAAGATTCTAGTCGCTTGAGATCGAAAGGCGTCATGAGGAAAGAAAGCTCTGCAGAGGCAAGTCCTGGCAAGTACAGCCAGCATTAGCACGCTGCATAGCATCAGGCGATTGGACACAGACCTGATAATTGAGCCGCTTCAAGGTACTTCACACCGGCATTTGCAGCCTCCAGGACGCTTAGCCCCATCACGCTCCCAAACTCTCGGAACTTGAACGAGAGCAACGAGATGAAGCGCCGACGGAAGTCTACGACACCAAATCGTCAGCTACTCGGCGCCCACCGAACTGCGATACGGAAAACACACCTTTTGCAAACTCTCCGAGCCATTGCAGTTCATCATCATTTGCTGCGTTGAGACCGCGCACCATCACACAGGTATGCTCCCCTGTAAGGTCGCTCTGTGTTTGTCGGACGTAGAGCGGGACATACCCTGCTCGCTTCCAGAACCTGCATGAACCGCCAAACCATCTATCGTTAGTCCTCCGATATTGAAGGGGATACACGGACCGAAGGAGCTGTGGCGTGAGTCCATAGGAGACACCGAGGTAGTCTAAGCTCTCGGGTTTTCGTTCGGTTAGGCGTTGGAGGAGAGGAGGCATCGCAGACGGGGCTCGGATAGTTGGGTTATCCGTCAGAAGGTCTGTCGACTGATGACGAGGTGAGAAATTAATGAGCCGGTTGAGAACCAGAACAGACACACGCTATCAACCGCTGCTACATCGGGATACACTGGCTCATCTCTGGGTGCCTCATCGAGATTGAAGTACTCCCCAGAGTAATATGCATTGAGGGCTTGCAGAGCACGGGCACCATATCCCATCTGATTAAAAAACATACAAGATCAATGATTTAGATCAACACTAGCCAAAGGACGTACATTGGCATAATCAGGATGTGTCGCAATCCTAACGACTCTCGCTCCGCTCATCAAAGCAAATTTGCTCTCTTGGAACTGCTGTGCAACAAGCCAAGGAATCATATCTCCTCCAGCTCTTAGACCTCTGCTTAAGCCGTCCATGATTGCCTGTCGACTGATATTACCCTCAAGGGCAACTTGTAGAACGACGAGGGGCTCGGGAAGATGGCTCTCGTCATCCTTGAGTGGAGGAAGGAGCACAAACAAGTGATGTGCCGGCGCATCTGACATGAGCTGCAAGTCGTTTGGCTGGTTCTTGTAGTGAGAGGCGACGTAAAGTGCCATCATGCGTTGGAGGAAGACCTCAGATGCGGGATGGTACGAGAAGAGAGTGTCTCGAGATACGTAAAATAGTTCGCATTGCGATGGGTGCGGTGTGCCGTGGTGTGCTGAACGAGGAGCAGCAGTAGCATCAAGGCAAAGAAGACCGTTGAGCCAGCGCTCAACACGATCGCCTGCACTGTAACGGATAGGAACCTCCAGCTTGATCTCACGTAGAGTCCGAACCTTTACTGGGGCAGCATGGGTAGGCTTTTTGGAAGATGTTGTCGCATCCTCTGAAGGCAAGGAAGTGTCCTTTGATAGTGATGGTCGGGTGGTCTCGCGGAGCTGTTGGATCAACTTGAGAGATAGAGAACGACCAGTGCCCTCGTACCCATTTATGGTGGACGCTAGGAAAACAAGGTATGGCCCTATCAGGTTCCGCACGAGAGGCAGTGGGATCGCGGCAGCCTCATCAATAATGACAAGCTCTGCCTGACCGAGGACATGAGCATCTTGAGGTTGTATATACTATGCACAATTGATCGGGTTTCGCCTTGGTCCTCAGAGGAATCAGTACATACCTGGATGGTCTGCCGATGTTCCCGAAAGACGTTAACGCGTACGATAGCCTTGTTGAAATCCGGGTTCGTACTCTGCGCAATATCATAGTCCAGGTGTTCCTCGTAGCCGAGTGCGTCCATCCCCTTGAAGATGAATTCGAAGAGAGTGTTCAAGTTTTCTGGGCTTGGGCTAGTCACAAAGATATTAGAGTACCCATGGGCCAGTGCAGCCGCGATAGCCAAGCCTAATGCAGCGGATTTACCACGTCCACGTCCGGCCGTGAGTGTCACGGTAGAGCTCAAGGTCTTCTCCGCGATGGCGTCTACAAAAGTGAGTATTGCCTGAGCCTGATCTGTCGTTTTGGCAAGCTTGACAAGCTCGCCAACTGGTTTTGTGTCTGCGAGACTGTCTTTGAGGTCCTTGAGCTCTGAGTTCTCTTTTCCCTTGCTCCGGTCCTCTTCGATGGGAGTGATGTCCTTTCCGCGGGAGATCGGTAAGACGTTCAGCTCATCGTCAAGTACAATACAGTCGTCGCATGATCCAAGCGAGAGAATGAAACGCTCGTTGAAACGCGCGACCACGGAATCATGAGACGAGGTTCGGTATCGTGAATGGACATCCTGTTCCAGATGAGAAACTGCATCCAACCTGATGCATGAGAACTCACCATAGTCATGTTATAGAGCTGTCTTAGTGATGTCATGGTCTTCAGCAGCAACACGACCAATCCACCTCCTTCCACCGTTTCGATCGTGCGAGCGAGCAAATTTGGGGTGATAGCCTCGAAGTCCTGGAGAACGAGCATACCATAGGTGTTACCGAGAATTTTGTGCGACTCTTTGTAGTATCTACATTGTGAGTGAGAACAATTGAGAAGTTTGCCAGGATCCTTGATTACTCACGTATAGCGGATATCGGTCACAGTTACGAATATCTCAAATGGGTTTTGGTCGTTGGCCTCTCGAATACCGCGCTTGACATCGCGTTTAATTTTGGCTTCTCGCTTCTTGCGGTGACTGGACGTGATTTGGAGTAAACGGAGAGCACAGCTTGGAACGGGACGTACGTCGTAAACCCGAGGTCCTTCTTATAGCACCAGAGCACTGATGGACGGGCAGAAATTCTAGCTTGCGATAGCAAGAAATGCAAGTTGACAATCTGATCTCGTCCCTTGTCTCCTACGAGGACTATGAAAGACCTGTGGTTCTCCTTGACATTGTTATTGATGAGGATAGGAATCCGTGGGTCCAGTTGCTTGCGCATTGGGAATTTTGGGCGCGGTCAAAGGAGGCTGGTGTCGATTCAAGAAGTGTACCACGCAGGTTGAGTGGGCCTGAGCTCTAATTAGCTGAAAAGAGGACCTCAACCGCGTACTAGCCTGTACTAGCGGCACTGCGAAAGTTTCGACCAGATCATTTGCGCCACGTGTTTATCATATCTTATGTCACTTGATCTTATCTGATAACTCAAATCCCCAGCAGAAACCTCAGTACGACGGCGCGTTGCCCTCTTCTGACCCACTACCCCTCGGACGTTCGATCGGTTGCTAATTGGCACTGTTTCAGCCTACCACTGGATCGAAAGGCCCTTCAAACAGCCTGCACTAATTCTCGTTTCATGCTGGACGTCCTTCAGAATTCGACGCATCATTAGACGGATTAGCCAACCCTGCTCTGTTCTAGCTCCTGTGAACCTTTCGTGACTTCAATTGGTGGGTCTGGAATATTCGTTTTGGTATCGCTAGTTGCGCTATCTGATCTTCGTCATGGTGTTAGATCAATGGGTGATCTGAACGAGGCGCCTTTCATTCCTCCGGGACCTGATGAAGATATTCACTTCATTGATGATCAGCAGGAGGAAGAAGCCACGATGTCTTTGCTCTCCATCCCACCACGAAAGCGTGCTAGATGCGAAAACGAACATAATTCGCAAGTGGCATACAGATCATCGTCGGAAGTAGCGAGGGACGATGAGTTCTACATGTCGGATGGGAGCTGCATCATCCTCGTCGAGAACACATTGTTTAATGTGAGTCATAATTTAAGTGATAGTTCCCAGTACAAAATAATTGTGAATGAAAGGTACATCGGACAATCCTCTCTAAAGACTCATCGTCGTTCGGCACTATGTTCACACTACCACAAGGCGATAATATGGCCGAGGGTATGTCAGATGGTAATCCCATCATCCTGAGTGGTGACTCTGCTCAAGCCTTCAAGAACTTCTTGTGGGCTTTATATGCTCTGTGAGTTTGACTCTTGCCCCTGGGTTTCGAGCGCCATTCATATCTGATATCAACGTAATAGCCCTCATGAGCTCATCCATATCCAGTCCACCTCTGGAAATCTTCCCCGCCTCATCGATATCGCTCGCATAGCGAATAAATATACGTTCAAGTCCCTTGAGACATGGGCGCTGGACGTCATAGTTGGCCAAGTCTCCCGCAAAACCATCCCCCCGACTCCATACTCCATCCTATTAGCATCCTCTTCACACCCGCAGTCTCAGTCGCAGCTAACTATCACTCAAATCACTGATAGCGAACAAGTCATTACCCTTGTGCGTCTTGCGCAGCTATGTGGCCACGAAAGACTCCTTTCGGCGATGGTCGACTCTTTGCGCAAGATGGTCACTATTTCCCCGGAAAACGCTTACATTGCTATGACTCTTGCTGATGAGCTCGATTTGCGCGCGCTCCGCGGTTCGGCTTATATGGAGGTGATGAAGTTCAAATGTGTCATTTCCAAACGCGATTCACTCGACTCTACGGATGTTGTCCCAGAGGGCCAAATGGATAGCCAGGGGCGGTTGGTCATCTCTGCGAACCAACAGCTGCGCCTGCTGACTGGGTATTATCGCCTCACCCAACACTGGGAAGCGCTGCGGTCCGAGCCTCCCACCTTGGAGCACGCAGCGACGTGCGGCGCAACGTGGAATCAGCATAGCTGCACGCAGTCATGGCAAGAGTTCTGGCGAGACAAAACCCGGAGTGATGCCATCCTGAAGCTCGATCTCGCAGACGTACTGGGTAGACTAAAGGTCGTCCTTCAGGAATTCGACAAATGGGGCACGGCAACCTTTATGCATCACGATTGCAGGATGCTTGCGAGGAGAGTTATCCACGATAAATTGAAGGGGGTCCAGGATAGGTTGCCGGAATTTTTTTTGGATGAGGAGAGCTGCTGATCCGGACTCAATGTATGCTGCCCAAATTACTCATTTTCTAGTAACATTTTATTGCAGTTATGTATGACATTAATCTCGCTTCGACTTTCCAGCTTGCCCCGGCGCTGATCTAGATGGAGCTGTATGGAAAAATCTGATTATCCGCCCAGGCAAACTTCCAGAGGAATGCACACCGAATGTAATCTCGGAGTTTTCAATTACTTCGAAGTTCCATGCTGTCGAAGTTTGAATGGCTCGGCGATTCGGTCGGCTGAGTGAGCGCGGTCAGCCATGGGCAGCCACAGGCGCGTTTTGATACCGTGTCATGACAGTAACAAATACCAATAAAGCGACGCGACGCGTATTGTTGAGTACACGTTAATGTGAACTTCGGATATTTAAGTACTTATCTGTCAAGCAAGAGATATATCCCCTGACTCAGACATAGTAATTTATTGATAATTTTCAAAGTTTCCAGCTCACTACATAGCTTTTATAACATCGTACGGATAGGTTCTTGTCTTCAAAATACTCGAGGGGAATTATGAAGGTAAATTGTGTGAGTGTTTAGCGTCACAAGTCAACAAAGATAAATAAGACCTGATGCTTAGTCACCCACTCACTAAAAGTCTCGGGGCGCGTCGATTTCTTCCCTCCATCTCTTCAGTCTTGACCTCAACCGCGCATTCTGCGACATCTCTCCCCAGCTTTCATTCCTGCACCATATTCGTGCCTTTAGTTGTGCCACCATATCATGGCGTCGTTTGTATTCAAGCGAGGTAAGTTATATATGTATTCCTGTTGATGGTTCAACTCTTGACTAATGTGGATACCTGCCTTAGATGGGTGCGTTTTGCTCACTCATCGCGTCGTCTTTCGCTTCCTTTGGTGCTAAAGTGTAAATTTATCTCTTGAAGGCGCAAAGAACGCGTTCAGTTCGACAAGGTGCGCGCTTTTCCGCGTCCATCACTTGCGACAAATTAATTGACCTATGTAGATCACGGCCAGGATTAGCAAACTTTGCTATGGCCTTGACAATAATCATGTTGATCCCGTTGAGTGAGTGCATCGTGCCGTTTATGAGGTATACTGCTCATTCAGTCAACAGAGTCGCGCAGAAGGTCATTCAGGGAGTATACCAAGGCGTCACCACCAGCGAACTAGATGTAAAAATCCTCTTGCTTATGTATCACGCACACGCTCATGACGATTACACAGAATCTGGCGGCTGAGACTGCGGCATACCTCACCACCAAACATCCAGACTACGCTGTTCTTGCCGCACGCATCGCCGTTTCTAACCTGCACAAAGAAACGAAGAAGAATTTCTCCCACATCATTGCAGATCTGTACAATTATGGTATGCTTATTTACTTTCGTTTGTCTGCTTGTATCGTACTTCTAACCTCCCTGTAGTCAATCCTAAGACAGGACGACCTTCTGGTATGATCTCTGAAGAGACATACAAAGTCGTATGTGAACACGCTGAGCTGTTGGACTCCGCCATCATATATGAACGCGATTTCCAATATAATTTGTATGTTACCTTTACCTCTCATTTGCTCATCTCTCACCGCCTGTGTTAAGCTTTGGGTTCAAGACGCTGGAGCGTTCTTACCTTCTTCGGATCAATGGCCGTGTCGCAGAACGTCCACAGCACATGATCATGCGCGTAGCTGTCGGCATTCACGGCGCTGATGTCGATCGCGCTATTGAAACCTACAACCTTATGTCTGAACGTTACTTCACTCACGCCTCACCAACACTCTTCAACGCGGGTACACCCAATCCTCAATTGAGCTCGTGTTTCCTGGTTTGCATGAAAGAAGACTCCATTGAGGGAATCTATGAAACTCTGAAGAACTGTGCTATGATCAGCAAGACGGCCGGTGGCATTGGACTCAATATTCACAACATTCGGGCTACAGGGTACGTCTTGCAATTGATTCCGACTTCATTTCTTCATTCTAACAGTTCCTTTAGCGCCTACATCGCTGGTACCAATGGATACTCCAACGGCATTGTTCCCATGCTCCGCGCGTACGACGCGACTGCTCGCTATGTCGACCAAGGCGGTAACAAGCGCCCGGGTGCTTTTGCAATCTACCTTGAGCCATGGCACGCCGATATCTACGAATTCATCGACCTCCGCAAAAATCACGGCAAGGAGGAAGTCCGTGCACGCGACCTCTTCTATGCACTCTGGATCCCCGATCTTTTGTCAGTGATTCACAATACCGTTCCATTCTTATCAGCTCTGACAATTCACATCCACAGCATGAAGCGAGTCGAACAGGATGGTGACTGGACCTTGTTCTCGCCCGATGAGGCGCCGAATCTCCATGAAGTCTATGGTGATGAGTTCGAAGCTCTATATGAGCGCTATGAAAACGAGGGTCGCGGAAGAAAGACGATTTCCGCCCAAAAGCTGTGGTATTCTATTCTCGACGCGCAGATCGAGACAGGTGGCCCCTTCATCTGCTACAAAGACGCAGCGAACAGTGAGCATTGCTGCATGTATTATCTCAGTAACGTTGACGCTTACATTTTGTCAGAAAAATCCAACCAAAAGAATCTCGGGACGATCAAATCTTCCAATCTATGTACTGAGATCATCGAATACTCTTCTCCGGACGAGACCGCAGTCTGCAACCTTGCTTCCCTTGCGCTCCCTACTTACGTCAAGGATGGCGTATACGACTTCCACAAACTTCACGCCGTCGCCAAGGTTGTGGCTTTCAACCTAAACCGTATCATTGATGTCAACTACTACCCCGTTCCTGAGGCAAGCAACTCCAACATGCGTCACCGCCCTATTGGTCTCGGCGTGCAAGGTCTTGCGGATACTTTCATGATCTTGCGCATGCCTTTTGAATCAGAGCAGGCGCGCAAGCTGAATCAGCAGATCTTCGAGACCATATACCATGCCGCTGTGGAAGCTAGTGTTGAGATGGCTGAGAAAGATGGCCCGTACTCGTCCTACTCTGGCAGCCCTGCATCCGAAGGCTTGTTGCAATTTGACCTTTGGGGTGTCACGCCTACAGACCTCTGGGATTGGACTTCCTTGAAGGCAAAGATGGCGCAGCACGGCCTTCGTAATTCTCTGCTCGTTGCGCCAATGCCGACTGCATCTACTAGTCAAATCCTGGGCTTCAACGAGTGCTTCGAGGCTTACACCAGGTACGTTATCGTGACGCCGTCCCACGTACCTGAATGCTCATAACGCTGTTTACAGCAACATCTATACCCGCCGTGTTCTTGCTGGAGAGTTCCAGGTCGTTTGTCCCTGGCTGCTTCGGGAGCTCGTCGACTTAAAGCTCTGGGACGATGATATGAAGAACAGAATTATTGCCCATAATGGATCGGTGCAAAGTATACCTGAAATCCCAAGCGACGTCAAGGCAATCTACAAGACCGTCTGGGAGATCTCGCAGAAGAGGGTCCTTGACCTCGCTGCAGACCGTGGAGCGTTCATCTGCCAGTCACAATCTCTAAACGTCCACTTGCAGTCTCCGACGCTCGGCCAGCTCACCAGCATGCATTTTTACGGCTGGAAGCGTGGGCTCAAGACCGGCATGTATTACCTGCGCACGCGTCCTGCTGCACAGGCAATCCAGTTCACACTGGACCACAACTTGGTGAAGGAGGTCAAGGCGCAGCAGGCCACCGCGACATTGGCGGCGGCCCAGTCTAAGGCCTCCGCTGAGCCGTCACCTAGCACCGATATCGTTACCCCGACACCAGAGGAGCCTACTCCCGTCACCGCCAAGGAAGAGCCTGTTACACTTGAGGTGTCCAATGTTGTCGTCAAGGAAGAGCCGATCACTCCTCAACTCACTGGGGCAATCGCCACATCAGAATCGACAGACTCAGTGCCATCATCCCCTTCTCTTATCACACCTTCGAGCACGGTCACATCCTTGAGCACGCAAAATTTCCTCGAGAGCTTGGACGAGAAGACGAGGGCTGCCGCAGAAAGGGACCCAGAGTTTGCTGCCGCGCTGCAGAGGAAGAAGGAGAGAGAGCTTGAGGAGGCGAAGCTCATGTGTTCCTTGGAAAATAAGGAAGCATGTGTGATGTGCTCTGGTTGAGTACGTCGCGAGTCTGGTTGGCGATAGAGGTCGACTGGTATACCTCATTATTCTAACAGTTCATCCGTCCGCTCCCATCCTTTTCCCCGCTCTTGTCTATTTGCATGTCCCTCTCATCTCGTGTTATGTTTTGCATTCCAGCCTGACTTGTATTCTGTCTAATTGTACCAATTGTAAGTTAATCACAACGAACTGGCTATATCGTTCCACTGCTTTTTCTCAAGCCAATTGGAATACGGTAAAACACTGGAGGCGTGTCCTCACGTGCTGATGCATGTGACCTCTTCGCGTTGATCGTTTTGGTGTTGTGGCCCTTGCACGGTGGCTCCAGCGCGGCTCGGCGCTTTCTCTCCAGCAGCGAAAATTTCACGATTGTCGTCCCTCTCTCCCTCCTTCACCTTGATATCCATAGAATTCTCATTGGTAGCCGCTCAAAGGCCTAGCATCACACTATAATGCCTCCAGGTACCCCCTACAAGGCGTTCATCCCCCCTTATCCCATCAGAGTCGATGAATTCACCTCCTCACCTTTCCTTTCCCCTCCTCCGGCTCTCCATCTGCTCTCTCACACCCACTCCGATCATGTTTCTGGCCTTTCCGCCAAGTCGTTCTCGTCGAAGATCATATGCTCGCATGACGCGAAGCAAATGCTGCTGAAACATAAGGTATACAAAGAACGTGCCCTGGTCAACAGCAGTGTCCGGGAAGACCCAAAGCTTGGAAGAACATTCGAGCATCTGAAGGTTGATCCCGTCAAGGCTGGGGGACGAATTCAATATGAAGGCAGTAGAGATCTTCTGGTAACGATGCCTCCGATTTTTTTCATCATGCTTGAATGTGTTCGGCTGACACATATTAGTGCCCATTACCTCTCAACAGTCCCACAGAAATTGAGCTCTCCAACAGCGAAACTGTGACGATCTCATTGTTGGATGCTAATCATTGCCCTGGTGCCGTCATGTAAATCAATTTTCCTCGATTTTTAATCAAAATTTCCGGCTGTGTATGGATCGCATACTCAACGACCTGATTTTCTATGTTCTTAGGTTCCTTGTCGAAGGGCCACGTGGAGCGATTTTACACACAGGGGACTTCCGTGCCGAACCTAGCCTCCTAGATAGTCTGGTACACAATCCCATCTTGAGGCCCTATCTCGCTGAAAATCGATCCTCAAGCCACCTCAAGAAGTATCGGAGTGCTTGTGGACCCAAGAGGCTTGACGCTATTCATCTGGACACCGCATGTGTATTTTTGAACACGGAGGTACCGTCCAAGGTGTTATTTTCTTCTACATGAATGCCCAGGTCACCATCTAAACAATTTTCAATGGTGTCAGGCGGACGCAACAGAAGGCCTCACCTATCTCATGTCGCTCCTTCCGGATACCACGACATTTTTTGTCAACTGTTGGACATGGGGCTATGAAGAGGTGCTGAAATGTATCTCTCGCACATTCAAGTCCAAGGCATGCGGCCCATTTTTCCCTCTTCTAACACTCGATCTGATCAGTATCCCAATACAGATTCATGTTGATCGTTACAAGCACAATATTTACAGCCGCCTATCGGACCCCTTCATGCGCTCCATCATCACCGATGATCCCGCCGCGACGCGGTATCATGCTTGTGAGCGTTTCGATCGGTGCGAATATGCTGCGGATCTTGTGGAGGGGGAGAAGGATGCAAGGAAGGTTGTGTACGTTAACCCTGTGACCATGGGTGCAGTCAAGTGGGCACAGTATCTCGCAGAGACAGAGGAACTATTGCTTCAAGGGAAAGAAGTGTCCTGCCTGGTGAGCCCACTCTGAATATGGCATTCCTTCGGGCTGTTAACCACCCTTGAATCTAGCTCGTTCCGCTCTCGCGACACTCACCGCTGCCAGAACTGAAGAAATTTGTAGCGCTGTTTCGTCCGAAGAGAATCGTACCAAACACACTCGACACGGCTCTGAATGGGTTGGATAAGCGCTGCATTAACGCGATGTTTGCGGATTCTATCTGTTCTGACTCAACAATACAAGGGTCATCCGGCTGGGATGAGGTTATGTGCGAAGGCGGCAAAATCACAATGGACAACGCCGAATGTGATGCGGCCCTGCAAGACCTAATGGGCAGCGAGGCAACCGAAGTCGCGGCGAAGTGGGCGGAGAGCGGAAGAATGCGAAAGAAGTTGGAAGTTATGCTAGCCGAAGGTCATTTAAAAGGTCGAGACCATACCATGGTAAGGAGGTTACTGGGACTTCCCGCCGAGCCTGCGCTGTCTGTAACCTTAAAACCTTTAAACGTCAAGCTTTTCAACGCGCAACTTAAGGCAAAGCTGGCTGCTAAAAGTGAAGACAGCGATGAAGAAACGGAAGACGAGGAAGAAGCAGAGGAAAGAGGGAGAACAGCGGAGGCGCTTTTCGGGAGATTGGCCGGTATAGATGTCAGAAAAACATGGTATGATGACGATGACTCTCAGGAGACGCAGGCGAACGAAGAAGTGTGCGTTGCACCTAGGCCAGCCTCCCGGCATTCGACTTCGGATCTGGCCCATCCGCCGGATGAAGGGCCAGGTACAAGAAAACATGGCGAGGCCGAGAGGTGCTCGGGAAGAAATACGCCTTCCTCTTCAGGTTTGATGACGCCTCCGCCTACAGTCAAGAGGCCCACCGGTTTGCGAGCACACGTTGCAAAAAGAAGCGACCCATACTTGGACAGTCATCCCGCTCAGAAGAGGCCTGCCGATGTAGACTCCGAGCCTTTCCCCAGTATCAACAATGACTCTCCTGCTCAACACCGTCAGCCCCAAGAGGAATGTTCCATCCGTCCAACCTCTCCAAAGCGCAGGAAGGTTGCTGACTGGCTGAGCGATGTACAGCGCTCGTCTGCTTATTCAACCGAGTCTGTCTCTTCACAAGACAGAGATGAAAATCAGCGTTCACCAAGCCAGTCGATCCGAGTATCTTTAACCCCTTCGCTAGCTGCTCATCGCCCGGCAGGCTCTCCAGTAGTATCAGCGACGCTGCTTCAATTACCACAGCAACCTGCGTCCACAGATCTCGATCACTCGGCGAAAATTCACGAGGATCCTACGGCCAAGAAAGCGCGCCACCGCAAATTCAGAGAGGGAAGACTAGCGATCACAGAGAAGCCACGGTTAGCAAGAACAGACCTACCACGACCCGCACACTCCACCTATGTTTCTGGTCCTGATCCGAAACACGGGAAGAAGACCGCAGAAAATCGCCGTTTCCATCCGATTTCAAAGGTGGATCGCAACGGGATGATCCATCCCCCTCATCTACAAACGTCCCATCCGAAGAAGCATAACATTGACAGTGCGAAGATAGGCCCGCCACTCCGAAGCTCTGGTTCGTTTGCCACAGTGTATAGCGACGATCGAGATCTAAATTGTGAACGTGTGCGTTATCTTGAAAAGCAGATACGACAGAACGCGATGGAAGGCAAGGGGCTGAAGGTTCCGGGGCTGGAGTGCGTGGGGAGTCAGTGAAAGGTGGTTACTAGGAGCTGTTCAGGTCATGGGACTAAGGATATGAATACGCGTGCGTATCGTTATTTGAGATAATTTATTGGGGATGATAGGCAGGAAGCTTGAAGCAATTGGTTGCGTGTTGCAGTACTCCATAGAGTCTAGAAGAGATGGCTTCGCCGCTTACAAGCCTTTCGTAGCAGGACTACAAAAGAATGAGGGGATAACAAATTACATAATGACCTCAATAATCAGACAAACTCGGGTCTCTGAGAGCAACTCAATCAGACGCGTCATAACGCGTCCTGCAGCCTCCATAGCGTGTTTTTCTCGCTCTTCTTTTGTTGCCATCATGAAAAGAATTACAGCATCGAGAGCAGCACAACTGACATCGCATGCGAGCCCATTTGACCCCTCGGTCGCCCTCTTCGAGGCCGACGAAGCTGACGCTAGTCTTCCTGCTACGCGACGCTCGAAGCGTATCAAAGTCGAACCATTCACTGAGTCGGACAGCGATGCCTTGCGGAAGACTGCCAGTAAACCTCTACCCGAGCCTGCACTCAAAGGCAGTCGCGCAGTCAAGTCACCTTCAAAGGCGAAGGTGAAGGCGAAAGCGTCGCCGTCTTCTCCCCGGAAACCAAAGGTCATCCCACAGTCGTTGAAAACGCCCCATCCTGCTCCGGAAAATTGGAAGGAGACGTATGATGCTATCAAGGGTATGCGTGCGCGCATCACTGCCCCAGTCGATACCATGGGGTGCGATCAGGCCCAGTACAAAGAGCAGGATCCCAAGGTATGCGGTCCGTCTACACATTAGTTTTCCATGACTCAAAGAATGCACCAGAACCAGCGATTTGCGACGCTCGTCTCGCTCATGCTATCGTCACAAACTAAAGACGAAGTGACGGACGCGGCGGTATCGAAGCTGCGCGACGCGATCGGTGGCAGTCTTAGTGTCGAGGCTTTAATAGCTACGGATGACGACAAGATTTCAGATGCTATATGCAAGGTTGGTTTTTGGCGACGCAAGACCGGGTATGCAGTTTCATATCATATTCACACCGCGCGAAACCAACGGCTTCGAGCCTAGATACTTAAAGCAAGCCGCTCAACGGCTGCGTGATAATTTCGACTCAGACGTCCCGAAGACTGTAGATGAATTGTGCTCACTCCCTGGCGTTGGACCCAAAATGGCGTTCTTGGCTTTGCACACAGCGTGGAACCTGTAAGCATTTCTCACTTCGGTCGCACGTTTCTCGTTCGATCAAATTACTGTCCGTAGAAACGTTGGAATTGGAGTGGATGTCCATGTCCATCGTATCACTAATCGTCTCAAGTGGCATAAACCGCCAACCAAGAACCCAGAAGAGACGCGGTTCGTGTGCCTGATTCTACTCATATGCACACGCTTAACCTTTCAAATCATACGTTTCCAAGGCTAAATCTGCAGTCATGGCTCCCTTCAGACTTACATCGTGAGATCAACCATCTACTCGTCGGATTCGGTCAGGTGCCGATCTATCCTTCCTTCTGGTTGCCATTCTTGACCCTCGTATCGCTAGGTGGTCTGTTTGCCCGTTGGCCCCCGCTGTGATCAGTGCACTTTAAGCACGAGCTGTCCGAGCGCTCAAAAGGTCACCAAGTCCAAAAGCAAGAAGACTATCAGCATGCGAGACGAGGCCGGTCCCAAGATAGAGATAGCCGTCGAGGAATCAACTGTCGCCAGTGAACCGCGGTCCGAACTTCATCTCGACAGGGCTCTATCTCCACTGAGCGCTATTTCGGCAGATGATGAGACTAATTAGTTGGTGTGTTCTTGGCTGTTTGACTGCGATTTGATGTGGGTGCCCATTAGTTTACGGTTGTATTATTGTTTGTTTCGTCAATGCTATCGTGCTGTGGAATTGTTGTTGGATCAAGTGCGCTGGTAGACCTCTGGCAGACTCCTTTATCCATTTCAAATGACCTGATATTCCACAACAAAACAAGACAACATGAAAATCAAGAGAATCGTGCTCAATGCTCAGTCTCCTCCCATGTGCGCCCGACGGTCTTGACCAGGTCGGCCTGCGTGATCTGCTTGCCACTGGTAAAGTAGCCAGCTGCGATCTTCGCGTCGATCTCGACACGCGAGTCCATAGGAATGAGGTGGTCTGCACGAGAGGAAAGTAGCAGTGAAAAAAGGGTAGAGAATGAAGACCAGGGCGAGCGTACCGGGGAGATCGTAGCGTTTAATGATGGGAATACCCGAGCTGACGATGGCATCGTATTTCCTGTGCAGGTCCCGCTTTGCGTGAGTTTCGGCCGCGCAAAAGGAGGGAGGGGGACATACATGTCGCTCATAGAGACCATGTTGTCGATCTTGCGAATGCCAAGCCAGTGCAAGACGTCGGGCATGAGTGCTTGGAAGCGCATGTCCTTGACACCTGCGATGAGCTCTGTCGCGCGGAAATATTTGTCCGCCGAATCACCGCCACGCTTGCGCAAGTTATACACGAGGTATCTAAAGCGGCCAAAAGAGCGAAGCGCATGAAGCCAAGTCGAAATGAGTTATTAGAGGAATAGAAAAGATGGGATGTCATGAGACGCACTTGGTGACCTCGCCAAGCGCTCGGCCTTCCTTGCGGAAGTACACAACGACGCCGACGCCCCCGCGCTGCGCTGTCCGCACGCACTCTTCGATAGCGAATGTAAGGTAGGGCTTGCATGTGCAGATGTCGGATCCAAACACATCCGAGCCGTTACCTGCCCGGATAATTAGCATATTATTGCTCCCTGAGAGATGAGACACATACATTCATCGTGCACGCGCAAGGTGAGCTCCTTGCTCTCGTCCCACATATAATGCGCAGGTCCGACTAGAGTAAAGTTAGTAAGCGTGAATTACTAAATGACAATTCGACATACATATATAGACTGTCAAGTTGCCGATGGGTGGGAGGAAGACCTTGATGTCGGGTCGTGTAATCAATTCGGGGTACATTCCTCCTGTGTCCTCAAATAGTGCGCGACGTAGCAAGCTTTCAGAGCTGATACGTGGACGTCAGGTCAGCATATATCGATGCACGCAATTCTGAGCTGCCAAGCCGCTACTTACATGCCAAATCGGTCTGCAACGCCGGGCAGATACCATACAGGCTCGACGGCGGCCTTACCAATATTGATTTCGACACCGGGGTCCGCAGAACTGGGTGTGCCATCTGCATTGAGCAGCGGCGTGCTCTTAAGCACGATCTTCCCATCCACAGGAATTTCGCCCCTGCGCGCGGCCTCATCAATCTCGCTGAGCTTCATATGCGCCTTGGTGACGGCAATGCTCGGGCGAATATCGAGACCGCTATCCGTCTCCTTGCGGAAGACCTGTGGGACGAGATGTCCCCACGGATCGAACGAGACGATCTTGGACGGGTCAGACCACGACGGCTGGGGCGGGATCTCGATTGGGGGTTCGGTGCGTGAGTAGTCAGGCTTGTGCGTCGGCACGAGCGTGCCCATCGCGATCGCCAGCGCGCGGTAGATCGAGTATGACCCTGAGTGCGCGCCAATCGCGTTGCGGCTCTTGAGCGACGATGGCAGGCGCGAGCAAATCACCGGCCCGCGCACGGACGGGTCGGCAGCGCCCCATTGGAGAGGTTGGGGCTTGACGCCATGCTGGTCGGGATATGCTGTGCATGGGCAATCGTGAGCAGACGGCACGGGCATGATAAGATATCGCGGACAGGCCGGGAGATAGCGCGCGCCACACGAGATAAGGCTCCGTCGGCCAGTCCAAGAAACATCGACGTATATCCAACGCTGTCGCGCCGCCGAGGGGCAAATGACACTCACTGGTCAACATGACTCTGGACGGGTACAGCAGCTTCTCGCGCTCCTTGTCAGTCAAGGGCTTGCCGCTGTTTAATTCGCCAGCAAGCGATGCGGCCACGGAGGTAGCGGGCGGGGAGGTCGAGAGCCCATCGACGGGCAAAGCGATGGCAGATGAGCCAGGTGGGCTCGAGAGGCCTGGCGGCGAAGCAGGGTTAGACAGCGCGTCTAGCTATTCGGATCTCGAGCATAAGCATATATGAAACACGCGTTCAAATTACAAGGCCTCACCTTGGCCTGCATGGCCTGCTGATTGACCTGGAGGGACTGGAGCTGAGCGAGGATCTGGGTGAGGACGGCGTTGTCGGCAGACATGACGGTAGTGGTTGAGGAACAAGAGGGGGGAGTGCGGGGCGGCTCAAGTACTGTTTGGGCACGCGCTGCTTTCCGTAACGGAACGTAATCGTCCTCACCTCCGTCGACCACGTGTTCTTCGCCCTCGGACGGACACATATCATAGCATCTATGTTGGACATTCCCAGAGTACAGGAGTATAATAAGCAAGCAACAAGTTAGGGTATCTGCGGTTTACATTCGCTTCACTGACTGTCAGCGAAGGCGTCTTCTCTTTCGTCCTCGTCCTCGTCCTCTTCCACGTCCTCGCCTTGGGTATTGAAGAACCCCGGCTGATTCATTTCGGCTTCCTGTGCGACCAAAATGTGATACGCTCTCTCCGCTGCTGCAAAGCGCACGTCTTCCTGACTGATTCGTCCTCTCCACTGATCCTCTACCGTAACCACCTCCACCTCATCCTGATAGATGGTACATCTTACCAATCCTCCACCCTTCTCGATCTTAAACTCTAGATCAATGTCGCGTTTTGCCTTCCACATCATCAAACGCGAGACCGGATGCTGGACGTCCACACCCGCTGCCACGATTCGCTCCAGCACCTGCATGATCCCCAGCGTGCGGAGGACGTTTCGGACCACGTCCAAGTTGCCCGCAGTATCCAGGAATATGGCACCGAGGATACTTTCCACCATATCGCTCAAAAACTTAGGCGCCTGCAGCGACGTCAGTGGCGACCATGGGAATGCTGTGCTTTCGTCTAGCTCCTTTTGAATGGTATCTCCGTGCTTTCCCCAACGCGCAAAGACCGTCGTCTGGTCATCTAGAAGTCTCGCGCTCGAATGTAGCAAGCACTGCCAGAGGAACACGCGTTTTGTTGTCTCCTGAAGTTCCACGCCGCGGCGGTCGCGCCATACAGGCATCGCATCTATTCGCGCGGTCGACGCGCGGAGACACACGAACGCAAGGAAATGTGCGTTCACCACGGCTGTCTTGCGAAGGTGCATCTGCCCGGGAGAGTACTGTTTCCCGGAGGCGTGATACAGAAAATCGGTGACGATCATGTCCAGCACCGAGTCGCCGAGGAACTCCATGCGCTCGTAAGAAATGGTGCCAAGGTCTGTCTGGTAGCTTGCGTGCGTGAGCGCTTCGACGAGTAGGACCTTGTTGGTAAAGGTGTACCCAATAATGTCTTCCACGACGGACAGCTGTGACGGAAGCCGCTGAAGCTTGAAAATCCGCTCCCGCATCGCATCAATACGCTCGGGAATTGGGCGCCATGGGAGACCCAGATCGAAGACTTTGGCGCATTCGACGCTGAGGGCGAAGCCGCCGTGCACATACGACGCGCCGATGAGCGACTCGACGACGTCCGCAAGAACCTTCGTTGACAACTGCCGCTTCTGCTTTTCTCTCTCCCGCCGTTTCTTCGCCTTCTGGTCTTCTTCTTCGTCGATCACGGCTTCAACTTCTTCGACATCGTCCGCCTTTCGCATCTCCTCCACAGCGGTGACATAGAGAGGTTTCCACTTTCTCGGCGAAAATCGGTCCCGCACGATCCACTTGTACACCTTTTGCTTCACCGCCGCCTTCGCAAGTTGTGCATTTGACACTGCGTGATCTTTGCGCCTCGCCAGATACCCTTCATGCCACAGAGGGAACTCCGACAGCAGCGTTATAGACACGATATACTTCAGTACCGTGTCGCCGAGAGTCTCTAGCCGCTGGTAGTTGACCTGATCCTGTGAGCTCGGTGCTGTCAATGCAGTGACAAGCAAGTTAAGGGGGATTGTCTCGAGAGGCGTCCCGGCAAAAAGCGTGTCTCGCATTGCGCAAGCAGTATTTGCCACTGCAAGATGGCGCAGAACAGATGGTACCCACATCGCACGCTGCACGTCGTCCGCCGAAATGAGCCCCACCGTTGAGGATTCTGACAACAACAAAATAGGCTGTTGGTTCGCTGGGTCGGCGACCGCTTGGGGAGGTATAGGCAATAGGAAGTTCATTCGTGTCACCAGCGGGCGCGCCACGATGAGCGGGTAGGAAATTTCCAGTCCTACACCTTCGGGGTCGTACCGCTCTGCGAGCGCGGCTGCTTCATCATCTGACACAGGCGTAGTCCGCCAGCGCACAAAGCGGTACAGCTTGCCGAAGCGCCGGATATCACTGACAATGCACAGATCTTTGGTCCGCCCGAAGCGTTCTGCGAACCACGCCACACGCGCAAAGAACCGTAGCGGCGCAAGACCAGGAACCAGGGGCTCTGCATCGTGCACCAAACGACGCTCGGCCCACACATCGGGCTTGGAGGCGGGAGCTTCAAGGAACAAGTACGCAAAGTTCAGGTCATCCCAGTCCATGCGCGAGCCGAAAAACGGCCAGAATAGGCGCCGCGTGAACTCCTTGGCCCGCGCGATATCATCATCGGACACTGACAGAGCTGGTTCGTCTGTATGAATGTGTACTCGCAAGGGTCCTCGATCGCGGGGGTGTAGAAGAGGCATCTGATCTTCCTGAAGAGGACTCAATCGTGTGCGTGTGAGTAATTTGAGGGGATGTATGTCGTCAAAGGATACAGTGGTAGTGTACCACTGTTCTTCTTCCTGCTCGTCTCCAAAATCAGGTAACCACGGATTCATCTGACTTGTCACCCTTGCGGTTCCCGCTCGCTTCTCGACCTCTTTCAAGAGATTTTTCACCTCTTCCTCGTTCTCTGGCTCCAGGACGCTCGTAAGCGGAAGCAAGTGCTCATTGAGCAGGCCGTGTTTATGCAGCTCGAGGTAGGCGAGAAAGGCAACATGCTGCCGGGCAATTACTTTTTGAGAGTGAATGCATGGCGTGGTGAAGACACGAAACTTGGGATCGACAAGCTTGGGTAGGGTCACTGTACAACCGTATGGTCCCATGTATGGTGGATTGGAGCCACCGAAAGTGTGCCATTCCTCGGGATAGTCGGGCGGGTCAATGTCGTATATGGGCATATGCTCGCCATGTCCAGAATTGGGCAAAACAGAGCAGAAATGATTGAGGTGCTCGATGGCAGAGTCAAGTGTGAGCAAGGCACTTCAAGCGAATACAACGAATTATTAGCACGTCAAAAAGAGTGTAGCTATTAGAAGGGTAAACTTGCCTCGTCGATTCGACACTGAATACGGGCTGGCCAAACCTGGCTCTGTACTCCTCTTCTTCGAACATGAGACGAGCTCGTTCCGAATTATACAACCTCACCATCTCCAGTTCCAGCCTCTCCCAATCTTTGACCATCCCATGATGTACAGAGTCGTCTGAGAACATCAGAACGAATGTGCTCCGCTTCTTTCGCGCACGGCCTCGGCTTTGCGCCCAACTGACCATATTTGGTGGTGCGTCCCATCTTACAACATTACAGCACGCTTGAATATCAAGTCCCTCCTCTGCAACCGCAGTGGCGATGATGAGATCGATCTCTCCAGCCTTGAAATCCCTCAGCGTCTCGGCTGCAGGCTGGCGCAGCAGATTTCGCGTGATGTCGAGAAAGGCACGGCGGCGGGAACTCTCAGACATACCGAGCAAACAGCCCGTGACAAAGCTATCTGCAATGCCCGGGTACGACGCGAGGACCTCGACCAAAGCAAGAACAGAGTCGCGGCGGGTGACGAACACAAGCCCGCGGTATTCCTCTCCGAGCGCCTCGAATGCCGCCTTCTCCGCGATGAGCGTGTCGACGAGCGCGCGCACCTTGTCCGAGCTGCGCGCAACAATATCTTCCGAGTCATACGAGACCGGCGTGATCTCCACTCGCGCAAGCGTGTCCATGAGGTACTGCTTCTCCCGATTGCTCCATACAGACGCGTAATCCGGGAACATCCCGTCTGCCGAAAGCGCCTGCCGGATGACCTGCTGGATGTACCAGTCCGCTGCCCAACGCCCGAGATCCGAGCAAATCTCCTCCGCTGCGCGCATAAAATCCCGCAAACCCTTGTGCGTGTACGAGTCTTGTTTGTTGATTACTTTGCTGAGCTTCTGATCCGTGCGGTGGCGGTCAGGTCCCTGTGGAAGCCGGCTCAGCTTTTCGCGGAGTGAGAGGACATATGGGTCCTCCTCTATGTTGAGGGATGCGACAACAGATTGGAGTGAAGTGAGGTTAGTAGAGGGGGACGGCCCCACCATCTTGTATTCGGGTGCGGCATAGATAACATGTTTGAACTCAGGTCGATGGACAAAGCCAGAGAGTTCTTCGCGGAAGCGGAGAGGAGCGCGGATCGTGCTGTCCAGATTGGCTTCAAGCGTTCTAATAATAGACTTTAGCTTAGCGTAACGATAACGTCAGAAGATGCCGCCAACCGGAATGCTTTTTCGATGTCGCCACCAAACACTGGACTAGCAGTCAGCCCCAGGACCATTGGACGAACATTCGCGGTCGCATCGTAGGCGAAATCTCCAGAGCGCCGTGGCAGGTTGAAATAAAATTCTCTCATGATCAGGTTGTAGGGATGCTTGTCCGCGGTATGGTGCGCCTCGTCAAATACGAGCAGACTAATGTCCCTTCCCATGTTGATGTACCCATGACGAAGGGCGTTGAGGAGGACAGCATGCGTGGAAACAATGATTTTGTGAGTCTGCAGCACGCGCTGCCACAGCTTGTGGTCCTTCCATTGATCTGGTTCATTTGCACCCGTGATCATGCCAACAGAGACAGGAAGGTGACTATCAATGACTTCCCGTTGTTGTTCGCAAAGGGCAACGGTGGGGACGAGAAACCACGACACCTACGAAAACACCACAGCGTTAGCACGATCCCCAATACGAAGATGGTGACGTAGGGCGCACTTTGCTAGACTCTTGCTCCGCCTCCCACTTCATTCTGAGCACGGCAATATGCGTTTTACCCGCTCCAGTGTCTAGCGCAATGACGAGATTTTTGTGCATGCTGTCTTCGAGCATTTCCTGCTGATATCCTCGCGTCTGTGATATGACATGCGGAGGCGTTGGCGGCGTCGTCGAGGATTCATGGTCTCCCATTGCCGCTGAACGACTCTATGTACCAGAAAGGGTTGGACGGTCGATGTAGTAGGGACTGGGTGGGAGAAGGCACGACGGGATAGAGCCACCCAGTCAGAACAAAGAAGGCTTAACTTTCTTGGCGCTACGACCTTGATTCTGAGACGGCCAGATTATGGCACAATCAATGTCTTCGGACCGTCATCGATTGATACCAGCACGCACCGAGACTCAAAGTTGCGCATACCGCCGCCGCATAGTCGCCAATCGTTAGATCCGAGGATATTAGACTGTACTGCGGGATCATCATGGAAGATGAATCACCCGTTCAGTTCAAGACAGTTGTCAGGCATTATGATAGGTATACCGAACGGTGTAAAGAAGGGCGGAGCTCAGGATCGAAGTAGTCGTAATTGACATTGTGGACGGGATGAAGTCGGGGCAGTCTCATATATGAGACTGCCCCGAATATCCCCTGGGGTACATTTGGGAGATATTCGCAATATACCCGGAATCAACCGCGAATATACCCACCTCCCCTCCGGGGATATTCACGATCGATTCAAGGTAATGTCTTGAATATACCGTGAATATACCTGGGTACTGAGTATATTCACAGTATATTGTGGGTTTATTCGAGCTCGATATCATTCCAATCACTTTATATGCGCTCCATAGATAGAGAAATAAATATATTAACAAATTATAAAACTAATACATGCTATTGAAGGCTACACGACAATTCTAAGGCTTGAAAGATCTACAAGATATACTTGAAGAGGCGAGAGGTGCGAATCCCGGCTGGATGTTCCCCCGCATACGCAAGCAGCCACGGCGCGCATCAGGGATGGGACGACCAGCGCCTTGACGCAAGAATCTATTGCGGTGGCGGGAGCGGTGCGTCCGCGCGTGGCCTCGAATTCGAGGAGTACATTTTGGGGGGTGCGTCGGGCTGCGGCACCGCGCTGTCGAACACGAGCACATCTGGTAGCACGCCACGCGCACAAACGCAGCCGCTGGCAAGTGCATTGGTGCTGGTAGCGTAGAGGCGCATCCTGCGGAGAAGCGGGGTGAGCATGCGTGTCGAGGCTGAGAAGATCAGTGCGGGAAGAGACAAGGTCACCAGGAAGGGTTGCAGCTTGATAAGGTTGGCGAGTGCAGGGAGCGAGGGGAATGGAAAGAATGCGGTGTAGTGCGGGGGTCAGTACTGCCGTGCGGGGGGTTAGCACTGGGACACGGAGAGCCCAAATGAACACTGGCCTCACTGATGTTGCTGCTGCCCCGACGACATTGGCACTTGCGCGCGCACCGCAGACTCTGAGGCTAATCCGAGCCACCATGCGCATGAGAAACACAGATGCTAGCACCCACGCCAACGCCACCAAGCTCAGCCTGTGCTTACCCTTAATCTCATCCATCCAACGTTCACGCTCACACCCGCAATACCCACCGTTCGGACAATTCTTGCCGCACACACGTCGTAGGCTGTGCTTGCAATCTCCTTCAGTCCCACCCCGGCCCGCCCTAAATGGACGCATATATGCGCTCTGATCCCGCATTTTCAGGCATTAGATCTGATTATATAAGAAAACCGGAACTATAGAGCATATCGAAACATGTCTCAGTGGGAGAAAGACTCACCAAGGTATGTGCACACTGGAGGCTCCTAGAGGGTAAGACGAAGAGAGCACTTAAGAGAAATCTCGACGCTGTCCGACGACGCGCACTCATCAGGTGACCGTCGAAATGGATGAGTCATCTCCCAGTTGGGATTGACTGGGGGATATTTGAGGGATATTCCCTGACGAGTATATTCCGGGTATATTCGAGGTATATTGCTAATATGCCCCGAATATCCCCTGGGGATATTTGGGGGCAATGTGCGGTGATGACCATTGACCTCTTCGAGTACTTCTCTCAAGCGTCTCGCTACTGCAGCAGGACATGACCCAGAAACAATATTTCGAAGACACATGGGCGACGCATGGACTTGTTATACACACAGAATGCCATGGTCGCTGTTGAAAAGTACGGCCTGTGCTCCATCATGCACAGATACACACAGATACACATTTGGCATTCATCCTCTCACACTATGACTTCTATCGTCTTTTATATAAACATGAAAAGTGACAGGACATATGTCGTAACTCTAGCTTTCATCCATTCGTTTCTTCTCGCGATCTACGCGTGAAAGTACCCAGGTATGACCATAGCAATCGTCCTGTTTTTACACCTTGCACCGCTTTCAGTCCATGAAAAGTTCATGATTCACCAAGAGCGGAAGCAGTTACCAAAAGGACCCTGCTGCGCAGTCTGTCATGGGGCGTATTCATTTGCCGCAGGTACCCTTTGAAAAAACACCGCCCACATTCTCCCGCTTGGGAGTCTGGATTGCAGCGCGCATGTGCGCGCGCCATTGTGGACACGTTCGGAGATAGAGATGAGTGAAAATTTCCAATCACTCCGGAATTCTAATAATACACACTCTGCGGGGCTTTCAGCTACGTCAATTCAGAACGATGGTCATCGACGAAAATCAATGGTCCTTAAGGACATATGTCTACTTGGTGCATTCGCATCAGCCAACGTGAAGATATGATGGACGATCGTATGCTGTTTACTATCAATCACTTAGTTGTGCATTCTTGGCCGATCTGGATTAGGATGCCAAACCGTCTTCAGCGCTCGGACACAGTCTAGTTTTTTGTTCCGGTCTCGAAATCTCCCATTCAAAATCTGCAGCCGTTCAAATTTTAGTTTGAGCTATTTTCCAGCTTCCGTTGCAATACAAAGTCAATACGAGCGTGATTATAAGTATGCAAAGCTGTAAGTCCTCCTAATATCCACGGAGATACGGCATCTGATACGGTTTGTCTAGGTGTTCATATTGTCATGGAGATTGCTTGGACGGCTCCGCGGGGACGGCATAACTTCCCCATTGCCTCCGTCTGTTTGTACACAGTGCAAGGACCACATCTGCATCTACTAACTCTCGCACCAAAGATACTGTGCCTATACCACACGCTGGAGAGGTGTGACCTTGCTCCTTGCATTCCTCCAGTCTCCGGGACCGACCTCTTACAGAAAACAGTCGTCTCAACATTCCTCATTGAGCGCAATTCGCGGGATTCGAAAGATGGGACTTTCCAGCATTTGTCGTCTGCTAGATTCCAAGGCTTTTCGTACGTACTTCACCTGCTGCAGTTCGGGTCGCGTCTCTTTCATGGCAGCTTACACTACAGCACCTACATGAAGGGCTCTGAGCGCTCCTCCCTCCGCAATCAGTCTCCGTCCATACGCGAAAGCGTCTATTTAGGCCATTTAGCCGCTTCATGACCACAAGACTTGAATTATTGCAGCGCTAATTTTTGGACTAACGGCCTTGTAGTATAAAGGTATACAGTACCATGACATCCCTGTAGACTCGGTTGAGCAATGAAGAAACGTCATAGCCGAGCGCTGCATTGGAATGACTGATCAACTACACGGCCTTGACTGCATATAACCGTAGGGAAATTTCATCTCTTGATCAAGTCGCCAGCAAGATTCATTTGAAGGATATCTTCCACTATCGCTTTTAACATTAATCTCTCTCCCTTACATTCCGACATTATTCGACATACTCTCACTCATCTTTCTGATTGCCTTCACCCTCATCACAGGTTCTGCGTTTGCCTCTCCCGCTCATATTTATTGGCGTGTGTGCAGCACGCATCTCCTGGTGGATGAGGGCAGGACTCACCCTTGTGTCACCAAGCGCTTCTTGCCTTGCAATGCTACCCACATCGTTTACCGAGTTGTCCTTCCGTGAGAATCCTCTCTTGTGGGTTCCTGAATAGTGTTGCTCCCGGCGGAGCCCCCTCGGGTGCGCCCCCTGTGGCTTTCCCCCCAACGGCTTTACATCCAACCTCCTCAGTGGCTCGCCCAGGAGTGTCCCTAGCGGTAGTTTCAACCTCCTATCAGTGTCCTCATCTGGCTTTCCTGCATCCGTGACGGCGCCGCCCAATTTCTAGCAACTTTCCTGGGACGGTACGCACAGTATTCCGCGTATGTTACGCTGCTATCAGCCCAGCCATGCATATTTTGACCTTGAGCCAAACTAGTCAGTAGTGCTCCTGCGTTTTCTACCAGCACTGCTTGGATCAAGCCGGGGGAGCCTACTTCACATCCCCTTTGAAAGTGCAATTTTGCGGAGGGTCTTTCGGTATTCGCGAGGTGTCCGACCAGACAGTCGAGCATCTCGAGTTTACTTGTACAGGCATTAAAATTCACGAACTTGTCTGTTTTGTTCGGCTCAGAAGTCAGAACGTCGCCGACTTTTTTAACGGCTCGGCCACGATTGACGGTCGATCCTCCGCAGTATACGTGTCAAGTCAAGGTTCATTCAAATCAATGACAATGTACAATGAAAAGGGGTGCGAAGGGAGGTGCTTCATTGACATTCTTCCGGGCACTGCGTGTTGGCTGGGGGAGGGGAGCCAGGGTAGTGTTCCTTTTCTGTGCCCTGAAACCAAAAGAAAAAATCCTGGGGGCACAGATATAGTCCGATTTTAAGAGGTTTCATATCGAAGGCAGTAGGGAAATAAAGGTGGGAGTGCGTACGTCGGGAGTATCACAAAGTATTTACCTTGAACCGTCACTGCTGTTCGAGACTACATGAGGATGACGAGATAGTTGGGCATTAGGGCTGCCGGCAACTTTGTTCGGAGGTGATCTAGCGGTGACCATCTTTTCCGTAGATGTTCGAAGACGAGTAAGAATCGAGAGCAAAAAGCGGGGGAGAGACTGCGGGCAAGGCGTTTCAAGAGCCTCCAGACCCCGAGACAATACCTGCCCGCTCAAAGCCCACGTTGGCTCGATGAGTGCCGGCACTAGAAGGTACTTCAAAAACAAATTGCCTGTAAGGAGCATCACATGAGAACGTTGCTGCGCTCAGAGAACAAGTGCGGAATTTCCTGTGACAGCGCATAAACCCTACGTTGCGTAAGTCGGCTTGCTACGATGATGAGAAATCCAGGTCCAGGGGAAAGAAATGGAGAGATGGATACGTCGGACGTCGGATGCGTCGGACCAAGAAGATCGAGGACTCATGATGCAGGGAGGAAGCACAGGATAACGAGTGCAAAGAAGCCACGTTCTGAGCAGAAAGGGCGAGATCTAGGTGGTAAATGAGCATAGCAGATGAATGAGGGAAAGTATCAAAATTTTGAGGCCTGAATGGACGAAAAAAGAGAAGAAGTCTCATACAGATTGGTGGTCGATGACGAAGAACAGAGTCACCTACAGGAGGTGGTGTTTTATTGGCATACCGGACATGTCGGTGGCACACACAAAATGCCGGCGCCCCAGGAGATTTGGCTGAAAGGGAGGATCGCTGAATAAAAAGAAGGGCAAGCAGACGTATATGGACACCAACGTGGATCGGCGAGCACCCAGATGGGGCTCCATGGGGATATTGCGAGGCTCCAAGATCCGCCCTGGTTTCCCAAGCCCGTTGCAAGGGATCATATTGTCCGTCATAAATGTGCGTCGGGTCCGCGACGAAGAAGGTTTACTCTAAGAACGGATCACAAGGTCGGAGGCATGTGATTCCATGCTGTTGCACATGGCCAGGTGAATAACCCAACCACGATCGAGGAAGGGAGGTGGAGGAGGGCAGGCCACTGGCTGGCCCTGGACAGGAGAACATCCGAAGGCCGCATCGAGGAAGAGGGGGCCGTTTTCGAAAGCATCGCGCTGCAAAAGGATCCAGGAACGAAATTCAGAACAGAAAGCCAAATGGAAGTGCAACAGAATTGGTCGAAGCAACCCTCGCGCATGACGAAAAACCCGAGCCTGACCACTTGTACTGGATTGCGTCTGAGTGCCAAACATGAAACTTAGCATGCTTCCATGTGACAGTCCCATTCTCCTTACGGTTTCCCAGCAATCCATGGGCCAACACACTTCCGATTTAGTCCTCCGAGCTGACGAATTTGCACACCTTGGGCCAAGGACGAAGAATCTGGTGCAAGCCAGCACGCGGTTGGCATGCGTGGGTCAGAATCAGCTGACGCCCAACCTATGATCGATGCGAGCAACCATACCAGCTTGTGCTCTCTGACATGGCAAACAGCCAATCGTCCTGGTCTCCTCGATGGTATAAAACGACATCCAGAAGGCCTCCGTAGGTCAGCGTCCAAGCGGCTTTCTCCCAAGATGCGTCTCCTCCAGTTCACCGTCGCTGCTCTCGGTCTCGTCAACGGCGTTCTCTCGCAATCGAGTACTGCCGACGCCTATGTCGCGTCCGAGTCGCCCATCGCGAAAGCTGGGCTACTTGCAAACATCGGTCCTAATGGTTCCAAGTCGCAGGGAGCCAAGGTGCGTGTTAGCCGAACTCCCAACCACCCAATAGCACTGACTTGTTTTTGTCATACCCTAGTCGGGCATAGTCATTGCCAGCCCCAGCACCTCCAACCCAGACTACCTCTACACATGGACACGCGACTCCTCGCTTGTGTTCAAGGCTATCATCGATCAGTTCACCTCCGGCAGAGACACCACTCTTCGTAGCCAGATCGACAACTTTGTCTCTGCGCAGACCATCATCCAGCAGATATCCAACCCGAGTGGCACCGTCTCTTCGGGTGGTCTTGGGGAGCCTAAGTTCAACATCGATGAAACTGCCTTCACCGGCGCCTGGGGACGTCCTCAGCGAGGTGAGTTCGGCTTAGTAATAACTGTTAGAACTTGTCTAGACACTTCACAACTTAGATGGTCCCGCTTTGCGCTCGACTGCCCTCATCGCCTATGCGAACTGGCTTTTGGACAACAGCAACACGACATTTGTTACCAACACCCTCTGGCCCGTCATCAAACTCGATGTTGACTACGTTGCGAACAACTGGAACCAGTCTGGGTTGGTGTCGCAATTCACATCATCAAATGTTTTCATCACTCACTCAAAACGCATCAAACATTTCTAGCTTCGATCTCTGGGAGGAAGTTCAGTCGTCGTCGTTCTTCACCACCGCTGTTCAGCACCGCTCGCTTCGCGAAGGCTCTGCCCTTGCGACCCGAATCGGTCAGACATCTGTTGTGAGCAACTACGACGCTCAAGCCGCCAACACACTTTGCTTCTTGCAGGTAAGGCATCCTTAGATTTCGCACTTGACCAAATCCTGATTTTTTTTGTCTACAGTCCTACTGGAACCCCTCGGGAGCTTATATCACTGCCAATACTGGCGGTGGACGCTCTGGCAAGGATGCTAACACTGTCTTGACTTCAATTCACACTTGGGACATCAAGGCTGGCTGCGACGCAGCCACTTTCCAGCCTTGCTCGGACAAAGCCCTTTCCAACTTGAAGGTCTACGTTGATTCGTTCAGGTCCATCTACTCCATCAACAGCGGTATCGCCTCTAACGCAGCAGTCGCTACGGGCCGCTACCCCGAGGACAGCTACCAAGGTGGAAACGTATGTATCATACCTTGCTTACCTCTAGGTCTGTGCTCTAATGGTATCTCTTGTAGCCCTGGTACCTTACGACTCTCGCTGTCGCTGAACAGCTCTACGATGCACTCACGACTTGGAACCAACTCGGTGGCTTGAACGTCACTAGCACTTCGCTCGCCTTTTTCCAGCAGTTCTCCTCCGGCGTTACGGCCGGCAGCTACGCTTCGTCAACCTCTACATACACCACGCTCACTGCCGCCGTCAAGACCTTCGCTGATGGCTTCGTCGCAGAGGTCGCGCAGTACACCCCGTCAAACGGTGGACTTGCCGAGCAGTACAGCAGAAGCTCCGGCTCTCCGCTTAGCGCGGTGGATTTGACTTGGAGCTACGCAAGCGCCTTGACCGTGTTCGATGCGAGGGCTGGCGTGATCGCTCCTAGCTGGGGCGCCGCAGGCTTGGTTGTCCCGTCATCTTGCTCGACCAGCTCTGGAGGCAGCTCTGGAGGCAGCTCTGGCACCGTTGCTGTGACGTTCAACGTTCAGGCAACCACGGTCTATGGAGGTACGTCTAATCGTCACCGATCTTTTCTACTCCAATATCAATCGACTATTTCACAGAAAACATCTATATCACCGGTTCCGTCGATGCTCTGCAAAACTGGTCTCCGGATAACGCCCTCATTCTGTCGGCGGCAAACTACCCCACCTGGAGCAGTATGTCTTTTTAACCTCTGCTATCTCATGCCGGTTTTTGACACCCTCGCTCTTCAGTCACCGTCAATCTCCCGGCCAGCTCGTCGATCCAGTACAAGTACATCCGCAAGTACAACGGCGCCACGACCTGGGAGAGTGACCCCAACATGCAGATCACCACACCTTCCAGCGGCACGTACGTCGAGAGCGACACCTGGCGTTAAATGCGTTTAACGCATCAAGGTGCTTTCTATAATCAAGAAAAGTTACGATTGCATGAGAACGTTCTGCTTTTTGTATTATGCAGTATCGGGAGCAGGGTTCTGAATCAGATCTACGTGTCATCCTAAAAAAAAATCCGACCTTCGTAGGACTACATACCCTTGTATTTCGAAAGGCATTGTTTTATGTTTGTTGTATCGAATGAAATTGTCGTTCTCCGAAACATAAATCCAATGTAACATTCCGTGTGAAAGGTTGGTTTTTGCCAAGCATGAAAGTTTTGTAACATACATTGTAACAGAATGACGACATTGGATACAATGTTTGTCCATTTCTGTAGGTTTTTTACAAGATCATCATGGAAAACTTATTTGGAAGAAGTGCCAAGGCTTTCGTTACGTGATTGTCACTGGTAGTGCCTGAGGCGAAATCGTCATAGCTCTGCCCAACTTCAGAGTCAAGCTTCAAGTTACTCTCGGCTTTCACTATGTCTATGCTCGACAAATTTCGCAAGGGTGCACAGAAAGCAACCATTCAAGCCAGTGCTTTCGTGAAGGAGGGCTCCCATCGTGTCGCTACCGGCTCGCAGACGTTCGTTCAGGGCTTCAGCTTGCCTGGAGAGGCAGATAAAGCTGCTAAGATCTTGGAAAGTTTCTTGGGTGCGTCGCACTGTAAGATTATCGTCGTTTCCCAGCTCTGATCTACCTCATACTTGCGCTTAGCTGACCCTGACCGACCCGAATCTGCACTGAACTCAATACCGAAGGCTGTCCTGCAGAGAGCACGAGGTGTGTCGTTGAGCGGCTCTTCGTCTTAATATCATTCGCAGAGCATTACTCTTCCAGGTCTCGCTGTCTTCCAAGTCCTCAAAGCAGGCTTCGTCTTCTCCGGCAAGGCAGGCTCAGGCCTCGTTATCGCGCGCCTCCCCGACGGCTCTTGGTCCGCGCCATCATGTATCGCTACCGGTGGCGTCGGCTGGGGCCTACAAATAGGTGCCGACATCACAGACTTCGTCGTTGTGCTCAACAGTGAGGATGCCGTGCGGGCGTTTTCAATTGGAGGAAATGTAACAATCGGAGGGAATGTGAGTGCTGCCGCGGGCCCCATCGGCACTGGAGGAAGTGTGCAGGCGAGCTTGGCGCATCCAGCCCCGATGTTTTCGTATTCGAAGTCAAAGGGTATGAGCTTCCCTATCGATCTTCCCTTTTTCACGTCCCTTGGCCGTGGTAATGGAGGCTGATCAGTTGCTCATGTTCGTATCTGGCAGGTCTTTTTGCTGGACTCTCGCTAGAAGGGACTGTTCTTATCGAGCGGAAGGACGCAAACCGCGATTTCTACGGTTCGCCAATCCCCGCTCGCGATATTCTCGGCGGCCGTGTGCCCCCTCCAGAAGTCGCATCGAAATTATACGAAATCATCGAGGCGGCAGAAGGACTCGACGAGTCTGGGCTGCCGGAGGAGGCGTATATCCCTACTGCTTCGGGCGATCACATCCATGTCACCGGACAGGGTGGAAACCAGACTGTGTTCGATGCGGAGGGGCACTAATGGAATTGTTTAGATTATGTTAGGTGTAAAGCCCGGAAATGGAATAGCAGTAAAGAGAGAAGGTTCATCAACACACCCCATACCACGGTACGATACGATAACGATTTCATTGTTCATTCCTGCTTTTATGGTACATGCCAGTAGCTGTCTCTCTTATTTTTTTCTTCTGTGCCTGTTCAAATCAGGTGTATATTTCTTGATTGCGCTGCTGCGCGTGCCACGATCCTAACACATAACAATGTCGTGAATGTTCCCCATGTATCAAAGTTCAGGTGAAGGAGATCGCATGAATGTCCTTTTCAGTAGTAATTACAACCAGTCAATCGACTCAGCAATCGTCAGTGATCAGAAGAGCTGCAAGAGCACACCAACGGCCGTACGAAAACCGACAGCCTGATGAATTGTTAAGATGCGCGAAAGACCCCGGAAATGGGAACATGAGGAAATACAGCATAGCAATCGATTTTACTCATTGAGCGGATTCCTCTGGGACCGGCATAGATAGTGTCATTACTTATGCCGAGTCCAGCCGAGCTTCGCTCCTGACAGTCGGAAAGAGTGAGTGATCTCCCATCCCAGACAAATCGCTGTGATGTGGATGGTATTCAACCCATTCCGGGGCATACTTGAGTTGGACGTATAGCCCATCAAAGAATACACGCCGGACACGATTGGACAACAATTAGTGGCTGAGCAGCATCAAATAGCACTGGAAACCGCAGTTTCATGAGGAGCGGCCACCTCTGGCTTCTCGAGGAGAGAGTTACACGATACACATGTACGCAGAACCGTGCATCAGGGTTACCGTTCCCATCTGCAATAACCCTAATGCGATATCAGATGGTAGATTGAATGAATCTGAGACTCGTCTCGCTCACCTTCACCGGAGTGACGGAGTCCCTGAAGTCTCTTCAATGATCTCTTCAGAGGTTGTCTTTGAGACGACTGGGGTAAACAGGAGATCGCTTGACAAAAGCTGGATTTTTCTGGCGCTTATATTCAAAATGTTCATTTCAAAGCGCAGCAGTAGACGTTGTGAGTCGGGTTCTGTACGGTTCTGTTAGTCGCTCAGCAGCGCTCAGCGTAGTCGATGCTGTAACCGAACCCTCCTTAAGCAGGGGTAAATAGAGAGCAGACGTCAGATACGGATGTCCGGAGGCCACCTCGGAGGTTGAAGGAGAATCGCCTACGTTGCTGCCTTTGGGAGACTACCTAGTCGTGGCCCTGACAGAACAACGTCGATGAGTCATCAACGTGGATATATGCCTCTTGTTCTCACGCTTTCCTTGCCTATGCAAGCTAACCATGGTTCAGAACGTTCAACTCCTAGAGGGGATCTTTCAAGCTTCAAGTTGGAGATAATCATAATCGCCAAATGTCGATGAGATTTAGCTTTGATGTCTGGCCATTTTCCTGCTCATTGAGGTCATGTTAAGCACGTGAAGCAGCACAACACCCTAACAGCTCGTGCCTCAGGACTGTCGAAGTAACTTCTAAATTCCTATGTTGCTACCCATGGTGAGTGTCGTTACCTCCGCAGCCTGCTATTTCTCCGGATGATCGCAAGATCGCAGCATTTGATGCCTCAGAAGCATATCGGCACGCAGACCCATGTTCCACCTGTTATTTGACCCTTCTACGGGTCGGATAGGTTGAGAAAAGCAATTGGTCGCCGCTTGTGCTCCAGAGTTACCCTCCATGACGAATATTTGAAGTCGACGTGCATTCGTAAGATTTCCCCCCCTTTTTCGACCGCTGCACAGGTTGCCCTTCTGTTATAAGTACGGACCAGAGACGCATCGGTTCCTCATTCATCTCGCTCTGCTGTATATGCTTTGACTTTCTGCGCTTGCGGGCTCGCACTCGTGAAGACTTTTGCATTCGTTTCCACTCAAGACCCTTCTTTCTGACCCCATTCCATGTCTTCCAATTCATCTGCCCTTGAACTTGAACAGTTGGCCCAACATAATTTTGGAAAGGTGGAAGACTATTTGCTCATCTTTTTCATAGGGAACATATTCTACGGTGCGCCTCCTATTTTTGTCATCTCGACAAGCCCAGCATGTGCTCAATTGTGCCATAGGATTATTCATTGTTCTCATTACGCTCTCCACATACTTCCTCTGGTACGAATTCTTTACTTTGGCAGTTCTCTCAGTGAAGACTGACGAGACAATAGTTTCCAAGGTATTAAGTCACGAGCGAGTGTGGGCTTGCTCGTCGTGACTATGATCATGTTTGCCACCTCTTCCACGTACTTGGGCCTCAGCTTGGCCAATGCCTTATTGAACTCCCAAATTAATCTGTACGCGGCCATACAGAGTGCCACGGACGTACAACTTTCAATCTATCATAAACTCATCCAAATGCTAGTGTTACCGCGACTACAGAACGCACAGAATTTCTTGCCTGTCATCAACGTTCGTATATCCACCATAATGAAGTTCTATTAGGTCGCTTATGTTTACACGATGCTAGTATGTCCTCAGTGATGCGATCGTCATTTGGAGAGCTTGGGTTTTATGGGAACATAACCTTCGAGTCTTAGCCGCCCCAATAGTTCTACTAATTGGAACCACTGGTACTCATGCTATCCTTACTCTCACCCTATCCCTACTGATTTTTCGGCTTAGGTGCGGCATTAGCTAGCGCGGCTTTCGAAGTCAAGTTGGCTGCTGATGGATACCACACAACTGCGGCTTCGGGTAATCTCACGTCCCTTGGCAACCTCCAATATGCTGTCTGGTTCATGACACTGGCCACAAACCTCGTTGCCACAGTGCTCATTTCAATCAAAGCGTGGTAGGCCATTTAAATCCATGACATGATCAAGAACCTAACTAGCGCGCCATTAATTGTCAGGCAACATCGACAGGTTTTGAGAGCTACCATGGGCGCAGGGAATGGAAGCACGATGGCGGAAAGGATGATGGCCCTTCTCGTTGAGTCTGGCGCTCTCTACTGTGTGATCTGGGTAAGTCCGATGAACTGTTCCGTTTCCTTGCGTCCTTAATTTTGTGCGATTGAACACAGGCAATCTTCATACTGGCTAACTTCGATTTCTTCGGCCAAATTGGCAATGATATCACTAGAGCTATTATGGTACAAGTCACGGTCCGTCTAGTCTGCTCGTTGTTCATCTTCGCGCCTCCGTTAATCAATTTACGAACTGAGCAGGGTATATACCCTACAGTGATCGTTGTCTTGGTCGCCCTCCGGCGAACAGCCTGGGATGTGAACTACACCAACGACGATACAATTCCATCCAAAACACACGTCGTTATCAAGTTCCCCTCTTCTGATAGCAGTCGTTCTTTTAAACGGAGCAAAGCATCGATCAAGCCCAATGGGGAGGTGTGATTTTTTGTTATTGGGCGTAGTCTGATTTCATTGCTTTGATGCATTAAGCTCATGTACAGTAGAGACTGTCGATCGTTGATGCTAGCGTCTAATATGTGTACTTCTATCTTCCATCCGTGCTCAGACGGCCATATTGACTATGATGAAAGTTCATTTGTGGATACTGCATAGGTAGTGAGAACATTGAGTCGATGAATAAGGGCCGCGGTTTCGATATGAACGCGCATGAGTGCAATTATCTGTTGTAAAGTACAAGAATCCGAGTCCGAGAATCATAAAAATCATGTCGTGCAATCTCCACACCAGATGTCCTAGAAAACACGAGGCGAGGCGATCTAGAAATACTTGTCCCAGAACCCCTGGGTGCCGTTAGTGCTTGCCACCTGCTCGATTCCGAGCAACTTCATGACCAGGTTGTAGATCTCGACGTTCTGAAACGTGTTCATTACATAGGTATCGTCCGACGTCGAGTGCCATCCTTTGTTGGGGCGAGAGAGTGCACGTGATAGGAGGCCGCGCGAGCGGGTCTGGTGGACTGCTTTGGCGACAGAGGAAAAGGGACCGTGTGCGACGAACATGGCGTGCATGGACGGGTCGTTGTTGTCATATCCGTGATTCTGGAAGTAGACAGAGATGTGAGCGATCGGCTTAAATATTCGATTGAGCAGCCTTACACCCTTGGTCAAACCAACGTCACCCTCTTTGCGAGTCGTGAGGACATAGCCGATTTTCGGAACAACATACACAGGCGCGATGCGTGGGCTGTGTGCGAAGTGGTACCTCCCAGGCATAGTCTCTGGCGTGAACACTTCGAATTTGTCCTTGTTGCTGGCCGCAGCTGCACGAAGCACTTCTAGATAATAAGCCGCATTGCGAGAGGAGTTGAAATGAAGACCCATAGAAGGCCATCCTAGTAGCACGAAGACAAAACAGTTAATTGGCACAATCAAGCCTCAGGACTGACTATGCTACATACCATCTTCATGTTCAATCGAAGCCCAACCCTGTTCGCCAAGGATATCGTCCATGTATATGAACTCAGGTTGGCTTGTGTCGGTCATACCGTGGTCGCTGACGAAAACGATATCAACGATGTTCGTTAGGTTTCGATCGACAAGGCCAGTATGTAGGTCTTTCGCGAATGTGTCAACGTAACGAAGCGTATCCTGCGCTCTGATGTAAGGGCAAACACACATGCCAAAAATTGGTATGACAAACGTTGACGAGGGCAGAGTATGGCCCTGTAGCATGTCCTGCCTGATCCAAAGAAGGCTCATACGCTACCGTAGGCGATGAGATAAATCTTCCATGAAGTGCGCATATTTTGCTACGTACCCATGATCAGCTGTGGTCGTTCCTCGAGGGGAAGGTCAATCCAGCTCAGTATTTGATGTAGCTTTTCGCTCAAAGGAACCTTGTCCTACGATCAAGCAAAACGTGGGAAGAGTGTGTTTGACAATGATGATCAGATGCGTACCCTCCAGGGTAAAAAGTATGACGGCGTCGCTCCGGTCATCGTCTTCGGAGGTCCGGGCCTGCAGCATCACGAGGTATGAAAGCTCCGTACATTGAGAGACAGGTATTATCAGGGACGTGCGTACCACATGAGATTGGCATTGATCACTCCAGCCTTACCAGCTGTCTCCCACATCTGTTTTAAAATAAGATGAGTCGTGGCGTGTGGGCAAAGTCTGGTTTGTTTCCTACCGGCTCGCCAAACCACCAATGTGGCTTCCAACAGGACGCAATCTGGTTGTAATGGAACTCTGAATCTGTGGTTTTGTCCCAGAAGTTCTGATAACGCGGTTGTGAGTTCAAGAATTGAGACGAGCTTGTCTTCATACATTCGCGACGATACCGTGAGATTCGGCATAAAGACCTGTCCTGGAATCCAAGGTCAGCAGCATTGAGGATAGGTCATATTTCATCCTACTTACATCAAAGCCCAGTGATTGCTTGAAAGCCCTGGGTAAGCGAGAAGGACATGAAGGTTCCAAGAAACTTCAATAAAACTTACGGGAACGTCAAGGTCTACAAAGCAAAAAGATCAGCTATTATATGGAGCGATCGAAGGAGCATCATACAGGAAAAATAGGCTTCATAGACTTCGCACGAAGGCCCTGCTTGCTGATGTCCAGCAGATGGGGTGTCAAATCCCTCTCCAGATAATCCGCTCTACGTTACGTAATCAAGACAAACGTGTAGACCTCCAAGCGTTTAATCATACCTCAAGCCGTCAATAGACACGAGGAGGACTGTTCGCTTGAAGTCATGTGTTCCATTGGAGCGAAGACTTTGCCCGTTGAAGTGGAGGGACTTTGCAGATTCCGATGCGTCCTTCGAACAGCCCGGCAACAACGATGCAACGTACATTCCGGTGACTATCAGGCTGATGGTCCCTCCCAGCGCAAAGAGTGCAATCCTAATACGTTTACAAAGGACATCGCTGCTCTTGATACTAGTCGCATTGCTATGGCCTCTAGGGGACAGTAGAGGGGCATCGGTGCCAGATAACAGGCCCTTACGCTCTTCGTCTATAGCGATCTCGTAGTCATTGTGAGATGAGACACCGGTGGATGAGTGGTCCAGATATCTGGAAGTAGCGATGCGGTCACTGTGTCCGTCCATCGTGGATGAGGGATTGGTAGGGAAGAGAGAGGACGCAGAACGAAGGTCCCGACTCCGGCCATAAGCCTGATAGTAAGGCTGCCTAAAGAGGCTATGAGCGGCGCTCGCGAGGTTAGGGTCAGCGCTTATTTCTGCTGAACGACACCGTTTGGAATATTGGATAACACCCTAACATTCTTCATAAATCCTTCAGTTTCATGTATACACAGAACGAGGGTCGAGGATGTCCGACATGCCAGAAAGCAGTCGGGCCTCAAAGTACATCCCCAGCTTTCCATGATATCTCACAGCCCTACACGTCGCCGCAACCGCTATTGGCACAGTGACACAATAAGCAGCGTCCCGTATCGAGTCTCCCACCCGAGCTTCTAGGACGCGTTTTTGAACTTTGCGGCCCAAAACGAGCCTTACCCTCATGATCGTCGCGAGCTCTGGTGGAAGAAGGTTTCTCAGGTTTGCAGTCGCTGGCGACAAATTGCGCTGGAACAGCCGACTTTTGGGGCTGACATCGACATCTGAGGACCGAGTCGGCTCTATTTAGGCCACCGAGATAATCAGACGCGCAAAAAATGCGCCCTTGATGATTACGGACATTCACAAGACCTCACGCGGAAAACACAGCACAATGATTCAAATGGTCAAAGCCAACCTGTCTCGTATATAAGTGCTTTCACTCGATTGGCAGCAGGAGAATATTTCCGCTCTCTTAAAGCTATTTATAGTCCCCGTGCCCCTCCTCGAGCGATTGGAGTTGAGATCTAGTTATCGCGGTCCCCACAAACCACTTATTGTCCCTGACCATTTTATGCTGGCGATGCCCCCAACTTCCGAACGGTGATCTTCAAAGGTCCAGATCCCTTGGTCATCCCCGCTCCTATACAACTTGACCACTTTATCGATATTTCTACCATCTCATCTGGAGCCTTCTGTGGGGAGCTTTGCATTACCATCGAATGGCGTGTTCGATGCGTTGAGGCAAATGCACAAGTCCTATACACTGAAAGCTACTTCCTTCTCTACTCTCTTTCAGCATCTTGGGCACCTAATCAGATGCGCAAACCCATCGTCGAACTCCCCCAGCTATCGCATCTTACACTGTACAGGCACCTATCTGGCTGCACAGCTGTTCTCAGAAGCATACACGTTCCTGCTATGATGTGGTTGGATCTGAAGTCCTCTGGTAGTGATTGTGTAGATTTCACCGCCGTCTTCCCTGTCGTTGAAGACTGCAATCGCAACTCGAGTAATTTATCATCCTTGCACTCCTCGAAGGTGTCCTTCTTTCATGTGTGTCTCAGAATGTCTTCGCGACGCCCGACCTCGCGGATCCCATAATTAGAGAGTAACATCGACCCAATACGAAACCTTGACCAGAGCGATATACAGATGCTCATTCGGTCCATGGGAATCCTAGATCTTTCCACTATCGACATCAGCTATATGGATGGCTTCCCGGTGAATCAAGCGAATGTGCCCGAAATACACAGACCTGCTCGGGACGTAAAATGCATGTCTATTGCAGAGTTTGACGCAGAGGACAGCAGCATAGAAGATGACGGTGTATGCAGCCCCCTCCCGAACCCCCAAGCGTTCCGCTGCAAAGTGTTGACTTCCTTAAATACGTCGATTTCGGACCGATGCTCTTACGACTGCTCAGGCGGCGGAAGGAGCTTCAATGTCCAATACAGAGTGTCGCCATCAAATACTGTAGATTCTCTGAAAAAGATTGTGCCTCAGGTGACTTCTATACATACTTTGTGTCAACCGAACCATCTGCGTTTTTCCTTCCCATTGAAACAGATTCATGTTGGCGATCCTATACTTGCTATTTACGACATCGAGGCGTACATCCCAACTCAATGAATGACAGCTTCAGCGCAGCGAGACTTGACTTCGACCCAGTACCGTAATGCGATAGCAACGCCGGATACATAGGTGATCCCACAGTACCAGCGACACTTCTCGAGCCTCAACCTTTCAGTTCGCAGTGGCTCTGAGATGTCTTGGTACATGTGTATCGTTGGACTAAAAGCGTATAGTGGGCTGTACCGGTCTTGGAGATTTGTTTGGCGCAAGGATGGAAGTTTGTGACTTACTATTTCTGTCCCAAGGGCTAGTCATGCAGTCGGAATCGTGTTTATGCCATGACATTGTCGACGAATATATACAACAAGATATTACTCCTCGGAAATCCGTTCGAAAAACTGCCTCAAGGTGCCCGATAACACCTCTGGCAACGCCTCAACATTCCGCAGTACCACATAATACTCAAATGGGAACGAGTCGAGGTACCTCTGCATTTGCAACTCCATCCGACCGTCAACTTGTTTGTACGCGACTTGGTTCATCGAGAGAATAGAGTTTTGAACACTTCCACCAGTGACGGAGGATCCCGATCCCGAGAGTGCAAGAGTCGCATTAGAATGAAGGGAGTCAATAACGATGAAGACGATCATGATTCGCTTCTCCTCTGCTTTGCGGAGTACTGTTCGAAGTTTTTCATGGTCTTGACAAATGCCATCCGAGATGATGATCTCCAACTGCCAGAGATCCGCTGCGGATGACGAACCCGTGGATCGTCGCTCCCTGGCTTCTTCAAGTATCTTGAGACTGGACTCTACGAGAGAAAGCACATTTGTCGCATTCTGACGAAATCCGAATGCACCCATCACCTGCATCCCTGCTTGGTCTGTAAACAGCCCTTCGTCGAACCCATGAAGCACATCAATGGCCTCTCCAAATTTCGCTATCCCTATATCTCCTACTTCCAGCCGACTGAGCGCTTTTGATACGAGGGCCAGCGTCTCATAGGCAAGGTGGACTGAATGCGACTCGGCCATGGATCTAGAGTCGTCAAGAGCTATGAGCACCTGGTACTCGCGCTGGCTGGGACGGGTCCTGCGCATCCATATCTTGTCTTTGGTATACTCGCTAGCAATATAAGGGATGATCTTCTTCATATTGAGCCTCTTTCCAGTGCGATAGTCGCCCTTGAGTCTCGTAGCAAGACTGGGTTCTAGGATGAGTCGGAGCTGTTCGCAGAGTGCATAAGACAAGTCATGGGTCAGAGATTCATAGAGGCGCCAAAGGTTCTCAGCGCCCTCAGCAGGCCGTCCTTCTGCATGCCAGCGGCGCAACTCAGTTTCTACATATGCTTGCCCTTCTGGCTCCTCGATGTCGACAGCAGGGTCCGGAGCCAAAGCATCGATGACGGAGTCCGCGGTTGAGGCTTTTTGTGCGTTGATCTGATGCTGAGTGAGCGCATTCTCGACGCCTTCTTGCAGAGCTTCAGCAGTAAGTTGAGGAGGAACTTGTGATGTTTGCGGTTGATTGAAAGGAGGCTCCTCCGCTGAAGAATCGTCAATGTCCATGGGGGGATTAAAATCGTTTGTGGGCTGGTCGTCTTCCATCAACTTAAGCTCGCTGAGCTTTGCAGCCTGATCTGCTGCCTCGACCGGACCAAGAGCCTGCATTTCGTGGTCGACATCATCAGGGCGAAGATACTCAAGCTGTGAAGGCTCAGAAGTGTCTGCAGGGTGAGTACTCTGATCCTGAGCGTCTCCACTCTCTAGTATGTCGTCAAAGCGCTGACGGATTTCTCTTAATGTATCGCCAAGGCTTCGAAGAGGGTTATTGGACAATTCCGATTGAGTTGGTTCTTGAGACGCTGCGCTACCTTGTTGTTGACCAAGTGTGGCAGATCCGGATGAAGGGTTTTCCGCGATATCGGGGACTTTAGATTGCGGTTCTTCCATATTTCTACAAGCATATCAGCAGCTATTCCGAAAGAGATCGGGTATGGCTCTAACTTACCCTTCTTCATAATTCGCCTCTTCACCTGAACCGGCGCCTTGGCCAGCAGAATCTTGAGCACCTCCCGACTGCGAGGCTGCACTCTCTCGTACATTCGAATTGTATGATTCTTCTTGCAATGAATCAGCAGACCCTTCCCCTGGCTGAAGATCAGGTTGAGCCATAGCTTTCTCCCAAGAAACCTCAGAGGACGTATCCTCCTCCTCTCGAATCTCTTGCTTTTGCGTGTCTTCTTCTATCCTCTCATCTGTTGCATCCAGGGAAGTGCCTTGATCATGACCTGTATCTTCATCGCCCTCGAAATCCGACATCTGCTCCTGGCGTTCGTCTTGTGGCTGATCTTCGAGCTGCTCGTCGTCGTCCTCTGGTTGTGTGCCCTCTTGCATATCCTCATCGTTGCCCAGGTCCAGGTCGTCCGGTAGGTCGAGAGTGTCGGCATTCTGAACATAGTCGTCAATGGGTGCTCCGGCTCCATCAGGTGCAGTCTCCCCATCATCATTCCCAAGATCGTCTTGCGGTGTCTCTTCATCAACGGTGCCATCCTTCTCGTCCTTTTCCACTTCTTCCCTATCTTTCTGCGACTCTGGCCCCTTTCCCTCCTTTGCGACAACATCTGACTCTCCTCCTTTTTCATTTGATTTATCTTCTTCTGTCTTTCCTTCCGATCCTCCCTCTGGCCCTTTCTCATCCCCCCAGAGCTTTTCGTCCACGGCTTCGGGATCCGACTTATCCACGTCTCCAATCTGATCGTCTGGTCCCTCGTCGTCGTCGTCGTCGTCCTCACCCTCGTTTTCTCCATCCTGTGACTCACTGTCAGGCACGTCTTCCATATCTCCTCCGAAATCGTCCTCCATCTCGATAGCATCTCCTTCTTGGTCTCTGTCCTGTCTTTCCTTATCGGCTTGTCCATCCTCTCCTTTCAAACCTTCTACTTGGCTCTCATCCTCAATCTCTTTGCTCGCGTTCTCGTTCCCTGTTCCTTCGCCCAATCCCATACCGTTCGATGTCTCGGCTCCTTCGTTGCCCTCTCCGGATGTTTCGGCGTCAGGTGGTTGGCAGAAGCCTTGGGTGGCAAGGGTATTGACGATGGTGCAGACAACATACTGGAGCTTGAAAACGCTACCAGTCCATGAAACAAGAGTGGTCAAGTGCCGCTGTAGAAGGTCGATGTAGCGGTCTAGAAAAGGCATGAATCGAAGAATCCCAGCTTGTGCAGTCTCGTAAGTTCCGACGTGCAGACGACCAACAACAGCCTCTAACTTCTGCAGAAGGGGTGATAGATGCAGCATTTTGCTCAAGTCTACCAGGGCACGCGACGTGTTCTTGATGTAGAAGTCGTCGTCCTCGCCTCCATCATCCTCATGTTGCTCTGGGAGCTTCGACAGAACTGATTGGACGGTCACCAATAGCGCGTCGATGATATCATCGAAATCTAGTTCTTGAGTTACTGGAGTCGGGCTTGCTGATGGCATAGCCACGATTTCCAACTCGATCCAAGTGCGAACTGGAGAAATCAGGCGTTGAAGGTGGGAATGGCTATTCTCCCACGACGCGAGAACGTTGATTGACTGCGAGAGATGAGCCACACTGTCTTTTACAATCGAATATTCGGCTGTTAAGGATGGTAAGTATGCAAATCACTGACCCATCAAACGTGTAAATAATACCTTGGAGAAGGATTGGTGTGCCTGTTGAATTCATTGCGTCCACAATGACAATGAGACTATCACGGTGACTCTTGGACAATGCCATCAACGATTGTGCTTCAGCAACAATCTCATGGGAAACCTGCTGGCCAGTGATTGTACCCTCAAACATCTCTAGATGAGAAACCATCTCGGAGAGTGCATGGATAAATCTGCACGTGATATCCTTCACACGAACGACGTCTGTCAAAGCTGTAGACCCTGAACAGACTACCTTTTCTGACTCCACAAACTCGCGAAGTCTGCGAGTAACGTTTTTGACGGACTCGTAGTCTTCGAGAACTGTAACCAAACTGTGATGTTTAATCAGGAAAAACACTGAATGGAAGACGCATAATGACTTACTGTGTACGAGCGCCCAGCGCCATAGAAAAGCCAGATTCCAGCAGCATAGTGCCTCTCCGAAGCTCCCGTGTTTGCAGATCCGAATGATGCCCGGAAATTGCGGCTCGCAGCTCTGGTAACAAGCCGCGAAGGCGTTGAAAGTAGTGATCAACCTTGGTGACATCAGAGAAACCACATTTTAATCCTGGCATGATAGGCTGTTCTCGTATCCAGCGTTCACTTTGTTGGCACTCCAGGACTTCTGGCTTAACGTTGGTAGCGAAACCGATCCTCTTGAGCTCTTTGAGTAGGTCGCTCCACGCCTTCCTCTTACGTACTAGGATTCCCTTCAGTTGTTTCTCCCTGCGTTCTTTCGGAATGTCCGCGGGAACCGACAACGCTGACAGGCTCTTTGCTGTTGCGATGACTTCACCAGCGAAAGCTTCAACGTGGTCAGATGACCGGGATCGGATGAAAGGCTCAATACGTGTTACCAACAGTGCTTGGAATCTTTGGAACGTCCGGGACAGCTCCTGAAGATGAGCAGGTAAGGTTCCAATCGATAAACGAGGCGAAAAGGTGGGAGTATTCATATTGCTGTCCTGTGTGAGCTGTTGAGCAAAGATTGGTGTTTGCTCCGAATCGCCTGCCTGCTCTGATTTGAGGAGTTCGCCGACTGGCTGACGCATGATATCGCGGAATTTTCGAATATTCTTGTACAGCTGGCGGTGAGTCCGTTGTGCGCTTTGTTTCAGCGCTTGAACGTTCACGTCTCTCCAACTGGCAAGCTTGATGAAATCCACCACTTCTTTCTCCAGGACTTTCCTTTGCGAAGATAAGGACCCCATGACACGAGGAAGATATTGCGAATAATAGGTTCGCGTTATATGAAGAATCCGCAGCACTCGGTGAAGAGCGCCCGCCTGCTCGGTAGTCTTCAAAGAGACCAGTCGTCGGAGAAATGCTTCGAAGCTTTGCAACAGCTCCAAGCGCCGCTGGAACTGTCCCAAAGGACTGGCTTTGATGAAGCTGTCAATGAGTGGAACAAGTTCATCGAGATACGCATCTACACCATCTCTCACGACGGCATCCAGCAGTCCGAAAACAAGCGAGTTGTAAAGGCGGATCCACCAATCAGAGACTCCAGTTTCGAATTGTATGGCCTGCGTTTCTAATAATCCTCGCCAGCAAGCTAACTCCATCTGCCGCCATTCGACAATCAGATTTGTAAGAGCGCCTCTGTGATCCTTCAAATTGTTCTCCCGGTTGGCGTACAGTTCCCAGTCCTCTGTTTGAAGAAGAAGCTGTTCGAGACTGGACAAGACTTTGGCAACTGGGCTGTGAAGATTCAGACAGAGGGTCTGGTCGCAGCGTTCTTTGAGGTGATGCAGAACCATTTGGTCAGGCCACGAATGAATGAGCTGTTCGAGACGTCGATCGAGAGCCTCTACTACCGCTGTAGCTTTGCGAATCTCGGGAACATTGGCGTCGAGGTAAAAATTGTATGGTCGCGTGTCCGCCTTCGATTGATGCTGAAGTTCGCCTAAGCGACCATGTAGAAGTGTGAGCTGATAAGAAAAACTGGCATCATCGAGGCTTTCTGGGAGAGTGTTGGCATTGTCTGCTACAACGCGCTGCAGGAGAGCCTGTCGATGTTGAAGAAATAGCTTAGCGAGTGCGGGACTATCAACGGGAGTAAGTCCAATCGAGGCCATGAGATGGATGTGCAACTCGTAGATTTGTTGGATGTGTGAGTGTTCAACGAGCGTCGGAGGGTGGTCAATGTGAACGGCGGCGGGCTCCAAATCCAAAGGAATATCAAAATCTGGGAATAGGGCCAAAAACTCTTTCTCCTCGACTTCCGAGTCCTGGACAGCGTCATGCTCAGTTCGACTAGAACGGTACAAAGACTGAGATGCCTTCTCCGCTTCTTCTTCTCGCGTACGATCGATCTGCCACAGCCTGACTACCTGCTCGTATATCAAATTGACTGACTGTATATGCGTGGCAGGATCAACGCCGATACTGGCTTCCAAAGCAGTTGCAGCTATCTTGAGAAGAAGATAGCTGACACCATCGGATCCAGGCACGTGTGTGTCCGCAAGGTGCTGTTCACAGAGCATAGAGGCGCTTCTGACTGATGGGGAAAGAACCAGTGCACGTGAGATGCTCCCTAGACCATCGGAAACGCGCGACGAGTCGTATATTGCGAGCCGTAGACCGAGTCTTAAATACAGAAATGACAGCTGCAAAGGAGCACTGATATCGTCAAGAGTGACGTATGCAGTGTTGAGCCTCTGGCAGAATCCGGCGATAGACTGCTGTAGAACATGCTCGCGTGTCACCGCGGTTGAATGGTCCGAATGAATAAGTCCGAAGAGAGAATCCAGTTTGGAGATCGAGACAACCTGTGTTATGAATTGAGAGACTTCAAACCAGAAATCTGCCAGATGCGTCATATTATGCCTTGGCCCTTGACTGGAAGCCGACGAGCTCTCGAGATGCTGCTTAACGATTGCGATCTGATGTTCTAGATACGTGGTAACTCCATTCGAGCGATTGCCTGTTGTTTTGACCTCCAACTCAGTCTGTAGCTGTAGCTCCGTCGAATACCTCGCATACTCTTGACTCCAAAAGTCGAAGGTACAATACTGATTGGCCGATGGATCCATGGGGGTGTTTGGGACGTAAAGATCAACAAGTAAGCGGAAGAGTGCAATGAAGCGTCGACCCAATAACCCAACATTGGATGCTCCCGAATGAGCATCACATGAGGAGGACTCTACGGGATCCAAAGAACGCCGAACAGCCGTGCTGAGATATGAAAGATTAGATCGTCGCAGGATGTCCAAGAACCGTTGTGGCGAGGAGGCGAGGACCCATGAAGAGCTATCACAAGCAGTCTCAAGCGCGGCTCGTGTTTCCGCATCGAAGGAATCTGAGAAGCAGGATGAGAGCTACGGAAAGTATGAGGACACGGGTCAATATATGTATAATGTTAGACGGGGTTGTAACTGACTGTCCACAATGCTTGCTGATACACGACTGATAGCTCCTGTAAGCGTGAGCTATGCAAGCCCAAATCAACAACTACCAGACTCAAGTGCCTTTCAAGTGCTGGTTCATAACTCTTCAATGATTGAAGAGTCATCTTGGTCCAGTCGCTGCGATTTGGTTAGTTCCGTTCCAAACAATAGTAAGTCATCTCATACCATTTCATTATTGTCGCTTGAAGCTCTTTTGGTTGAAGAAGGGCGGAAGGCCCCAATATCTCATCGTTACCGGCTAGATTCCAAAGCGCTTGCATCCAACTCTTATGTAAGGAAGAAAACATGAGCCCTGTGACTAAATCGAAAGGTCAGTGATTTGAACATCTGAACATACTCTTCATAAGAAAGCGTACATTGGTTCTCTTCAAGCGCCCAAGCTGCATGGCGGTAAGGGATGAAGCGACGGAGAGGTCCCCTGGGACTCCTGCATGCAAGATCAAGAATTGTTTTGACACCCTGCATGACCCATGTTAGTGATTATTGGGGGCAGCACGACATAGGCGTATCATACCTTCGAAATATTGTTTCCGCGAGAACGTATGGAAGCTATGACCCTGAGTTCCTTGCTCAGCAACACAGGATCGTCTTTGAGCGGATGAGATGGAAAGTCGTGTTGGTCGTCCCGTCCTAGTAACTTCTGTGGAACAGAGATGTCAACGAGGGCGCTGCCAAGGTGAGGGCTACATACAACTTGGATTTCCTGGAACGTAGAATCTACGTCTACTCCTGCTGTGCCTTTGTTGGAGGAAGGCAGCGTTTTTACTGCCATCAGTTCTAACACTCGAGTGCGAAGGGCTTGAGAGCAGGCGTGAATAAACATTTTATTCGCATATGTATGTGCTCACCACGAATACCCTTCTCTTCATCTTGATTGCTTGCAAGCACCTCTAATCTAGCTAGTTCTGTTGACGCAGCCACAGGCTGTGTAAGGATCGACATAGACCATATGTTCTGCAACCCTAGCCCGGACGACGGAGTGACAATACGCTGAAGAGCGGCGACTAGTGCCGAAAGCGTTGCAAATTTTGAAGGGGTATGGCATATAGTTCCGTCAATCCATGTCACTACAGTTTGAATTGCAGAAAAATTGAAGCCGCTGCGAGTATTTTGCATCATGAAAAGCGACAACTTTTGAAGCTTGAGAACCACGTCAATCTCGTTCTAACAGGAATCAGTGAGTCCATACATCTACCGTAGAGGACGAACATGAACTTACAAATGTGTCCACGGGAAGGTTGACTGTGAGATTAGTCAATAGTCCGAGCGCAAGTTGATCTACGACATGTCCGATCTCCTCAACCTTTTGCATAGCCTGCTGGCTTTCTTCAGGATCTGAAAGTTTTTTGACAAGACTACCAGACAACGATTGCGACGACATGTATTGATTGTTGATATATAGCCTTATTAAGATTTCCAGGAGATGCACAATAGACTGTTCTAGCGAGGGTTGATCGAACTTAATGTGCGAGTGTCGCATTGTGATAGACCTCAACGAAAAATCGAACGACTAAATATATTGAGGCCAAGTTTCAGTACATGCAATCGGACAGAAGTGGCTGAAAGCAGCGAAAGGTGTGTGAGCACTGACCTGAACAGAGAGAAGATCGAGAGATACTGGCCAGATATGTTCCTTTTGCCGTCTAATCTCCTCCAGCGTACCCCATAGTGGGCTTTTTCTCATGGCATAGAACACTGTGTGTATGTCAGATAGATGCTCCGGTCGCACCGGTGGGTCGTATGCCATCGCTAGTCGGGATATATAGGGCACGTACGCCGGAGAAGACGAAGCGACAGCAAAGGAAAGAAAACCATAGGATTTAGCTTCAGCATGCGCTGCAGGAGATGGAAGTAGTAGAGCCGATCCATGCAAAACAAACGAAGATGCAGAATCTTCGATTAAGCGCTGCCCGGATGGACTGTATGTATCTCGGGAGGATGTTGCCAAGCTAGACAATGCCCGACGGAGTGACTCAAATTCTAAGCAAGATTGGCTGGACAAAAGGTTGCTACCGGAGGTCGATGGTAAGCGGAGGTAGTCCTGTAGTCGCCTAGAGTCCTCCAAGCGCTGGTTGGGGGGAAGTGCGACTTCAATGCCTCGATTACGCATGGCACGAGACAGTTCGCCATGCTGTGGGTTGACAGACATAAATAGTCGAAAGTTAGGATGGGGACGAATCGTCCGAACTCTTCCATTCACATAACCACGTTCGCTGAGGGTTAGCACGCCGGAAGGTTCGCACAGGGAGTTCAGTCTGTCCAGGACGGAGGGACTGCAAAGGTTAGCATTATCTAACAGAACCCAATGTCCCTGTTCCATGGCACGAACCAAGGGACCATCGACCCACTCAAACCTCCCTGTAGCATCCGACGGGGATATTTGGTCCTTGATCAAAGCTAAGAGGTTGGCCCGTTCGAGCGCCCAGACGTCGTCCAAGTCCCCTAGCTCATTCAAAATGCTCACCGCCATTTGAAGGACATCTACAGAAGAACCACGAGGACTGCCGGTAGTTATAGCCCGTTTCAAGTAGGAGTACTGTCGCGGCTGAAGCACCTTGGAACCTTCCATAGACCGTGAGATATGTTCGATCAAGGTTATGATTCGTCGCACCACGTGGGTTGTATGGCCAACACTATCCAATTGCTCGAAGCTGCCAAGAATGTCAGTGATATCGGTCGCGCTATTCACGGATAGCTCGTGGAGAGGATTGCCTGTCAAGTCGGCGATGGTTTTCACCAGTGTTGTCTTACCGCTATCAGCAGGGCCCGTCAGAATAACCAGCCAGCTCTGACGCAGAGACACGCCGATGGCTTCCGCGAGGATCAGCTGACTCTGCAACAGACATCCAGAGCGTGCTGCAGGAGCATAGTTGCTGCGCGAAGTGACATAGTGGCCAATTTGGAGAGATGATGGGGATATTAGAGGTTGAGGAGATTCTTCCAGGTGATCGCTAGATATCTTGAAATGTTGGTCGAAGATGCGTCGAGCAGCACGCCTATCTTCAACGGTTCGGAAGCGAACGAGGTAAATGTTGCGCAAGTGCTCGACAGGGTGCAATGGGCGCACGGAAGAGCCAAGCAGCGCTCCCCAACGTGTGACATCTCGCAGGTTGAACTCCCAAGGACTTCCTGTTCGAGCGAACGATTTCTTGTTGCTGACCTCTTCTTCCAAGCGAGAGTTAAAGGCGATCATGGACGCAAGCCAGTCCGAAGGATAGTCAGGGAACATATGTCGGCAGATCTCGAGAAGATCAGTGGGCGTAAGAGGTTCGATGTAAACCTTTGTGAAGCGATTGATGAAAGACTTCGGAAGGCCTTTTCGACCTCCACCTTGATGGATGGGATTTTGTGCTGCGAATATTCGAAATGAAGGATGGCGAGTAAAGGATCTGCCCAGCTCGGGAACGTAGACGGTTCCACGATGGTCTAATACTGCATTCAAACCCTCCAACACGGCCTGGGGCGCAAGATTCATTTCGTCCAATAGCACCCAATGCCCTTCCTGTAATGCTCTCAAGAACTCAGCATCTTTCCAAGCGAACTCCCCAGGCCTTCCACCTTCCACTGGAAGGTCAGAACCAAACAAGTCAGCGAGATCAGTCTGATCTGACAAATTGATACGACAAAGGTGAAAGCCGCATAGATTGGCAAGAGCCGTGATCAGACTGGTCTTGCCAACACCGGGACTACCTTCAAGGAGAATCGGTTTGAGAACTTGGGATGCTCTGAACACCCGCATGGCGTTATCTCTAGTCGTAGGGGCTTGCAGATTGTACGCGTGAGGGATGCTTCCCTGAGGCCCACGAACAATAGAGAATGAGCCAAAGCGAACAAAACGAGACAAGTCTTCCGAAGGAACATAATGAGAACTGGGGTCCTTGGCAAGCGGAGCAAGATCTTGCAGTTTGGAAAGCGCATCGGTCTTGATCGTCGACAAAGCATCTGTCGAATAAGCTGCCAATTGGGGCAGTGAACTGAGTCCATCAAGAATCGTCATGTGCGCCGCATGATGCTATAGAGAGATATCTCAATAATCAGACAATGCTCATGAAACCTGTCTTTACTCACAAATATCTCATCGAGTGACATTAATCCGTCCTCTCCAGTCAACACTGAATTTGAGAAGCTGACCCATGCCTAGAAGCCAGTCAGAGATATGCCAAAGATACGATTTGATCTGACATACCAATATATCTCGCAAACCCAGCAGGGAATGTTCCGACACACGCTCGCACAGCCAAGAGCAGAAATCCAAGATACGATTCGTGTACGCCTTGAGGTCTTCGTGCTTCCAAGAACTGTCCAAGATTTGGAACAGGTCCTCACGATTGTCAATGGGAGGAACCCAGATCTCAGTGAATCGATTGCGCAACGCTGGAGAAAGCTCTTTCTTGCCGTAGTCACCACCAGGATTCATTGTGGCGACCAGTTTGAAACCTTGTTCGGCTTTGATGACGGATTGGTCAGCATCGCCTCCACTCCGTTCAGCAAGAACGACAGTGCGTCCCGGTTCCAAGACGCTGTTGAGCCGCTCTAAGACGGAGTCGTCGGCCAGGGAGATCTCGTCTAAGAGCAAAACATCGCCATGTCGCATGGCTTCTACTAAGGGACCGTCAGACCATTCAAATATCGCCGATAGACGCTGCAATTTAGACCGCGCGTTCTCCACTTGAAGGTCAGGTGACGTCGATGACTTGGACATCTTATCCAGCGACGAAAGCAGCGATTGAGGGTCTGGAGGCACGTTGGGGAGACCTCTCTGCGTCAGTAGCGATGCCGCTTCTTGAACTGCTTCAGCTTCTAGTGAAGCCCTGTTTCGTACAGGCCGTAGGCCTCCAATAAGATCGGCGGTCTCCGTATTTTGGTGACAATTGACAGCATAGAGATGCTTGTGGACAGCATCGGCATACACTTGACATATAGATGTTTTCCCTGAACCTGTCTCCCCCACAAGTAAAACAGGCTCGTTGAAGCGGAGAGCACGACCCACAAGAACAAGCAGACGCTGCATAGCTTTTGTCCAGACAAGGGCAGATGATGATGGAAGAGGGAATCCAAGGGCAGCCGTGACATCGCTTCCGCTGCGATGAAGATCGTATAAAATGTCGTCGTTGATGCGGACCTTCATGATAGTTTCGATGACCTCCTTGACTACGATCTTGTCATCCGACCGACGGGCACGCTCAGCGAGGAGCATGTAGCCGTTCTCCGCTAATTCCTGATAACCAATAGCATCCCGACCAGCCCATCGAAAGAGGTCGCGCAGCGTAGCGAATCCGTGCTTGCTTTCGAACACACGGCTCGATTGTCGACGTTTTTGCAGCTCCCGGAAGACGCTGACAATGCGTTCGCCATAAGACGGGGCGATACGACAACGCTGGCACAAAATCTCCTTCAGCTCGCTCTCCGGAACGTCTTCGAAATGAACTTCCAAGAAGCGATTGCGGAAAGCCCGCGACAATACTTTTCGTCCAGCATATAGACCTGGTGGGTTTTGTGTTGCAAAAAGCATGAAGTGCGGGTGTGGTCGGACGACCTCTTGCGTCTCTGGAATGACCAACTCCCGATTATCATCTAGAAGACGATTAAGCGCTTCGAGTACATCGGTGGGCGCAAGATTCAGCTCGTCCAGGACAATCCAATCTCCCTGACGGAGAGCTTGAACAAGAAGACCGTCTCTGAAGACCAGCTTGCCAGTGACGGGGTCAGAGATATACGTCCCCAAGTATTCTTGAATGTCGGTATGTTCGTGATTGTTGATACGAACAAAGCGATGGCCAGTCCGCTTCGCTAAGTATTCTATCGAGCTCGTTTTCCCACTGGAAGTTGGGCCCTCAATCAGAACCGGAAAGCGCCTGGTGATGATGATCCTGGCAAGGTCGACAAGCTTTTTCTCAACAGATGGGGTCATGATATAATCATCCATAGGGTCTTCGGGAAGCGATCCCTTTTCCAGGAAGAAAGGACCAAACTTCACAAAGTCTTCAGGAGAACGGCCGACAGGCGCTGCGGGCTGTCTTGCCAGGAGGGAGCGTGGATTGCGAACGCCGGCCAGAATATGCTTCTGTGCTAAAGCAGTCACTAAATCAGCACTCGACGCGTCTAGGGCCATCGTGAACGCCATCAGACACCCCTCCCAGAGCGCCCTTCGAAGGCTGTATGTAGCCGCGATGTCAGATGCAAACGTTAACGCCCGAGTGAGAGTCCGCATGCTGAAATGGGGGCGATGATTGGAGCCGTCCGCTATTTGTCTTCCTTCCACCAGGACTTTGACAGACATGTAAAATTCTGCGACGTCCATGATTGCACCTTTATCGCCGACTGCAGAAGCACCTATGTATTGAGTCACGATGCTCAAAAGGGTTTCTCGATCTGCATCAGGAGGTGGTACATCGATTTCGGTGAAGCGTGAACGAATATTTGGCGGAAGGTCTTTCTTTCCCACATCAGTCGCAGGGTTCATACAGGCAAAGAGTCGGAAGTCGGGGTGACGAGGGACTGGTTCCAAAGAGCCTTGTTCCGTCAGACTGATGGACGCTGTCGGCCCATGAAGGAGGCCTGACACCGCCTCCAGGGTTTCAGGGCTTGCGAGATTGATCTCGTCCAAGAGGACCCTGCGCAACACACGATTAGAATAAACGTATATGAGCTAAAAATATGATTCTGAGGGTATACCAATTGCCTGAGCGCAGTGCCTTCACCAAGGGCCCTTCTACGAAGCTGAACGCAAATTTACCCTTGCCCTGCACATGCTGGATCTCGAACTCCGTAATCTTCTGCTCGAACGCGACCCAATCTGCCTGTGAAGCGTCCAGTCTGGCTTGATCCATCTTGCGGCGCTTGCGAGGAGCGTCTGAATCCAACTCGTCCTCCCTACCATCATCCCTACAGATATTCTCAGATAACCTCCTGTTAGTTGTGAAGTGCGAAAAACTCACCCTTCCATCTCTTTCGACTTCACCAGGATCCTCTCCTTTGCTAATCTCACACTCTCCCTCCACAACCCGATCGCCCTCTTCCATTTGCCCTCCTGAACCGCCTTCCTCACCGACTCTTCAAACTTGGCGTTTTTCTTCGAACTGAAAGTCCCACGGAACAGATCTAAGAAATGTTCCTGTAACTCCGACCCTGGAACGCGAGCATCCACGGGCTTGAAACCTCCGAGCAAATCAGAAGATTCTGTCTGTTGGGAAAGATTGAGGGAAACGAGCGGCCGCCGTAATAGCCCCGCCATGTGCGTCACTGCGCTCGTTTTTCCTGTGCCGGTCTCGCCCGTGAGGAGAATAGGCTCGTTCAGGGAGACAGCACTCGCAATCCGCGACATGAGCCAAACGGCCGGGCGATGCATCGCAAATGGCCTCGTGATTGGTGGTGCAAGGTCTATCTTGCCCGCCCTTGCAGGTAGACGGATCCGCCCTATCCGCAGCGCCACCGTCCGCCCGTTGACGTCCGTCTCGCTTTCAAATTCGGGAACCCGACCCTTGAGGACCCACTCACGCTGTTCAGGCGACAGACTAAGGTGGTCGGCGATGACGGCCGCGACAGCATCAGCGTGCGCGCAGGCAGCTGCTGTCAGAGCGCCGGCACCGAAAAAGACGTCGCGTGCCTCGACATAGATCTCTTCACGGAGGGAGGGGTTGGGGAATATGATCGACAGGGAAGGTAGCTGTGTAGAATTAACCATGTCGACGTCAATGTCCATCTGCCGGTGCGAAGGTGGAAGGAGATTGTCTATGCGCGAGCAGAATTTTTCCAGCTCACGCAGCCCAACGTCACGAACAGAAGCTGTCGACCCGAGCGCCCTCACTGCATCCCAGACTTGAATGATTCCGTGCGCGGCGGAACCCAAAAGCCTGGGGAATTTTGAATCAATGATGGTTCGTAGCTCATCAGACGTCGGATTCGGCACCAGGACCTCGCGGAATTTGTGCGACCCGAAGAAAGACGGCTTAGCAAAGACGTTGTTTTTGAGAGGTTTGCAGGAGCGTGTCGCAAAAATGGAGAAGCTCGCCGACGCAATCACCATGCCCTTCGTTGGTACGTCCAATCGTGCACGACCTCCAATCCATTTCCCCACACTCAGGGACTCGATGAGAGGCTTGATGGTACCTAAGACCTCGTTGCTCCCACGGTCAATGTCTTCGAACACAACCCATCTGCCCTCCCTCATGGCACGAACCAGGATGCCCTCCTTCCATTCGAATGTGCCGGGCCTTGTCGGGGAGGAGATGTATGAACCAAGTAAGGAACGCGGGTCAAGTGACGTATCGGCCAGTGGAATGGTAACGACCTGATTTTCGGTGTTGGGGTGTAGTAAGGATGCAAGATGGTGCAAGAGTAGAGATTTGCCTGCGGAGGGTGCAGAAGTGATCAACGTCGGAAGACGTAGGGACAAGCCTAGGGCAAGGTCACGCAACGCTCGGACGGTGGTAGGCGTCGAGATAAGCGGAGAAGCGAGGTAGGAAGAGGGTGACTCTCGAAGCATGAGTACGCCATGGACGCTAACGATTCGTGGGCTGGAGGCAATAAGTCGAAATTCGGCACATATGATTAGACTACACGCACCAAAGCTCGGCCAACTGGATGTAAGGCCCCGTATTCTCGGAGTAAAAATCTTGAGGGTCATACGCAATATCATTTCTTGCATCACCAATCCTCTTGACTTCAGTGAAGGGCATTAGCCATCCATCCAACAAAACAACGTTTCCGCTTTCGTCTTCGCCATATTGTATGGGACAGTCGATGTCATCAACTGATCCGATTACTTCTCGCTCCATCCTCTCTCTCTCGGCTTCTCCCATTCCGCTCTGAAGAGAATAACATCGAATCGCCAAGAAGCGAGCGCCTGGATCGGCCTTAGGAGCCCAGATGAGTCTAGAAAGAGGTTCAAGAGACCAGTAGAAATGGGCTGGAATTTCTCGATTCGCTTGAAGGATTCGATAGTATGCTAGAAGTGCCCGATGGCAGCGGGGCGCGTCCGTGGGCTGGTAATTCAGATAGAGGGAGGCTAGAGGCCCGTCTGGTGAGATATGGTGGGAAAGAAATTGGTGCAGAACGCTTCATCAACATAAGACATGTCAGAGAATCATAGATGGTAAATAGATGATAAATATTTAGTAGAATACTCACGGGTAGAGCTCCTCGTGTGGTTGTAAAAGGAAACATAACGCTGACAACTTCTCCTCAAGAAAGTCGTCATTTTGGAGCCACCTTGCACAAAGATCAAGAAGTAGAGGCCTGAACGTCGCAGCAATCGCTGCGGTATGGGAAGGCAAAAGCAAGACGTTTGACAGCTCATCTAGAAAATCCCCACGCGTAGAGCAATTTTTGAGGGTAGATAGGTTGGGGGAATGGGGGATTCTTGAGAGCAAGGCCGAGAGTTGTTTTTGTAGATTGATGGCCAACGGGTCGTGGAGAAAATCAGGTGCAGACACAACGTAGCTATCAGAGACAACTGTTTTATGGTGGTCGTTGTGCTGCATCTCGTTGACTGAGCTGAAGAAATGACAGATGGGTGGGGGACGTAGGAAACGTCGAGGAGCTTGGAGATTAGATCAAGAGATCGAAAATACTCTCAGCCACTGGCGGCCACGTGCGACTTGTGCGGCCCACAGTCAGCCACGCAGCGACGGTCGCCTGCCTCCTCCCCTCGGGACGCTCACAGACAGTGCCTCACTCGTGTTTCACATACATCCGCACTTTCCTGTTCCATTGACATGATTCGGCCGCCCTCAAGGTTAAGCTTTCTCCAAATCAGGACGCCGTCGTGCGAGACAAGCTCCATGCGCATGATCGTGTCAAGACAAAAGGCCCGCTAGAATACAGTCACCGGATATTGCTGCAAACGTAAATGCTCCCTTCACCTCCGAGGACAGAATGACTCGCACCTTTGCTTGTCCAGATTAAGACATAGGTACCTGCTGCGTATCAGCCTATTATAAGCCATCACACATTCCTCCAGCGGTGCCGCAGCCCGTGGGCGTGTACACTTATATGATCGACCTGACCTGTGTCCGTCGATGTAAGCTACTTTATTTTACTTCCGTCGGCCTGCGTTGATCCAATCAACCATCAAACAAGAAACATAGTTACTCAGGCCTTAGGGCTTGCCATCACTATCAGTGATATATCAATTCTCTCATACTTTGCTATGCGTCTGCGACAAGTGCGATTGCGCCGCATATCGTACATCGGACCCATCCCGCGCGTCTTGCCTCGCTTCCCATCATACAATAAGCTCGACTGGCTATATCAAATCGATCTTTCCCGTTTTGTTTCGAAGCACGCCCTCTTCCCGCATTGTGCGCGGTTCAGCGGCCCCTTCGTCCTCTGATTCACAATTGTCCCTTGTCCGCCACCTTTAAATGCCTTGCCCACCCGTTCAGGGTGTGCCCTCTCTGACATCTCCACACACGATGCTCAGATGGCTGCCACGCCTCAGCGACCTCGTTGGGACTTTGAGCACCTCGCGCTCAACCGTCTCTGAAACCAGTCCTCCTGGCTCTCTGCGAGATGCTCATCACGCTGCTGGTGCTTGGTTTCTCGGTCCCAAAGCTGAGAATGCAGAATACCTGCAGAAGTTCGTTGGAATCATCTTACAAGATCTGACGAAATGTAGAAAGGATTTTTCCCCGGAGGACAAGGTAACGTATCCATTCAAATATAGATCTGAGCGACATTGACGTTGCCTTAGGACTTCATCGACCCGGCGATGGTCTCGTCGCAAGCCTTCAAAGACAGCATGTCGAAGCTCGAGACAAACGTGACGTTTCTATCGTCTCTCCTCCCTCAACACAGCATACCATTCTATTCTCCACGCTACATGGCTCATATGCTCAACGATGTGTCCATGCCAGCCACACTCGGCTATCTTATGGCACTGATGTACAATCCCAATAACGTGGCTGTGGAAGGCAGCCCTCTCACCAGCATAATCGAGTATGACGTTGGTCAACAGCTCTGTAGTATGCTGGGTTTCAACGTTGCGGCTCCTAATCAAGACCCACGGCTTAGTGCCACTGGGTGGGGGCATATCACCTGCGACGGTTCTGTCGCGAACATGGAATCCATGTGGTAAATAGCCTCTGTCCACTAGCCGTCAATTTGAACCATAATAACCTTCTCCTCTTATCCATTCTTCCCTTAAATTCTAGGGTTGGTGAGTACATAGCAGCAAAACACGCCTCTACGAGACATCTCTAACGCTTCTTCTAGCACGGAATCTCAAATATTATCCCCTGTCGCTCAAACGTGCCGTCGAGAGCGAGCCATCTCTAGCTTTCATCTCCCACCATTTCAATATACATCTTTGCAGCGGCAAGGAGAAGTCGCTCGCAGAATGTGATGCATGGGATCTACTCAACCTCACGCCTGAGGAGGTCGTCAGCCTTCCTGGCCGTATTGCGTCCCAGTTCTGCCTATCTGTGCAATCCCTGCAGGGCCTCATGGGCAAATACATTATTCAGACAACCGGAAAAGACGACCTCGACGCCTATTTCGGACTTCAGCGCCCGCCCCAGTACCTCGCGAGCAAGACCATACATTACTCCTGGCCAAAAGGTGCTGGTGAGTGATATAATACCGCGTTGTGTGGTGCGACGTGCCTGAATTTCGCCCGTTAGCCATGACTGGCATTGGCTCGAAAAACTTGATCGGGGTTCCTGTCGACCAATCCGCACGCATGGATTGTGAAGCCCTCGACGCTCTTCTTGCTCAATATCTTCATAACCGCCAGGCTGTCTACTGTGTTGTCGCGATCATGGGTACTACAGAGCATGGTACAGTAGATCCGATTTCCAAAATCGTCGCCCTTCGTTCGAAGTATCAAAAACGAGGGCTGTCATTCTTGATCCACGCGGACGCAGCATGGGGCGGATACTTCACGTCTGTGCTCGTGCCAAACCCAACTTCACATGGAGGTGAAAGTAGTCTGGACGATCCTGCTCTCTTCCTCCACCCCTATACGAAGAATGAATTGCATCATATCCGCTATGCGGATTCTGTCACAATCGACCCCCACAAAAGCGGTTATGTTCCCTATCCCGCGGGTAGTCTTTGTTACCGTGATGGAAGGCTTAGGTATCTCGTTACATGGACAAGCCCGGTAATTGATTCTCCCGAAGACGGCGCTCAGAAAATGGGAGTGTATGGTATCGAGGGAAGGTAAATCGCTTCATCGCCCCTGAATGAAGATCAAGCTGATATTGTCGCAGCAAGCCCGGCGCTGCGCCCGTGGCCGCTTGGTTAGGTCACGAGGTGATCGGTCTTCACAAGGATGGCTACGGTTTCCTTTTGGGAGAGGCGGTTTACACCGGCATCAAGGTAAGACAAGTACAGGCATCATCCTGTTCAACGTTTACTCAATATAGCTTAGATGTATGGCCACTGGGCAACCATGTCTTTGGATCACCCCACCCTTCTCATGGTTCCCTTTAGGATGCTCCCCAGCGAGATGAAACCTAATTGCACTGCCAAAGACATTGATGACGAGAGGCGCTACATTCGCGATGTCATTCTCGCTCGAACGCGGCAGGAACTTGCGGCTGATCCGCACGCTAGAGCACTCATGCAACAGCTTGGCTCCGATCTAGTGGTGAACGCGTTCGCCTGCAATTTCCGCGTTAACGGCAAGATCAACAAAGACGTTTCAGAGGCAAATCTACTCAATGCCAGAATTTACGAGCGGCTGTCCTTTCACAAATTGACGGACAAGTTGAATGATCGAAAGGTTATCCTCATGTCTACTGTTTTCTCGCAGAAGGAGTATGGGAGCTGCCTAACCAATTACAAGAAACGTCTTGGGCTCGCAGGCGATGGTGATCTGTTTGCTCTTGTCAACGTTTCTATGTCACCCTTTGCATCTCCATTGAATTTCGAGAAAGTCCTTGCCGATGCGTTTCGTGAGACGGCTGAAGAAGAAGTCAAGGTACGTCCGATCATAGATCACGTCACTTTATAGGCAACCCCCAACAATTCATCTCGTCTATCAGATTTCTATCGAGCGCAATAAGTCTGCCCCATCACTTCATGCATTTATCGTGCAGGGTTCGACAAACGTCTATCTAGTCCATATGCCTTGCTTCAGCAGTGCCAGTCAGCGTCGACAATGCATTTTGACCGGTGAACTGTCAGAAACCGGCAGACAGAAGTATCTTCATGCGAGGACCGCGGACCCATCTGCCACGTTCATTGCCTCGACTCTGCAAGCGGACGAGCTTTCGTCTATTGTTCGACGGAAGTCGGTTGAAGTTTTGATTTCTAAGCTCACGCCGAGTGGGTGAGTAAATTAGCTTATTGCTGATCGAGATCTTCGAAGCTTACTCCGTCTCCAGTTCCCAAGCTGTCGTGGAATGCAAATTCAGCCACATCTCTATTATCAAGAATCGGCCGCTCAACTCACGGTACCTGGATCAATCTTATCCAACGAGCATGCCGTTCTATCTTTATGGCAACTCCGAGGAGATACACCTTGACCATATGCTGTTGCATGCACCCAACGCCCAGATTAGTGCGAACAATGTGGCGGTGGAGCTTGATGGTATGGAACTGGGAATCCTTGCCAGTGACCTCAGGAATGGTTTGATTGCCATCGCAGACACGCTCCCTGAACATCTCCTACAGCCATTCACCGCAGAGCATCGTCCCAACTTCTTCCGGCCTGGCTTCAAAGTCGGAATCACCATATATCATGATCGTTCCACTTCATCGGCACCAGGTCCTGGTCTCGTGGAGAGCTTGAGCTCGCCCCTCGCGCGTGGTGCTATAACTCTGGGCGACAGCATCTTCATCGAATCGAACCTGATCAACGTCGGCACGCCTCTTGTCGCTTCTCACGTTCCCAAGAGGAATTCTTTCCTTCCCAGTTCCGCTGAATCGACAACTCAGGACCACCCTTACTTCCGTGGGTTTGGCCTCGAACGGCATATGGATGCTGTACTTTCTCGTCCGAACAAAAACGCCTGGCGTCAAGGGTGGGATATTGCACTCGCCCAGCGACAGTTTGCGAAAATGGATATCGAGTCACCGATTGAATACACGATCGAGGAGAAACTGACGAAGGAATATTGTCAGAGCCCCGTCACAGTTCGAGCCTCATTCTCCCTCTCATAGATCCTTCTACGACCTTTACTTCCACGCCATACTCTCACCATCCAATTATTCATTCTTACACGAGCGCGTCATTCGACCTTCTTTTCGTCGCTCGATATCTATCCTTGTCACAACCCACTTCGTAATAACTTATTCGTGTACTAGAACATCCCGTAACAGGCTTTGTCCACTATAGCTGTAGCACTTCGACCTTCCATGTGTAATGTTATATTTCTTGGCGCATATGTCGCCATTGATGCATATGTCATTATGTTCTTACCCCAGGAAAGTCGGTCTCAAAACACTTCTGCTCTCTCCAAGCGCGCTCCTTCGACGCGTCAGTAACAATCACGTGTGCGACGCGACTTTCCTTTCTTGCTTTTTTCCGTCTGAGTCCTTTGATCAGATCTGCTTTTTACGACGTTCAGCGCTCTCCATTCACGGCTACATATCTCTCTAACACTCCAGTCATGTCCACCATTCTCTCTTTGCATGGAAAATCACTCAAACTCGATACCAAAGAAGATATCGCGCCCTACCTGGCAGATGTGGACCCAGCTATTCTGGAAGAGATTCACTTCGGAGGAAACACGATAGGCGTGGAGGCATCAAAAGCCCTTGCCGAGTTTTTGAAAAAAGCGGTCTCATTAAAGGTGCGTCTCCGTCCTGCACATCTCACAGAGTCATTCACACGAGATGCCACCCGGTTCTTAGGTTGCAGACTTCGCAGACATCTATACCGGACGTCTCATCTCGGAGATCCCACAGTCTCTCTCCCTGATCTGTGACGCGCTTATCGACAAAACATCACTCGTCGAAATCAACCTTTCCGACAATGCCTTCGGCGGACGATCAGTAGATCCGATGGTACCCTTCCTCACACAAAATCGCTCTTTCCAGATCCTCAAGTTGAACAATAACGGCCTGGGCCCCGCCGGCGGTAACGTCATCGCGACTGCTCTGCGAGCCAGCGCCGAGCTCAGCGCCAAGGAGGGTAAGAAGAGCAACCTGCGGACCGTCATCTGTGGGCGGAATCGTTTGGAGAATGGGAGCGCCGAGGCATGGGCCGAGGCTTTCGCCGCGCACGGGACGCTCGTCGATGTCCGAATGCCACAGAATGGTATACGCATGGAAGGCATCACAGCCCTGGCCGGGGGTCTCGCGAAGAACCCCGCGCTCGAGCACCTCGACCTTCAGGACAATACGTTCTCACAGGCTGGGGAGCAGGCGTTCGCCGATGCTCTCCCAGGGTGGCCCTCCTTGCGGACGCTTAATTTCTCCGACTGCGTTCTTGCGGACGAGGGCGGAGATGTGCCACAGACCATCGAGGCGCTGACGAAAGGCTCGAATCCCCGACTCAAGACCCTGTTCTTGCAAAACAACAACCTGGACGCGGCCTCAGTGGAGATGATTGCTGATGCGATAGGGACTCACCTGAAAGAGCTGAGCTTCTTAGAGTTCCAATGGAACGAAGTCGAGGAGGATGTCGCGGGTGTGCAGACACTGGTCGACAATTTGAAGGCACGAGGAGGAAAGTTCCTCCTCAACGATGAGGAGGAGGAGGAAGAGGAGGAGGAAAAGGAGCCCGAACCTGAGGAGGAAGAGGCAGTGAAGTCGTTAGAAGAGAAGAAAGAAAAGGCGGCATTCGACCAGGAGGCCGATGACCTTGCTGACCTCTTGGGAAAAGCTTCCATCAACTGACTTGAATATTTCTCCTTCACGATACCTCCTTGTCTTTCTTGCTATCTTCTGTTTTCCTATCGCATTTATGTTGAATTAGGTGTTAACTTGGTTGTTGTAGTTCTTTAATGTATTCTTCCGTCCTGCTTCGAGTCTCCCTTACACATATCGCAACTTGGTACGATGGTACAGCACGATTCCCATATAATACATGAGTTGAGATATGAAAGATCCAAACACGTACTATCTCTTTATCTCGACCACCCACCTTCCTTCGAATCCGTCCTTCCTCCCAACTTCTCGGAGCTTTTCCCGTTCCGTAAACCAGAGCTCTAGCTCTGATTTAGTGAGCTTTTCCGCCCCTTCCTGACCATTCTTCCCTTCGCTGCTTGTTACAATTTCGTGATCGAGCAGCAGCGTGCGTGAGAGCCATGTACGAGTATCGCCCACAGGCAACGCAAATTGTGGGTATGCGCTGCGGAGCACACGCCACGCCGAGATGCGAGCTTTAAAGCGCAGGCTCTCGAGGAGGGTATACAATGCCTTCTTCGCGAGATCAGGTGTGGCTGATATGTGTGAAGATGAATCTGACTTCGAAGAACACGACAGTCGGGGAATGGCAGTCCGCCGCGTGAGTTCGTTGAATGTGAGGTAGTCGTTCCTGCGTAGACAACGAGCGACATTGTGAGCCCATGCGTTCATCGTCGCCGAGAGCCTGATCCAGGGTGCAGACGGGATAGGGTCGTTCAAAAGCTCGAGGAAAGCACGTTGAGAAGGATATGAAGCATTGAGCTTATGAAGGAGAGCTAAGACCATTGTGGTGTGGTGAGTGGGTGATGACGCCGAGGCGAGAGAGGGCATAGATGCATAGAGGTCAGGAAGGAGATGCGAGAGGATAGATGTCGTCTGATCCCAAGAGGAGAATATCACTGACAAGTAGAGCGATGTTTCGTAGACTAGAGATTTGACAGACTAAGTGACAGTGAATACCAGTAAAATTGATACACACCTTGTATCGCAAATAAATCTTTCCGGCGCGACGAGAAGATCCCTTCTCTTAGTTTTCCTTGATGACCTTTCTCAGCAACGTGCACACGAGGAAGTCGCGTATCAAGAAGACATACGGAACAATATGAGCAGATTATCTTGTACCTCAGTCCTCTCTTTTTGAACGCGAGAGACATGGCAATCGATGTCTTCGGAGTACTTCTTCCAAAATTTATCCAACTGCTCACTCGATATCAGAACGTGTCCGACATAGTGAATGAAGACAAACGTAAGCATACCTTTTCCTCTACAAAGATATGATACTCCTCTTGTATTTTATGGTCTTTCAGCCTGACCTGTATCAGATCAAATATTGCATCACTACTCCAAGCGGGGTAAACACTCACGCATCTCCGTCTCTCTCAAGGCCGCTGCTTCGACTGACCGAGGCAATGTATTCGAAGTTTCTACGCCTTCCAAGTGTAGTAGGAGCCAGAGATCCACTCGTCTCCCGTGCAGACGAGCTTGGCTGCCCGCGTAGATGATCGCGTCCAGATGTTGAATTTCTAGCCGCACGGAGATGGTTCGACCCTCTTGAAGATCTCGCTGACATGTTTGTAAATAACGAGCCTCCGTCTGAGTCCTGGCTTCGACCTCCTTTGATTCGGCCAATTCCGAAATCTAATCTTAGCATCGGCCTTGCAGCTTGCCGCTCAACGGCGGACCTTGCCGCTTCCCCACGATGTTACAGGATGTTACACCGATGTCAAAGTTGGGAGCACTGCCCGCCGAGTCTGCACAAAACACCCCTACGCAGATCGTAGTAGGAAGTCATCCGGGCAAATACACAGTGAGTAACATTCAGGCCTCAGGTTGCTACGCTCGGTCAGGATGACTCGAGCACTTTAAATCGAAAACATGTTTACTGACTGCGCTGGCAGCCAATACAAGACTGTTCGCGACCACGATAATCGCATATCATGACCATCGCCGAATTCACTGGCGAGTCATGTGAGCCACTGACCACAGACAATGTCAAGCTGGGCACCGGTCCCCCCACGCGCGAGGAGCTCCTCATATACTATCCCGCAAAGTTCACCTGGCATCAGATGAAGACTTTCGTCAATGCGGGGTACGTCCATGCGTATGCTTTCGCATCCAATGCATCAATGAAGTGCTTGCAGTGACTTGGGTCTCCTGAAACGAGACAAGAAGCTACAACAGCGATATGACAGTTGGGCAGTAGGAATCAGGGAACAATATGGATCAATGGGTGAGTATCGTGATATCATCTTTCCAAACACAATTCACGACCGTATTGGTCTTTCTGATCCAGTCAACTATCTATTGTCATATCGTTTGCAATGGGGGAAATGCGACACTCTGTCCAAGCTTCCCTCTAGACTTGATTTACAAGCAAAATCGATGCACAGCGACCGGGGCACAGAGCCCAATGGAACGCATCTACCACAAGTACCAGTTGGAGCGAAAAAATACTTTACTGCTGATATATCCGACGCTCTCATCAGTATCATCATGAACGATTGGCCATACTCCGGTATGTCTTTACTGCTCTGATCGAGTCTGCTCTCATTCTCATCACTGTTCAGTCCCTGCCAACATAGAACATGCTCTGATCTGGACCGTCGTTCCCATCTTATCTCCTGATATCCCCCCATCCATCAAGCCTCGACTTCTTCAAGATGGTCTTTGGGGTTTCACGGGTCTTTCCCCCGACTCCCCCCCGCCATCTCCTTCCCTCCTTCCCTCCTGCCTTCCCGCACTGGCCGAATGGGAAGTCACCGAGTCAAACCTGATTCGCAGCGTGAAGGGAACTGAAGAAGAAGAGAGAGCCGTCACAGATGCGGGTGCTGAAGTCCACAAATTCGTCTGTAACAGGTGGGCGGAGAAGGAGTGGGAGACGGCCTGGTTTGTGAATCCACCTGTGGGTCCTTCCATACAGTATCAGTATGGTGGAACACGCTTATGAATCGCATTCCCTTCCTTGTATAGAGGCTACAAAGTGTCCCTGGCCTCGCTCATATTCACGTCTTCGCACGGTACAAGACACCTGAAGAAGCACTTCGCTGGGACGCTGATTATCTGCCACGAGCGTCGTCATAGTGACTAGATATCTGTGGACTCAGTCGATTGCTGTTATATGGGCGTTTTCTTTATGGATCTCAAGATCTCAACCCTGGAACCCTTATCTGTAGGCCCAGTCTTCCTTAGAGTTATCCCAATCCCACGGAGTCCCTGAACGTGAAGAGGCTCACGTTCAGCTGCGACATTCGATTCTTAGATTACAAACCCCTCAACGCGTCCCTTAGTCAATGTTTATAGTCAACGACCATAACATGCCACATTCGAGCGGGCAACCACCTCTGTCTGCGCACCCCTGAATCAGTTACCAGTGTCTCTTTATATCTCTGTCTCTTTGGCGACCAAAACCCAGCTCTCGAGGACTATGTCTAAAACATACAGAATAATGTTCGATTGGAATACCTTACGTATCATAGTTGGCATTGCAAAGTAGAGAAGTAGTAGAGAGGGATTCTCCTTATCTATGTTCGTTGCGAGGATCGCGATTGCACGAAGGTACTGAGCTGGTAATGACAGAAAGAGTGACTATAGCCAGTCCTACTCGTCGGTAGTGGTTCCAGTCGCGCCGGCGTCGGATCCAGAGCCTGCCGTCTGTATTTCCGACCTCGTCCTTGACAACGTGGAGCAGACGCCGACTCGCGATTCCGATGATGCGTGATGACTCGCGAGCAGAGGCGTGGCTGGTCTCTCAAAGGCGTTGGCCCAACGTAATCTCCGGAAAGTCTGACTGGGACCTGGGTGATGATGCGCATTGCCCTTGATGTCGACTAACTTCGGTTAGTCTCGTACACAGATGTCACCATCATGTATAATACTCTACAAGTAGCGTCTCCCGAGTCCCGACTGCCTGCGGTCATCTTTGCTTCGAACCCTTACAAGTCCGAAGCAGCCGCGTCCCACCCTTCCTTTCCTTTCGACACGACGCCCAGTGTCCACGCTGTGCAGGTCACATCCATAGCCTGCGGGTCAATCTATGGCTACTTCCGTATCATGGGCATCGCAACAACGCGCTGGTGGGGATTTTGAGACCATCCGAAATGATTTCCTTTCTATGTTTTGCGGGGCACTGTTCTATGGTGTGTTCCTGGCGTAAATCGTGATCCCATCAAGAAGACATGTAAATTAACTTCGATCAGGTCTCTATCTTGCTCTATTCACTCTTTCTACTTATTTTTTATGGTGAGCCGAGTTATGACGCGTTAGAAGGGAGCTCCGTCTGATCTGCTCCTCCTAGTCGTCGAGGGCTCTTTCATTCGCGAGTGCTCATGGCATTATGGTCTGCGACCATCATCATGTTTGCGACCTCGACAAGCTATATAGGACTGGGACTTGCTAGCACGGTGTACCGAATATGGGTGGTGTTGAATTCTGGGGATGTTGCTGTATCTTCTCCGAGTTCCCCACTGGTGACACGCATTTTGAACGCGCAGATGTATTTGCCTATCATCAATGTGAGTTTTCTCATTAGAGCTTCGATGTACAGAAATTCACGTGCGAGCATCTTCAAGTTCATCGTGAGTGACGCAATAGTCATATGGAGGGCGTGGGTGCTGTGGGAACGTCGCGTTATCGTCTTGCTGCTGCCAGCGATATTTTTTGCGGGCACTATTAGTACGCGTTCTTGCAATTCGCCTGAAAGCATCGACTGATGAAAGCGTCTCAGTTTCGGCGATTATCAGTGCAGTGCATGACGTTGATGTGAAAGTCTCTGTGTCATCAAATCCGGATTACAAGGTTGTCGTGCTGGGGAAAATTGTAGTATGGTCATTGACCATCGCCACCAATCTATTAGCTACGTTGTTGGTCGCGTGGAAAGCATGGTCAGTCAAGTATTTGGTTTTTGATGTCACGATTGCTGACTTGGAGTAGGCAACATCGGCGAGTGATCAAGAAGAATCTGGGCAAAGAGACTAGAAGGACCAGGGTCGAAAAAATCCTAGCCCTTCTCATCGAGTCCGGCTTCCTGTATTGTATCATCTGGGTTAGTGACAGTTTCTGTCAACGCTTCAGCGCATGACCGGACGTGTGAATCGACAGATCTTGTACATTGCCGCCAACTTTGAAGTTTTCGGCGACGTTGGCAGACAGATCATGATGAGCATCATGGTGCAAATCACGGTACGCGCTAAAGGTGTGCGTCTTAACATATCTAACCTCACGCTTTCCAGGGCATATATCCCACCCTGGTCGTAGTCTTGGTGTCTCTGCAGCGTACATCCTTGGATGAGACCACCAACGAGCTTCTATCCCGCCCTCAGTTTGCCACGTTCGGCACCCATAGCATCATGACCACAACGGACTCATCGACGCTATCACCTAGTCCGGACAGATTGATGTCTCCTCTTGAGACTCTCTTTGCACACGAGACATCGAAGGAAGGATACGTCGCATAGCTGGAGCTCTCTAATACAAGGTTGGAGAACTATCCTCCGGTCTTGTGTACCATCTTCAAAGCTGAAGGATGCATGTAACACGTACGGATACTCATGTAACCACGTCACAGTCACCGACCTTGTCTGACTTAGTGTCTCTGAGAAGTAGTATATGAACGGCCTGCCTTTTCGTACAATCTCCGTTTCGTTGCATGAGGTAAGAGGGTTGAGTCTTTGTGCATCAAGCAGAAGTACCTAACCGCTCAGATATTGGGTAACACCTCCGATGCTGTCTGACCTGAAAAAATGGGTTTTTACACATGACCCCAGCTCTGTGAACAGGGCTGTCACACTGTGAATACGAAGGTGATCGCTTTCAGACGCGGTTCATCCAACACCAATCCCAACATCTTGCTCGTCATTATCTTTGTTCATTTCGGATCGTGAATCACTGAGTGCGCAAGTCATCGTAAGTGCAATGGCAGGCGTTTCACATCATCTCTCTGATAATCAAGTAGACTATGAGTTCTCCAAATTGCTAAACGACACCTCGTCCGTAAGACAGAGCTTTACAAGTATGCTCCACAGCCTGTTATTAAGCTGTCATAGCTTGCAATTTCTTGTTTTCAACCCTGTTATATGGATAATGATTTCACAACCATTAGATATTATAAAAATAGACAATGTACTCACCTGTCATCGGCATCTTCACTATCATCTTCATCACTTTCATACTCAATTTCCTCGTCAACAGCCGAATAGGCTATGTCCTTTACATATTTCTTCAGAGACATCACGCGCTCTTCTCCGTAGTATTCGTATTCGTCGTCATGGATGACAAGCCGTTCCAGTGCCAGACCGATTTCCAGGCGTCTCGAAAGGAAACGTTCGAGCAGCTCGATCATGTCTGGTGCCGATGGGTGGTAATGAATTTCCGGGAGTGTCAGCGCGGTTTTTTCAATGACGAGTGTCGTGAGTTTGGGAAGCAGAGGGACTTGTGATGAATGAAAAGCCATGAGAACGCCTACGACAGTGTCCGGAGTCAGTTTGAGAATGCGAACGTCAGACACGACGTGGAGGATCGGTGTCCAGGTTGTGGCAGTCATGTATCGCGCCGCCTCCGCGGAAGTTTTTTGCGCTGTCTTAGGCTCGTCGTATAGAGCCAGGTTGAGGCGCAGTCCGTGGACGTCCACTGCTATAGGTACCAGTCGATCGAATAAGCGCTGTAAATCGAACGAAACGGCCTCATAGATATCTCCGTGATGTTTATATCTGTACACAATACACACGAATGGGCCATTGCAAAAGGCGTGTTCACAACGGCGATGCCACCCGGCGTCGGATGCTAGTAGGTGTTGGTGTTGTGTTATTTCTGGGACCATGGCATGGTCGTAAAGTGATTGGGATATCGGGTAGCAACTGAGGTACCAATCCCCTTCGGGCTCTACGCCCATAGCGAGATATAGAGGACCCACAGCTTTCTCGACCCTATGAATGCTGTTACCGAGTATGTCGAGCATAGCTTCCACTTCATCCTCTTCCTTGACAATCACTTGGACTTGTACATGGACCGCTGGATGTATCCATAGCCGGTCAAATAGTTCGACGAAGTCCTTGACCTGAATCGACTCTATGGAGACCCATGCAAGGTGAGGAAGGCGGACAAGAACTCCTTGAGGTGGCTCGGATCCTAGATATCTAATAAACCCTCTCACCGCCAATGATTCAAGGAGCGGTGTGCATTGAAGCAAAGCGAGCATCTCGTCGACATCAAAGCCAGATGTGACGTCTAGAGAGCGAAGATTGCGTAGAATAGAAGAAGAAGGGCTGACCGCGATACCCCTGCCCAACTCAAGGACACGCAAGCACGGCGCATCTCCGGAGAACAGGCCATCTTTGATTTCGTATGGATATTTGATGTAAACATCCAACACGAAACTCTCGAGCAGTGGAGCAGGGACAGAGAATGCTTGGCAGAGGTCTTTGATTGGCCCGTCAGCCTTTGCTCTCTCGCGGCCATGTCTGTACTTGATGCTGAACACCTTGAGACGAGGGGCCGTAGAGGTAAACAATGTGACGATATGACCGATGCTGACAACAGGCGTTTCGAGCTCTATGGTCAGCGGTTGTGTGCGTGAACGTTCCAAGTACGCGGCGACCCATTTCTGGCTGAGGCTCGCGGTGATGTGAGTCCAGAAACGGGGGCAATGAAGGCAAATTTTGCGCCAGAGGCGGCAAACGTGTGTGATAGATATCCACTCTGGAGTGGGCTGGGAATGGATTTCGTGTGGACTGGTACCCAGCTGAGCACCATCGCTCTGGAAATCTTTTTCACGTAAGACAATATGTGTGATTCGACCAGGATCTCTGATGCATTCGTCAAAGATTTGTTCGAGTAACTCAATAGGCAGCTTCTCTACGGGCGGACTCGATGGAATGGAATATTGGTCATATATGCTAGATGCTGTGGCAGCGGGAAGGCTAGTATCGGGACAGATTTGCATGATCAGGTAGCTAGAGCCGTGGATGATGGACAGAAAATGATGCTCAGGAAAAGCTATGGGTGACAAGAAAACTCATACCTTGAAAGTTGATACCAGCACGTATATCTATTCCCGCTGTGGGCCGCCAAGCTCGTTGGGTGATATCTGAGCGAAAGTTCAGACCGGTGCCTCAAGCTGTTGCGAGCCGTCGTAGCAGTAGAAGTATACGTGGATCTTCAAGCTTCAAATCTTGAACACCTGCGAAGAATATGATGGGTCAGGATTGAATATTGAATGACCGGAGAAGTGGCGAGTTCGTAGTTGTCATCGTCAATCGATATGGATAGCTCCGGTACTCGTTCTTATAGGTGCCGTAAGTAATAGGAAATAATTTCACATCTAGTTGGAAGGGACACGCCGTTGAGAGTCTGATTGTTTTTGAAGGGGCACAAGGACCTCTATATTAAAAGGAAGGTCATCGTAGCCTCAAGCTTCTCAAGCTCCCGCTGGCTTTATGCCCAGTCAAAAGTCGGTCGAGGAAGACGAGGGAAATATAGGCATATATAGGCAGATCGATTCACAGCAATTAGATCAGATTATTAATACTGAAAATGCTGTGAGAAACATGAAATCATGGACATTTGTTTAGCCTTTTGCTGTCTTTCGCAAACACCGGAAATGCTGAAGTCATGAAACATAGTCAAAATTTGTCACGACACCCCCAGATTGCCTGCTTCAATCTTTTCTGCCTAAGTCGCTTTTTTGAATGAGAACAAGATTTTTGAATGAATTTATTCAAGTCAGATGAATCAATAGCACGGGTATAGTAACATTAAGTATGAAATAAGGTATACAGGAGCGGCGGCGTGCACGCGTGCGGTGCAGGCAGCAGAGATGATGGGAGGCGGGCGGTCCAGAGGCGGAGGCGCAGTCGGCGGCGTGCACGATGCGGGTGCGAACGCGGTCCGGAGGCAGAGGCGGTAGGTGGCGGGCTGTGTGCGGTTTGGGCAGCAGAGGCGGCGTGCGTGTACGCGGTGTGGGAAACAGTAGGGGTGTGTGGCGGGCTGCGTGCGCGGTGCAAGCGACTGGACGCAAGGGCGGTCCGGAGTCGGCGGCAGCGATGTGCGCGTGTGTAGTGCGAGTGACAGCAAGGGCGGAGAGCTGCGTGCACGCGCGTGATGTGGGGAGCAGAAGGCATGCATGGAGGCGGAGGCAGAGGCGTGCGTGTGCGCGGCGTGGGCGACAGAAGGAGTGGGCAGCGGTCTGCATGCGTGTGTGTGCATGTGTGCATGTGTGCGTGTGCGTGTGCAGTGCAGGTGACTGGGCACAAGGGCGGTGGGCAGCTTAGAGGCAGCGGCGGAGGCGTTCGTGTGCGTGGTGCGGGCGACAAAACAACAAATGAGATAAAACAATCCAGTGAGAACAACCCAACCAAACTCGGTCAGATCTCGATTTCAACCCAACCACGTCATGTGATGTGACTGACTTGTGCGTGGCGCGCCCAGCGAGCTCTGACAAGCCATCTCCTTTGACGTCGACTTCTGGATGCGCGGACGAAATGTATGATCCAAACGGCGCTGATAATTCTATAACCATTCCAGCTCACTCATATGGCCAATTTTCAGCTCTCCAATCTCGTGCCTCCAGCCTTGGGAGGGGCAGCTCCCCGATGTTGCAGGATTCCCCAATGTCCGCGATGTCGACCTCATTTCCTTCTCTCCCCTTTGCAAGCGGCTTGAAACTCGTCGACCAAGCAGAGATGCCCGCGATTTTTCAACCAGCCATGCTGAATCAGCTGAATTCCAGATACAGCTCCAGTCCAACATCCAACATGCCGTCAAATGAGTTTGACTGGCGTCGTATGCAGCCCCTGCAAGATGTACGAAGCTAGATGAGTATTTCCACTTTTCACCACTGACATACATCTTTAGATATCATATAGTACTTATGTACCACTGGGACAAGCCATCGCCTCCACCAGCGTGCAGGCACTTGTGCACTGTGGCAACCATGCCTACACATCGCTTCAATTAGAGAATGTATGGCTCAAACACCAGATGGAGGGCATGCAGTGAGCCATTTTTTATCTTCCAATGGAACTTGACTGTGCATTGGGTCTGCAGGCTCCTCTTTTCAAGGCTTTATCCTACCATTTCTGAGCCAAACTGGCTCAACTCTTCCACTCTTGGCTCTTCTGCACCTGTCCCATCCTCACGACCACCTTCTCGTGCGACGCCGTTCATCAAGTCCAACCAGCTGCATCCCTTGTTGCACCAAAATACCCCTGCACCAAACATGATCAAGATGTGGCAGCATCCACAGCATAGTCAGAGACGCTCTTGCATCTGGATCTGCACGTCGACAGCAGCGACTGTGGTTTGGATAGGTCAGTGCCAGGGCGTAGGCAGGCGATGGTTAGGCGATTGACGAGCAGTGATGGAGGAAGGCGGAGTGGTGGCACGGCATGATTGGCATAGACTAGGTTGTACATTCCACACAAATCAATATGAATGGATCCCAATGGATCTGAATGGTTTTAAATGGATTCAAATGGATTCAAAAGGGCCTGGTTTTCATTTTTCGAAAAAAAAACCCCCAGCCAATGTAAAAATAAACCTGAATCTATGCCAATTGATCCCCCTTAATCTGCCTATAAAAAGTCTAAAATTTAAGAGGGAGACCGATTCAATCCCATTCATATAGATTCGCCTATATTTCCCTCGATCTCCCTCGACCGACTTTTGACTGGGCTTTATGAGTCGGAAGTCTTCGGGGAAAAGTTCGTCCCCGAGGCGGGGTTCGGTGTCTCGGCATTGGCCGCATCTTTCCAAGCAGATTCAACGAGATTCAAGAATCGACACTTATTCGACGCGCGAAGGTCAGAGCATGCTTTAATTTGCGGCAGGATGCAATACAACCCGGCAGACCAAGAACCGCAGAGAACAGAGAGTAGAAGACGACAGCACTTGTACCAATAAACACTCATGCGGTTTCGCTACTGCGTTCGAACGATGAGCTATGTATATGAGGGCTCAGCAAACGGACAAGCCTGGGTACAAAATATTTTCACCTCGTTTCATCGTGTATATCGAGAGCAGGATATATTATGGTCTCCACATATCTCCTCAAGCTCTCCGTGTGCTCCTTACCATAACGTACATCGTTACATATCACCAGCTCCCTCAAGCCCATCCCGAGCTCTAATCTGTGCGACGGGAACAGATCCAAAGTATCCATGGCATTAGATGAATGCACTCCAATGTATGAAGGCAACCCGAAACTTATGAGATCCCCAGGGTTTAGAACAGTGTTTTTGACAACGAGTGTAGTGAGCTCGGGAAACGGAGAAGGTTGTGAGCTGTCTCCGTCATCGCGGCTGGGCATGAGAGCCTGAAGAACACCCACGATGGCATCGCCTGCCAATATGAGGGTGCAGGTGCCGGATATCAGGGATAGAAAGGGCGACCATGTCTCGGGCATCAGAGCCGTCAGCCTGTCCTCGTAAAGTTCTGGCACGGTATGATAAGGGAATTGTGAAAAATTCAAGCCGAGTCGCAAAGCGCGGACATCCGCTGCCACAGATGCCATTTGGGAGGTCATGATCTGCACATCGGACATCATTTGCGCGAACATTCCATCATAGACCCGAAAGTTCATGAGGAGGGAGAACGACGCAGAGCATGAGGCCCCATCCGGTCGGCGCCAGCCATTGTCAGGTGGAAAAAGGCTTTGAAAAGGCTTTACATTGACGATGTTGTCACGGGGCAATGGGCAACAGGCCATATACCATCGACGGGAGGCCTTTATGTCGAAAACAACGTATAGATGTCCCAGTGCCTCATGGATCCATTGAAAGCCGTCACGCGTCGTGCTGAGCATCCTGTACGTGTCTGTAATAAAACTTTCAAAAAGAGCAGCAGAGTCAGTCAAGACGTTCCAACACTAATTTAACTGCGCATCGGCATCGAGATGTTGGATCCCAATGTAGAGCTCTTTGGTTCGATAAGTATTCGTGGGAAATACAGCGTGGAGGTCGTCAATGTGGAGGTGATCGGTCATTAGATTAAGGACGAGTGGCTACTTCCGAGAACGTTCCAGAGATGTCAAAATCCATTTCCGGCTGAGGATCGCGGTGATACAAGTCCAGAGGCGGGGGGAGTTAAGAGAGATTTCGCGCCAAAGGCGACAAATATATGTGGCGTCTATCCACTCCGGACATAACTGGTGGGCTTTGACATCTGTATATATAGATCCTGGTTGATACGTGTTCCTAGCGTGTCCGACGAAAATCTGTTCGAGCAACTCGATTGGCAGCTTCGTAATGGGATGCGGCACCAGCGCATTGGAGTGCCGATCGCTATCGCTCTGAGTCGCGGCAACAGGATCGAGAAAGCTGGAGTTGCTTGAAGCGATGATGCCCAATGGCATCTTGGACGATTTCAACGTGCGGAGGCCAGCCTCGCTGATCCCTGGGGAGAGCTGGCGAGGGCACACACTTTGGCGCTCGGAACGATCAGCACCGTCTGTGCTCGAAGTCTGCGACCGACTTGACACTGAGTTCTGGAGCTTCAGTCACGTCGTGGAGAGGCTTTACGAATCGTGGACTCAACGCCGAACGTTACGGTTCGAGCTTTGATACTGCGAAGGACGCCCACCTTGCAGATGGTCGGCTGAGGACGACTCCGCGTGGGAAGGGTCAGCACAAGAAGGTATAGTACTCCTCGGCATTGACTGGATTACCTGTACGAAAGAAGCGCTCAACGACTAAAGCTGAACCTGAAGCCTGAAGCTTGAAGGCCTGAAGATCATTTTTATACACAGAACGACTTTGTTCTGTGTAAGGTCAGCCACGGAGACGAGAAGATCATCACCTTGGCCTCGGAGCAACGATCCAGAGAGACGGCGCAATATTTGAAAGTGCACAAGCAGCTGGCCACGCAACCCGCCTCGCCATTAGACTGTAAGTGAAAGAAAAGCATCGAAAGCAAACACGATAAGTAAGATCAGCGAGCACTACTGGCTATATTCCCCGTGGCCCATCCATACACCCACCCACCCACCGACCCATCCATCCATCCGTCTGTCCGTCCATCCGGTAAGTACACCGACGACCCTGGCCGGCGTCCGCGTCTGCGCCGTCGTCGTGTCTGACCGCCTCAAGCCAAGGCCAGCATTAACCCAACCCAACCCGTCCTCTCTGTCCCCACAGACAGACGCCCCACCCACCACCCCCACACGGTCCCCGCGCAATCGCGGCGCAAGAAGATAAGCAGCGCGCCCTCGCTCTCAGATCCTGGGCGACGTCCGCCCGTGCCCGTACGGGTCCGTGTAGCCGCCCATCGGCTGCATGTGCATCGGCGGCGCAGGCTCGTGGATAGGCTGGTACGGGTTCTTCTGCACGCCGGGGATGGCCGCGAGCGCGGCGCCCTTCGCGCGGTTGCGGCGGCGGCGGCGGCAGCACCCCCATATGCACCCGCCGACCATGAGGATGACAAGCACGAGGCAGCCGACGAGGATGTACGGCCAGTACTTGAGCACCTGGCCCTCGCGATGCTGCTTTTTCTCCGCCGCGCTCTCGGGGGAGTGCGACTCTTGCGAGGCGGGGAGGAGCGTCTTGGAGGCGGAGCCGGTCGTGTCGACGTTGTTGAGCCGGATTTTGACGAAGTCCGCGTGCGCTTCGGCCGGGATCGTGAGCGGGAGGAGCTGCACGAAGGGGTCCGAGTCGTCGTCGGTGTTGGAAACGAAGTTGCCAAAGTCGATGAGGGTGTACGCGTTTCGGACTGCGCGGAGGTCGGCATTAGCTGAGATATAGATGGCGGGTGGAGGAGGGGCACGTACGGAAGGCCATGCCGAGGATCATGTCATACTCGCCCAACAGACTGAACGCGCTTGTGATCGGCTGGAACTGAAGAGGCGACAAGCGCGATGAGCATCCCCACCCTCTTCCGCATTGCTTGGCGCGAGCGCACTCACCATGCCCACGCAGATCGGCAACCCGCTCGAGTCGGTGAGGTTGAAATCGCTGCTCGCCGTGTCGAGCGGATGCACGGGTATCGAGATGCCGCCGAATTTGAACGTGATGTTCAGCTCCTGGTCGCACGGCAGCGTCCACAGCTCCTCGTCCTCGTCGTACTTGGCGCCCTGCACGCGGCCGTAGATCGCGTCGGACATGGCGCGCGGGACCTGCGGGAGGGAAAAGCCCGAGTCGATGACGGCGACGAGCTTACCGCTCGGGGCGCGGGGCACGATGCTCTTTATCGCGATGGCCTCGCCGTCCGGCCCAATGACACCGTGCACGTCGGTGAAGACGGCCCAGTGCTGGTCTGCGTCGGTGAGCGTGGGCACGTCCTTGATCGTCAGTTTGGGCTGGCTCGTGACGTTCGTGAAGCCGGGGACGAGCTCGCCGATGGTGAGCTGGCCGGCAAAGTCATCGTCGGGGTCGCCCTTGCGGTCGAGGAGGATGGTGATGTAGTTTTGTGAGGGCTTGGAAGCCTCGAAGATGCGGAAGAGCGGGGAGTCTGCGGAGCTGGAGCCGATTTTGTCGCGCACGACGGAGCCGGTGTTGGGGCCGAGGCCGATGAGGCCCTGATAGCCCTGGGATGTGATGTTGGTTGAGAAGCTGGCGGCGTCGTCGACGAGGACTGTATGTGGGGGACGTCAGGGCGGGGGCAGAGGAGGGGTTGCAGAGCGGGAGAAGGACGGACCGAATGCCTGGTTGTCGACGGTGTAGTTGTCGAGGCCCAATTTGGCGGTGTGGACGTTTCCTGTGACGGAAAAGGATCTGCGGTCAGTGACGGGTGACGGATGACGCACGGGATGAGGGGACAGGGGGACTGACCGGTTGCCTTTCCGATCGCATAGGCGAGCGTGACGGCCTTGCCCGTGTCCTGCGCGCCGGGCACCGACCCGGCGACCCACAGGTCAGAGCTGCAGGCGAGAGAGTTTCATTTAGAACGGCCGCAGCACAGAACGAGGCAGTGAGGACAAGGGCATGGGCACCTTCCAGTGTCGAGGACGACGTTGAAGTCGGTGCCTCCGAGGGAGATGTTGCCTATGTACTGGATGTTTTGGCTGTTGCGGATGGAGACGCCGACGGTTGTGTTCGTGTCGGCGCGAGGGATGAGGGCGTGGACATTGGGACGAAGGACGCGGGTGCGGAAGGGGAAGCGGAGGGCGTCGGCGGGGAGGGTGAGGAAGAGGAGGGGGAAGAGGGAGAGGGGGGGAGGGGGGCGCATCCCTGGGGCTCAGAGATTTGAACGTGTGCAAAAGAGCGAACGGCGGAGGGCAGCGGTGTTTCAGTTATGAGGAGGGGTGGTTTCGAGGCAGCGGCCGAGGCGGTGCAGAAAGACCGTGTTTGCTGTCTCGTCGCGTGGCTGCTGAGCGGTGATGGGCTGGGGTCGTGCAGGGCGACGCTTGGCCGGTCCAAGTCCGGGATGCAAATAACAGGTGCGGGTCGAGTGCGCGCCCGACGACGACGAGGACGACGGTGCGGGTTGTGCGTGCGGCCGACGTCGAGGGCGGTGACCTCGGGGACGCCCGTGGGAGTGCCAGTTGGACGCGGGGCGGTGTCATCGTGCTGACGCGGTGTGCACCAGGAACACGCTCTGTGCACTGCTCAGCCACACCTATAAAGCCTTCCTCGCCTCATCATGCCCGCTTCCCTCCTCTCTCGCCCTCGTCATGAAACCCTCCCCCCACAGCCTTCTCCTCGCCGCCCTCCTCTCCTCCGCATCTCACGTCGCCGCCGTCCATCTTTCTCTCCGCGGCCAGCTCGAGTCTGCGCCCGCTCCCGCACTCGCACGGAGGGGACACATCTCCGGCCTGAATAACGGTCAGAATGTCAACTACTACACGAACATCACCCTCGGCGGTCAGGACTTTTCCGTCCTCGTCGACACAGGCAGGTGTGTCTCGGCCTCCCTCCCTTCGGGATGCGGTGGGGTTTCGTTCCATTCATCTTGACGCGTCTTTTCCTGCTCTGCAGCTCCGATCTGTACGTCGCAGGGAGCGTGCCAAATGCAAAGGACACGGGCACGTCCACAGCGGTCGTATATGCGATCGGGTCTGCACAAGGTGAGCTTTCTTTCACTTCCTCCTTGCCTTGCCGTTTCGATGTTCGGCGCGCCTTGGGAATACATAGAGGCGCTTGCTAGTTCTTTTTCTGTCCTCGTAACACCATGGGCTGGGCATCTGCCTGTCAGAACTCGCATTTATGCTCATTCATATCGTGCATATATGCGCCCATGCATACATCTGCTGATCGTTCGGCTGACGGATCATTGAGTGACTGACCGCCTTGTTCGCGCGCTCGCGCGCTCTAGGTCCAATCAAGACCTCCAAGCTTGATTTTGCAGGATACACCGTGAACGACCAGGCATTCCGTGCGCTTCCCTTCCTTTGTTCATTCGCATCGTCTCATCTCTTCCTCGCCTGCAGTCGAACTCACCGCCGACGCGGACCACAAATCCGGGGAGGGTCTAATCGGCCTCGGTCCCAATACAGGATCCGAAATATGGACAAAGCTTGGTCAAAAAACGGCTGGCGCCGCCGTCGTCGACCGCATTTTCCTGCAAAATATGACCACCTCTAATTTCCTCACAGTCCTTCTCGGGCGCTCCGACGACCCGGACGACCGCTTCCCCGGCGACCTCACCTTGGGCGAGCTTGTGTCTGGTTACGAAGCGGTGCTGAATCAGCCCAAGCTGAACGTAACGGAGGTGGGGAAGAAGGACTCCCAGAAGGGGTTGCAACATTGGCAGGTTCTTTTGGACGCGCAGGGTGTGGTGGGCCCAGATGGGCAGGTGATCCCGTTGACGACGGGCGTGGCTGGGACGAAGAACAAGAAGAAACTGACCGCCATCTTCGATACTGGGTTTACGCTGCCGCAGGTGCCCAAGTGCGTGCGCGGTCCCCCGCTTTGACGTTGACTGTGTCTGTACTGTGCTAACCTCGCGCATAGAGCGATGGCAGACGCGATCTACTCCCGTTTTGACGGCGCGACGTACACGAACGTGACGGGCGTCGGGGCTGTGTACACTCTGCCCTGCGAGATCGAAGTGAACGTAACGATCAAAATCGCCGGTCGCGCGTACCCGGTGCACCCCCTCGACACGAACCTCGATTTGAACCTGAATCTGAAGAAGACGGCGGGGAAGAAGACTTGCATCGGGTCGGTGAGTGTTTTTTTTTTGTTTCCTGTTCGGTTTCCGGGCATGGGCCATGTCTGTGCGACGCGGTGCTGATGTTTCGCTTTGGTCACGGCCAGTTCCAGCCGATTACAACAGGCGCGTCGCCAACTTATGATATGATCCTTGGCATGGCATTCCGTACGTCCTTTCCCCATCTGGTTGCATTTGTTTAAGCTCATCCTCGCCCGTTCGCATACGCGCAGTCCGCAACGCCTACCTTCTCGTTAACTATGGCGATTTCCTGGAGGGTTCGAACTCCACAACGGCGGATCCGTACATCCAGCTCCTCAGCCTCACCAACGACACCGCCGAAGCGCACCAGGACTTCGTCCAAGTCCGCCTCGACGGTGACGACCGCACGGGCTCGCAGCGCCTCTCCGCGTCCAACTCGTCCTCGATTTCGTCCCCGTCCTCTTCCGACGACGACGACGGGAGCGAGAGTTTCTTCGACAAGCACAAGACCGCGGTGATCATCGGGGCTGCGGTCGCGGGGGGCTTGGTCCTGCTGGGCGCGCTGGCCGGAGTGGCGCTGTGCCTTGGGAGGAAGAGGCAGGCGCGGATGAGCGCCGGCAAGCCGTTGGTGTATCGGCCGCTGCACGAGCCGGCGCCGGCGGGGGAGATGGACCAGGTGCAGGGTTACCAGGCGGGCACGCGGTATCACAATCCGTGGGAGCAGCGCCCGGCGCAGGGGAGATGAAATCTGAGCTGCGTGCTCGCCTGCGTCGGGATGGTGCCCCGTGTCCTGCATCGCCATTGTTGTTGTCGTGCTGTCGCTCTCGTTCATGCTGCTGTCTGTTCAGCATACACGCCTGTCATCCCGTCTCTCTCACTCAGCCACTTTATTTATCGCATCGACTGCTTCGTTTGAGTCGCCCGCACGGACAAGTACATCCATCTACCCTCCTTCTGTCTTTGTTTTCCACTTGCATTTCCTCCACCGGGCGACACTCTTCCCACCTCTTTTGCGTTTAGCATACTAGCATACTAGCACGGTCCTGACAGGGGCGATGAGTAGTACGGACGGAGCGGACACGCGTCCATATATATCTATATACCTGGCTCTTAGGCATGTTGTTTTTTGCTTTTTGAGGGTGTAATGAAACATGATATAGCCTTGAATACGTTATGCAACTAACGATAGAGCGCAGATCAACGCGCAGTGGCCGTCACGCCTCTCGGGCGTCTAGCCCACATTTCATCGCTGCACGGCACAGCAGATGTTCGCTGCTAGATTCGATTGTACAGCGGCAGCAGAGGGAAGGCAATTGAATGTACATGTCTTGGATAAGTCTACTGTGGTGAAGGAGCCGAAATTTATACACAGTATTGGGGCCGGTGCTCGAGTATGAAGGTGTTGTAAAGGTGATTTGTTTGACAAAGATGATTGTGCGAAAAGGCTTCTCAAAAGAGCAAGCTGTGCGCGATGTGCGCGGGAAGGTGAGGGTCGAAGGAGCCCGAGATCTCTCAAGGGCGTCCACTAACTTAAAAAGCATCAGCACGGCCAGCAGCGCTGCCGGTACGAATGCGGCGTGGGGGCGGCCGGTGGTCATATGGTGGACCTCGTCTTGACTATGGGCCCCGCCGCGCCCAGCAGCGCCCATTTCTGCGACTTGTCCCGTGCGCAAGGCCCCTGGTGCGCGAACGTGATGATGGACTCCTGCGAGTCGAGGAGCGCGCGCTGGCTGAAGACGCCCATGCTCGTGCTCGTGTCCGCGTGCGCGTCGGCGCCCGAGCTTGGCCGGCGCGGGCACTGCGGTATTGACGCTGATCTGCTGTCCCGTGACACGAAGCGCAGGGAGAGCGTGCGGCTGGGGGAGATCACGGTCATCTCTGATGTGGACTGCTGGAGCGCGACGAGCACGATGATGGTCGTCGGGTATACGCCCTGTCAGCGTGCGGACAAAAAAACGGTTTCAGAGGGTGAGAGTGTCGGCGGGATGATCAAGCGGGGCTCACAGCGATGGAGGTCTGCGGGGCCAAACGATCAGATCAGAACGGGCGTTGCGGGGCGAGGCTGCCGCGCTCACCATGCTTCGACCCATTATCGCCCTCCCGAGATCTGAAAAGATGCCTGACTGACTGAGGATGAAAAGCACCTTGATGAATGAAAGAGGATAATCAGCTTCCCGTCCAAGCCTGCCCTATTATGACGGCGGCGCGGCGCACCCATATAACGACGTACAGAGCGCCGGACTCGACGAGAAATATCAAGATTTTTTGGACCTTCGTCCGCGGATGTTGACTACCGGAGATGTTTGATGTGATCTGTCGCCGCAGTTGCCTATGCAGCGCCCATCATGGTCACTTCGTCAACAACGTTCAGACGCGGCAACGCCTAAATTCTGTCCTCACCATGCTCTGTACGCAATCAAGGCTGTGCCCACGACGTTCGTGCCGAGGGTTGCGATCGACAGGCCATACATGCCTATGTTCATGCTGCCGCCAGCTGCAAAAAACATCCTCCGTTCCGCGAGCGTGAAGAGACCCGTCCCTGCGAAACATGAGGAAACAGGTAATCAATCATACGGCGCTGCAACGAACGTACCGACGGCTCCCAACATGCAGACTGACGAGATCAAGAGGACGACCAGACTGTAGTTCCAGAGAACCCAGGCTCTCCAGAGAATGATCGCATCGCAGATGACAAACTTCAATGTGTGTCGTGAGCCTTGGCCATGTCAGGAGATAGAGACAAGAGGCTGACATTGATTATGGGGGCGAACAGCCGCGCCTGCAGTAAAGGTTTCACTGCTTGGAGTTCAAAAAGCATCATCGGATACACCGGATTCGAGGATCGCTCCAGAAAGTAGCTCTGCATGTTGAGGATAAAGATGCGATCATGGACAAAGCCGAGGGCGTAGTCCGCGGTGGACGCCCCGAACATGACGAAGGTAACGCCCCACAGCACTGCTCTGGTCTGTAAACTCGCTTTGTTGCGTGTCCTAGAGCATGATGGGCACGAATGTACGGTAGAGTAGTGCCCACACTCACGACATGATGTATGTTGACAGGAAAAAGAGAATAGCCTGGAAGCCTGCATCGTGCATTGAGTCAAGTGCAACTGTGCAGGATATCTCAACGGGCTCACCATAAAATAGGCTGGAAGTAGCAACTATAGCCAGATACTGGCTAATAAATGTAAACTCCTGGTATACAAGACTTTCCAGGCGGGACGAAGGGATACATAGCTGGCGGGATGCCATGGTTAGGCTCATTGAAGCCTCGGAATGCAAACATTTGGGTGGTTCCTCATCGTCTTTTAAAGCCAACGAGTGGCGAGCGTTGCAACGATCAAGCTTAGCGCAGTCCACGTAGGCTCACAGGCCGTGCACAGATGGTCTGACAGCTAAAATGGAGTCGAACAGCTCACGAGAGTGATCATCAGATTGTTGTCCAAGGATCAAAACCGGACAGGAGTAGCGCATAAGCGTTGTGCTGACGAGGAGTAGAGTGAACATGATAACCGGTGAATCCAGGGTGGAACCCGTCTTCAACACAGTCATTTCTGCAGCAGATACCTTCCAGGCTGCTGAGATCGCTGCGGGGAAACAGCTTTGATGGAAATTCGCGATGTTCCCCGCTCAACATTGATGCATGTTCAGAGTTCATGCATATTTGGCAGTTATCGCAAACTTGGAATCACATAGATATCTGCCATTATAATATATACGGTAGTGTTGCATTCAAACTCCTGCACAGGGATTTCATCAGGATAGTCTTACCAACGGCGATGAGAGGGCGCCCAAGGGCGCCTACTGTAGTTTTCGGGAATTGAGAAGCATGGATGAATTCTTGATGATTGAAATGTGTATTCGGGCAAGGATAGGCAAGGAGAGTCGGATCCCTCGAGCAAGATCCTGCACTGCAATAGTCTCCTCAGCAGACTGATAGATAGTCGATGACGAATCGATTGGGTGGGTCTCTCCTAGTACTGCAAGAGCGCTGCAGGAGCCCGCTGACAGCCGCTGGCATGACAATGTAGCGGAGCCTGAAAATTAGCGCCCATTAACGCCCTTCACTGACGTTCCAACGGACCAACCTCCTCCAATATCTCACCAATCTACGCACCACTATCTATGCGCTCCGAGACTTGTCGATACTTGCTTATATTGAGCAAGAGGGTTCGCTGAAGTCTTCGTAAGGTTCGGTGTGTATGAGGATAGTATCGGGGAATGAACACTGGTCAAGGTAAGCAGTGCAACACATGGAAGAAACTTGTTCGCAAGGTGACACAAAAGTAGAAATCAAACGACGAGCATAGATGCGAAAATGAGAAAAGTACTGCTAACGAGAGTGATGTGCATATACAGAACTTTCTTGTCACCGTATTGGAGCATCCTTAACCGCTCCTTGCCGACACATTTTGCTTCATGTATGCCTCTTTGGGGCATCTGAAGGTGCGTGTCATTGTGTTCTTTTGACAATTCTGGGTCAACTCCGATAGTCCATACCTGGGAATACTATGGAATTGAATGAGACAGGGCAAAACCCTTCTAGACTTGGGTCGCAGGTGTATCAGCTGGACACGGCCATTGCTACTTAATCAGATTCTTCTCTCTCTTCGTTGTATCTACTTCAGTCCGAGATGCAGCTCAAGCTTTCGTTCGTCTCCATAATCAGTCTTACTCTCTTCATGGCCTGCTTCAGTGATGTCGCAGCCAAGGACCAGACTGGTACGTTGTTTACTGTCGATTCAATCCTCCCGTGGCTACTGTGAATTGAACGAGCTTCTCATTGCTAGCATTCTCGGCTACCTGTGATAACATCTCTCTCGACAGCGGGCATATCCTCACCGCAGACTGTGAAGACGCAGCTGGTCAAACGTTCCCGACAAGTATTGACTTAAACGATTGCGTCTTGAACAATGGGGGTATCCTTCAGTGTGGCGTGAAGTAGGTATTACCTTTCATCTCATCGTTCAAGATTCGCAACATGCTAATCAGTCTGTGCGGTACGCCGTATATAGCGGAAATTATTTTCATTCGTGCAACAGTTGTACCTTAACTCAGCCCTCGACTCTCATCTGCAACTGTAGCCCCAAAGGGGTTCCTACGTCTATCGACCTCAGTGAGCAACCCATCTATCTTGAAATGAATACCTGTGTATATGGTTGAGTGATACCACAGATGGCTGTATAAGCAACATACGGAGTGAATTAACTTGTCCCTGAAGACTTTTCCACGTTCGTCGGGCCACTGGGGTCGACTTGGCAGGTGCTGCTGTATATTTGACGCTTTCTTGTACCCAAACGTTTCTTGCAATGACTTTCTTAAACCTTCAGAATCTGCATTCAATCGTGTGGTGTCAGTCGCACTCAAGAGTGCACTTCATCCTGCATGCTTTGGGTCAGCTTGCATGAGCCAGCAGCCCTGAGGCGATCATCAGCGAAGAAGTTTTGAGATGATCATCTTCATGTAACCCTGCCGCTGCCGGCTGTTGTCAGCAGAACAACTCGGGACCTTGCTAGGGTGTGGCATCCATACACTTGAAACCCACAACCTCAAGGGCCCGCTCGTAATCCCACTGCACATGCCTACGGAGCTAGAGAAGGCCGACCTGACTTTACTCGACCCGGACATGTCAAATGACACACAAGTAAGCGCTGAGACGATCCTGTATTCAATGTGGTCGACCAGCTACCTCGCCTGCCATCACGGTTTTCTAGCTGCCTTGCTTAGGTTTCCTACTCAACTGTCTCTAGGCCTCAGAATCGTCACTGTCTGAAATAAGACTTGGTTTGTCCAAAATACAGCAAAGATCACAAGGAATGTCACGGAAGGTTCGACAAGGTGCGTATACCGCGTCCACGAGTGCCGGTAGGGCCACGATGCGGCATCTTGAGTGGGAACCTGCGAAACCCCTCAGCGTCCGGCGTGTATCTATATTGTCAAAGGATGGGGGGTATGCAGGGCACGAGCCGTACTCCCAAGGGTAGAGATTGGACAACAAAGTATCCATTATCAAAAGCCATGTGGACGACGTCGTGTTCCTTTGTCCCGACTTACCCCGAAGAATACATGGAAGTAAGCGCCTCTTATACATCTATCACTTTCCTTGGTTCTCCAGTACTGATCTAAGGCTCCTTTGTTCTCTATGGAGCTCAACATAATCACATTGCGGTGTCTTTGAATGAATCTGTCCTGCTGGCCTTCAGGGCTTTGTTTCATATAGTTATATAAGGCGGCATCGTCAATCTCAGCATCACACAACACAGCTCGCTTTTTCGCCAATTCCCTCCCTCACATCCTGACGACAGCCCTCGCAAGGTCTCCTCCAGTCGCACCAAATTCATCAGTGTTACCATCGAGGACTAGACCACCGTGATAGTCAGGCAGTAGAAAGGTATGCGGCGAGCCACTGTCTCTATTTCTTTCTTTGTTCACTGGCGCTACCATCCTCGTCTAACCACCCAGTCGCTGCGATTCGCCGTGATCCTAAATATCGAGCATTACTATGCCGACCACTACGGTGCACCCCAATCGATATACCAGCGCTTTGGTGCCGTATCACATAGGAAAGCTACCCATCGAAATGCTAGAACAGGTATTCATCGAATGCGCCAGGGATACCATTTATCCCAGTAACATAGAAATGCTGACTGTAGGCGACTACAACACCGCTCCGGACTGGATCAACATCACATACGTCTGCCGTCTCTGGCGCAGAATCTCGCTTGTGTGCCCTTATCTGTGGACGCACATCACCACCAATCTCAGCCATCGATGGGTCCTCGAGTTTTTGAAGCGCTCGCGGAAACACCCGCTCGTCCTCGAGCTGAGCACCTTCCATTCCACCTTCCGCGACATTAAGCTCGTCCTCTACGCCCATGCGTTTCGAGTCAGGCAGCTCTATCTCGGAGATGTGGTGGTCAGTAACCCTGTGATGTTATCAGAGCTCGGCAGTGGGTTGACCGTCTCTGCGCCTCTGCTCGAGGACCTCGTTTTGGAGGTCGGCCAATGTGAAGTACAAGATGATCTGTTCTCGGGATATGCCCCACGCTTGCATCGCCTTGGGCTCGGAGATGCGATGACGATCAGCATCGATTCTCCCTTGCTGGGCCATCTTCGCGAGCTCGAAGTACGAGAAACGTACGATGCAGACGGTCTGCTCAAGCTGCTCCAGAATACACCGCTCCTCGAGTCTCTGAAAGTCAGCGACCTGGTTCCAGGTCGCCAGTACTCCGGAGTCGATGTGCATCTTCCGCATCTCTCCGCGCTATGCATCCGATTATATGACTACCGGAGCTTCCTCAGCTTTTTCGAACGGCTTCGGATACCTCCGACGGTCCACTTCCAGATCATCCTCTGCATTTTGAGAGTGTCAAGCACCGAGGAGGAGTACTGCGCCGTACTCGATGTGATAGCCGACCGCGTTCGCGGCATCAGCAAGTCTATAGGCCCTCTATGCGCGAGCCTAGAAATCGAGCCGGAGAAGGACTGGTGCATCGCCTGGTACCCAATACGCCAAACGCTCGACGATCCTGCCGTCGACCGGACACCACGCCGAGCGCTACGCGAATACGAAGAAAGTTGGAACCGTCGGTGTGAGCATCAGTGTGACGTGCCCTTCATGTTCAGCGTGGACCCCTTGTTCGGCCGATCTCGCACGTACGCGCACATGATGAACGACGTGCAGCGCATGGTCCGCCGCCTGACGGACGTGCACGCGCTGCAGTTGAACCTGACTCTGTCGGACGACTTCGAGGCCGTGGAGTGCCTCAGCGAGGAGGGTCCGTTACAGTACCCGAGCTTCGAGACGTGGATCCCAATTCTCAAACCGATGTCCGACGTTTGCACCCTCAAACTGACATCCGACGCCGTCGCGGGCGTCCTGATGGCCCTCACCCCCGCTGATAGCGTCGGAGGGAGCTCGCAGAGCCCTTTGCTCCCTAAACTATCCACGCTTGCCATCGTGAAAAGCGAGCTGCCAGATCTAAGATTGTATGACTACCCGCCTGGGTTAAATATTGTTCGACTTCTAGAGGCGTGCCTTTCAACAAGGCTAAAATTGGGCCTGCAATTGGAGCAACTGGTGATCGATGACAATGATTACCACAGCCAGGAGCGTATGGAATGTTTGAGGAAATACGTGAAGGATATGTCATACGACACTTACGCGCGAGCTGAGGAGGCCTGATCCTCTAAAGCAAAGTATGCTCAAGGACTGGTCACTCAAGACAGTGCCGGAGCCAACTATCAGCGGACCATGACGAATGATGGATCGACTCGCTCCCGAGGCGGCGCTATAGATTTATGAAAACTATTGCATTACTTATGAATGGCATCGTGTGAGAGCAACAATGTCTCCTCTTATCATGAGCCGGCACTGGAACTATAAGGACAAGCAAACAAGCTGCCTCTCACCAGGTGGGTGTGAGCCGAGGCTGCAGCATATAGGTACGGCATCGAGGGAAGATCAGCGATGAATCCCTTGCGTGCTGCCGGGAAAATGTCACAACCAAGACCGTCCTTTTGGAGGGGAAATAACTGCGAGGAGCTAATATAAAAAAAGTCGCCTCGGTCAATACAGTCAACGCTGGAACCCCGATCGAATGCAGAGATTGCACTCACAATGATGGCCCACAACCGTCAAGGAGTGGGACGCAAGCATCGGCAGTGACACGCCGAGCGGCTCGACGAAGACGCCAGGCAGACTGTCCTCAACTCCACAAAGACGCCGCATCGATCCCCACAGCAGCCCCCAGCGCCTCCAGCCTGGCCTTCAACCTCCGCACATCCTCGATTCCAGGCCGCCCCTTCTCTCCCGCCCGGCTCGTCCCAGCCGTCAGCTGCCCCATCATGTCCTCCAGCTGCTCCACCTTCCGCTTCGCTTCCACCTCCTCGTTCCCGTCCATCTCCTCGCCATACGTCGTCAGATGCTCCCGCGCGTGCTGCTCCGCCTCCAAATCACGAGGCGCGACGTCCGCAAAGCGCACCTCCGCAAGCTGCGTGGAGATATCGCGCGCCTCCGTCATGTGTGCGGCCGTGGCCTCCGATTGCGGCAGCGTGTTCAAGAAGTGCTGCAGCGCCGCCGCGAGTCCGCGCATGATGCCCAGCTCGCGCCCGAGCGGCACGCCGATCTGCGCAAAGCCGGCGTCGAAGCCCTCTTGTAGCGCGGACTCTTTCCCGGCGGTGATGCCCTCGCGGTATCCAGCCTGCGAGCATCGAGGGGTGAGTGATTCAATCGGCAGTACAGATACACGACGACGACGTACGTTGGTGAAATCTGATGATAGCTTCGCCCATTCTGCTCCCTCGATGTGAGAGGCGGAGGACGGGTCGTCGTGCCAGGGAGACTCGTTGATTGTAGGGTCGGCAACGTCGAACTCGAAGGCCATTATGATGAAGGTGTTGTGATGGCCTTTGGGCTAGCTGCCCGAGGTCAAAGAAGATAGGATCAGGGGAGATATTACGTATTATTTAGAGCGGTTTCGGGCGAAAGTCCCAATGTGACGCAGAACATGGAAGCTCTGCTTCATCCTCCACTGCCAACGATTATGCCGCTTGCTCGAAACACCAGAATTGATGGGACAAGAGACGCATGCTGCTCTTAAAATCAACCTTCGTATACAGGCCCTCCCGCATATTCTCGTCTGTTCCCGACGGATGCATCGCATCTCGTATGAACGGTGCTGCTTCGCTGGGACGCTTCTCCTGCGCTCGTGCTCATACCGGCTCGATACATTCGAGACGGGGTGGCTCTGTTCGGCTGGAACGAGACGCTTCATTCCATTCTGGTAGACGGCCATCGCTCCGGACGCTCGAGATCAGTCACGCAGGATCATTCCCAGGATCCCAGCCAACAGTTCTCTAGCATCATCCATCGACGGGCTCTGCTCTCGTGCCGCGCGATGCACCTCTGTGGGCTGATGCCCCTCCTCCTCTGATCGTCTTATATCCCCCTGCGATATCGCGCCGTCCACGTCCACGTCCACACCCGCGACCTCCCCATCCACCATGGCACACCCCTACGCGCACAACGCCATCAGCGACATATCTGGGATATCGGTTTCCGAGTACCCTGCGTACCCTTATCATCGCGTGCCCCTCCACTCCACCAAGCTCCCTCCAGGGCCCGAGTCCGACGACAGCTCCGCTAGCCAGCAGCCCCTCCTGGCCGACGCGTACACGCGGCACTTTGTCAAGCAGGACGGTCTCATCACGCTCATCCTCGCTGGTCACAAGGGCGGCGACCAGGTGCCACTGTACACCGGCGGGAGCCTCGTCGACGGCCTCGTGACCCTCTCGAAAGCGTCGGGGATCACATCCATAACGGTCAAGGTACGCATGCGGTCTATAAATAACCCCGCTGCGGTCGCCCACGCTCACGCGTCCGCAGCTCGAGGGGAGCATCAAGGTGAAAGAGACTGCGAGCGAGGGACCGGCCTCGACGGTCCTCGTCTCGGACACGCTGTACTCCTGGGACCAGATGCTGCACGCCGGCCACGCGCCGTCCGAGTTCAGCTTCCGCGGGAAGCTCCCCGTGTACTACCTCGACGGGCGCAAGCGCGGCCTCAGCCTCCTGCCGCCGAGCTACGACGCGCGCATGAGCGCCCTGCTGGGGTTCAGGGTCGCCGTGCAGTACGAGTTTGTGGTTTCCGTCACACGCACGCGAGACCTCCCGCTCCTGTGGAAGAAAACTGCCCGGTGCGTGCGAGGCGCCAGGTTCCACGCGCGATTCGCTGAAAATGCGGGCCCACCCCACAGCTTGCGCGTGCCGTTCGTGTACAGAGTGCTGACACGGCCGGCCGCGGCGGGGCCCTTTCCGTCCGTTCCCACCCTCGCGCCAAAGCACCCGCGGACGCTGTTCACAGACGTCATCCTCTCGCGCAAAGCAGGTGCGCCCCCAATGGAAGTCCAGGTGCGTGCGTGCGTGCGTGCGTGCGCAGCACCGCCCCGCGCGAGGCTCATCCTTACTGCCAGATCTACCTGCCCAAGTCGCAAATATCGCCCCTCACCGACGCGATCCCGTTCCGCATCTCCCTCCGCGCGCCGGACGCGTGCCTCGCGCCCTTCCTCGCCTTCTCGTCCCCGCTCACGTCCTTCCACCCGCTCTCGCCCCCGCCGTCCGTCGCGTCGCTCGTCGCGCGGCGCGGCGTGCCCACGCGCGCGCCGCTGCGCGTCACGCTCGAGCGCTACACGACCGCGGACACGCGCGCGACGGGGGTCGTCGTGCTCGGGAAGCGCCGCGCGCGGATTACGTCGCGCGCGGTGCTCGCGGACGGGCTGCTGCACCGCGGCGAGCAGGGCCGGGGCTGGGTGAGCTGGTGGGGCGACGTCGGGGTACCGCCGACGGTGGACTGCGGGGGGTTTGAGGCGAGCCGGCTGACGGTGGAGGTACGTTGGGGGACACGGCGCATATCGCATCGAACCGTCGGGCGCTGACTCGCCGGCTGTTGTGTGTGACAGGACGTGCTGGTGGTCACGATCGAGCCGCACGGGGTCGACACGCACGTGCTGCCGTTCCGGCGGGGCGTGCCTGTGCAGTTGACGACGAGCTCTGCAAAGACGGCGAGCGCGATCAAGGTGGCGGAAAAATGATGCGGGCGCTGCATGTTACAGTGGCTTCTGTTCTGGTTATTTTGAATGCGGACTTTTCGTAATTTGTCGGCCGCGACGGGACTTTTTGTATATTTATACATGTATGTGTGTGCGTGCGGGCGTGCGTGCCTTGTCTACTGTATTGGTGGTCATATGTATGTTGTAGTTCTGTATTCTCGGGGATGTGGTGAGAGTTTGGGAAAATCAAATTGGGGGCCAGAGGCAGGAATAGATGGTGCTTGCCGCAGTTTAAATCCGTCCTTGATCATCGTGGCAACGGACGGTGATGTCGCTGCTGTTGCACGCGCGCGGTGGTAGGCAGGTGGCCATGGCTGTTTCCCCGATACGGGGCGTGGGTCGGAGGGAAGGAGGGGGCACGCGAGTAGGCTCTGGGGGGCCAACGGGGGAGTGTGCTGAGGGAGCGTGTGGAGGGCGAGGGGGTGGGTGGAGGGGGTGGGGCTCCCACATGGGTGGGCAGGCAGCAGCGACTTCTTGTCTCGGCCGAGGGAGGGGAGGGAGGCGGAGAGGCCGGATATGGGCAAGGGGGCGGCCAGGGCAGCCGGACGTCCATATGGCTCCCCTCCTCCTGCTCGTGCTGACTCGGGCCCATCTACTTAGTCTCTCCGGATAGTATGTTTCCTCGCTGCCTCCTCCCTCCCCCTGCCCCCCTCCACCCACCATGTCCACCGCCAGCCTCCCCGGCTACACCCCGCCCGATTTCTCGAGCATCCCGTCCTACACCGCCGAGCCCCAAGGACACGAGCGCCGCCTCGCACAGGCGCCCCGCCCGCCGTACCGGCAGCGCGCCGCGGCGGATTTCGTGAAGCACAGCAAGTCCGGGGGGCTCAGCCTAAGGCTCTCGGAGCAGATGGACGGGGCGGTCGTGCCCGTGTACGGCGCGCGGAGTCCGATCGAGGGCGTGGTCGAGCTCGCCAAGGCGGACGGGCTGGCGTACGTCGCGGTCAAGGTGCGTCGGCGCCGCACGGCGTCTTTCGAAGCGGATCTGACGCCTCGGGTGCTGCTGCAGGTCGAGGGGATACTGAAGCTGAAGGAGGTCGCGGCGGGGGGAACGACGACGGCGGTGCTGTGCAACGAGACGGTGCATCTGTGGCGGAAGGGGGTCGACGGCGGGCCGTGTCCGTGTCGGCTGGCGTTCAGCGTGACGCTGCCGAGCTCGTTCGCGGACGAGAAGGGGACATATGTGCGTGCTGTTGTGCTGCGCTGCTGCTGCGATCCGTGCACCCGAATGACGAGACGCGCCCCAGCCCCTGCCGCCGACGTACGAGGCGCACCTCAGCGGCCTGCCCGGCTTCCAGGCCCACGTCGACTACTCCGTCACCGCCATCGCCAGCAAAAGCAAGACCGTCGTCCTCGGCCTCGGCGCAACGTCAGCCTGCTCTCTTTCTCCTCCTCTCCCCGTCCGACGCTCACCGCACCCGCGTTCTTAGCACCGTCTGCACCCCCTTCACATACCATCCCCGCTTCCGCCCCAGCACCCCTCTCCCCCCACCGATGGCCCTCACACACAGGAGCCCCGGCCTCCAAGAGACGCCCCAATGGCGCATACACGAAAGCAAGCTCGTCTCGCGCTCACAAGGCGCGGGCGACATCACCTGCAAGGTCCTCCCCCTCCCGCTCCTCCTTCGTCACGTGCTCATCTGTCTGCCCCCCCTCCACCGCAGCTCTACCTCCCCAAGTCCTCAGTCTTCTGCCTCTCCGAGCCCATCCCCTTCCACCTCTCCTTCGTTGCCTCCGCCATGTCCCTCGCCGCCCTCCTGCCCTTCGTCCCCTCCGCAAATCCCTACGCCTCGGGCCGCCCGTCTACCCGCATCCAGCTCCTCCGCCAGACCAGCGTCGACGTCAAGTAAGCAGCGTGCCCCGTGCCCCCGCGCACCTCATTGGACGCTCACCGTTCTTCTCGCGCCCACAGGAACGACTACGTGCCGGAGGGCACCAACACCGAGATATGGCGCGTGCTCAACATCGGCGAGGGCTCCTTCTGGCGGACCGTGCGTCTCTTCCTTCTCCTTCTCGCCGATTTTTTCTCCGCGCCCGGCGCTCATCGCGATCGTGCGGGGGGGCTCACAGGCAGACGGACCCGACTGGATATCATTCGCCGGCGAGATCGCGATCAAGCCAGACGTCAAGATCGGGGGTTTCAAAGCAGGCGGCCTATGGGTCAAGGTACCGTCCTTCCGTCCTTCCGTCCTTCCTTCCGTCCTTCCTTCCATCTCGCCGTCCCCCGGCGTTCTCCATCACCGACATCGAATCGCCGTCCATCCGCCTGACCCATGCCTCTCTTTCTATTATCCCCCCCCTCCCCCCCGCAGGACTGCGTCGTGCTCTCGATAACACCACCAGACGCGATCAAGGGCCCCATCGGCGACCTCCGGCACGTCGTCCCCGTGCGCATCGTCACGGACCCGTGGTCCACCGACGGCGCCGTCTCGCGCGAAAGCCCGACCGGCTCCGAGGAGTTCATGCTCGACCAGCCCGCGCTCGAGTATCACGCGCAGTAGCAGCGCGCGCGGGGTTTACTCTGTTCTGGACGGTACACTGGGCTGGGGGGGGGGGGGGGGGAGGCGGCGGCGAGACGGGCGTCGTTCGGCCGGAGAGCTCGTGCGGCACGGTGGTGGTGGGTGCCGCGGTGCCGCGGGTACGTTTGGCATCACGCAGCATGATGATACTAGTCGCATATAGTCGCATTTCCGCATCTCGCATTTTCGCACTCGCTCCACATACTACATGGCATATCGCACCACATCGGATTGTCGGATCGCACGCAACGCAACCTAATAGCGCAACCTAGCGCACCGCAGCGCGTGGAGCATGGAGCATGGGTCGAGCGCGGCGCGTCATTTATTCGGGGCCGGCCTGGCCATGGGCTGCATCTGCATCTGCAGCTTCTTCTTTCTGGGGCTCTGGGATTCCGACGTTCGGGGGTTCTAGTTTTAGTTTTAGCGTGTCGCACGACGCACGCACGGTCGGACGTGGGGTCAGCCTCAGCGTTGCGAGGTGCAGCGCGACGCGTCTTATCGCGAGCGGTGGTTGTGATGTACTGTAGTAGCCTGTACTAGCCGTCGTGGAGAGTATATGCGCGTGCTGATCCATGACGTCAGCGCCCCTCGAACTGGGACTTCGTTGAGTCTTGCTTGGCCCTCTCCCCCACTCATACCGTCTCCTCTGCCACCGACACTATCGCATCTACCACCGGCACTCTCACGTCTTCGACGGCGAGCTAGGGCTTCCTCCTTGCTCTCGATATCCGGTAATGGCAACGGCGACGGCGGCTCGGGACCCCGCCGCCTCACGGACAATTACCCGCCCGCATACACCGACTTTTTCGGTAGCTCGATGCCTTGCATTTTCAAGCAGGGTACTGTCTGGGAGGTGCGCGATGGCCCTGAGGCTCAGCCATTTATACGCGAGGCCCGTCCCGTTTACGATGTCGAGAAAGCGGAGAGTTGGCGCTCCGTCGGGCAAGCTATCTGGAAATACATCGACACCCTCGATATCGAGTGGACTTTCATCAACCCGCTCGCCTACGCCAACGCCGGGGAGGCTGAGCCTTTCTGCTCTTTCGTCGTCGTCATCGGCGTGAAGCCTTTCACCGTCCCCTTTGGCCGCGCCGTTGAGGTCGCCACCGTCGCCGAGAAAATGCTCCACGATGCCGACGTTGCCGTCGCCGAGGTGGCCGTGGTCGAGGGCGAAACGACGCGCTGCGTTGCTCGCGGTCCCCAGCTGCTTTCCGTCAACCCTCTCCTCGACGATGTCCCTGAGTTGCGAAAGCCGTTCACCAGCATGCTTGGTCCCGCCATCGCACCTCTTCAGTTCCACCACTACGCGGGCACAGGCTCTCTCTACTACCGGTTCGGCGGAGACGACAAGCGCGTCGCCCTCTTGACTTGTGCACATGTCGCCCGCCCTCCTCCCGAGTGCCCCAACGCCGGCAAGACACTCACCAACACGGGCCAGCCTCGCGAGGAGATTATCTCACCTGGGTCTGGGGCTTATGACAATGCAATTAAGGCTCTGAAGGCAGATATTGTCTCCCAAGTTCGCTCGATCACGGCATGGGACGCCGTGCTTGTTAGGCTCGGGGACCCTGAGCCAGACGAGAATGCAAGAATCACCCAGAGGCGCACCGAGCACCTGTCATTGGTGGATGGCGCGAAGAGGAGGATTGAGCAGGTGAAGGAGCTTTTGAACGCGGTCCGGGACCGTGCCGACCCTGGCAAGCGTGTCATCGGTTTCATTCTCCACTGCGAGCCGATCGAGGTTTCGTCCGGGCCCCGCGAGTTCACCAAGAATTGGGCTCTCATCGAGCTCTACGACGATGATCGACTGGAACACGTTCAGAGGGAACCAGGTCTACGTCGGCACCCTTCTTTCGCATTTTTTTTTGTTGTTCTGTCTTCAACCTTTTTGCTTCACAGCTGCGAGGACCACGGCCTCCCAATACGGCGAGATCATGTGACCCCAGGCTGCTGATTCGGCGGACTATCAACACCCTCCCGACGGCCTCCTTCAAGTGCATGGTATCGTCCAGGAGGATGACCTACGCAACCCTCAGCACCTCGACGTTTATAACCAGAAGTGCCTCCTTGTTGTCAAGAACGGAACGACTACGGCAACCACGTTCGGTCGCGCCAATGGCCTCGAGTCTTTCGTCCGCTACTATCCTCCTTACGGTATCAACGAGACGTCCACCGAAATCGCTGTGCTGAGGTACAGCACGGACCACGCCAGGTTCTCCAAACCGGGAGACTCGGGAGCGATCGTCCTCGACAGGACTGGTAAGATCGTCGGAGTACTTACCAGTGGCGGAGGTCCCACGGATAGCACTGATGTGTCGTATCTCACTCCGTACTTTGACATCCACGCGCAGCTCACCGCCAAATATCCCGGCATCCACCTCTACCCGGTCGTCAAATGAGCCTCCATGTATTAAGCAGCTACCTACCCTCGACCCGAAGGGACGGTCTTGGCAGGTTGGTATACGGGATCGGCCCCTGGAAGCAGCTGGAAGACTGCCGGAAGCAGGATCTGTCGCACTCCTGTTGCAGCTTGTTACTCACCTTCTGGTGCCGTCGTATGGATCCAAGTTGCGCCAAGAGCCTCGGTTTGCAGGTTGGTATACGGGATCGGCCCCTGGAAGCAGCTGGAAGACTGCCGGAAGCAGGATCTGTCGCACTCCTGTTGCAGCTTGTTATTCACCTTCTGGTGCTGTCGTATGGATCCAAGTTACGCCAAGAGCCTCGGTTTGTTTACAGAAATTGAATGCAATATGGTAAAGGGCAGCAGACCGGCAGCAGGGGCACCTTTCAATCGTCTGGTTGTTGGATCAGAGAAAATGTTTTTGTCGTTATTTGCTATCACACGATGCCTCTCGCGTAGCTCAAATGAGATTCTGATTTTGATTCATAGCAATTGTAATAGCTGTTATATTTCTACATTGCCTAGGAGCGAGTCACCTCTTCAACCATTCATACTGTGGCCATTTCTGTTCACCGTACTATCTGGTCAGACGGACTCGCCTTGCGTGTAAACCTCATACGACATATCCTTCACGTATTTCCTCAGATATTCCATAAGCTCCTGGTCGTCATTGTCACTGTCGATCACCAGTCGCTCCAATTTCAGGCCAAACTCCAGCCTTTGGGAAAGGAACACCTCTAGGACCCCGATGATGTTCAATCCAGGCGGGTAGTCGTATAATCTCGCATCTGGCGGGTCGCTTTTCACAATAACAAGCGTGGAGAGTTTGGGAAGCAGAGGGGTCCGCGGGCTCCCTCCGACGTTACCGTCCAGGGTGAGGGCCATCAGGATGCCTGCGACGGCGTCGCTTGCCAATATGAGGATGCGAACGTCGGACATCAGGCTGAGAGCCGGGGCCCACGTCTCGAAGGGAGGATACCGCATTGGGCCTTCCTCGCTGAGATGCTGCACGGCCGCAAAGCCGTCCGGCAAAGTCAGGTTCAGCCGCAGCGCGTGCACGTTGGCCACGGGCGCGATGCGGTCGACCATGCACCGCACGTCGACCATCGTAGCTGCGTACGGGACATCCGTAGTTTTCAGGGCGAGCAGGAAAGGCGGGTCACATTGGTGCTCGCAGCGACAGCTCCAGCCGCCCCCGTGGTCGAGCAGTGCGCGCCGTGGAATCCGGTCGACGGTAGGATCGCCGAGTGTCTGGAGCATAGGGTACCAACCGATACACCAGTTCTTCTCCGGCTCGATATACACATTGGCGTATAAAGGGCCCAAAGACTTGCTGATACCGCGAATGCGGTCAGCCATTACGTCGAGCGCGGCTCCGTACTCCTCTTCGGAGCTTGACTCCCTACTGACGCACAGCGTAAGCCGGAAGTGGACCGTCGGAGGCATCTGGAGCGGTGCGAGAAAGTCGACGAAGTGCCGGTACTCATTCAATTGGATGCACAGCCTGGAGAGGTGTGGCAGGCGTACAACGTCTCCAGAGTACCGGAGATCTGGGACAAGGTCTTTGACCTTGAGAGTTTCGAGGAGCGGTGTGTGTTGGAGCAGCTTGAGCAGATAGTCTGTATCATAGCTCTCCCCTAACACAAGTTCACGGAGATTGCCCAGTAGGGAAGACGTGATGCTGCTGGTCATTGCATCTCCGAGCCAAAGGCGACGCAAGCGAGGGGCATGCCCGGAGAACAGATCATCTTGTATTTCGTACAGATCTGTGTCCAAAATAAAATTCTCCAGCAGGGGCATATGGGCGGTCAACCTCCCATCGAGCTCCCGTCTCAAATCCCTGTTTCTTGCCCTTATGTCACCGACATAGAGCTCCTTGATTCGAAAGGCATTGGCGGAGATGACGGCTTTGATCTCGCTGAAGTGGGAGTGGACGGTGCTGATTTCGAGAACGAGTGGATAATTCCGCGAGCGCTCCAAGAATTCGGTGACCCATCGATGAGTGAGATTAGTAGTGATGCGAGTCCACAGGTGAGGGCAGCCAAGCGAGATTCCGCGCCAGAGACGACAGACATATGTGATGTACAGCCAGTCCGGAAAGGCATCGCGTTCAGTTGGCGTGAACACATTGCTGGGGCTATAGTCATCCCTGGCACATTCAATGAGTATCATTTCCAGTGTTTCGATGGGTAGCTTTCCTATGGGATGCGGCACCAGATGATTGATAAATAGATTAGGCTGCACCATGGTGATTGGCACGATGGTGCTCAATTTTGAGCTGCAAGGCGGAGCACACCGAATGGGTGTCTGAACGAGGATGGTAGCACCAGTGAGATAAGAACGTTATTGAGACAGTGGGCTCGCTGCATACCTCTCTGCTGCCCAATTAGTGTTCTAGTCCTCGATGGTGACACTGAATGATGTGTCGCAGCTTGAAGCGATCTAGCGAGGGCTGCCGTCAGGATGGATTAATGAAACACAACGACCCGTGTCGTGCAGAAGCCGGTGAAGCTGAGATCCTGGCGACACCACGCTATATAATGTTTTTGAGAAAACAAAGCTTTGTTGAGCAGTCAGAACTACATGACATGATCATTCCAAAATACCACAATGTGATTATGATGACCTCCATCGAGAACAAAGGAGCCTTGAGATCGGTATTGGAGGACAAAGGAGCGATAGTTGGATATGAAGGTTTTACCATCATGTATTCGTTTGAGCGTTAAACAAGACATAGGAACAGGGCGTTGATCGCATGACGGTTGATTCTGCATGTATTTTTTCTCCGGTTCCTATCCTTCATTAGTCTCTATGGCTGACCTGAGAGAGAAGACGAAGACAGTAGATCTGTACACTATGAGTTGATTCATTGAATTCTTCACCCTTGGAGCGTCCAATTGTCCTAAAGAATGGAGAATCCGCAAGATTCCCATAGCGAGACCAGAGCTCACCATTAGATTCTCGTCTTGAGCAACTTACATTTCAAAACTGCTGCCAAAGGGAGTATAATGGTCGGTCCGTCGGAGTAAGTACCATTCGTAAACAGGCACTCGCCCTGATAGTGTCGAAGCTCCAATTCGAGCCTCCTTTTCGAGCAGATATTCCGGCAAACGTGATCACGTGTACCGCCACAAGCGCGGTGTTTTCCGCGCCAATTCCAGTTCGCCCGGAGACCATCACAGTTCGATTGTACCCAACCACCACAGTCTCAGTCGGTGCAGCCGTATGTCTTCCGACGATGAATCGTCGTACTTTGAGCGGGAGCGCGACCGATTGGCGAGCGAAATCACCACAGTCCGTATCTGCCCTCCACCTGCCTGTGCGACTGAAGACATCAGCGTCCTCATCTCTATCGCAGGGCTTCGAGGAGTTGCTCTCCTCGAGCAACATTCTCAACCGCAAGCTCGAGGAGGTTCTTGGGATGACGAAGGAATATGAGACCATCGCGTCGCTCTGGAGCAGTTTCCACGAGCTCATGCGCGGACAGAAAGGAGATGCGTCCACCATGGAGGAGCAGCCTCCAGGCCTTCCAGGCACCGGCGGGCATGTCGTTGCATCGAAGCAGACCAACGAACCCTGAACTGTACGACACTTTGCAAAATCTAGGCCGTGAAAGCAGGAGAAGTAATGATAGCTTTCTTATGCGTGACATGATAGGTATCCAAATACAGGACAATCGCAACAAAGGCCACATCCAACACGCTCGAGTCATACAGTTCTAACAAGACTGCCACATAACAAATTTCCACTCATACATTATCCGCCCACGTCGCCACCCATGAGAACCCGTTGAACTCTTGTTGGTCACGCGATGACAGCTGCGCGTGCACGGGCGTCAGTGTCGGCTGCTCTTTCGTAAACTCCTCGTCAAAGTTGCTCGTGTCGGCACTGCCGTTCTGTTCACAAAAAATCAGCAATTCCGAGCATCGTGAGTCGAAGAAGCCACGTACGATCGTAGGGAAGTAAGGAGGGGGTATGCGTTTGTTCAATACATCATCGAAGCTGACATCCTTGAAGAATGGATGTCTCTTGATTTCTTCTGCGTCAGCCTTGCCTGACCCAAGACGTCGTGCGGGATCCCGCGTCAAAAGCTGCATCACATGATGTGAGCCCTCTTGATTAATAGGCGGCTGATAGAACACGCACCTTTTGCAAGATAGAGACAGCGTCACGAGGCATTGTGATCGGGTATAATGGTTCGTCTTCAAGGATGGCGTCAAAAATTTCATCCTCGTCGTCTCCGCGGAATGGAGACTGTCCCAACAACATTTCGTAAGTCAAGACTCCAAACGCCCACCAATCGACTGCGCGGCCATATCGTTGCTCGAGAAGTATCTGAATCAGAAAATATCACTGAGCGAATAGTCAATGTCATGTGTTTGGTATTACCTCAGGTGCCATAAATTCGGGGGTACCGCAGAATGTGCTGGTAGTCTGTCCGAACCACATCTCTTCTTTACAGAGACCGTAATCTGCCACCTTGACGTGTCCGTCTAGGGTCAAGAGGATATTGTCCAATTTCAGGTCACTAGTCCGACGCAATCAGCCAAGGAAACATGAGACCCAAGACATTCACTCACCGGTAGATGATACCGTTGGCATGGAAGTATTCCAGCGCGAGCAAAACCTCCGACGCATAGAACTTAGCCTGCCGCAGTGAGAACTGCTTGCGCTGAATGTGCAACATAAGATCTCCTCCGCTGACGTACTCCATAACGAAGTAGACACGCGTCTCGGTCTGGAAGCACGAGTGCAGCCCGAGCAAGAACGGATGCCGTTCCCTGGCCGCAGCCAAAAACACACGTTTCTCCGACCGTGTGCTGACGAACGACGAGGAATCAAGACCGGCCAGAGAAGATTATGCTCGCGGAGCGACGCACCTCTCGACTTCGTCGTTGTCGATGATGAACTCCTTCTTCAAAACCTTGATAGCGTACAGGCTGTTTGAGGCCTTCTCTTCCGCCAACATGACCTTACCAAAGTTGCCCTTCCCGAGCACCGCCAAGAAGTTAAAGTCGTCTAATCCAACTTTGCGTTTCGGTCGTCCTTGTATCGTCCCCTGCCGCTGTTGTTGTTGCATCTGCATATTCTGCGCTGGATGCATGGGCAGGCGTTCGCCTGGAACTGGTACACGCTGTGGCGGCATCGGCCCAGTCTGTCCAACATATTGTTTTGGTGGGATGTTGGGGGCCTGCTGTTGTTGCAGACGACCTTGGGCAGAGTAAGGATCGACCACCTGTTCGATCACGCCGGAGCCGGGACGCGGCTGGCTTAAAGGCTCGGCATAGGCAGGGGGCACGGGAGCACGGGCTCCGGGTGGTGGAGCTGGAGTGAGGGTTGGACCGGGAAGCGGTTGCTGTTGTCGTCGATCCGACGGTAGGGGTTGTTGTAGGTACTGTTGGGGTTGCGGCCGACCATAGCCATCAGTGGGCAGTGGAGACTGCTCGGCGGCAGGAGTGAGCCGAAGACGATCGAAATCACCAGAAATTTGGCTCATATCAGGCGGAGCAGCGATTGTGCTCGGTTGGCGAGGAGGCCGTGTGGATGTAGCCACCTTGCCGTCGCGCGCTCGATTGATGTCTCGCCAGTTGCGCAGGAGCGTATTCGCGGTTTCCATCGACATACCGCAAAAATCGGGAACGAGATGCGCGCAGTTGGCATGACACGTAATGTCGCACTCCGAGCATCTGCGAGCGTTTTTGCGACCAAGGGGCAGCATAGACCCGCAGTGACAACACCAGTTCGTTCCAATATTGGTGATAGGCTCGAACCTATGAGGTATTCTGTGATTGATCTTCTCCTCGTCGCCCTCCTAAAGCACTGTTAGCGGCCAATAAACGATTTGTGGAAAGACACGTACCCCGGCATTGGACTTCGAGATACACTTCGTGACGACCTTCTCGTAGCATTTCTTATGACATGTATATCGACAGTCCTCGCACTGATATCCAGTCGCGTTAAGCAGAAACTCGCTGCAGAATGCGCATAGAATGAGCTGGTAAAACTGCTTTTGAACAAACTTGTGGCCATTCATCTCATGAACTTCATCCTTGCGTTTGCGAACAGCACCTTGCCGGCCAAGGCCACCAGGTGCGTCCAAAGGCCGTTTCCGAACGTTCTCCTTGACTGGAGAATACAACAGTCAGTTTGCTCGCAAAGGAGGGGGTCTATATGCGTGAAACTGACCAAAATTGAGATGCAGGGCCAAAGCACCCGCTGGTTCGACCGCGAACCAGCCGTCAATACCCTCTGCCTGCGCGCTACCATGGGATGCGGCGCCTCCGGGGCCTGCGCTTGCATTGAAGTTGAGGGGTGCATTATAATCACCAGAACTAGTGCTACCGTGACCGAGAGCACCCGGAGAAGGCGATCCTGGTGACTTGTTCATATCTCCCGCAGTGACCCAGCCCCCTTGCCCACTCTCCATCAGCACCTTCTGGCGACGGAGAGCTTCGACAAGATCACTAATCCCGATCCATAAAAGGCCGATGGGCACCGGGTGCGGTTCGCTGACCTGCTTATCGTATACTGCAATTTCGACTTCGTTTGCCTTGTCGACGGTGATCTCGAAATCCTCGTTCCATCGGTCGGTGCGAGAGGGATGCGTACGTGCGCGAGGAGTGCCTTCAACCTTGAGGGAGACATAGGTGTCTACACCCTGCTTCGCAGCCGAACGAGAACGTGCAGTGACAATGGGAGCATGATCGAATTCTCGTGCGCCTTTGATGGTGACATATAGCTTGCCGGAGAGTAGTTTCGAACGAAGATTGGATTTCTGATCACCGTCACGTTCTAGGAAATAAATGTGCCATGACGAATGGGTGTGAAAATAAAGGGAGAATGGCACATACCATCTTCGTCGTCGTCGTCTGCGTCGTCCAGGATATGCAAGTTTTTGTAGCGTTTGAGAGCGGCCTGCAGAAGCTGAATCTTTTTTTCACTCTCCACGCGTTTGCTTTCTGCATCCGCACGAGACTTCTTATCGCCGTCAGCCTGGTAGAGTTTGACCATCTTCTCGATACCCTTCTTGTACTGCATTTCAACTTGCAGTTTGAATTCAAGTTGATGAAGCATGCGGGCGATCTTCGCGGTGGAGTGAGGGGTGTCGGCCTTGATTAAGTCTAAGTTGGTGTAATTCTTGACCTTGGGGGCGCGGTCGCTATCTAAGTTAGCAGTTTGGGCCTCGGGGGAATGCTGCGCCCGGCCTTGGGCGTCGAAGTCACCCGACTGCTGAGCAAATCTGTCTCTGCCTCCAAGCGGGGTAGACCTTAACGTAGGAGACGAGGTAGCGCTGGGGGAACTGGACGATCCACCTCGATCGTCGCGCTGCATCTGGAGCTTGCGATCTTGGAGCTCACGAAGGGTATTCTCGAAGTAGGAAAGAGAGCGCTCCGCCTCTTTGATGTTAGCATCGTTGCGGCGGAGGACTTCTTGGTTTGTCGTAGCATGGCGGAGGTTCTGACATGCCTCGAGCACCTTGCGCTCTGTCTGGATGCGCCTGTAGACGTCTTGGATCTTTTGGTCCAGCTCGTGAGCCTGTAAAAGGTCGATGAGGGCCGGTCGTTGGGAGAGAAACAGGGTAAATTCGCACGGCCATCGCAGTCTATTGGAGGCAAGCGACAACCGCTTGTTGCGGCTGTGAAAGAAAGAAAGTCGGAAAGAGAGAGAAAAGGCGAGGAGAGAGACGAAGACGAGAGTGATCAGAGTCCCGCCGGCTTACTCGCGCCACCATATTATCTCTGCCCCTGCTTTCCCACGCTCAGCACAATGCCTTCCCTCTCCCTTCGGGCCTCCTCCCGCATCGTCGCCGACAGCGTTGCCCTCGCGATCCACACAGACCACACTCTCGTCGTCGGCGAGCCCTCAGATACCGTTGTTGAAGTTGCTGGCCCCTTTCCAGACACCGTCGACGTGCGAACAACGTCTGATCTCGTCCTCTCTGTGTCCGGCGCCGTACGCACGAATGCTGTCCCTGCACAGCAGATGCTCCACTCTGCTGTGACTCGCCACCTGCACTCTTATCTCAAGGCTGTGCGCCATTTTCTCTCTCCTCACGCCCCGCGCACGCCCCGGCGGCTGACCCGCTGTCTAGAATGCGGACCAGCTGGGCCTCAACGCTGTATCGGATGTGTACACCGATGACCCCGCTGGCATCCCAAAGTGTCGGTCTCCATGTCCCCTCTATCCACCGTCTTCAGTTCATAGCCATACTTTTGACGCCTTCTTAGTCACCCTCACTCCTTCGCGTTCCCTAGATCCTGGTCCCCCGCCACGCGTCACGCTTCTTGCTATTCACGTCTCGTACATCTGGAAGCCCTGCGCCCAATACAAGACATCTTGTAAGCCTCACCATCTTCGTTGACTCCACAACGCCTTTCAATTTATTCTCAGACGGAGACTTGTTCTCTCCCCGACTGCTGTTGCCCTTCCAGGCAGCGCTCGATGAGGCTGCACAAAAGTTTGCGCGCATACATCTTGTCCGGTACGTTCCATCGAAGATCTCCCTTGATGGTATCTTGAGATGCGACGCACACCTACGCGAAACCTGCGAAGCTGCTATCCATTAATCTTTGGACCATGGCGCAAGGTACATTCTTTCGGCTGGCTCCGTCTTCACCGATAATCCAGCGAACATGCCCATCTTTCAGAAGCTCGACCTAGAATCCCATTTCTTTCCGCTCGTCTCGCGCTCGCTGCTCAATATCATTGCGCGCTCCCAAAATCCCGCTTTCCGCGAGCAGTGCAAGGAAGTAGTCAAAGTCAGTCCTTCTCCCGCAACATTCTAGCGTAGTCAACAACTTCGTGGCTCCCAATAGCGCATCCGCAAGCATACCAATTTGGCTCGAAGGGCCTCCTGTATCGCGCTTCACGGTTTGTGCTCTTCGATCAGGGAAGACGACTTGTCCGACGCGGACATACTCCGAGCGGAACAGAATTCCGAAGTAGAAGTTTTATGTGCAGCATGGGAATGTGTCTTCAGGGCCGGCATACGCCCGCCTATATTTAAGGTTGGTCTATATATCCCTTCCATTTGTATTCTAAATGTTAGGTTCAGGGTGTGAACACCCAACCAAGCGCGAAAGAGGTTGCAGAAGATATGGAGACTCTTGTTTTCTCTCCAGCGGACGATTATCTCCCTTCTGCCAACTTGCTTTGCCCTGGGATGACTTGGGACGACATTCCTACGGCTGATCTTGCTACGCCGGATGATCTATTGTCTCTCGCAGAACTTAGCGAGGACGAAGGCGATGCTTGGTTTGATGAGGGGGGGTTGCCTATCACTCGCGACACAGAATACGATCTTTTGTCTCCGGACCAGCATCTTTTCGACGACGACGACGAAGCCGAGCATAGAGTTCCATCTAGATTAGGCTCTGACGAGGGCATTCAGGAAGATGGAACAGCTTGGAGTCAACAATATGTATGTGATTGACATGCGTTCAGCTAATTGCTCACTGGTTTTGCAATAGCAGTTTAGAGACAATGACGCCTCTGTCGTCCTTCACTATGAGCTCCATCATGACTCTGGCAATGTGTGCGCCCCAGAAATCAACAACACTTTATTCGAGACTGCCATAGATCTGGACACTGAGCTTCTAGACTCGGACGAAAACATATTTTCGGCCGTTCATGTGTCTTCTTCCAGCAGCCGTATTCAATCACCTTGGTCATCTATCTCCGTACAACGCCCAAGCTCGTTATCTACTATCGCTAGCCACACACCCGCGGATGCCATGTTGCTCGACGGTGTCTCCGATCATCGCTCCAGCGTCTCTTTCTTCTACCGTGAGAGTCCAGACGACCGAGATAGGGCTTTCGCAACGCCCGCCGAACATGATCGACAACAGCAGCAATCACTTCGATCGACACAAGAATACCGCGTTTCACCTGACATGGACGGCTTCTACTTCTGCTCCCAAGAACATTCGTGTTCTGCGGAGAACGAAACATGGGGATGTGAAGACGACGAGGACCACCTGCAGGACTTCTGACCAGCCTTGGGTCCAGGTGTGTAGGCGAGCTTTAGAATGAGCAGCATGAGGCGCTCTGGCCACGTCTTCCGACTGGCTAGGTACTGTCCAGATGCGCGGTTGTCACCGGGCCTGGTCATCTGACTCTTTCATGCATTCTTTCCTGTCGAAGTGGTACTAGATCCTGTTGCAATGCGGTCTACCTGTCATGTCTTTCAATTCGCTATATATTCTGACACAGATGGAAATGCTGGCAATGAGGACTAAGTGTTTTAGGGTATTGAGTCAGACTATGGGCGGTGCAGGGATGATGAGTGTGCTGCGCGCTGTAAGGGAACATCCAATTTTTAGACCGCGGATGGGTCTATGGACTATTTTGACGCGGGACTGACAGGATACTATTACGTCAATGATGTGGGAATTCCCATGGTGATTGGATGTCCGACATACTCCGCTCGAAAGCAGAGTGCATTAGCATTAGCCACCGATGAGGAGTGGCTCTGGCACAGGAACGGAAAGAAAACGACCATCACTGCAACATCCCATCCTCAGCGCCCCTCAACTCTCTCTCTCCTTCTCCTCCGCCTTTGCGCATCAGCAATCTCCTTGCTCCTCCTCCCTCTTTGCCCGACAGAGAACGCAACTGCACGTAGCTATCTGCCATCATGATCCCGGCAAGGCTCAAGAAGATCGACATCAGCGTACGTTACGACACTTCCATTTCACCGCTGCGTCTTGGATGTCATGAGCGCCAGCACCTTTGCTGAGCATTCCCCAATCGCCTTGCGCAGCTGAGCGGAGAGACAGAGCTGACAATGGCGCCCTTCCATTATACAGAAGTTGACTGAGGAGGAGCAGAAGCTCTTCCGTCTGTATGGCAAACTTCCCACGCATAAGAACGTCCTAACCAAGATGCAGAAGGTATGTACTGCCTTCGGCTCACATTATGATGTTGTTTCCTTCCTCTGACCGTCTCCTCTCAACCATCCCTACTGCCCTTGCCCAATTCACGTCCTCAGGATCGTAAGTATTTTGATTCGGGAGACTATGCTCTCTCCAAAGCCGGTGTGGCCCCGCAAAACGCCGTTGGTACGACTATCCCTAACCCAGAGAAGTGCGTACCTCGTCCCTGCCTCGTTCCTCCCTCATGTTCCTGACAAATCTTTCCATCATCTCTCGCGACTCTCACCACTCGACTATGATCATGATCACGATCACGTTTCAATCTTGCAGCATCCCTCACGCTTCATCGCCTCCCAATCACCAAGGCCTCTCTGTCTCGCCCAACAACAACTCGACCAGTCCAGTCAGAGAGAGCGCGCTAGCGCAGACTGAAGCCGCAGAGGCCGAGGAGTAGTCGCGCGGCGCTCATCTCTTCACTCACTGTGACCCGTGGGGCGGTCCTCCGGCTGGGTATTTGCGCACCCTTTCTCCCACTGAGCTCGCATCGCATTGTTCTTTATCACTTCTCCTATCCACCTACCTATCTCCCTACCTACCCATCGATTCATGTACATGGCCTCCTACCCACCACCACCCTCTGCGTACGTCCCCTGCACGCGCTTGTTGGTTCTCCAGGCTTCGAATATGATGTGCAGATTTTTGGTATGTACGCACATGGGCTCGGTACGATCTTGCGCGCGGTGTTCGAGGCTGCTTTGTCAACGTACCTGCCGGTCGTCTTGTAACCTCCATCTTGTTCCCCGTTGTGATGCGCTTATCTGTACTACCATACCTATATTTTACTGTGCTCAGAGTCTGTACCTACATACGCACGATACGCATATATGCAGCGACGAAACGCATTCATGACCGTCATAGCTCATGTACTCCACAGCCCCTGTGCGGGTCGAGCTTGCTAGCTCGTCAGACGGCATCTCTCTGCAGATTCTTTACATACGACTAATACTTGTTTTTTTGGGTGAATCCATATAACATGACCCCGGCGAGCGTCTTGCTTGCATGTCGTGGATCACTGACTGCTGGTTTAGAACGTCATTAGCGCCGCTGGGTTTGAATTTGTGACGTTCTGCAGACCGAGGCAGACCGAGGCTGGTTGGCACAAACTCTCAATCAGTGGGAGTGTCTTACATTCTCTAGTTCAACATGGCTGTGCATAGATCGTGCATTGTGCGGTTTATATGACCGCTCTTCTACGCGTGCTTATTTTGAGGCTCGGAATAACTTTGACGCCCGTGTAAGCCTCAAACGGCGCCGATATATTACAGCCGGACCGCATCTGTCAATCCACCTTGAGCAGTTGAGCATACATATTCGCAATGTGTTTCGAGAGATGTACCTTTCCTCAGAACTATGCGCAAGATCCGGTGAGATCGAGGGACTGGAGTACGCAGGCACCATCACCGGCCTGGTAGAAACGCTCTCAGGCGTTTTCAGGTGTGCCGCGTGAGCCCATTTGCCGTTAGTGTAGAGTGTTTTTGACAGTCGGTGATATGTACAGCCTTTCGGATCCTATAAAGCACGCGATGAGTTGTGTTTCAGCTGTGATTGCTGTGGGTATAAAGCCTAGTGAGCTATGGGCGTCAATATTCATTGACATCCTCTATACGAGCTTTGTTCAATCAGAGGCCTGAGTCACATATCATCAGACACATCATTCTCCTTGTCTTTGCCACCAATGTTCTCGCCAGCTTCGCTCTTTTTTATGCTTGTTGTCGGTGGCGCAGCAGTCCATGCGTCTCCGGCGACCAGTTGCCCTTCGGAGCGGCCGAACCATCTCTGCTGCCGCTCGCTTGGACCGTTCAGCGACAATGAATATGTTTGGGAAAATATTTGTGGCATCACGGGCGTCGACGCGAACGTATCCACTGCAGCCGGATGTAGTCCCACCGCATCTTGGTAGGCCACACTGTAAACACCCACGTCTAAGATTTTTGACATCATTGCGCTGTACAGTCTCTCAGGCGTCATCGCGGCCTGTTGTCAGACAGTCGTCGGTGCGTTTCGCCCATCGCATGCTCTCAGTTTTTATTGATCATTTGCATGATAGGCTGTGCTGAGGGCGGAGGGGTTGATGGTCCTATCGGTCTTGACTGTGTGGAGGTAGAGAACTGACGAAGCCACCTGTATCTTGTATCATGTGGAGTGACAAGGTTCTTGGGCGACACGCATGTTGCGCCCAGCCTATTCATTACATTGAAATCCGGATTAATACAAGGACTGCTCAGAGATATGAACAACGTGACAGAGTTGCAACTGTTCATTGCTCTGGCATCCTCCCGACGTCCACTTTGATTCTCGATTTCGCGGGGCCGTCGCCGTGACCGATGTACGACAGGCTTGCGAAGATTGACTTGGTTATGTACGATGGGTTGACCGCTACGGTATCGTCGACAATCTAAAAGAGCACTTTGAGCCGTATGGCAAGCGGGATCGGAGTGGCTGACATTACCTTGGAAAAGTGTTTGAGTCGGCTTGGTACTATCAATACATCAGGCGCATAGCCCATAGTCTCTTGGGGGCATAGATCAAGACCGTCGGAATGGGAGACGTCCAGGTTGACTTCGTGCGAGAGGTCAAGAGGAACAGGGAATAGTGGATAGAAGCTGCATCATCCTTGAGATCAGGCACCGTATCATGGAGTGACTGAGAGCGACAAAATTACCTTCGCTGCTGCAGCAAGTGTCGACATGTGTTTGTCATCGTATCAGTCACTGCATCGCCTGCGCTGGGAGCTATTGGATCGATTTCCTCCACATATTTGACTAGCTCCTCTTTTCGAAGATGGAACAAGACATCGACGCTGCTAACTGCAAAGGTAACGCCGTTCAGAGAAAATTGGCAAGGATTCGAGAGCAGCTTGATACGCTTTGAACAGTTCGATAACCCTTAGAGATCAGTGATTGACGTTGTTGATGAGCCAAGGCCGGACTTACAGGGTCTCCCGAGAAACCTGTATCTAACCTACCTTGTGGAAATGCAATATGTTCGCTGATGGCGTCTTGTGTACTGGGGACAATGAGGATAAGACTATCAGGAGAGATTTCCAAGAAATCGCGTAGGTTTTCGGTGAAGTTGGCAAAGAGAATCTCAGAAGGACTCTCGTCGATGTCACCAGATTTCAGTTTGGGGTGATTTGAATCAACGAAAGGCCCAATCTATAACGGGAAATTAGGTTTCCAACGGGCACCTTATGAGAAAATGAACATACAAGGAGAACAACGGCAGGTTTTTGCAACTTCAAGGTCTTCAGCAAGGATTTCCATGGCTTGTAGAGCAGATCAGCGTTAGGCGAGAAAGGGCCACTGGCAATAACCATGGAAAACGATGTATCGATAGCCTCTAGTTTTGTGTTATCTGGATTCGTATGTGAGGGCTTAAGCGGAGGTAGCTGTGTGAATTCAAAAATTGGGTTTAGAGTATCGTGAAAGCAACTAGGACAAACCGTAAGGATTTCACTGACTGAAAACCAGCCTGCACCTCCATTCTTCCCCTTCAGAGCAACAATGGCCCCCGGGAAAAGCCCAACACTCCCTAGTCCCTTGACACTAGCGCGCAGCTTGACATTAGAGTCAAATTTGAGTGGCACTCGGGCCCCAGAACCCATCATGCGAGAAGATTCCAAACAAAGACTGGCTTCGTTTAGCTTCACCGAACCAGATGAAGACGACTCTGCATCAAGCGTGATCCGACCGATGACAACCACATCTTCCTGCAAAAGAAGAGATGTATTCAATTGTCTCAGGTTTGATAAACCAAGAACATACATCTGTCGACGAGGAAGGGTCTCCCAAATCGGAGATCTCATAATGCTCCCTGACAAGTGCACCAAACTCGTCGATACGCTCGTCCAGAGCTGCGGAGGTCTTCAATCCATACCATGTCTCTTTGAAGGCAAGAAACGCGACGTACCATCACTGCGTTCTGACGTTTTCTCATACATGTATCTGTCTATACATTGCTGGGATCAGCGGCATTTCATCAAAACATGTCGCTACGCACATGAACGCCTGTCCTTCGATTCCTCATCTCCGAAGGAGCGAAAAGCGACCTTACTTGGTCCCGCCATTCGATTACCGTTCAACGATGTCGATGCGAAAGCATCCCCAAGCATTGGTTTCACCATACCAACTTCGGGGAACCTCGAAGATCGCCCGGCGAGCCCTGAAAGCCCAAGGCCTCGGCCTCGAGACATTCGCGCATTCAGCTCAGCTCTCTTCTGGTTGGCCTTGATCTTGTTGAGTTCGCTTTGAAGAAGATCTCTGATGGCACCAGCCGTGCCCTTGTTTATGATTCGGGCGCCTGCAGTGGAGCTGGATATGACCAGCGACTCCCATTTAAAGTACAGATCCAAAGGGGCCACATTATACGTCTTGCAGAGACTAGAACCTGTGAAGACGCGTCAGAACGCGCTATATCGCACGAGGTTTGTCTAACATACATTGCTTGATGAAGGCATCGTCTGATCCTGGTGTCGTGCTGAACGCAGAGATCAACTCTTCTTCAATACGTGATGATTCAGTCATCGAAGGATTGTTCGAGAGGGTGTTTTCGGGGGATTTCAAGCTTCATGCACAAGCTGAAACTGAAGAGTCGGATATGTTGGTGGAGACAGGTGGAGACAGGTGGAGACACGGGTCGGCTGGTCACGGATTTGGCACGTGCGACGCGTTTCCTCGAGGTGCGTTTGGTTCTTTCAACCCTCTACCAACGAGGTTCCGACCTCTCCTAACAGTCTGTCTGCCTTATGTTGAATCTGTGGGATTCTATACCATCTTCTGTAGTGGACCGATATCTCGAAGTCCACAAATTAGCCTTCACCACAGACTGTCTCACCACGCGGTGCGGAATACTGCCTGTAAGGAATATTCTTGGTATCCAGTCGCCATGGGAAAGCACGGTACGATATGTTCGTTGAGATTGAAGTATTGAAGTCTCAAGACCTTGAAAGAAATTGACGAAGAGTCCACGTCGTCAGCTGAACAGTGGTCTGACGAAGGAAACGATGACGGATGGCCCGTTGAAGGCATTGTAGGAGAAGAGGTCAACATTTACATGGCTACCCGGTAAAGGTCTCTTCGTCTCTATCCTATTCAGAGCTAATGATGCATGTTTACAAGGTACGAGGTTTGTGCCGTCATCACTATTTGATTGTCTCCTTTTGAGCGTAGAGTGTTTAGGTCCGCTGGTCCGGTTGGCAGCGGAAAGATGAAACCAACACAACTTGGCAGAGGCACATTTTAGACCTTCCACATCTTATCCCTCGTTGGAAAGAGACTATGGCTGACTATCGACATTCCCTTGCCAGAGAGGATCAGACAATTCGTCTCAAGGGTCGATCACTTTACCCAGCGCACGATATGGTAAATACCGAGCTTGGCGAGGGACGCAAGCAGAAGGCAGCAAAAGCATGCCAGTCTACCGTAAACCCATACGCAAACTGGGATACCTTGGAAACCCCTCGCGAAGCTGTACACAGGCAAGGGGAGAGTTCTGATGAGATCGACGCGAGGCCCATTCGACCACTGCCCCGGAGATTGCGCGCTTCGATGCAAACACCTACAATATCTTCTCAATCGACTCGGGATGCATCGCGCCAGAACTCTGTCTTGCAGCTGACCAAACTAGAAGCTCTTCAGCAAAAGTGGAATAAGGTCACTCACAAAGCTGGCGCGGCATCGATACAGATCATCAACGAGATTGATGAGGATGGAAACAAAGATGGCATTGCCGACCTACCTGAAGGCTTTCAGTACATCGAATGTGGTTACGAGTAGTATGTCCTTCCTGTTCTAGGCACTTTGTGTTACCGATCTCGAGCAAACATAGCCCCCACAACATCGAAGAACCGGACCCCGCCATGCTCGTCGGTTGCCAATGTAGTCCAATCTGCGAGCACGCTTTTCACTGTGACTGCCAGAAGATCACAGACACGGCTTCAGGGAGTCAAGATTCTCGAACGAGATTTTTTTATACGCCCTCGGTAACATGCCTTCCTTCTGAGGCTGCTTTTTGGTTCGCTGAAGGACGAGGCTTCTTTACGAACAGAAATTAGTTACTTCAAACCTTCCTCGCGGGATCGAAATCATAGAATGTAATCAGGTGTGCTCTCTCGTTGTCTTTATCTGCAATTCTGTGCTCACTGTTTGGATGATAGAACTGTTCTTGTAGTAGCACGTGCCAAAATCGTGTGGCACAAATCCCGAGGGATACTCCCCTCCAAATTTTCAAAACGTCAACACATGGGTGGGGCGTTCGAGCGCCAGTTGACATTCCCAAAGGAAAAGTCCTGGGCTATTACACAGGGTATGTGCTGATCAATGATTGATTCCTTGTGGTTGGACACTTAAAAAATGCTTGTCGGTGTAGTGAACTCATGTCAGTGCAAGGCTTCGTCGTAAATTCCTTCGACATTTCATGCAGTGATAAGTAGGCACCGCAAAGAGGCTGAAGCACTCGACGGTATAGAGGCAAGCTATATATTTGATCTCGATGGGCGCGAGGACAGGGACCACAATGGAGATGATGCGGATATTTTTTCGGTGGGCGCATACTATAGAGGTCCGTTAGTCAGTCACTGCAAATTGTTTATCCGATTGATGCTCCACTTCCAGGGAACTGGACACGATTCGTGAAGTAAATATGATTCTATCCCTACTTCCAATTCTGGCTGATCAAGTTTCACTGAAGTCATTCTTGCGAGCCGAACATGCGTATCTATTGCGTGGTGTTCGACACTATCCCAGAGGTCTGTTTAGAATCAAACTATCGGCTCAAGTATCAATGACAATTCAACTCCCATATAGATGAATAGGCCATTCCACGCATTCTATGCACTCAAAGATATTCCAGCATTCACTGAGTTGACAATAGACTACAATCCACGCTACTCAGAATCAAAGCACAAAGGGAAGGGTAACCCCAATGTAGATTTGCTCGAAGACGCGGTCCAATGTTTGTGTGGAGAGGAGAGTTGTAGGGGTTTGATTTTTTCGTATGATGCCTAAAAACCAGATACGATTCACACAGATCGAACATTAGATGTAAGACCGATACAGTAATGCATGACCAAACTGATCTCTATATAGAGGGCGACAGTAGGGGTCCGGTGGCAACTAGCCGTCGGCTAATCCCACGCGACAAACCACGCGAGACCACTGTCCCATAGGCTTCGGGAGGCGAAACGGAGCATGTCGGGGCTTGAAACGGAGTTGGTCAGCGCGCGCGTGCCCGGTGCTAACCTAAGCATAGGGAATTCTCTTTCCCTGGCACTGTCTTGCAGTGATTTCTTCAGGTAAGGGGGCATTCAGCAAGTACTTAGCTTGGCAACCACTCTGGGCTCTTGGTTTTGTTTGCAGGTATTTTTTGAATAAATAAATAATCCATAAATAGAGGGCAACAGTGGAAAATTGTGGCACTTAAGCAATGGCTATGCTTGCACAGGCCACATAAGAAACCATGTAAGCAAAGCAAGCATCCATGATAAATTAGGTGAGCAGAGTAAGCCATGTCTTGGTGCTCCTAGCAACTCTAGCAACTAGAGTGGGCTATGCCTCAGCAGCCATTGAAGCTTGAAATGGCATCCTAGCACCTTACAGAGAACCTCATGGGGGAGCCTCATGGGTAGGTCCTGATAGGGGAGCCTCATAGGGCAGAATCTCATAGGGGAATCTAATGGATGGGACCTTATAGGGAGCTTTATATGGGAATCTTACAGGAAGAACTTTATAGGATATCATAAAAGAGCCATATAGGGATATTGGGGCACTGGACTTTACGGGCACTGGACTTTATGGGCACTGGACTTTATAGTCAGTGCACTCTACAGGCACATGAGACCAAGCACTACAACAAAAACTTAGATTAAGCATGGGCACTGGACTTTACAGGCACTAGACTTTATAGACACTAAACTTTGTGAACACTAAACTTTACAGACACATCAGACCAAGCACTGTAACACAAACTCAGATTAAGCATGGTTGCGCCGTCGCAACGCGACGGGTGAAAAGCTAGTCTAAGGGAATAGGGACTTTGTTCGAACGTTGTTACAGAGATAAGATAAGCACGTGCGCTGACGTACATCTTCTGCTGTCAGAGTGATCGAAATACTCTCGCCTCCTGAGCTCCTCCACACACCATGGGCGATGAAGGTAAACGTTCTACTCATAAGCACAGTCACAACCATAAGAGTGGCGACCATGAACACAAGAGCAAGAAGCGTCACCGACGTGATGGCCCTGAAGAGAGCCGAAAGCATAAGAAACGGAAGGGCAAGTCGGGAGATAAGCTCGGCATTGTTGATGACGACATAGACGACGAGGACATGTGGGTGGAGAAGAATATTGATATGGAGGGTGAACGTGTATGTTTCCTCAAACTCGCCACTATAGCTACGTCCTTGACTTCCCTTTAGGCGCTTGCAAGCGACATACCTACCGGCGAAAGTTTGAAGTTGACGTCCCGCGCCTACTCTAGACCTGATGATCCTGCTTTAGCACCTTCGCGAGTGACCGAATCCTCTCTGAAGCGCGATGACTGGATGCTTGAACCAATGTCTTCTCAGGTTACAGTGGTCGCAGAGAAACCACGTCTTCAACTGCCAACAGGTGACGAATCTCTCACGGAGGAGTATGGTGAAGCCTCTCAAAATGCAAGAAACCTCGGAGGCAGCGTCGATTTCTTCTCAGCTATGGGCACAGAGAAACCAAAAAGGCCACATCCGGATCGCCCGAACCTTGACCAGGTACATCTGCATCTCTTTCAGCTGCAACGTTGGTCTGACCTCATCCACGTCCTAGCTTCACATAAGCTCAAGAGAGCTGAATGTTGGATTGAAAGAGGGCAGATCACTCGCAGAACATACAGAACCTTCCGCGTCCAAGTCCACCATTCCGGGTGGCCCAGGCTCACAGTGGCGCATGATGCGCCTTCGACGCGTTTTCGAGACAGCAGAGGAGGAGAATCGCCCTATTGAAGAGGTTGCCGTTGAACGTTTTGGCTCTCTCGAGGCATATGAACAGGCGAAAGAGGAGCGACGGATTCTTGACGAACGAGAGGGTCGCAGGGCTGAGCGGGGACGGGGTCAGGGTAACGAGCGCGAGCGAGGTCGTGATGGTCTGGGACGAGGTGGAGAGAGGGGATTTATGTTCAATGACTTAGGCGGAAGTGGGACGTCCAGCCGAAGCTCAAGCTTCAGACGGCCAGGAGGCCTTGGAGACAGCACCCCTTCGACTCCTACGCCATACGCAGCTCCTCCCGCTCGTCAGCGCTTTGACTCGCTACGCTTGCCATCCCAGAGCGGTACGCCCAGCGCACAGGCGCACACTCCCATCCCATCAGTCATGACACCACAAGTCGCATCTACATCGAAGGGACGTGCTCTCTCTCCTTCGTCACTCAATAAGCTACAGGCGAAAGTTCTACGCGCTAAGTTGATGAGTGCCCCAAATGCAGAAACACTCGAGAAAGAATATGAAGAGGAGGTCAAGAAGGCAAATGGAGGCAGCGTTGAAAGCAATGATGGCGTGCGGACACGCGTGGAAGTCTTGCCTACTCTTGATGGTCGAGGACGGATGTATGATGTTGGTTATGGCAAGGATGATGGGCCGGCTCAGCCAGGAAATCGAAAGAAGAAGGACAAGGTTTGCATTCTGCCTTCAGCTTCGGATCTTATCAATTGATCATTCATTTCGCACGGCTCATAGGTGGAGACGCGCGATCCAAAGACTGGAGAACTAGTGAGATACAATGCCGACGACGACACCCAGACGTTGGGCGACCTTCTTCGACAGGAGAAGTTCGGCGCCGGTATCGCAGACCAAAAGAATTTGGATATGCAATTCGCAAAATCCATTATGTCGGACAGCGGATTTAAGGTGTGAGCTCTCCTAAAATGCACCAACAAGTTAGCACTTATGCTCAGGCTATGTAGAACGATCTGGAGTATATGGACGATAATGCTGAACGTCTCGGCCGACAAAAGATGCGGTCCGACGCCATGAAGCGTCAATTTGCTATTAATGGTTTGCCACTTCACAATGTCTAAAATTCGATCATCTCAATGCGCCATCCAGACTATAAACGGACTCAGAAAGCGTTGGCCTCGTGTCCTTTCTGTTACGGAGAAGATGACTCTCTTCCAAAAGCTCCTATCGTTGCCCTAGGAACAAGGGTCTACTTGTCTTGCACCTTACAGGAAGAGCTTGTACCTGGACACTGCGTCATCGTGCCTATCCAACATCATTTGACCATGCTGGAGGGGGACGACGATGTCTGGGATGAAGTGCGAGTATGTATCTTACTGCATATACTCGAGTGCGAGTGACCTGAGCCTATCTTTCTCCACAGAATTTCATGAAGAGTATCATGCGTATGTATGCCGAAGAGGACAAAGGAGTGATCTTTTACGAGACTGTAATCACTCTCAAGTGGCAGAAGCATTCGTACATTGAATGTGTGCCTGTTCCTTGGGAACAATTCGATGTTCTTCCTGGCTACTTCAAGGTATTGTCCACCTCTCATTTCTTCATCGACTTTGACTCAAGTTTATTTCTGATAGGAATCTATCGTGATGAGCGAGGCCGAATGGTCACAGCATAAAAAAGTGATTGATTTCTCCTCGCGTTCCGGGGGCTTCCGCCGTATGATGGTTCCGAATCTCCCGTACTTCATGGTGCAGTTTGACCACAAGGGAGAGAAGGGGTACGGGCATGTCATCGAAGGCAGTGGTGACGGTGGGAATGAAGAGGAAGAGCCGATGGACGAGGGGGAAAAGGGAGGCGGTGACTTTCCTCGGTATGCTGCACATTTGGGCCCGTAATGTTTGGGCTGGTGCTCATCTGATTTTTTCGTTCAGATTTTTTGCCAGTGAAATCATTGGCAACGTCCTTGATCTCGAGCCACGCCGGTGGCGACACCCCAGACGCGTCGATTTCCGACAGAATCAAGATCGAGTCGCAAAGTTCAAGAAAAAATACGAGATGTATGACTGGACGGGCATGATTGGGCAGCGGTGACGGAAGGGCGCCCTATCCTCTTCCAGCATATCTATTGTGTCTCCTCCAGACCGACAACACTGTCGTCTTGGTATATCATTTGAGTTGATATACTCAGAACTTATGGCCAATCTCCAAAAGATGGTCATTATGCTTCAAAATCCAGAAAAGTAGTGAGATACCAGATGCACAATTGCTGGTGGGTGGAGCGCATCGTTCAATTTGATGGGGGGAGACTGTCATACGGGCTTCGGCCCCGATCGATCTGGATGGTGGGAGGGAGCGCGTGATGTCACCTGGCCTGAGTCGGGGCTCTTTAGTCTGCAGTTGCAGACTCATGTGAGCAAGCCATCTTCAAGCCTCAAGAGGCTGCGGCGATCAACTCCATCGAAGAAAATGAAGCTTAATCCGCTCATCTCAGTGCTATCGCGTTCATGTAGCTCACACTTGGCATCACGGACGGCGGCTCCGAGCTGGACGGCCTTGAAGGCGCAGTCTTCTCAACGCACATATTCAGCACAAACGGCGGGGACTATTTCGCTAAGACGTTCATATCTGTATGGTCAGACCATGTCGTTGTTTCTGCTTGATAGTTCACTGACATCGTCGGTCGCTGTTTACAGTGCCTGCAAGCTCCGAGCGCATGCTACAGAAGTCCCTAGTCACCAAGTCAGACACCATCATCTACGATCTTGAGGATAGTGTCGCACCATCTGAGGCAGACAAGTCAAGTGCGAGAGAGAGGCTAGTCAACTTTCTAACCGTATGTCTAGAACCCATCGTGCCACACCAATGAACTCTTAAGGTGCGCCCTGCACTCAGACTACCTCGGCAGAAAAGCTGCCTTGCCCAGAGCGCATCGCTATACGGCTGAACGCCACCGACACGCCCTTCTTTGAGCGTGATATCAACGAAGCTGTTAGGGTGTTCTTACATTGCCTAAGATCTATGTCCTGAATCTGTGCCGTGCACAGCTCCGTATACCCTCAGTCCGCACCTTCATCCTTCCGAAGGTGCACTCTTCTCAAGAGCTACATGTCGTGTCGAGTGCAATAGACGCATCAGGACGCGCCGGAGATCCCATTCGCTTAGTAGCAAGCATCGAGAGCGCCCGCGCACTGTGGAATCTCGGCAACATCGCGAATTGGGCATCTGCCCATGGCAACTCAGGTGGACAGCTTGCAGCTTTGTTGGTGTGGTCTCTCTTTGCGCTCATGTGTTTATTCCAGTCACTGACATCTGCGGTATATGTCTATAGTTCGCAGCTGAAGATTGTAAGCATGCATATCCCGCATAGAGGCATATATTTGACATAGCTATATAGATTGCGCTGATACGTCTATTATCCGGACACCTTCCCGCCAAGAACTTCTATACACCAGGTCGAAGATAGCAGTTGCTGCGAAAGCATTCGGTCTCGAGGCGATAGACATGGTGTGCGTGAACTACAAAGATCTTGCGTACTTGAAGGAGGAATGCGAAGACGGGAGACGATTGGGCTTCACCGGCAAGGTCAATACCAAAGGGATACCGTATTTCCAAATGCTCACTTTTCGTCTTCAACTTTAGCAAGCCATCCACCCTACTCAAGTCGAAATGATACAGTCCACTTTCGTCCCAAGCGCGCAAGGTGCGAATATCACGAATAAAATCCCCTTGATGTAGTTAACATTCGACATGATCCAGAAATCCTACGCGCTGCCAAGATTACTCATCAAATGGCTCAGGCGCATGCATCTCAACGAGGAGCTGTCGGTCTTGAACTTGGTGATGGAAACGGTGGTAGGGAGATGATCGACGCGCCCATGCTCAAACAGGTTGGTCACTGCATCTTCTTTGTTTCTAGAGACTAATGTTGTACGCTTCAAATAGGCGGAAAACACAATCAAGATTGCTCGAGCTGCAGGGCTAGAGATACCTCAGTTTGTCTGAGTATACATACAATCTGAATATGGGTGTCGCGCTAGATAATACGACCAGGATGTCGTGTACTTGACAAGTCGATAGCTTGAATCGATGAGATCTGACCTCGCCGAACTATTTCATAGTCTTTAAGCTGTTCTCTGACTGCTTGTCCGCCGTCCGGTGCCCTTCTTTTCTGAGGATTCTGTCGATCGAGGTTAGGGTCTGCATCACGGAGAGTCACATCAATAATTGTCACTAGCCAGTGGCTTGAGCGCTTGAGCAGCCAGCCAGCCAACTTCGACCCCGCAGCTCACCGCAGGCTTTCCACTCAGATCTCAGAGCGCAGCCCCCTTTCACATACGAGCACCCTTGAATATTGTCATCATATTGTGAGCGGGACAAAGCAGAGGTATGTCGTCTGACCTCCAACGCTACATCTCCGACAATGCTCTCCAAGTAAGCTCATGTTTATTGCGCAGATGTCACCCCGTGCTGATACATCTCCTTTAGTTCTTTGGCCTCTCGGATAAAAGCATAGTCGACTATGTTATTGCGTCAGGTGTGTGCGTCTCCTCTTCCACGTATAGACCCATTGTCACATTAAGCGATGAACTTCGAATAGCAACAACCGCGAAGACACCGGACGCTCTTTTCTCTTCGTTGAACGCCTCTGGTCTCCCGGATAATCCCGCTTCACATGCTTTCATCAATGAGGTGTTCCAGCGTGCTCCGCGTAAACACAAACATAAGCGCCCCGAAGACAATGCGCGAAAACAGGCAGAGAAGGAGGCCAAAGCACTTCGGTCTCAGCAGTTCTCGTTTGTGCTAGAGGACGATGCGGGGCCTAGTGGGACAGTGGAATCAAAGAGAGAGAAGACGAAGAGCTCAGGAAAGGACAAGGACAAGGACAAGAAGGACCGGCATACTCGAAAACGAGTGTCAGATGGGCGGGAGTGGGAGAGCGACGAGGACGAGCAGGCGAGAAAGCGATGGAAGGGGGAGGAGAAAGGAGATAAGGGACTGGAAGAGGATGCAGATGCGGACATGGAGATTGGAGAGGACGAAGAAAGCCGGAGGGCAAGGGACTTGCGAGAACGTGACGAGTTTGCGGAGCGGATGAAGCAGCGAGATCAGGACCGCACGAAACGCGTCGTGGAGGACCGCTCGTCCAAGAACGCAGGCGCCGCTGCCGAAGCTGCTCAACGACGACAGCTCGCTGACGATACTGCTGCTCGAACCCTCGTCCTCCCGTCTCTACGTGAACACTCTCGACAGCAATACCTCACAAAGCGTGAACTGCAGCAAGTGGAGCTCCTTCGAAAGGAGATTGCAGACGACGAATCCCTTTTCCGGGGCATGCAGATATCGAAGCGTGAGCAGCGCGAGCTCGATCGCAAAAAAGAAGTCCTCAAGCTTGTCGAGGAGCGGTTGAAAATCGACGACAAATGGGACGGGTATATGCTTCCCGAAGACTATATCACAGAGCAAGGTAAAATCGATAAGAAGCGGAAAGAGAACGTGTTGTATCAGCGGTATGAAGACGCGAAGCCCAAGGACGACCAGTTTGTGACCGATGTCGACCAATGGGAGGCAGCTCAAACGAAACACAGTACGTTCAAAACAGGCGCTATGGACAAAATTGAGATTGTCGAGGACTACGATTATGTGTTCGACGAGAGTCAAACGATTAAATTTGTCATGGAGCACACAATGGGCGGTGAGGGTCATATGAGCGCGAAAGATAAACTTTTACAACAACAGATCGACGAGGCGGAGAGACGAGGTAAGCCTAGCGTCTTGCATGCATCTTGCAAAATCTATCTTTCTTATCTCACTCGTAATTTGTTAGCCCAAACCATCGACGAGACACGCAAGTCTCTCCCGATTTACCAGTATCGCGACCAACTCCTCGAAGCGATAAAAGACAATCAAGTCCTTATTGTCGTTGCTGAAACCGGTTCAGGTAAAACAACACAGCTGCCTCAATACCTCCATGAAGCAGGGTACACTGCTGGCGGGATGAAAGTCGGGTGTACTCAGCCACGACGAGTCGCCGCTATGTCCGTTGCCGCGCGTGTGGCCGAGGAGATGGGCACGAAGGTGGGATACGAGGTCGGATATTCTATTCGGTTTGAAGATGCGACGAGCGACAAGACGGTGCTGAAGTACATGACGGATGGCATGCTTCTTCGCGAGTTCTTGACGGAACCTGACCTGGCCGGGTACTCTGCGCTGATCATCGATGAGGCACATGAGCGGACACTCAGTACGGATATTCTCTTTGCCCTTGTCAAGGTGCGCCCTCACGCTTTCTGATCGATGGACGTATCTTAGGCTCATGGCATGCATACAGGACATTGCCAGATTCCGGCCGGAGCTACGGCTGCTCATCTCCAGTGCTACAATGGATGCCGAGAAGTTCAGCGAGTATTTTGACGATGCGCATATATTCTACGGTGTGTTTATTCTGATTTTGTATGGTTTGGACCATTCTTGACCGAGCTGTGCTAGTGCCTGGTCGTCGATATCCTGTGGATATTCACTATACTCCTCAGCCAGAGGCGAACTATTTGCACGCTGCGATCACTACCGTTTTCCAGATTCACACGACCCAGCCGAAGGGTGATATTCTAGTCTTCTTCACGGTGGGTTTTCCTTTCAATTACCATTTCTATTGATTTACAGGTGTTGTCAGGGACAAGACGAAATTGAGGCCGCACAAGAAAACCTAACGGAGACTGCCCGCGCGCTAGGAAACAAAATCGCCGAGCTCATCATATGTCCTATCTACGCTAACCTTCCCAGCGATATGCAAGCAAAAATCTTTGAGCCTACACCAGAAGGCGCACGGAAAGTCGTGCTTGCCACAAACATCGCAGAGACGTCAATCACGATTGATGGTGTCGTGTTCGTCATCGATCCGGGCTTTGTCAAGCAGAACTCATACAACCCCAGGACGGGCATGTCGAGCTTGATTGTTGTTCCTGTGAGCCGCTCATATAACAACCATATACCGATGATGTCTTGATGCTAACACGATCCAAGTGCTCTCGTGCATCTGCAAATCAGCGTGCGGGTCGAGCAGGACGTGTTGGTCCTGGGAAGGCTTTCCGTTTGTACACAAAGTGGGCGTATACCAACGAACTCGAGGCGAACACGGTTCCTGAAATTCAACGGACGAACCTGGGCATGGTGGTGTTGTTGCTCAAGTCACTTGGCATCAACGACCTGATCAGCTTCGAATTCATGGACCCGCCCCCAAGTGAAACACTCATGCGCGCACTTGAACTGCTATATGCTCTCGGCGCCCTGAACGATCGCGGAGAGCTAACAAAGCTTGGCCGTCGCATGGCTGAATTTCCGGTCGACCCCATGCTGTCGAAATCTATCATCGCTAGCGAGAACTACTCGTGCACAGACGAAGTACTCACTATAATTTCCATGCTGTCCGAATCGTCTTCGTTGTTCTACCGGCCGAAGGACAAGAAACTGCACGCTGATCAGGCACGACAAAATTTCGTTCGATCGGGCGGGGACCACTTTACCCTGCTAAACGTGTGGGAGCAGTGGGCCGAGACAAACTACTCGCAGCAGTTCTGCTACGAGCAGTTCCTGCAGTATAAGAGTTTGTGTCGGGCGCGCGATATTCGTGATCAGCTTGCCGGGTTGTGCGAGCGTGTGGAAGTCGTCGTTGAGAGCAACCCGAACTCCAACGACATTACACCGATACAGAAGGCAATCACATCGGGATATTTCTATAACACGGTAAGTCCATTCCAAGTCTTCTCAAAAGCTACAGGCTGACCGTCTCTGTAGGGCCAGTTGCAGAAAAGCGGTGATTCGTACCGAACGCTCAAGACGAACCAGACAGTGTATATCCACCCGTCGTCCAGTCTTTTCCAGCACCAGCCCCCCGTCAAAACGGTACTGTACTACGAGCTAGTTATGACGTCTAAGTCATATTTACGGCAAGTCATGGAAATAAAGCCGTCGTGGCTAATGGAAGGTACACCTATAATTAGGCAATTATCATGGACCAGTCTGACATCATTTCCCCAGTGGCGCCGCATTATTTCAAACCGGCCGAGCTTGAGCAACTGACGAAAAGCGACAAGAAAATGCCAAAGACGGTCGGAGCGTCCGCGATCACCTCGTAGTTGTACCATTGTCCCCGATAGTCAGTACCGGTATGGATGTACTTGATTCTAGCGACACGGTCTCGATGTATGATTTTGTTATCGTGGTGAGCGTGTGTGTTTGGCCTTGCTTGGTTGCGACGCGTCCACGACGCGTCTCGCGTCTGCTCCACAGCGGCCGATTCATAACTCCAAAAAGTTCCGATTCATGGCCCTGGCAAAGTTCGACCTCTCTGACGTCGTTGCTTGCGAAAATGTTTATATCTCTCTTTTACCCGTTGATATTTGATTGTATGTCACCCATGCACCACTCATAACATCAATTCTCACTCCCTTCTTCAAGGCCGGGTCCGGTGAGTCGCTGTGCATTGAGAGTTCAGACGCGAGTGTTCATATATCAATAGATAAATCCTGCAGAGTATATAATGTCGGGTACCGCTAACATCTCTCCGAAACAAGTTGCTTCTTCTTTGGCCGTTCCACACAAAAGAGCTCGGAGTAATACATTTGGTATCGCACTTTTCGACACTGCGATTTTGACGGAACACTCGCCCACTGATGCTGATGTTGGCAAGTCATCGAACAACTTTCTAACCTGCCGCCTCGAACTCAAGCAAGCGTTTTAAAGTCCCAGATCCAGCCTGGACGCTCCCTGCGCCTACCCGGGACTACATCACCCTCTACGTCACCCTTCCACGCCTTGAAGTTTGGCGCATCGTCGAGGTCCCCGTGAACTACAGTTTTGCGCTTCTCCATACGTTTTTGCAGTTCCTGTTCGGGTGGTCGAATAGCCATCCCCACCAATTTGCCGTTTACGACGGGATCACCATTTCCAAGACGTGCAAAGGGCAAATTGAGGAGGCGGGCAGGGTCCTAAAGCCTGATATCGAGTTATTCGAGAGTTTATACCCCGACCACTCAGAAACACACATGGATCGTATCAAAGGCGAGGATTCTATCTGGAGGGTTGGATCATCCAGTGAATCTAGTCGAAGCCAGGGCGAGGATAATTGGGTAATCGAGAAGGAGGAGCAGTCTGTCACGCTTGGCGACGTTTGGAATCAAGAAGAAGATCAGAATCTAAGCTACATGACTGACGGACAAAGCTCCAACGAACAGATCGCAATAAAGTATGAATACGATTTCAATGGTGAGCTCGCATCTAGTGCGCTGTTGTCTCAGATATTGAATATATGGATTTAGCATCGTGGATCGTGCACATCTCTTGTCATACTGAAAACCTCTTCGTATCGAAAGTTGAGCCATACAACCTTCCGCGTATCGTCAAAGCACAAGGGGCGGTGAGTCTGATATTTTTTGACTTAATTACCGGTCTCTGAATCGATGGTATATAGCCTCCCATGGAAGATGCTGGTTACTCGGAACCATTAGTATGCCACTTTCATTTTTCGACTTCCCTTCAAACCTTGATAGCCCAACCGAATGTTAGGAGGAGGTTCCGAAAAAGAAGAGGCTTCCACCGATCTTCTACTCAACAGATGTCTTCGCTAAATACGCGGCGCAGAAAGTGCATTCAGTCGCTGTCGAGGAGTCTTTGGCAGTGTATACCTCAGACGAAGCTCAAGCCTGGTTAGAGGGACGTCGTCGCTTGGAAGAGGAGAGGGAGAAAGAGCACTATAGTGAGATTGACGATGTGGACGAAGCGGACGAAACAGATGAGGACTGATATTGCGACCGGAAGTTGGAAGATATGAACTGGGGTTTTCTCTAGCGCTGCCGCTGATGCAACCTCCACAAATAAATATGATGAATACCCATTTGTGGATCATTGTTGACTTGATGTCCTTCGTACTCGCACGGAGGAATGATTCAAACTACTTTCCGATATGCTGTACATATTTATACACTTTCCTCTTTCTCGTATCATTCTTGAATATCGACCTTATTCTTGTAATGCGGCGTCAGGTAGACGACCCCGCGCAAATCGGATCGACGGACCTTGTAGAAAGCTATGTATGATTTGATCTGCGTAGCTTTCGCACTCGGGGTAGGATAGTACCTAACACCGAGAAGTTCGTGACTTAGTCGGAGAATGATGGAGAAAATGGTAGCCTTACCAGGCGATATCTTTGATATTTTTGCCCTCAATACTCGCATCATAGTATTGAGCCGGCCTATGGTATCGATCGGTGCTGGACTGAGGACAATCTGATTGAACTGCAGAGGAAATAAAGGACTCACCCTTTCCATGCGCAGACAGAGCTAATTCGGGCACGGGCTTCGTTTGCACTGGTACCTTGATAAGAGTCGATACGCTACTCACCTAGTGTTGGAGTCGCTGAATAGCACCGTCTTCACATCGCTGGGGGGGAAGTAGTGATTCCCTTCGACAACGATGGTATCGATCGAGTCGGCGATGACAGTACCGTTCACAATTGCTTTGACCATTGTTTGAGATAGTGCGAGAGCGGAAGAGAGAAGCGATCTCCTGAAGGGAATGTTACGTATGGACACTCCAATAAGGAAGGCATTCCTCGGTCCGTAAGGCTCTATCAAATGGTTTCATCTGGTGTAGAGCGCTTCAGTTCAAGCACGCTGAGGACGGAGAGGTCGAACAACCGGCTGGATGAATAATTAATGATGTTCGGAATTATTTATGGTGTAAATTGAAAGGTTACAAGGTAGATTGTGACATAATATCGACTTTAAAAGGCAAGTAAAGTCGAGTGTACTGCAGTTTTTGACAGAAAATCTACTTATATCTGAAAGGCGGGGTGCCGAAGGAGAGCCGCGATTTGTCAAAGATTACTGGAATTTTAACGCGACCATCTTCAGTATCGCTAGTCACTGTCCTTGTTCAACGTCGACCACACTTGCCTCCTGCTACGCGCATCGTCGCATTGAATCTCGCGCTGTGATCACCCCCGCATCGGCGGGGAAGAGCTATGTCCTCGAGCGGCACGAAATGGACTGCACACAGCATGCTTGGTGAGGATCAAGCATTTTCATATTTGTTTTCTAGCTCATTGCCCTCACAGCCGGCGCTGGCGGCGGTCTCGTCGCCAGCATTGCGACCTGTCCTCTCGATGTCATCAAGACAAAGCTTCAGGCGCAGCGCATAGCTCATGGACATGCAGATTATCTGGGCGTGTCTGGTGCGTCTGCTGTCTTCATATGGCAAGACCTGTTCATTAATCGATCTACCCCCAATCTTCCTCTGAATTTCAGCGACAATACGCCATATTGTACACCATGATGGTCTACGCGGGCTTTATCGTGGACTTGGTCCGACTATTCTTGGATATCTTCCGACTTGGGCGATCTACTTTGCTGTGTACGACGGAATCAAGACTCGCTTTGGAGAATCGCCGCTTGGGGATACATCGGCCGATAAACGTCTATATCCCGCACCGTCCGCAAAGGGCTACCAGCCGCTCATGCGGGAGCATCCATGGTCGCTGCATATATTATCTGCGATGTCCGCGGGGGCAGCAAGCACTATTTGCACAAACCCGCTGTGGGTCATCAAGACTCGCTTCATGGTACGTGATGACACGGGCCTATTGTTTTTGAGTCGCCTGCAACAATAAAATGTCTGGCTTGCAGACTCAGTCCCGCAACGAACAGAGGTATCGTCATACTCTTGATGCGGCGGTCACGATATTCCGCACCGAAGGGATTCGCGCCTTTTATCGTGGCTTACTCCCTAGTCTACTCGGGATCACACACGTCGCAGTTCAATTCCCTCTATACGAGAAGCTAAAGGTCGTTGCACGTGAGTCTGCAATAATTATATTAGGAATCTTATTAATGCGATATGCAGAGCGTCGTAGTCCGAACAGTCCCCTTCCTTCCTATACCATCCTTCTTTGTTCCGCACTCGCGAAGATGACAGCTTCAGTGACTACATACCCTCACGAAGTCGTGCGCACGCGATTACAGACGACTCGGCGTCCGCTCGCTCAACTGGACAACGGGCAGTTGAAGAAGCCCACAAGCATTGTTGCCACGGTGCAGAAAATAATCACGCGCGAAGGTTGGCGAGGACTTTACAAGGGCCTCTCTATCAATTTGATCCGGACGGTTCCCAACAGCGCAGTGACAATGCTGACGTTCGTCATTCTAACACATGTCTCAATCCACTTCACTGACTGTCACTGGATACAGATACGAACTACTTATGAGACAGCTCTCCACGCGGACCGAGCGTCGCTAACCTTTCTCGTTTTTTGACTCTCTCCCCACACGCACAATGCACAACGCATGATTTATATCTCCCTCACTGATGCACTGCGTCTGCTTGTACAGCCAGCGCTCTCTCCACGCTACGACATAGAACGCACTCGTCTCTGGAAATATATCTGCACGCTCAGTGTACCATACACCATACATACGCTCGCTCGCTTATTTCTCTTGTCTCTTGTTCTGGTACACGTTTTTATACTGTTTGATTTACTCCTATGTAATTGACTACTTATACACTCAGGTACAGGGTTCCGTCGTCTCCAAAATCAATTGGTTTAGCAGTTCAGGTCAATTGAGTGATTTTGGGACAAGTTCACAATCAGGTGGACAGGAAGAAGGCATCACGAGCTGAATATCGGGACTGTGGGGGATGCCGGGAATGCCGGAAGGGTTCGGGAGAAAGTGTGATGTCACGCCGATCCTACCGCAAATCACAGAATCTCAACGCTTTGACATCATGTCTGCGCGGCGGTCAGGGCTGCAGAAAGACGTTCTAGAGCTTTACAGACGGTGCGTGCATTTGTTTCTCATGGACAGTTCTTAATGCAGGACTTGATGGTCACTCAACTCTTTCAGCGCCTTGCGCATGGTGCGTGCTAAACCTGAATCAACACGCCCCAAATTCTTGCTGTTCGTTCGCTACAACTTCCGGCAACAAGCACAGAATATCTCGCCCCGCGATGTGAGCGCTATAGAACACCTGATGCGCCGAGGTCGAAGACAGCTCGAGACATATGAGAGCCCCGCTGTGAAGGATTGCTGGGTGTCACAAGAGATGTGGAACTGGGAAATGGACCACCGGGGGAGAATCACTCGTCCTACCCCATGACATATAGACCAGACGTATATGAGTACGAGTGCCATCATGACGACCTAGGATTGGAGTGCAGAAGGCCCTCAACCGCGAGTTGCACGGCCTCTGTGGGCGTAGACTCCTCCTTCTGCTCAGTCTCTACCCCGCGTTTCCGCAATAGCGCCAGCCTCGACGCCCTCTTAGCGCTCCGATCCTGGCGCGTACGTGCGTTCTTCTGTTCGGCGAATATTGCGACAGCACCTTCGTACGCCAACCGGCGCTCATTGATCACATACTTGATGCGTGCCATGCTCTTTCGGCACTGTTATACCATCGAAAGCAAAGGTTCATGAGAATATCTAGACGGTGCGTCGAGGGACCCGGTACATACCTGGTATTCACGAGTACCCGACGGCGCCGCCGCACCACTTCTCGACACACCCATGCGTCGTAACTCTTCTGACTGCGTGGCGAGAAGATTCCGCTCCCGCAACAGAACGTACCACAGCGTGTGGAGGTCTCTGAAGCTCTTGCGCCTCAATTCCGCGGCCGTCCAGGACCGGCCTATAGCACGTCAGGGCTAATACACTAACATGATAGCCAAGCTAGAGCGCACCCGTTTTGGTGTTGATATCCTCGCTGTCCTCCACGGATACGTGTTTTATGTTTCCATCGCGTTCCCTTTGCCGAAAGAATGCGAAGAGACCGTGGTTGGGATTCACCGCGATGTTCAGGTGCGGGCGGAGCGCACCATCAGCCTTTGGTGCTATCGGGATCGTGTCTAGTGGGGTGCTGAAGCGACGACAATGTGCGAGGGGCTGAAGCAGCGGGACAAAACGTGAACGGAAGAAGGAAAGCATCGTCAATCGGGTGAAGACAGTCCGTCAGGCTGCACGACTGCTAAATTAATGTCATCAACCCTAACCCTAACCCTACACTACAAAAACTAAAGAAAACAAATGCGGAAGGCTAGGGGAGGCTCGGTCCGTCTTCACGAATTTTGCATAATACTCATGCATTCATGTGGCGAATCATGGTAACTATGAAAGCAGATGAAACAACGGTTGAACGTCGTATATTATTCAACAGCGGGCTGATAGCAGTATGCGAAGGCAATCATGTCTAGGTCTGCAGCATTCTACTGTGTTTTGATGTCGGATTCACTGATCGTGTGGTCCTTTTCATCAGCCTGTGCGCCGTTCGGGGGCGTTTCGACTATAGTCCCCCCTTCGAGATCCGTCTGAGATGACTCGCGGTGCTTTGGACTGCGGACGACCGTTCGTTGCAAGGTGTACTTTTTCAAGAATAACACTGGGGAACGACGATGTGAGCTGCAAGTTAGGCGCCAGTGACGAAGGTGAGGTGACAGACCCATGATGCAACACACGAAGAGGAGTGGAGTATCCACTATCCAGATGGTCGAAAGACTTTTTGTATAAGCGTGAACAACTTGTGTCCGCAGAGATTCAGGCTATAGTGTGATAGAGAAGGCTTGTCATTCTGCCAGCACTGATCGAAGACTTAAGAGGCAAACCTGAATATCCTTGAGATGCGTCACGCTATTGGCGAATGATGTTCCGAGGTCGAAAGTAGGTAGCTTCGAAATCCGTTTGTTGAGTTCCTATGTATATATGCTATTGAGATATGAAGCTCGTAGACCTGACTGGGAGCAGCGAAATGTACCGATGACCAAATAGCCTGTCCAACTGACACGCTGATAGTTGAGCCCAGGAGTCTGTTCGCACAGATCATCAATCTCCTCGCATCAGATGGGGAGGGTGGTCTTTACCTGATAAACATCAAGCCACCGGTACTGGTTGCCATATCTTTCAGTGGCATCGCAGCCTGCATACCTATAAGGGGAACTTGAAATAGGCCACCGAGACCAAGCCCAGCAATGAGAGGAAATATCTCCTGCACAGCACTATATACTCAAGTGTAAGGGTTTTCCTCACTCCCCGATTGACGAAGTTGTGCATACATTGACGAGGTCTCATCGAGCATAATCATGAGTCCGTATCCCAAAGTCATAATCGCCTGTCATGTCGAAGCGTGTCAGAAGGCAGTGAGAAAGGAGAAAATGGGAAAGAGTGTACGAATGATATCCATATTGGCGGTCGGAAATCGCCTAGAGGCGCCACAGCATAGCCCGCGATCGCCGACGTGACTGAGGAACCAAGTGAGAACGGAAGCATCCTGCGTTTCGAGTTCGTAAAATTCCGAAGATTAAAAGCGTAGTTTCTTACTTTATACCAGCCTTTGTAGCTGACGCTCCTAACACCTGGTAGTACAACGGCAGATAGAACGCCCCTGTACGATGTGTTCTAATCAATACCGATGATGAATCACAAGGGAAAGGTGATAGTACCGCTGAAGAACGTGAATGAGTGCAAGCAGCTTGATACGAGTATTATACCCGTTGTTCTTGTCTGATAGCATATGAGTATATGGCTAATAACATCGGCAGAAGATAGGACGATGTACCTTGAAGACTCGCGGGGGGATGATGGGCGACCTTGTGGTGTGGACTTCCCAGAATCCTGCAGAAATGAGCAGGACGATGCCAATGACCAGGAGCGAAATAGTGGCCGGGCTTCTCCCTGTGCACCATTTACCCAAGATCATTCAGAAGTAAGCAATATAGTGAAGGGAGGTCAATTTAGCGGATCGACTCACAACTGGTCTCGCTCTGATTGAATCCGAGCAAAAGACAGATGACCCCGGCTATAAGGAGAAAAAGCCCGAGAAAATCGAATTCGCGGACATGTTGTCGGAATGGTTTTCCGTGATGAGGGTTCAAATGGAGAGTGAAAAAAAGTAGAGCGACGGCAGCTCCACCTGTAGGTCTTGTAAAATTTAGGTAAGTCCGTAACTCGTTCAGTGCGAAATGTGCGGACATACAGGTTCACCCAAAAACACCTAGGGCAAATAAATCGTCATCTTTCATAGAAAGACATAGTGTCATCAAGGACGAACCATCTCCACGTAACATGGTCCGTAAGAGCCTGTCAAATAGGTTGTTTCGATATGTATCTTAACTTGGAGATATCATGACTCACGCCTCCAACGAGAGGCCCAAGAATTCTTGTCAGGATATGAGCGGAATCGTCGACGTAAATATCGTTTGAACGTACGATGCAATACCCCACATTGATCCGATATATGCTCCGTATTTGCCTCGTCTGCTCACACGTTAGAAGATGAGGGTCGCCTAAGATTGAAATGGTGAGCTTACTGTTCCAAAGTTACTATGTCTCCAATCACGATTTGGATAATCTGTATCAAGCCTATAACGCCGACCGTCTTAAATGGATATTGAAGAGGAGTATGGGCGCTGAAAATGTACCTCCACCACCTATGCCTTGAACTGCTCGAGCTATAATCAACCAAGTCATGCTTTGTGCTGCTCCACAAAGAGCCGAGCCAATCTACCCATCGCAGTCGTCATGTAAGATCGACTGTGAGTGCGATAATAATAGAGCACGCACAAGGAAAATGACGATGACAGGGTAGAGGACAAGCTTGCGGCCTATGATGTCCGCTAACTTGCCGTACAGCGGACCACATGCGGCTGAAGCAAGTAAATAAGCACTGCAAACGACGGAACATTAACGTAACAATCCGCTGGGTATTAGCCGTTGATTACCTGCCAACCCATGAATAGTTCTGACCGCCTCCAAGGTCGGAAACTATTGTTGGCAGTGCCGTCGCAACGCTGATAAACCGAATTTTAGAGAACTTCCTACAAAAACGATCTGAGGCGGACGAACATTGTTTGATCCAAAGCCGCCTGTGTTGGGAAATGATAATTTTGTCAGCAAAGCAAGTCAAGAAACCAGTCCGACATCCATCTGAGCTTACCAAGAACAGGGTCAACATCAACGAGCAAAAGACAAGGGGAAGGTTGTTGTGCGGCAAAACCTGCTGCTCGCCGTCCTTCCACGAACTTTTTGGTGAGGTAGTTTCTGAGGAAGCGGGGCCTTCTTTGACATCTGGCCCAGATTCCCGAGACAAGACCTCGACAGCGGGAACTTGGTTGGCAGGCATGCTATTGTGATCTGTCCTCCAAAAGTACCTACCGCCCTTTGTGTGCAAGAGTCAAGAACGAAGAAACGGCATCCGTGTAGAACGCATGGCCTATGTCCATGACTCGATCGGAGCCTCGGAGTACCATTTAATAGGATGTGGCACGTTGACGACCATATGTCTGAATGTCCGGGCCGATCCGGGGAATAAATCAGTTTTCCAGCGCTCAAGCGCTCAAGCAAGGCCTCAAGGCCATGTGAACGAGGGCAGCGCTTCCCCAGATGCACGAAAAGCGAGAAGAGGATTTTTAATCCAGGACAAAGCTGATGCGCGGAGTTTCAAAATTCCCACCGTTCCAAAGGCACAGAAGCTGACCAGAGTTGGCCGCGGGGAATTTGAGTTGGCTTTGACAGAATGACAAAGGAGACAGAAAAAACTTATGAAGACTGGTAAAATGGCGTCAAACCATAGCCTTCCAGAGCCAGACCTTGCCACCGTATTTATCCGAGACTGAATGCATTTACGGATCGATATGAAGTTCTACGGAGGCACGCCACGCGCAACTCAGCCTCCCCTTTAACACTTACTGACCCCTCGAACCCGTGTTCAATAACCGCCGCGACTCCTTATCCCGATTGACACGCGAGCGCTTACAATTTCGACCGGCGTTGAGTACGAATTGTAAGAAGGGGTCCGTTTCGCTTGGCAATCTGAAACTAGCTTCATCCAGCTTGCGTTTCGAAGAGGTCTTCGGGGGATCTTGGTCAGATGTCACGTTCGGGGGAGTCGAGAGTGTAGCCTTGGACTCTAGATGGTCAGGTGGGGTGAACATAAATTTGCGCGCGCGAGGGGGGATGGCAAGAGTGTTTGGATTGCCCTTGCAGGAAGAGGAGACCGGGTGAGAGCCTTCTATAGCTGGGAATACCTGGTAACGATCACGTTAAGCGGCAGGACACATAACAAGCAGGGTTAAACAGAGTGGAACTCACCATACAGGCAGCCTTCCAGGCGAGTAAGGAAGGAAGCGGGCGAGGAAAGACACGGCTGTAGCGTGCAAGCGGGGAGGGAGGTTCGCAGACAGTTTTGTACCGCGGAGGGGTACGCGGAACTTGGTACAAGATGACGGCCGGCATTGTTGATCAATCTGCTGAAGAAAGAGTGTGCAAGTCAAAAGAGCGTGAGGGATTAAAAGGTGTTTCTGGGAGTACAAGGAGCGGAGAGAGAGAGAGGAAAGCAGAGAACGAGTGGGCAAGCTCGGTTGACGTCATGCTTGGTTTGGTGACAGATTTTCCATAACGGGAACCAGGTTTGCCGAAAATAGAAGGTGAGTTTCCTAAAGGAGTGAACCCAGCAGATATTTCAAAGGAAACACCAGCACAAATACATTGTGGATGTCGGTATCGAATCCCACAGTCACTCAAGCACTCACAGCTTGGCTCACTCCACTATCTCCTCCGCATCATTATCGTCTTCCCTCTGCCGCGCTCTGCGCTGAGCATTTTTTACTTTGCGCTCCAAAGCTTTGTCCGGCTTCAAATCATTATAACAGATCATCTTTCTGCAACCGGCTGCAGGGCAAATTTTCTTCGTGGCCTTATTGGAGCCAAGCATTTGCCGAATAGCCTCTCCAGAGAAGGAGTGGGAACAAACCGTACTAAGGTAAAGGAGGTTAGTCACACATATCACACTACGACGGGCAAGAGGTAACTCACGAGGTGAGGGGATCAACAAGGAACGTTAAAGTTATAGGGCACTTGAAATCTTGCATGACACCTCCGACGAGAATATCATCGTCATCGTCGTCACTGACATCGTCTTTCTCTGATACAAAGCATGAGACAAAGCATCGTTCAAGACATTATTCATACAAACCTCGAGGCAAAAATTCGACAACTGGTGGCATCGCATCGTCCGGATTTCGTACCTCCTATACACACGTATAAGAAGGTGAAAATGAAGAGCAGGAGACTACGCACATGTATGGCTTGTCGGAAATCTGCATAATGTTGATTCCTGCCGTACTTCTGACGAGTTGTCTTTTTCTTGTATTTGTCGATCTTTCCTTTCACATCGTTCTCATAGCGATCTAGAATATCTGACTGCAGATGATAGCCGTTATATAATATATAGAACGATAGCATTAGTACGTACGATCTCTTCACCACGGATGACTTGTTGGTGAAGCTCTTCGAGCGTCCTCTTATGCGCGGAGATTTCCTCATCTATGTCGACCATTTCTCGCATTAACTTATCGAGATGGATGAGTTCCTAAATGCAGGCTGTCGACGTTGGAGAGTAGCGATACTGAAGAATTAGATTAGCGTACCTTCTCGGCAGCTTCATCGTCCCTCAGCTCAGCTACGGCGCTTGCTACGTCGTTGAGAAGCGCTGGCGCGCTGTTCCTGACATTTTTCTCTATCATTGCCCAGTCCGCCGCGATACCCGTCAGTTTAGAGCCTTCGTTCTTATTCAGGGGTTGATTGCCAAATGTTTCTTTGTCGAACGGAGTCATATCGCCTCCATTGCCATCTTCAGGGCCAGGCTGATCGTCCTCATCTTGGCGTGCCGTGGCTTTCTTCACTTTGGATTTGGAAACCTTGGAACTGCGACGCGGTAGATCTTCTCCATCCTCGTCGACTGCATCATCATCTTGCTGTTGGGAGAGGGTGTGCTCCTCAATGTGATCGGATGGGGTGGATTGAGCGCGGCGCGAAGCTTTACGAGGCATCTTATAAGACTGTGAATGAAGGAGATGGTTAACGAGATGGCATTGGTTCTGGACGCGTCGCGCGTAGGTCGAGTTTAGGGCAGGGTGCTTCGTGATCTCGGGAAATGCCGTGCCTTTCGTCCAACTCATAGGCGTCGTTGCCGACGACGAGCAATAAACCGACCACGATGCTCTCAGCGTTGCGCGCGTTTGCGCGCCCTCCTTCCCTGTGTGCCCCTTTATCCATGCGCACAACTGGCTCGTCACATACTCCTTTGATGCTTCCGAGGCGCTCAGCAATTCTCCCCCTCATCCATCCTCGTGCCTTTCATGCCTCCCCACCCTCGCTTGTTACCCTGAACCAGGCCATGCGCCGTAAAGCGCCAAAGAAGCGCAACTCGTCGAAGGCTCCATTGCTGGAAAATAACAGTCAAAAGAAGGGCGTTTGCGTGCAGATCTTTGTTGTCAAACCGAAGAAGCCTAACTCAGCCAAGCGCAAGGTTGCGCGAGTGAAGCTCTCCTCAGGGAAGACCCTTCAGGCTTACGTCATGGGCGAGGGGCATAATCTGCAAGAGCATAGTGTTGTGCTGGTCAGAGGAGGTCGTGCGCAGGATTTGCCGGGTGTGAAGTACGTCTCGACAAACTACGGTCCTGGCGCTTCGGTTCGCTAACTCCGTTTTTGACCGACTTCTTAGATACAAGCTTGTACGTGGAGCTCTTGATTTCGGTGGAGTCGTGGGTAGGGTCAATGCACGGAGCAGATATGGAGGTGCGTCTACCGTCATCTACCAAGTATTTCTCTGACGGACGCTCGCACCTACAGTGAAAAAGCCCAAGAAGTCATAGCTTATTCGTCGTCTCCACTATGTTTCCATTTTCTTTTGTTTTCCCTTGACCTATGGATTGGCTGCTCGTCACTGCTAGCTACTAAGTACACAGCATCCGTGTCGGAAGGGCAAAATGATCCCCGGTGCGTGCCCATCCTACAAAATAATGATAAATTGCAATACACTGCGTCCACATCCGAGATACCGAACATTCCAGGGGGCAGAATATCGCAAACTGATACTAAAATAATCAATGTCCTCTTCATGTCCTGATCAAGCCTCCAGCATGTCGTAATTTCTCTTCTCTCTCTTTCTTTGTCCGTACCACTTTCTCGATCTCCGCGTTCAGTGCCCAACACCACACATCTCTCTCGACTCTGCTTCTCGTCCTGAACACCATCAGCTTCCTTTTGGTGCTCAAATTAGGAACTGCCTCCTTATCCTTTCCGACCCTGTTCCCCTTACCTGGCCGTTCGGTTATTCCGGTTTCCACGTTCAATGGGTAATAGTACACCACAAACAACGTGTCTTCGTCTGGATCGGCACTTTCTAATCCGTCTTGGTATCGCCGAGCCATTGGTGGGGTGTTGGGTTTATATTGACCTCGAGGCAACGATTGCGCCGCGAACACGCCCGAAGCGATATAGGCGTCGAGCAAACTGATTCCTTTTCCTCGTCTCCGGTGGTGTACCGAGTTGGTCTTCATGTGATATTGAATGAGGTGACCTGCCACGATAAAAAGCTGGACGTGCCTATTGGAGGAAAGCTGATTGTCAGTATGGATTGTAGGTACTCGCGAAATTGTCAAGCTGAACACTAACTTGTACCGACCACGAAACCCTTTCTGCACGAAGACTCGCCCCGTTTTTGTGATGGCCCGACACCCATCCAGTACACACCAGTTGTATAGGTGATTCAGCGACGGCAGGATGGCGCTCAAATCCGATGCCGGTTCTGGTGCGGCTTGCTCGTTGTCCACGTTGATCTTGCGACGCGGCGTTATACGCGGACGACCGGTCCCGAAATGCACAATATCCATCTCTTGACGAGCGTCCATATCATGACGTGCCTTCCAGTATTGAATCAGCGTGCGAAGGCGGTTGATCCATTCTATCGCTGTCTTGCACGAGTAAGTCTGGTCTTATGCAGTCAGTAGGAGTTGGAGTAGAGCTTGTCAGAAGACTCATTACTTCAAACCGTACTATTCTTCCTGTACTCATCACCAGCTCGAAACACCGTCGCATTCGTATATGCACACGATCTTGCGCTGGTTTCTCCAGGCCTTCCTCACCTCCCACATCGTTATCGTCATCTTCGTCCCCATCCACCTGAGCAAAGCACAGGTCATCGTCTCCATAAGCCTCCGTTTGCACATTTTCTTGAAGAGGCGGCACGACTTGAAAGGCGCGCCGAACGAGTACGATACTGCGCAGATCCGTCACACCTCTCGCCTCGGACACTTGCTGTGCTCCGCGCCACGCCTCCTCATTTCGCATTGTAGTATGAAAGTCGTCGTCCAGAGAAGCGGGCTCGGGGACGCTCCCCGGTGGGCGTGGAGGGTGAGCTCTAGGAGGGGGTAGGGAGAAGAGCAACCCGTCATGTATGGTGAGGTATATAGGCTGCCGGACTTGCGTTGCAGGTTTAACTCGTTCGAGGAACCCTTCGATTGATGGTGGCTCCTCCAATCGTACACCGTCCTTAAGATGTACCCGCGATGGGAGATGTTCGCTCCTTCGGATTTCAAGGTGTGCTGCTTTACCTGCCTATGAGTGAAACAAGGATTGAGAGTTCGTAGGCCCCTTAGGTCAAAAAAATGAAACAAACCTGGCTCAGCGCGAGTCCTGCAAGAACAGCCCACTCTCTTTCCTTCCCCTCAATATCTTCCTGCCACCAAACCCAATCCAATTGTGTGCCCATCCTCCAAGCAAGCTCAAGTTGAGCCCCCATCTCAAGCTGCCGTTGTATCAACATCTTCCAGTCCTGTATCCGGCCTAGAGCTTTGACACAGAGTTCTATAAGATTGGCCTTGGTGAAAGAGGTCAGGTCGGCATTCGTTTGATCATTGGCTGAATCTGGAATGTCGATTTTAAGCCGAATATCCACCAGAGGCACACGAATCTCAATGAACGGAGGAAACCTTCCACCGAGTCGACGCCTGAATTGATATAAAAATCACCTTTCAGTAAATGGAAACACGACAAGTAAACGAAGATGAAATTGATGATATTCGGGTATGACCTACCATAAATGCCATGTCCAGTCGACTGCGCGAGAGCGTCTTCGATGTTTGAAAACAAAAATATTGAGACCCTCTTTCGCGCGATGAAAATGCCACCGGCTCTTCGAGACAGACTCCACCGCGGTAGGAGGACATGCTATGCAGAAACTGAGGTCTGTGAAGGAGTATAATGACAATTTAGTCCGTGGTGTGTTGAGAGGCGCAATGAAGGCGAGGTGCTTATGCCCAGTCACCCACTCCTTCAGCGGAATGGTCTGGAGTTCAAGTCAATTATCAGAGTTTCGGTGATAACATTCAATCGAATTGAAGGCGGTGGAACATACATAATCCTCGTATAATTCTATTCGGTCTTTCCGCCAAACTACCATGAACTCAGCCCAATCTTCGTACTGCAGATGCTGAGTAAACCTGTTTTGATTTTCATCGAAAGTCGCTCCTAGTGATCTCTCCCTAGTATATGAAACGCGTACAATCATTCTGTCTGATGCAATCATGAACGGATTAGTTTATGAAACGAGGGATAAACGTCAAACTGCACCTTGCATGAAAACGTCACCTGAGAGGGCTCGCCCTGGTACTGGCGGACGAGGAGGCTCAAGCGCTTGTTCTTGAGCAGCCGCGGCGCTGGACTCAGGCAAATCTGCTCCTTCACGCGCAAGAACCTCCTGCGGCGATGCAGATGATTGTTCTAAAGCGTCAGGATAGTGGACTGCTTTCTTCTTGCCCTCACTCGTCCCTACTGCATTACGAAATGAGGATACATGCGCATCAGCCATGTTTTCGTCACTCCTAATTTGACCTATCAGAGAGTCCTTCAAGATGGGGCGCGGTAGAATGTCGGTCTGCGCTTTGCTCGGTGGCTTAGTTTGAGCGACTAGAGAAGAGGATCGAATGAGGGAAGTGGCAAAAGGAACGTGTACAGACTCGTCCTCGGGAGGCCAGTGATATTCGGCGGATGAATGCTCATGAATTGATGGAGTGCCTGTAAACATTTCAGGGGCTTCAGAGGAGGGACTCAAATGTGACCGAGCGGTCGTGAAGCTGTCAGCAGTAAAAGTCGACATGGGCACATCAAGGTGCACTTGCGAGGTGGAGGCGGCGAAGTCTGAGGTCGACCTGGCGCTTTTGGGGAGCCCGCCAGAAAGTATGTTGATCCCTATCAAGTCCCCGACTTCAAAAGAACCACCGACCCAGCGTCTGCGCGATATGTTGGCATCCTTTTTCCTGCGCTTCCACATCCTTCCCCACTCGCTATCCATCCACAGTCTCAGCATCTCGCTCCGTGTCTGCCGCTCCTGCTGCTCTCCCCAATCCGACTCCCTCCCACCTTGCTCGAGGAAGAACTGGAAGGCATAGTCCCGAAGAACGCTAGTGACGGCGTTGTCCTCGTCTTCATCCGATACAATACGATCATAAAGTCCAAACAGTCGAGATGCCTTGTGCTTCATCTGGTTGTTCTGCTTCTCCGTCTGTGATATGACGCGTTCAGGCATAGGTCCGATGAAGAAGCGACGATGAATATGTGAGCCATCAAGTCGCGTGTTTTCGAGACTCGGCGTCGTGAGGATAGGATGCAGACGCGTCTGAGAAGATACCATGCCTTATGTTAATGGCTAGAAATAACCCTTGGTCATGGTCAACGTTGATGATATGGAGTAGGGAGCACCGTGCCACTGTGGCACAGCTGCAAGAGATCATTGACGTCTGTCTCGTCATCGGTAGCCTAGAAAGGAAATACGGGGTAACAGCCAACGAGTACCGAGTCCTTCAAGCTCCGTTCATGTGGAAGGTTCAACGTTCAATTTTGATCTATGTTGCGCGGAGTTATGGCCATTTAGAAACAACGATTAGTAATTGTCACAAGACAAGTTAATTAGATGTCTAGAGTAGTAATGATACAACGAGTGGACACGAATACAACCATGTGCATGTATTACAAATGAGTGGGGATGAATGTAGTGCTACGAGGATAGTCTATCGTGAAGGTGATGGTATAGTGAGTATAACTCAGAGAAGGCGTGGCAGCTACTGATGAACAGCCTGTTGCTTATCTACCATCTGATGCGAATCGTTCACATACTTAGCCGCTGCGGCCCTGTCAAATCTGGAACGAAGAGTCAAGGAGATGCAACGAATCAAACGCCAAAGCGGCTACGCACTCGATGAGTTTTCCCTTGACGTGCATGTCAGGCTCCCGCAGCGCAAAAGGATTCACGTCATCCTTTTGGAGGTTTGCGAGGGAGTGGTTGACGAAACGATGTGTCGACTCGTCTGAGCGGACAGCATAGATGACGTCGAGCATGGTCGCATTCGGTGCAAGTCGCCAGTAATCCTTGGCGATTTCCGGAGCCGGCTTGTCCTTCCTGATCGCACAAAGAGAAAATCAGTCAAGAGCAGGCTACAGAGAATCTGGAAGGGGCGAACGAACCATAATGGTAATCGGCCGGCCTCAAGTTCGTTTATGCAGCTTGAATAGGTCCTGACCGCCTCCTCCTCCAGATATCCAACGAAACGATGGCAGGTACTTGGCGAAAAGAGATAGGAAAAGACTACCAAAAGATCATGAATATACCATTGAAAGACTCATCGGTGAGAACGCACAGAAGATATTGTAGAAGACACCCTGTGCACCGAGGATGAGTGCGCGGAAGAAGATCCCAGGATTTCGAAGAGTCATGAATGTCCTATGACGCACAATTGAGACGGTTAATAGACTTGGAAAGGATAGTGATTGTACATCAGGTGCATCCGCTCATTCTCTGCTTCTTCGAGCAGTGTATGGATCCATCCAGAGTCCCTCCGCTGAGAACAATCTTTCAGGATTTAGTGTGGGGCAGACACAATGAAGCACGAACCATCAGACGAAGACTTGTCAGGTGACGGACAGTCGCAGCCACCATTCCAGGCACACCTGCGATGGATTCAAGGAACAAAATGCGCTGAGATACTCATTTGTTAAAACTAGCGGTTGATTATTTTTTATGGTGACTTACATTCAACCATTCGTGTTCGTTCATGACGTAGCCTCCCTTCCGAAGTTCCTCTAGAGTCATGGTGGAGCCGGCAGGTACTGTCTTGTGCTTGTAGCCAGATACTAGGTCGAAGCCCCATCTACCGCGAATCGTTAGATTGTTGTTTGACACTCGATCGCCGAGAAGTATGGTACCTTAACAGCTTGGCAAGTCCAATGGCGAACTTATCTGAAAAGTTCTTGCCATCGCGGTGAAGAACCTAAGGGTGGATCATTAACCAAACGAAAAAAAAAGTGGACAAAAAAATACAAACCTCGACGGCTTTAAGTTCATCAGCAGAATAAACTGGATGGAAGAGGACCCAGTCTCCCTTCACCTCGCCACCCGTAGGGCTCGTGGCGATAATATCCTGTGGGATGGATTGATCCTCTGCGGTATTGTCACTATACGCGACGAGGAAGCAGTAGACATGTATACGAACTCAGATGGCGACCCTCAGCACCAGCGAAGGCTTCTTCATGAGTTTTTTTTGCATGGAGGTCGTTGAAACGCGACGCAGAGGTAGAGAGAGACCGGCGGGCAAGAGACAGACCTAACGCAGAGCGGTAGAGAGGTGGGGCGCGCGAGGCGGCTGTTCTAAGCATAGCCAGCAGAGGTAAGGTTAAGCGCTTGTGGTAGGACGGTATCGGAATGCTGAGGGCCTCGTTTGGCATGGCGGACGTGCTTTTATATAGGCCAGTCGGCCCTAACTGGAACCCGCGGTGCTCCGAGAGCGTTGTTTTGAAACCCGAGTCGCTCCGCATTAGCATGATCGGTGTGTTTCATTGGCCAAAACCGAGTCAGAAAGATCCGAGCGGTCAATTTCTTGTCGTCTGCCAACACAGCAGAATGCGTGGACCTAGATCTTGCGTCAGTGTGGCCAGCAAGCAGACATCAAGTTAACCCAAACCGAACCCAACGGCACGCCCCCGACAGCATTCGCATCACGTGCTGAGACCCGAGCGAATCCCAGCCTCGGGCTTGCTCTTGCCTTTGGGACAGTGGTCGAATCATGCGGCAATGATTCTACTTGCAGTACATCGAATACTCAAGCAAGCCTAATCACCGAAATGTGCCAGTGGCGCATCGGGCGCATGTTATTTATATATCTTCGGCGGATGTCGCAAACATTTGTGTCATAACCGTTGCTTTCCGTCAATGATTATATCAATGATTAGGCCATACTCCGCTGGCTGTCAGCCAACCACAGAAGTAACAGCACTGCATCCAGAGAACGATTTCGCTCTTAGAAACCCACGCCCTTGGCCATGACCAGGGAGAGTCTCAGCTGGTGCCTCACTTGGAAGGTTCATCATTTTCTGCGGCTATTTAAGGTGCAATCAAGGAATCTCGACTTTTTGTGGGACATCAACTCACCTGAGTCCGTGATATGGTACACCTCAACAGACCAATGTCATAATCAGATGACAATGAATGGCTCAGGGCTCATGAAAATCGAGGTATCTGAAGATAGGTCTATTAGATTTCGACGACACTGTACCGTACCCCGATCCCGAGATCTCTGTCACATTATAGTTTTGGCTTGGCTGTCTCCTTTGCAGCTGCGGAGGCGGCAGCACGGTCCATCATCTGCCGGACCTCAGTCGCAGCTTCCGCAAGATAATGCTTCAGCACCGCCGTATCCCGCTTCAAACTCGTGATTGTCCACCGGAGGTAGTTGTCACCAATCGCATACGCCAATCCGTACCCATCTGGGACGACTAAGGAAAGAACTAAGAACGCTTGGTATTTTTTCAGCGTCAATAGCACGTACCTTCGCCGTAGCCCCACCCATCGAGGAATGGGGACGACAACTGAGATGTCGACAGCTCCCAGTGACTTGTCCGCGAGAACGCCTCATCTTGGTATATCTGAGGCAATGGCTCGCCTTCGCGCAGCATCTTCTTCAGACCGTACAAATGACGGTCGATGCCCTGTCCATCCGCTGCCCACGCAGCATATTGTACGTGCCGAGACACAGCGCGGCGGAACAAGTTCGCACGATGTTCATCCTACAGAATTCGAGATAAGCGCTTGGAAAGGAAATTGTGATGGAAGGAGACGTGCAGTAGCGTTATGGTCGTTCATCGCGTCGACCCATGCCTTGCTCTCAACGCTCGCGCTACGGAGCACTTCGGTCCGCCCCAGCTGGAACTTGCGCGTCTGCGTGCTCTCATATGTGACTCCAGGACGCCCAGCCAGCTTGTAAAACGCAAGCTGCTTGACGAGCTGTGCCCATGCATCTGGCGACGCCTTGAATTTTTTGATGTGCGACTTTCCGTACCCCTCGTAATGTAACACCTCGATGTCGTGCGCCCCCACGAGCTCATCAAAGTGCTTCTCAGCCGTACGTACGTCCGAAAGGACCGCGTCATTGGTTTCGAAGGTGACCTCTTTGGGCGTAGGGAGGGATGTAGAAGATGTTGAGGGCCCAAGGTTGACTTTGTTTGCAGCGAGGGCCGCGATGATGAATTCATTCGTCCGGAGCGTGGGAGTGCCGTCCATACAAGAGTGCTCGCCAAGGAACCCGGAACGACCATTGTCAAACACGATCACTGGGGCACAGTAAATCAGTACTGGTGTTTTATCTTGCGAATGGGAGCAAGGAAAATACCGACATTGATGTTTATCATACCAACGGTTACGCCCATTTCCGACCCAACATGCCCATGATATGTCCTCACGGGTGACCGGTTTTGTGTCATCAAGGGCGACAATGATCATTGCAGACTCGATGCGCTCCAATGACGCCTTGTTCTTTGGGGAAGCATCAAGAAGGCGTTGTCTAGCCTTTTAGGTGAACGGCCGATTCAGCGATCCCGTCATCGGTGTATTGACGGAGAAAGGCATACGTTTGTCCAGATATCCCTGTTCTCGCTCGTGAGTGCACCAATGGGCACACCTTCCTGCGTTCCGGCCAGCCGGATTACCTCTGATATTTGTCTGTACGAAAGAAATACTCTGAGAAATTGCCCGGGTTATGTAGAATCGAGAACGTACGCCTCTAGGTCTGCAGCACTGAGTTCCGTTCCGTCAGGATGTGCGAGCTGGACCTCGAAGAAGCGATTCTTGCGAACAAAGACGACGTGGTTATACTTCTTTGGGTCAAATTTATGGGCGGTATCAGAAGGGATAACGGGGTATCGATTTGCATGGAAACTAGGCACAGTCAGGTCAGCAAGACAAGGTCCATGCGAAGGCATACGAAGACTTACAGCCATTTGTACGAAGACATGCAGAGAGGCGCACCGCGCACTTTCTCGGGCTCCAACTGCTCCCTGTAAATATCTCGATTAGCACACATGAACCAATAAAGTGTAACTTTTACTGGGAATATTGACGCACGTCTCTACGAGCTCCCGGAATGGAAGCAAAGCTTTAATCAGACTAGCTGCTCGTTTCGCGGGATCGCGACGCGTCTTGTCATCGACATGGACGTAAAAATAGCTGACGTTCACGACGACAGAGTCCCTGTAGCCCATATACGCCGCGTCGTTCCACCAGTCCGCCAGCCAGCTCTTCATCCCGGGTTCTGCCGCGCGGGCCTCCAGACGTTTCTGGAGCTCCGCACCCTGAGGCGACGAGCCAAAGGCACGTACCGCTGCCTCGGTGCGCGCAAGCTCGGCAGCATTCAAGTGTGGGCGCACTGTCTCGAGGTATTTTGAGAGCGTGGAAGGCAAGGGAGGGACGGGGAGCCGCGGGAGGGATGCTTGGTAGCGCAGCATGGGTCCAGCGTTGGGGTCAGCGATGTAGCCTTCAGGAACATCAGCAGCAGAGCCCGTGGAGGACGAGGAAGACGAGGAGCGAGATTTCGGCATTGAAGAGAGCTGGACGTGCACGCAATAAGCCACGGTCAACTAATGAATGCGGGGTAAATGGCTCGGCACACGTACCAAGGAACGCGACGCGCGGGGTGAGATGCGATGGCGCAGCCGAAGCATAACAATACGTGCACTGTAGAAATGCAACAAATGAGAGGGACGCACGGAAGAAAAGGCGTTCCGTGGAGATAGAGAGGGAGCTCACCTTTGCAGTCGCGGATGGCTGTCCTTTGGCACGGCCCTGCCTATATAGCCCGGATGCCCGATGCCGGTTGCGGCAACACGTGAATATTTACAAGCATTGCAGCCAACCCCTCCGTTACAGACACACACAGGGCAAGAGCGTTTCTTATCTTTTCCCGTCCATTTCACTGATGGAAGCAGTTGTATTCTGTCTCCATACGGGCCGTGCGTATTTCGAAGTCAACGATTCAGAAGTCCTGATTCATCACGGTGAACACGTCGTCACTCACTCTCAAAACTAGACGCCCTTGCCTTGAAACTCGAAAGCACGAGTTGAGGGGTTTCGGCGTTCGCCATGATCACGAAGAACGTAAAACATAGCCATTCGAGCGTGCTGGAATTCTCTCGTCAATCGTAATCTCGCAATCACTTGGTGAGTGGTAGACTGTTTAACTGTACTATATTCCACGACTCTATGATTATTGACTGGGTGGCTACACTTTATTGTCGATCGTAGAAGCGCATATTATAGGTGCCGTAGACCAGACGGGATACTCTAAGTCCCACCGGCCGCCCTCCTCTCCGTGGACAAGCTGTCTACGAACTCGTGCACAACCGCTATTTTCGGCAAGCCATCTTCCCATTGCCCTCCAGGCCGGAAATAGAAGGTGAAGAAGTATTCGTTTGTGTACAACGTGCCATTTGCTCCGGTTCCGTATGACGAAACCTGTGAACAGAGTGTAAACTGCTGAGCCATCTGGAGCCAATAATCTTCGAATGCAGGCACTGACATGAACAGAGATCATGCTCCCTGATTCGACCAAGTCATGAATGACGAACTGCAAAATTCGTGAGGATGGCCCGTTCTTATCGTTCTTACCCTGAACTCACTGACATTGAAGAGCGAACGCTGTCTCTCGAACCCCTCCTCGCATGCCCTCCTCCTCGTCACCACGGGTCTCTGGAGTGCCCTCGGGAGCACGTGGTATTCGACGTCGTCCGCGAAGTGCGCGCCCACATTCCTCTCGAAGGAGCTGAAAGTCTCGGCCCACCTCAGGACGCGCTGCACTTGCGGAGAAGGGTTGGCGGGTGGCATATAGACTACCTCCAGAGGGCTCGCCATTTTATTTGTGGATCGTGGGGTTCAGTGACTGATGTCCTGCAGGCTCTCTTTCGGCTCTTTATACCGCTTCACCGACTCAGTTTTTTCCTACGGATTCTTTGTCAGTGGCAGAGCTTGCGCGTCATTTTGGGTGCTGACTGGTCTACGGACGTCTTTGGCATCAACATCGCTATCGAAGGCCTGCATGAAAAGCGCGTATGAAGGTTCAAGATTGGACGCGCGTACGAGTCTTCTTATTGATTAACAACCGCCATTTGCTTCTGGAACCCCGCAATATGGACGAAGATGAACAATAGCGCGCTGTCTGGGATGACTAGGACCTCACCCGAGGCTGACTCTCCAAGCCCGTCGCCGGCTGCCCACAACAGCCCTAGGGTAGGAGACAAAGCGCGCGCGCTAGCGAGCTTTGCTCCAAAGGATCGCAGTTTGGAATGAGCCCCTGCACTGCAAAAGTTCGTCATCGAAAGGGCGCTAATCCCTGTATGATTGTCTCTTTGTTACTCATCTCCTGGATTCGCTTGATGACTCACGACCTTGATTTCAATGAACATTGTATATATCCTCCAATTAACCACTGAAGCTGCATACACACCGATGTGGTCGAATGTTCAACTATAGTGAGCCCACATATCCACAACCTAAATATCGAGTGTCAAAACATCGTTCAAGATAAGCGTTCAAAAAATATTTGGTCCATTCTAAACACACAGCTTCTCTGCCACATCTTGTATCAGAGCTCTCACTTCCTCTTTGATTACTTTCAATCCACCTTCCCCATTGAGCTTGCTCTGGAGTACAGACCGCGCCTGTAAAACCTCTAGCAGTGGAAGAAGTTGATCCTCGTAAAACGGCGATAGTCGCAAGAATAGCGCAAGCGTCGCTGTGAGCCTGTGGACTGTTCACACAGTAAAATCAGTACAGTTCCATACCATAAAGGTTAAATGACTCAATACTTACCGACTTCCTCGCTCTCACTCTCTTTGTTTATCGATTCTATCACAGCGCTGATGATTTCCGTATCTCGCTCCTCATCCTCTTCGTTCTCCTTCGCCTCATCACCCTTGCTCGTTCCATTTCCAGTCAACCGCGCGACGCGCCCACGCTGTGCCCATGCAGCAACATTGAAAGCGACGCTGGCAGCTGCAACGCGCACGAGACGGTCCTCATGCAAAAGAGTCTGCACCAGTACACCTGTCACTGCAGCCTTCGCCTGAGGATCAGAGACGAGTAGAGGACGCGCTAGAGATGGCGAGCCGATGGCGTTGGAGAGGAGACGAAGAAGCGTCAAAAGCGTCGCACGTAAAATGGAAGTGCCAGATGTAGAGATAGTCGTAAGGAGAGAAGTTAATGGGCGCACTGAACCCATAGCAAAGCTAGGGTCGAGAACCGCGAGACGCCAGATATCGAGCAAAGGAAACAGAGAGTTCACAGAAAGGCCTTTGATCAAGGTAGCGATTATCTGCGTAAATCTAGACGTCAACGTGGGGGGTGCCTGGGCGGATGGTTTCCCTTGTGAAAAGCGCAATTTGAGCCAAGGGAATATGGTGTTGGTCAAATCATCCTTGATTGATGTCCCATCAGGGAGTGCATCCAACGGAGCGGTGTTAATGAATGATATGAGTTTATCTCTAACGATGTCAAGTGCTGGAACTTGAGAAAAGAGGATTGGGTCAAGAGATATGGCCTTCACAACGGAGAGCTCAAGAGTTGTATGAGGATGGGCTGCTTCACGATCAGACAAACGAAGAAGAAAGATTCATGGTCACTTACGAGGGAAGGCTTGATATAATAAAAGATCGACTTGCGTCCGTAACTCGGGAGCGTTCACACCCTTTAGCTCATGTGTCTGTTGAGCAGTTCAGCATCATAAATCTTGATTCAATGCACCAGACCAATTTACCATCTTCCCGTCTAGGAAAAAAAGAAAAGTGGGCGTTGCATTGATGTTGTACTTCGCTGCGACAGCCCTAGCCATCCCCACGTCGATATCGATTTGAATGAAAGATATCTTACCCTCTCCTCTGTTTTTTGAGCGAGAGAGCTCCTCAAATACAGGCTCAATCATACGACACGGTGCACAAGTAGTCGAGGTGAAAAATGCGACAACGGCACGATGTGAGCAGAGGAGAGACTCAAATGATGCGAGGTTCGTAGAGATTTGGACAGGTGCCGCGACTGTGTTTGTTGAAGGAGTACTTGTCCCTGAAGACGCTGAGGTAGAGGCACCCGATGCGGCGCGTTCGGCAACAGCTTGAAGCAACGCAGATGTTAGCTGAGAGTACGGTTGTGCCGACGAAGGGGCCGCCACGGGAGGCACTGCTGTAGGACGCCGATACATAGCGTCGATTGTCGGACGCAGGGCTGCACCGAATGGCGTAGAGAGAAAGTCGGACGGTAGATCTGTCAAGTAATCGGTAAGATTAGCCTAGAACTGGAAACTCAGATTGACCCGAACTGACCTTTGATCCAGGCAGGGATGGATCCACCAGTGAGGAAGCCGGCACAATCATTCGTAAATGAGTTACAATTAAATTCTGCGCGAAGTCAGTTTCCTGCATCGGAGTGAACAGCTGCAAATAGAGTACCTAAAAGATGATACTGGTATCACGTTGGACGATACCTTGGTAAGATAGGTTACACGACACTCACCTTGTCGGCCGTATAATGCTCTCTCATCTCCGATAAATATTCCTCAAATGTCTGCTCATCTAGTGCAGTTTCTCCTAGTTCAACAACCTTCAAAGGTCTTCCATGCTGATTACAGAAGGTCATTCATTCCTCGTCAATGCTCCTGAGCATGAAGGTATCGCAAAAACTCACATGCGATTGACCTGGACCAGTGATGCTTATACCCTGGCCGTAGAATATTTCTTTCCCAAACACAACAATTGATGTATGCCTGTAGAGCGGGGTCACAATAACATGAATACATAATCTCGGCGAGGACTCAATACTCAATACGTACCAAATTCCGTCGATCTGTCTACCGGTCAACTGCAAAGACATCTGCCTAGCCAGTCCGTTGCTGAGATCATAGACATAGAGCTGTACTGGAGCCATATATGTTCAGTGAAGGAGAAGGGGGAACAGTTGAGAATGGACAAGTGCGAAGACATATGATTGTAATTGCTGTCCAAGACGCGCGTCTCACGCTGACGCATTCGCGTCTTTTCTGGATTCTTCCCCAACATCATGCATGTATCACGAGAAGCATTTACTGCCCGGTAGACACAATTAAACGCACGGAGTGCCCTGATGTTGCATGGGACGTTCCGAAGCAAAGACATAACAACAAGTGTATACGTAGCGTTTGGTTCGACATAATGCATAAAGGTTGCTAACTCCGTTTAGCCCTCAAAAAACTATTCACTGTCGCCATATTCTCTCCTCATCTACCCTTTCCAAACCGTCTCATTCTACCGACGCAAAGTGATGCTTCAACACCTTGATGTGAGGCTCCGAAATCCGGCAGGATCGCAGCGACAACGTCAGTGAGCGGTCGCCTTCCAAACCTCCACACAGCGCGCTGCCGAGGGATGATTCCTGGTCACCAGGAGAAAATCTGGCGTTTTTGAATGGATGAAACTGAAATATGCACATCAACATCCCTTCAGCCTCGCATCAGCGTAGAGTCCCTTGTCACTGCACTGGTGTGCTTAGCAACGTGACCACCGCCAATCCATTTCTCGTAATTGAAAGTGATCGGCAATGCATCCGCATCTGCAGAATCCACAAAAGCTCTCTGAATAAACGCCATTGATGGATCGTCCAGCTTGTCATCTGTGTCTGGGACTTGTCCCAAAGCTAACTGAACAACCAGTTCGTATTTGATCTGATCCTTCTCACTTGGGCCGGAGTCGAGGTCATCGCTCATCATGTCCTGACATTGGTCGATGTATCTAGCTGCACGTCAGATCGCGACTGTCTGCAAATGCACTGAGCCACGCGCACCGTTGATATTCATCTTCCTCTTTCCTCGAGACATGAGGATGGAGCAATTGCTGCGCAACGGTGGCCGTGGAATGTGGGTCAGGCTCTGCGTCGCTCTGTTTGCTGCTGGTGCTGGCTCGCAACATTGCTGACTTGTATGAGCCACGGAAGCCTGACGGAGAGTTGGAACGGATCAATCGACGGACGCCGTGGAAGATCCTGTAGTAGCCATAGTGAGCAGCTGTGACAATGGCCAAGATAAAGAGCAGCATGCATATACCATGGAGGATGGATGATGGGATTGTGGTGTGGATGAAAAGGACTTTGATTAATATCGCGGACCGTCTTCCTATTGAGATGTATAAGAAAAAGAGATAGATTGCATGAAGCGGGGCCTACCCAGGTAACTTCAGAGTACTGTTCATGGAATACGCGAAATGCTTCCCCAGAGACGTGAACAAAAGCGGACGGTAATATTCAATCCAGAAGTCCCCTGATCGCCTGACGAACTGATCGATGCCCTCCTGGCAGGTTCCAAGGACAAGTGCAGACTGCAAATGTTCCTTATGGTACCATTCCTGGTATCCGCCTCGTCTCGGCCGCTTGACCATGGCCATGTCATTGCGGATGCCGAGAAAAAGGTCGATAGCGGCTTGTTTGTCCGCATCTATGAGTTTAGGTCAATAGAATTCTTGGGGCGTGAGCTTGGTACGCACCCAAAAGGGAGTTGGTATAATATCGCCGAAAGTTCTCGATGATGTCGCGCGAATGACTGTTCCAATGTGGTAGCCGACGATAAGTTTCCACTCGATTAACCAGAGCACTGCCTGTATACTGCAATGCCAGGACTGCAAAAAAGGTCTTTAGCAATCAATCTGATGATGATGATGATGATATAGGTCGCGCACTATCGCCATGATCATGATACATTTCGGTCAACATGTTGACTGAGTCTGAGTCGAAGGCCAAGTCCGGGCTGTCAACAACACCGAGAGCATATAGCTGATGACCTAGCGCGCGCTTTCCAAAAACAAATTGTGCAGCGTTCGTGCGATCAAGACAATCTACGCAGTTCGTCCGACAAATACCATTTTGCAATAGCATACTGTTTCGCCATACCCACCTGTGCTAATGAGTAAACATCTCATAGCCCGAGATTCGTGAAAAGTGCGGAAACCTACCTTTCTTGGTCCCGAAGGTAGTGAGAATATGGCTCTGGTCCCGAGTGAAAGAAGCCTGTCATCTGTATTGATTCTTCAGCTAAATCTTCTAAGTAACTGATAACATCTTGGGTTTTCCTGAGAGGAAATTTAGAGATATAGGATCACCACGACGGCAATACGAACGCACTCTTTGTATGCACGAGACATATCCCAAGCTCGATATTCCATCTTTTTACCCGGTGGTAAGAACTGGTTGAGATAGTCTACGCAGCGTGTATACTCGTCCAACAATTTTGATTCGCGAGGCTGAGGCTCCCGCTTCTTGATCAGATTCAAGATCATGACTGGGGTGCCATATCTCGCGAACAGATTGTCGAAATGTCGGGAGGCGGCAGTGTAGAAGGGGTCTACGACGCTAACTAAGAGATATCAAGATCACCGGACACTATCTGGTGGCTGAAGATGCTTACTTTCAATCGGAGGCTTTGGGCTCATATTATTCTGCTCTTGCGCCCAATATATTGGTATACTTCCACGATACTGAAGATCATTTCAGTTCACATCACACGCCTATGATCGATAAACCCCACCTGTACATAGCTTGTATAATGTGGGTTGAGTCGACGCTGGGCCTGATCTTGGCTGCTACCTCTTTGCGCTGGGTAGTAAAAAGGAGTCGTCAGAGCCTCAGACACGATCTGCTCTGTCTCTACCTCATTTGCCACATTTCCCTGGTTGAAAGACATGAACACAACACATATGCGAGTCGATGTCTGTAAGAGCTAACCTCGTCGTTCACACCACGCCTCAAATATCGAGCACCAGCATAATGCCGCGATCTCCGAGCGATCAACGTGACGTATATGACCCGACCCAGGACCGTCAGCTCTAAAGATCATCAATCATAACCGCGAAATAGGCTGAAAGGGGACTGACATACTTGCTTGATCAACATGCCCATGTATGAGTGGAAGAACCCAGTGAGACTTCATACGAGATTTGTCTTGGTCCGAAAACGCTGCCATGAACATGCGATAATTCCATGCATATCTATTATTGAAAGACCACGAGGAACCAGAAGTATTTTGAGAAGTCAAGTTACTTTGTAGTGTAGACGTCAGGTCGTAAGTGTAGCTGCACCGATTGTCAGTAGTCAAATTCTGTGGCAGAGAAGGAAAGGCGACGCCATCACCTGAGGTAAAAATTCTTGGACATATCGACCTGCTTAAAGATGTTCATCAGACGCTGCTCTTCTCCAGGTCTATCCACCCTGTGCGAGGAGCATATCGGGACTATTTCTGTGTTCTCGCAATGATAAAGATAATGGCCTCCAAGAAGAGCAACAACAGAGCGCTTGGTAATAAGGATCATATACCAACCGGCAGTGAACTTAATGAATCCTGGAAATGCATATCAATTCGCCTGAATCCTCCACTATGCCTTGAATGATCGACACATACCGACTATTCCAAAGAAGACCTTAGGTTTACCCAACCCTCCTGAAGTTTTGTTGCCATCATCCAACATTTTTAACATAGCTGTCATTTGTTTCCCTGAGTATACGGCTTCATCCTCAATAACCTCTAGCTCTTCCTGACATGTGCGGTCAACCTTGACAATGCGATGGTACGAGTCGGATGTATTGGAAGCGACGATGTAGAAGCGAAGACGGTTCTCATACAGAATGAACTTGTTATAGCCGAGACCATCGATCGGGCCCTCTGTATGAGAAAGAAAGAGTCTCTGGCCTATGGAGGAGGCGGTAGAGGCGGCAAACGCGTTCTTGACAGAGGGAATGAGTGGCACAGCTGCCGTACGAGGAGTCAAGGTCGGTGCGGAAGCTTCACTGGCGACAGATGACGGTCGGTTGAACGCAGGAAATTCAGAGCGGGAACCGGATGATAGTAGCGGGGAATCCGACATAAGTTCGAACCACTTACAGCAAGGGTCGAGTCGGACGTTCAAAGGCTGAGTTGGTAGCATACGACTTAGTCAGCTCGACTTCAATAAGATTATTAGTGACCTGTTATTACGGCACATAAGCCAGATCAGTGGCCTCTCGCTGAAACCTTTTCTACATTAGTGACTAGAAGCGGGCCAGTTCGTCCGTAAGGTTGGACAATTGAAGATGTAGCCTCATCAGCTAGCGGGTGACATTGGAAGTACGTGTACAGGTGAGAGTGCTAGAACCTCTCAAAATAATGTATGGCGAGTGCCTTCTGGAGGTCATAAGAATGGTGAAGGATGGTTTTGTTGGTGATCCCATAGAACAAATGCCGCGACCTTCAGAGCCTACTCAGAGTCACAGCCTCTCCATCAGTTTTCTCCGTGCTCGCTCGCCCATGCACACCAACTTCCTCTACGTGCATCCTGAGAATTTTTCTATTATCCTCCCACCAATGCATCGCAAACTCTTTCTCTCTGTCACCAACTTGCTCGAGAATCTCCTTGAATAACGCATCAATGAGCTCCTGCCTGCGTTCCTCCCCTGCATCTGCAGGTAAGGCGCTTGATATGATCCGACCGATGGAATCAAGCGCATCTGCGAGCAGGCTGATGGGCAAAGCGGAGATGGTCGATATGAGAGTCAAGCGCAAACGATGCAACTGGGCGATGCGCTCGTCGTTGCCTGATTGATTCGAGACAGGGGCTGAGAGTGTGTCAATCTTCTCCAGTAACACAGCGATGCAAAATTGCGCGAGAGCAGAGGAGCTGACAGCGGCACTGCCAACGAGCGCTGCGTAGGCTATTCGAAGTTGGGCCGTGCTCATTTTGCCTTCGGCAGAATTCTGTGAAGCCAAAGTGAGGAACAAGCGCAGAACGAGTGACAGTGCATGAGCAGAACGTACTTCCAAAAGGCATTGCGCATAGAAAGGCACAATTTTCTCCACGAATCGCACTTCATGGCCGCTCTGATCTGTCATGCGGCTAGTGGATCCGCTGTTCGATTGCTTCTGTGCATGTGAGGCAAAGGTCGCAAGGACAACCGAGTGAGCGGACTCGTAGGTTTCACGTTGAGACGGATCATTCAGATGGCTAATCGATCACAATGAGTAACCAGCATGGAAAACGCCATGACCAGACTTACGGCAAACAAAGTGGGAAGACATGTTTCTCAATCGTTGCAAGAGACAGCACAGGGATCAGCTGTTCAATGCAGGCGAGGCAGAAAGCTTGCTTGGAAGTATCAAAGGCGCGCGCAGTCGGATGAGCATTGGAACTTGGCGTTAGATAGATGTCTGCACACAAGATGAGGAACACGAGGTTTTGAGAAAGGGAAGAACTTCTGACCTTCGGCACCAATAGCTCTTACAAACTCGTCACTGGTCCGTGCGTCAGCACTAACCACATCGAGCGCAGTATAGAATGTACGTTTCAGTTCAGAGAAACCGCCCCCGCTGGTCGAGGTAACGCCTCCGAATTGGGATATGATGAAAGAAAGGTGTGAAAGCGTGTGGAGCGTGGTCAGAGCAAGAGAAGAGGGCGTCGGATATGATGGCGAAGTGGAGCTTGTATTGCCAAGCAGACGGGAAGACGAAGGTGGAGCGTTGTAGACGGTGGCAGATAGGCAGGTTTGAGATAGCATGATCGTGGTAAAAAGCAGTGTCTTCAGTACGCTCCAGAGAGATGCTGTCAACTCGCGAGAATCTGCCGCTGTGGATCAAAGCCATGATGAGGCTAGGAAGTACAGCATAATTTCTTGACTTACCAATATCATTCTCATCTTCTATCCGAGCAAGCGCGCTCTGCGCCCAGTCATTTTCCACTTTTGTGGAGATGCTTTGAAGTCGATCAAGGACTTCAGCCATTGTTATCCACCCTTCCCGAGGGTGGGAGACTACCAGGATAGAGATGATCCTAGAAAATATGTTTGACAAGGCCGCAATGGAGGCATACAGCGGGGATACTGTGAGTGCCCTTAATGTCACAGCAAAAGCTGAGATGTGCTGCGGAGAAGTGGAGTCTTCGTATGGGAAGGACGGCCCAGAAGATCCCTCCCTCATAGACATCGTCAACTTGCCTTCGGCATTAATCCAGGATGAAGATGGAAGCGCCGTGAGGAAGTTACCCCATAGAAAAACAGATTCAATAGAGGACATAAGGATGGACGATAAAGCCTATGGAACACAACCTGACTTATCAGCATATTAGGTCCAATGATGGAGATGAGTATACATACAGATAAAGGAAGCGCTTTCAAGCGCTCGGAGAGAACATGGGGCAGAAATTGACAAGAAAATATTAATGCGAGCGACACGACGTCCACTGGGAGGAAGCATGTCTTTAATTCTAACAGCACCTGTGTGAGGCAATGATACATACCTTCCCCGCTCTCCGTTTCTGGGTGGAACTCTTTCTCCCAACCATCGACTCGCGTACTGGCATAGATATCCATGATCTCGGCCAAAGCAACTACGACCTCATCCTCAGCTTTCCCTCTCGCTCCACCTCTATCCTCTTTCACGCCTAACTTTTCTTTCACATCGTCCAGACCTAATAGCATACCTCCAGCGCCGACTAAACGCATCATACCTTGTCCGCCACTAAGTCCTTTCACCACACTCTTTGCCCAGTCCTCCATCCTAAGCTTGAGTCCCCTCGAGAATAGCGAGGAAGGCTCCTCTTGAAGCATCTTGAGCTTAACGTGTACTGCATGTCGGAACGCGGTCGTTAACGCCGTAAGTTTGGCATGCGAGAAGGGCCGGAAGAGCGGTGAACTGGTTATGGTAGCTGATAGTGGAGTAGTGGTAGTGGCGGGTGAATGGGCGAGGTAGTGCGCGATGAGTGACTGGAGGCTTTCGAGAGGGAGGGTAGACGACGGCTTGTGAAGGTGACTGAGCAGGATAGTGTACCCTCGGTCCGGTACAGCCATAATTCCTCTATGATGGACTTGTCAGTGATGATAGCTTCATGAGAGGGTTTCTGGCAGTATATCAGAAACTCGTGTACCCGCCGTCCACAGCGGCATACCAGACGCGCTTGTGATTCCCATTCACATGACCGCATTCCTGACTAACGTGACTCAGATCGCGTCGGCGCGCGGGGTATTGCGGGGTACTTTGAGCTTTCGACGCTTGGCCTCAGAATGTCTCAGACTCCCATCCGACAATCTCTGTTCACAAAGGGGGTTCTCAATTTTGGTCTATTTTGTCGCATGTCTATGGGCAACAAGGGGTAACAAGGCTGGCTCACAAAGCAAGCATAGATTATTGATTACCTGCACGGGGTCATCAGGTACCAACTCCATAACATTGATCACAGCCGACATTCGCAGGTGAGCCAAACCTGCTGCGATACGAGAGGGCGCTTAGACTGAAGAATGGAACGATGGCCATTGCCTAGCTCGAAGGTGCCGTTCACATTTGTCGTGCACGAGAAACTTGAATTGGTGAACTTGTGCGTGTCTTCGTAGTCAGTTCAACAGATGAGACTCGTCCACACCTTTGAACTGTTTGCTAGAGACGGTCGGCCCTGCTCCGTCTGCCTTCCGCCCACCTCCATTTGACTTTCCGGCTTTCGGGACAATTCCGATCGGCCGTACTCTTCAGGCCGCAGCAACACCATACATAGCAACCTTCCGTGCCCATACATTGACACCAGCGGGATGATTGCCCGCGGTGTGTGCCGTTCTGACCCTATTCCGCAAACTGCGGTTACTATCCGTCTGCGACGCCACAGATGGTCCGTGCCTTCATTTGCCATGCGACGGACTGGCGACCGTAGAGTCTCCGCAGGTCTCCGTCTGTCTCCGTTGTTACACACACCCACGATTTGTGTATGATGTGGAAAAATGAGAGTCAAGATTTCCTCACTCTTCTGGCGCCTCTTCCACATGGGTGGGCGGTGATTGACACCGTTCGCAACCATCTGCGGGCGGTGTTGACGGGGTTGTCGAAGTGGGCGCAGCCCGAGAGACCGTTGAGCGCCGATTGCAGTATGGAGGTAGTGCTAAGATTAGGTACCATTGTAGGTGGTCAGTAGCAGAAGGGCTTGGAGACTGATGAGGACTGATGTCACTCGCCGGTAACTACGTTTTGCTCAGGCTCAGGAAAGGTGCCGAGCTTCGAGTTACAAATCAGATACAAATTGCGCTGAACCTATGGCGTCCTGTAGACTCAGAGCCAGCGCTGGCGAGACGACGAGAGACCCGTTGGAATGTAAAATGCGTGGGGTGAACCAAAAAGAAATGGGGGAGGAAGAGGAAAAAATAAACAAGGGAGAATCATCGTGGACAAGTCACAAGGTCCAGGCGTGGCGTCTAGGAGGACTTATGTAAAGTGGACTAATATGGGAGGAGGAGTTGGGGGCTTGGGAGAGCTGGAGGAACGTCCATCTTCGTCGCCGCTGCTGCCCCTTGCGAGTCCTCGTCGCTCACCACAACGTCGACCCTCCCCCCGCAAGTCCCCGCCGCTCTTGTGCTCGGCTTTAGACAGTCTCCTCCTCCCCTTCGTCTTGATACCCTGGATAATGCCAGTTAAAGTAGTCGTTCTTCCCTTCGACTACTGCCGGCCCCAACTCTCGTCACACTGTTAATCGACACTCCCGCGAATACATCACTCGGCTCCCCGTCTGTATTCTTTCTACCATCCAAACTCTCTTTCACCTCCCTGCATCTGGCCTATGTCTCCCAGTCCATCTGACAACCTCCCTTGGCCTCAACCGACACCCCCACCTAATCCCTCAAAACGTACGAGACACTGGAGCGGCGCGGCACCGCTGGACCATCGACGTTCGATCGTGCCTCGACAGGTAGTAGTTAATCAGACCGGCGTAGGTGCGTATCGAACTTTCCATGACTCTCAGCAGTGCCGACGCGTATCGTCGCACGTCCTGACACCGCGTCATATGCCATGCCCATGCCATCATCCTCTCCACAGCTCGTTGTCAGATCACGCTAATACTATATGCTTGCAGCTGAAGCTGCTGAACAGTGCCAGTTCACGTCCGGGAACGACGTCGTTTCATGTTTTCCCACAGCGAACAGCATTTTTCCACAACACGAATGGGCGACCTTTGTCTGTGCGTCCTCAGTCCTCTACAACCTATCCGGTCGGCTGAGATTGCGTCTCATGGTTTTCAGGGAATAGCAATCTACCCGACTTTACACAGACTGACCGGGTGGACATCCGTCTCTTCCATGGCGACTCCGGTCATCAGGTTCTAGAAATGCTTGACCAGCTAAATCCCAGAGGGAGAGCGGGTGCTGTAACAGCTCAGGTAAATGATACCTGGTTTCCGGACGGTGGTCTAGGCTGGTCTGGTACGAATATCTCGTACCCATTCTATTGGGTGATTACCCGGGCGAATGTCTCTCCAAATGACACCACAACACCACAGGCAACGTTCACCGCCGTTCGTGAGTGGCTGCCACTGTTGTGACATCTTTTGTAAAGCTGACGACCATCCCAGAGACAACTTACGCAGACTCCGTGACATCATCTCTCGCGTCTGTCTCATCTGTCGCAGCAGCCTCTGCCACATCCGTTGCAGCCATATCATCCGCGTCTGTTGCTTCGACACGATCCGTCGCTTCTGTATCGGCCTCCCAGGCAGCGACAGCTTCAACACCTGGCGTCTCGACGACATCGTCAGGCGCCGGAGGTTTGCAGCAGGACAGCGGGTCGAGTTTCCCACATTGGGCCATTGCAGTCATCGTCGTTCTTGGATTCCTCGCCATTGTAGCTACTTGCGTCCTCATCTTCCTCATTGCCCGTCGCGTGCGAAGGAATCGAAGTCTGGCCAACTCTCGGCGCGGATCCATTGGATCTGCATCTCCCATGATCACGAACACTCTGGGAGGTGCGCCACAGTCACCGGTCTTGGATCAGCCTGGGATGCAAGGCTTCGGAGATCCGCCTTCGATAGCGCAGCGGCCACCGTCAATCTCTTCCCCTGACGGTGCATCGACTATCTCGCACCCACACTCGGCCGGTGAGGGCCTGTTCTCAGGAGCAGATGCTGCTATCATGGCAGACGCATTCCGTAAGGCTCTGCGAAAACCTGACTTTGCAGAACCGGCAATAGAGGAGGGGGATAGTCCGGAAGCTGTGGAGCGGCGAGACGCAGAATTGTTGAGTCGAGAGCTTGCCGAAGAAGGTCGGGACATTAGAAGCGTTAGCTCGTCGAGAGGTGTCCGAGTCGAAACACTGAGCGATGGTGGAGGGACAATCCACGACAGTCCACGCTAACCACATGTCGTCCTCAAGCTCGTCTTAATCTGTATGCTCCCCATCCTGCCTTCTGTCCTCGGGCTTCCGGTTTTTGTATGATCGTGTGTCTCATCTTCGTTGCAGTCCTCTTGCCTCCCATCATCCCACCTGCCATTTTAATGTTTGGAGTTATCATTCTACCTGCCGTTGCCCGTGTGTCCCATCACTTCCTCCTTGCCTTTTTGGGCGACGCCTCTCTGCCCTCCCTCACCTCAAACGGTTTGCACCCTGCCTTCGAGTTGCCCGCAGCGTCGGAACCCTTACTTTTTATTTTGCGGACAACCTCACTTTACTTCTAGTTGCTTTCATTATATATATCTTTGGTATTCTAGTCCCGTCGTCCATGCGACATCCGCTCCTTCATCGGCACCCGTCTCAGTCGTCGCGCCGGTCGATGGCGCACCTCGTCTCACACACCCACAGCGGTTTCCCGCGCACCGCCCCTCGCCCTGGTCATCTTCTCACCCGCCATCGTTCACACATGACATTCCCAGCCAACTCGCTCGCTCTTTTCTCCGGCTGCCGCTGGTGTACTGTGCCCGCGTCCCACCTTCGTTTTATGTTGTACGTATGTGGATACAATGATGCTTTTGCTATGAGGGATCTCACTGGAACGCCGCTAATGGCGAGGGCACAGACGTGGACTGCATGATTCGTCGCTCATCGGACCTTTTTTTTTTCTGCAATGTCACTTTTACGTTCACATACACATCATCATTTTCGTTTTCTGTTTTTCGTTCCGCGCTATATCTTCTTCCTCCTTGGGAGGGACGGTTGTCATTTCCGCTGTTCCATCGATCTCAGACGTCTCGTTGCATTGCTTTCCTATTTGTTGACTTATTTTTCCCGGAACTGTTTTTCTACGCCGCTTCATCATCTCCTGTTCGCCTCTACTCCTTGCGCCTCCTTCAATCCCCTCTCTGACCGTTGTTCATATTCCTTTCCTCACGTCTTACTTCACGACACGTACGAGCCTCGTTTGTTCTGGCCATCGAACAGCCCGGTACCTAAGTTGACGCGTAGCTGTAGAGTTTTTTTTTGTGCGAACAAGTGAATCAATCTTCGTCTTGTGTGGGCCTTGGTCTACATGAAACGGTGAACTCCCTGAAGTTTTGAAGTGCAGGTAATTTTCTCAGGACTGGGAACGGAGATCTAGGAGCTTACTTAGAACTGCCGATGATGACATTACAACTCCGGAGAATGCCGAATGCTCTCACCAGCGATGGCCGTGCGGTCATTGGAGCTTTTCTACGCTGTTCACCCCTAGAATGTGGAGTGCTCGTTCGACATGTCTCAGAGCCGCTAATTTCAGGCCGATAGCTCGCAAGGGCGCGTGGAGGTCGCTCCATGCAGCCGCTGGGTCAAGTGCTGGCGGCACCAAGGACCCAAACGTCTACTGCAGAGATTTTGTCAGGACACACGACTATGAATCGTACCTTATCTCGCAGTTCTATCCGAAAGAAAAGCGGAACGGCTATTTCGCGCTGAAGGCTTTCTATGTGCGTGAGGTGCGCACGCTGGGCACTCGTGTGTATCTGACGATGGGTTGTGTTCCAGGACGAGCTAGCGATGGTCCAGGACTCGGTGTCGAACGTTATGCTCGGAAAAATGAGGATGCAGTTCTGGAGGGACGCCGTTAAGAGTTTGGCAGACGTGCGTGCATTCCGTCTGAGCTGCAGTGGGACCTGGACTGACCGTAGGCGCGACGTAGGGTAGGCCGCCGCACCATCCAATCGCTCTTGCATTGCATGAATCATACAAAAGCGCGAACATATCGCCGTATCACCTCAAAAGAATCATAGACGCGAGGGTATGTGCGCATCACGCCTCGATTTCTTCAGAGGCCGGACGACCCACTTATTACAGGACAATGAATTGGAAGGCCCAGCTCATATGACCATGGACTCTTTGATCGCACACGCTGAGTCCACCTCATCGACCTTGTTCTACCAGCTTCTTTCGCTTCTGGATGTGTCGTCTGAGGCGCTCTCGCACGCCGCGTCTCACCTTGGCGTTGCCCATTCGCTGGCCATATTATTACGAGCACTACCATACCACGCGTCAAAGGGGCGTATGGTGATCCCCGCTGAAATCACCGCGAAACACGGCGTGAGCCAGGAAGACGTGTTCCGGAGGGGCCCTGGGGCAGAAGGGATCGACAACGCCGTGTTCGAGTTCGCCACTGCGGCGAACGACCATCTCCTTACGGCGAGGGAGATGTTCAAAGAGACAGGGGGAAAGGTGCCCCAAGCGGGGATGCCCGTGTTCGCGAGCGGCGTGAGTGACTTTCACGGTCTCTGAGGGCGACCTTTGACTGAGGCCCGCGCAGGTCTACGTCGCGTCGTATCTGGAGCGGCTAGAGCGGGCGAATTTCGATGTGTTCGAGGGGTCGCTGCAGGTGCGAGAGTGGAGGCTGCCGTGGCGCGTCTGGCGTAGTTACCACAAATGTACCTTTTGAAAAGACATCGATGTGTTCGTCGGACCACTGCGAGCGTCGAGGGTCGGACGTGGGGAAGCTGTGCGAGTGGCACGGGAGGATGTGACAGCGGTGTAAATCTCTGGCCAACCCCGACGTGACCCTCGCTCAGACCTGAGCCGCCCGTAACTTTTCTTGTCACGGCCCTTTCTCTTCCCCCACCTCCACCTCGCCCCTATTCTCACATCCCCCTCTCCTCGCTGTTCTCCCCGTCCCACTCCGCATACACCCTGTCGTGTCCACCCCATTCGACGCTATGGACCGTCTCTGCGGTACGTCCTCGATGCCGACCCATCACTGGCACCCTCCGCCTCAACTCACCTCCTCTGATCTCCGTGTCTAGGGGAAATCCTTCAACTCATCCTCAACGAACTAGACTTCCCCGCCCCCTTCACCGCCATCTCAAAGCGCTATTATGAATTCTCCAGAGATCCCTACGTTCGCGCCCAGTATTTCTTGGCCCACTACGGAAGGACTCAGGCGCTCTACTGGGCTCTAGGCAGCGGTAGACTGATGAATGAAAGGGTCATCGACGTATGTGCCTCCCCTGATCCCCACCCGTCGTGCTGGCCCCTAGAACCATCTCGTTAGATTCTCCTGACCAGCGGCGCGCATCTCTCCCGCTATCTCGTCCAAATAGCTATACATCACTTCTACCGCTCCTCTGTCCCATACATCAAGGCTCAATGGGTTCGCACCATGCCGCTGTCCACCTTTGCCTACTTCCAGAAGGTGGCGGCTGAACGCTTAGGGGCTGAACTGCCCCCTACCAAGGGGGATGATGATGGCACGATCTTCACTCAGTTCCTCAAAGAGCGGCAATCACCACCCAATTTGCGGTCCATTAAGTTGGAGACGATACTGGAGATATTCGAGAAGTACAAGGCAAGCTTGCAGACTTCTCGCGACCGGAATCTTCGTTGTGCTGACATTGCATTAGTTCATTCCGTTCTGTGCGAAGGTATGTACATCTGATGTATGATGGTGACGGAACGTGACGTGCATGTAGGACCCCATCATGACCCAATTCCCCCTCGCTCTTGCAATCGAGCCCCGTCTACTCCCGCTAGCGGTCGCCAATGGTTTCACCATGGATAGTAGAGTATGTACCTCGAGTTCAGCATCTTCCCTCCTAAGCTGAACTCGTATGTTCAGTATCGGGACTTCATATTTCGCCGGATGTTTGAACGGTCGAACAGTACGAACAACAGTCGCTCAGATGACATGCTGCAAAATGTCCGGGAATTGTGTCGGTTGGATGCCTCGTACGAGATCAGGTCCATCAGTTGTTGGGGGAATTACTAATGGATGCATTCGACTAAAGGATGTTTGTCAGTCGAACGGTCGCGGCAGAGGTCTGCATGGAGGCTCAAACAAACGTCACCGCGTTCAGCGTCCTCAGAACTCTTGACAGCAAGGGTGAACTGCGATTTGACCTGTCGTGCGTTTCATTTCATACGCTTCATGCAAATCTCTTTTCATTTCGTGTCCATATCATAGTTCGGTGGTCGAAGAGCTTATCAAGGTAGCTGCTATCTTACTCTCTCTCTTTTGGTTCTCACCCTCCTGTCAGCTCTTTGTCAAGACGCGCTCCATCACACTTCATCATACCGTAAACGCTCTACGACATCTTTACGCCGCTTACCCGAGCAAAGATCCCACCGTCAGACTAGTCATGTTGGTTACGGTCTTCAATGGCCATACTCCTGCGACGGTCCATACCAAGCTGGAATCCCTGAAGTTGCTGCCTTTGACCAAGAGGGACGTGCACAATGTTCTTCTGAATCCGTTTATTGAGCGGCATACCAACGTCATGGAATACGCGAAGACATATCTTGACTTCGAGCCTAGGGAGATGCGCGCGTTTTTGGAGGACATCGCGACGAAATGCCTTGAAATCACATGCAAGGTGAGCATTCTTCTGCTTCTGATTTTCTAGGTTAGCCTTGCTGATCTTGTTGCTGACACTTTGTAGGGCCGAATGCTCAAGAGCTTGCACGCGGAAATACCCTCTTTGGAGAAGACTCTCGTAGCCTTCGTGCAGGATCGCTATCAGATCGCGCAGAGCGACCTCGACGGCTACCGTGACGACCTCCTCGGAAATTTCGAGGCTCGCCTCTGTCGCGACCTCAACTGTGTCCGTTCTTTCGAAGATGCCGTGCTGCCTTCCTCAGGGTCAAATATCGTGAACGACGACAGTGATGATGATGAGGACATGGACCAGCTCGCAGACGATTACGTCGATTTTGATATCCCTCCGCTTGTGCCCGCGACGAAGCCAGACCTGGATGGTCTAGTGAGCAAAGTCTTCCTCGATGCCAGCATTTAAATCTGATTCGCCTGCTTGTAGGGACATATCGGGCAAGAGACACTGTCTCAGGCTATACGCCAAGATGAGCTCGTGCCGGCACGGCGGAGACGATCGTATCCTACGCTCATGTCTCATTTTTCGTCTGACTACACGACAAGGCTGCACTATCCTGAGCGTTCGTGCTGTCTCCGTGGCCTCCTCTTGAACGTACTGACGGTCGTCTATGATTCAGACTCGGTTCACGTTGCACGATGGATTCGTAGCGAGTTTGGTCCTCGTCACTTTCTGACAGCGGTCTTCATGTCCCATGCTATCATCAATCACAGTACAACAGTCAGTCGTCCCCTTTTCCTTACAGCCCCATCCTGAATCAACCTGAACTCGTGTAGGTTATTCCATACTATCTTCCATCTGATAGTCCTCCCACCGTTCCAATCACATTGAAGCACTTTCAACTGTTAGCGTGTCTGGGACGGATGCCGGTGCGTGCTTCTCGCTTTTTACAATATCAAATATACTCACTTGATAATATATGTCTAGCATCCTGCCTTGTTCCAGAGTATCCAACATGGTGCTCCATTCTACATGACCGAGGATGACTATCTCCATGAGGACGCTTCCAAGATCAAGAAGGAAAGCACGCCCAGCACTGAGCTCGTCACGCCTGTGGATTCGTTCTCTTCAGTAGCCGCGCCTCTCGCTTCGACATCCGCGATTGCGTCGTCATCGCGAGTCAGGAGCACTACCACTAATGCTCAGGGGCGCAGGCCCCGCCGGTCTGCTGCTGCCTCTGTCAAGTCGTACGTGGTACCAGACTCGGACGACGAGGCAATCGCGGACGACAAGATGTATATCGACACAAGCTTCAGGAAGCCGGTGAAGGAGGTGAAGGAACAGCCTGCAGAGACCCACTTGCAGCAGTGGATCAAGCACTTGGCCGCCCTGGTGAAAGAAGAGCAGAAGAAGGTATGTGCACCTTGTCCATTTCATTATCCTGACGCTAATAATACAACTTCAGTACAATGAGAAGCGAAAGCAAGCGGAGAAGGCAAGCGAACCTGGAACAAAAATTCGTGTGATGAAGGTATATTGACCGATCGTCTGTTGTCTATCGCTTGCTTGATGGTGATCATTGTCTTCAGAGCAATTTCCTCAAGGAAGTTTCGGTTATGGTACGGGAGCTCCGCAAAGCGGACGAAGCTCAACGACTAGAGCAACTTGGATCAGGCCTGGTCAACGACGATTACAGCGAAGACGACGACGAGTATCATCATTGGACAACTCGCGCGAAGCGTCAGAAGATGACCAACGATCCCACCATTCATGCATAGCGCTCCGACACGACCACTTTCTTAATGATTCTCATTCCATCATAGGCTATCGGACTGGCTGGACCTTTCGTTAATCTCCGTTGCTTTTTTATCGCATCATGATGTCATCAATCTTCTGCACCATACCCACGTCCTCACATCGCTTGCCATTGGCCTCGAAATGCGGGCGATTAAGGTATTGTCACATACATTCCACCCGACGGGTTTGCTTCGCATTGGCTCGTTCTTTATCGCTTGTCTGAAACTTTAATATTCATATATTTTAGCTGAGAATGTAATTGTTTCGCGCATAAACGTATTGATGTATTCTATCGCATCGCTAATAGTACGCGGCTGTACAATTTGAGATGTGCGGGATGTGCTGGGGATGCGTTGCACACCCGTCCTTCAGCCAGACAGACCTTCTCTTTGATGTCTACTCATGTCCGAGGTGAAGCTGGTCCTTAATTAGAGCTGAATACATTTACACCAACTGCTCCGAGAGAGATGCACTCAGAAGATAGGTATAAAGTCTTGGATTCTGTCCCTCGCCTCCTGTGCGATACACTCGGCGATCCACGTCAAGTTCCTGATCTCCTGCTCCTTGAGCTTGAAGTAAGCGTAGAACACTCCGTACTGGAACTGCTGCAGGAATGCCAGCTTGTTATTGTGTACCTCCGCGACGAAGAACTTGTCCTCCAGCTGCGCCGCGACGCTGAGATCCCCATCCTCGTGCGCGGCGGCGCCCGCCGCGCCATCGAAAAACGCACGGTACTCCGCGATGCCTTCGCAGATCGCGCGCACTTGGTCGATGTCATCTGCTTTTGCGAGCTGATTGTTTCCCTCGGGAAAGAGGCGGCCGATGGTCGGGAAGAGGCGCGCGCGCTGTTCCTTGGAGAGCTCTGTGTTGAAAGAGTTGATCGTGATGTTGATCGTGCGCCGGTCGGCCTCGAATGAGAGGATGCGCGCCATGACGTCGGACGTTGGGCCGTCGATGGATGTGCAGAAGGCGTGGAAGTCCTCGAGGTAGGCTTTGTAGAGCGTGTTGCGGATGATTTCGATGTTGAGGTCGTCGAGGTCAGAGGCAGAGAGGCAGTCACGGAAGTATGGTGCTAGAGGGCAGAAGGGTGCATTCGGCGTCAAGCCCATGAATGAGAGAAGGGACTGCCTACCTAATGGCGTTTCGACGAGGACAGTCTGGAACAACTCCTCAACATTCGTTGCGACACAGAGCGCTGGCATGGTCTCGAACCATCCCAGCGGATGACACCGCTCCAGCAGCTCGTGCGTATCCCGTTCGTGCAATGTTCCCGTGATTAAAAGCACGACATTGTCAATCATATACCCGTACCTGCGCGCCCATGAAAGTCGGCGCCGTTACGGCCTGACGTGACCCACATATGCAGAAAGCGAACGCACGTAATATAGTCCAAGAACTTGCTCAATGGCGCGACGGCGTTGCTCCGTATGTAGTTGAATTGGTCGACCAAGATCTGCGTCGCCTTGTCGGCGATGGTAGACGTCGAGATGGGGAGCGGCTCGTTCGCGAGGAAGTTACCGTAGTCTGTCGCGGACAGCTGTGTCCGAAAATCTAACGCCCCCACAGAGACAGTCATGTCATTAAAGCGGCATGTAAGATGAGGTCAGTTGTCCGTGCGCACCTTCGAGGCTTTCGCACTGCGTTAAATTGCCATACTGTCCCTGCGTCAGAATACCAGCCTTGTACCCTCTCACGATACCTTCCAGAAACCCCGAGTCGACCTGCGCAATCCATCGTAGCACTGTGTCAATCAGGCCCGAGAACACGATATCACAGTCGAGAAAACGTACGTTGAAGAAGAGAGCCTCCATGGCAAGCCGTGAACTGGTTGTGCACTTCGGCTTGTGTTCGAGCGAGCTACCACTTCAAACCCCGCCGATGTTTCCCAATCCGGTAATACCGTTCACCGTCACAGTAGACTTACCTGCGAACAGCCGCGTCCCCTCATCGCACTCCTTACTTTTGAACAGTCTGAGCCATGTCCATCTGTCCACCGTACGCGCCATTCTTTGGCTTTGCAGGGGTGGCCTCCTCTGTAAGTCTCCACGAGCTTCAGTGGAGTCGTGTCGCGCTCTAACGACCCCCTCAATCACTCAGATGATATTCAGCAGTGCGTGCTTGTGCGAACTCATAGTTGGTGTAGGGTCTCACACAACCACTTGTTTCATTTAATAGCTATTGGTGCGGCATACGGAACCTCAAAAGCAGGCATTGGCATTGCAGGGCTGGGGCAATTCAAGCCAGAATTAATCATGAAGGTGTGTATGGCCGATCGCATGAACCATTGTCAGCTCTCATACTCGTGGAACACCAGTCCCTTATTCCCGTCGTCATGTCGGGTATCATTGCCGTCTATGGACTCGTTGTATCTGTGCTTATTGCGGGTGGCTGTGAGTCTCGCTTCCCCTCTCTCCCAACCCCTTTGGGCATTGACATGTAATTCGCACTTGGAATCATGCAGTGGATCCAACACAAGATTATTCTCTGTTTGCCGGCTTCATCCATCTAGGTGCAGGTCTCGCATGTGGATTCACCGGACTGGCCGCGGGCTATGCAATTGGCATCGTGGGCGACGCAGTACGTTTTCCTTGCCGATAACTTATCCTTCAATCCACCTAACTCAGTATGCAGTGCGTACGCGCATACATTTACGAGTCGCGCGTCTTCGTATCGATGGTCCTCATTCTCATCTTTGCCGAAGTACTAGGTCTTTACGGGTGCGCTAGTTTCTTGTGTCCTTTCCCTAACTCGGCGCGTGTTGCTGATCTTAAACCAGCCTGATCGTAGCACTCATCATGAACACAAAAGCATCAGATGTTCAGTGTTCATGAGTATACATGCTTTCGGCAGCGCCCCACATTTCACGTAAATGATGAACCTGACTGCACTCATCGCAATTATTATTTAAACATCCACGGAACATCCCACAGGGCGTACAGATACATAGACGAAACAAAGGAAAAACTGGAAGAATTACCTCAGATGCATTGCCAAGTGCAGCATCCGTATCAACGTCGAGAGCCGCGTCCCCGCTCACTGCCATCTGAACTGCCAGAGGAGACACTAGATGTGCGTCCGCGGCGAGGAAGCCGACGCTTACTATCTCTTTCTTGGGAACGGGAGGAGGAAGACGATCTTGATGAATCGGACGAGGAATCCGAGTCCGAATCCGAATCACCGCCGGAGCTTGAGCCAGAGTCACTGTTGGATGACGAGCTAGAGGAGCGTGACGATCTATGCCAACGAGAAGGGTGTGAATACTATCCTGATGAATGTCGCGTCAAATGCATGATGAGAACGTACCGCCTCGCGCGCTTCTTGGCTTTCCCAGTGTCCTTCTCCCTTTCCTTCTCCTTTGCCTCTAAAATTCTGTTCGCAGTCCCGCTCCTGTTTTCCGATGAGAAAGGGACTATGCATCAGAGTTATGAAAAATGATGAACAGATATCAAACGCGCACTTGTTCTTGAACTCTTCCGGTACTTCCACAGACGGTTTGCCGTCCAGCTTCAACTTCGCAAGGGTCCGCGGGTTCTCAAGCTGCTGCGTGCGCGATGGCCGCGATACGTATGGACGAGTTGACTTGCATTGGTATGTGAAATGACCTACATGGACGTGTTCAGCTGAGGATGAGGCCTACGAGGACTAGTTGGGATCATTTGCGTACCTGTGCCGAGGCATTTCTGGCATATGGTGGACGACGTGGCAGTGGGGTTGGCTGTGGAGCGACGGTGAGGAGCAAATTTGGACATTGTGTAGTGCTTTTGCGAAGACTGCAAGTCGCGAGAGGCTAATATGTGTACGGGTACGTTGATTCAGAGCACCAGTTGAACGCCGTTCGAGGAACCACCACCTACCGTGGGAAACCGCGCACGGATTGGGCGCCGCGGCTCCAAGCAGCATATCCTTCGATCTACAGAAGTACCGTTGCAGATTCGCTCAATTATTGTCATTGAGAGCTTTTATCGAAACATCAGGCATCTTCATCTCTGTGATCAGAGGGAATACATATATAGCATACTAGGGAATCATACAAATATCGAGCCTAGAGATGAAGCATGAAAGGTAGCATAGAAGGATCGCAGAGCCTCAAACTGTCCATAAAATCATAGGCAAGAAGCTCGATACAGCCACTTCTCCCCTTCAAGTGGCATCACTGGGAGCAGACCCCATTTTCGGTGAGCAGTGGTATGGCCCTGCAGTAAATTCATTGAACGATCAACTGACCATGAGAGGAAAAAGCCAGCTTACAACTTTGAAACCCCTCGCTACGAGTTCGCCCAGGCCCTCATTCCAACGCTCGCTCTCACATTTCTTGATTATGGCTAGTTTTGGGAATATTCTTTGGAGATATGCGATCACAAACGTCTCGTCGTCGTTGCTGTCGATGTTCGATATATCCCAGTTCAGGCCCCAGATCTGAGACGCAGTTGGAAAGGAGCAGCGAATCAGATCGAATACGACATCTCTATCCGGCGCAAGAATGGGTATCTTCAGAACTTGAAGGGCTGGAAACGCAGCAAACAGGTACATTGACGCGAGAGGGAAGCTTGGGATCCACGACGGAAAGTCGAGATAGCTTGGGTGCGAGTTGAGCGACAAGAATTGTAGCTGCGGCCATGCGTGGGCCATATCAAGGATATCACCGCTCCCAAGCTTGATCGAGATTGATAACTGTCTAAGTTCAAGATGTCGCAGGTGCTTGAAGCGAAAGAGCGGGCGGAAGTCTATACCCGAAAGAACTCGATCCGAGCAAGTTTGGAATACGATACTTTTGCCGGTGGAAATCTCAAGATGGGACAAGGTGTTCGTTCGACTATGGTTCGCCAAAGCATTGAAAATCTGGGTGATATGAGTCGCAGTGGGGATGTGCGTCAGATGGATGTAGAGACATCTCTGCGGAAACGCGTAGATAGCGAGGATGGATTTGAGGATATATGCAGGATGACCATGTATGGTCAGCGAGTCTAGCGACGGAAATAGTGGAGGTCCATCCTCAGCAGGGGCAGGCTGAGTGGGGAAGTTTGGGGACTGATGCCAGTCTTTAGGCTGGAGAATTTTGAGATCCGAGAGAAACCTGAGTGATATGCCAAGCTGGCGAAAGGTGGCAATCGTCGGAGGAATGATAAAGAATCCTGTAAGTGATAAGTGAGTTAGTTGTGGCGCCTTTTCGGCCACCGAAGTTAACGCGTCTGTGGGTGTAGCATAGTAGATTCTTTGCTTCCTAATATCCAGGCGGGCGCGTAGATCAAGATGACGGAGTTCGGGTGTCAGGAGCGCTTTGACACCGTCCAAATGTTCATTGAACCTCACATCCCAGACTACGGAAGTTAGGTTCGGAAATGCTTTGAGCGGATAGCCAGAGATGATACTAGCCACTGTCACAGGTAAGATTTTTAGATTGCGCCGGTGCATGTTTTCCGAGTAGCCGATAGTGTGAACGTGCCTGTGGTATCTGTGAAATGCATGATATTCAGAAGGCGGAGGTATCATTTGGATGATCTGTACATTGGCGATGAGCGGCGAATGGACGAGTGCACTACCTTACTTACCGGTAAAGCTTCAGCAAACCTCTTGACCTTCACGTCACAAGAGAACAGCTGAACGATATGGTGGAATAACGGAACTCGTTGCCACAGTAGTCGAAGCGCAGGTTCACAAAACACCCTACACACAAGCGCACATGTGCGCATCGTGCGACGGAAGCATAAGTCACTAGCAGCGACCGTCATTCGCGCCAGTCTGTCGACCTTGAAGGAGCGAGCGAGTTGGTCCCTAGATTCTTCGTCAACAGCCGAGAGCTCGTAGGGGTCTAGAAAGTCCGAGAGGGATACATCACTGTTTCGAGTAGCCGCAAGAATTCGTAAGACCAAGTCCGGGTAACTGTACCACAGGCGATGCATCAAGTTCGTCCAGATATATCGAGTTTCGGTGTCGTCCAGGAGAGATGAGAAGGCGTCTGGAAGAGAGAATTGGTGTCATGGCTGTTTTATACAACAACGAGCTACAGTTCGTGCGGGACCCTGTGGACGCGAAGTTCAACATTTTGCGAGAAGCAGACTCGGCAACGACAAAGACAGCCTCCCTGGCTTTCCTTTTCGAGACGATCTTGCCGCACATTTGCCTTATCAGGATGTGCACGAGGCTTCGGACTTGACCGGTCTCTGCCACTTTGCCACAGTCAGCCATTGGGGGTAGCCGAGCCAGCCCGCTTGCTTGCATTTTTCTTGCCCCAGCCACTTTGCAGCCAATGACAGCGGCAGCGTTCGCCCTTCATGCAGTGCCCTTGTTGCCGTTCGCAACGATTAGTGATTCTCCGTCATACTGTACCTTGAGAGGCGTGGTGAGACTTGTCGATTTCCCACAGGCTTGACGACCTGGCTTGCGTCACATGCAGATTGCTTGCAGATACTACAGTGCAGATACCTATCGTCGATGACTAACATATTTCTCAATGATTATGCAATGCTATGGTGCGACACCAAAGCACTCGCTACCTGCCGTCTGCTTGGCAATGGGTTCCCTTGTGCCGTTTCTGGATGTAGTGCGTTTCTCCTTTTCTAAGAAAAGCTCTGTAGTTTATCCTTAGCGATCTCGTTGGTTGATTCCGCAGTTCGATCACAATGGTGGCCGTGGTTGGCAACGTCAATCAGCGCCTTGATGTTTTCGAGTATCAATCTGTGCAAACCACTCAAAGAGTAGGTCATGCTCCACAAGGATGGCCATGGTAACAATTCGGAGCTTCGAGCGCTATCTAAGTCACTTCTAAGTCTCGCAAGGATTGGGCACGCTCCTCTTCCTTCCTCCGGGGCATTTTCATCGCCTCGATAAACATCCAACGCAGTTCCATTACCTGCAAGGACGGAGGGCTCCGCAGCGACTGCGGAGAGCTGGCTGATGATTTGCAGGAGTGCTCAATCCTCCGACCAATCAGCTTTCATCCATCAGCAATTTAGGGGCACCCCATCTCCCGGATCTCGGATCCGGTGGTCCATTGAAGTTCAGCGACTCTTCGTCTATTCAGCCGCCCCACTGCCAAGCTCTTGTTGAAAGCCGAATGTCCTGCTTTTCAGTACAAGCTACACAGCTGACTGCATAACGGGGATGCTGTTCTTGGAGTTTCGGCATAATGTATCGTCCGACCTTTTAACAAGTTTGGAAGCGACGATACTGCGACGACTTGATGCAATTTCACGCACACGACAATGACCCATGCTCGGGGACATGAGGCGGTGGGGGTGTTTTTTTTTTACGAATCCTGCAGCTGCGAGGTGCTGCTGAAAAGGCGCGGCGAGTCTTCCAGGAGCCTGAACTTGATTGTGTCTCTATCCAGAAGCGACTCACGCACGTGGACAGAAACATACTGAAAGCCCTCGGCATCGCCCCCGTATCATTATCCATTCTTCCAACTACGTGCTGCGCACCGTAGCAGTCTAGGGACCCGTCCCAGGAGGATCGCGGCCGCCGCAAACTTGGGGTGCTATGGGCTCTACAAATTCGGTATAAAAGCAGGACGTTCAAGCAAGGATATCTTCCCTCATCTTCGCTCTTCCTGTCGTTTGACCCATCTCATTATTTGATCTAACATGCGTGTCTCACTTTTTGCTCAACTCGTTGCCCTTGCGACTGTGGTTCTCGGTACGCTTCACTTTCTTCTCCACTTGCGTTCGCTGTCTGATGACATTATCCACAGCCCACGAAGAACACCACATCGAGTACAGCCGTGATGAGCTTGAGCGTCGCGACGTGAGTATAGCTACTTACTCCCATCGAGTTCGAAGCTTTCTTACCAACGACACGCGCTCCTAGTTCGCCATGGCTAGGCGGCACCTTGCTGCTAGGAACTGCGCTTCCTCTATTGATTCGTTCACCTCTCGCCGCAAGGCTAAGCGTGAATTGAAGGCGGATAAGAAACCTTTCGAGCAGCAGCAGCAGCAGCAGCAGGGTCAAGGCAACAGGCAATCCCAACACGGGAGGCCCAACGGACCCGTCAAGTCGTCTGCAATCAGCTCTGCATTGGCCAGCTCTGCATTGGCCAGTTCTGCATCGGCCAGCTCTGCGATGACCAGCTCTGTGGTGACCAGCTCTTTGATGTCCTCTGCTTCAGTCGCCTCTGCTTCGACTGTTTCGACATCAACCGCTCTCGCCGCCGATCAACCAGCTCACTACGCCACGATCCAAAACTCCACCTGTATCACAGCGCCAGAAACCACAGAGGGGCCGTACTACATCAATGATGAGATTGTGCGTACCGATTTGCGCGAGAACCAAACGTGAGCGTCTTTTCTTCAAAACTTGGCGTGTAGAGAGCGTCGACTGAACTTTGTCGCGTTCTTTCCAGGGGCGTCACCCTAATTCTCGACATTGGTGTCATTGACATCAACACTTGTGAGCCGCTCTCGGATGCTTTTGTCGAGCTGTGGGCCGGTACGTTTTGCGCGAGCATATATCAGTCTGCGATGCTAATGGATACGCACGCATCAGCCAATGCCACAGGCGTGTATAGCAGCTACACCGCCACCCTTGGGGGCGGCGGTGGATCTGCCCCTTCGAACTCCTCGAACGCTACTATGAGCATGATGCCCTCGGGTTCAGCTTCAGGTTCTGCATCAGGTTCTGCTTCTGCTGTGCCTTCTTCCATGCCTTCGGGATCCGCTGGAGGCTCCACGGGCTCCATGAGCTCGTCAGCCCTAGTCCGGTCCGTATTTCAATCTGGCGGATTGACCGCCTTACTGAGACTTCGTTTCTAGCAACGAGACATTCCTTCGTGGTGGATACCCCACAAACTCCCAAGGAGTGGTTGAACTGACTACAATCTACCCTGGCTTTGTACGTCTGATTCTTCGCTCTCTCCATCCTCAGCTAACGGGTATTTGCTTTGCCCAAACTTTTGAATGTATTTAGTACGGTGAGTAGTTTGTTGTAGTGTCTACAGTATCTGCTGACATTGACGTCTCTAGGCGGACGTACCATGCATGTCCACACCATGGTTCATCTCAACTACGAGCTTAACTCCAACGGGTGTGTATTCCACCGAGATGAAGTAGACAAAACTAATCGCTCGCATTGCAGTACTTTGGCCTCTCACACTGGCTCCCTCATCCATATCGGCCAACTCTTTGCCAATGAGTCTTGGAACGATGCGGTCTACAATACTTCCCCGTACACCACCGATACCAACGAGCGCACGTACAACGCCGATGACAGCATCTACGCGGCTGCGAATACGGCCGGCTACAACGCAGAAATGGACATCGTGATGCTCGGCTCTGATATCTCTGACGGTCTGCTTGGCTACATCAGTACGTCGCGTAATTGCAGCGTTTTGGGACCCCAACTGACTCGGCCCCTTTTTGCAGCAATCGGAGTTGACTCGACTGCTACATACTCTATTACAAACACTAACTACCTCAACTCGACGAGTGCTTGAAGCACCAAAGAATTAAATATCAGGAGTTCAGCAAAACTGTCATGGCATATATCTTCTATCCATACTCGAACTTTGAACCATAGTCTCTACATACTGTTCCGGTGCTTATATCTAAAGGCAATAGTCACATTTTCCATGACGTGTAGAAAATAACTCTGCAGGCACGCACTGCGCGCAGACCGGCAGTGCGAAGCGAATCGGCGCTCGCCGAAGTGCGGTATGAGACCACGTGGCGTGTATGTTTGCTCGCGAGTGAGGAGAGTCGACGGTGAAGAGATGCTCGCGCCACGACCACATTGCGTGGGCAGAGCCCTGCGCTCATTCTCCACCTCAAATGTCGCCCGCGCACATACGTCGAACATCGGAAAACAGCCCATCAAGTTCCCGCCCACCGTCTCACTCACCCCTTCTCCAAACGGTACTTCCCTCCATGTCCAAGGCCCGTTGGGCAGCACTTCCGTCCCTCTCACTCCTTACATGTCCATCGAGTTTCCTTCCCCGGATGTCCTTGCGCTAGGCGTCGAGAACGCAGAGGAGAAGAAACAGCGCTCAATGTGGGGGCTCACGCGCACGCTCATCAACAACGCGGTCATCGGCATGACGGAGGGCTTCTCCGTCCCCTTATACCTCGTCGGCGTCGGTTACCGCGCTACTCTCGAGGAAGACCCAAGAGGAAAGGAGGATGGCAGGAGCGGAATGCGGCTGAACATGAAGCTGGGGTACAGTCACTCGGTCTTTGTCCCGGTGCCTGCTCACATCAAGGCGGAGGTTCCGTACGCGACGAAGATCCTGCTCAGCTGCACGGACAAGCATCTGTTGGGCTTGTTTGCCGCACAGGTGCGGAAATGGCGACCACCAGAGCCGTACAAGGGCAAGGTACGGGCTGGTCGTATCACCTTATACTTATGAGGGTTAACCTACTTCACAGGGTATCTTTGTCGGAGACGAGACGATTAGAATCAAAGCTGTCAAAAAGAAGTAATAGATCTTCGAATGCATTTTCTCGTCGCCTTTCATCTGCTTTCTTGCATACAAGTAGGAGGGCTATCGTTTTTAGTGCGTGATAATGCAACCACCCAGGTAAGTGTGGATCGAGACTTTATCAAGACAATCCTCCGAAAGCATCAGTGGGTGTCTCTTGCCTCCTCTTTGTTCTTATCCCATTCTCGCTGTACTATCTCCTTAGCCTCCATGACCGCAGCTCTCAACTCGCTCTCCTCCATCTCCAGGATTCTATCCTCGCCTAGCTTCTCCCTAACATACTCCATGACCCGCGCTACACCGTGCCCATACCATCCCGTCCATCCGCCCACTACGTTCCCGTTCCAAGTCTGCTTTAGCCTCACACGTCGTTGATTCTCCTTCACCAACCTGCTGAACTCCTCTTTTTTCTCGAAATATACCAAGGCCTCGTCGGCTACATCGCTCAACGGCTCAGCTTGTTCTTGGTGGGTGATGTCACGGTTGGCCCGTGCTTCGTTCCACTGAATGAATGCTTGGTACATCTCCCGGTCTACACGCCGTTTTGCGCGCAGCTGCCTTTCGCGGATTCGGACAGGGCTATAGAACCGCGAGGTCGCCACCCATTCGAACGCTTCCTCCCGCGTTGACAAGCCTGCGCTCCATCTGTCGAGAGAAAGCCCGAGAAACATCAGGATGCGGTCGAAGGACGCAGATAGAGGAAACGCTGGCGAGGTCGTAGGCGCAAGGTCCTGCGAGTTGATCTGCACCCAAAGCAATGCATATTCAGGCCCCGCGATGCTCTGAAGCGCTATATACCGCCTCGTGTAACTCACCTTCAGACCGTGATCTCCTAGATGAAGGCCAACGCTACGCGCAAGGCATCCAATGATCATCCCGAGGTCACCGTATCCGTGAAAAAACACGACCCGCTCGAACTGCGGTACCTCGGCGCACACATGCACGTCGACCTGCACGTACTCCTCGTGCTCTCTCTGCCCACCACGCTGCGTGTTCCCCATGACCTCGTCGGTGTATCGGCTCAGTGGCACTGCGAAATTGCTCGTGCGCCCCTGTATACTCGCGCCCGCGCCCAACGCAATCCGCACGTCCTCGTGCGTTATATCGGGCTTCTTAGGGCACACGACGATGAAGTCGACGTCTCCGTAGTCGAGCTTCTCCGGCGCCTCGCGCGGGGTGGCGACGCGCTCATACAGCGGCGCGAGGCGATCGTGCAGGTGCGCTTTTATGGCGGCATAAATATGGTGGGGTAACCTGGGAAATGATGCGGCAGGCAAAAGATGCGTGAGCGCGTTTCCGCCCATAATCAGAAGCAAACGATGAGGAAAGTTGAAGGGCGCGTGGTTGCCCTTTGTAGACAGCAAGAGCGGTTGCGGTTGCCTTGACTGATCGTATTTATACCGTGTCTAAGTGACGGTCCTTATGTACGTATAAGGCATCTACTATGTGACTCGCGCTATGTCAGCTCGCGCAGTGGACGGTGACTCTGCGCACAAGTCTGCGCGACTTCGCAGGCTACATCGGTTTGTGTTACCACCTGCCACGCTGAAAGAGTGCGTGACTTCTCGCTCGAGTGCTTCGCACTCCCATCGATTCGGGAACCTGGTCCACCTACCTAATTCGCGAGGATCAGTGTCCAAGATTTGGTGATCTGACGTTGCGACGGAATGCACTTTTCACGACGCGTTTGCTACTGATCTTGTCGCGAATCTGAGGAATTTCGACATGGCTGGTATGACCTCGAGTACAATCGTGAATCTATGACAAGGATGCGCCGACGAGTGTGGGAGCCAAGCAGAAACCCGCCTTTGTCCGGATTCGATGCACACTCTTTGTGGACGGGTTTACCCACGCAGCCTCTCTGCTGTCTAGCGTCGTGAATCCTGGACACAAGGTTGCGTTGAGATTTCCCGAAAAGGATATTGTCATAGAAGGATACGGCATACCTGGTTGAACGGTCTCGAATATCTTCTTTTTCGGGTTCAGTTGAGACAGTGGCGTCGCATCTGGCACGCCAACGTGAGTGAATTAAGGCATTTACAAATGACGTCGAAGCGTACCTTCGAACTCGGCGCCTTCAAAATAGATCCTGTCACCGGGCTTCGAGTTTGGCGGGGGGTCAATCAGCTCGATCCCGGCCTCCTTGCCGTCCTTCGAGGTCGCCTGCATTCAAAGCATTGAGTTTTTTGAAATCAAATCTGGATGAGAGGCGTACGCAGAGAACCATGGCAAAACTTTTGACTCCACGCATGTTGGCAGGCTTCAAGTTGCACTGAGATGCGCCTCAGCCTGACATCACAAAATTTGAAGAGATAGTCGACGAACCACACCGACAAGCCATTTGTCTTGCATTTTCTCAATTGGGACATAGTTCACAAGCCCAGACACAACGGTGCGAGGGCCTGTTTCCTCGCCGAAATCGATTTGCTGAGATATCAGAGAGCGATAGATGAGAGAAATTATCCTGTTTATTGCTCGGAGACGTTACCTCGACATATAAACCATCGGCATCCGGATGTTTTTTCACTGAATAACGTGTCAGATGGAGTGATGAAATAGAAGGCAAAAAGCACATACCATCGACGATGTGCCCAACACGCAGATCGATCATGGACGGGACAGGCTCTCCCGCATCTTCTGCCGGAGCAGCCTTGCCTCCACCTGCAACCTTCTTCTTTCCTTCTCCAGCCTCTGCTGCGCCCTCTTTTTTCTCCTTCTTTTCCTTCTTGTCCTTTTTCTGCGTCTTACCCTCCCCTGGGTCGGATTTTTTCACCTCTGCTGCAGCCAGCTTCTCTTGCTTTTCTGGCGCGGGTGCCGCGTCGGCCTTGGATGCCTTTTCCTTCTTCTTCGGCTCAGCGGCCTTGCGCTCAATTGCAGGAGTGTTGGAGAGATCGATAGGGACAAGAGAAAACGCGGGAGAGAGGCTCTCGGCTGATTTGCGAACGGATGGCCGAGTTTGAACATGGTCAAAGTAGCGGGTGAGTGCGGGGTGGGAATGATACTGGGAAGGCTGGAGCTGGGACTAATCCGAGCACTTGGAACTCAACACAAATGGACGAGCGTTCTGGCTGAAGGACATACGAATGTCGGGTGGAGGGCGCCGTAGACGGCGACATCGGCGGCGGTCAGGTAGTTGCTCACGACATATGTGAGCGGCACGAGTTGCGCGTCGAGATCCTGTCTCCGAATCGTAAGAGACCTCGTCTGTCAAGCACGCGGTGCGACGTCAAGTACCTTGAGCGCTTCTGGCTTCACGATGTCGCCCTGCGCGACCTTCTCGATCCAGCCCGTCACTTCTGTCTTGTCCTTCTCGGACTTGCCAAAGTCCTGGCTTCCATCTTGCGTCGCGCCGAGGACTAGATCGCGGAGGGGAGACTGCAGTTTCGACACTGCCGCGGCAGACGACATGGTTTTTACGAGGAGACGGTAAGGAGAAACGAGGGAGGATCGATGGGTGTGTATGTTTAAGATTCGAGAGATTCGAGTCAGGATCATGCTCACCCTTTCAAAATATGGTAGACCACACGTGAGGGACGTCACCCTGTCACAATTTATTCTGATATAAAGAAAGCAACCTTGATTCTCCGACCGTCCTTAGCTGCCAGATGGCCCAGCGAGATATTGTGGTATCCCTTCTGTGCAGGATTCTCAGACGAAATATGTATTGAGGCTGATTTCGGTCGCCGAACAGGAATTTCTATGTTCGCGAGGAACCAAGATCGGAGTGGATCATAAAGTAACAAAATTCAGAGGAATCTGTGACAGAGGTGACCCTCAGTAAAAACGGAAGTCAAGTGAACGTCATGTCCAGTCACGAAACTAGGCTTTTGTCATGTATCCGTCAAGAAAGTCATGCAAAAGTCATAAACTTCTAAAATTGCACACGACTTTCACATGACTTCTGCACCGCTTTCTTGACGGATACATAACAAAAACCCAGTTTCGTGACTGGACATGACGTTCACTTGAATTTCTGTTTTTACTGAGGGTGACCTTCACAACTTCGCAAGTAGTATCTTATCAACGTCAATGATGCCGTGTCCCCGCTCAAGGAAGGGTCATATATGAATCGGCATTCCTCTCAGCTTTCACCGACGTCGCCCGTGATACATTCAACAAGTGCAGAAGCCTGTGGAGTCAGGTGGAGTCTTGGTGTCTCCGTATCGGCGACACATGGCTGGGCCCTCCAAGGCTTGAGGCCTTGAGGGCTGGGAGAACTTGATGTTGGAGAGGAGGTATGGTTTGGTGTTTTCAAAGTTCGAACACAGAATCTCTCCGGTCACCGCAAGTTTGGCGTTGTATGCATTTTAACCCACAGGTATCGTTCATATGCATGTACAATATACATTCTTTACCCCATCGGTGCAAATAGCTGCTCCGCTTATCTCGTCACCATCTTCCCTTGTTCAGAGCAACATCTGATCAGGTTTGTGTTGCCGGTACTCATGCATGTACTGACCTTGAACCGTTCCTATGGATTTTTGACTCGCATGTGCGAATGTATGTTACGTCCACAACCGCCAATAGGACCACATTGCCGCATGGGAGCCTGCATAAAGTCGCGCCCGACATATATCTAGACCGTTGAAAGGTCTACACAGGGCAGGGAATGTGCCCTGCAAGGAGAGGAACTGACGTAGAAAGCATCCATCATATGAGTCATCCGTCCATCGTGCTCCTTGACCGATGCCCGTTAAAATACAAAGTGGCAAGTAAGCCCCTTACATCACCCATCGGTTCCCTCCTCGAATACTAACATCAAGGATCCTTTGTTCTTGATGGAGCTGATTCCTGAATAAATCTGTCCCGAATTTTAACAACGCTTTGTTTTCTGAAGGGCATTGGTGTATAAGGCGGTGTTCTGCGGTGTCTTCAATCTTCGCATCATACAATACGGCATTTTCCTCGTTGAATCTACCCATTACATCCATATAGCAGTCCTCGCAAGGTTGCCTCAAGTCGCAATATATTTACCAGTATACCATCGAATACTATAACACCTTGATAGCCAGGCATCAGAAAGGTATGAAGCGAGCCACTGGTCTATCTCTTTCTTCTCTCACTGATGCCACCACCCCCATTCAGCCACCCCGCTGCTGCGATCCGTCAGTGATCCGCCGTGCTGCTGAAAATCGATCATCATCGTGCAGATTACCATGGTGCAACACAATCTGTATTACAATTATTTGGTCCCACATCCCATAGGAAGGCTGCCCATCGAAACACTGGAACAGATATTCATCGAATGCGCCAGAAATGCCTATCATCCCAATACTGTGTTCACGTCAGAAGAAGACGACCACGACGCCTCTCCAAGGTGGGTAGAAATCACATGGGTCTGTCGTCTGTGGTGTAGAATCTCGCTTGCCTGCCCTCATCTATGGATCCAAACCACCACTCATCCCAGCCATCGACGGGTCCAAGAGCTTTTGAAGCGCTCGCGGAATTATCCACTCGTTCTCGAACTCAGCACCGTCCACTCCCGCTTCAGCGATATCACAGCCGTCATCTCCGCCAATGCCTTTCGAATCAAGGAGCTCTATCTCGGCGACGTAGGGGCGAATAATCGAAAGCTGAGACGAGTACTCGACGGGAGGCTGACCGCCTCTGCACCCCTGCTAGAGAACTTCGTCTTGGACACCGATCTGTACGAGATTCGAGATGACATGTTTTCGGGACATGCCCCCCGCTTGCGTCGTCTATGGCTTGGAGACTCGATGTCGGTCAGCGTCACGTATTCCCTATTGGGTAGTCTTCGCGAACTCAGATTACGCGAGACTTACAATACGGACTATCTGCTCGACTTGCTCCAGCGCACACCGCTCCTCGAATCTCTCAAGGTCAGGAGGTTGAATCCAGGTGACCAGTACTCTGGAGACAAAATACGTCTTCCTCACCTCTCCAGGTTGCACATCCGATTCAGTGAATACCGGCAATTCGTGGATTTTTTCGAACCGCTCCAGATTCCTCCGACGGTCCACTTCCAGCTGACCTTAAGGAAATCAGGCACTGAAGAAGAGTACGCAGCTGTGCTCAATGTAATCCCTGACCGACTTCGCGGTATCGGTAAGTCTGCAGGCCCTTTATACGCCAAGATAGAACTCAAGCCGGAGAAGGGGTGGTCGATCGCCTGGTACCCTATGATCGAAACACTTGACGATCCTACCGGAGACCGGAGACCACGGCGAGCGCTGCTCGAACACGACGGCGGTTGAAATCGTCGATGTGAGCATCAGTGTGACGCGCCTTTCATGTTCAGCATATTGTACTATGCCCCTTGCATGTACGCAGCTATGATGAACGACGTGCAGTGTATGGTCGACCGCCTAAGCCCCCTGACGGACGTGCACGCACTGCAGTTGACCCTGACTTTGCCAAGCGACCCCGTCGTCGTGAAACGCCTCAGCGAGGAGGGCTCGTTGCAATACCCAAACTTCAAGACATGGGCCCCGATCCTTAGCGCGATGTCCAACGTACGCATCCTCAAACTGGCGTGCGACGCCATTGCGGGCGTTCTGATGGCCCTCACCTCCGATGATAGTGTCAGAGAGACCCCTCTGCTTCCCAAACTCTCCAAGCTTGTCATCGTGAAAAGTGGGCTGCCAGATCTACGATCAAATGACTACCCGCCTCGGTTGAACATTGGCGGGGTTCTAGAGGCGTTCCTTTCAAAGAGGCTTGAACACGGTCTGCGAGTAGAACATTTGTCGATCAATGACGACGTTGGGTGCGACATGGAGCATATGTAGTATTTCAAGGGGATGTTTTAGGGGGATATTTGAAGAGATATGTCTGAGGTGAAGGTAAACCGGTGAAGGCGAGTGAGATATCCCGCCTCGCAAAGGATCAAGGTCGATGGAGATAGCACAAGAGAGAGCTCGAACTCGCACAGAACACAACGAAGTTTGGCTTGAGGAGTCTGGCAGCCCTGAATTAGCAGAGCGTAGAGTTGGATCGCAGAGCACATGTGGGATGTTTGTTTTATAGTAGGATAACAGAGGATATTGAGGATGAGACTTGTATCCGTTCTAGTTTCTCACAGAAGCGGGATGCAGTGCTGATTTTTAGTCGTCGAACAGGAGTTTGGGATGACGGTCAGGAACAAGAATGAGTTGATCGGAGTTGAGCGCAAAGCGGGGAATCTGTGACAGTGACCGGCCTCACGAGTTATCTTATCAACGATGGTATTCCCGCTGGAGGAAAGCAAGGGCCGTATTAATACGTTCGATATTACTCCCATCGTCCGTCGTCGTCGCCCGCGGTATCTTCACCAATGTCCTCCGACTTGTCCGCCAAACTCGCCAGCGCCCTCCCCATCATCAGCATCGCACCGTGGCTGGACGGGTCCGACACCAAGGGCCGCCTCTCCACCTCTGCGGCGCTTCACGCAGCTTGCCTCGAATATGGGTTCTTCTACCTCGACATATCCGCCTTCGCTGACCCCTCAGAACCTGAAGAGCTTGCGAGGCTCGCGCACGAGTTCTTTGATCTCCCCCAGGAAGAGAAGGATAAGCTATCCTTGAGCAATCAGGACCATGCCCGAGGTGCGCTTGCATACTTTCCGTCTAAGTTTCGCTCATTCCTAACACAGAGCAGGGTACGCTCGCCTCAAGGAGAACGTGACGAACGGCAAGGCCGATAATCACGAAGGCCTCGACTTCTACCGCCCCGTGGAAGAGCCCGACAAGACCAAGCCGTTATGGGGCGAGAACCAATGGCCGACAGTGCCGACATTTCGTGAAAAGTACGAGGCTTGGGTGGACAAGATGAAGAGGCTCGGCCTGATCGTCATGGAGGCGTACGTCGCTCTCCCCTCTCTCGCCATTCTGCAGACCATCGCGGACTGACCCCCCGCCGCGCGCTCTTCAGCATGTCCGTCGGCCTCGGGATGACACAGGAAGAGTGGGCCGCCCTCCGCGCCCAAGTCGACGACAGCTTCTGGGTGATGCGCGTCATCGGTCCGTCCCCGATCATGGCATTCGGGTCTCCAAATCCCTCCGCAGCGCGGTCTGATCCCGTCTTAATATAGGCTACCCGCCTCTGCCGAGCGATCACGACGGATACTCCTGCGGGGCGCACAGGCAAGGACACATGCCGAGATCCATCCGCGTTTGAATAAGCTCAACTTACTGCCTGCTCTGCTTCGCGCTTCAGAGATTACGGATGCCTCACGTACGTCTCGCCCTCGCCCCCTCGGCGCTGGTCGGCTGATGACGCCTACCTGTTCGCAGCTTCCTGTGGGCCGACCCGACCCGCGACGCCCTGCAAGTGTTCCTCCCCCAGTCCTTCGTCGCCATCGAGAACCCGGGGCGCACGCCGCGGGAGGAAGGGCTCGAGCAGGGCGTCTGGATCTCCGCAGACCCGATCCCCGGCTGCGTCGTCTGCAACATCGGCGAGAGTGCGTATCCCGCCGCGCGTGACGCTTTCGCTCGCCCTTACCCGTCGCTGACTCGTCGACAGTGTGGGAGATCTGGACCAAAGGGCTGTACAAGAGCACCCTGCACCGCGTTGTCCACCGCGGCTCGAATTATCGGTGCGTCCCTCACCCGGCATCACGCGTTCCTCACAGCACGTCCACTCAAACTCACGGCGCGTCTCCTCCCCCGGGCAGTGTATCGTGAGTGCACCTTGCCGTCACGCAGCGCCGGCCCACTCACGCCTCGCGCAGCATCCCGTTCTTCTTCGAGCCCAACTTCAACGCCTACGTGGCCCCGCTCGCCGCCGCCGACCGCATCCAAGACAGCCACGACGCGCGGCACTTCCCGGGCGCCGAAGACCCGCCCCCGAAGAAGACGTACGCGCCGACCGTCTACGGCGACTTCCTCATGCGCAAGGTCAGCAGTAACTTCGCCGCAGGAGGCGGCAAGTACGGTACATGAGCGCGGAGCGGTGCAATGCGATGCGTGAGACACGAGGAAAGTAATAGAGTGGGGTCACCAGGTGATATGTATGTTTTTCTTTCTGGTCCATTACATAAGGCTTGTTGTATTGGGTTTTGCGTTTGTTGTAGTTGAACGTCAGTGATCGGATGAGTGGGACAGGACGAATCGTGGTGTACGCGGGCGAAAGGCCAGGCCCGCCTCAGTTAACTTGGTGATAGACAGTTTGCGGTGCGAAATAAGTATGTATGTAACCAGTGAGTGAAAGAAAGCGCGAACAGACGAACAGAGGAGACGAAGACCAAAAAAAAACGCGGAGACGGACCGAAAGATAGAAAGACAAGCTACGGGCCACAACAACTACAGCAACGAGACCCCAGCCCTCGCAAGCACACATGCGCGCACGAGCAGAGTGTGTGCAGCAGCATTCACCGCTGCGAGTAGATCGTCCGCCCCGTCTGCCCGAACGGGCCTTCCCCAGATCCTGCAGACGGCGCTGCACTGCGCGCGCGCTCCTCGAGGTACGCGCTTGCCGGGCCAGCGAGCGCACCTGGCCACGGTGGCTGCGAGTGCGTCCGGGGCGCTTGCGCGTCCACGGCGCCGCTCCAGCCCACGACATGACCGTGCGCCTGCACGTCCACGGGCGACGCGGAGTGGGCGTGGGCGTGGGCGTGGGCGGGCATGGGCGCGGATGCGGAGGGGGGGACGTACATCGGTGCGAGCGCAGGGTGATCGTGGGGGAGCGGGTCGAAGCTAGAGGGGGGCTGCGGCGCGGGATGCGCGAGGTCCGTCCAGGTGCGGGGCTCGGAATGGCGCGAGCTGCGTCGCGTGCCGGAGCTGTGCGTGCTGTCGCTGTGCCCGCCGTGGCTGTACCGCCCGCGACTGTCGCGCGCGCGCGCGTCGTGGCGGCGTTCGGATGCTGCGTTTGTGAATGCGGCCTGAGAGGGGTCGGCTGCGCCGTTGGCGAAAGGCGGCGTCTGGGAGGGGTCGGCAGAGTCGTCGGTAGTGGCGGTGGTGAAGCGAGGCTGGGCGCCGTCCACGCCGTTTGTGGTGCGTCTGCGTTTGGCTCGGGCGGGTTTCGGGCGCGGGAGAGCGTCGGCGGACATGGAGTTGGATGAGGGTGTGGGTGCCTGAGAGGAGGTCGCGGAGGCGGAGAGTGGGAGGGTTATGGTGGGGAGGGAGGGGTCGGGGAGGGGCGAGGGAGCAGGAGGGGCGGAGAGCGCCGGGTCTTCGTCGACGAGTTCTTTTTCCTTGAGCGCGCGGCGCTCGAGGGCTTGCTTGAGGGGAAGAGGCGACGGTATTATGTCTACCAGGGACGTAGAAGGTCAGCGCATGATCTAGCCAAGAGCGAAGCGAAGCTACCATTGAGGAAGGAAAATTCACGATGGCGAGTAACGGCTGATGCTGTGTGCGTATATGTCAGTAACATGCGAGGGTGATGGAGAGCAGGGACGTACCCATGTCGCGATAATTTATTGTAGAACGTTTGGATGTGCTGGCCTGACGGTGCCCGGCGCGTGAGAGCTGTCTGATGAACTCCTCCTTGAAAGCGCGTCTATGATCTGTTCACGGCACGGGGAGCGCGACAAAAAGGCTTACGGTAGCTATCGAGAGCACGAATAGGGCCTCCTTGGACATTGGGCCACTCTCGCCTATGACCGGACACACACATCAGCCAGGAGGTCTCGCACAACAAGATGAGAGATGTGGATCGGACGGGGCAGAGAGAGACAACGCACCGTCTGCGCGGAGAATATTCTCGAGCCGCGTGTGTGGGAGGAGCGTCTGGCCGGGCACGCGCTCGCCGCTCTTTCTGTGGTATTTCCGCCGCCCGTTCGCGGATGGACTATGTCCGGGGCCGACGAGACCCTCTTCGTGGAGCTCGTCGTCGTCTTCCTCGTCTTCTTCTACGTCGGGCTCGAGCTGCTCATCCTCGTCCTTGTCGTCGAGATCCGAGTCGAGCTGGTCTTCTTCGTCGTCGTCGATCTCGATCTGCTCATAGGGCGTGGACGCGGAGGGACCGTTGAGGTAGATGGGGTCCATCGGGAGGGGGCGTATGGGTAGATGACGGCGGAGAGCAGGGGCACGGTAGGGGGGAAAAGAGGGGGGAGGGAAGAGGAGGGGCGTGGAGAAGGAAGAAGGCAGGGTGGCTGAGGGGAGAAGAAAAGGTGTGCGAGGAACCGGTGATCACTCCTTCAGTGCATCAACCTATCCCTCCCCTCATCTTCCCCCTCATCCCCTCTGCCACGCCGCGGTCACAGCACAGCCAACGGAGACCAGAGAGTGGGGGTCCTGGACCCACGCCCACAAGCATAATATTAGAGGTCGAGAGTCGCTATACAACAAGTATGGTACACAGGCCGGACTCGGCCGCGGTCGAATATCCTACACTCCGACACCCGTCTTTTGACCGTGTTCAATCCACATCCACTTTCACCGTCCCGACCTCCTCTGCCTTGGGAATTCGGACCGTCAGGATCCCGTCCGTCAACTTGGCCGAGACCTTGTTGGGGTCCACAGGGCGCGGCAGCCATACTGTCCGCGTAAACGACGAGCTTCCGGTGAACGTGCGCTCAACCGACAGCTGGTTCGACGTCTCGTCTGGCTTCGCTACTGCTGCTGCTGCGGTCAGTCGGTTAGCACCCGCCGGTCTTGCCGCCGACACAAGGGGAGGTCGAGTGGGATTACCTTCAGTACTGGTAGCGGCGGTTGAGCCCTCCTCCGTCTGAGGGGCACTGCTGCGGCGCACGATCTTCCCCTCGATTGTCACGCTCCGCCCTCCGTCTCCGATGCGGACCTCCACATTATCCTTCTTGACGCCCGGCAACTCCGCCTCGACGACGTACTGGTTGCCTTCCTCGGAGACATCGATTGCCGGGCGCGCGTGTGTGGGCGAATTGAAGAAGGGGTCATCGAAGAAGCTGCGCATGGGGAGGCCAGCGTATCCGGGCGCCCTGCCCAAGGGCTCCTCGAGCATGCGGAAGAGCGGGCGGAACTCGCGCAGGAATTGACGTGCAAGAGACATGGTGGGTTGTGATGTAGTTGGTCAAGTTATTTGTTGAGGCAAGTTGTTCATGGCCGCCGTGTCGCAGGGGATGAGTTATATAGGACGGAGGTGGACATGGTCGCGAATGCTCGAGAACGCCGAGGCCGACGTCATGCCTGCCGCTCCCGTCACGGTCACCTCCCATCACACCGTGGAATACTATCCGGAAACTTCCGGAACTTTCGCGTATATCCTCGACGCTGCTTTACGACACCGCGCAGGACCGTCGAGGACGACGCGCGCACCGAGCCTACCGACGTCGACGATGCTCCTCCGAGGCGACTTCGTGCACTTCCCAAAGCTGGACAGCATGGAGATATTCCATGACCACTTGCTAGGCAAGACCTGTCCACCCTTCTTCCCCCCGTCCCGAGCCGTCTTATCCAACCCACCTTCGTCTGCTTCCACCCCCCAGCGACAAACTCCTCTGGCTACATCTACTACTTCTATTCCGCTCGCACCAACCAATCCCAGGCTCTCTTGGACGACACATACGAGCCCGTCATCACTGTACCTCAGGGCAGCTTCTTTGTCCCGACCTTCTGCGACCTCCACCTCCATGCGCCGCAGTTCCTTTATCAGGGCACGGGGCTCCATCTGCCGCTCATGAAATGGCTCGACGAGTATGCTTTCAAGGCAGAGGAGCGCATCGATGGGGAGCCTGAGCTTGCGCGGCGCGTGTACAAGCGCCTTGCCGAGCGCCTCGTGCAGAACGGGACGGGTGCCGTCCTGCTTTTCGGCACGATCAAGGAGGAGACAAAGTCAGTGCGCCGATTCGCTCCCATCACCTGTGGTTCTTTGTGCTGACCCGCGTAGCATCATTCTTGCCGAAGCCATGCAAAACGCAGGCCTGCGCGGTCTCGTCGGCAAGCTCTCCATGGACATATCAACCCGTCCCACCTACACAGAGCACACCTCTGCCGAGGCCATCGTCGCCGCATCCTCGTTTCTCGACCGCATGGCTGCACTGACTGCCGACCTCCCCCCACACATGCGCCTCGTCGAACCCGTGCTCACGCCCCGCTTCGTGCCGACGTGCTCCGACGCGCTACTACACGGGCTCGGCGAGCTCGCCGCGCGCACCGGCGTCCGCGTGCAGAGCCACCTCGCAGAGGCGCGCGACGAAGTCGACTGGGTCCGCTCCGAGCGCGGCGTCGACGACATCGACGTGTTCGACAAAGTCCGCACCTCCACTATCGTTCCCGCCCCGAACCCCCGCTCACCCGCTCCCTAGGCCAAGCTGCTCGGCGAGCGCACGATCCAGGCGCACTGCACGTTCCTCTCCCCGACCGACCTCGCGCGCCTCTCCGCGCGTGGCACCGCGCTTGCGCACTGCCCGCTTTCCAACGCGTATTTCTCCGCGCAGCCGCTGCGCCTGCGGGAGGCGCTGCGTCGTGGCGTGCGCGTCGGGCTCGGATCCGACGTCGCAGGTGGGTACAGCGCGGACGTGATGTCCGCGATGCGGTGGGCGGTGGGCGTGTCGCGCATGCGGGAGGGTGTGAGGACGGAGCAGATGCGTGCAAAGGGGCAGCAAGGAGAGGAGGTGTGGGATGGTGGCGGGAGGAGGGGCGTGCGCGGGGCGGAGGAGGTGGAGGTGGATGAGGAGGTGAAGGTCGATTGGAGGGAGGCGATGTATATGGCTACAAGGGGAGGCGCGGAGGCGCTGGGTCTTGACTGCGGCGTGTTCAAGGTCGGCGCGCCATTTGATGCGCAGTGCAGTACGTCTGTCGCTTCTCACCTGCATATGCAATCTTGCTCATTTTTCTTACGTCTCGCTTTCGAACCGACGATCGTTGTCGCCCCCTGCAGTCCATCTGTTTGATCCGCTCGCAGGGCGCGGCGTCGGCGCGCTGGATTTCTTCGACATCGAGGCGGGCGGCGCGCGGGAGCTGTCGGGGGAGATGGTGGAGAAGTGGTGGTGTCTCGGGGACACGCGGAACCGAGTCGGGGTGTGGGTGCAAGGGCGGAAGATAGGGCCTTGAGACCTGGGCGCTCGCTCGTGTTGTGGCTGTGGCTTGGAGTCGCTCGATCGCGGATGCTTGTACGTGGTCATGTTACTCTGGTAGAGCGACCGTCTGCTGCTGAGGTCAGTGCTGGAAACTAATACGACTCACTGATATACCCCCTTCCACGAGTGGCCCCTCGAGACATCATGGTATGGCTTAGGTATCGGCCGATATCAGCCACATCTCTAAAGCTGATCGTGAGTCCGAAATGAAGTGGCTGCAACGGGGCCACTCTCTTGCTTACGTACGTGTCTTTCATTTTGCCTGTCTCCTCTGCAGTCCTTGGACACGTACGAGCTTGGGCAATCGCGGCGGAGGCGCCTCTTTGAGTATTTGGTATCCATGTCCTCATGCCACGCCTGGTTTTGCCATGCCACATTCTCGCCCCCTCGTCTTCCTTGGGACCCCCTGTGTATAAAAGAACCCCTTCCATCGAGCTCGGCCACCGTTCATTCTACTTACCATGCAGGGATACTGCGATCTCCCCTTCGCCCTTGACTCTAGCGCGCGCGTCCCGATCGCGAACCGTGGAAGTCCTTGGTTCGATGACGGCAACATCATTCTGTTCACAGGGAACATAGCTTTCAAAGTATACAGGGGGCTCGTCGCTCGCAATTCCGAACTGTTCGCCGACCTCTTTGTGGACATTCCTCCCCAGCGACTAGTGAAGACCTTGGTCGAGGAGTGCCCGGCTGTGCGAGTGGACGACTCGCCAATGCAGCTGAGCACTGTTCTGGGCTTCATCCACGCAGGAGTAGCTTGGTAAGCGGCACGCTCGCGCTGTAGCAGGCTCGCCGTATCGTACTAATGTCATATGGCGCAGGTGGCAGCCCGACTTTAACAATTTCGACATCTTGGGCCCGGTTTTGCACACGACTACGCAATACCGGCTCACACAGTTGCGCGACGCGCTCCTGCACCCCCTCGTCACGCGGTACGCCCACCGCCTGCGCGCATATTTCACATGGGACGCGCAGAGCGCGTTCCCCGCCCCCATGAATCCCGTGCATATGCTCAACTTTGCGCGGCAGGCCCCCATCCCCACGCTGGTGCCCGTCACGCTCCTCGAGCTCTCCCTCTTCGTCTCCGAGGCCGACCTGCTCGCCGCGCGCGAGCCGCGCCGCCGCTCCGCGTACGCGCCGGGCGTCTTGTTCCAGGGCGACGAGGACATGTGCGCGCCCCTGCGCGCGCACCACCGCACCCTCGCGTCGGGCCTCGCGAGCGTGCTGTGGCGCTTCGTCGAGCTGCGCGCGCCGGGCCCGGCGCGGCACGCGTGCTCGTTCGGGGGGTTCCACGCAGAGATCGTGGCGGCGCTCGCGCAGGGCGGTTCACTGGCGGAGACGGACGCGTGCTTTGGGCTGGCGATGATGCACGCGATTCGCACCCACGCGGGGCGCGTGGCGTTTTGTGCGGAGTGTCTGGCCGAATTGGACGTCAAGGTGATGCAGGAATACCAGAAATGGTTCTTGGGGATCCCTCCGTTGTTTGGGCTCGCCGGATGGCAACACCTGCAGGCAGCATTGAACCAATTGTCGGAACAACGCCCTTCCTTAACTGCTTCTCGGGCGTAGTCTCGTGTCCTTGTGACTCGCCTGCCTGCGCGAAACTGCGCGAAAGTGACTCGACCGTCTTTCTCTGGCTAGAAATGTGTGTATGTGTGCGTGTGTGCGTGTGTGTTCTCCACATCTAGTTCCTCTTCTTGCGTCTGAAATTCGACATCCTGCGCAGGTTCATAGATTTATCTGTTTAGCGTACCAGTGTACTGTGCCCCTTGCATGTGCAGTCTCGATTATCTTTGAAGCGGCTCTCACAGCCTTGACTCGCCTCATCGTGCGGCGTTTCATCGGGCCCTTTTCGATGGCCATGCTCATTGACATCTTCCAGTCGATTCCGTGAAAGCGATGATAACACTCTTGCTTGTTTGGTGTATGTGGGTCTGTGGCACTGCTCCGACTGCCACTCTCGTGACCACCCTCTTTGAGTACGGTTTTGTGTCGACATTGACGTCGCTGTGCATCCTAGTGTTTCGCAAGAACGAATGACCGTCGGAGTATCATGTTCGCGAATACATCAGGCACCTGCGCCTTTTATGTCTCCTCTCACAATGATCCTCCGCACCAGGCCCGAGAGAAGAAGGGAAATCTATGTCTGTACAGGACAAGGAGTATCAAGACCTTCACTCAGATGCCGTTTGTTCCCATTTCTGGTTCATAGTGCCCTCTCCTTGGGTGGCCGCAGGCTTCAGTGCTGACCCAAACAGAAGACGAACGCAGCATAGCCGCAGCTGGCTTCCCTCCTTGAGACCATCGCCTCAACATCCGCTCGGGCGCCTTCCCACTCCTACCAGTATATATAACCCATTGCTGAGTACACCTGCGTATATCTGACATACTCCTCACGCTACTACAATCGCGGTGACATCTCTCTCATCCGCGCTCCGCCGACTCCATCTAGACGTGTCAAGATTGACTTAATTATGACAGGTTCCGACGAACGTAGTCTTCCTTTCCTTCTCGAGAACGGAAGAGTTCCTCAACACCACAGAGGAGAGCCGTGGTACGATGATGGCTCTATCATCTTACTGGCGGGATCCACGGCATTTAAAGTGTACAAGGGCCTTCTTACCCGGAGGTCGGGGTTGTTCAAGCGTCTGCTGGATCAGTCCATCCCAAACAACACCGTTGCGTCCCTCTCGGCGGAGCAGTGCCTGGTTGTTCAGATGCACCATCCCAAGGATGAGCTTTCCCTTGCCCTCCAACTCATACACGCAGGCTTCGAGTCTTGGTGCGTCAGCCTTTACTCGATACATGGCTCTTCCAGGCTGGACTTCTGACCTGCGCTCGCAAGGCCTATCCCCGACTGGAAAGACTTCGATGCCATCGCGCGGCCGCTCGAAATGGCGGATAAATATACCCTCCCAAAACTCCGTTCCGCCTTCCTCACGCCGCTGTTCCGGTACTATAGCCATCGCGTGCAGGACTACGCATCCTGGGATGGCAGATTCAAGCTGCCTGCGCCGATGAACCCGGTCAGGGTGATCAACTTTGCCCGAGAGATCTCCGTGATCCCTCTTATCCCTGTCGCCCTCGTCGACCTTTCGTTGTTCATCTCCGAGGCGGCCTTACACGCAGCCAAAGAGCCGCGCAGGAACTCGCCGTATGCCCCTGGCCTGCTCCACGATGCTGACCAGGCCAGCTGCGACAGGCTGCGCGCGCACAACGCCCGCTTTCCCGCCAAGCTACAGGATCTACTCAAGGGGTTAGACGACAAAACCTATCATGCCAGGCCCGCCGCCGAACATTGCGCCTGTAAGTTTGGGCCGCTATTCGATCGCTTGGTTCAGACCACGGAGCATACCACGTGGCTGGGCGCTGAAGGGAGATACAATGGGATCGTGGACATGGTTCCCGCCGTCCTAGGGGACGCGCGATCAAAGGAAGCCAAGCTTTGTCCGGATTGCATCGCGAAGGTGGATTCGGAAGTCCTGAAGCTCTATAAAGCGTGGTGGAAGGGGGTTCCCCATTGCTTGAATATATTTGATCAGGACCTGAGGGATTTCATCTTGAAAAGTTTGACGGAGATAGCAGAGTGATTGTCTGTGATCACCATCTTGGGCTCTTCCAGTCGCATCCTCGCTGGGTAGCTTGTGTAGAAATAATGTAAGATCGGCCAATAGTAAATACACTGATGTATCGCTTAGAGTTCCATAGCAGGGTTTTGTATTGTATTCTAGGTGTCCTCCTCGACTCATACATAACTTCTTCGGTGGAAGCATCGAGACGCATAAAATAAAAAAGCAAGCCACTCCTTCGAGAGGTTTATAAAGCCTCACCCTCGTCAGGAATGTCCCAGTACTCGTTCATGGTGTCGCTATCCCAAACGACGTCCAGTATCACTTCCTTCAATCGATCGATCCACTCCGGGTTGACCTGACATCGCTCGATGAACAACCTCTGCAGCGGCGCCCAGCTGTCCTGGCGAATGCGCAGCAAGTCGGGTAGCGCCTCGTGAAACGGCCGAGCCTTCAGCAAAGTGTTGTGGAAGTCGATGTCGCCAAGCCTCAACCATCGTAGCTGGGGAAAGAATAACTCCCGCGGCTCTTCTGATTCTTCCCCCGCAGCTGGAGCTGCACAGAGCGCTTCGATAAAAGGCGACGCGACGTCTCCAGAGACTTGTAGATCTGTCACTTTGCGCATGTTGAGAAATGGCTGCGCCCAACGACTTAGATGGCGGTTCATGGATGACGGACTGACGTGGAGGATGGTGATGTCGTCGGTGTATATCCCTTTACAGACTGCGCCTACCATGTCTCCCAAGCGTATACTTCGCTGACTATGCCAACTGATCGCGAACCTGATCGTTGGAACCGGGAGGGAAGGCCAGCGGTAGTAGGGGATGTCGTCTTGGACGGAGTTCCAGGCTTTGATGTCTAAACTGTATTGGAAGAATCCATCTTCGGCATTGAAATCCTCAACAACGAAGGCCCAAAGTGTTTTCAGGGTTGCGACGGAGCTAGCAGAGCCTCCGCAACGAGGGGCGAGGAAGGGAATAAGCAGTTTGCAATCGTCGGCTTCTGGATAAATGGTGCAGCATTGGAAGGACCTATGAGCAGTGGGAGGGATTTGGAGACAGCGAACCAGATTGTAGCAGTCGATAGCCAACCCCTTTAGTATGATCGATGTCAAACGTGGTAACCGAATGATATGATCCACCGCCGGGGCATGTAAGTTTCCCGATGGCGGGGTCGGAAGTCCATCCAATATTTCCATTGTTTCGAGTAAAGTCATATGCTCGAGAGCGTCGAGGAAGTCCGCGAGGGCGAGTGGAGGGCGAGGTTGGACACCAGGGGGGACGGGATCTGTGGGATTGGGAGCAGAGTCCCTCTGAGGCAGAACAATTTTCAGATGCACGAGCGCGATCAGAGGCGTGGTCGCCCAAGGAAAGCTAAGGTTGACAAGTTCAAGGGAGCGCAGACGGGGGAGCTGATTCGCAAACATGTCGAGAGGAAGAGCTATGGCGCGCGTCCTGTATTGTTCGATGCATGTGAGCTCCAGTACTTGTAAGAATGGAGCAGGATCTTTGAGTGTTTGGGCGAGCATATGTATGGGGATCTGGCCAGCATTGATGTAGAGGTATTGAAGATGGCTTAGATGCTGCGATACAGGGAGGTTTTCGAGGGATATGTTTTCCCTCTGAGTGGCCCTGCGAATGGTGATCAGAGAGGATTTGGAGCGCCGTAACGTCTCCTGTATCCATGTTTTGCCCATGTTTGTGATGATGTTACTCCAAAGAAAGGGGTTCTCAAGACCAATTTGCCGCCATTTCCGGCAGACGTGTGTCACTCGGATCCAACCCAGCGATCTTCGCGGCGATCTCAGATGTCGTAGAGAGTGTATAGGCCCAGTGGGGTCGTCGATGAACTTGAATATGTGAGCTAACACCTCCGACGGGAGCCGGCATACGAGTAGAAGCGCATTGCGACGGGTGTTCAGTGTGGACAAGATGTTGCGCAAGGAATATGTTTCCGAATCGATCTTCTCGCGAACCGCTCGGGCGACGGTTTCATCAGAAATTGCAAGGACTTTTGAAGGCTCGAACGGCACCAGTCGAGATTGAGCGGCCGTAAGCCAATAATCCTCAGCTGGACTGCGAAGTTTCATTAAACGCAGAGAGTATAAATTCACACAATAACTACCTCGTGGACTCCGAAACTCTCTCGTGTGTATTCGAAGACTCCCCGGACATTGTGCAGAATGATGAGATATCGAAAGCTCTGAGGGATAAACGGCCTTGAAGATATGAGTCTGTCGTCATCGAAGGACGTGACTGTGACCGGGTTGCTCCGGGTTAACGGCCAGGACCCAGGTTGATGGGCACCCCTCGCCCCCACAATTCTCGAACGCAGGGAGAAACTGTAGATCTCTATCGACTCGATGCAATCTTTAGTACAGTGCCGCAGTAATAGTTGTGTCCTGGACTCCTCAAGATTGCTAATAACAGGCCCTCTAAAGTATGGTACCCCCAACGTAATATAAAAAGGAAAAACCTAGTAAGATCAGCTTCAAGAGGGCTGAGCGTTAATATCCATCGCCTCCAATTCATCCCAACCGGGCAAGCCGACTACACCCGGTAGCTCTGTCCAGAATTTCTCGCGAAGATCTGTGACGTCACGTCGGAAGGCCCGCTCACAGAATGTGCAGATGTTCGTGTCGTCGGCCAGCACCTCGATAATCTGTGTCATATTGTGGAATAAGCCAGTCCTCGGCGTCAAAGACGAGTAGATGTAGCTCGCGAGCCTAGTGATAGAGCGGGTGCATTCCTTCTTCGTCCCCTGACAGGAAGGGCCAGCAGACCATGAAGCAACGGTGTGACGAGCGAAGGATAGGATCATCTTCATGCGGTACTGGTACATTAGGGTGTAGTATTTGACATCTGGATCAGACAGATGTGAGGAGGGACGGGAGGGGTGTTCAGTTAGCAGCTTGGGATGATCGGCTTTTTGAAGGTCCTCCAAAGCATAGATCGAAAGAAAATATAAGGCAGCGGGGATGACCAGCTGAACGTTGACTTCACGGGCCAGATTGAGGACGTGAAGCGGATGGACGTAGGGATAGGATGTATCATTAATGGTCGGAGATGATAGCGCCAGTGCAACCATCTCGTCGTGACCACGAAGGGTATACGGCCATGTGCGCGTTAGATGTCGGATGGCCTGCGTACGCAGATGGCTGATAAAATATTTGGTCGACAACCGAAGAATACCTGCGAGAAAGAAGAAGTCCTCAATGCTGCGATGGTGAAATGTCCTGGGCAAAATGTAGTCAGCTATCCTTTCCGTGAGATGGGGGAGAGGGGACATACGCTCCGTCATATAACGCAGTGATGAGATTGGACAGTTCATTAGGCAGGTCATACATACGGACTATCAGACAATCATCCAGCATCTCGGCATCAGAGAAGCCTTGAGGAATCTCGAACATCGTCCGGAATATCTCAGAATGTCGGGACAAAATTCCGCGATGGACCTTGAATGCCACACCATCCTGATTATCTTCGGTGTGGGCGATCAGAATAATATTTCCGTCCTCGAACCAAGGCTCCCCTCGCTTCTCTACTGGCACCATTGCATTCATGGTAAAAATATGACACTGACATTACGATAATACTTAGTTTCCAAATGGTAGAGGGATTCGCTGTCACTTACCGATCCTGTTTGTGCTGCTTAGCTGACAAGGGAGCTGTGCCTTATGGCGCTCCTTGGCGTATGCTCACTTGGGATGAGGAATCTACATATCGTGCATGAGGTCAGTCATGGAAGCTGAGCAGGTCGGAGTTCTCGAGGCACGAACCTCGGGGGTCAGTTCTCGATCCTTGGAGCGCCCTAGCGAGTCTTGATACAACCGTTGCAGCCCTCAAATGGCCAATATGGTTGTGAGATTAACAGGCCATCAGGGCGAGCGGCGAGCGGGTGATATAAGTTGTTGAAACCTCCCTTTCGAACTGCAGCTCGATGTTTGTTCCAGTTGGGCAAAGCGGCGACTCAGTCCCGTACGCGTTCACACCACTCAATTGAGCCTTCAACCACACCATATGCGACCACAAGACCCGTATTGCCCATACATAGCCATCGAAACGCTGCCATTTGATCCTCAACAGAACTGAGGAATCAGTGGGGTTCGAAATACAGTACAGGGCTGTTCTATTCTACAGTGCATTCAGTCTTACCATGCATACGCCCCATTCGCGCACTCCTTCGCGCACTGGCACGCCAACTGGCTCAGCGCCCTCCAGGTTTGCCATGACCCCTACCCTTCGAAGCAGTCCTTCGCTTTCCAACCTCCAAGTCAACTCGATGGCAAAGCTCATGACAAACACAATGTCTAATCCCCACGCCGGCGTCGAGAGTTCTGCCTCGTCGGTCGTCAATCTAGACATGGGAGAGGGAATATTGGTTCCCGATGCCGATGCGGAGGTGGATATTATTGATGGAGAAGTAGGAACTGCTGTGGGCCGATCGGGATCGAACGCGAGCGATGAAGCGTCAAAGAAAGCGCTGAGAGATCAGTTGAGACATACACTGAGCAAACGAGAGTCTCCCACAGGTGAGTACTCATATAGCATACGTTTGACGATGATTATGACATATGTGCTAGACATGACTCCGCGCCGCCGACATCGTCGGCGACAAACAGACAGCGACGCTGTGGATGAGATAACATGCGAGATGGGTATGCCAGTCTCTCTCCGAGGTCACAGAGAAGTCAGTTGATATATCTCATCTCTAGGAGACGCATTTCCTCCTCGACAATACTATGTCTTAACCGATGCCGGGAAACCAGTTTTCACAAGGTGCGTCTTCCTCGGTCATACACCGAATGTGTGTTCATCGCTCTCAGTCGATCCGTTGGACACGGTTCAGACGATTTGACATCCACTATCGGCATCATGCAGGCGCTCCTATCCGTATTCCTTGACGACAACGACAAGCTGCGCTGCATCAATGCAGGGAACACACGCATCAACTTTCTCGTTCGCTCGCCCCTGTACTACGCGTGCGTTTCGTCTTGGGGTGAGCCTGAATCGGTGGTCAGTGCCGAATTTAACTACAGCGTCTTACCTTGCCATTTCAACGCTAATATTTGAGAAGGAAGACGCGCTCGCATCTGGAATACCTTCATCTTCAACTCCTCAGCGTTGTTTCCGCCGCCCAATTGAGGCGAATATTCGAGCGCAGAAATAATTTCGACCTAGGGCGTCTTCTAAATGGCAAGCTTTCTTTTTGGAAACTGACTCGACGTGTTCTGACTTGTTCGATTTGAGCAGGGGCTGAAGTTCTCATGCATTCGCTCTTAGACCGGGTAGAGACAGATCTCGCAATGAATACATCGTCTCTCCACTGTCTCAAGCTAGACTCCACTGTCCGGTCCCGCGCAGCGGCTGCACTTGTCCCTCCTTCAAAGATGAAGGCTTGTTATACCCACACTAGTCCGACGACCATGATCTGACTACGTCCTACCATCAGGATCTTCTCTACATCGTCCTTGTTGGAAGAGGCCGTGTGATCTCGCTCGCTCGACCTAGAAAGCACTCAATCCATCCTGCTGGTGAGCAACGTCTGTATCTATCCTTGCTCAACATCTAATCACATTGGAGCAGATCTCCAGATTCTGATCAACACCGCCCATTCCCCTTCAATCGTTAATTCATCTGCTTCTGCTTCTTGGCTCCCTCTTTGCCTTCCAAAATTCGACCCAGCGGGTTTTGTGAATGCCTACATCACGTTCTTGCAAGAACCACCGGTCATCAACGCTCAGGATATCGCCTCCCAAGGTGAAAGTGAGCCTGGAGCTGTACCGGGCGACATGAAGGACTCAGGGTTCATTCACAAAGCGAGTGGGGCAAATGCCAGTTCGGCGATAGGCCTTCTTTGCGTGAGTGGGAACGGCGATTTCGAGTCTATCCGTAACTATTGCAGTTCTATCACGAAGGTATGTACATCTCAACTTGAATAGGGATATCGCTTGATATTATCTATTTTAAGAGGCTGGAGAGCGAAGGGACTTTGAGGGCTATCACGAAAGCGATTCGGGACGAGACGACAGAATATTCAGTGTCCGAGCTCAGCATCCCTGGGCTTCGTCACTTTATTTACAAATCCCGCGCACACGTTCAAATTACAGCGCCTATGTACGAAGATCCGTACGACAGCATTGACGAACAGCGACGGTATGTTTGCCGACTCTCCGTGCGGATTGACAGATTGTTGAGCCTCGATTAGTTTGATCACATTGTATCAGACGCTGCACGACAACATCCATGCTAGGTCTGGGCAAGGGGTGCCCCTGAAGCTGCAGTATATTCGTACTCAGAAGGAAAGTGTGATGGGCTGGGTACGTGGAAAGTCTCATTCCGTTGAAAATATCTGCTAACGTTGCATTGCATGAAGATCACTCAGCCGTTTGAGATGTACATCGCCTTATCGCATTGGTTGCCGAAGAGCGCCGCAGTGAGTGCTGCCAATGCTGTCGCTCGGTGGGTGAAGAAAGAAGAAGCTCGCTTGTTTCTTCGGGATGCGCCTGTATTTTGATGCTACCCTGCGAATTGTGTATCACTATCAGATAACATTCCAACATCATAGGATTCAAGCAGTGATGGATTCGGTTGCACTTTCCCGGTCGCAGTTTTATGATATGGAGGCGAGAACTTATATAAATCGTCGACTGGAGAGAGAGTTAAGATATGCTGAGTATCTCAAGGATACCTGGTCATCCGTTGAGGTTGCAAGTGGTATTGAACACCCAATGCCCTTTCAACGACCAAATCCGACTGCTAAAGCGCTGAAGGACTGGAGAGATAAGATCTGGCCGTTTGGGACAAGATAAGATAAGCGCCCATTCCTCCCACCGACGGTCACTGTTTCGAAACGAGCGATGGCGTTCAATCCTGATCGCTCTCTCCTTAACCCAAAATTCGAGGGGTATAAATTGGATCCTATCTCTGAAGAAGATGTCCTCGCTCATCATCCTCTCCCATCCAAGCCAACCCAAGCTACAATTTCTGGGAAAGTGCCGCTTTCTTTTCAGGAGGTACAAAGTCGCATCCGACACAATCACCTGTCCGTCTGTCCGAATGCGAATCAAGCTGTGTATATAGACAATGAGATGCGTGTTGTGTCTATCAGTATGGATGGAGTGAGTAGTGTGTCTACAAATCCATGTCAGAGTATTGAGCCTACTCACGGATGGCTTTGCTCGTCTAAGTAGGAAGTGCCCTCGTTTCGGGTCATATATGAGCTTCCGGTGTCAATGCAGACATCATTATCGGATGCGCATCAGCGGGAGTATCCATCCGCTGCATACCTGAACGCGGACACGCTGTTCGTCTCTGATGGGCACGGGCTATTGTTTATATTGGGTATTTCGGCGCACGGACAAGGCGAGCTCCGTGGAACATACCAGCTGCTCAAGGATGTGTTCCCCACTGCATCACCATTTCGCATCCACTCTTCTTCCCAGACATCTGAAGACACAACTCTGGTTATATTATCAATGAAGCACTACGAAACAACAAATGATGATGTACACGACCAACCGTCCGCCCACAAGCGATCTCATGCGAGATTCGACGTACTTGCAGCTGCGTTCAAGCTTCCGTCCTTGGTATCTCCCAGCGACGGGATCCTTGCCCTAGACATCGTCTGGTATCGCCGCGGGGAAGATGTACCTCTTTACACCGCATACCATGCGAATCTAAAAACATTCCTCCTTGTGGGCGGTTCGCCCTATCAGCGTATCGACACCACCCCTCAAAATCCATACGAGCCATCTCCAGACGAGATGGCCCCTATTCCTCGTCAAGGCGAGAACCTCGACGAATCCGAGACCCCAAACATCCAAAAGCCTCCACCGTATGCATGGACGCAGGACTCCGAAGAGCTCACGGTCGCGTTTCCCTTACCTGCGACCACTCCCAAATCGGCGTTCAACATCTTGTTCTCTCCACAGACACTGACCGTTCTCGTGCGCGCCGAGAGCATGGACCTCACACCTCTCCCTCGCTACTCCGCTGCGCGTCTCTGGGGCGGCATCTCTCCCACCTCGAGCTTCTGGACATGGGACGCACAGGGCACGAGCGTCTACGGTCTGCTCACCCTGCACCTCGAAAAACAGCACGCCGGCACGCGGTGGCCGCACGTGTTCGACACCGCTGCGGCCGCACAAAGCGCGGGCGCGGGCGCCACGGGCGACACCGCGGACGTACCGGAGACGCTCGACCCCTCCGAGCTATACGCAATCCGCGAGTCGCTCGAAAAGTACACCGCTGGGCTGCGGGAGGGGCGGGACGTCAGCGGGCTCGGGCTCGGGAGCGGGGTGCCGAGTCTCGCGGAGGGCGAGCTCGACGACGAGGCGGATGCTGCGGTCGGGTTCCCGGCGTGTCTGACATGGGTAAACGCGGATGGGAGCGCGCCACCATGGGCGCGCGAGAGCGAGGGCGAGGTCGTCAATATTCTGTCCACGCCTCTGCCGGGCGTCCAGGCCGTTGGGATCTCGCTCGCCGTCAAGAGCACGGTCGACGGGCTCCTTTATAGTCTCTTAGGGGGCGAGGACGGAGGGGCGCCTGGATGGAAGCATACGTCTACGCTCTCGGCGCTCGCTTTCGTGCTGGCTTCCAAGCGCGACACGCGCTTCATCCATCATATTTCCTCCAAAGCGGTACTGGCCTTCGAGGGTGGGAGCTCGGACTACAGTGGAAACCTGTACATTTACCGTGTAAACAGTCCCAAAGATACTTGGGCGAAGCAGGCGATCCTCCACATCGGAGGGGGTGCAGCGGGACCGTTGCTCGGCGTAGGTGCAATGGAAAGAAGCCCCGGACATCCATTGATTCTATGTCTTTGTGAAAGCGAGATGATCGTGCTCCGTGCTACCTTATGATACATCGCTTTGGGTGACGCCGCTCAATTATCAGATACGACGAATACGAGACAAGTGCGACAATTGTTTTCCATCTAACCTGTTTCCATCAGACTAGCACGAAATACTAAGTACAGTGGTATGAAGGGTAGACCTTAATATGACAGTAACAAATGCAACAACGAACACCCCGCGACAATAAATAGAACACATGTGGTCGGCGCGAGGCCCAGAAAGAGGAAATGGCGGGGGCCATGAGTAGGAGGAGATTCGAGACATACTAAACAAAGACTGTAAGTTTCACAGAAATCCATCATCATTACCCCTTCAACGGGCTTTCGCTTGAATCAAGGAAACCTTCCGCCTTGACGGCTGAACTAAATGCATCGCCTCCAGGAGCCGACTTCAGTTGTTCGGGTACTGCAGTGCCGTTCGGTTGGGTTCGGGTTTGGGGGAAGGCCCCACCCTGCGTAGGTGGCGAGTCTGAGATCGTGGACCGAGGAGACTGAGTATCGGCGGATGATGGTGATAGAGGGGGATTGTGTGCCCCACTGGCTTCGACTTCCGCGCGATGTTGCTCTGCCTGGGACAAGTCGATGACGCTGTCAAATGGCTCCTTCAACTCGTCGTCGTCAACATCTGCATTGATGTTGTCGTTGTCGCCATCGTCGGCGTCGGCATCTGCATCGATATTGTTGGTGTCGTTGTCGCTGCCGCCCGCACCTTTCACCATTTCATCATCGTCTCTTTCTAGTTCCTCCAGCTGCTGCTTCAAGCTCTTTGTCACACCTGATGCCTCTGCCGCGCTCCAATTATCTCGCTCCATCAAGGTGTCCGGATTTTCATCACTAAGCTCGTCATCGCTATTGTCGTCGTTGTGAGAGCCGGTGGTGAGATGCGTGACAGTGAGGACAGTGCCGTCGGCCCAGTCGTAAGTTTCCACACGACGTCCGTTTACCGTGGGAAACGAGGAGTTCCGCTGTTTTTCAGCTTCTTTTCCCCGCTTCATCTCTGCGAAGCGTTCTTCACGAAGTTGTAACGCTTGCCGTCTCGCTTTAAATGCTAGCAATCGACTCTGGGAATAGAGGGAAGGGAGAGTACTTGGCGTCCTGTATCCATACTTACGCTCTACGCGATCCTTGATCTTCTCGTACCATTGCTGCTGGGTCTGGCCCTGTAAGAATGCGACGATCATGATCGTCATGTTATCGCAACCGAAGCCCGCCCCGGACGATGTATCCGGAGACAGACAAAGTTCGCAGATATTCTCGCAGATTTCTGGCAAAGGTGTGCCTTCTGCTACCTGCAATCGGACAACATCAACAACCTGCTGAGAGGTGAGACAATCCCAGATTCCTGAAGAATCGCTCAATTAGCCAACAGTGAATGAGTGACGAGAATGTCGTTACCATCGCAAGCGAGGACAAGAAATTCTTCCTCTTCTGTGATATCGTGAACCATAATTTCGGGATTGGAGGTGATAATTTGATTCTCTGGCGGAATGGAAAGGTTTTTCTTATATTGAAAGTCGCCGATGGCTCGCGAGAGAGCAAGATTGCCTGCGCGGTGTCAAGATATAGCTGGAAAGAGTGGTGTGCATGACTCGCCATTTACGCGACCGTACTCGACGAAGCCACCAGCAGCTTGAATGCGCGCACTCTCGGCTGTAATTGAGTATGAGTAAAAGAGGAGTGGTAGGACGCAAAAGATCGACTAACTAGCATTCTGAGGTTTATGGTCGTCGCTCAACGCTTTCACCTGACCCTTGACGCTGATCACAACTCGCGAATCACCTGCGTTGGCCTGTACCCATGTTATTATAGCTTTGGTATACGAGACAGATAACGCACAACGTAGATTTTGTTTTCTTTCGTGATCAATGCTGCCACCGCCGTGCAACCGGAAGGGTCCTTAGCGCTTGCAGGATCTGAGGAATGAGGTTCATGTGGGCAGACTATGAAGATATGTGTGTAACCCACCGGCCAAAATATCCTCGTCCGTTCCCAGGAACGCCCGCTTCATGGCTTCCTCATATTTCTGCTCACGATATGACTCCTCCTTGACTAGCCGTTGGTGAACATTTTGGCCGGCAAACTTGGCCACCGTTCCACCTGCAATCGAGAGAATCAATACCGGCGATCGGCTAAATAGAATCGAACGTACCACCATGTCCGTCGTACACGGCAAAAAAAGAGTTAGTTTCCTCTCCCTCGTCCAATCGGAGGGCAACCGCGTGTGCGTCCTCCATGGCTAAAGGAAAGGCTCGGGCATTAGTAGGCTGATTGGTGTGATCGAGTCAAGCGGAAGAAAAAATGGAAAGAGATTCAAGGTCAAATAGAGAAGATGTTGAGAAGTGTCAGATTTACTCGAAGACGGTAAAAAAACATTTATTTTTCAGTAAAAGTAGAGACACTCACTGACTCGCCATCCCTGCATCTCCGTGACTCCATATGCGAACCGGGCGTCTTCTCCCGATTCTGAATTCTTCTCTGTGGCTTAAAACGCAACAAAAGGCGCGATAAGCTTTGAAATCGGGGCAAAAATCAGCATCTACATACCTGGTGATGAAAGTGTTGACCCCTGGCGGACATGGGGCTATGAGCGCTTTTTTTCTGGTGATAATTAAGCAGCCACACACCATGACTTGTCCAAAGCGTTGACACCCAAACTTCAACGACGTATGCGATTGCGGGGGGATCGCAGGTGTGTAATTGAATGCGAAAGCGAAGGAGCAGACGGCGTGCGAGGGAAGGGAGAGGGATGTGGTCGTGTGCGTAGAGCGATTTGAAGCTGGAGTCAGGACGAAGGGGAGGCAATCGCCCACCGTTCCCAGATCTGGCTCACTTCCGGCCCTGTTTGGCTCTGATGACCGCTCGGCATCCCCCGCTCCCCGGCCGACACGCGGCCAAGCTCCGGCCCCATCCACACACTCACTCCACACAGCCAAACCAACATGCTCATACGCGGACCTGACGCCGCTCGGCGGCTTGCATCGTTCCATGGGCCGTGGCGGTATCCCACATTCGTCATATCGAGCGGATGCACACAAGTTCCGCTGACAAAAAATCGATTGGAATGATAACCTACAAGCATACTAATCTGTCATCACGAGACCGGAAAATCGCATACATACTTGGCACGCGCCCCACCGTGTTGCCAATGTGCCCGAGCATGACGCGTCGCTTCATTTACGCTTCTTGAAATGATCACTTTCCTCATCCTCGTCTTCGTCCTCGTCACCGCCTCCTGGCCCTGGTGTCCTCCCGCGCGGAGTACGAGAAGCCGAGCGATGGTGACCGGTGCTCGCAACTCCGCTCCCAGCACTGGTTGTCTGCGCTTTCTTTCCCTTTCCCTTCCTGCTCTGAGACTTGGTACTCAGATCGGGCAGGGGCACGGCGGACCGACTCCGTCCCCGAGCCACAGGAGACGAGGACATTTCCGGCATGCTCGATGACTTGACCATCGCTAAGGAATCGAAGTCGTCCGAACCTTCTCTGTCTCTTCCCCGTCTAGGCTCTTCGTCTAGTTTGAATGATACCCGGCGACCCCTGGACTTGCTCTGCCCACGCGAGGAAGACGTAATAGGTGGCGAGGATGAGGCCGGGGTATCCCACGTCACCGGTGAAGAAGGGGGAAGAGAAGAAGGGGGAAGTGTCGCGAGCGAGGGCGATGACGCGGAGGCGTGCGGGTATGGATACACGGGTTGGCGATACATGTGAGAGGGGCCTGCCATCGGCGATGACGAAGACAACGCATGCGGGCGAGCTGACGTGTGTGGTGGCCAATACGGTTGGTATGGCTGCCCATATGCACGGCCGGACGGAGGTGGCCAGTGCATTTGATTGCCGTTGGGTGGAGGCAACATGCCCGGACTTGTAGCCATCATGTACGATAGATGCTGCATGACTTGAGCCAAAACGTATTGAGCTTGCGGATCGGGTAATGGAGGATACGGGGGCACTTGTCCCTGGTGAGAAGGATCATACGAAGTCTGATGCTGAGGTGTATAGGGTATATTATACGGCACATAGTTCGGAGGGACCGAATCGCGTTCAACGAGCACAGGAGCGGGTTTTGCTCGAGAGCGAGAACGAGAACGAACTGGACGCGGCGAACGCCGTCCTCGATGGCCTTGGAGAATAGCGAGGAGTAAAGACATGGACAATACGCACAGCAATGAAAATACGTACCTGCGAATGTTTTCACAGGTTTTGGGGGTACAGAACGCCCGGATTCATGACTATGTGATGAGGACGTTGGAGAACTAGGTGCCACTTCTTGACTCTGTCGTCTCCCTCTGCTCTCTGGAGGCCGCTTTGACAGGTCGGACTCAACGATTGCGTTTGCTGGGATCTCAGGCAGGGAAGAACGCCGCTTGCGCTTCCGACCTATTGAAGGCTTCAGAGGCGGAGACACCGTGGGTGTTGTTCTCCGCAATGAGAAAGGCGACGATCCCGAAGGCGACGACGTGATGGCGCCCAACGGCGCAGCAGATTCGACAGGGAATTCAACGGCTCGTCCCTTGCCTTTTCTGTCAACCTTTGATGGCATATCTTGAGCCGCGTTGTTGGGACGTCTATGGTCCTGTGGTAAATCCACTGAGGTCTTCGCTTTACCCTTGACCTTGACCTTGGATTGCTCCCTCTGATCTAGACTGGGTTCATCTTGTGCAGGGTTCACCATTTCTCCAACAGGTGTGCGAGCAGGTGCGGCCAAACGCGCTTTTCCCACGATGATCACTTGTGGAGTTGCGCGCTTGGTGGATACATTCAGTCTGGGCGAAACTTTTATTGGTGTCATCGATTTCGCTTGCGTTGCTGGAGCGACAAATGTTGAGTTGACAGACGGTCCTGCAGCCTCCGGAAGGGGTCCAGAGATGAATGCAAGTGGTTGGGAGCGTGTTTGCCCCTTCGAGCCCTTGTACGCCGGACGAGGTTTGGGTTTGGGTCTCGTAGGAACATCAATAGGAAGTGAGGGAGGGTCCGGACTGAAAGAAAATTCAGACGTAAAGGACTGTGGAGGCGTTTGTAGTTGGGGAGGGGCGGCGACAGGTTGTAATTTGCTGGTCGGAGCAGATTGTTTGTGTTGAGACAGTGTTCGGGGAGCGGGAGAAGGGGAGGAGGGCTGGGGTATACGTTCCACTCGATTCCGGCGTGGAGATGGAGATGGGCTGTCAGAATCGGAGATCTCAATTACGTCGTCGTCTAGCACTGGAAGTATCGCAGCATTGGAGGCTGGAGAAGAAGATGAGACCTCTTCCTCGTCGTCGATAAGCTCGTCGTCTCGAACCACTCGATAGATAGCGCTAGATTCGTCATTTACCCAGATACCCAGCTCATCCTCGGACTCATCCGCAAGAGGCAGAGGACGACTGAGAAGCCTGGCAGGTGGTGGCCTGGTCGACTTTCGTGGGCGAGCTCTCGGCTGCTTCTTAGCTTTCGGTTTCTGGGTCACAGTGCTCAGAGGCAGGTCGTCGCTTGAGAAGTCTTCTTCTGCGCTCTCCTCAACATCCTCGTGCTGTGTACGAACCGGCTGCTCGTTATCAGCCTGGCTGTCGCTATATTCATCGTCTAATCGACCTGCTTTGACCTGATTAGCCTTTTCCGCCTCCAAGAATTCCCTAAGATCGTGATCATCCATGGGATCTCCGGGACGCATTGGCGGCACACCAACGAAACTCTTGACAATAGGCAGATAATCCCCTCCTTCCTCTCCTCCCTCGGCAAACGCATCCAGCTCGTCGAGCTCATCCTCTACTTCTGTCTGTGCGCCACCGGCGTCACTGCTCGTATCTGCGGACGGTAGTTCGCCCGCCCACACGGATGATACGTGCGCATCAGGCTCGAGAGCTCTGATATTTCCGCGATCCTCGATAATATCGATTGAGCGCAGGTCGATGATGTCGTCCTCGTCTAGGTTTCGGATGTAGCGTTTTGCGAGCTGGGACCAGGCGTTCGACAGACGCGTGACGGCAGCGCGCCTCGATGCTTCAATTTCAGCAACGGTGAGTGCCACGGCATTGGAGGCAGAAGCAGCGCTCGAGGGCGGGCTGGACGGCGTCCGAACAAGACGAGGGCGTTTTGAGGGCGATGGGTGTTCGGGAGGATGTCCCGACGGCCGAAAAGGCGCACGAGAGCGCGGCGGAGACACAGAGGGTGTTATGAGAGGGGTGACTGGCGGCAGTTTATGGGTGTACGGACGTTCGTCGACTTGCCTGGACATTGGAGCTTGGAGGTCTAATACATGTGGTGGAGGTCGAGCGTGCGCGTCAGACAAACAACGCGCTTCCTTCCCACGCATCGCCATGAGTAATAGAGTGGCTGTTTCCAACGGCTCAGGGACATGATCTCAATGAACGCGTGCAGACCAGACGGCGTTGGCCGACACGAGTGTCTCGATGCATAATGATGTGGATAGAAGGCCGAGATATTCTCAAAAATGTATGCAAACATCCGTTGCCGTTGTGTGACTTGACGTGACCAGGCGCGTCCGTCACATCGCTGTGATTGTTCGGCGCCGTGGACTGGGCGACGGGACTGACACTTTTGCTATTGTCTCAGGCCAGATGGCACTGTCTCCCGCCACGCCCTTTTGTTTCTGTCTATAAAGTGTGAGTGCACCTGGATGTCATCGCCCGTGTACCGTGCATCGTTTTTCTAACTTCCTTCCCTTCACCCTGGTGGTCGTCTCGCGGCGCTATGCGTTCCGCTGCCTTTCTTTCACTCGCTCTCCTTCTCCTTGTTGATGCCTTCCCTGTAGAATATCATCAGGCTGGATTTGATAAATCATTCATACGCTCCAATCCGCATTTCATTGCACGAGATGTATCTCCATACCCTTCCCCGGCGTCGCCAAGCTCTCCGAATCTATCGCCCCCTCCCAGCACCTCTGCATCGCAGGAGACCGCCTCTTCGATCGCCGTCTCCATTCCTTTCACGACCTTATTTATCCCCTCTGATCCGCAAAGCTCTGTACCAACTTTGTCTCCAGCTCCCCCAACAATGCCTTCCCCTACTTCCTCTAATGTGCAACCGGCCCCTTCTGCGCCTCCCCAGGCTTCTCCGGGCGCTTCTAGGAAGTATGTGATCGCACACCACATGGTTGGCAACACATATCCCTACACCGTCGACAACTGGGTAGCAGATATCACTTTGGCTCATGCTCACGGGATCGATGGCTTTGCGTTAAACATGGGCCGCGACGACTGGCAGCCTGCCAGAGTTGCTGACGCGTATGTTCTTCAAGCGTGTCCCCAGTGTGGCCATCCTGACCGAATGTTAGGTACCATGCTGCTAATATGTCCGGGACGGGCTTCAAGCTTTTCTTGTCGTTCGACATGTCGTATGTGTCTTCCCCCGCACCGCTTAATTCTCACGCGAACATATTCATTTCTGCTAGTTCTTTGCCTTGTTCGAGTCCGAACGACGCTGCGACTCTACGCAACTACATCACCACCTATGCAATGCACCCTAACCAGCTCATTTACGACGGCAGAGTGTTCGTCTCCACGTTCGCTGGAGAATCATGCACTTTCGGCCAGGCGTCGCCTGCGCAGGGCTGGTCGTCGCAGTTTACGCAGCATCCACAGTTGACTGGGAGAAATGCAGTGTACTTTGTGCCGTCGTTCTTTGTGGATCCCAACACCTTTTCTACGTTCAACGATGCCATGGACGGCGCGCTCAACGTAGGTTTCAGTCAATTCTGTACCGGCATAGCTCTGACGTCTTTTCAATTCGAAGTGGAACTCGGGCTGGCCAATCACATTGACGACCTCTTCTGCCAACTCTATACTATCTTCTGTTGGAGTTAGCCTATCTTCACTTACATCGTCAGTTGGGTCTATCGTTCAGAAAACCCTGTCGAGATTCGTCACGTCGACAGACAGCGATACCCAATATATCAAGGGTCTCAGCACCATGTCGAACAAGGGGCGTAAACGCGCATACATGGCCACCGTCTCACCTTGGTTTTTCACCCATTACAGTCCGCAGACATTCAACAAGAATGTACGTTCACCTCTTGTTCTTGATGACACTCCGTATCTGAAACCATCTTCAGTTCATCTATTATGCGGATTCGCACCTATACCCGGCACGCTGGGAGACCCTCATCTCTTCGCGCGACAAAGTTGATATTGTCGAGATCGTCACATGGAACGATTACGGCGAATCGCACTATATTGGTCCTATCGAAGGCGCTCAGCCGAATAGCCAAGCTTGGGTGGACGGACTCAACCACACGGGTTCGTCATTCTCCGTGATCGCTTCGCCTGCTGACAGCATCTAACCAATTACTTGTAGGCTGGCTTGACATGACCTCGTACTATGCTACTGCTTTCAAGACGGGCGCCTATCCCGCGATCACGAAGGACAAGATATACATGTGGTCGCGTACTCATCCGCGGGACGCCAACGCGCCAGACCCCGTTGGGAAGCCGGCGAACTTTGAACTGGTATGTTCATGCTCTATCTTTATATATATATATATGAACGCTCTCATACTTTGTGCAGACTGAGGATGCACTCTGGGCGGTCGCAATGACCACCGCTCCCGCGACTGTGACGCTTTCAACAGGCAACGGCAAGATGCAGGCGTTCAATGTCCCCGCGGGCATGAACAAGCTCTCGATACCCATCAGCGCCGGAGGGACGATGCACGGCACAATTGCACGCAACGGAAAGACTGTCGTCGATTTCCACCCCCAAGGCTTCACGTTCAACGGGAGCCCGCAGACCTACAACTACAACGCCTTCGTAGCTGTCTCCAACTGAACTTTCGATTCAGGTCATGAATGCTTTCACGATGTTTTTCTTATTTCTTCGTTTTATTCGACATGTTGCGGCCTTGCGGGTCAAGGGCTCTGTATTTCGTAGACTGCCTGTATCGGTAGAGGATTGTTGTACTCACTCACGTTTATCTTATCTTATCTGATAATGGAGCTGATCAAAAATTCTGCGCGTCGAGATTTGACGCGCGCTGCTCCCGCTCCTGACCGTTTCAACTTTACCTTGAGTCTGAACTGCCTATACCTCGAGTATATCTCCCTCATCATGCATCGACGGCCGGAAAGATACAACGCAAAAGCCCGCCACTCTGTCGCGGGTTCCTCCCACAAGAAAAGCAAGACGCGGACGAAGAAACACGATGGCGTGCCAGAACAGCAGCCCGTCGATCCGAACGCGGATGTCTTGGAACTTAAATCGGCTGAGGCAAAAGAGCTCGATAGGAGAGAGAAGATGAGACAAGAGGTTCGTCGCTAGTCTCGCTTTTCAGGGCTGACGGCCTTCTCATCAGTCCGTGTGTAGCTTCTCGCTGAATCGACTTCCAAAGTGTCAAGCAGAAAGAAGAAACAGCTCGACAAATATATTGTAATTGGACCCAATGTTTGTTCATTTTCTGTATACTGAAAAGTCTATTCAGGACAAGAAATTGAAGAAAGAGGAACGGCTAGAGTTGTTTGAGAAGCTATCGTAAGTCCTACATCTCGTGGTCTCAACTTGGACTGAATCTCTCCAGCAAGAGCCAAGCCGAACTGCCCACGACGCTACATCTACAGTCATCTTCCTTTCTGGGCACCGGAAAGGCCATTACTCACCAGGACCATCTCGATAAACTGGAGGACAAGGAAATCCGCCGCGCACTTGACGGGCGGGTCGGGAAGAGAAAATATGGGGCGGAAAGACTCGCTGCGATGGCAGACAGTGAGGATGATGACCTCGATGGTCTGGAAGAGGGGACGGGTGAATTCATGGAGGTTAATGAGCCGACCGGTAGAGAGAAGGGGCAAAAATCCTATGGAGCGACCAGATCGCAGCCAATAATTCTCTTCGATTCCAGCTACATCCCGCCAGCCCAGGAATCGAAGTCGAAAGTCTCACCAGCTGTAGGGAGCGCCTTGCAGCGCAATGCCGATGGCTCTATCATCGCTCCTCGAACCGTGCCGAAGAAGGCAAAGAGCAGCGGGGTAAGTTAGTGAAACGTTCTATGGAGAAGGGCTATCTGACTACCGAAATACAGACGATCCTCAAAAAATGGAGGAAAGGATTGCCTTCTACACAAGGTCCTATGGACTCGGACTCGGACTCGTCCTTCGACAGCTCAGACTCAGGCAATGATTCCGACGAAGGAGTGGATGAGGATTTGGAAAATGAGGGCGAGGACGAAACCGAGGGTGATGGTGGTTCTGGGGATGGCTCAAGCTCTGATGAAGGCGGCGCAGAGCAGGAGGAGGAATCTCCGCTTTCGAAACCCAAACGCGCCGGGTTCAAAGCATGGGCCATGTCTCAACTCAGCGCAGCAAAAGGCTACGTCGCTCCTGTTCCCTCAGAATCCACTTCAGAACAGGCTCCATCCGATCCCACTGACGAACCCCCTCCGCCGAAGAAAAAGCGGAAAATCGACCCGTCGGGAGAGATGCGGGGGCCTCTGGGCGAGGATTTCCAGCTTCCTTCCACTTCGTTAGCACAACACCTACAAGCTGCTGGCAAGACAGACACAGCAACCAAGAAGGTAGTTTCGGTCACCCGACCCGCGGACGTCGAAGACTCGAGGCTGCTCCTGCCTATTGTGGCGGAGGAGCAGCCGATCATAGAGGCTATTCTCTTGAATTCTGTGGTCATCATATGCGGTGAGACCGGAAGCGGAAAGACAACGCAGGTCCCTCAATTCTTGTATGAGGCTGGTTTCGGTTCTCCAGGGAGCGGTATGTCCATTTTTTTTGCTACCATTGGTATAATACTCAAGCGGCGTCTTAGACAACCCTGGTATGATCGGAGTCACACAACCTCGACGTGTAGCAGCTATGTCAATGGCTTCACGTGTCGCCCACGAGCTGTCCCTCACATCATCTCGCGTCTCGTATCAAATCCGCTACGATGCGACTGTATCTCCCTCGACATCAATCAAATTTATGACGGATGGCGTCTTGCTGCGCGAGCTTGCGACGGACTTTCTGTTGCTGAAATACTCTGTTGTAATCATTGACGAGGCGCACGAAAGAAGTATGAATACGGATATCTTAATAGGTGTGCTCAGTCGTGTCATCAAGCTCAGAGAAGACATGTGGAAAGAAGGAAAGGATAGAGTGAAGGTCTGTGCATCACACTTGGTTCATGGACGCATATAACTCATTTATCCTCTAGCCTCTCCGATTAATAATCATGTCTGCTACTCTTCGTGTAAACGACTTCGCAGAAAACAAAACTTTGTTTGCTACGCCGCCACCGATCATCAACGTTTCTGCACGTCAACATCCCGTCACAGTCCACTTCAGCCGCCGGACAGGCTCCGATTACGTGACTGAGGCTGTTCGCAAGGCGTCAAAAATTCACTCACGATTACCCCCTGGCGGCATCCTCATATTCCTCACCGGGCAGAACGAGATTGCTGGCGTATGCAGAAAGCTCGAGGTAAAATTCGGTGCAAGAGCACTGCAAGATAGGAAGAAGAGACAGAAGGTCACTCAAGAGCGGTCAGATGCTCATAATTTCTTTCGAGATGCGGGTGACACCGTCGCTGTCAGACCAGCTCAAGGTATTCCTTTCCGGCCTTCTCATCAAGTTACGAGCTCGCTGACTAGCATCTTAAGCGGACGTCGAGGCCGAGGACATTGACCTCGGAAACGTGGAGGAAGCTGATCTAGCCCTTGACGTAGATGGCCAGCAGACTGCTGAGGAAGATGCGGAAGCATTGGACACAGACGACGAGGAGATGGACGAACAGGCGTTGGGGATAGATACCGACGAATCTGACGGTATATACTGTTACGCGCTATTGTTCCGTGAAGTTTACCTGAATTTTGATCACAGAACCAATGCACATTATACCCTTATACTCCCTTTTACCCACCGACAAACAAATGCGTGTATTCCAACCTCCTCCTCCAGGGCATCGACTAGTTGTTGTCTCTACCAATGTCGCCGAAACATCTCTCACGATCCCTGGTATACGATATGTCATAGATTGCGGAAGGGCGAAAGAGGTACGTGCAGAGGCCTGCCGTTCTATCAGTCCCTAAGCAGTTCTACAGCGCAGGTATAACGTCGCCAATGGGATACAATCGTTCCAAATCAGCTGGATATCGAAAGCATCCGCAGCTCAACGTGCCGGGCGTGCTGGCCGTACCGGCCCTGGTCATTGTTACCGACTATATTCCTCGGCTGTGTTCGAGAACTACTTCGACCAGTTTACACAGCCGGAGATCCTTCGCATGCCGATCGAAGGTGTAGTATTGCAGATGAAGAGCATGCATATTGACGCCGTCGTGAATTTTCCGTTTCCAACACCTCCAGATCGATCAACGTTGCGACAGGCGGAGACTGTTTTGACACATCTGGGAGCAATTGTGCCATCACTTCAGCTGATACAGAATTCATCGGAACTCCCAAACACTGTTGGAGGAAAGATCACAGAGCTGGGGAGGACAATGTCTTTATTCCCATTGTCCCCTCGGTTTTCAAAAATGTTGGTCAGTGGTCGGCAGCATGGTTGTCTGCCATATGTCATCGCCCTTGTCTCGGCCTTATCCGTCGGCGACCCATTTTTGCGTGAAGAAGCTATAGACGGCTTGCAATCGCCGGACAGCGGTTCGGATGACGAGCTATCCCACATCACTAGTGACAAGATGAAGGCAAAGGAGTTAAGGAAAATGCGTCGTCGAGCATTCTTTAAATCTCAGCAGGTGTGTGCTCAGCAACTCGGGATTGGCGAGGGGTTCTCACGCGTTGCAGCTCCATGCCTCTCTTGGTAATTCATTGAGTGACCTGTTCAAAATTCTCTCAGTCGTGGGCGCATATGAGTACGCGGGAGGAGGACAGAAATTTTGTGCGGAGCATTTCGTAAGGCCAAAGGTGCACTTCGTCTACCTCTTTTGCCTTTTTTCATGAACTGATGTCCCACTAGGCGATGGAAGAAATCCATAAATTGCGCGCACAGATCAGCAATATTGTCAGCACAAACTTCCCTAACATAGATGGAGGTTTTACACCCGACCTTGCACCGCCGAGTGACCTCCAGGTATGTGTGGCTATGACATATGATTCAAAGTCATTTCTGAGTGTACTTGTTGTCGTCAGCTCAAGGTTCTGCGACAACTTTTAGCAGCCGGCTTCATTGACCAAGTTGCCATCCGAAAAGATCTGGTTCTCAAAGACTCAGCATCAGGCGATCAATATACGACGTCAAGCGGCATCCCTTATCAAGCTTTGGGCATCGCAGAAGATGTTTATATTCATCCATCATCTGTACTCACGACCACATTGCCGCCAGATTTCATTGTCTTTCATGAGGTGATCAAAACCAGCCGTGTGTGGCTCAAAGGTGGTCTTGCTAGTGTTGTCTCTTTCAGATGTCATCTGACACTCATATCCGCAAGGTTGTACCGTGATCAACGCGGCCTGGTTGTCGTCTTTAGGGAAGTCATCTTTGTGCACGTTCTCGAAGCCAGTGAAGAACAGTGCTGGAAATCTTGTGGTAATACCAAAATTCGGTCCAGCAGGATGGGAATTGCCTCCAATAAAAGAGTCTGTATAATGATTGGTCAATCCAATCCAAAGCGGGTACCGAAGATGCTATGCTAAAGTATATTTGTGCAATTATGATATCTATGACAGAGCTAAGACAAATGTGGTCATTTCTACGGAGGTCGCTTCAAACAGAATATCAATAAAAGTAACCTGGCGAGGAGTTATGATGACATACTTTCTTAGGTATGAATATATTTGGCCCTTGTTTCTGACGCTTGACCGGAGGTCTGGCTTTTGGCTTCACTGTTGAAGGTTGGGCAGAAGTATCTTTGTCGTCGTCCTCAGGTATTGGTCTCTTTTGTCCTATCTGCACCTTTAGTTCGCTAGTCGCAGTGGTCGACGGCGTGTGTTCTGATAAATGCTCCAATGGACGTTCCGTTGAGAGATCGGCTGCCGGAGGCTCGTAAGTTTCAGATGAAGACTTTCTGGTCATGGATGCCTTCAGCTCCTGAGGAGTCGCCAAGCCGGTGGGCAGCGTCGTGCGTGAAATGGCCGTTGGTTTCGAGGGCTTCGGAGCAGATATTACAGGCTGGCTAGGAAGAGTAAAATATTTGACGTTCACCTTCAAAGAAAAAAATCAGTACATCAAACATAATAGTTGACTCCTGAATCTTACGTCGATTAAGCAAGATCGTGACCTTGCATCGCCAACAATACTTTTCCAAGTCTCGTCACTTCTTTCTAGTGTTGGGCCGTGTCCAAGGATGAAGAGGGATGCACGAGCACGGGTTAGGGCGACATTCATTCGTCGAACATCTGTTATACTGTCAACGTCAATCGACCAAATTGATGGCAGATCAACCTACCAGCCAAGAATCCGACACTCTGTAAACCGGGACCTGCACGCACACAGGAGAGAATGATAATGTCCTTTTCCTGCCCTTGAAATCCATCCACTGTATTGAAATCCACTTTACCCACAATGTCTGCTCCGAAGTGAATTTCGAAAGCGCGACGCATTTCGATAATTTGGGCTCGATACATAGATACAACGCCGACTTGGTAGTCCAAGTCTTCTGAGGAACAATCTTTGGCCAAACGAGAATAAAGAGCTACAGCGATTTGAATCTCGGCTCTGTTCACGATAGAGTGAAAATTTCCCGGAGTTTCTTGTCCTCCAGTAACATTGTAGAATCGGTACGTTCCAAATTTCGAGTCGCTATGCCAAGAGCGCGTAGTCTTTTCAGCCATCCCAGGACCGTCGTGCAGCCGGCCCTGGTAGAAGATTCGACTGGGTAGCTGGCTGATGTCGGGGTGCATACGATACTGAATACTGTGATAGATGTAAGAAAGTAGACGGGTCGAAGGGTTGAGAAAGAGAAAAGGCATACCTCAACAAATGAACAGAATCTGGGTGTTGTTTCTGAAGGCGAACAAACAGAGATTGGTTATAAAGGTACTTGCTGGCCTGAGGTTGGATGTTAAACCGAGATTAAGGCAGGGTAGGCATTATGAGTTTACCTCCTGTGAAATGACCGTCGGTGGCAGCTGCTGGGGGTCTTGAGACAAGTCAGAAGGGATAGCTGTGGGATCACAGTGAGCTCACCTCCCACCATGACACATCGCGAAAACCGATATTTCAGTGGAATGAGGGAGCTTAGCTCTATTGCCTGCGCTGCCTCGTCAATGATTATCAAGTCGAAGTCCAGTGCCTCGAGAAGGTCATGTCCAGCGCCAGAAAGAGTGCTGCATATAACATCAGCCTCCATAAGAACATCGAGACGAAATCTTCGACGAGTGGCATCCAGGGTACGGTTGTCAGATTTCTGCTTGTCCTTCATCTGATTAACTCGTTTGCGAAGATTGCTGTGCTGAGCTGAGAGTTTATTAACCTCAGCATCTATGGCGGAATATTTTGCTGGATTGTCTCGAAGCGACTTCAGTTCTTCTTGTTTCTTCTGCCTCAAGACACGAATCGATTCCAACTCATTCCGAAGGCCGGCCATTTCGCTTTGAGATTCGCTGGGGTTCTTAGTCTCTCCAAAATGGTCGAGTCTTTGGTCAACGAGGGAATCCAGCGAGATATCACGAACGCTGATATTGATCGCTTTCTCGGCACCGACGCGGACAACCTTCGGCACTATGTTTCCTTTCGCAGATCCAGTAACGCCATCCTTGACACGATTAGCAAGCTCGTCAATAGCAGCATTACTCGGGGCACAAAGCAGGACTTTCTTCGGTATAGGCTTGTCTGGCTGCCTTGAAGGCTGTCCGATGTGAATTGCAGTTGCTGCACGAGGACGGTTCGCCAAGAATGACTGAACAAGGCCACAAATCGTTGAGGTTTTTCCAGTCCCTGGAGGTCTAATAGTACGATTGAATGATCTCAAATAGCGCACGAGAAGACGAAATTACACACCCTTGGATCAAAGAAAATCCCTCGGTCCGCATAGCACTCGCAATCGCGACTGCCTGAGGCTCATTGACATTATACGAGGCCATTGTCTGCTGAATATCCTTGCGGTCGATTTGCGGCTTCTTTGACAGCTCAGGTCTCAAAAAGAAGGAGGCATGATCATAATATCGCAATGCAACGAGTGCTCCGTATTCGCGGTGTAGCGTGCTGAGACTTCAGACGAGGTCAGGATCACCTATGTAGACAGGGATTGACTGCGACTCTTCTTACCTGAAAATCTTGGAGACACGCCAAGTGGATCCCTGTTGTAATCCGGGATCCGTGCCATTGCCCACAAAGCACCGAATAGTGGCCTGAACAGACTGGATACCGATAGGCATAGTCCTAAAGTTCATTGCTTTCCCGAGGATGGATGCCTTCTTTGCGGGATGCTGCAAGAGTACTATATCGGTATCGGTGAGGAACCAGCCTCTCTTGACAGGCTCGGAGATGAGGATATCCACGTCTAGCCAGTCGTCCATAAAAGATCGTGCGGTCAACTTGCATTCATAGACATCCTTAGGCTCTTCTCTGGACTGTACAATCTGCGCCCAACACTCAAGCAGGAGCAGAGGTTCGAAGACGTTACGATATTGATCATGATCGATGAACTGATCCGGAATGCGCACTAGATCTAATTTCTTCGCGGTTGGAGGCTCACCCCCTGGATGGTCGTATGTCCATGATAAGACCGTCCGATGAAGTGCCGTTACATCAGGTTTAAGGCGGAATGCGAGTTTCCTAGCATCTTGAATTGCATTCGCCTGTCTGACCCGCTCCAATGCTGCATTTCTAGCGGTGGTGGGAGCATCTATTAATTGGATTCTGCGGGGTCCAGTAGGAAGCTTCTTGATTTTGTGTGCGCGTTGCATATCCCCTAGGTCTGTAATTCTACTTTCATTGTCGCTGTTTTCGTCGCCGGACTCTTCACCTGCAGATGAAGAGACAAGCTGATTTCTCTTCTTATTCAGCCGAATGCTGGCCGCTAACGAAAGCTGTGAATCTTTGAACTTGGGCATCGGGGGTGCCGGCGCGCCCATATTTGACATCTTCTGCTCATGTTTCGTGGAAATTGACTTGGTTGACTTGGAAAGTTGTGGATGAGCAGAAGTGGAGCCAGTTCGAGATGTGCGGTCAGGCACTCGACTGCTTAATTTGTGCTTGAGCTCCTCGGTATGTCGAGCCTCTTTCTTGAGCGCTGGTGTATGGGATATGATCTCAATATCGCCTTCTTGGAACCACTCGAGAGCATCCTCTAATTTCGACAAGCGCGCGGAGTCCAGCCGAGATTGGGGAAGACCATTCCTAGGATTACGAGCTGCCTCGATGTGTCTGGTAACTTTCGCGATAAGATCGGGGTCGGGAGCAGTATGAGTGTCCTTGAAACAACCGAGCAGCGAATGGAAGAGGGCAAAAGACTGGTGTAACAGCTCTTCATCGGTAAGGCGGAGCCAGCGTGCCAACTCGCGAAGGACTTGCTGCATGTCGTCCACCATCTTTCTGCCAATTTGAGATAGCTTTCGCCTTGTCGTTGCAGACGATGATGTCGTGTCTGAGGCTTGGACAGCGGCAGTCTCAAACACTCTCCACTGCGCCAGCATCTCTCGACCAAAGATTAAGGCGTCTCTCATCCAGATGATCAGCTCTTCAGACTCGAAATACAGAGACCATGCGGGAGTCCCTTTGAAGATCAGAGCTAGTGCCTGCGTCATGAGACTCCAAAGTTCCGGCAAGTCCGGTCCCACTCGCTTCGATGTGGCATCCTCCTGTAACAGACCGTCCGAGCTAGAGCAAAGAACCTCAATCACGTCAGTCAAGCACTGGACCAAAGCCTTCGACAAGTTGCATGCTTCTGGAGCCATGATCACGTATTCCACGAAGGTTCGGATGAATTCGAAGATGGCGGAAAGTGAATAAGGGATGTGCTCTAGGAGGGCGCGGAAACATTCAGATCGGATATCGACGTCGAAAGCTTGCCCAATAAGTGTCTGAGCAGCCAGTTGGATATCGTTGTCAGGACATAACATCAGGAATGTGACTGCCTTTGTCATCGACGGGCGGTGGATCAGCTCTTTGACAGCAGAAGATGAGTTGTGATTGGTATAGTTGGATACCATATCCAAAAACCCCTCGCGGAATGTCACAATGCAAGCATTGACCCGAGCGATGGCCACCGACGCCTGAGAATACACCTTCTTTGCGGTGCTGAAGGCCTTTGATGAGAGCGTGTCCAGATGCGCAGAGAGTGCGATAGAGGAGATGATCATCTCAACACCATCAGGGTCATCGGCCTGAATATCATTATATACCTTCTTCCAAATTGACTTTGGGACTCTAGGCAGCAGCATAGCTGCCGGTTCTGTTGGTTTAGCGATGGCACGGCATAGATGAGCGATCGTCCTATTCACATCTTGAACATCCCTTCGTAGGATACTTTGAACAAGTTTGCGACAAGCGATTCGAGCCTTGGCCCAATTGGGACCACGGTATGACTGCGCGAACGCAATCGCGACGAATCGGTCTGCGTGGATGTCCAGCACATTGAGCGTATCAGTGAGTTGGCTCGTGGCAGAAGTCTCCTCACACTTCCGTAGAATTGTTCGAAATAGCTGATTCATAGTCAGTCATTATGCGAATACAATATAGACCAATGAACTTGCATTAACGGCCGCAATCATGGTCGTTGAGCGTGATTCCTGGAAACGTTCATGCTGAAGTTCCTCGCAAAGGAAATCGACCATTTTGGCGAGAAGCCCTCCAAATATTGGGAGACTCCACGCGCTCAGGATATACTCAGAGAACCAAAGCAATGTCCATGGCAGTCCGTCTGCATCGTGTATGCCTAGTATGTGGTCCGAGAATTGAGGATTATCCTTTATCGAATCAAATACCATGATAGAATAATCTGATCCCTCTCCTTCCCATGTGTTACTGCCGAGATGTTTGAGGAAAAATAGCACACAGCGCAATACATCGAAGAATTCTGATGATCATTTAGCGCATTTGGGCAAGATACAGAAGATAAGAACTGACGAGGGCCGACATCGTGTAGATGTCCTGCAGTGATGTGGCGAACGTCTAGACCGGTATAAACTCCTGCCTTGAGGAACTCCTGCGGAAAATGACGCAGGGCGACGCGGAAGCCAGACCAGAGTATTATTGGATCCTTTGAAAAAGGGAAGGTGCTCGCGCCAAGGGCCAGATCGCGGTATAACGATCTAGAACCTGGGTGCCCGTTCGAGGTAAGGTACCCTGGCGTAGTACCTAGAGCCGACGCCACAGTCTCAAAAGCAGTGATATAGAGGGGTAAAGATTTGCTTGTTGAAACCTCTATGGCCTTATGGTGGTAAGATATCTGCGAGCTGGCCCACGAACGAAGAACTGAGTCCTCATGCATGACAAGATAGAAGAGGCCGGGAGGTGGAGTTCCATCAGGCCAGTTAGCGAAGGGTTTCGAAGGAATGTGAGGTCGAGTTTTGGAGATGATTCGTTCGTCCCCCACGATGTGCAAATTAGAAACCCAGTGGTAAAAAGTCACTGACATAGCAGTCGAAGAGGTAGCGAGTGGCGAAGGCCCTGGACCAGACTGAAACGTATCAAATACGATTCCCAGCTCCCATTCGTTGAAGCTGCTGAAGAACGATGCAATTGTATCATCTGGAAAAGCGGAAAGGTATCTGACGACAATGTGTTAAGTCGTAAACGAAGAAGTATTCACCACACACACTCACGTCTGCTGGCAGTTCAATTTCGCTTCCTGTAAACCCTGGGCGCACGCATGACAAGACTGTAAGATTGACTGGAGACGTATCTTCCATTCTTCAACTCGACCATTGTCGTAAGCAAAGAGCCGCAGCAAAAACGTAGCAGCCTTTAAAGTAAGCTGAGAAGCACGGTCGCAAAACCAGTGATACAAGCCATCGGAGCCAGTCCGACGATCCATGAGAAATTGAAGAATAGGAGGCAAGAGAGTATCGACATCGCCGCCTGAATCCACGGGCTCGTCACGAAACCGGGTGAGAATTGCATCCAATTGCTGCGGGTCATTGGATGAGACCTCGACAGACATATGTAGCCAAAGGCCGACCTTAGGGTCAGGTATTGAGCGTCAATACGCGTATTTCGGAGAAGCACTCTACTTATGGCGGTCGATGGATGGCTCTGAAGATCGTGAACGAGGCAGATGATTGTAGGCGCTGTGGCACAACTCGAGGAATCGCGTCGAACCTTTGATCATTTGAGCCACCGGCTGCCGCCGTATAATTATAACGCGAGACCACGTGAGCCCAATTACACTCATTGACTCCTTTGCGGCCAGGACCTCCATGGACCCACAAGATCTCGATATCATCAACTCATTGCTTGAAAGTGATGTGGTACTCAGGGAAGTGAGTAAATCATCAATCCTACACACGAAAATTTCAATCTTCCTATCTCCTCAACCAGAAAATCAAAGAGCAAGTAACCGAGTTCGACAAAAAAATGCGAACTGTTGTTGGTATGCTAAACAAGATTCATTCCACACATTCGGCGGATCGTAGGCCTTCTCTTTCGTTTTCTGTATCTCACGTAGCTCTAAATGGACACCAGTTCCTGCTCTATTGGATTCTGTGCGTCCAGTGCTCCAGAGTTGTCAGGAAACCAACAGTGCATTAGCCAATTTGATACCAGCAAACCAGTTTTGGCGATGGAAGGATATGTGGACGAACTCCCTACGGACTGCAGTATTCGCTGCGGCCCTTATAGAGTATCTATCCCATGGAGTCCTCCTACCATTGGCGGACGTCAACGAACAGTTGAGCAGTGAGTAATGCATCTCGTATCGACAGGTATCGATCGTGCTAACAATGCCGCCAGTCAAAGAAGAATGGAAGGACAGGTTTTTACTGAGTGTCGAGGACTATCTTCATGGGTTAATCACAATGGTGAACGAACTGGTATGTTTGGGTCAATGTCTCCTCAGCCAACCATCCCACTTGACGAGGACGTCAAAACAGTCTCGTCTGGCCGTGAACGCGGTTACCCTCGGCGACTTCGAAGCTCCTATCAGAATATCACTCTTTGTTAAAGATGTATTCTCTGGGTTCTCCATGGTACGCCCTCTCGCATGTTATACGTATTGGGTTATGTATCCGCCCTTGAAAGCTCAACCTTAAAAATGATCTACTACGTCGCCGGTACGATAGCCTAAAATATGACATCAAGAAAATAGAAGAAGGTGAAGAATTGTTTTCTTGACTTCACAACAGACTCTCATCCCGTACGTCAGTTGTGTATGATGTTTCTCTGAGAAAATTAGCATCAACGGCTTGAAGTATCACACGTAGACCGTAGGTTTCCGGATTAATCGATCTTTCATGTTGTAGTAGCTAGATCAAAACCTCTGCTTCTTGAGATGTATAAAGCTAGCGTAAATGCAAGAGGGTATGACTGATTGACCGTATTACTGGTGCCGACGCGAACGTATCCTTTTTCCATTCTGTACGGCTGGTCCCCACCTGTGCGGGACGTCAGGAATTAACTATAGCCTACGAGAAGACAAACGCACCCTCTAATCTTCTTCTTCTTACTAACCTCGTAGGCAAATTCAGATGGGTCTTTACCAAGACGATATTTCTCCATTGCCCACAGGATATACCTAAGGAGCCCGTCGTGAGTCAACTTCACGACCTATATACGTGGTAACATACCTCCTGTCTTGAACGGACAGACCAGCTTTTTTGAGGTCATGGCCATTGGTTCTCCATAGCTGATCCCAAGCCTCGTACGATACTTTGGTCTCGGAGGAGCGGCCAATTGCCTTCAGAAATGCCTCGGCACTGGTAATAGACCCTAGATCGAGCTGAGTGAAATGGAACGTCGGGCATTCAAAGACTTACCTCTTGAGGGGGGTACTGGCCGATCTAGCGCTTTATTCTGAAAATGCCGTGAAAAGGAAGGAAGAGATCTACGAAAGCTGGCAGCAAGTGAGAAGGACATAGGGGAGAATGTGCAGACTCAGCCAAGATAGGCTACACAGACAATATCGCATAATAATCCCACGGGTACGGCTTATCAGCGACTGGGTATAAGCCTGTTCCACCGTACGTCTGAGGTCTTATCCGAGAGCATTGCTAGGGAAATCTTTCCTTGAAAGCCTGGTGTAGTATATTGAGGCTATTTAATAGCTCAAAATGTAGGCCACGGAAATAACGACAGTGCAAGAGCTAGGACATGTTGATTGCAGCGGTAACACGATGGGTACAGCTGGGTACTACATAACTCAATATCTCCTTCCCCTCATGATCACGAGCCCTCAAGTTAAACGTCTGCATTTTCACGGATGGGCGAGGCCCTGAACTTATGTGAGGTAGAATATTTCCTGGGGTTAGGTTGGTGGAATATCTCGTCGATCTCTTCCAAAGTAAGTCCTTTCGTTTCAACGAATGTGAAATAGATCACAACGAATTCGAACGCATCCCACACCAGAAAGATGATGTAGACTGATGTTACGCCAGTCATTATTTTGTATTACGAAATGCAAGTCGAATGCCTACCTTTCCAATTGATCTTGTCCAGCGCAATTGGAAGGCTGTCCAGAAAAGTCAGAGAGACTCAGAAGTTTAGATGACAATAAACAGGCTTACGCAAACGTGTTGATACAAGAGGCTGCTTGAGTTACGATATTCTGGAAGGCTAGACCTTTGGCTCGAGCTTCGTAACTCAGAACTTCTGTACCATACAGAGCTTGCCTAAGATACTACCAATCAGTAAGGTTTCATGCGCGGAGCGCAAAAATCTTACATTGGTGTCCATCCAAAACTGAAGATGACCATGAAGAGGTATATAAACGAGATGCCCGCATTAGAGCATGCGGCACTTCCGGTGCTACTTAGAAGACCTGTGACAATGGACAGGGTCACTACCAGTAGTCCAGTTGATACGAGGAGGAGTCTTCGTCTGCCGATGTGATCGACGGATGCGGAGCCCTAGAGCGACAGAGCTCTCATGATGAATTGTCGGCATATTCCAGCTTTAATGGTGAAACTCACAGCGAGAGCACCAAGGAATGAAGTGACGGAGTTGACGAAGTTAAGCGTGAGTTGCTTGTTCTGAGATGTGATGCCAGCATTCCTGAGCAACACGGGAAGGAAATAGGTGATGAGACCATTCCCTGACAGCTGGCCGAATGCGCCCATAAGAATGACCATCCATGCTCGGTAACGATCCACTCGAGTGCGAAAAAGAGGTCTGAAATCCCACCACCGTTCTAAAGACTAATGAAGCATGATTTGTAAAACAGAAACGCAAAAACGCACTGTCGCTTCCACCGATCGTAATCTTCTCGTCAATCTCGGCCATCTCCAGGTCAATTAGAGGGGAATGGAGATCACCTGTGCTCGAGTGCAACTTGGCTAAAATACCCCGAGCTTGATCAACCTTCCCCACTGAGTAGAGCCACCTAGGTCTGCATGATATCAGAGTCAACAGAACCAAATTAACGATATGGTAGCACATACGATTCAGGACAAAGGAACACAAAAATTATGTTCAGGCTGGCTGGAACAATCTATCCAGAATGAGCATCGATATCATCAGCACTTTTATGGACGAGAGAGACGATCAGACCTGAATGAATAGGGGAAGGCGCCACGACCAGTTGGAAGAAAATTTTCCTGTGGAAACCATCATTCCAGTCGCAGTCATTTGTCCCACATAATAGCTGCCATAAAGTGGATTTGAGAAAATTGTACACTGAGGACACATGGACGTGACTTACAAGGAATTCAAAATGCCAAGGAACAATCCTCTCGATTGAGGGGGCGTGAGTTCAGCAAGGTAGGATTTGGCAGATGCTCCTGCGAGGGCAGACCCAAGACCTAGCGGGGAGATATTACAACACGACGAATAGCAACAGTCTGATGTACGAGCCAGTCAAAAAACGTCCGCCAATGAAGGTACTACGATTTTTAGCGGTTGCAGTTACAGTGGCGCCAATGCTGGAGGATTTGCAGAAGTCAATAGTGTTCCAAAAAGGATAGAAATATACGAACACTAGAATAGAATTCCCTGTAAACATGGAAACCCGCCGTCCGAATCGATCAGGTAGATATGCTGGGAAACATCTGATTTCAGAGCCTGTTATCTGAGCCAAAATACAGAAGCTCACAAGCAGGAAGAGCACCACTGTTTTGTACGAGTATGAGAACTGAAAGTGAGCCAAGGATCCTTGCGCGGTGAAGCAGTTACGTACACAAGTGACCCACTGCCCACGGGTAGAGTCAATAAAGCTCAGACTGTTGAAATCACTGTTGACAACGTACATGGTGAAAATACCAAAGACAATGCTGGATGATTCTCGTGAGCTAGTCAAAGTAGAGTCCTCTCAAATCACGACGCACCTCGTTTTAGCGCCAGCACTGCTCATTCCGAAATAGTGTAAGTATTGCGTCATGGCATTGATCCCACCCATAACCTGAATGGTCGTTGAATTGATTGAAACTGTGTGACGATGTTGAGAGACCAACAGACCGTTCCGTCGAACCCACTATCACCAGAGCAGCAACAGGCACACAGTACGATCAAGTATAGCTGAATGCAAGATGTAGTGCGCACGCAGAGTAGACGATGAATATACATACTTGGAAAGCGCGTCGGGACCCAGGCTTTACGCCAGGATCAACAGCAAGCGCTGATGTTAAGGCGGCTTGTCTCTCTTCAGGTGTCATAATCTTTTTCTCCAAGTGTTGGACCCCAGCGTGAGGCTTGACATCTTCCGACGATCGATGCTGTTTAGTTGACCTACTCATGTTGTCTCAGGAGGAAGGTGGTCAGGCGAAGAGAAGCTCGCGGGCTTGATAGGAACACAGTCTTATGGCCCGGGCTTTTATCTGCTTTTATCCCTGGACACGATGGTGTGTAGGATTTGAAATAAGCTTGTATACGCCAGGTAGTCGAGGGAAATGCTTCACCGAACATGCTTCCCGCCGGGCCTGGTCGCCCTAAGGCACTGACAGAAGGAGAAAATACATTACTTTCGCAAGGCTCCTGGAGGTCAGGTGGTAGCTGGCCAAGGAGCGCTAATGATCCAAAATCATTCTCGTGGTGAGAAGCGTGATCAGCTGTCTCATGGCAAGGCAGAAGATGATCCCGCGACGAAAATCCGACAATTCAATGTCTTGGTGGCATCGCAGTCGAATTTGACCCTTCCGTGAAACATCTGTCGATGTCAACCCCTTTTTACTTGGTGGCAATCGTCCCGAATTTCTAAAGCACAAAATATCTCCTGCGCCACTGCGTCTCAGCATCATCATAGGAAAGAACCGTGTAGCACTGCTTACCACAAAAGCACGAAAAGAAAACAGCTCACCTCAACGAGGACGTTATCAAGTTGATAGCTGGATTGTTACTTCCACGAGGCTACAACTGAGTTTGATGAGAATAATGATTAACAAAACCGCCTGGGCGTCCGTAGCCTGTACCCGGTATATGCTCTTGTGCGAGGGTCGAAGTATGACTCCGTAAATAGAGAAGACGTGTACGCAGTAGTGATGAAGGCTGTTGCAAACAGTCTGTCTGTGAAGAACATTGGGTCTGTTGCGCTTTTTGCTCGCAGGTTAAGAACCAACCTATGTAGATGGAAGTCTGGGAATCGAGTAATCACGAGCGATGGGAGTAGAAGTCTTCCGATGCTTAATGAAAGTGTGTTTTCTGACGAATTGTGCTCGAAGCCATTGACAGCACTATCAAAAGACCAAGTCCCAGGCACCAGACCTGGATTTCATCCATAATGATATCCCACTGCGGGCATATGACCAAATCTACAAGAACTTTACTTTTGAGTCACAGATGAAAAATCATACTGGGCGAAACCAAAGCGGACGATAGTCACGGCCTCAAAAAAGACATCCTAAAGCCCGTCGCAGAAATCAGCCATGTTAGGCAACCTAAACGAGGTCTGCGTGAGCGATGACAGGCACTTGAGAGATAAGGTGCCATTTATCACTCAGGCTGGTTTAATCAAACTTGATGCGTTTGCCCTGCGAAGGAAGGATGACTCCGCTGTCTTTCTGTTTCGTTTTTTTCTTCGCTTCCCAGGATGGATGTAGCGGACGCTCCTCTTGGGCAGCTTGCCTTGACTTGAAACTGTGCTTCTCAGGTGCAGCTCCAAATGACACTCCAGATCTCTCTCCTTGGGTAGAGGTAAAACCATTGGTTCGCGGATGTCTGGGAGGTGCTGCATTGAGAGGCTCCGGGCGCCGGGATGATAGGACTGGATTATTGCGCGTGTTGCTTCCGTTGTATCTCGTCGATGACTGATGTACATTGCTGCGTGACGATGACTCCGCCACATCGTAGTTTAAATGCTTTGCATTCCTCCCGTACTTCTTCTCCCAGATTCTGTGAAATTGTGATATTTCGGGAAACAGTCAAGGTAGGAAGGACTTACGCTCGTCGCGCTCTCTGGCCCCTCCGATTTTTGCGCTCGTGATCGACTTGTTTCGATTCATGATCGCTCCAATCGGAGTCGTCGGAGTCACCACGTGTGAAGCCAACCGACAGAGAAGGAAGGAATGTAGATTCTGCACCACTCGTCTTCGGATTAGGCTTGGTACTGGCAGAAGAAGAGGCTTTGGGAGTATGCTCGGTTGATTGGCGGGCTCCACGGGTTGAAGATATGCCTGGCACGTCCTTTCTTGGTGGAGATACCCTGATCTCTTGTACAGTAGAGCCGTCCACGCTATCTGCCTTGCCAGTCAAATGATCGTCGTCGATCGTCCCAGATTCCCATCCATCGTCTGCTTGGGCAGCATCACCGTCGTCGCCGTCGCTATCTCCTTCCTGATCCGAGGCAACTTCTTCGTGTACAGGCTCGACAGCGTCGCTAGCTCGACTTCTTCGAGGCGCAGGAGCAGATTGGTCGACAATGATGGCGAGGTCGGGTCGAATGATAGATCGCAAAGCTAAGATTACAGAGTTGACCTCAGAAGAAAGGGCTCGGGAACTGAGCAATCGAGCATCGAGTTTGGGGTCATGGCTGTTATTCTCGTTGAAGGATTCCAAAGGGAGTTCTGTTAAAATAGCAGATGCAATGGCCTCATTTCGGGATAGTATTTTGTCTTTTCTCAGCTTTCCTCTGATAGCTTTGTTTCCTATTCGTTCATGGTCGACACTCTGATGGTACATGGTTAATTTTGTGAATTCGTTATATAGGCAATTACGCACCTTGAGTACTTTTAATTGAGACTCGACCTCCTCGATCTCCCTCGAATTAGTTTCAGAGTCTTTCCTGTTCTCATAAAGCGTTGGCGACAAGTCATACGAGACGGGATGAAGCAAGGCCAACCTGAGTGTTTTTAGCCTTTTCACCAACTTTTGCGTCTCGAAGGCCTTGACTTTCTTTGCTGACTTCGTGATCTCTTTAATGCTATGATGCTACTCTGATAAGCACGAAGGCCAGATCCAACACTAGCGAGGACATACTAGCTTCCTAGACACTCTGTTTGTCAGGTCTTCCTACGAAGGCTCAGGTATGTCGCCCTAATCTGACATTTTACACCCCACGTACCTCGTCCTCAGGCGCGGACCGCTTTCGCTTGGTGCCACGGTTTCCCTCAGACATCCAGGTAAAGTTGTATGAGAATAAGACAAGGATAAGGGATCAAGTTAAGGAGTAGGATTGAGTCTGTTTACGTCCTCGTCCCAATCTGGAAATATGGCTCGCTCGATTGGTCGCCACTGCGACTCGACTTTCTAAACCACCACCGGTTCCTTTCCCTCGCTTGTCCGTTACTATGGAAGAATCTGCTGAACCAAAGGCTCTGTCAAGGTTTGAGAAGCATGACGAATTCACACACCTACAACAGTCTCTCCTTACTGCTGATTTGAATATTGAATCGTCTGTGGACGAGACGAGGAATGAAACAAACTTGCTACAAAGGCTTCTTAATATTGTATCCATATATCTCTTGAACAGTAGGCATGACTCTAACCTTTTCATTTAGCTTAATGAGTACCAGGAGCAGGCCTATTTGTTAGACCCTTTTCTAGAAGTGCTCGTCACACCCATCGTGGACAAGTTAAAAGGACAAGCTCGGCATATGGCAACCAGCAAGCAGACATCGCACACGACGACGAGACTTTCGCGTCTTACGATTCTTCTGTATAGCTATATCAAGTGTCGCGGCTATAAGACCATTAGTTTGTCTTGCATCGCCATTATATGCTAGATGGGAAACTGAGGCAGATCGATCTAGTCAGATTCTTCCCTCATGAAGTCACGGACTTGTCTATCGCCTTGCAATTCATGCAGATTTTGGAAAAGCCTTCAGACTCATCGCTCTGGTCGCTGCGCTATGTTACCCTCCTATGGCTCTCGCTAATTTGTATGATCCCTTTCGACCTGTCTCAATTCGATACCGCAGAGCAGCCAGATTGGACTGCCGGTGCCATTGAAGCAGTCGCCAAGGGCTACCTGGGAAAGGCAGGTCTAGAACGTGAAGGAGGTGCAATTTTGCTTTCTCGCTTGTACGTTAGGTAAAGTGAAGGATATCACTCAAACCTATGTTATACTACTAAGAATTGTAGGAAGGACACCCATCACCGTCTTACTAACTTCCTGCAGTGGTCCGATATAGTAACAAAGACCGAAAACGATACCTTTCCCGTGAGTTTGCTGCATACCCGATGAAACTGCCTAAAACATGTATCGTGGCTCTAGTGCATTGGAGCCTTGCAGACTCTATGCGAAGTCATCAAAATCAGCCCCGTAGATATACTGTCAGAAAAACTCCCCTCCATCCTTGACGTTGCTCGAGCAGTGGCGCAGAATGCGTCGTTGATGGACAACGCCATTATACGAAAACTGCGGATCAAACTCATCTCTCGATCGATGTTACGTCTACTTCCCGCAAGACATCGTTCGGGACGTCGCATAGGTCGCATTCTGACGTCAGTTGGCGGGTACAATGGTCAGGTAGATTACTCTACAGACGAAGAACAAGAGACCGACGTCCCAGAAGACATCGAAACTGTGCTCGAAGAGCTCTTCAACGCCCTGCAAGACAGGGTGAGTTCTGTGACCAAAAAAGACTCTGCATACTTACCACACGACTTCCCAGGACACAGTCGTGAGATGGTCAGCTGCTAAAGGCGTGGCTCGTCTCTCAGAGAGATTACCGAAAGACTTTGCCGCTCAAGTACTCGATACAGTGCTGGGGTTATTTTCCATACACTCGATGGGGATAGCCAGCATATATGATATGCCTGCGACAGCTGAAAGCACCTGGCATGGAGCCTGCTTGGCATGCGCTGAAATGGCTCGTAGGGGCCTTGTAGCTGATGACAAACTCCCAGAACTCTTGGAATGGATGTCTAAAGTGAAGTGATCGGTGTGTTTCAATCGACATCGCTGACTCCTCGAAAACAGGCTTTATATTTTGACATTCGCAAGGGGACACATTCAATAGGCTCCAGTGTTCGTGATTCCGCTGCATATGTCCTTTGGTCCCTGGCGAGGTCCCACGACACAGCCGTGATAGGGCCATTTGCCGCCAATCTTGCGAGGCATATTGTCTCAGTCTCAGTATATGATCGTGAAATACACATTAGAAGGGCCACAAGTGCTGCTTTTCAAGAACATGTCGGGCGCATGGTGCGTCATCCGCTTGATCCAATATCACACTCTTCACGATCCTGTCTTTAGGGCATATTCCCCCACGGAATCGATGTACTTGGGAAAACCGATTTCTTTGCTGTCGGAATACGGCGCAATGCCTATTTAGTTGCAGCACCTCAGGTAGCTGTGTAAGTCCTTGTCCTCTGTTTTTTTTTACCATGGGTCTCATTATTCAATTCAATAGGCATGACGAATATCGACCATCCCTCATCAACCACCTTTTGACCGTGACATTACGACACTGGGATTCCACCATTCGGGAACTCGGTGCAAAGTCCCTCCGTAAAATCTGTGAACTTGATTTGAGTCATTTGGGGCCGGAATGTGCTCTGAAAATCGTGAGGTTCTCCTTGCTCCATCGTACTTGCCTCATTGTTCATTCAATCACGTTGTTCTAGCACGAGGTTTTCGAAACCGGAGACTCCAATGATGCCCATGGTGCCCTCCTAGCCCTCGCCGAACTTGCATGCGGGTATCGGGAATCCGACCAGAAGGAAGTCCTTGAGAAACACAGATGCGAGGTTGTTCTGATCGCATCTCGAAAATTGGTCGTGCCCTCTTTCTGACAGGCTTGGTAGATATTCTCTTATCTCGCAGCGGTGCCTCTTGTTATGATCCAATCTCCTCGCCACGAACTGGTCACCGCTGCAGCTTGTCGCCTCATAGCCACTAGCATCTCTCTTTCTGAGATCCAGCTTGAGCAACGCTCATCCGTGCCACATTGGCGGAAGATCATTGACACCGGGTTAAAGCATCGCAATAGCGATGTACAAGAGGCGGCAGCGGAAGCATTGGGAGAAGTGAGTAAATTGGTGGACTGCTCGCCCGTTGTGGACAGATGAGTTTGCATATCTTCGACCTCGTTTTCGTAAAGCTAATGAACTGTTTTGGTGACACGTTGATCAGAGAATTTAAAGCAGGCTCGCCAGTATTGCAGCAAAGTCTTGCTATGTTACTAGGGGTTCTTGATTATAGCGCCCATCCGCATGGACTGTCAAAGGCCATCAAGTGCTTGATGGACAGTGTGGACCCTTCAGTAAGTCAGCGGTTCGGTATCGACATTCATGATCTCATATCTGGCCGTAGTCGCTGACAAGGATGGCTAGCATCGAAGCTCGTCGCAACTGCTTTTTGTCTATGCATCAGATCTTAACCACGGTTGTGAAAAGCCTTCCGACGCGTAAGTTATCTTTAAACACTTCTTTGATGCCATTTTAACGAATTACAGATCTTAAGCCAGACTCCGTTTGCAGTCTCTTTAACGCGTTGATCAACGGTCTAGAAGACTACACCACAGATGAACGAGGCGATGTTGGTTCCTGGGTTCGCATCGCCTGCATCCAAGGACTAACGTCCTTCTCGTTGACCATGTTGTCTCATGCGGATCACATACCTGGATTCGCGGACTACTTTCCGTCTGACAAGTATCAAATTGCCGTCGCAGGAATTCTGAAGCAAGGCATCGAGAGGCTGGACAATGTCCGCGCGCAGGCTGGCGTACATATAGTGCGCCTGCTAAACCACCCGCTGCCTTCCATTCCAGGGTTGGAAGCATGGCATCTTCCGGGGGATGTATTGATGAGGAATCTTTTCCCCAAGTGAGTTCCGCACCTTTGTTGATTGTTGAATGTCATCAATGTTCACAACTATACACAGCGATGCGGAGTTTGTAGGATGGCATGATGGATTATGGGTATACCCTAGAGTCATTCAATTATTAGAACTTCCGGTGTACCGTCATGCGATACTCTCCGGGCTCTTGATGAGCATTGGAAGCAGGACGGAAAGTACAGTAAGTTTCCATCCCTTCAGGCACCGATATGAATTGATGTGCGTAAATAGCAACGACCAGCCGCAAATAGTCTTGTAGGCTACGTTCGGAAGCTCCCCCTGGCTGTGACGCAAAGCGATGCGTATGACGTCCAGACCCTTGCAGCAGATCTTGTTGCTCATGCAAGAAGGAGCCTCGGCAACAATAATGTTGTGATACCAGTGCTGCAAACTTTCAATCTCCTTCTAGAGGCCGAAACGCTTGACGTACTTGCGGAAAGTCCAGAAGGCCTCAAACCGTTCGTCGGTTTATAAGACCTACGATTCCCTGTACTGATGATCGCGCTAGTCTGCGACTGTTGTTCAACATCGTTTCCAGGGGCGTGGCGAAACTAAAGAGTGTCCATAGAATTCTCGCATGCATGACAACGTGGGCCATACTTTTTCTCATCCAAGGCTATGTCTTACCTTTCCATATAAGGGTCATTAACCTCATGGCTATCCCCAAAATGTATGATGCATGCGTTCCGGTGCTTTCTGATTTCCTGGCACACCAGTACCCTAAGGTAAGCTCTTCGGATTGTTGATACATCACAACCCCTCATGTCACGCTATAGGTCCGCGCTGACGCCGCCGAGGCACTGTACCTTCTGTTACAAACAAGAGATGTTGGGAAGGAGACAGACGAAGTCGAGGAAGTCCTGCTCGAGACTGAATGGTTTGTGTCTTTTGACTCGAGGTAGACAATCTCTGACATGATAGACTCTAGGCTTTCCTCTAACATTCAGGCAGTTAAGGAGGCTGCCAAACGCGTAGAGAAAATGCTTTCATGATCTTGCATATTGGTTGTCGATGCGGTGATCATAAATGACTATTTGGTTTCCTTATTGTGTGATGTTTTCAAAATTCGTAAGATGAATTGGGTTCAGTGTTCCCCCTCTCGAACGTGGTGAGTGGTCTCGGAAGGGAAGGCTCACATATACGCAAACTCCTTCAATTATCTTTGTCACACAAACTGCGACAAAAAAATGAGATTGAGCAAAATGCTTGTCCTTTCTACAAGATCTTCACGGAAAACTCTGCGCGCAGTGTGTTTGTCTGCGATGACGTTATTTAGTACCCGATTAGGGATCGTGAGAACCCGGTGACTCTGGTATTTCGAAACCATGCTCTGCAGCTGAAGTCAATCTAAGCTCTGTAGCTAGCATCCCTCTTCGCCAGGTAACCCCGACTCTCCTGGCAGTCCTAACAAACGGTATATACTACAATGGCGAGCGATCCCCGACTTAGTGACAAGGAAATGGCGGCAATCAATGCCGCAGCGGTAACACGAGAGTATCGCGTTAAACCTCATCTCGGTGAGTAGACCGGTACCGATACTGGACCTCAATAAGGATTCACATACGTCCAGACTACCGAACTGTATCTGCTATCAACGGGCAAGTCTTAACGATGTCTAACACGGGATGGGATACTGATGACTACTGCGCATAGTCCTCTAGTTGTGTTGGACAACGTGAAGGTGTGTGGTTTGCTGCATATATGTTTTGGTCCTTAATTACATCCACGGTGGATCAGTTCGCATCGTACAATGAGATTGTACAATTGACGCTCCCAGATGGATCGAAACGCGGTGGCCAGGTGCTCGAAGTCCAGGGGAAGAAGGCCATCGTGCAGGTATTCGAAGGGACCTCCGGCGTTGACGTCAAAGCGACACATGTAGAGTTTACTGGGAGTAGCATGAAGCTTCCTGTCTCTGAGGATATGTTGGGCCGTATCTTTAACGGTTCCGGTAATCCCATCGACAACGGTCCCAAGGTGTTCGCGGAAGATTACTTGGACATCAACGGTACGTCCTGCTGAGTTAGGTCTGGAGAGCAATGTCATTCAATCTACCTTTTAAGGCTCACCCATCAACCCCTATTCTCGTATATACCCTGAGGAGATGATCCAGACGGGCATCTCGACCATCGACGTCATGAACTCAATTGCTCGCGGACAGAAGATCCCGATTTTCTCGGCGGCAGGTCTCCCACACAACGAGGTTACATCGTTTCTCTGCCATGACCTTTTGGATGAAGCTCAAGGGAATCATATGATTAGATTGCCGCCCAGATCGTGCGACAAGCAGGTCTCGTGAAGGGGCCAAGCAAAGATGTCCTCGATGGCCACGAAGACAACTTCTCCGTCGTGTTCGCAGCGATGGGTGTCAATATGGAGACTGCACGGTTCTTCAAGCAGGACTTCGAGGAGAACGGCAGTCTAGATCGTGTGACGCTCTTCCTCAACCTGGCCAACGACCCAACGATTGAACGTATCATCACCCCTCGTCTGGCGCTGACCACTGCGGAGTATTACGCTTACCAGCTAGAGAAGCACGTCCTGGTCATCCTGACTGACATGTCCTCCTATGCTGATGCCTTGCGCGAGGTGACTCAGCCTGCCCCTTTCATCGTGTCGTCTAAAAGTGTTCTGAGACATTGGGTGGATTAGGTTTCCGCTGCCCGTGAGGAAGTGCCAGGTCGTCGTGGATATCCCGGTTACATGTACACCGACTTGTCGACCATCTACGAGCGCGCAGGACGAGTAGAAGGCAGGAACGGCTCCATCACCCAAATCCCCATCTTGACCATGCCCAACGATGGTAAGCAGCGATAATGCGCTGAGCGACATGTGGCTAACACGTTCCTGCCCCCTAGATATCACACATCCGATTCCAGACTTGACGGGTTACATCACTGAGGGGCAGATTTTCGTCGATCGTCAGCTGCACAACAGACAGATCTACCCTCCAATCAACGTCCTGCCGTCCCTGTCCCGTCTCATGAAGAGTGCCATTGGCGAGAAGCTTACGCGCAAGGACCACGGCGACGTGTCTAACCAGTTGGTGAGCCTCGCTGAGATCGAACTCGTGCATCGGACGTGTTGGTAACACGCTCTTGCACCAGTACGCTAAATATGCTATCGGTCGTGACGCTGCCGCGATGAAAGCGGTCGTTGGCGAGGAGGCACTATCGCCCGAGGACAAACTGGCCCTCGAGTTCCTTGACAAATTCGAGCGGCAGTTCGTCGGACAGAGTACGTGTATTTCCCCACCCCGTCCACCTCATACGACCGACATCTCCGCACAGGTGCCTACGAATCGCGCACGATATTTGATTCTCTCGACCTCGCGTGGAGCCTTCTCCGCATCTTCCCCAAGGAACAACTCAACCGCATCAGCCCCAAGATCATCGCGGAGTTCTACGGCCGCAAGCCGACGAGGAAACCCACGTCGGGTGCAGAGAAGGACGCACAGGAGGACGACAAGCCCGACGATAAGCTGATCGACGCATGAAAATGGCGGGTGTAGTCTATTATCATTAATTGACCCACGATCCCTGTGCCCAGGACTTGCGCGTGTGCGCATACAGTGCGCGAAGCCTGGCGTCAAAGACAGCATCTGTCAACGGCCCTCTCTCGTTGCCGAAATCGTAATACCCTTTCGCCGAACCCTGGAGCCTGAGGCGTCTATAGTGTTATGTCACGCTGTCTGTGGATCGCGCACTGGTCATCGAACCATTTCCTTTTTGCTGGTCGGCGGCTGCCCGGTGGCGGAGTGACTTGAAGCCCCGGACGCGCCCGGGGCTTTACGTTCCTCGTGAATGCGCCAATCGTGCGCTCATACGACGGTGCAGATCACTCCGCCGCAAGAATATACTCCATGCATATAAGTAGAGAAGGACATGAGCGTGGACACGCCGATAAGGAGAGGAACAGGATTTCCGTAGCCGCCAGCGTCCGTCAGAGTGCCGTAGCCGGCGTGTGTGACTGACCGGGCGTCCACCACCCACGCAACCACCGCCAGGGTCAAAGGGTTGGGGTGGGGCGAGGACCACGGCTGGGCTGCATCGTCGCAGGAGTTTGGCGCGGCAGGCCGGTCGGATGCCTGCAGCGGTCGTATATGGCAAGCACGGACCCGCGCCGTGGCAGCACGGTGGCGGCTCGAGCGCTGGCCTGTGCACCGGAAAGGCGGGCGATCTGCCCGGAACGGATCCGGCGGGCGCGCGAGACGATGGCCGATAAAGTCACAAGCTGATAATCGGCCCTGCGCGCATCTGGCACAAGCCACCGTCGCTCCCAGCTCGTTCGGGCAGATTGCATCGGCGCCGGACCCAGATCAGGCAGCCTCCGTGCCGGACCCTCGGTGCCATCTGACCCCATGTCGCAGGGACTTCGAGGGCGCCGAGGTGTGCCGCGCCCCATCAGCAGAGACAGAGACTGTTGCTGGGACAAGGTGAGGGGTGGGAGTCTCAGATGTTGGAAACCGGAGACTGCTAGCGCCCGCGAACCTAAAGTCTGATCGTATTAAGTACAGGCGCAGTTGGGGGTGCAGAGCCTGCCAGTCGCAGGAAGCTGCGCCACCGCCGGCCCAGCGCTTCGAGGACAAATAGGAAATCTCGTATGCTCAATGAATGGGTGTTCTCAGCTTCGAAGATTCAACGAGTAAGTACGACATCGCGATTTACGTACATGCTGGGAATCCACAGGCGGCTGCGGGGTTGGCTCGGACAGTCGCTCGAGAGAGAGGGCAGGATGCTTGTGCATACGACTATATGACCGCTCGACTCGATCTCTTCGATCATAAAGGAAGATCACGCAAGATCAAAGCATATCACGTCGCCCTTGCCCAGAGAACAATAGCCAGAAAGGAAGGCCAGCCAGGGAAGTGGAGTCGGTGCTCAGGGACAGCCGTTCCCACAGGTGAAGCGCTGGGGATGCAGGCAGACACGACGCAGAAGCGGTGTGCGGGCAGACGCTCCGAACCGCCCAAAAGAGTCAGCTCAGACGGCGCGTTGTTGTGGTTGTCAAAGATGCACTCGCGATTGTCCTGAGAACGCAGCCTCGTGTGCGCGGCGAGGCTCTCACCTAGAACAAGCATGGGCCACGTTGAGCGGGCGGCCTCATGCATCGCAGGCTCGCTGGCGCATCGGCCTGGCAGCGGGGGTCCCGGAAAGGCAAGGGCAGGACGGGATGATCTCAGAGGACGACTGACGAAAGCGGGTGATCGCATCATGAGATAGGGAGACGTCAGCTTGTTGAAAGCAGTCTGCTGTGGGCGCGAATCGGTTCCAAGGGCCGCCCGGAGGTCGCCGTCGCGGCTGGTTTTGATGAACCTGGAACCCCCTGCGATTACGACGTTTACGAACTTTTGATGCACCGGGGGGGGAGAGACGAGGCCCGAATGGCTGGTGCGGGGTCGCAGCTGGGTGCGGACGCAAGCACGTACGCAAGCCGCAAGCCGGCCGCCTCTTGCGCGCACGACACGCACAGGAGGGACAGAAAAATTGCGGACGCGGGCAGCGGATTGGCGGCGGAATGGCTAGGCGTGGAACCTGGAAAATAGTGGGGCGAAAACTCGAAGGCCCCGGTGCACGGAAGCGGGCCTCGTGTTTTTAGAATGAAGGCCGGCAGACGGACGGGGGCCATGTGTTCGTCCTCGCGCTATATACAAGGCCCTCCCACGCACTTCCCTTCGCGCTCCCCCTCCCTCCCTCATCTCCTCCTCCTCCTCCTCCACTGCCCCTCCTCCGTTCATGGACGACGTCGCCCGTGAGTCTCTCCCAAACACCCTCCCCATCCAGCCCCTCTCCCGCAAGCGAAAGGCAGCCCCAGACGACTCCGAGGTCAACAACCCGTCCGCCTCGTCCCCGCAACTCTCCTCCCCCGATGCCCGCCCTGGCAAGCTCGTTGACCCCTGCACCGCCGCCCCCCGCCTCTCCCTCGAGACTTCCCCACGCTCCCCGCCGCGCTCGTGGTTCACCCCCGCTTCTTCCGCTGGGAATACCCCGCTTCCATCCCCTTCGATTTCCCCACCGACGTCCGCCATAGCTTCCTCCCCCGACACCGACACCGACGCCCCCCCTCGGCCAAAACGCCCGCGTATAGACATCGCACCCCCGTCCGCTGCAGACAGCAGGCGGCCGTCGTCTCGGCGCGCACAGGATCTAATCACCGCTCTGCAATCCCAAGAGTACAAGGGAAGCTGGCAATGGGCGACCTCAAGCTCGGGCGAAAGCCGGCTTGTCGCGCTCAGCCCGGTCTCCTCAGGCCATCTCTCTGCGGACCCAGCTCCCACCAGCTTCCCTTCATCTCCGGCGGACGTCATCTACATCGACCCTTGCTCGCCCCATATACCCCTCCGCGCGCCCCCAATAAACAAGGATACGCTGAAAGAACTAGATCTTGATGCCATCATGCGCAACCCTCAGCTACGTGCGTGCTTCTTGGAACCGAGGCTTTGACCGTCGATTTCACCACTCACGCTCCCCGCCTCTCATTTTAGGTCACGACTTCCTCTTCGACTCGGGCCTTCAGTTTCGGGCGGCTGCCAGCCGGCGCAAGCGGGAGCAGGCGGACATTTACTGGCGTGCGATCCTCGTCGAGCTCGAGACGGGATGCACCTGCGTGACCTTTGACGTGCGCGGGCGGCCGCACTCGTGCCAGTGCGTGTGCAGGAAACTGCCCACGGCGCCAGCAGTTCCGGTGATCGCGTGTTTGCCGATGCGGCGGCGGCTGACGCTGCGGATGCCGAGTCGCATCAAGACCCTCCTGCACGAGCTCCTGCAGGTGCTTCTGTCCATCATTCGGCCCCAGACGACGTCGACGTCGACCGTGCAAGGTAACAACGTGAGTTTGCAACAGCGGTTGCAACAGCATCACGAGCAGGCACAGCAACTGCGTGCCGTGTTGGACGCGGATTTGATTGAGCAGGAGATGAAACACGGCTTGTACGAGCCGTCGAGCACGTTCAGGGTCATCGGAGGAGTGTTGAAAGCGCACTGCGCGCCGATGCGGGATCAGGCTGTGGACAGGATGGTTGCGCTGGCGATAAAGTGCAGGCCCGAAGGGGGAGGGACCAAGGCAGACGCGGTGGAGGTGATGCGCCAGTGCTTTGAGATCCTGGAACTGATGAAACTCGTGAGAGATCCGCACGCCTCGCTCCGCCTTCCCGATCTCACGCCTTCCTCTTTAGGACATCGCGAACCACCAGATGCAGACCCTCCGCCCGTTCATCATCCACTCCTCCCCCGAATTCGAGCTCCGCACGTTCAAGGAGCGCCACGACCGTGGCGCGAGCCCTCTGCTGCTCACCCGCCAATGGCTCACCCAGGCCCACCAACGCCTCGACGCCTCGCAGTATAGCCTCAGCTACCCAGCCCGCGCCTTCCCCTACTCGTCCTTGGGCAAGCGGACGCACGTCATCTTGTCGACCCTCAAGGGCCTCATTGACCTGGTCTTCGCCCCGCTCTCGCCGGTTCCACTCTCGTCGCCGCCTGTCACGACCACGATGCCTTCCAACCAGTCGGTCCCGACCGTCGTCTCCCAGCTCTCAGGATACCCAGAAACACTCTATCTCGATCATTCCCGCCTCATTCTCCTCACCCGGGACGCAGCCGACCTGACCGCCGTCTATGCCCTCCTCATGCTCTACCGCCAGCTGGTCTTTTCGTCCTCGTCAACACCCTCGAATCCCCGACGAGATGCCAGTCTGGATGACGCGGACCTGCAGCGCCTCAAATTGGAGATCTGGGAAATAGGCCCGCCCAACCTTGGCCGGCATTTCCTGCACCCGGCGGCTGGGGCGCAGGCACCTCCGCCGCCGTCACAAAACGAGAAAGAGAAGGAGTCGCAACGATGGGACGACGCCCTCAAGGCGGTCGCGCTGCAGCTCACCGCCCGCGCGACCGAGGCCCGCTCTGCGCCAACGAAAACGCCCTCCCCGTCTTCGCTCCCGGTCTGCGCGCCAGACGAGCATCTGCTCAAGACCGCCGAGAGCTGGGTGGACAGCCATCTGAAGACGGATTCTGCCTTGACCGCGCTCATGCGCAACCGCCTCCGTGACGCCGTGTTCGACTCTGTCGTCTCGACGGTGCTCATCCGGGGGAGCATGACGCCTGCCGCGCTCGCGCCCGAGGTCAAACAAGAGCCCGGCACCGCGACTGGCCTCGAGCCGCTCGCGCCCGAGATCAGGCAGCTCAGCGAGCGCGTGTCGAAGCTCGCCGTCTTGCATCTCAACGTATACCAGACCCTGTACGAAGAAGACGAGCTCTCCGCCGACTGGTGAGGGGCCCGCCTTTTCCTGTTATCTTAATCGAGTATCCGTTCCCGTTTTTTGTTTTTTGTTTCATTCATTCAGTTGCAAACGTGTGTATCATAAGAAATGGGACTTTCACGTTATAGGCGTAGTACATACATACATAATTTTCTCGTCCAGGCTGGTGGCGGCGCGTCGTCGAAGCAGGTCGTAGGGTGGAACGCAATCTTACAATACAAAGTCTTTCTACATCGTGCTCAGGCTGGAACGCGCCATTGAGAATAGACCGCTCGGGCAATCGATCTTTGAACGTGCGCGTCGTTGCCGCCACCGTGCGACGACTGACAGGGCGTGCGCGACGGCGAGGTGGACAGAGAACTCAGAACGGTCGTGATTACACAGGTCCTCAGCGACAGGAGGGAGGAGGGCCACGAACACCGAAAACGACGATCGTCAGGAACATATGTTAGGGGCGAACCAGACGTCGACTACCAACTCAAGGTGGAGTGCAGAACCGCTGTACAGAACTTCGCGAACCAGAGCTCGACTAGTGCTTTTAACGATGCGAACCAGACACCCCCTCAGTGAGAGGGAGGAGGGCTGGGAGTACCGAGAATGGCCGTACAGAGTCGCTTAGGGTAAGAGGCGACCCAGACGTCGAGGACGGAGCAGACCCCCTTGACAAAACCTTGCAGATCAGACTCTGAGCGCAAGGCTCGAACGAGCTACAGAACCGAACGCAAAGATCATGATTACCTACACTCACACTACAGTAGAATACACATAGCAGCTCGTCTAGACATGCGGTGCGCCGCCACTAGACGTTAATATATGACCTCACACACGCACACACACACCGAACGCAAAAACAACGAACGCTGCGGTGCCTAAGTAGCGGATAACGCGGCACAGCGCAAGGGCAGAGAGTCACGGCCTAATGTCCTGCTTGCAGCTCACCGACGACACAGGCCCTCAGTGAGAGCGGACGTGAGCGATACGGAGTTACGAAAGCAGAGGGAGGAGAGCGAATGGAAGACATCGTGTGAGGAAAGAGAATGAGAGCGAGTTCAACGGCAGGACGAGCAACCAAATGTACTCAAGGATAAGACGTCGAGGTTTGCGCTAAGGATGGACCGCTCGAGGGACCGTCTCACGGTGGGGTTACATAAGAGCGGTTGTATGATGGTCTGCCTCAGGAGGTTTTAGTCACTGCTGGGTCAGTGTCCCCCTTCTCGCTCTCTCTCCTCTCTGCTCGTCGCCATCATGTCGACGTCCCCCCCGTCGTCCACCCAGACGGCCACCCACTCATTCCCGAGCTTTTTCACAAATGATCCCGCCCAGGCTACCAACACGCCGACCAATACGGGTGGGAACGGCACCTCCTCCTCTTTGTATCTGTACGCACGCCCCGTCTCGATCGAGTTTTTGCGCAGTCGACGGGGATGAGCTGACGTCGGCATATCTACGCCCGGCAGCTTCACTTTCCTCGCGACACTGTTCCTGCTGCTGTTCGTCTCGTGCGCGATCATCCTCCGCTCATTCATCCTCCGCCGCCGCTTCCGGCGGCGCGTCGAGGAGGCAATCCTGTCAGGCGCCATGGTGCCCAATGCGCGGGGACCCATGGGCCACAGGCGCGACTTTGGCGAAAAGCCTAGGTTATGGGATTCGTGGATCGCGCCGCCCGCGGGCGACGGATGGGAAGATATCATGGTGCGTTCCCATCGCACCGTCTGATCGCGCAGCAGGCTCGCTCAAGGCGCCCTCTTCTATACCACGGCCCCTCTCGCTTGCATTTTCCTTGACACCCGGTGGGGTGGCCCTGCGTCGATTGGACCGCATCTTTTTGCGGCACTGGTAAATTGGTGTCTGGGCCGCTATCGAATCCTTTTGTTTTGTTTTCGACCGCCAGCCCGTCTCGGTCCTCCCCACTTCTTTTAAGCCCCCCTCCGCTCGCAATCACCCGTCCACACCCCTAGAGTCGTCCAGTGCCGGCACCCAGACGCCAAACTCAAACGCTGTGCCCCTAGACGGCCCACGACCGCCCTTCATCCGCCGAATTTTCCGCAACCCATTCGCCCCAGTGCCCCCGTCCCCCATCCCCCTCTCGCTCCGTACGCCAGGGCTGAGCTCCCTGCAGCCCAATGGCCCGATGGAGCAGGAACCCGAGACCATGCAGGTCTCCGTGCTCATCACCATGCCCACGCCCCGGCGGCTGCAGGGCGGGCCGCTGAAGGGCAAGGCGGGGAGCATTACTAGCGAGTGGGACGAGGATGAGGAGCTGCCGGAGATTGTGCTGGGCGTCGCGCAGCGGCAGTATCGGTCGGACGGGGTGTCAAAGGTGTCGTGACCGTCGGACTGGAGGGGAGAGGGACGCACACGTCCCGGCGATCGAGCACTCTGATCTTTATTCGGGACCTGCGAAAAGATACTTCTACGCCCCTTTTCCTTTTTTTTTTTTGATCTACTTTGCTTATTCTCGTTGTGTTTTGTACGGTGTACTTTTAATATCGCTGCAGCTTTTGACTTTCTGATCTCATCATAGTGTGATCGCTGAGTGAGAGAGTATCACAATGACCGCATAAACACATATACAAGCTATAGACGATCTCCAGAACAAGGTCGACTGGCACTTTTTCACGACATGCCCGCCCAGTCAGCGAAGATCTCATCTTCCTCGGCAAGGTCAAAAAGCGACATGTCCCCATTCTCGTCCTCGTCCTCGTCCATGTCCACGTCCACATCCACGTCCTCGTCCTCGTCCTCGTCCTCTGACCCTTCGAAAAACGCAAAGTGGTCTACGTTTTTCCGCAGCCAGTTCTCGTCCTCGCTTTCCACGTCGTCCTCGAGCTCCATATACACCCCCTTGAACCGCTGCGCCTGCCGCGCCTCGATGAACTTGCGCATCTGCGATCCCGGTATGCCTGTGGTGGAGATCGTGTGCAAGTGCGGGAGGAACATGCCCCCCTGCGCGGGCGACTCCGCCGTCGACGTCGCCGCTGCTGCCACCGCCGCCGCCGACGGCGACGACGGCGACGGCTGAGCGTGCTCGGACGGTCCGGCGATCAGTTTTTCGAAGAAGGCGGTGTCGAGGTGGTTGCAGTTGATGTTGAGCATCTTCACGTTCGGCATCGCGGCATACAGCGTCTCGATCGCGGCCTGGGTGCACGGGAGGCCGGAGAGCTTGACGCCCTCGAGCGAGCGCAGCATCGAGCGCGCGTGGCCGGGCAGCGGCGCGGCCATCTGCGCGACGAGCGGGGAGTAGTCGTCCTGGTCAAAGTCGAGCGCGAGGTCGACGAGGCCCGGGAAGACGAGGCGCTCGAGGAGCGCGCCGGCGTACGCGGGCTCGAGGAAGGAGAGCACGAGGCTGCGCACGGAGGGCAGCTCGATGCGCTCGCTCGGCCAGTCGCGCGGGTCGCCCGCGGGGCCGGAGAGGCAGAGGGTGAGCGTCTCGAGGTTCGGCGAGCGCACGAGCATGCGCGCGAAGTCGGCGTAGGATGGGCGCACGTCCTTGGTGTGGTACGCGAGCTCGAGCTCCTCGAGGCCGGCGAGGAAGTCGCAGCGGCCCCAGTCGAGGTGCACGCCCCAGAACGCGCAGTGCGTCATGCGCGGCGCGTGCCCGCCGAAGGGCACCGTCGGTGCGGCGAGCATCGGGTGGCGGAACGTGTCGTAGTCCTCGCAGTCCTCGTAGTGGTACAGGTGCAGGTGCCGCAGCTCCGGCGCGGGGGGCGCGGCGGCGAGGGACTGCAGCGTGCGGTGCATGATGAGGTAGTCCTCGACGATGAGCTCGAACACGAACCACCGCCCGACCTCGGGCATGATGAGGGTCTGAATGGTCGCGAGGTCCTGCGGGGAGAACGGAGGGCCCGGCGGGCCTTTTAGTTTCGACGAGCGATGGGTCGCTGCGGTCATCGACAGTGCGCCCTCGGCTGCCGCCTCGCCCTCGTGTGCAAAGTTCTGCTCGTCGTCTGCCTCCTCCTCCTCCTCTTCGTCGTCGTCGTCGTCGTCGTCTTCAAAGTCCTCGACGTCGCTGTCTCCGGCGCAGTTGATGGCGATGAAGAGCGGACAGCCTTGGGAGCGCTCGATCCATGCCTTGGACTTGTCGAACGGCGGGCCCTCGTTGAACGTCAGATGCACCCACAGATTTGGGGTCTGCAGCGCGACCTCGCGCCATCGCCGACACACGTGAGACACAAGCACCTGGAACTCGAGGTCAGGCCGATGCTCCTCCTCCCCGTCCTCGCTCTCGTCCTCAGAATTCAACGATTCTATTTCGAGCTCGAGCTCGTCCTCGTCGTCATCGCTGTCCTCTTCGTCGTCCTCGGCCCGCTTCCGCGCGTCGCTCTCCGCGCCGATCTCGAAGATGTAAGTGAGGAGCTCGGTGGGGAGCCCGTTGATGGGGCAGCCCTCTGCCGGGGGGATGTACGGGTTGCCCGCCGAGAGCGTTTTGGGTGCGTCCTCCGCAGCGTCGAAGTGGGTGAGCTCGAGGAGGCGGAAGTTCCCCGAGTCGATCTCCTCCTGCTCGACCTTGATGATCGTGGTGGGCATGATGCGGGGGCGCTCGACGTGGGTGCGCATCGCAGAGATCGATGCGGGAGTGCACAAGCTGGAGCGCTGAGGCAGGCCGGAGGCGATAGTGATTTGCAGATCGACTTTTTTTGCCTTTGCAAATGGCGATCTCCCCACGTGTGTGTTGCGTAATTTTGGCTTTTCGCGCGTATGACTCAGCAGTCCTCGCATCCGCGACTTGTCTTCTGTTTGGTCGGCACACCGGGCTCTGACACCGCCTCGCTATGTCCACATCCCAGCGCATCGCCGGCAGCACGTCGTTCCCTGAGGTGCTGCGCTCGGAATAACAGCAACACGGCCGCCCCAGCTCTCCAAACCCGCCTAAATCGAAATGTTCCGAATCTCCACGTATCGCCGCGATCCATCGGCGCTGGTATGGTATGCGTGCGTGCTGGGGGCGGCGCGAGCACGCCTGTCTGCTTTAAAAGCTGCCCGCTCGGTCATCTGAAGGATCGTAGGGGCGGGACGCAATCTATCAGTATGTATGCACACGCCATGGCAGGATCTGGTCGCGCGCGGATCGTCCGGAGCCGGGCGTGCGCTGTGCGCTGTGGGCGCAGAAGCCTCGAGGGATGGCGCGCGTTCTGCGTTCTGCGCCCTCGACCACGCAGACGGCATTGCGGCTCTGTCTGGATGCGCGCGGCGCGCGAGCGATTTCTCTACGTACACGACGCTATCCGTGCGCGGTGGCCGGCGGCGAGCGATCCGGCTGTCTACAGTACAGTGCGCCTGGAGAAGCCGAGCGACAGGTTTATATTTGACAGTTATGTAATGGCACCGCTCGGAGGGGCGCATGAATCGCTGGGCATGGAACCCCCCCGTCGGAGTCTCCTATGTGCTGTATCCTATTCTATCGCAGTGTCTGGCGCCCTCCAGCTAGCCACTTCGCGGTCGACTTCTTACGTGGCTGGAGCTTGGGTTATTGGTCCTCATGTCGAGGCGGGGCGCGCAGCGCTTAGGTAGTACGTGTCCATCGCGAACCCGCCGCCTCTGCCCCCCTCCCCTCCTGCGCCCGAGGCGCACGCGCTCTGGCGCTCTGGCAGGGTCCGACCGCCGGCGGGCACCGCCAACGCGAATGAATCCCGAAAGCGGATCGAGCAGCCCCCCGTGGCTCCATCCATCACCGCGTCTCTGTCTCTGTCGCTGTCTCTGCTCTCTCGAGTCGCGGGTCCATCCTCGCACAGGCTCGTTGCGCGCGCCTCGCTCCGTCCCCGATGCCCGAGCCTGGAAGCTTCGTCGTCTTTACCCCCTTTCGCGTCGGCTTCCATGCCTGACACGCCAAGCCATGCGATGTCGTCAGCGCGCGCTATCTCGATTCTCACACACACACACACACCCTCCCGTCCCCTCCCCTCGGCCGGCCGCTACATTCGCGTCCCACCTCGCTCTGCACGGAGCTCCCGAACCGACGTTGGAGCTCGCAGTTGTACGCCCACACGGCCGGGCACCAGAGCTCTCGCCCGCAGCGGGCCAACGCCTACTACAGCAACACCGGACTGACGAGCCCCAATGCAGTCGCTGCAGCAACGAGCACTCGTGCGTGCGTCGCGCCGCCGATCGCAGCGCGCGCGAAAAAGGAAATCGACCGCACTGGGCATCGAGCAATGATCGAAGACGCGTTTAGCGCGCTCGGAGCGCCTGCTGTGTAGAGCTAAAGTTAGTGCTTTAGCCTGAATCGGGGCTCTGCGCGCTCGGGGCGAGCGATTGGGCGACGATGGGCGAGGGCTGTTCGAAGGTCCGTTCGAAGGCTGTCGACGCTCGCTTGCAGGAGTTGCGTGCGGTGCTTCGCGTTCTGGACTTCTTTAGCTAGCGCGTCGGATTGTTTGGCTGTTTCTTTCGAGCGGAGGAAGGGCCCGAGGGTGCTCGATGGCTCAATGGGGGCTTGGCGCGGGGTGCGCGAGGTGCGCGAGGGATGCGCGGGTTTGATCGTCGCTGTGCTAGTGCTGTGTTCTACTGGATTGTGCCTCGGAGGCTTAATTTAAAGTCTCAGTTAGCGATGGTTAGCGATGGTTAGCGATCTGTTTTAATTGGCGGATTAGCGCTCGCGCGTCGAGTGGACGAGGGAGAGGAGGCCATCGTGTTGATTATGCGTGTAGGATGGAGCTACGTTGACAACATTGTGATTTATTTATTCGGGGGCTCGACGGTGAGAGACGGTGTGAGACGATGAGATGCAGCGGGGGACGGTGATTGGGTCGGCAGGATCGGGGGCACGGGATCGAGGATCAGTGACTGAGATTGGTCCCGTCTCGGGGTGCGATAGGGTGGTAGTGATAGATTATGGTAATGGTAGCGGTACGTGCGCGGATCGCGGCGTCGGGGATCCGCTAATGCCTGCTCGGTCCGCCCGCGGTGAGCCGAGTAAAGTTGAGGCGGCTCGAGGGGCGTTCTAGGTGGCTGGGTGGGGCTTTAGGACGACTCGAGGGCGGGTGGGTGGGTCGAGGGAGGGCGTCCCGCGGAGCGCGCCACGGGCCATGCGCATGTAGTTATAGCGCGGTGCGTTGATTTGATTTTGGAGGCGGTTCTCGGGCGACGGGCGTGTATGGATGTCTGGTCGGGATCACTGGGCGTGTGTGAGGATTTACCTTGGTTTGGGCGGGGGAGGGAGGGACGCACGGGGACCCGCGGTGGAGAGGAGGCGCGGGGCTAGGATTGATTTGGAGGCGCGGGGATTTATCAGAAGAGGCGGGGAGGAGGAGGAGGATGGGGATGGGCGGTGGGGAGGGTGGGAGTCGGGGCGGAAGCAGGGCGGATCTGCACGCTGAGTGGATCAGGGAGGGGATGTGCGGCTGGTGTGGCGGCGGGGCGATGGGGAGCCGGATATGGGGATAGGCAGGAGCGAGGACGGATGCGGAGTTTGGAGGATGACAGCGAAGGGAGGGATTTGGAAATGGGGAAGCCGGGGCGACAGCTCTGCGCGCATCCTTCCACGCTGCTCTAAAGCTGCCATGCCGCGCCCTCTCTCCCGCCACCTCTCCCTCTCCCCCTCCTCCTCTCCTCCTCCCACGACCACGACTCGCAGCATACATGGCCGCGAGGAGACCGTCGTCCGTGCGCACAGCCCCGCGCGAGAAACAGCCAAGGACGTTCACGCTCACCCTCAAGGCCCTCCTCTCCCTCCCGGTCAGTCCCTCTCCCTCTCTCCCCCCAATGTCAATCTCTCATCCGCCCCCAGCACCGCCTCTGCAACCCTCCTCCCGCCGTCGGCAAAGTCCGCTCCTGCCAAGGTGCGTCTCGTTCCACCTCGAGTCTCCCGCGCCCGCGTCTGACGCTTCCCCCGAGTCACCCCCATCTTCAAGGTCCAACTTGAGGATGTCCTCAACAGGAAGCACTTGCCTCCCCTCGGTGCGTTTGCTTCTTCGCGCTCGCGCTCCTTCTCGCTCAACTCCTCCCAGGCCTCAAGGACTTTGAGGAATGGCTGCTCTTCGTCGAGGGCTGCCCCGAGAACCTGTCCGTCCCCCTTCCCCCCCCCTCCCCTCCCATTCCCTGCCCATGCTCACCCGCCCCCTCCAGCTACTTCATGCTCTGGCTGAAGGACTACACCGCCCGCTACGACCAGTGGGCAGCGCAGAACAAGCCTCCAAAACCCATCCTCGTCGGCAAAGAGCAGTATCGCTTCTCCACCCCACCCCAGCCCTCCTCCAACCTCACCCTCCTCTACCTCCGCGCCAAACAGACCTTCTTCACCCCAAACGCGGACTACGAGCTCAACATCCCCTCCGACATCCTTACCCCCTTCCACACCGGCCAGTTCGCCTCCCCCATCCCAGAGCCCATCCTCTTCGCTCAGGTCGCCGCGGAGGTTCACAAGATGCTCAAGGACTCCCTCGATCGCTTCGTTCTCGCCGCATACAACAACGTCGGCACAAATCGCGCCTACTGCGGCATGGTTGGCGGCATCGTCATCATGCTCCTTGGCTCCGTCGCACCTCTCGCCGTCAACTTTGCCAACGGCAGAGCCCGTTGGCTCAGGCTCCTCGCCCTCCCCGGCATGTGGCTCGGTCTCACCATCTTGTTGGCCAGTCTTCACGGGGTGCGTCGATCCTCTCCCCTCCGTCCTCCACACTGATCGGCCCGCACAGGTCTGCATGATGGTCTACATATTCGGCGACCTCCGCCAGCTGCGCAAGTTCGAGCTCGCTCGTCCCCGCATCTCCGCTCCCAGACCCCTCGGCGCGAACGACGCCCACACCCGCCCCATGATGTCCATATCCGCACCGATCTCCTCAAAGTTCGCGCCCGCTACCATCCTGCCGTACGCATATCCGGGCCCTCCTCCCGCCTCCTCGCTGCCCGGCGTACCCTTTCCGCTTTCGCAGCCACGCCGGCCGACGATCACGATCCCAGCGCGCCCTCCACCCGCCGTCACGGCGCCTCACCACGCGAGGCGGGCCACGTCGTCGTCCCCGACCACCTCGCTCTCGACGCCCTACGACAACGCCTCGGACTACTCCGCCTCGACCGCCTCTCTCTCGACCTCATCGGACGACGCGGCGCACAGGATCGTCATCTCGCCTGCGTATTACGACGAGGACCCCGCCCCAGAAGGCCCCGCGACGCACACCGGCCCCTTTCCGCCGTTTTTGCTCAAAAACGCGACGAGCGAGCCCTTTGGAGGCGCGTACCGCTTCGGCACCGCAGACCGCGACGTGCACACGGCCGAGTGCCGCTCCGCCCGCGCGTGCGGCATCGCCGCCACCGCGGGCTTCATTCGCCCGTTCGACGACGACGCCTCCAGCTTGGCCTCGCGCGCCGAGATCGGCAGCCTCGACTCGTTTGACTTTGACGCGCTCCCCCCGCGCGAGGACGCCCGCGCCCCGTGCATATGCGGCTCGTCCGCCGTCCCGTCGTCTGCCGCGCTGCCGCATGCCGCACGCGCGTACGAAAAGGACGAAAAGGAAATGATGAGCCCGCGCGCGCTCGAGGAGGGCCACCCGCCGCGCTGCGCCGAGCTCTCGCCGACGACGATGCTCGAGCGCGCGCAGTACAAGTGCAAGCGCGTGCCGCCACCGCTCGTGTCGCCGGACGAGCCCGACGAGCCGCGCTGCAAGGCGGCGTACGTGCGCCCCGAGCCCGAGGTCGTGCTCGCGCAGGAGCGCCGCACGCGCGCGGTGCCCGCGTTTGGCCCGCTCACCAAGGTGCTGAGCCCGGTCGTCACGCGCGCGCAATGGGAGATCGTAACGCGGAGCATGGCGCTCGCCGCGCTCGCCTCGCTCGTCTTCGTCGGCAGCCTCTTGGCGGTGCCGCCGCGGCTGCGGTGATGCGATGCGTGCTCGTTCCGTTGCTCTCGAGCTCTCGAGCTCTTTTTTTTTTTTTTTTGGCTGTTCTTTTTGGTGCTGCTGTCGCTTGCTGTTCATTTTCCGTGTTGTCCAGGGCTGCCCGTGTTTTTCTTTTTTCTTTGCTCGCTCGCTCGCTTGCTCGCCAAAATTGTTCTCCCTATCTGTGCTAACATACGCTCTCGGTCTGTATACGGTCGCCCGTCCATTCATTCATTCCCTCGCTTCCCTTCCCTTCTAAACCTTTCCGCCCCTCCGTTCCCTTCTGTGCGTCTTCGGTTCTGGAAGTGGCTTCCGCACTTGACTGTTGCGCGGTGCCCGCCGACCCCTCGCCCTCTTTTCTTCTGCCGCTCCATTTTTCGCCGAGTTCTCTACTTGGGCCCCGCGTGCTCCCAGCCGCCTCGGATGCGGATGGGACGACCGCGATTAGCCTTGGTGATGTTTGTCATTTGGGAGGTCGGCGGGGAGGATGGCGGCGCTCCGTGGGCGGACGCGCGCGCTGGTCCTGGACTCACTCCCACCTTCGCTTGCACTCTCACCCTCGCTTGCACTCCCACTCTCGCTTCTGCACCCACTTCTACCGCCCCCGGTCGCGCTTCTGCACCCACTTCTGCTTCCACTTCTGCTCCCACCACTGCCCCCCGCTCCCACCGGCACTGGCACTGGCACTGGCACTGGCACTCCCACACTAGTCGTCGATGCTCTTTCTTTCGCTGCGCGATCGTGCACCCCCTGCCCCAGTGCGCCCGTCCGCGGCGTCCACGCTCTCTTGTCGCTATTGCTATCGCCGCATCGTCGCCCCTTGCCTTGCCGTTCCAGCGCCAGTGTTCGAGTCCGAGGAGAGGCGTCCGAGGCGTCTGCGTTTCGCACGCGTTTGGGCACGCGTTTGGATTGGGGGTTGATGGGTGATGGGTGATGGGTGCTGGGTGCGGTAGGGAGCGATTACCGTGCCCCGCGCTTGGAGCTTGGAGTTTCAGCTTCGGCCCCCCATCGCGCATCGTGCGTCATCGGCATCGTCTCCGCCACTGTCATCGTACCTGCCACTGTCATCGTCACCTTTTTGTGGGATCCGCATGTAGTCGTTGCTGCTGTGCTGTGTGAATGGCGGCTGTCCGTGTCTGTGTCTGTGCACGTCTCGTCTGGTCCTCCATTTCGCGCTGTCGCATGTACTGTCGTACTGTCGCACTGTCGCACCCGTCGACTCCTCTCTTGCTCGCGATCCGCGCTTCACGCTCGTTCATTTGTTTTGCGGATCGTCGAGTGCCTCCGGGTCCGTCGCGACGTCCGTGGCGGCTGTGCCCATGCGCGCGTCTCGATCTGTCGCCCGTGCGTGCTCGCGTCGCCGCCTCGTTCCGCCATTCCCGAATTCGATTCATTATTACATTCATTCAACACAATACATACATACATATATACATACATACATACACACATACATACATTCATACATGTCACTGCCCACTTTATCCGCCTCCAACGCGCGCATCCGCCGCATCGCATCACATCACATCGCAGTGTATATCATGTGTATATCATGTGTACTACTCGGTGTAGAGCCCACCCACCCGCCCGCCCGCCCGCTCCGTCTTTCATTTTTTTCTTTTTTCTTTCATTTTTTCATTTTTTCATTTTTTCATTACTCTATGCTCGCGCGGTCGTCGCTGGACGACCTTGCCTACCTACCTGTGTCTACCCGTCTACCCGTCTACCCGTCTACCCGCCTACTTGCCTACTTGCTTACTTGCCTGCCTGCCTACCTGCCTACCTACCTACTCGCTTACTCGCTTACTTGCTTACTCACGTACCGAGGTTCTTCCTTGTTTTGATCCCGCGGCGCGGCGCTGCAGTGGCGCTGCCGTGATGCACGTGCATGCATATAGGCGTTGCGGTGCGGTGCGTCGCGGGGTTTTGCTGTATATATCTGAAGTCGCTTGCTTTGATGGAGATCGGCGGTGCCCAGTGCATGGTGGACGCGTGCGTGGGTGGCGTGGCGTGGCGTGAATTTGTTGTGTATTCAAGCGGTCGGGAGAGCGGAGCGGGAATGGAGTATGGAGTATGGAGTATGATACATGGTACATGGTACGTACGTAGTGCAGACAAACACAGAGAGAGAGAGAACAGAGGAGAGAATAGAGAGAGAATAGAGGGAGAACAGAGAGGAGAGATGGAAAGATGGGGGAGGGAAATAGGCAAGGGGTGTACATTATAGGATGCTCTGATACAAGATGACGGTGACGGTGACGGTGATGACGATGGTGGTGGTGGTGATGATGGTGGTGCGGCAGGTCAGTACGTGAGCGGACAGGGACAAGGCGTGGTGCTTGGGATAACGATGGCGACGACAGGCAGACGGGCAGACGGGCAGACGGGCAGACAGCAACGACACAGACACAAGCAGACAGAAGCCGAAACAGAAACAGACAGACGTGCAGACATAAAGTCAGATGGGCGCACAGACAGGCGACGACGCGCCGACGCGGCCGACGTGGTCGGTGAACGTTGGAGGGGGCGGCGGCTGGCGGGCGGGCGGGGCGCTCAGAACCAGGGGATGTACACCTCGGTCATCTTCATCAGGTTGAACGGGTCGGTCGCGGTCGCGATCAGGTTGACGACGGTCTGCACGACGGGGGTCTGCATCGTGCCGAGGGTGTTCGGGTTGAGGGCCTGTGGAGGGAAGGGAAGACGCGGCGAATAAAAGAGACGGAAGAAAGTTGGCGATGGAAATGGAAGGCGGGGATGAAATTGAAAGTGAAAGTGATTTTTTTTTCAAGATTTTTTTGTAAAAAAGTGGAAATGAAAGTGAAAGTGAAAGTGAAAGTGAAAAGTGAAAGTGAAAAGTGAAGAGTGCAAACAAAAGAGGGTGCCGCGGAAACAAGGGCGCCAGGTCAGCGGGCAGGAGCTACGGGGGAGAAGCGAGCGGGACACGCACCGTCTCGCGCTCGACCTTGCACGCCATCGTCTCGGCGCGCTTGACGACGCCGTCGATGTTCTGCGCGACGTTCTGCCGGAAGGAGAGGTCGAACATCCACGGCTTGTGGCGCCCGTGGAGCCACGTCATCACCTCGTCGCGCGCGAACAGGCACAGCTGCTGCTCGAGGTCGAACTGTGCGCGCGGGGCCAGCGGTCAGCGGGCGGTGCAGGGAGAACGGGGAAAGAGCAGGGTGGGGACGTAGCATACCTCTGGCTCGGTGAGGCTCCGGCCCATGGCCATGAGCGCCGAGGTGAGGATGCCCTCGGTGTAGATGGGCCCGACGAAGTGCTGCATGTTCGGCGTAAAGCGGAACGGCACGACGTCGTTGGACGCGAACACGGGCGCGTTGCTCGCGACGCCTGTGGGTGGCGTCCGTGCCGTCAGTATCTCGCGGCTGGTCCAAGAGTGAGTGGGTACGCGCCTGGCAAGACCTCGCTCATGGAGATCAGGCCCGTCCGGCGCGAGATGTGGAACCGCGCGGGAAGGCGGCTCGTCAAGCACAGGATGTACGTCATGAAGCTCGTCGCGGCGACCTGGAGCGCGAACTGCTTGCGCATCCGCCAGAGCTCGCTCGGGCCGTCCATCGTACGGATCATGTACTGCGCGGCGGGAGATAGACAAGGATGAGCTCCGTGCAGACGTCCTGCATTCCCCGTGTACGCACCTGCGTGATCACCGTCTCCGGCACCATGTGCGTCATGACATCGTCCAGGATGTGCTTTTTGAGCGTGAAAAATTCGTGCCGGGAGGGCTGAATGATGATGAAGGGTCAGAGATGAACGAGATGACATGCCGATCAAAACGGACCATCCGTTGATTCTCCTCCTTGAAGTCGCGCAGCACCGTCTTGACCTTCTCGCCGGGAACCAGGATAGGGTCCTCTCGCGCGATGTTGGCGCTCTCGCAGAACTGATCGTAGATATCCCCAAATGTGACGTAGGATGAATCATTCTGGAGCAGGCGCAGGTTCGTGCTGCAGGCGATGGCAGCTGGGATGTGAAACGTTAGGTTCCGCTTCCGAGACTCCTTCTTACGGCTCAGGATACTGGTTCAGGTTTAATCAATGACAAAGTTGAATGACTGAATTCAAAAGGACACCCACTTGTTGAATGTCCGGAAGATCTGCAAGACCCTCTCCTCTCGTCGAATATGTCTACCCGAAGGCAACTGGACGTTGAAAGATACACGAGAGTTGTCCGTACCATGAATCGTAAAACGTCTCCAGCAGTACCCGTGAGACCGGCAGTTTTCAAACTTGGGTCCAAACTTGAGGATCTTGGCAAAGTTCTGGTTGCTACCCTTGTCCTAGGATCCGAGATCAGATCTGGACAAGCTGTCTCGCATAGCCACAGCTCACGTACCTCTGTATATTGCCCAGGGATCTCGATGTCGTCAAATTTGGCGTATTGGAACTCCGTCAGATAATGACTGAGCAAGTCGAGCGGCTGTATTCGAGGTCGGGAGTCGAGGTACTTCTCATACCGGTCCCGCCATTGTTGCAGTCGACGGATGTACTCGTGGTGTGTTGGCTTGCTCTTTAGGAAGTCTTCTTCGTAATCAGCCTGTGGTTGTGGTGAATATAAGCCACAGGAGAATCATGAGTTTCGTTGTACATACCCGAGCCTGACCGGTCAAATTGCTCGTCATTCTGTTCAGGTAGGCGACCGTGGCGGGACTCAATTGACCGTCGTCGTCGAGAATATTGATTCGCATCGCGTATTGCTGTTTGCATTGTTGGTAAGCTCGGTAGCCTCCGAGTAAGGTTGAAAGCAACTTACCTGCATCGCGTCCAGAAGCAACATGCACACAAGTCGATAAATCTCCTCTTCTGCTGTGGCTTTGAATCGCTGATGTATTTGGTCAACCATCGTTTCCATACTCAAAATCAGGAGAGGGAATGCAGTCTTGAGAATCTGGACGACCTCGTCGATAGTTTCCCACGACTGTCGTTGGGGCCCGGGGACCTCTGTATTCTGTGGAGCTGAAGGGGTATTTGTAGGAGCTTGAGCGGCAGCTCCAATTCCAGATCCGTGGTTCGCAGATGTTGGATCAGCAGGATGGGTTTCTTGCGTCTGGCCAGAGTCGACGCGTCTCAAGGCATCGTTATTGGTGGGGGAAGATTGAAGTCGACCGTTGTTAGCATTCATCCTGGCAGCCGCAATGGCTGCGGCTTGCTGTTTTCTTACAAAGTTCATGTCTTCTCGCGTAGTACGAAGCTGGAAGAACAGAGCCTGGCGAGGGAAAACAATGTGAGAAACGAGCCGGCAAAAACTGAGAGAAACACACCTGGGGGTATAATTTCGCCAGGGCCAAGAGGATATAGCGTGCTTGTTTGACTTCACGTTGCGATATCGACAAGCACAGCTGAGGAATGAAAGAAATCCAGAACCAGAATGCAGCCTCGCCCTTGTATGTGTCAAATGCCCTAGAAATTGTGTAGTTGTTGTCGTCGACACTGAGGAGCCAAAGGACACGAGCCAGAAGAGGTCGACTCTTCCCGTCCTTGTAGAGACCTGCCGCTTGGAGGTAGCAGCTGACAGCGCTCGCTGCGTGGTTCATGTCGTTGGGAATTTCCTTGAACATTTTGTCGTTGAACTTTCCCCATTCCGCCCAAGACTTTGCCTGGCACATGTCCAGCTGAACGGCTTGGCCAAAGGCTTGATTCGCGTCTTCATTTCGGTTGGAGCGAGCGTGGAACATTCCCTTCAGCGTATAAAACTCCGCCTTCTGCGCGATGGAAAAGTACATCAGATTGGTATTGTTGATCACCTCCAGGCCGGCTTGAAGGTCGTGCGGCTTCTGGTAATGACACCGTGCTTGTTCGCGGAGCTTCAGAAAAGCTTCAGAGATCTCGATGTTGGGGAGGGTGTAGATCTTGTTCAGTAGGCTGAAGCAGACCTCGAGAAGATCGTGTTTTCGGGCAACATGAGCAAACCTATTGATAATCCACGCTGTCTCATGATATCCCCGGTAACCAAAGGTGTTTGCGTTGCTAGCAGCAGCTCCGCCTTGTGTCGACCCACCTATCAGAGGGACATAGGCTTTGTTGATAGCATTGAACACGTTCTGCCTCCAGGCAACCAAGTCACTCCAGATGCTGATATCGTCGCTTCGATTGGGGAGTCGCTCACGCCATGCTTGCAGCACCATCTTCAAATCAGATGATTTCTTCTCCAGGTTTTGCGCGGTGGTAGTAGAAAGAGACCCGAAGATCTGTACGGCCTCTTGTAGTTCCACGAACTGCTGGAAATGTTGCATTAATGGGACGTGGGCCAAGGTAAGTTGAGGAGGTAGGGCGACCCATTTCCGGAGCGATAACTGCATGGCATCCTCGAGAATCTTGGTGAATTCAGTGTTTTTATCGACAGCGGCAGGCATTTTGAGCAACGCGATGAAAGCTTCGAAGACGCGACGACGTGGTGTGGCGACCTCTGGTAGGGAGTTGACTTGCTCCTCTAGCGTTTCCCTATTTTCGGCCCAGTCTTTAATTCGCCATGCGCCCTCCAACGCCAATTCCTGATTGCCCTCGCTGCGAGCAAACTCGCACAAAATGTCCCATTGCTGAAGTTTTTCGGCCGATAAGATCCAATGGTCCTCCCAGAAGCAGTATTCCTGCTCCGAGAAAGGCAAGTTGCCTGATCGTGACTTGGTCTGCGCATTCTCGTACATTGTCGCGGCCTGCTCCCACATGCCGTTTTGCTCAAATGAAATCCCGATGTTTGTTTCCAGGTGCAAGCAGCGCCGACGCCACAGACCATAGAAGAGATCATCCTCTGCCATTTCCGCATATAACTCTGCCAATGAGTCGTACACGGTGTCACGAACGGAGGGGTCATCTTCAATGGCACGGTTCATTGATTGCAAAATCTCAAAACCAGCATACCATGCGCCATGTGTCTTGGCCAAATACTTGACAAGGTGAGGCGGAAGCATCATCGGCGGCGAACAAGCGTTGGCAGCTGTTAAGAGTGTCTGTACCGCGTTTGGTCGGAGATCCGCTTGTCTGATTTGATAGTCTTTGCTTAGAAGGCTGATGGTATGATGTGTGATGTCCATCTGCTCTCGGCGAGAGAGTGACGCCCAGGCGACAGGGAATATTGACACCCATGTGCTGTGTGCAACGGCAGGGTCGAGATACAGGAGACGCTGCATAGGTCGGATAAAATCTTGGATTCGACGCTGAGCAAAAGGCATCGCTGAACCGAGCGAGGAAAGAGCCTTTCGCTCTGGTACCATGGGGCTGTCCACATCCACAGATCCTAGCAGAAGATGAAGAGCGAGGTAAATCCAAGGGCTATCGGCCAACGCTTCCCAGCTTTGAACGCCTAGGATATATGATAACCGACTGATCAATGCTCGGGGGACGCTGACATCAAGGAGATCTATAAATTTTTCCCTCATGACAGGGTCTCGTGCACGGCACCCCAGCAAAAAGGATTGTTCCAATTTTGTGGTCAATTCGCTCCGGCGGAGAGTAGGTTCCGTGTAAATCTGATAGATTAGCTCCAAGTGGGAGCTGTACAAGGCATCACCACGAGTTTCAAAAGCGGCCATCTTCTGAAGAACTGACGCCTTCTCTTTCATTGTTGGATATGGCTCGCGTCTATGCAACGCCCAATCACGAGCTATGTCAAGCATGTATTTGCAGAGGGAGAGACTCTTTGATTTTTCAACCAATGTCATGAGTGTGAGGATGAGCCACCTTCGTTGATCGCCGAGAAATGAGGCCGAGAGCTGGCAGATGTCTAGGATTGACGTCAAGAGACGTGTATTGTGGTCATAATTGTTCGATGGAGCTTGTGCTTGAAGGTGTTCCTTGGCTAATTTGCTGAGGAGCTTCATCAGAGAGGCGCCGAAGGACTCGATGCGCTCGGGCACAGTTTCCACCACTGACTTCAACATCAATAAGGTCCCACGCCAGCCAGTGGTATTTCGCAACCCTTCGCCTATCGCAGAATGGACGAAATTGTGGAAGTCTGCCATATCACCTTGCTGATCCTCATCCTCCTTTGGCAGGGGAAACAGCTTGATCAACCGATGGAAGACCGGATGCAGTGCGTCATGGAGATTCGCGTCATCAGCGACCATTCCCTTGCGTACCAGACGCGAAAGGATGGCGGCATTATCGGTGTCAGCGAACCAGGAATCGTCTTTGTCGGCCGCGACTACCTGTAAAACCTTCGCAGCACCGAGGGCTTGGCTGATGGCAATATCGCTGCTGAGCTCAGTCTGCGGTATAGTCAGATTCGATCCCACTGATTCACAAAGAACCTCACCTGCTCGAGAGCGCGAGAGAAATAGTTGAGCTTGACCGTGACGTCGCTCCACCCGTTGGGCCCCACAATTGTCCGCAGCAAGGCCAGCGCGCGAGGAACTAAGGCATTACGAGACTGGACATCGTGGGCTGACGTGGCAAGGCGAACCAAGTAGCTGACGACACTTTCACGGAATCCCAGAGGCGTGATCCAGATTGAACCTACACTATTGGAAGACGAAAGTTCTTCTGTTGCCTTTTGTTCCCAATTCACAATGGTCTGCATGATGTCGATGGTTAATAGGCGTGATTCACCGGATGCTGACCCTTGCAAACCAAGTTTCGGAAGGGAATTGACCATATGTGGAATGAAAAGTGCGCGAACGGGATAGAACAAGGCTGACTGGCGGACGACAAGCTGATAAACAGTCATCATCTGGGATTGTCCGCTACTCTCTTCCGCCAATAAGCGTCGGGTTGTCTTGGCCCATTGAGGATATCCAGATTCTTGCGCTGTCGACCGAGGTAACGCTGGCGCCAACGTGTCGAGTGCCTGGCGGACCAGATTCCTTCCCTCATGATGCGGTGGCCTGAGTAGCCCAGTCCAAGCCCTGAGGATGAACTTTTGGGGGGTCTCAAAAGTATCAAAAAAGCGGGCAGCGAGAAGATACGAGACCTGCTTCACAACTACGTCCTCGCTAGTGATGTAGTGCCATGCACATTTGATGATATCCTTGCGGGCAACCTCAAGTAGATCGGGATAGTACTGAACGATGACAGTGGTAAGGTGAAGTAGCTCGATGTTGAAAGTATCATCTGCATCTGCAAACGTTCGATTGTCGATCATCGGTTGCCATATACGCCTGTGAATTTGTGTGATCATGTCTTCGTCAAGCAATCCCTCCTTCGCTGTCGATTGAGCACAAGTCAGCAACATTGGTGTAATTATCACACGGATGAAGTGCATCTTGCGCGCCCAGCCAGGGGAAGGATCTGAAAACCATGTCAAGAAACGGAGGAGAACACTTCGCTGGTAGAAGATATCTTTGCTGAACGCCACTTGACGGTACAGGAATCGTGTGACGCGGACAAGGTCCATAGGCAGATTACGAGTAAATATGGTCATGATCTCAAACAGAAGATCGACTCGAGGTGTTGCTTCAACTGCTTTTTGAAAGAGTGACAGGATGATCGAGTGTCGGTGTACAGCATCAGAGATCGCAGATGCATCCTCTTCAGAAGGGGGTATCTCAGAGCGCCAAACATGGAGCAATGCGTCGATGACATAGTTGTCTTTATCCAGGAGCCACGTAGGACTGATATCGGCAAGGTCTGAGCAAAGTTGAAGACCCGGCATGAGCAAGCCGCGATTTTCCCCAAGAATACATCCCGAGATGATCACAGACGTCCTCGATGACAGCTCTCGCAGTAGATTTGGGGCAATACGGGCCTGCAAAACGCTCCGGAAGGTTCTCAGATGCCGTGGCATGTGCAAGTGTTTCATGAAGAACTCTGTGGCTTCGATGTAGTAGCGATCTACATACTTTCCCAAGGGCTCCGAAAAGGGGCTAGGATTGGAGAAGTGAAGCTGAGCTTCTACCTGTACTATGGCATTGATGAGGTTCTCCAAGAAGATGTTAGCAGTGGAAGGGAGCAGATGAAAAATGTTAGCGAGCCGAACAAGTTTCATTATCCCTTCATTATCCGCCAAGGGGACTCTTGACGAGGCTTGTAGCACCTGAGGATCGGCGACAACGCGAAAATGCTCCAAGAGTTTGTGACCAATTTCCACCTTAAAATATGTCGTCAAGAGTTCTAATAGTCTCGCCAGTCCTTCCAGTCCAGGGACGGTGAGGCGCTTCGGATCAGCAAGGTTAAGCAAGATTGGGCGCAGACCTGTCTGTAACAGCTCTTTTGGCAGACGACTTTGGTGAGTGAGAACCATTCTAAGGCCTTCATGGGCGACTTCTTTCACTTCCTTCGACGGCGAGTACAGTGATTTGAAATATACACTGGTGACTCTGTCACATTGTCAGTACAAGCTTTGTATGGTATTGATGCACTCACTTTTGCCGTGTCTGATGTTGTTTTGAAAAGAAGTCGGTCATGGGCATCGAGGCTGTCAACAGTCGGATGCATGCAACCCGTAGTTTGATGATGTCTCGGCTAGCCCGCCGTGCGTCTCCACGCCCAAGGAGCCCGCCCTCATCTGCGTCTGCTAATGCTAAAGCCTCATGGAGGAGTCGGAGCAATTCATCATTCAACTCTGGAAGGCGCGGGTCGAGGCTGATACAATAACGCATGGCCTCGATCATGCCGATTTGCATGGGAAAAGGGAGCGCGCGAAGAGGTTTGGTGTAAATGGCAGTGAGCATGCGATCACGGTGTGGGAGGAGTAAATCCACCACCGGTTTGCCACTTAGTGTCGCAAGGAGATCTATTGAGGTCTCTGAGGCGCGTCGAACAATAGCATTCGGGTTGGACAACTCTGTGAAGAAGATACCCATGAGATGAATGATCTTGTTACGATTGGTCACTCCCTCGCCCTGCATGAGATAGCTGTTGCTCAAGCGCAGAACTCTAACCAAGATGCCTAGGATATCTTCAATATCGTTAGGTAAGTCGTCGGGCATGTCCTTTAGAACATGTAGCAAGGTGCGAACGAGATCAACCTCTCGATCGTTGATCCACTTGATGCCGAAGTCGGGGATATTGAGGATAAGGGTTAGACCGGTATACCCTGCCTTTTTGCGTGTCCATGACTCATCTAAGCATAATGCACTGAATCGGCTGGCGATCTGGTGTAACGTGAGTATAATTTCGTGAGACGAGATGTCAGGGTTGGCATTTCTCGCGATGAGGTCCTGGATGATGGAATTGACGAATTCGCTAGCCTTCTTGGCTTCTGCTGGGACATCGCGCGCAAGTCCATTCGCCAATGCATCAAGGAAAGAAGCAAATAGGCTGCTCGGCCAGCGATGCGACACGACGTCCTGGCTGACACCCCGCCGAAGCTCCATGGTGAATACGTGATGGGCGAGCTGGCGAATATAGGTCTCGGCTTGGTCCTGCACTTCCTGGAGATGGATAGCATCGAAAAGGCCTTCCATACAGCGCATGAAAATCTCCTCCCGGTCACGTCCTCGTAAACCCTAGCATTCGACATCGTTTTCAGCGAAAAGACTCCGAAGAAAAAGGTCGATACATGTACGCACATCATGCCACAGTATTGTCACGCAGTTCTCGAGGTAGTGGTATGCGTGGGTTCGATAGGGCGATTGCTTCTTCAATGCACGCAATGCCAAGATGGACATCGGTCCTAGCTCTAAACCTTCATACTTGCCACCGAACGAGATCAGTACCTTCGCGGGATCCGTATGATGATTAAACTTCAACTCTGGTTCTCTGTCCAACAGACGACGATTCCTGCCGCCTAGTTTGCCCAATATACGGAGTGTCGTGTGAGCATGGTGATGGTTAGCGGGTAAAGGTTTCAAATGGCCTTGAAGCGCTTCCATCAATTCCCTCAGGACTGTATTGAGCGTGGGATCGAGGAAGTCGGGAGTTAGGTTGTCAATGCACAGCTCTAGCGTGCGCAGCCCTTGGGCGACGAGATCAGGACTGCCGCGTAGAGCGAGAGCAAGTGGCTTCATAAGGTAAGATAGGTGGGGCAAAAGATGTGTTAGACGCAACGGAACGGTTAGGCAAAGCTCGACGATCATTTCTCGACTATAGCCTTCGGAGAGGATCAGTTGCTTGTTGAGGTTCTCGAGCATTTCAGGGAGTAAGGGAAGAACTTCCTTGTACAAGAGTTCAAAGCGTCCTCCGCCACCTCCAATCGCACGGAAGAGACCACGGAGCAGGTGATAATAGTTTGTAGGTTTGGGCGCCTTAGAAGCTAAGGGGAAGCATTCCATGATGAGTTTCGCCAGATGTGACGCGAGGATAGGCTCATTGTGCTGAGGGTAAAGAGCGACAGCCCCAAAGGCTAGTTTGTATAACCTGATCGTGACAACCGCGGTCGTATCGTCGTACTCTCCAAGCAGTGGGAGATTATCCGCGAGGTGACGAAGGACAATGGCGACAAGAGTCGGCGAGGTGCTTTCCCGACTGAACAGGATTTGACAAATATGTAGAAGAGGAGGACGCTTCTGCGAAGCGAGGAAGAACATGCCGATTTTCTGCGACCACACGTTTTGGAAAATGTGTATGTTGACCTCGCAAAGAGCACCCGCAAGCCAGTCCATAGACTCAGATGCTTCGCGCGCATCGGTGTCGTACAGGCTCATACAGCGGATACAACCATCGAAGAGGCGAAGTATCAAAGCTCCATCGGGAACAGGGGCGTCGATCTTTCGTAAGCTCGAAAGGCAAGCACGGAAGCCGTGCATGAACGAGCGAAATAGAAGCCTCGATTCTGTGATAGGTTTGTCGTTATCATACGAACAGGAATGCTAGAATCTTTTGCTCACCTGCGAGAACATCCTCTGGCTTCTCAACTGCATAGCTGGCGGCTCCCACTGGTCGCGCCTTCTCAACAAGATAGATCTTCCCCGTCTCCGGAGTACCTTTCTTACTCCTCTCCAATCGCGCGTTAACCTCTTCCAAAACGCCAAGAACACTGTCCAGCTTGTCCACGCATGTTTCTAGAAGGTTTGACAAGATCCTCGCCGCTTCTTGTGGCGTTTCCTTCACGGCTACGGTTTCCACTAGGTTGAACAGCATCTTTGCTGCCAGTGTGTGCACGTTGTTCGATAGACAGGGATTATGGATGAGTCGTGTGAACACATTGATGATGTGCGCGAGCTGCCGTGGCGTGAGGTCGTTTCGCAAATGGTGCACCAGATCTGCTACAGCAGCAAATGCGGACGCACTTCAAACAGGTCAGCCAGATCACGTTAATGGAAACTAGAAGGACCGACCGTAGCGTCTCTCTACTCCCTACACTAGAACCTAAGAGCACGTTCTCGTCAAATAGCTTGTCGATCTGGGAAAGCAAAGCACGTCGGTAAGGCGTGCCGAGCAAGTGCCTGAACACAACGAGAAAGTCCTGATGCAGGTCGTTAGCGGTGTACTAGACGAGAAGAACATGCGGGACGGACTCTTCTAGCCACGATGGCACTTGCCGGGATGTCCTGAAGCAACCGCAAGGAAGAAAGCAACAAATTGTCACCGTAGACGTCGTACTGATCTCCCAAGTTTCGAAGGATGTAAGCAAGGTAAGACACCATCTAATTATAATATGTAAGCGCTTTCGAAGAGCAGTCTTGTCAATTATGAGCGCATACCTTGATCTGTGAAGTGATAAAATCCGTATAGGCTTGCACGTTCCGAATGGTTGGAGATATCCCAGCCCAGAATCCACCCATTGCCTCGAAATCCTCGCGCGCTTTCTTCTGTGCCGGGGCTTCCAAGGCTAACACCTCGAATGTCAGTGGGAGCGTGCCCTTGACAAGAGGTGACACGTATTGGCGGTGTGTTTGCGAGAAGGTCACTAGCACCATACCCATCTCAGCGAGAACTTTGAAACTCTTCATGCTTGGCAAAACGATGTTCGTATCGAGCGAAGGAGAATCCTCGGAGAGCAGCTCTACAACGAGGCCCTTGACATTCTGAAATACCTCCAGCAATATTGACACAAACTCGGCCACGAATTCTTCTGTCAAAATGCGAAACGCGCGTATGATGTCGATGATGGTTTTGCAACAAGTCACGCCGTTCTCTTCATTGTCGCGACGCAGGAGGTCTAACATGCCCTTTACAAGGGGAAGGGCCTGCGTTCGCGTCCCGTCAGAGGTCGTAACACGATGGAGAATCTCGAGAAGAACACGACGGAATTGGTATTCGGGGGCGTCTTTGTGGAATGCAATCTCGCTGGAGCGCAGGATCTCGAGTAGAACTGGAATCATGTGAGGGTAGACGCGACCAGCATCAGCATCCCGGACCGTGTCAATCATTTCTCGTAGCTCGCAAGCCACAGCATGTTTGGTTTTCAAATCTGATGAACAGAATGAGCACGAAGTCGCGAGCCAGAAGGCGAGTACGCACCTAAGCTAGGATCTGCTATTCGAGCAGCTCGCATCTCCAGATCTGCAGCCGTGCCCAGTTGAGGAATGTTGTCCATACCGAGGTGGCCAATGCGAGGCGAGTAACGCCCGCCGAATTTTGAGGAGATGTGGTATAGAGGAAGGGGAGGGAGGTGTGGATGCGGGTTTGGGCTGCAGGCCACTGCTAGATGCAGTGTGAGATCTATCACGTAATATATTGGATATTTCTGAACAATTTCTGGAAATTCATGAAACATTGCTCAATTGTACCGATTCGCGGCTATATAACATTTTTCACGACACGGAAAACAGGTATGAGAAGTCTGAAGCCAAGAGCTTATGCAAGTTCATACAACTCGAAAGTAACACTACTCCGATGTGAATCAGAGATGAAGGTTGCGGTATGTCGGTCTAGCTCGCTGCATGCATATGCTAGTCTCCGCGCGTCGCATTGGCAGAGCCCGTAGGCACTGTACGAGCATCCACCCAAGAACGCGGGTCAGCCTCTCGGAAAGCGGTGCCGACCTTCCTCGCTGATAGTCGCGCATACCCTTGCGTTCCCACCACGTGCAGCCGGACGGACAATAATGGTACCTGCAAGAAACAACGTCAGGACGTTCTCGTCTCTGCACCGAAAGCAACAGGAGCCGCATCGATCCGAGCGGCAAGCACACGAAGGAAGAGACAGGTGAATAGGGGTGAACCGTCCAGTTAGGCAAGAAGAAGGAAGGGCAACAAAGATCGATGGCGACACGGGAAACGAGTGGGATGTAATAAGATCAGAGAAGATGGTACGCACCTCCACCCATCCTCAGAGACCTCCAGCTCGACCGAGCTCGACCCTCACGCTTGCCTGCTCGTAGGCATCCGGCGCGGTGGGAGCGGGACTCCATGTTTATCTTTCTTGTGCCGCCTGAGAGCATCATCGCGGCTCAGAAACTTGCCGCATATGTTGCAAGAGACCCTGGAGCCGCCATGCTGTTTGGTGTTCAGATGGCGCTCCATGTCTTCCTTGCGCGATTGTAGCTCCCCACATAGGCGGCACCGTCGAGGGTCCCAGGCGGCCTCGTTCCCCTGCACCGCGTCCTGTCCATCTGCAGGCTATCAGGAAAGCCCTCCAATCAGCTAATGTACAGTTTCAGGGACTGCTTCTCCTACCGAGGTTTCCACCCGGTGGGTGGACGTCGTTGATGTACTGTTAGTTGCTTGGAAGGCATCCTTCACCTGTACGATGACTACGGGCTCCCATCCGACTTTGAATTCCACTGCCCTCGAGTGGTGAGGCTTGGGCAAGATTGCCCGAAGCTTCGCAGTCCGTCCCTGCTCTCCACTTCCTCCCACTGCTGAAGCCGAGACCCTCACCCTTTTCCGTGGCGGCTCCTCTGCCTCTGCCTCTTCCGGTTCGGTCTTCTGGGCCACAGGAGATGCAAGTGGCTCAAACACCTCGGGTGAGCGAAGTGGCGGGCCCGGCGTCGATTCGTAGCGCGGCATGGCGCCGGTGAGGGAAGAGCAATGAGAGATGAAATCTAGAGGATTTCTCCGTGGGATGCGGGGGGGTGCGGTGCGCGATGGGCCAGCACGATCCTGGTACTTCTCTACCACGGAAGAGGGCCCGAGGTAGGTCGTTCGCGGAGGTGGTTGGGCGTAGAGCGGTGCGGCCCATACCTGGCCGGACGGGGGAGGAGACTCGACGGATGGGAAAGCGCTGGCGCTGTTCACATGTGAATCGAGGCGGACGGGGAGCAGTTGCTGAACGAAGTCAACCTGCGTATGGTACGAGATCGACAAAGTGAGTGGCACAGCGGATATCTCAAGGCATGATACAAACTCACACTTGAAGTTTGTGAGAACATATCGGTGGGAGGTTCAGCCGCCTCGAATTCTGGGCCAGCGAGTCCAGTGGCCGAATCTGTAGATGATTTGAGGAACCCCATGTAAGTGGACCAAATGCATCGCCACTGATATATCGAAGGCCTCACCGAAGGTGCTCGAACTTCGGATGCAAGATCCGGACGCAGAGGTGTTGCATGGCATCTTCTGGTGTAGGGTGTTGGTGATGAGAATTATAACTCTTGATATTGCAGGGGAAGCGAGAGGGAGCCAAAAGGTGCTATCGCGATGGTGGACGAGAGCAAGTGAGGGGGGTGAAGGCGCGTCCCTTCACCTTGATATACCGGTCAGCTGTGCCCTCCGCGTATGAGTTCTGAGGGAATTCCACGGGTCCGCGACGACCTTGCGTATTTTCCCGAAGCACTTACGTTGTGGGTTGCAGTTGATTTCAAGCCGAGGGCATGGTGCCGCCATTGTCCTCATCTTGTTATTTGTCTGCGAGAGCCCGCCCTGAAGTCCGGACACATGTCCGGAAAGTGTCTTTCCGCCTCGTGGCATCGTGCAAGGGGTCTCTATGTCGGGGTGCAAATACGGTAAGAAATATCCTTCTGATGAGATGCATTCACTGATATTCCTGTTTTGTCCGAAATCCATCCTTGAGCACAGAATAATGCCGTCGGTTTTGGATCAAACAATGGTAGGGACTTCTCGGCGGTCCAAGGTCGCTTGTCGCCAGTTGGTTTTCGCACTCTTCCGGACCTTCCATTCCAGGATGCTCCTATTTTCTCCTACGAGAGGTCCATGGTCCCGCCTCGTCGTCGCTTGTTGTATAAAATTCAAATACGGTCTCGAATATACATGTATCGATGCCCCACACTTCAATTAGAAAACGGCATAATGCCATATCTCGCGTCTCCCCAAATCGGATCTTCTGGCCGCTCCGGGGGATATAAAAACAACCTCGCGACACATCTAAGGACAGTCGTCCGCAGGCACATGGAGGTCCATATATTCTTTCGGTCTTCTTTGTTCCGCAAACAAGCGCTGTCGCGAGCTGCGCATCCGTCACATCACGATAATCGTGTTCCCGCTGGGATCTCAAATTGTACTCAGCATCTGACTGTGGAGCCATTGCTCTTAGCGTGTCCAGAGCCTTCTCCTTGTGAGAAACAGCCTGCACGCTCGTCCAGCTACTCTTCAAAAGGTAACGCCGATCAAAGTGATTCCAGGAACAGAAATACAATCTAGAAAAACGTCATAAGCCAGCATGGCACCTTTCCCGCCGTTGTGTCGTAGCCCACTTCGATACATGCTATCGCGAGGTGCTGGATTAGCGCGGCAGCTAAACTCGAGCGAAAGCGCAACCCTCGTCCTTTCATTCGAGTCCAAGAAAAGCTTCGAAAGGCGAGTTGAGTGGGGTATACTTTGCGACACCTTTAAACGGGTTCAACGAGCTCGAACAAGTGCAGAGTGTCAATCGCCAAGCGTTGTGTACCCTTAATGATCCTTGATTAACAGATCATCGATAAAATTATGAGAGGGCAGCCACGTGGTTGAAACCCATGCAAGAGAATGAACTTCTAGCCTAGAGGGCTCTCGATGAGGTCAAGCGTGATTCCAAGGTACACAGATACAAGGCGGTCGTTGTTGGAGGCGTTGGAAGTGGCCCGTCGCAATGGCGCCGCTGCCGATTGGATGATGTGCTTCAGTCGCTTCAATGCGCCCAGATATAATCGGGCGTGCCAACGGCTTTGAGTGTAGCCTGCCGCAAAATGAAACCGAACGCGATCCAAACTGATCTCAAATGCACGAAGGGGTGAGCGCTCGAGGGACAAATATGTATTATGGCTCATTGAAGGACAGGAAACTATGTGAGTAGTATGTGCAGGGGACAAGGGATTCGCTATCCCAGCCCGTTGGTTCAAAATCTGCGAGAAAACTGTGAGGTTTATACTTCGATTCAAACGCGCCAGTAGATACCATTTTCCTTGCGAACTAAGCTCAGCAGTCGTCTGTGTTTCTGAATTACCGATTTTGAACAAAACAAAGCTCTAATAAGCCAAAATCAGCATGATCATGCAGTCAGGCCAGATATATCACAAAGGTCATTGAATGATGCAAATTCTACTTCATATAACGGCTCTCAATCGCATCAAACGGTCAAGCATGGTGAAAGGCTTCTTGGCTTTGGGAGTTGGAGGAAGAGGTTGAAGCCTGCCCACTGTAATGGCGGCTGCCGCCGTGTGTTACCTAAAACAGCCTTTGGTGCAGTGTTCGCACTCTCAATTTCTCTGATAATTACCAATTATCTTGTGTCATATCGAAGGAAACTGGTGAGGGTCTGGCTATCTGGGACACCGAAACCCAGTGCAAAGAATTCTGAACGCAAGTCATGAAGTTTGATTTACTCTCACGCGGCCAGGACTCCCGGCATCCGATCGGCGCCTGTCGGACTGTCAACCTGGCGCGGACGAGTTCAGCGTCAAGTTTACTCTACTTACATCAGACATCCCAGGACATCTTCTTTGTGCAATGAAGTCGCGGAGCCCTCTACCTCTCTTCCCTAAATATCACGTCCATGTGAGCCTAATTACCATTGCCGTCAAGCCTTTGACCGACGTGTCACCGCACGGCAGGTGCCTGGTAACTTCCCTTTCTCCCGACGGAGCAGCCGTCGGCGATGCCCAGTCGCTCCTGTTCAAAAAGCAGCCGCACAACTTGAACTAGCCCTCTAGTACCAACCTCACACAGAATCACCAGGCCAGCCTGTGCAACCCGTCAGCATGAGCTGCGAAAACTGCTTCAAAGGATACATCCTTCCCGGAGACCCCACGGGCTCGATGATCGGCACGGCATACTATTGCTCTGCACCTACATCTTCATCGGGAACGGACGCATCGAAACACGCCATCATCCTCTTAACGGATATCTTTGGCTTGGCTATCAAAAACCCTCGTATCATAGCAGACCTGCTCTCGGAGAAAGTAGGCGTCGATGTTTGGGTTCCCGACGTCTTCGATGGTGTGTGTTTATATTTCTTCATGCGTTCGATTCGTGTATTGAGAGATCATATCGGCCATCCTTAGGCGCACCTATCGCTACGGTGGAAGAGTTGGAGCCCTTGACAGCCGACAGAGCTGGGGTCACAATGTCCTGGGGCAGTAAACTACGTCTGGTCTGGCTCTTGTTGAGACGTATACCGCAGTTGTGGGCCAACAGAGACTCAGTGGTGGATTCCAGAGTGAAATCGGTGTGTTGACTATGGCCATTCTCCGTGAACATATGCTCATCATGCCTCGCTACTTCTCTTCATTCCATAGTTCATCGACAAAGTGAAGGAGAAGAAAAAGTATGACAAAATCGGCGTCGTTGGGTATTTATCGTCTCTTTATATTATCGTCATTTCTTGAACTCAAGCAGTTTTGTGCAGCTACTGTTTCGGCGGTTCGATAGCCATCCGGTTGGCTTCGACCACTCTCATTGAAAGCGCAGTTATCTGTCATCCGGGTCGCAGCACCGAAAGCCAAATCAGTGCCATAAAGGTACATTCGCTCGTGTCGTCCTCGGTCTATGTGTTTACTCATTGCTGGGGCTACGCCCAAGATTCCTACTTCCTGGGTATGCGCTGAAGGTAAATTCATGCCATCACCTCTTCGAAATTGCGTGCTCACGACAACATATCTCTCTAGACGACATGGTGTTTGGCCCAAAAGTTCGTCTTCAAGCCGAAGCCATTTTGGCCGGACGCAAAGGAAAGGACACCTTCGTGGACTATGAATTCAAAGACTGGAAAAGTTCGTCGTCTCGCGAAAAACTGATTGGGAGCCCTTGCACATAGACTTACCTGTTCACGATGCAGGAACGGCCCATGGGTTCGCTGTACGACCTAATCAGGAACTCCCCGAGATCAAGGCAGCATACGAGGGAGCTCTTGAACAGACAGCAGCGTGGTTCAAAAAAACCCTGTGATTGCTTTCGATGGGCTCAAAGATACCCTTTTTCGTTGGCTGTCGTCTATGCGGCTTCAGCGTTCATCGTTCCCTGATCAGCAAAGGCATATATCGAGGCTGAGTTCCCGAACATGGACTTCAGCTCTCAGCAATGTGAAGCTCGTCGCCTAGAATGAGCCAGCGAATGCTTCATCTGAAAGACTGCGTCGTCCTGTCAGAACTTAGTAATGGTTTCCCGTACTTGGACATCACCTGGTTGCATGTGTGGGAGGGACGTAAATGAGGAAGTATATATATCCAGCCAAAGCACGTAGCGTCCAGACGATACATCATATCGCACCGATGACCGCCAGCCTTCCCACCTCTCTTTCAAACCAGGCGTTCTTTAACGTATCTGCGGTCGACGCGGGCGAGCTCTCACTCCCCTCCCACCTCTTCCTCGACCCGTGCCCCCCAGACGAAGATAAGCTCGTCGTCCCGGCGCTCTGTTTCCTCCTACGCCACTCCGCATCCGAGCACGTCCTTCTTTTTGACCTCGGATACCGCAAGGACCATCACAACTATCCCCCGGCGGTCATTCGCCGCATATCGCTCTTCCAGCCACTGACAATGACCACCGACGCCGCCGAGTCGCTGCAAAACGGCGGCCTCGCGCCCACCGCCGTCACGCACGTCTGCCTTTCCCACGTCCACTGGGACCACGCCGGCGACCCCCGGCCCTTCTCCAACGCCACTTTCCTCGTCGGCGCCGGCGCGCGCACGCTGCTGCAGACCGGGTACCCACACGACCCGGACGCGCTGTTCGCCGCCGACCTCCTCCCTTCCGCGCGCACTGCGTTCCTCGACCCCACAGGCCCCGAGTGGCGGCCCGTCGGCCCGTTCCCGCGCGCGCTCGACTATTTCGGCGACGGGAGCGTGTATATCGTCGACGCGCCCGGGCACCTCCCCGGGCACGTTAACGCGCTGGTGCGGACGTCGCCGGACGGCGGGTGGGTCTACCTCGCGGGAGACTCTGCGCACGACTGGCGGATCGTGGCGGGGGAGGCGGGCATCGTGGAGCGAGTCGATCGCGAGCTGGGTGTGGTGGTCTGCGCGCACAAGGACAAGGCTGCCGCGGAGGAGCATATTGCGAGGATACGGGAGTTGCTGAAGTTGGAGCGCGTGAGGGTCTTGCTCGCGCATGATACGGAGTGGTACAAGGAGAACAGAGGCGGCCCGATGTACTGGCCCGGGCAGTTCGAAACGCTGTAGAATAAGCAATGCAGTAGTTACGAGGCTTGTATGATATTTTTTTCTATGTCGCGAAGTCCTCCGCGCGCATATAGGAGCACATCAACTTCTCCAGTCCGACGATAGGATGATTTTGACGGCGAGCCCGATCGGAGGTCACGTCGTCGAGCTGGGCCCGGGAAACGCGATCTCCTGCCTCGCCGCAGACTCCTGCAGCAGCCGGCGCACGTCTGTGATGTGCGCGGGGTTGCCCCGCCACTCACCAGACTCGTCCTTGTCGCCCCAGTGGAAGGTGTGGAACGTGTCCACCTCCATCCCCTGCGCCCACTTCTGGCGCACGAACGTCGCGTTCAGCGGCGGCTCCCAGATCCACCACTGCGTCGCGTGGGCAGAAAGCAGTCAGCTCAGCCCAGCTCACCGCACACGAGGAGGGCGAGAAACGGCGCGCGTACATGGTCGACGAAGAGGATGTCCTCGTCGGGCGGGACGACGAGGTGGAGCGCCGTCGGCGTCGCGATCTCCAGGAAACAGTCTGTCTCGAGGAACAGCCCGAGCGTGTCCGCAAAGCGCGCGCGATGGCGCCCCGGGATGTACATCGTGTCCGCGGACCCGCCGACGAGCCGCGTCGTGTCGTTCATGTACGCCGCGAGCCGCGCGCGCTGCGCCTCCGGCACCTTTTCGAACGCGCGCATGCACACGGACACGCCGACGTGCGGATCGCTGGGGTCGCGCAGGTCGGTCAGCAAAAAAGCCTTGGTTTCCTCGAAATGCGAGCGACCTACCCCCACCTACACGCACAGCGACACAAAACGAACGTCATGATCGGCAGTCAAATTCAAAAAAAAAAAAAAAATCCGCGCTCACCACCAATCCGGGCCCCACCCCCTCCAGCCCTCGGTCAGATTCAGATACGGATCCGGCGAGATATTCGCAGGCGGCGCGTGGCGGCCCCTCTCCGCGTTCGCCTCCTCCGAGCCGAGCGCGGCGTTCGGCACGTACCGCGCGAACGGCGAGTGGTACCAGAACAGGTTTTGGTCGAACTGCTGCAGACGCGGGACGTTGAGCAAGGTGTCGAACGGCGCCCAGAGGTAGCCGGCGTAGCACGGGTGCTCCTGCAGCGCGGTGTACAGCATGTGGTGCGCCATCTGCGTCCATCCGCGTTTGGGTCAGGAACGTGCTGGGAAGAGAGCGGGTGGTGGGGGGTGGGGAGGACGTACGCGGCCGGCCATCTTGTAGAAGCCAGGATCGGACAGATCCTCGTCGGATTCGTACGAGTCCACGAGCACGTCATAGGAGTGCCTGAACCCCGCGTCCTCGCGGCTCCCAGGGCCGATAAACAGCATCTATGCACGCACGCGCAATAAAATATCAGGATCGCAGTCCGACGTGCGACTCGAGCGAGGGGGACTGACGTTCGGAAAATACTCCGCATACACCGCGCGGTAGTAGTCCAGGTTCACGTCGTACCGCGCGTGGCTGAAGAACACGACGAGCAGCACGTCGTCGAACTCGCGGTACGCGCGCGCGTCCGGCGAGTGGAGCGGCGCGAACGCGAGCGGCCTGCGCGCGCAGGCGGGCTGCGGCGGCGCGGCGATGACGTCTGCGACGGAGAGCGGGCGGATCGACGGCGTCGACGTGATCTGCGACGTCCCGTACGCGGAGCTCAGTATCAGCGCGGCGAAGACCGCGCCGCCGACGATGCGCCGCGCGCGGCCGTGCGGCGCTCGGTCCTGTTGTTCCCGATGTGAGGAGAAACGGTGTAGGAATGCGCGGGGGAGGGAGGGCGGTGGACGGACCTGTGTGTGCGTGTCGTCTTCGGCGTCGGATTCGCGGAGGACGTATAGGACTGAGGCCCACGATGCGACGCCGCAGCCGAAGAGGAGCCCGGCGGAGGGCGTCATCGTGAAGAGGGAGGTCATCAAAAACAGGAGCGCCAGCCCGAACGCGGCGAGCACGCGCTCGAAGACCGCGTCGTACTCTGCGTACGCACCGCATCGAATTCAGTAACACGTCTTCGACGGCAGGAAAGGGGACACAAACGGTATATGAGCGAGAGCGCAGACCAGTCGAGCCCGGCGCGGACTAGGAGCATCGCGATGTGATGGAGCGAGAACTCAAACCGAGAAGGGTGCGGCAGCATAAACGAAGACGGAGACGCCAGTTGCAGCACAGTGATCGCCGAGTGAATAACAAGTCCAGAGGCGAACAGGGTGATATTGATGCTGTTCAAAGCCGCGATATCATGCAGGCGGTAGATCTGACGCACGATGAGCAACGGGGCACGACGAGCGCGGCGCGACGCGGACGGACTCACAAAGTTGAGATAGACGACCGTGAGCGCCGTGAACACGGCAAGGGAAACCAGAATGAACCACGCATCGGACATGGGGTTGGAGATCGACAATCCGTTCTTTAGCGCCGGGTGAGCTATGGACATCTACTCTGGACTGGCGGGACGTACCCCTACGATGAGCAATCCAGCGAGCTACACACTCGGTCACCCCGTATCCACACTGACCACGTTGAGAGCTCACCTGCAACGCGACACCCTGACACTGCAGCGCCGTCGCCGGGCGCGCCGCGAACGCATACAGCCCATACAGCGTCAGCGCCGTCGAGCACGCGACGGCGACATGCACCGTGACCGCATCAAAAAGCCGCAGCGCGATCGCAAACTGCGCCCATCGAGAAGCAAAGACGCGGGTTCAGTTCATATCGCCAAGGCCGGGGCTCGGAGAGCAGGGAGACGCGCACGAGGTAAGTCTGCGCCGCCCACAGCGCCGCCGCCCACGCGATCACCACCATCGACACCCACGTCCCCGCGCGCAGCCCCTCCCCACCCACGTCCCCTCCGCGCCCCAGACCGGCCCCTCCTCCTCCCACCACGAGCACGTCGTCGCTCTCCTCCCCACCAAGGTCCCTCAACGGCTGCGCCTCCTCCAGACTCCCGTCCCTCTCGCGGCCCGCGGCACCCCGCGCGCGGCCCCCGCGCCGCCACACCTCCGCGAGCGCAAGCGCGAGCTTGAGGCCCTCGACGAGCGCGAGGTCGAGCGGGGCGCCCGCGCCGAGCCCGCTGTCCTCCGCGCGGTGCCGCTGCAGGCCCGCGTCGGACGCCCACAGCAGCGGATAGAGCACCTGCGACGCGGCGTCGTTTGTCAGTCGCGGCACGGTCATCGCATGCGCGTGCAGGAACGCACGACGAGGAGCCAGTGGCGCGTGTGCGGGTCGCCCGCAAAGGCTGAAAACAGGGGGATGGCCATCGCGCGGCGTCGTTGCGCGCAGGCTGTGTGCTGTGGAGTGGGGTGGCGGAGGAGCGAGGAGCGAGGGGGAGAGCTGTGATGGCGGTGCACGCAGCAGCAGCCGACGCCGATGGCAAGCGCGCGCGCACGGCCGCCGTACGCCCGTCCGTCCGCGCGAGGCCACGTGGTCGCGGCGCGGAAGTCCGAAGCCCTTCTATCTGCGAACGCCGATCCTCGCTGTGAAGCGAGCGCGGCTTCTTCTGGACACCGCGCCCACAACGCACACCCAATCGTGAATCGTGATCGGCCAGACCGCTTCTGCATCAATTGGCCAAACACGACGTTCAACAACATTGCTTGTCTGTCTGTCTGTCACGTACTGTACTGTACTCACTAGCCATGTAAAGATCGGTGTGTCAAGTGCTCGCCGGGCGGTTGCGGGAAATTGGATGTGGAATGAGGGTGGTGGGGGGGTAGGAACTAAGCACAAAAGAAAAGAAAAGATACACATGCGGGCTGCTGATCTCTGCCTGGGTATATAGGATGGTTGGGTGGGGTAGTCGAGTCGAAGAGCCGGCGGTGACACAGGCGGGGACGAATACGCTACATGCTGCTCGTAACAAGCCCATAGATCGTCGCGACAAGAAACGGGACCGCAGCGGCGGAAAATATGATACATCGAAATACGGCTATCGTAAAGTCATTCGTCAACGTCGTCGCGTGAGATGATGGTTCGTGTGTTCGCCCAGGAGCGCGAGTCGCGAGTCGCAGTCACGGCGTGCTCGAGGCCGGTGGGGCTTGAACTGCTGCTGCTTCTTCTTCTTCCTCTTCCTCTTCCCCGTCCTCCCCCGCTTCCTCTTCTCCGTACGGATCTTCTCCCTCCTCGTCAAACTCCGTCAGCGCGTCGTCGTCCTCGCCGTCGTCGTCTTCGTCCGAGTACAGAAAGTAGTCGACATGGCTGTTCTGGTTCTCGCGCAGCGCGTCCGTGTCCTCGTCGCGCGCGTATCTGTGCAGCAGGACGTGCGCGATGGGGCGGCCGTTCACCGCGCGGAACTCGAGAAAGTCCCTGATGTAGTCGCCGGACAGGCCCGCGATCTTGAGCGTCTCAAGCGCGGGCAGCAGAACGTAGTCCGCCCGCGACTGCGTCTCTTTTCCGGGGTCCTGGGACTCGGGGGCGGGAGCAGAGTCCGCCTCTGCCGGTGGTTCGCTGTGGATGGAAAGGGCGCTGGGGTTGCCGTTGCACGCGTGCGCGTCTGTGAGCGAGAGCGTGTGAAAGAGCTCGTCCTGCATGCGCCGAAAGTCGATCTCGAGGTGGGTGAGCTTCGGGACGGACTTGAGGAACGTGTGCCAGGACTGGGTCGAGCAGTCGAGGGCGGCGACGCGGAGGTGGCGCAGTTCGGGGACGTGCGGGACGCCGTCGTCGACGAGGGCGCCCATGAACGCGGAAAAGTCCGTGTCGTCCTGCTGCGTGAGCTCGAGCTCGAGCGCGCGCAGCGCGGGGACGGCCATGTTGCGCATGATGAGGCAGAGCATGTCCGGGTCGAGGTCGTGGATGGAGAGCTCGGCGAGGCGCGGGAGGGGGATCGGGTCGGTGGACCACTGGACGTCCTCGCGCGGGCCGCTGTAGTGCAGGGCGAGGCGCTCGAGGTCGGGGGAGGCGCGGAGGATGGCCTCCCACTGGTCGCAGGTGGGGCGGGTGGGCTCGGCGTGGAGCTTGAGCTCGAGGGAGCGGAGGCCGGCGAGGTAGGGCGTCGCGTGGAGGGCCCAGGCGAGGTTGACGCCGACGAGGGAGAGGTCTTTTATGGCGGTCGCGTCGCTGCAGAGGACGGGGACGGGGGCCCTGGCGGTCTGGGCTGCGAGGTTCTGGAGCGAGTCCCACTTTTCGAGGTGCCAGAGCTGCACGCTCTCGAGGTTGGGGACGGGGCCGGTCGCGTGGAGGCGGTCGCGGGCGCCGGCCTTGCAGACGAGGTCGGAGACCTTGAGGATGAGGGAGCGCCAGCGGGCGGAGTGGGGGTCGACGACGTCGAAGGCGGGGTGGAACTCCGTGCGGGAGAGGGTGTGGCCGGGGACGTGGTCGGGGAGGGAGACGGTGTCGATGAAGATGTCGAGGGGGCGGGAGCGGGAGCGGAGGATGAACTGCTGGCTGCGCTCGAGGTGGACGGGCTTGCGCATGCGGATGCTGGTCCAGAGGGAGGGCGTCTGGAGGGCGATGGTGCGCCAGTGGTGGCAGACGTGGGAGACGAGGACCTCGAAGTTTGTGCCGTGCTCGCGGGGGCGGCGCTTGAAGGGGCGATCTGGATCGACGACGTGCTCGTAGCCGAGACAGAAGATGCGGGTGAGGAGCTCAACGGGCAGGATGTGGATGAGGGAGGCGCTGGGGGGCTGTGGAGGGAGGAGGAGGGGGAGGAGGATGGGGAAGCGCATGATGCATGATGAGAGAGAGCGAGAGCGAGAGGTGGGGGGGAGTGGGAGCGTGACTTGCCTGAAGGGGGGGCGGGGGATGATCGTGGGGTTCCATGTCGTCGTACACGCGGTGGAAGATGTGCTGGGGAGGGCACTGGGGGCGCGCTCTGTGACGGGGACTGGGCGAGGACATGGGCCCGATTGCGATGGATGAATGCGGGTGGAGGAAAGAGCGACAGCAGGGCTCGGAAACTGTCAGTGCGCTGCAGCCCGTGCGCTCAAAATAGGGGCATTTTCCTCGACGGCCAGCGGGCCACGGCGGCTGTCTTTATGCCCGTGCGTCCATAACCTAAGCACTGCGACGCTAGCCGTCCCCGCTCCCTCGGCTCGCCTCTTTTCCACCCCGTCCCTGACCATCCCCCCCCCCTTCGGAACATACTTGCAGCGCGGGGGCACAGACGAGGTCACCCTGGATCGCCCCCCCTCTTTGACGGATCTCTGCCCCCGTCGAGTCTGCGCCGCACAAGGGTGCATGCTGATACAATAAGTACCCAGGGAAATGACTCGGTGGCGGCTGGCTCCAGGCCATGGGCCATCCCTCTTGCAGATCGATCGCCGAACCTTATCTCCACCACCTCGGCCGACGAATAATATTATATATATTTGCTTCCGTCCACTGCACTACTTATGGTAACTTGGCTCGCTCCAGCGTTACTTGGCCGCCGGCAGCGCCCTCTGACCTCAACAGACCTCAACAGACCCCAACTCGCCATCTCGCCCGCCGCCCGCCGCCCGCCGCCCATCGCCGGTCCCCGCCCCGCCCCACCCGACCCGTCGCACCGACCGAACAGCCACACGATCCCGAGGACGCAACCCTGCCCAGTCCCCGCCCGAGCCCTGCGACCGGCACATGCTGCACACGGAGCGCACTGGGCGTTCCCGAGATTCGCGATCCCGATGTTTTCCAGATCAGCCTTCGACCGCCACCGCTCGCGTTACTTTCCCTTCGCCGCCCACGTCAGCCCCCAGCCGTCCGATCCCCGCACCCGAGTCCCGCGAACAGAACCCGCCCTAATAGTCCGACACCACTCGACCCACCCCGCTCGTCCTGTCCGCCCGCGCCTCATCTTTCCCCCAGCCTCCACATGCGCACCCCCGCCGATCTCCTCCACCTACTCCGAGGCGGACACCGATAGGGGCTCCGCGCTGCGGTCACAACTCGCGACCAGCCTCTGTGCGTCCCGCGCCTCGAGGCTCCCAAATCTGCAACCCCGATGACCTGACCGGTGTCGCCTCGCCAGGCCGCGTATCAAATTCTCGCGCGGGGCAGCACTCGACCGATTTTCATCTCACAGCGCTTCTTCGAACACCGACTGTCAATCAGAACCGCGTCGAGCCGAGAACACGCTGATCAGGCATGGCATGCATTATGGCGCGAACCCTCTGTGTGATCGACATCGCATGATAGAGGACACCCGTCCAATGAGTGAATGAATATTTTACTCCTTCCACGAGTCGCGAGTGCCCAACGCCTTGTACGCCTTGTCCATGTCTCACCACACGCAGCGTTTGAATGTCCGACTCGCGATCGAGGCACTGGTTGCACGGCGTCGGAGTCTTCACCCGAGCACGCCCGCTCCCGGTCTCGGATTCATTTGTACACCCCCCGGCGCAGGCGAACGCCCGCCTGTTCGATGGCGCGGTGCATGTCCGACGCCGCAGATGGCGGCAGATCGAACAGGGACAGGATCGGCGGCACAGCCTCGCGCGCGAGGATCACCTGAGCGGTCGTGTCGCCGCCGCCGCCGCCGCCGCCACCACCACCACCCGCGCGCGCGGCCCCACTGGCGGGGCGCGATTGGTGAGCAGGGTCGGTCTCGGACTCGGGCATGGGGTCGTGGGAAGGCGATTCGCGGGCCTCGCCTGCCGTCGAGCGAAGCGGTGGCGGGTGCGCAGCGTATATTTCATCGAGATGAGGGCTCGAGTGAGGCACGATGGCGCCTTCTCGAAGGAGCGACTCTAGGTAGCCCGACGCCTGGTAGGCTGCGGCGTCGATCAGACGTCTTGGATGAGTTCTCATGCGCGCGCGAAGCCGAGCTCACCTCTGTAGTGCGACCAGGATCGCCAGACGCAGAAAAAGAAGGGTAGGTTCGGTACCACGGCTGCGGACGAGGTTGAGCGGGCTGTCGGGCGGGCTACACGGGGAGACGGCGGGTGGACGCACGGATGATCATGAACGGCGTGGTGAGCGGTGCTAACAGCATCCACATGTAAAATCCTCTGCGGTGGCGCGGTGTCCGCTTCGCCACCAGCTTTTCTATGTGCGCCAGGGGCGACGTCCCCAGCAATTTAGGATGTATGAGCGGGATCTGCGGTGAGGAGTGGGATGTGGGTACGTTGGCACTGCGAGACCGTCGGCTCAGGCTCTCACCGAGATGGGTTTCTCTTCATCACCGCTCTTCGTCAGTTCGGAGAGCTTCGGGCCCATGGAGGGGTCCAGTCCGTTGAGCGCGAGCTCTTCAAAGTCCATTCGGTCGACCAATCGCTCCCCATACCGGAATACCTTGAACTAAGCATGTCATGTGGTCAGAAGACGCGTTTTAATCACGGCACAGACGGAGGCGCGTCGCGCGACGCAGCCTTCGAGACATTCTACACGAGCGTTCGCGAAGAGGCAGTGTTGCGAGCGAGCGAGGGCGCGAAGCGAGGTGTGGCCGTGGTGTCGACTGACCTTCCAGGTGTTCTCTGGCGCCTGCCCGAAGCCGGCCCAGACCTCTGCGGCTTTGCCTGTGACCCTGCCCAGCAAGTTCGCCTTGCGGTCTTTTGAAGGCGGCGGCTGCTGGAAATGGAAGTAAATCAGGGGTTCGGGGGTGTCGGACGCGCGCGCGCGCTTCTGTCCGCGAACTGCGCTCGTGAGGGGGAGCGCGATGATGCGCATGGGGAGCCTGCTTCTGGGTATGGCGGACATGGCGGGCGCAAAGAAAATAAGTTAGGAGGCGGCGTTGTGTGTGCGTTGTAGTGCAAGGGGGCAGGGCGTTCAGAGTGTCGTGGAGGTCATGCGGGTGGTTGAGGACAAGGAGTTGGGACGGAAGGGAAGAATCGGAAGGCTGGGACGGAGTCGAGGCTCGAGGCGCGGCGGCTGGTTTGGCGCCACCCGGCTGCGTGCACTCCACGTCCATCATGAACTCGCCCATCGAACCAGACTCTCCCGCCTCCTCTGCGTCCTCCGACACACAGCCGGGAGAAGAGACCGCCAACATCCCCAACATCTCCATCGGTCCCGCCGTGGGCTCACAGACGCACGCCATCTTCGCCCGCGCCTCCGCCGCGACCAAGCGCCGTCTCCCGAGCGGCGCTGGGCACTCCACCAGCGCGCGCGACTCGAAGTCCAGGCGGAAAGAGAACCTCGGTGGCTCGAAGAAGCACGCGTTTGTGTCGGACTGGGTTGAGGGCAAGGTGTCCGAGAGCAGGCAGAAGGAGGACTTCATCGATGGGCAGCTGTCCGAGGCGTTGAAGAAGAGTGCGTCTTTCACGTCCTCTCTCCCTCCTCCTCTCTCTTTCGCTCTCATCAAGCACGCCGTCTCGCCGCCGTCTCGCCTACTCACTTGCGTTGCCCGCTCTCTCGTGCAGTCATCCAGGACCCGTTCGATGACGAGTTTATCATCGCGGCCAGCTGAATCCGTGCGCCTCAGTCTTGTACATATAACTGCTTTCCGCATCTGCCGCTGTAAGTGCTTCGCCGACGCCTGTCGCACAACCGCTCCCATGACACGAGCTTCGTTGATCCACATACAGGTCTGCCGCTCGTGTGTCAATCCATGTATGTACGATACGTATGCCGCCGAATCCAAATCTATTCCAAAACCATCACCGCATGCAGCTGCACCCTCTCCGACTGATCAACAGATGCGGAAGCCCGCGTGCGCCCTCCGTCTTGTCTTAGCCCGATCGTCCAGGCAGCGCGCCCCGAGATGTCCTATGACCGCTTAGCCTCTCGTCGCATCTCCGCCGCTCTGATTCGGACTTTGGGTGTCTCCTTCGTGCTGTCACCCTGAGATCTAACAGTGATCTAACGCTTTGCAGAGAGGGTCCGATCTTGGTGGATGGGATCCATTACTGATCTATTTTGACTCGTCTGGGCGCCCTACGCACAGGCACCCATGGCTGCCCGTCTCCGCCCGTGGGCAGAATACGTGACGGACGATCTTGCCTTCGGCTCATCGTCGAGACGCCAACCGTGCCTTAGCCTGAGTAATTCCTCGGAGTGGCGCAGCGGCAGGTGCTCGCGCTCAGATTAGGATTCAGAGGCGATTCGCGTGCGATCTCGAGGGAATTCCTCAGAGCACCCAGGTTTGCCCCTCCCAGGTGATCGTAGGGGCTCCGCGTTTCCCAATGTCGACGACGCACGGATTATTCTTAGCACTGGTGTGGGGAAAACGGGCCAGCTGACTGCGCACAACGGGCCCAGACAAGTTATGGCTCCCCGAGCTTCCACCGCATGGCCATATAATCATAGAGGTTTGCACGTCGGGCGCACTCACGATCCTGTTCTGCACCCGTCCAGTTCGAACTTTAGCGTAATATCTCTGCAAACGCTCGTCAGACGCAGCCATCATGGGCGCAAAGTATGAGCATCTCACGCGTAAACACCTTTCACCTGGATGCTTCGCGAATACGGATACGCTAATGCTGTCGCGATTCGGCCGCCTTCGATACGGAACTGGACAGAGGAGCAAGTGGACCATTTCCTGGAGCACGGGTACATCGTTATCAAGGGCGCCTTCACGCCTCAGAAGGCCGCCGAGTGGACGAAGGATATCTGGGCCCGACTGGGCATGGACCCGGACGACAAGTCTACCTGGGACAGGGAGCGCATCCACATGCCGGCGCACAGACGAGAGACCGTCGCGTCGTTTGCGCCCAAAGTAAGCTTCCCCCCTTCTTGGAGGGCGCCGGTTCTGGCTTATGTGTAGATCAGGCGTGGGGGGCCATGAAAGAACTGTTGGGCGGCGAGGAGCGCATCGACGAAGAGTCCAGCGCGTGGGGCGACTCGTTCATCGTCAATCTCGGCACGGACGAGCTCGAGGGCGACGATAAGGGCGTCGATCCGAAGGACCTGGGGATCTGGCACGTCGACGGCGATTTCTTCGTACGCGCCTGCCCGTTGCTACCATTCTCTCGAGCGGGCGGACGTCGCTAAGCAGAATCACGCAGGTGCATTTCCTCGACTCGCCCGAGCAGGCTCTGCTGGTGATTCCCATTTTCTCCGCGATCAAGCCGCGCGGGGGCGGCACGTACATCTGCACCGACGGGCTCGACAAGATCGCCCGCCACCTTGCCGCGCACCCCGAGGGCGTCCGCCCGACGCCGCTCTCCTTCACGCCGGCGGACTCCACGTACGCCGACCCCGCGGACGACCCCGGCTACTGGTCGCACCTCAAGGCAGTCCAGACGTGCAGCACATTCGTCGAGCTCACGGGCGACGTCGGTGACGTCGTGCTGCTCCACCCGCTCATGCTGCATTCGGCATCGAAGAACCACCTGCGCGTCCCGCGCGTGATCACGAACCCGCCCGTCGCGCTCCGGGAGCCGTTCCAGTTCCACAGGCAGAACCCGGACGACTACAGCTTGGTGGAGAGGAAAACGTTGAGGGCGCTCGGGGTCGATAGGCTTGCGTTCGAGATCGCGTCCCCGCGGAGGCGCATCGTGCCGAATAGGCTGAGGATACAGGCGAAGATGTTGGAGGAGGAGAAGCGAAGGTTGGAGGAGCTGGAGAAGGGTATGAAGGCGGTGGATATCTCGTCTACGCGTTTGGTTGCGGCCGTTTGAAGGGACGCTTTTGGCCCCGACAAATCTGTGCGTGCCTCGGTCTCTCGTAGACATTTGAGAGCTGACGGTCGATAGACCTTGAATGAGTGCATTGTCCGTTCAAAGGCGATATGGTGGATCTAGTCGATTTCTCTGTATAAACATGGAATTTGAGATATGCCGGTGAATTCTGTAGTCTTGGGTCCTCTTACTTTTCCTTTGATTCGTGGAGGGCTCTTCAAAGAGCTGCTTGCTTTTGTACCGATGCCTCATAGCGATGAGAGAGCGATGAGCGCTGTGTTCTGCATCTTATCTGATTGCGTGCGCAGTATGGCCAGCACCGCCATGCAGATCTGCATCGGAGCCGCGTTGCCCGTTGTCGTACCTTGAAGGCCGCCGTCCAGCCCCGTCCATTGATGTCTGTCTCAACAAATTCGTGTTAGGCCGACGAACGCTTCGAATACGACACTCCTTCGTCAGCTGCAAGGCGACGTTGAACCACGCCCGCCGTATACCTCCAACATCAAGGCATCATGAGCGCATTCTTAGCATTGCTGGCTATGTCTGGCCTCCTAGCTCTGACCTCGTTTGGTGTTGGGATGCTGCCATTGTCATTCTCCTATTCCAGTACGTGTTTGCGGTTCCAGTTGCGCCAGGCATCTGATTGATAATGATAGGAAAACATTTGTCTCGGTTGTCAAGTCTTGGGACTGGCCTTCTACTTGGAACCGCACTAGGCGTCATAATTCCAGAGTACGTCGAAGGTATCAGCATCGGTGTGCATGACGCGTTCAAATTACTGCGGAAATCGTAGAGGCATAGAAGTTTTGGCGGAGTCGAGCTCTCAGCTACCTACGGGCACCATAGCGCTTTCGCTCCTTGCTGGGTTTTCGCTCATGCTCGTCGTGGAGCAGCTCGGATCGTCCCACGTGCATGAGGCACCGAGCGACCAGTCTTTGAAGCCACGACACGTCGTAGATGATGTGTCCTTCGATGTTGAACTGGGCGAGCTCGAGAATGAACAAGGTATCCCGAGTCGTTCTCGCGATGTTTCGCCTCGTCGCGGCACCGTTGAGAGCGATACCAAGCAGCCCGCGTATCCGCTCACCATTGGACTAGTCATACATGGTTTAGCAGATGGGCTCGCTCTCGGCGTCTCAGCAGTGTCGTCAGGCGATTCATCGGTCTCTTCTGATCTGTCGTTCTTGGTCTTTCTAGCGCTTGCGATTCATAAAGGCTAGTGTCAACTATGATAAATTTTGGCAGGGACCCTGATTGACGTTATGGACATAGCGCCCACCGCTCTTGCATACTCTACAACTTTGCTTTCGACTTCACTGCCTCGCGTGGAATGCAAGAAGCATCTTTTTGTCTTCAGTTGTTCCACGCCTGTAGGGGCAGTCGTCGCTTACAGCGCGTTCGCGTTTCTGGGAATCAGTCAAGCCCACAACGTTGGCATTGCTCTCCTCATTTCGGTGAGCTTCTTCTATCTTCATCAATAAAACTTCGAATGTAAATTGTCTGCAGGGTGGAAGCTTTCTATACGTTGCCACTGTTCTACAACCTGTCTCCCACCACGCGTTACCTGGGGTGTCTGCGGAAGAAGAGGGGAAAAAGTCTCGGATCATTTTCATCTTATTGGGCATGTTTATACCGTATTTTATCGGTTCTGTCTTGGAGCATGGGCACGACCATGCCAGCACCAGCAGTCCGGCCTTGGAATCTCCTCGGACGTGATCGTGATCGCGAGTCTGGGTACATACCATGCGGCTATTAATCTGCTTCCCTATGTTGCCTTGCGTTTTCACGCATTGCCTCGAAGCCCGAACCTGAACTGATTCTCGAATAAGTTGGACGCCACGTGTCAGATACAGTTACGGTGATCAAGTTAACTCGGCTTTCCTGAAGTAGCAGTCCAAAAGCAAGTCTTCCGCCACCATCTCTCATCCACGATCTGTACGCGCCTTTTATCATTTGTTCGACATGAATACCAGAGATCGAGCACGCTACGCCTCTGGTTCAGAACAGGAAGCCGAATATCAACGACCACAAAAACGCCTGCGCACTTCGCCCTCCCCCGACAGACCCAACGGAAACGGACACACCTCGATGTCATTGCCGCCGTTGTCCGTATCCATCCTCGGAGTGGAACCGTTGGATGAGTTCATTCGTGAAGTGGCCGACTTCGTACATCATATGATTATGACTCGCGCGCCGGACTTGCAGGGTCAGGTGGAGGTGGAGGCCAAGATAGGTGTGTTGAAGGACAAGGGAACCGGGCGCAGAATCGCGCTCCCTGTTCTGGTCGAGACTAGTGAGTGGCAACATTGACGTCGACATTGGGGTCACTCGTAACTGATCAGCGCGGTGGTAGTCCTTACGCCACAAGAGATAGATTGTCGTTTTGAATCAAATATGTCTGCAGTACGCCTCATGTCCCGTCGAAGCCATCTTCTGACTTACTCCGTCTTGAAGTCGCAACATAAACACTTCAATAAATTGCTCAATGAACTCAGAACGGCTTCCAGTCAACCTGGCCACCCATCCACCACACTCGCCTATGATCATCTCCGCCTAGTAGATTCATTCTATTCTTCGGAAGGTTCTGGTGACAGAGACAAGATTCGGGTGACCCGAAACGAAAAGACCAACGAGGTCATCGAGTGCTTGAGAAAAGTGAGGCTCGGGAATCTGGATATCTACAGCCCAAAACGCGCCGCGGATTGGCGTATAAGTGTAAACGTCGAAGTGCCAGGCGAGTACCCTTCTATCGGTAATGATCATCCTCTGTGTAGAGCGGCTAAAACTATTCCAGTAAAACACCCTATAGGCACAGCGACCCTAAAACGCCGAAAAGACCGGATGAGTTACTCTCACGAGGAATTCAGGATTGACCTCACACAGGTAACATCTCAGGCTGCACAAAGTCAACAGGTACGATATGTGTAATTTTCTATCCGAAAATCACCAATGAACACAGGGCCATCTTAGCCGGAAATCCTTCACGAATTGGAGCTCGAATTTGCTCGGCCTGCTTTACTCCTTGCAACTGCCGCGAAACGCAACGATGAAAATGTCACTGAGCATGAACAGTCAGCGTTTGATGAACTCATCAGAGCCTTCGTCAACAACGCGAGAATACTAGTTCGTAATGCTGGCGAAGGGTGGCAGTGATACTGGGCGAATCTTTCTGGTGCTTATCGTCTCGGCTCGAACGCTGACTCTCGAATCTCACCAGAGTTGATAACTATCCATTGGTTACCCTTGGTTCGATGCGTATACTATGGTATGATCCTAAAATAATTACCGTGTACTTCGATTCGTTCCTATCGCGAACCTTACCATATCACAGAATCCAAACAAAATTAAAACCATCAGGAGGATGGATGTATCACAACATGCTTCGAGGCCACGATGGAACCTTCAACACCATAAATATAGCCGGCCAATGCTTAGAGGCCAACGACCTCCACTTGATCGCCGTCCTCAAGGTCGCCCTCTGAGATCGGTGTCTCCGGTCCCATCTTCTCCCCATCGATCATAAGGCTTGGGCCACCAGCACCGCTCTTTCTCCTACTCTTCCTGCCAGGGTCTTTATCGGGTATACCAGCACGTCGCAAAAAGGCCTTGACGATCGCACCACACGTTGTCGTGGGTCGCACAGTGAGAGTGATGTCCTTTGTTGATGCAGAGCGGACAACCAATCTAAATGTCTCGTCTTCGTTCTCTACCTCTTGTGAGATCGACTCGATCCCAGAATCGGAGTCAAGGTCTTCAGCTGGATTAATTGAAGCAGAACGGTCCTTATTGGCCGGCTGTATCGAAGGCACCGCGCGATTGTGCATCCGCTGCTCGCGGATGTACTCGAATGTGACCTTCTCAGATGCCTCTGGATCAGCATTCATCGTGAGCACAGAAAAAAGGCATCGTCAATATGATTATGCTTGCCCAATTCTGCGTCTGCCCATATCTTGAGACTATGCGGAGTTGCTGACGCAAATACGCGTCCACCCTCGTAGCTGAGTACGAGACTATCCACGAGTATACCTGCTTCGTCTGCCAGATCGTCATATACTGTCCGGAAAGAATCATGCTAATGATAACGAGGTCAGATAGAGAAACGAGCGGGATGCGTGGAGACATACCCTGTTCATGTCGAATACCCAACTGCCTGACTCTCCATCCTGATCCAGGGGATGAGGACGCCACTTGACTTTGATTTTGACAGCCTTAGGTCCGCCCGCGAAGTCGGGAGTGATGCCACGAGCCTTTTTCTCAACATCGCGTGTTATCGACAGAAGTTCTGGATCCATGTCTATTTCCGAAATTTCTACAGACTGATCTGCGAAACCCTGCGTGGGGGAGGCAGGACGGGGTTCCGACTTAAGCGTCTGTCTATGGAAGATTTTAACCGACTGTGTATCAAAGTATATGTCGAGACCGACCTGACAACATTTCGCGCGTGTTGTCTCTGCTGAACAGTGAGCTGTGGAGGGGGGGTCAAGGATCGAGATCGGCTGCGTAGTCGTTTGTTGCCAGCCTGATCTGTGCCATGAGATTTGCCATTGACTGCATTCGACGAAAAGCCTTCGACTACTTCCAGGTCGTCATCGTCATCGGATACAATGATACTGTTTGAAAAGAAGATATTCAGGACAATGGCTATTCAACAAGAGGTCCTCGAATGACTGAGGGCGCATAATGACGTGTATGGTGGCATACGCTCACTGAACGTAGATTTCACACCTAATCGATGACCGCCTGAGGATGGAACAACCTGGCTCGATCATCAAGCCTCCGACAGCAAGGTTAAACCAGGCGCAATGCATGGCCGACATGACTATACTTTCGATAGAGGGAGAGACACTCACGGAGCGCTTTCCTGTCTTGTCCACTCGGGTAGGTCACTGTTGTGACTGTCTGGAAGCTTTCTGCGCCTATATCTCTTTCGAGGGGAAGCAGGAGGAGAATCATCATCCGGGTTCTGAGTAGTTGGCTGTGATTCTTCTCGCTCTTGAAACTGCGTTACTTGATTTATAAAGCGATGGGAAACCTTGACGCACCTTTGTCGATATCTTCTAATTTTTTCCATTCCTTTGCTGTTCGATTACGGTTACGAATGAAGAATTGGTCTTCCTGGTCGAGCTCAATATCCCGGGCGCTCTTAGTCTGGTTGAGGGAGGTGGTTTGCGTTAAAGCTTCCAAGATTTGCGTAGATGCTGACGAGCTACTCGACTGAGTAGGATTGGCTTGGCGGTTAGTGGGGCGCGGACGGGGGCGTGGACGAGGACGCGACATGGTGAACGCGTGAAACGCTGGGTTTGATTACCGTGGGAATACATTCACGCTTCAATCACCCGTGTCACGCGCTTCACGGTCACGCGCGTCTCCAGCACATACGCCACAACGTCGAGAGGTCAACGATGGCAGACACACCTATCATTTTTAAGCGCAACAAGGCGAAGCATGTTCAAAGAGCCAGAGATGGCTCTCCAGAGGCACCTCAACAGACCACAGAAATAAATTCAAACGAGCCGTCAATGAGCGTACTGTCCACGAAGTTGAAGAATAAGGCCAAGCGAGGCTCGAAGCCGAAAACAGCGCTCAGTTTTGGAGGCGATAGAGAGGTTCGTGTCACCTTTTATGCCTAGCCACCACCTGTTTTAAAGACTCATAGGAAGGAGAAGAGGTCTTTAAGGTCAAGAAATCAAACCTCAGCCGAAAATTGGTTCTTGGTCAATATCCAGCATCTCTGGGGTAAGTTCCGGAAAACACCCCAATTCACAACTCACTCTGCTCAGCAGGAATCTCCCATCCAATTTAGATCAAGCTTCAATCTCCCCCCGCCCTGGTGGAGGGCCTATATATGACCAAGCATATCTATCTGAACTTAAAGCTCAAACTCCGGGTGCTCGCGCTTCCCTACCACCAGCCGAACGCTATGATGTATCGATGACGGATGTCGACCCCTTGGAGGTGAACGACACTCTGGGTGAATAATGGCACAATCGCTTGGTTTCTATTAATGGAATATTAACCCTGATCTGTGTACTATAGGTATCAGTGAAACCACAATTCCATCCGAATCGTCCATTCTTGCTGCGAAGGCGAAACGCGATCGGTTGCGCAGTGTCAAACATCCGGACGAAGACTTCATTTCATTATCCCTTACTGGACAAGGCGGTGAGTATCAAGGGCCGCATCCAGAAAGTCGCTTAGTGCGCGAGGAAGATGAACTCGGAGAAGGTGATGATGGTATGTCTCATCAAAGACACCTAAATGGACTAGCTACTGATAAATATTCCAGAATTTGCGGACTTTACGAGCGCACAGGAACGGATCGCCCTTGGAAAGAAGTCCAAGAAAGCCGAAGCGAGCAAGCGCAGAGATGAGATGAAAGAATTGATTGAAGACGCGTTCGTCTCTTCTGTGCAGTCAAACCATAAGTTCGCTCACAGTCATAGCTAGGGAGGAAGTAGATGACGAGATGGAGGAGTGGGAACAAGCACAGCTTCGTAGAGGAGGGATGAAGGCTGAAGACGAGACTGCCCTAGCTCCTATGAAACAGGTATACAAGGCAGCTCCAAGTGCGTTCAGTATCACTAGAAATGAAGCTTCAATTCATAGTCTCTGCAGTACCGCCGCTGACACCAATCCCTACGCTGGATTCTGCGGTCGCTCGTCTCACTCAAGCTATGACTTCTTTAACACAGTCTCATGGTCAAAACACCAGTACGATGACAGCCTTATCAGCCGAACGCGATCTGCTCAACGAACGCGAGAACGAGATGCGACAGCTGATCACAAAAGCTGAGCTGAAGAGAAGTTGGTTCGCAGCTTTCAGGGATTGGATAGAAACAGTGGCCACATTCCTCGAGGAGAAGGTTTTTGTTTTCTATGTCGTCCATCTTCTCAAGAGGGGCTAATTCCGCCTTGATTAGTTCCCTCAACTGGAGAGGCTCGAGGAAGAACAAGTATCACTATTCAAAGAAAGATACGACATGGTCAGCGGACGACGGCATGCAGACGATCTAGACGATCTATCTTCGTTCTTAGGATCTCCACCCGTCGACCCGCATACAGAAGCAGAAGAACTGGACGAATTGGGACGTGTAGTGCCACGGTCTAATCCTACGGCCGCTCGGCGTGATCGTCAATATGCCCGTGCCACCCGTCGGTCTCGACGTCGGGGGTCTGGCAGGCGCTTTACTACTGAGTCCGAAGACGGATATTCCACCGATGCAAGCTTGCCTCCATCTGACGCTGCCGATTACCAGTTGGCGCTCGAGAAACTATCACAAAAATGCAACGATGTGTTATCAGATGTGCGGGCGGGCGACTTCAAGGATCCCAATCTTGGCCTCAGTAAATGGTTTGGTGAATGGCGGGAGCAGTTTAGGGACATATATTCTGGTGCGTGGGGTGGGTTGGCCCTAGTTGGCGCCTGGGAGTTTTGGGCGAGACTAGAATTAATTGGATGGATCCCTTTCGAGGTATGTACTGATTATCAACTAGCAGTTTCTCCTTTTATAACAACGATCAGCAGAGTACACATAGCTTGGACAGCTTTGCGTGGTATAAAGCTTTATACGAGTATGCCCGACCGCAGCTTCGCAACACTTTCGAGGGCGACGATAAGGCTGAGCTGGGTCCCGATGGAGACCTTGTGTCTGCCATGATATCAACCGTCGTCATTCCCAGGCTAAGTATGATCATTCAAGGCGGAGGCATGGATCCCTACTCTGCGAAAGATGTTCGCCGAGCCGTGGACTTGGCCGAGGAGATAGAACTGTCCGTGGAAAAGAACCACATCAAATTCCAGGTGAGGAATATATCTAACCATATTCAATCTCGACTTTCATCACTCTTATGAATCCTGGCATTCAGGTTTTGCTCAAGGCTGTGTGTGCATGTTTTCAACGCGCTGTAACCGAGTGGGAGGCCTTGACGCAACAATATCTGGCTCAGAACAATGCGTCTTTCGATCCAGAGGCTATCCCAGCGCGCCGGCGAGTTCTATCGCGTCAGCGGAAATTGTTAACCGGCCTTCTCACGTGGAGGAAGTACACTGGAGAGCGATTCGGTCTAGGGATATCGGCAGAGAGACTTGTACGCGACTGTATGCTGCCTCTCGCTGAGACTGGTTGGGAGGTCGGTGGTGAGAACATCATGCGGACAGTATGTTCCTCTTGATGCAATTCGCCGGTGCAAGCTGATGTGATCCTACAGGTTGGATCGATGTTGCCCAAGGAGCTGGTTCCTTCTCCGCTGAAAACTCGACTGCGTCTGATCTAATGCGGTGATGTCTACTTTGCATAACAACCAGTTTGAAAGATTCATATGAAGAACATGTGCAAGAGGGCACGGCAGTGGCAATACCACCTTTTTCCTTCAATGAAACCCGAGAGCATTCAGCAGCGCACATTGTGCTCAGTGCTCAGAGACATCGACGCTGCTAGGTGCTTGTCACTTAGCTCCTCGCCCTTGCCTTTTTAATCTCTCGGGGAGAATATCATTTGAAGCTAAACTGACCCGCGCATTGTCCTTGGGACGAATTATATGTGTGTTGCGAGGCTCGTTCCGCTGTCTGACATATCTGTTCTCGTTCCAGGAAGTCTTATTAAACTCAATGAATCACTGTAGTCCTTGTGGCAATATTACTCTCGATCTCTTTGTTCTATCACATGCTGATCGAGCTTTCTGGAAGACTACGCAAGTTGACCGTTGGTCACTTCTAACACGACTACCTTCCTCTGGTATCTATATCAACGCTCGAACCACGTTACCCTATTCAGGAAGGCATACTTGTTCGGCAGCGCGGGGGCTCTCAGTTCTGATTAGGAGATTGAATTCCACCCATGCTCGGATGCTTCTACTCACCTCTCCTTGGGATCATCACTAGACCGTTCCGAAGGGCCGGTATTGCATGGGCAAGCACGTTGCCGTCCGTCCATTGTCGCCAGCCCGTGACAGCAGATGGTTTGTGGAAAGCAGCACCGAACAGTGCATTCCATGCATCCTTATCGAGGTAAATTTTTCGGGATTTTTTATTAGCAAGATGTCTCATCTCAAGCTTCCAGGGTTGTTGTGTCACATTCGTTTTCTTGCATACAATGCGACGCAACGGTTGACAACAACGGGCTGTCTCTTAACCATCTCGGGAACGTGCAGAAATGGCGTGCGCTCTTGCGTGATGTACAGTTCACCTACTTCATTCCCTGGGGAATCCTGCCCGTCTGTGATGCCCTAGTCACGAGTAGTCCGGCGATCTGTTCATCAAACCCTTGAACACGACACGAAGAAGCTGTTGCATACAGACCTTTTAAGTTTTCATATTTCATTCAAACGGGACCTGGCAGGAAATATTCAATGTGCAATGTCGCTCCCCCATCTACTTGTTTTCGTGCCGTGTGCTTGGGCACTACGGTGCCGGCGTCGTGGGTTTACAAATTCATCTATTTGTCCGCAGCTACTCAGCAGCTGGAATGACTGCAATCGCATAGCGCCAAAGCAAACTGTGCTTGGACCGCGTCCCTGCATGTTCGAAGTCGAATCAGTATGCCTATACCCCTACAATAAAATGGCAGCTTACACTGTATTCACAGATAAGCCATCCTATGTTTGAAACGTTCCACGGGTCTCCATTGGGCGTACTTGATGCGATCCTCCCGGCGTGGACACGTTAAAAACAGGGCAGAAGCCAGCGTGACGAGACCATGATATCAGCAGATGTCGTGCGTCGTGTGACAGATTCGAGCTACTTATTCGCTACCCGAACTCTTGCATTCAACGGGCTTGACCAAGGTCAGCAGGTCTGCTACACAGCCTTCCGAGCATCATCTGGTACATAGTTCTGAGTTCTCACCGGCCTGGGGCTATAGAATCCGTCTGCTCCCCGCAGCCTGTGATATAATCGCATTGAACGGTTGTCTGTCCATGTCATTCAAGACAGGATACTGTCACACAGAGCAGACCTATACAAGTGATAGGGCGATGCGTTTGGGAAGACTCTGCGCTCTGTGACAGGTAAGCTGCAAATAACTGTGACAGCGGAGGTTCTTGGCGAGCGTAAATTGTCAACCTGGTCACCTGGTCCTTAAACGGTAAGTTACCAGGAACTTTTCCTTCCCGCCTGTTTCCGTCTTCCTCGAAGAGCTATCCCTTGATTTTGTTCACATCCAGGAATGTGTGCAGCATAAGCACATGTTATAGGAGCTTGTGGTACGCCATAACTCAAAATGGCCATACTTATCCGTCCCCAGGATGGCATTGTGGGGAATTGGGAAGACTGGTGGTATCTCCTTTAGACGGTTGCATTAATGGGTAATTCTGCTGATATTTTCACGTAAAGCGTCAAGTTCCCGTTGCAGATATGACCCGGAAGCGCAGGATTCTGGGTCCGGGCGCCCTGGCCCAGAAACATTCTTTGTGATATCCTGTACGTGGCACGCCGAAATAGCATTTACATACCACGGTCTTATCCGAGAGCAATTTCCCTCCCAGGTCAGGCTGACACCGGATCCTCAAACTCGATCATCCTCGAAGCGCTCTCCTGCTCAGCTCGGATGCGTAATGCTGCATGATCGCGATTGCAGCCTGACCGTTCTTCCGAGAGAGGCAGGGTGTAACAGCATACACACTCGGGCTTCTATCCAACGTGTTTGGCGGACGGTGAAAGCGTAGCTGAAACGGAATCGGGAAGAGGCAGGACTTGTTCCTCCATGCAAGGGCTTTTGAGATCGGGGTCGATATCGGCAGCTCAATCTATTCTATTCTGTGCGGCCTATTCGAGGAACATGTATCTCATGCGCCTCCCTCTTTGCCACGGTATAGGGCTGATCCAGCGGATGACTGTTCTTGGAATGTCTTTCGGGTATAAAAGGTCGGCTTCTTTCCGTAGGCTCTGCAGTCCCTCTCGGTCGACTGTTTCCTCCTCCTTCTCTTTCCTGGGTTCCGTGCCGCCTTTGTTGTACTATTGCACCATTTTTGACGACCAGCATCATGTCCCTCCCCGTCTTGAAGTCATTTGGACGTCGACGCTCCAGCGATGCAATGTCCAAGGAAGTGAAGCATCTCGAGGACGTCGACGAAAGTCCTGAAGACTTTGAGGCTCTCCACGAATATTATACGAAGTATCCCAATCGTTGGTCCAGGGTTCGGTGAGTACACATTCCAAGCTATCCGAACTGCACCTAACGAGTCGTACAGTGAGCATCTCCGGGAGCCCGCTGCAGAGATGCTGGGGACCATGATTCTCATCTTGTTTGGCAATGGCGTCGACTGCCAGGTGGTCCTCAGCTCCAACACAGCCGTATCTGCAACTCCCAAGGGCGACTACCTATCTCTCAATTTTGGCTGGGCATGTGGTACGTTGCATCCCTCTCTCCTCACTTGTCTCGACCCTTCGTTCTGATGACGCGCACCTGTCAGGCGCCGCGCTCGGTGTGTGGGTATCTGGGGGTGTGACAGGCGGACATATCAATCCCGTGGTAAGGCTCTCCGACCCTTCCCACTCCCTCATCCGCATTAGCTCATCTCAACAATGATCCATGACATGTCTCATCGATTTTGTTTCCCGCCGCGCAGGTGACACTTGCCTTAGCTGTCTTCAGGGACTTCCCGTGGAAAAAAGTTCCCATATACATTTTTGCGCAAATCTTGGGCGCCTGGATCGGCTCGCTCATTGTTTTCGCAAATTACTTCCATGCCATCTACATCTTCGAGGGAGGGCGGAAGGCACTCTCTGTTCCTGGGACAGCAAGCCTGTTTGCGACATACGCCGTAAGTAGCGTTTCAAGGTGCCACTTTTTTGAGAACTAAAATCCATCTCTGTTTCTCAGTTGGACTATATGCCCGCGGCTAATAGTTTCTTCGATCAAGTCGGTACAGTTCGCCCGATCATCAGGGTTGCCGGATCTGACACGGGTTCGTAGTTTGTCGGCACATTCGCCCTGGTGCTTGTCGTCTTTGCAGTATCGGATAAACGGAACGGGCCTCCTCCTGCGGGCTTGGTACCATTGGTCATTTTCATCTTCATCTTAGGGGTCGGCACAGCCTTCGGAATGCAGACAGGTGAGTGGATCGCTGTCTGCTCTGTTGCGGGAGCTCACATGGATGCAAGGCTATGCGATCAACCCGGCTCGTGATTTAGGTCCCCGGATCATGACAGCCATGGTCGGCTACGGTCGAGAAGGTTTGTCTCAATCATTGTTGCTCTTCGAAACCATGCTCAGAAGGTCAAACATAGTCTTCAACTTCCGCGATCAGTACTGGCTATGGTGCCCCATCCTAGGGCCAATAGCTGGTGGATTGGTTGGCGCATTTGTCTACGACGCACTCATCTTCCTTGGAGACGAAAGTATTCTAAATCGACCGTAAGCGTACTCGTTCGGTCTTATGTCATCATATTAATGTTGACTTTGCGATTTCTTTGGCTCAGGAACGCTGCGGCACGCAAGCATCACGCTCACGCCTTGAATGCAGAACGACAGAAGCCAATCGCAGGTGCGGCTGTCGACGAGATTGTATAGAGTAACGACGTGGCGATGATCATGATTTCTCTCTCTGTAAATTATCATACACTGGTTCCAAGCGTCGAACGCTTCGTGGGTCTGGATCTTCAGTAGGAGTGATTCGGGTTTCTTACTTTAAAATTTGTTCTTCTCTCGTATTAGTTAGCCCGCATATTGTGACTAGTCAGTCGACTGTCAATACAACTGCTTTTGGGCTTTAGAACACAAGCAGGGTGTCGATGTGCAGAAAGAGGGCGATAGCATGCCGGAGGCAGCCGGACAGACCGCAGCAGGCCGTCGCCGGAGGGTTGGTGTAGTGAGAGTTGGTAACAGTGCGCTCTTGTCCTTGCTGCGATTCTCGTCATTGCCACCCATGTCGTCCAGCAGACGTTCATCCCTTAACTCGCTGTCCTCAAGCGATCATGGAAGCCCTTCTTCACCCCTTCTACGCGACACCCTCTCCAACGCGACCCTCATTTTTGTTCAGAACGACGACGACGACGAACCTTCCACCGCCCCTCTTGACTTCTCCTCGGACGATGATCTCGCAGACGACTTTGGTTCTCATCTCGATCGCATCAGGACATCATCAGTTCCTCCTCTCTCTCCCAGTCTTATACTCCTCTACCTCCTCACGCCATTCCTGAAGCTCGGTTCGATGTTTATTCCCTACACGGGTACACCACTCAATCGATCAATTCCGGTGCTCTTGGCCTTCGCGCTCTTTGCAGCATGCTCAAGACATCTGTGCTATATGTTAGCAAAATACGTTCATAATCCGGATTTGGAGGAAATTGTATTGGATGCCTTCGCGAGAGGGAGAGGGAAGGAGCGCCGTCGGGTGTTCTTGAGGTCTTTGGTGAGGATTGGGACGGGGCTCCTGAGGGTGCTCTTGGCCACCGTGTATCTGCGAGGTGAGGATCTCTTCCGCGGACATGCATACCCTAATAACATTCTGTTACGCTTCGATAAGCATCGGTTGATGCACTGCTGCCTCTTTCCCCCACTAAGATGCCATTATCCTCTCGGATAGTCTTTAGCATCTTGTTGTCTTTGGTCATCTTGCCTCTCTGCTTAGCGCCCTCTCTGGCGGCTAAGCGCGTAGCGTATGCTACATGGGTATCCGTTGCCGCGTACATTGTTTGGCTAGGAAGCATCTCGTTCGCTCACGCGCAAGGCACATTGGATGTCAGTTCTGGACGGCTTCGAACAGGGATACTCTGGCAGGGAACCAGTTGCGTGTTTCTTACATTTTCATGACCATGGCCGTCTAATTGGATACTGAACAGCTACTATTGCCTTCTCGTTCGTCACAACTTGGACTCTCCCTCTATATGCTTCTCTTCAGGGCAGCGCCCACCCCCTGTCAACCACCAAGAAAAAACGTCACTCTTTTAAACTTCTATCAATTGTTTCAATAGGTCTCGCCGTTGCCCTCACGCTCCCTCTTTGTTTCTTTGCCGCCGCCCCGATTCCCCCGGTAAGTGCCCCTCATCACTTTCTTACAAATGCTAGGAGATACTAGTCTTCACAAGTCTCAAATACAGGACATTTTCGCTCGCGCGCCGAATCCTCTGATGGCTGTGTCAAATACCGTTGTTCTTGTGTTGGCCATACCACCTCTGGTTGTTACTACCCCGCCTCTCCCCATCACACTGTCCCTCCGCCGTGCGACAAATCTACCGATACCTAAGCTTATTATCTATTTGCTTATTCCCGTTCTCTCTCTCCTTCCTGCGCACCCGTCCGCTATATTGAGCGATATCATTCTAGTACTTGCGCTTGCAAGTACGTATATCCTTCCAGGTATGCCAGCTTCTGAGTTTTCACTGCATTCATCGATTATTGAATTCAACGCACCCAAAAGCTGTATTGCATGTAACGATGCATCACTTCAAGCGCCCCCTCTCAATCGTGATTCCTTCTGCAGTCCACACCCCGTCTGCAGTCAACTTTGACCGGGCATCGCTAGATCGAGCTGACGCTGATGAGCTGCTGCAGCGCAAGGAGCGCACATTACAACGAAAGCGGCTTGGGCGACGGCTCGTGTGGGACATCGCAGCGTGGGCCCTTCTTCTGCCTGTTGGAGGCGGGGGTACTCTGTGGGCCATTGGCAGGATTAATGGAACTTGGTAACCTCCTGCGTCGCCATTGATTGTACAAAAGCACACGGGATGGGAAAGGTGATAGAAGCGATTTTTATGTTGATCTATACTGATTCTTGTATGGAGCGCCATCGCTCATGGAATAGGCTATATGTTGGTTTATCTCAGTATTGGATCTGCATGGGTAACATCTGTAACTGTAGCTTAGGGCTACGAACAACTCCTTCGGCTTGAGGCTGGGGACGGACACTGTATTTCTACGTACTTTCTTCATTTACGTATCTGAACGCTCGCGGGGATCACTATTGAACTTTTCCGTTCTTCTCTTAAACATAGCAAATTCGCCAGTTCTTTGACAGCGTTGTCGTGGAGCAGTGTGGAGCAGAGGAGCTGAACTTCCGGATATTGTCGCGGACGACACGGCCGCGGACCTCGAATCCTCCAGACATTGCCTTGGGCAATAAGCAACGACTTGACTACTTCATCACAACCAACGCACTCGTCGTTTCTTGGCAATATGGCTCCTAACAGAACAGGAACACTGTTATACGCACGTCGCACTCATCAATTCACCAACAATCCGACATCTGCGGCCCTCATCCAGTCAGCGCTAGCTTCTTGCCAGCGGATCAGGGTCGACGCGCAAAACAGTCGAAGATGCTCAAGCATCTCTACGACGAACCGGATGATGCTATTGAAGGTCTGTTACGTTGGGCTACAATATTCGTATGGAGCTGCATCTGACGCCGCAGCGACTCAGACGGATAATCAGGCCGAAGAAGCTCAACCAGATACATCCACTGACATCTTTTCTCTGTCCTATATTCGGCCTGGTCATCCGCAGGAACTTGAAAACGACGTTCCCCCGATGTAGGTCTCTTAGACTCTATAGTCTTTATGAATGTGGACATCCACTTGCTTGCCTCTTCGTCAATACCTTCGACTTCTTTAGCAATCCAAGTTAGATTCAAACGGGCAGCTCGAATGCACGTCCTCCTCAGAGTCCCTGACGACTCCGGCCCCCAACTCCCTCCTGATGACTCTAAATCCGGGCGTTCCATTTAGATCTCTCGACCTGATACTCTGACATGCGCTATGCTATCGATATATGTATCGATGCGATGCATGCATGCACTGCACTGTATCTGAACATGTTTGTTGTACAGGGAGTCTTGCCTTTATGGTTTCATATGTGGATCTAACTCTCCTTCAGGTTCGTTTTGATTACTCTTGGATGGATCATATGTCGGATGTGGCTCCTTCTGTTCCGGTACTTACACCAGCATCTTTGACCCTGAAAATTCCGAGTCTGGGATATCGACGCACGCTGCGTCCTTCCCTTCAATCTTGAATGGGGCTATCCCTGGCTATCCATTTTCCACCCGTAACACGCCAACATGTGATAATCATCTGGCTGTGGTGGATCTTGTTGAACCAGCCATTTCCTGGGCTTTTATGGCGTCTGTTCATAGGAAGTTTTCTAATCCAGAACACAGATCTCCTTTTGGTCTGAGAGAATATCCACTGTGAGGGAACCATCCATTGCGAACCTTGTGGACTTGACTATCAGGCGTCTGTTCTTGCTCTATGCTATTTGACTTGGGCGAAATCATTTCCCCGTCTCCATGGGCTGCCTCAGTCCATGCATCTTGAGCACCCCGAGAGGTTTTGACGGAAATCGAGGTATTGACCTCCAAGTTTGATCATCTATCGCGAGGCCCAACGATAGGCGCGACCCTTTCCTCTATGCTTCCATCCTGGCAAGAGCCGGCTGGGAATATCTTCGCTTACTCTGGAAAATGCCCTTGTCTCATGAATGCCTCTTATGGAGTATATCCCTCTCATCATGTCTTTCGTATCCACAAATAGCTGTTCACCGATCTGATCGTTGCGATTTGCCTAGACCAGCAAGCCTACAAGGCGCTATATGTGTTGAGTGTGACAGCGATGCAGGAAGTATTCGCCTCTTCTGATGGATTCTCATCTCGGTACACTGTGCCTAGATCAGTTGGTGACTTTAAAGAAGGGCCACAGATTTTGGGCCTCGAGCTGTCCAGCTCGGCCAGGAATGCGTACGACAGTTTGGTCACCTTCAAATTTTTTTCCTTTGTCAGAATCTCACTCGTAAAAGTAGTGCTTCGTCTTGTCTTGGCCTCGCAAGTCGAATGCAATCATGCCTTCTTCATCTATCCCCATGCAATTCTGTCATGAATAGATGTCTCCCACAGGTAGACATGAACATGGAATGTTTCTGATTATCAGGAATGACAGTCTTCCAGCCCGTACATACGAGGCTGTCAAACGAGTGGTATCAGGAGTGATGCAACAAGGTCTCTTTGAGGAGATCAGGGGAAACATTTATACGCTCTCTATTCTGAATTTGAACATTGTCCCAAGGGGAATATATGTAGACGTTGCCCAGATGTCGCGAACAAGACGGTCTCTTTGCCTGTCTCTAGAACCTGTAATGCTGTGACATCTCCTTCGAAATGAGCGGCCAGTGGGTTTGCGTGGGCCTTGCGTCGCGAGGGAGTGTACACCGGAATAGGGGACGACAGTTGTGCGCCGGTGACCAACGACCAAGCTCTGATGCGATTGTCTTGACCTGCTGCAAAAAGGTAAGATTGGCATGGACTTATTGCGTGTGGCTGTTTGTGCAAAGACGAAGATAAGATTTAACAGCAGTAAAAGATACACTCAAAACTACTGACAAGATTATGTCTGTAAGACCCCACGTGACCACTATACGTCATGATAGACTGCATCCCACGCGAAAAGCGCAAATCGTGAAGACTGATCTATACAGAGAAGAGTTAGGCCACAGCTCAAAATGAGGAAGTAGATTGAGAAGCTCTTACCTCTCCACGGATTGTGCTGATCAGTAGCTGAGACTCGTTTATGCCATTCATATAGATGACTGAATTGGCTGATTCCGGTGTAAACTTATCGTCGAACACGGGATGTCCAGATGACCCTTCTCGCATATCGAATCTTCTGATTGACCCATTTCTTGCGCCTGTATAGACAAGATTCTGAGAACATCTGCCTCAATAACGCACAGAAATTGGGACTCTGAAGCAAGAAGTTTGCGAACCTGTTTTTGGTGCAAGGCCAGCACATCGCTGTTTACATCGAGTGCTCGAAATTTGTCTGGGTTCTCGATGTCGCCTAAATACATAGCGCGATTGTGCATACCTACCAGCCAGTTCGAGTTGCACGGAGATAAACCATTAGGATTAAATCCGTGTCAGGTATGACTTACCGAGGACGATTGCGCGATCTGCTAGGTCACAGGTCCAGACATCGTAGATAAGTTTTTTGTCTGGCGTTAAGACAGTGATGCTGGAGTCACACGAGATACCATTCAATGAAGCAGGCAAGATCGCTGGTTATAAGATGTTTCGACTGACTCATCCCTGGCAAGACGTGCAGAGTCTTGCACCACAATCTTACACCGTGGGCCAAACGATGTGGCACTTGGTATGCAATAAGAACCATTTTGACCTTTTGAGCACTTAAAGAATACCTACGCAGTGATTGATTTTGACATGCAGATCGAGGAAACCTATCCGGAACAAGACAGATTATTCAGAGGAAAAAAAAGATCAGCGGTATACATACTGGAGATCCCAAGCTGTAAAGGGCTGTCCAGTCAGACAAGTGATTGGAGATGTCTGCTATTCGATCAGTCACAGGGGAATCCCAAGAAGATAACAGGCCAAAAGAATCTCCCATTGCGCTCCTAAGGTACCCATTTTGCATTGAGATCTATGCGAAGCGCAAATTCATGAGTGCACGAAGTTGAAATATACCGCGGTTGGCATTACATGGAAGGCAGTGACATCCTCGCACACTGTGGGAATGTGGATACAGTTGCAAGGCGCAGATGCAGCCTCTATCTGTGACGTCAGGATGTTCCTGTACGCATCAATCATCAGGGATACCGGGACTTCTTCGCTATTGAAGACATGCCTTTTACTCTGCTCTCTTCTTCGAGATGAGCACGACGAGCGTAGGTCATGAAAAACATGTTGCAGATGGCCAGAGTTGGAGACCAGCCGGGTTGACTTGTTTTTGACCCTTCCAGATGGATACGCACTTAGCGGCCTTGAGATGGGCTCTTTTCCTGTAGGTTTTGGCTTTGAAGATGATGGAAAATAGCGATTTTTAGCTTCATCAAAGTAGAATCCTGGTAGTTCTCGAGGCGGCATGATGCTCGACGTCAAGGACAGTTACTCAATTTGGAGACCGCTGAGTTTGAACAATTCACTCTCCTCGACTTCGTCACTGGCCGGCGGCCGCTGCATCGACCATCATAAGGTAAACATGAGTTATGGTACCGTGTATGTCCATCATAGTCTCATCTTGTGTCATTGACTTCAAGTTCACGAGCTGCTTGGCGATCAAATCAACGCTCGATGTTCAGGGCTTTTCGAATCTGCTCATCACGTCACATCTAACACACCTTCGATTCGACGTCGAGTGTCAAGTATGTTACTTCAAATCCCCTGTAATCCTCTGATGACGAGGTGATACAATTGAATGGACTATCTGGAACCATATGCTTATACAGACTTGCATGAGGTCTTCAATAGGCCACTACACGCGACCGCACATCCTTGGCAGACGCTGGCAGCAATTTAGGGCTGCTAGTTCATCCTCTGAACACGAGGGTGAGTGGATCTGACTATGTGACTCTGAGCTGCAACGACCTATGTATCTTTATCAGACTGGCCGTCTCCTATATCGATGTCATCGACAGTCGAAGTGCGGAAATCTACATTCGTCGCGCACTGCACTCGCCTACACTCGCTGTCAGATCTCCCCGCGCTGACCTCGCATCTGCATCAATCGACATCTCGGCTCAAACGCGCAACGCATTGCATGTACGCGTGCCGCATAGCCTCACCAGTGAAGTCTGACGTGAGCTCGGGGAAAACGCTGTATCGTCAAGATGACGGCGGGGAGAAAGGCGCAGGCGAATTTCTCGCTGACATTCTGGAGAAGGGTGAGTGCCATGATACAATCGTCATAGTTTGGCGGTGGTATGGCGGCGTGAAGCTAGGTGGAGAGCGATGGAGGGTGATTGGACGGGTGGCCAGGGAGGCGTTGAAGACTGGAGGTTTCTTCAACGACAAACAAGATCTAACAGATCGAAAGCGCAAATGTAAGGGGAAAGGCAAATGAGTATAATTCAGCTGAGGCCTGTTCACTCTCGCTTATTCTTCGGTAGACTGCGCATTTATGAAATTGTCAGCAGCCTATCCCATCGCAGATTCTGCTTTCAGAAATCTTCGCCTTTGTTGCTGTTCATTCATTACTAGGCACTGGTCAAAGCGCTGGCTTGGGAAATCAGACATTGATGGTCTGAATAGAACCTTCGGTGGGCTCTGGGACATTCCCTTGAGCGTACACCGTTCTCATAGCCTGTCCTATTTCGCTCCCTCTCTTCCAAAGCAGGTTGTGTATAGTTGAGTACCCGTATTGGTTTCTCTGCTGCTAAGGCTCATGGGATACTCCGGCTCGTCTAGAGCGCCGGTGTGAGACATAAGATGCAACTGTGGCGGTGTTTATGAGAGCCTCGAACACACGTAAAGAGACCAGTATGTGTACATTGCTATCGATGAGAAGTCCGAGACTCGACTGCGGAGAACAAGCGAGATGGAGGACATCGTCCAGCATCGGCATACTCAGCGTGGAACTCATGCTGCACTACAGGCCGGATTGAGGCCTGCACGCTGCTTGATTCACAGGCTCGTGAGGCACAGAAAGAAATTGGAAACTGATCTTTTTCGGCAAGGCTGGTAGTTGCCAGATTGGGACGCTCAAGGCCTCTGATTGGCTTGTAAGCTTGATTTTTGCCTCTCATTCCTCCATAGAGCTAGGACAAGAGCCCGAGCAGCCAATATCTGTTTGTCTTGGACGAGAATAACAGGAATCAAACCGAACGTAATGACAGACGTCTACGACACAGTAAAGAGCTCGAGTACTTGAGTAATGAGCTGCATCGAGCACCCTAAAAATTTCTAAAATCTGAGCCATGCAAGTCTGACGTAAACCTGTTTGGCCGTGTCGGCCGATGCCACAAGGTTCACTGGGCAAAAACACTAGTGCTTGTGCGGTCAGTATGATTGGGCTGTCTACTGGACACATGACTGCAATCGTCTGCAATCAAGCGCCATGTGATGACAGCGAGCTGGAGAAGTGCTGGGGACAAGAGGAGAATGTCCATAGATGATCTCGGGCATGATTGGTTGTCAGGGAGGGACGCTGTGGACCAGGGTATTATATCAGCAGGCGGTCGCGGCCCAGGGTCCACGGAACCGATTGTCGCCATCCATTAGGACCCTGTTCCGGCAAGAACCCTCAAGCTCACGTCCGTCTCCCTCATTTCTTTCCAAATCGCCATGCTCGCTCAGCAAATGCACGCCCGTCCTATAATATCCCCGTCTCCCGACAAATTCAACCGCCCGGTCTCTTCCTCTTCCCTTCTTCCTTTCTCTCATCTCGCTGATCCTGCAAGGTCTCCCCACGTTCCTGACTTGCTCATCGCGTTCTGCACACAACATTCCTTGTCAGTCCACACAGAGGACTATTTTGGAGTGCTTGAGCTCTCACTCGTGAGTGTCCGGTTCAGTTGGCCGATTGGTAGATGGCACGCGTTCGTATCACGCGTTTCTCTACGTTAAATAACCTCACAGCACAAGCAACACGTTGCGCGCCAGTGACATGTAACACCACGCCGGAGTGCTGATCCTTATTTGATTTTGCTTCAGGTTATTGATTCTCTTCTCTTAAGCCCCTCCATACGATCGCCTTCCTTTCCTCCGCCACCCCTTGGCGAATCAGACACGACCTACGAACCGTTGTATACATTGGAGGCGCGTTTCCCCCGCAGGAAGACCCCTTACCGAGAGGACAATATGACCAAGAAGCGGCGCTCTCTGCAGTCTATCTTTATACCCAACTTCTTACAGCCTTCCTCTTTCGTCTCTGTTCATACGCCTACTAGCCCCACTTCGCGTTCGCGCTCAGAATCTGTATCATCGAACCTAGCGCGCCAAATATCATCCACTCCATCTACAGAACCATCTCACAGCGACTCGACCTCATCGTCCCCACCTCCAGACTATCTTCTAGATGAGGACCCTTTCGCGAACCTGTCACCTGCCCCCATCAATTCTACCCCCCTCCCGTCAGCCTCATTTGACGTGCCAACGCTGTCCCGCCCATCGCTGGACTTGGTTACCACCGGATTATCTCCGCTTGCGAAATCTCGTTCTCCTCTCGCGGTAACTCCCAATTCTGAGGAACCACGGCGCCGCCTCTACAGCAGTCCGTCATCACCCTCGTTGAGAGAGACCCTTCCTTTCATTTCCACAAAAACGTCCCATTTTCCTGTTCACGCGACCGCTCGTCATCGGCGTCCCGCCCACACACGGCCGGCGTTTGTCACACGTCCATCACTCCCTTCTTTACGTACCCTTTCCCAATCTAATGCGGCCTATCCCATCAAGGTGCGTCAACTTAACGAAACTATTTCATATGTTATCTCATCGCCCGGTATTTCACCAGGCGCGCAAGGGATCCTTGGCCGCTCGGCTTCCTGCCGAGCCTTGGGACATGGACATGGACCGCAGTTCCAATGAACTCGAAGCCCCGAAGCGGGTGTTTGCCGTAGAGCGGAGTCGGGACCTGTCGCATCCCGATTTAGACACACTTCACATTAACTCGGAGCGAGTTCACAGTGAGGAGCTAAATGTTCATTCGGCGGAGCTGCCGAGCGCAGCGTGGACATCTTGCGAAGATTCCTCTTCGCACGCGCGGACTGAAGGGAGCACTCGCTTCGTTCAATCGCCCGACTCCCTCGAGGACACCGCTCAACACAGTCTTCACAACAGCAACACCGTGATGTTCGATTCCTTTTGGGATATAGTGGAGGCTCTGTCTTCGCCGACACATTCACGATCCTCTTCTGCTTCTTCGACATCTACATTCTCTCCTCCTACTTCCCTTCCTTCGCTGCCACGATCAAGCGATGATCTATCGGCAAGCGGGTCATCTTCTGATCATTCATCTCACAGCCATGCTCGGGTTTTCTCTGAAGAGCTCGAACTTGTTGCTGACCTTGAGACTTCCCATCATTCATCGTCTCAATCCGCCAGTGCCAGGTCAGCATCTTTGTCGCCTGATCCAGGCTACACACCCCACAACACCATCTTTCTCAGCTCTCATATGCCAGGTGAATTTCCTAGTTCTGAAGACTTCGAACCAAGCTCGGCAGGCACTGTTCGTGGCTCGTTGTACTCAATGGCAGGTGACAGGCCATCTCAGGGATCTAGTGGCGAGGATGAAGAATGGCACTCGAGTTATGAAGATGAGGCCTCATATGGCCATATCAGCGAGCCCATCGATGGAGGAGACGAACATACAAACCATCACCGCCGGGAGAGAGACCACGATGAGAACTGGGGAGATCGGCGCGGCGACGGTGGCAGGGAACAGAGAGGGTACGGCGATGGAAGTTCCAGTGGAGCAGGCGGTGGGCATAGTGGGGATGGAGCTAGTGGAAGCGGCCGACGCAATGGGGACGACGAGCAAAGAGATGATCGCCGTGACCGTGATTCTACGTCCGCGTCCTCCACAAGTGATACTGAGACTTCTAGTTCCGACGATGAGTCTGATCATCCTCAGGGATCTCGCACCCAACGCTCGACCGGCGCTATGCCTGTGCAAGACCCAAACACGAGTGACGATGACGTTCCGCTAGCCCAGCGGATACCGACTGCACTCACTGCACAGCGAACGATCCGAAGACAGGTCCGCAACGAGAACGATCAGCGCCGGCGCGAGCGAGCCCTCAGACAGCAACAGCAAGAACGAGGTCGACGGCCTTCAGACGCTCATTTGGATGTTTCTCGTCACACACCCCGCCGCCCTTCATGGGACTCGAGCTTCGCCGCTCGTCCGACCGATCTTACTACTTCGGGCATATCTCCTTCGCAGGATGCCACGGTCCCCACTGCACCCTCGCGGATGACGCGCCCTCGCACCAAGACGTTACCCGGCAATATGCAAAGCCCCATGATCGATGATCTCAACAAGCGATTGCTCAACTTGCATCCATCAGGCCCTCCTCCTACTCCTTCCAGTCGCAGGTACATGTCGCAAGCCGAAAGCCCACCAAAATCTCCTGCCTATGCTCCTGGCCATGCTTCAGTCGCCACGGCCGAAGAGACACAATCTCAGAACAATTCGCAATCGAGGACCTTACGGCCGATGAAGTCTTTTCGTCGAGCTAACATGCCTGATGGCGCTCCTGCACCCCTCGCATCAGGCTCTTCGGGAACTGGGTACCAGTATTTGGGCAGAAGTGCGACAACGTCGCGGACAATTCAAAACGAATCGCGTTTAGCAAAGGCCGCTATACCTCCCAGAGCTTCTACGACCGACGCCGCGCCCCACCGCCAGAAATCCCTCCGTTCACACCCTTCAAACGGGGATGGGACACGGCCTGGTACATCTTCTACTCGTACCTCGGCTGAGCACGATAGGACACAGCGGCCGCCGGTGCCTCCGATGCCCCCTGCTGAGGTTCTGAATACTTTGGCAGTCAACTCGGCATCCTTGGGATTCCAAGTGACTTCACGCGAGGTGAAAACCCAGGTGGCTTGGCAGCAGCGTATATTCATCGGTGATATGCAGCGGTTCAACATGGTAGAGATCGGACCGAGCACGACTGCCAAGGAGGTGCTCGACATGCTGGATCGCCAAGGACAGTTGGAGCAGTGGGTTGGATCTGGTAGCTGGATGCTCTACGAAGTTGCTCAGGATTTCGGCATGGGTCAGTTGCCATCTTTCTTCACGTAGAATGAGCGCTGATCGTGTCTTCAGAGCGGCCCATCCGAAACTTCGAGATCGTTTCTGATGTCATCAACTCTTGGGACAAAGATAGGACTGTGAATGCCCTCATAACGCGAAAGACTCATATGGCAGCTGTACTGCATCCATCCGTGCGTTTCGCTTACATACCTTCATGGCAACGTGTCTCTGATTTACCCCCGATTTAGGCCATGCCGACTAGCTCTCCTGTGTGCAGTGGTTATGTCGAATACGAGAGTAAAAAGGGCAAGTGGAACAAGCGTTGGTTAGAATTGCGGGAGCATAGTTTGTGGCTCTCCAAGCGTGATACTGTACGTCTTCTGTGCCAAGACTGTCGGTATATCCTAACGTAATTATTCAGGGGAAAGACGCGACCTTTGTTTGCTCGCTGTCTAATTTTGACGCCTACCAGATGACTCGTCCACACAAGGCGCCGAAAACCTTTGTCTTTGCCGCGAAGTCCACGGACAACCTCCACTTCTTTGAAAATACTGCCGATTACGTGCACGTCTTCTCTTGCGGAGATAAGGACGGTGAGAATTGGTTGCAAAAGATCCTTTTGGCTCGTGTGAGTGCACCATTCTCAAATTGTATCGCATCACCGCTGAGCAGCAAACTGACCATGATGCGGCTTTTGCAGTCCTACATGATCAACCAAGAGCGGCACATCATTACGAGTCAGGGTGCGAGCGCGAGCGCTTCAGCATCTTCCGGAGGCAGCAAACTTGCACGAGCGGGGACTCGTAAAGGTCAACGTCCTGCTCAACCTTTGGTCGCTGTATCAGCGCCGCTGTCTGCGATGAACACGCCAATGGCAGCTGTATTCGAACCTGGGTCGCTGCTATCAAAGCGGTGACCCGGAATGTTTTTATGTTGATCATATACTCATCTCACACCTTCACACGCTCTTTAGACCTTTTGTATGTTTCAACACCCCAGTCTACTATCCGCTCGTTATCCTTCACATCTATCTCACTGTAGCTCCTTCGTAATGTATTCGGTACTAGCACGCTTCACCATTGGTGGAATATTATATATCTGAATAACAAGGCATCCAGCAATCAAGCAGGCGGGGGGAGACGCGACGCATATATACAGTCGAGAAAATCATGAGGGAACGAACGTAATGAACCATACTCAGTCCGCAGACAACTTCTGTTTCTTCTTGACCGGTTCATCTGGTTCTCCGTCCTTTGCCTTGGGTTTCGGTGCAGGTTTTCTCGGTTTTGGCTTCGGCTTCGGAGCCTCCTCATCGACTGACATAGCAGCATCACTCCCGTCGTCATCCTTCTTCTTTGGCTTCGGAGCCGGTTTCTTCTTCGGTTTGTCACCATTGACAGGAGATTTGTTATTTTTCGCCGAGGTTTTTGTAGCCTTGGGCTGAGCCTTTGACTTTCCCTTCGGCTTGGTGAACTCGCGATCGCCGCTCGCGTCGGATGCCGTCGCGCCGCCTTCGGAGTCTGAGTCGGAATCAGAGGGCGAGCCTGCGTCTGACGACGAGGCTTGGAAATCTTCGTCTAGGCATCATGCATCATAGATAAGCAACAGCCTCAACAGGGTTGCTGCCGAATCTCGGCTAGTGAAACATATAGCTCACCTTCCTCACTATCGTCATCGTCATCGCCAGTACGTTTCACATGTACCTCCTCATCGTCATCACTGGCAACGCTCTGCATCTCCTCGTCCGAATCACCTCCAGCAAGGAGGATATCTCCGTCTGGCACCATTTCATTTTTGACGCGCACTTTTTTGTCCTTCAAGTATTTTTCCGTGGGCTCGTGCTCCTCCTTGTTGATTGATGTGAACGTATACTCTGGTCCACTCTTTGTAACGATCTTCAAGTCGAATGTTCGCGCGGCCGCAGCGCCCATGGCTGAACCAACACGGGAAAAGACGACTTGATGGATATCGGAAAGCTCGATGAGAACTGGTTGTTTCGATACAAAGAAGATGTATTTTTCGAGCATGAAGAGGTCGCCTTGAATAGCCTTCAAGTTGGCTTTGATGCCTGGGTGTCCATTGCGACTGGTGGCGAGGATATACACATGTGTTATGATGGTAGACTTCTGGTCAAATTCATCGAAGCTCACCTTTGAAAGCTACCAGCGCTGATGATCTTCTTCTCAGAGAGTCCACGGAAAACACTGGACACGACCTCGAAAGTAGGATCTTCGTAGTGTTTCTTGAGTCGATCATGCTTCGCGATTTCCTCACTGAACGCACTCAGTCTTCTAGCTTGAAATATTGCCATCTTCAAGAATAACTCACTCTTTCATGTTCAATTCAGCTGTAATTTCTTCTTCTCGACTGAACTGCATGACAAGATATTGGTAGCGAGTCTGACCCTGTCGGATCGGAGTGCTCAGAGCCAACTAGAAGAGATTGTGATGAGTGAAGGACACTTCATGATACCTGTAATACATACGATGAAAAGGACATGCAAATCATCCTTCGGTAGTAGGAATAGTCTTGAAATGCTGGTGTAGACGATCTTGTAATCATATGTCTTACCACGAAGGCGCAGGAATTCGGGGAACATGTCGACATCGTATCGACCTCTTGGTGTGAGCACTAAGACCTCCTCGAAGCTGAGAATCATATCGCCTGCTACTTGCCCAAGCTCTGCCTTCTCCTTCACAGTATCATGGAAGGCCTGCGCCGCACTCAATTCCTCCCCGTCTTCCTCCTCATTGTCCGACTTCTGCGACCCTGCATCTGATCCTCGGACACGATGACTCGTACCTGGAACGAAAAAGCGTATCTCAACCATCTCATCGGGAGCGCCCTTAACTGGCTTCTTGCTCGAGCTGGCTGGATTAGTAAATTCGAGTGAAACTTCGGTTCGCCCAGCAATGTTTGAGTTTGCCACATGTTGCAGTGGCAATTCGAATGATGTTTTGTTAGATACAAGGAATGCAAGGTCACTGCCTGTTAGTTGTAAAGTCAGATGAAATAGGGCACTAGCTTGATAGTAGGAACGTACCTCGGAAATCTGTCACACCCCAGTTCCATCCCTTGACAGAGACCTCCTGTGGTTCAAGAGTGACGCCAAAGTGTTGCTTGAGGATACTAGCAAGTTTGTCATGATCCTGGAAAGGACCAAGTTGGAATTAGCTCGCGTTCAATTAGTGTTGAAGGTACCGACTTCACGCTCGAAACCGTCGAATGTTTCCCTTCGGCGGTCCTTAAGACCGACTCTCAGCTGGAATCCTCTCGCAACGCGCAGCCACTGTGCCCATTTGATGTCTGAATTTGGCATCGAAGTCACCTCGTCCTTTTCCTCCTCTCTCCAAGCCATCCCGCTGTTGGCCACACGAAATTCTGGAAACATAACATACAGTGTCGCTTCAATCACGGGTACACGGGATGACTAGTTGAAGCGAAAGCTTACTGCCGGGCTTTTGGAAGAGACCATGGTAGATTCTGTCGAATTGTGTAGTCATGATATGTTATGTTGGGAGGCGGGTAGATGGTGGTGGAAAAGAAGATGTGAGGCTCGACGCGTCGAGCGGAGTCCCAACACGCGCCTGCCAAGCACCATCCGAACTGTCTCCAATAATTACGGATTTTCTGTACTCAACGTTCAGCTCTGACCCTCACATATCATTCACCTGCCGTAGGCATGGACTCCCTCAACGCTCTTTCGAGCGATACTCAAGAGCGGACGTTTTGTAAATGGTGCCAGCCACAGGTCCCTCCTTTGTGAATGCGTGTACTGAGTAGTGATCAATTGACTATCAAGGCTAAACACCAAGCTAGAATCCAATGGATATCCCCCAATGATTTCTCTCGTGAGAGATCTGTCAGATGGCGTGCGGCTCATTCAGCTTATGGTGAGTGTATCTGACTTGGAGATCGTGCTCACCGAGCTGATCATCTGAGTAGGAGATCATGGGTGAGGTTGGAGTGCTTTCAACTGTTCGGTATGATTCTAAATGACAATATGATATCTTAGGCGATGTTTCTCTGGGTCGCTACAATCGAACACCCCGTATGCGTGTGCAAAAGGCGGAGAACGTGAACAAAGCCTTAGAATTTATTACCTCCCGTGGCGTGAAGTTAACTAACATTGGGCCAGAAGGTATGTATAATCCCACATCCGTACATCTCTCCATTCTCATTCTCACCATACCGTCTTTTTCCTGCGTAGACATTATCGATGGGAATCTCAAACTCATACTGGGCATGATATGGACCCTCATTCTCCGCTTCACCATTGCAGGCATCAGGTCCGTTATTCTTGTGCCCACTCATGATTACCTTTGCGATGTTTTATCATGATCCCATAGCGAGGAGGGTCTATCGGCAAAGGAAGGTCTTCTTCTTTGGTGTCAACGCAAGACCGCTCCGTACAAAGAAGTAGATGTCCTGGATTTTTCGTCAAGTTGGTCTGACGGCCTTGCACTGTTCGTTATCTCCTGGATCATCCATGAGGCATATTTGATGCTGAATACGCCATCTCATTCTCAGATGTGCATTGATACATTGCCATAGACCCGATCTCCTAGATTATGATAAACTCGACAAGGTGAGGCCTACTTTGCTCCAGCACATGTCAATTTCCTAAAACTTGTAGAGCGACCGCCATGGAAATACTCAACTAGCATTCGATGTAGCTGCTGAGCATCTCGGTATACCTGTGCGTTCCTTGACCATATTAGAACTGAAGACTGGCAACAGCCAACTAAACTACCATGAATTCAGCAACTTTTGGAAGTTGCTGATTTATGTGATTCAAGTCGTCCCGACGAACGCAGTGTGATGACATACATTGCCAGTTTCTTCCATGCTTTCTCGTCCATGGGTAGGTAAACACTTTATCATCGTCCCCTCTGTCTGCATCGTCTGCCCTGGGACTGACAATGCAATACCAGATCAGGCTGAAACAGTGTCTCGCCGTCTCGAGAAATTTGCCGAATTGATGCAGTCTATCTGGGTCAGCCGAAATGATTATGAACGGCGTGTCCGAGCCGTATGTCCCGTTTATACACTACTTGATGCCATCAGGTCAAATATCTTCCGTATCAGCTTCTTCACGCTCTGAGGGAGATTCAAGAACATTGGGCAGTTGTTAAGTTTGCTGGCACATATGCAGACGCAAAGGAACATCTGGCCAATTTTGCGATGTACAAGCAGACCAAAAAGCGCGCATGGGTCACAGAAAAACAGGATGTAACAACCCTTTTTGGAAACGTGCAAACGAAGCTCAAGACGTACCGGCTTCGAGAGTACATCGCACCACACGGAGTCGCGTTATCGGTGTGTTTTCATGCACACAAAGTCTACGAATGACGCCTTACACGCACAACTTCCTGGTCACTTGCAGGATGTTGATGACGCTTGGAATAAATTGTTGGCTTCTGAAGCCAAGCGATCTCGGGCAATCAATGCTGAGATTCGAGAGTAAGTTCACACTTGACTAAGGTGCCTGCGCTATGTCTTACAACCACCTTTCAGAATCAAAGAGTCTCTCAGAAAGAAATTCGCTACCCTGGCCAATGATTTCCAAATGCGCCTTCATGCAGTGTCTACAGAGCTGTCTGCTATTGATGGGCCACTGGAGGTTCGCACCCTTTGTCAGATTTATAACCACTATTCAGTCAGACTATGTTGGTGAAAATAGGATCAACAGCACCAGGTCGACCGCTTACAAACTCGAATACCTGCGCTTTCGGAAGCACTAGCCAAAGTAGAGAGCGCAGAAGCCGAGTGCATCGCTGCGAAAGTCGAAGAGAATGATTATACGATCTTCACGTGTCAAGATCTGGAGTTCGAGCTGGAGCTCGTCGTGCAGGGTATTGCAAAGAAGATCGCATTTATTGATAATCAGGTACGTCCTTGTTGCTTCTTGTGTGTTCAAACGTTAGATCGTTTACGAGCTACACGGCACACTAGATTGTGTCCAGGAATATGACCAACCTTACTCCTGCTCAATTGGAGCAATTTGAGAGCACGTTCCGATACTTTGATCGCGACGAGTCAAACACACTCAACCAGTCTGAGATGACTGCTGCGCTAGCCAGTTTGGGCATCGTGTATACGGTAGGATCTCCATCTTCTCAATGGCTGCTTGAATAACAACTTTAACACAGGACGAAGACATGGACATCATTTACGATCAGTTGGTACAAGACTATGGCGCGGTTACATTCGAAGCCTTTATCAATCTTCTCGTGGGCGGTTTCCCTCGAGCCTACTTTGAACTCCTGATTCATTTCGTCATGTACAGGTGGATATCACAGAAGACCAGACCTCGCTCGACCAGCTGCGGGAGGTCTTCCAAGGTGTTGCAGCTAACAAGGTAAATATCTTGTGCATCTTGGCCCACGCGGACTGCTTACTTGTGACGACTGCGTAGCCATATGTCACCGAGCTGGATCTCCGGTTAGCACACATCCCAGCGAGCGCTATCGACTACCTGCGGGAGGCGATGCCAGCTACGCGAAACGGCGCAGGAGAACCGGAATATGATTATGAGGCGTGGCTGGACAAGGTGTTTGAGTGACAGTTGTAGCATCCTGGTTGACTGACGATTGTGCTGGAACGGACCATTGGGGTCCGTCAAAAGACTCTTGTTATGTTGTTGTACTCCTGATCAACCGTGTATCATATAGACCAATGTTAGTAACATCAATCAGTTGTGTCAGTTTCAGAGTGCTAAGTTGATGAGGCGCATGTGCCGTCGCTTGGCCGCAGCCGAGATTGGCAGTGTCGTCGGAGTTAAGTGTGTGGTGGCAATCGCCGCGGTCGCCCATCTTGATAGTATATCCTTGCCTGCTCCTCCATCCAACTCGTTTAATCCCATACCCCCCTTGCGCCCCTACATATCGTAACAACACACAATGGCAAGCCGCTCATTCCGGATTCATCTGTTTCTGTCTTTGTACTGACCGATCAGCATCCGGCAGGCCTCTGGTGTCGCCGTGAATCCCGAATGCCTGAGCGCGTTCCAGGAGCTCAAATTGGGCAAGAAGACGAAGTACATCGTTTACACCGTTAGCAAAGACAACACCGAGATCATTGTCGAGAAGTCGTCGACGTCGTCCTCGTACGACGAGTTCATATCTGACTTGCCCGAATTTGAGTGTCGGTGGGCCGTGTACGATTTCGAGTTCGAGAAGGAGGGCGCTGGAAAGAGGAACAAGATCTGCTTCTACTCGTGGTGCGTCATATCATTTTATTTATTGTTCGACTCCTCGTCGTTGCTTTTGCCCATATATCTGCTTGTGAGTCCAATGGCAGTGGGTTACGCAGCGATGGGCGGGTGGGCAGTGGGTTTATCTGGTGAATGCTTGCTGATCTTCATGATTTCGGATCGCGTGCCCGCGTGCGCCGTCTCCTCAATCGTATCACTGCAGGTCCCCCGATGACGCCAAAGTCAAGCAGAAGATGTTGTTCGCATCCTCGAAGGACGCGCTCAGGCGCGCGCTCGTCGGCATCGCGGCTGAAATCCAGGGCACCGACTTCAGCGAGGTCGCGCACGAAAGTGGTATGTCCCCCCACTCACAACGCCTCTGCCCGACGGCGCTGAATCACTTACGTCCCTCCTCATCGATTACAGTTCTAGACAAGGTCTCCCGTGGGGCCTGATCCCACCCGATATCACTTTGATCCGCCCTCACGTCCCCATACTTTCTAGCGTTTTGCTTGCCCTAGCACGGGACTTTTTACTTGTTACTCGTTATAGCCGTTCGTCGAAGAGAAAAGAAGCTGGAGAAGAATTGTAGAATCCATCGTCGTTGGAATGTTGAACCTATTGTTGCACCATATCACTCGTGATGAATGTACGAGCCTATCTACGACTTGGATTTTGCACAACATCTGCATCATGTACAAGTTCTTGCGGCATTCTCTACGTTCAAACGTCGAGAACAAGTGGCGTTTGCGGCTCGTCAGAAGTCGTTCGGACAAACATTATTTCATTGGGATTAATGCAAGATAACACATTTTGGAGCAAGACCGCCAAACCCCATATCCCCAGCTACATCATTTAGGCCTCAAAGACAAAGCTCGCGCCGACCTGCCAAGTCATAACGATTCAGTTCTCTTATATTTTCGAAAGAATACAAATGCTTACCTTGTGTGCAGCGCCGGAAGGAGTTGCCTCGTTCAGACGCTGAGTGTCAAGCGCAAGACCGAAGGAAGCCTTGACACCGGGACGGAGGGTTTGAGTGTATCCTGAGGTACAATGTAAGAACAACAACGGTTTGAACCAAAATCTTAAGATACAGACCAAGAGCAAGGACACCAGAGTTGTTAATCTTCGCCTTGACAAACGCAGCCTGGTCGAGGACACTATACACGACCAAACAAAAGTCAGTACGTTACTGTTCCGACCGAACATGAAAGAAGGGTGGGACGTACGCCTTGGTGCCGACCTCAAGGCTGACACCCGAAGTGGTAGCCTTAGTGTCATAAATAGCCTTGGCTCCAGCCTCAACATTGGGGCTGACGCGGTGGTAGTAGCTCGCAGCGAAGGTCGACAGGTTGCTGAGACCATGGAGAGTGACAGCGTACTCGGGCGCGCTGAAGCCGACAGCACCAGCGTAGCGGGTAACCTTGCCTTCGGTGACGTTGTAAGAAGCCTCAGCACCGACGAGGAAACCATCGCGGCCGAGAACGGCATCAGCGGTGAAGGTCGGGCCCTGATAGTAACAAAAAAACAGACTCATCAGTATACTGTACAGGACATCAAAGTATGGGAGATGATGATAAGATACCTTGAACACGTCAAGGACGGCGCGAGAGTGGAGACCGGGTTGCTTGTAGGTCGCGTTGAGGAGCGCGCCCTTGGTACCCTTGTCGGGAAGAAGGGTGGTGTTGAGATCAAGCTTGAGGCCCTTGGCAATCTGGTTCTCGAGCTCGATGGTGGTGCGGAGGGCATTAGAGGTAGTCCAGGCCTGGGTGAGGGCGAGACCGTGGGGCTTGTCGGTGAACTTGGCCTCGATGTCACCGTGAATGTTGCCAGATTTTGTGTCACGGGCACCAGCAACTTTAAAGGTGACGTTGGAGGGGGTGGCGGTTTTCACCTCAAGAGAAGTGCCGTGGATGTTGTAGTCCTTGCTAAGAAGGTCGTTGGAGGACTTGCCAAGGTCCTGAAAACATAGAAGAAAATCGGAAGGGACATTTAGAAGAGGTCAGAAAAAAAGCGCAAAGAAACGCGCAACATACCTTCCATGAGGGGGGAACGGGCTGAGGGAGAGGCATGGCGTGGAGCGTAAGAGGTTGTATGGAGGAAGAAGATGGCGGTGGTGAGCTGGTCAACGGTTGTAGACGCGTCCTTTTCCCCCAACGTCGTGGGAACCCGGGTCCGAGTCTGGCCGATCCTGGTAATAAGCTATGAGCTCGGGCCGAACCGAGATGATGCTATCCCGCTGCACTCAAAGCACGTTCAAGCACACCTTCGGACACATATCTCGTCAAATAGCATCAATCCAACGTGCCTCACCTCTCAAGATGCCCATCACTTACATCTCACCAGACGTACGTTGCAGTTGCGTTTTTATGGAATTTTGGCGAGATCGCTGACGACTGGCAGGCTCACAGGAGCTCTCAGAACTCATCAAGAGCGACAAGGTTCCCCGCAAAGATTATCTCGTTGTCGATGTCCGCGACGATGACTATGTTGGCGGGAACATCAAGCATAGCCACAACTTGCCCTCCAACGAATTTCATTCTGGTGTCGATGAGCTCGTAAAACAGACGAAAGACGTCCCTACAGTCATCTTCCACTGCGCCCTCTCACAGCAGCGGTGAGTGCTAGCTCGAAATAATATCAACTTCTACTCAATGATCTCGATATCTGGTATGTGTGTGTAGTGGGCCTAAGGCTGCACGGGTACGTGTGAAAACGATTTAAGAGCTCCAATGCAGGCACTTAGTTTGAGCCCGGTCAGATATACGCAGAAACACGCGATAACCTGCAGAAAGAAGGGCAAGACAAACCTCACGATGTCCTCGTCCTCCGTGGGGGCTTCACAGAGTTTCAGGAGAAGTTTAGGGTGAGCGCACTTGGACTTCACCGCGATAAACGTCGTCAATTAATCACCTCTCAGAATGACCCTAAACTCGTCGAGAACTACGACGCGACTGTCTGGAATCCAGATGTAGACACCTGGAGTAACAAATGAGTGCCTTATCACGTTCTATCGTGAGCGGCACCTGGTGTTATAGAGCAGAGTATATGTATTACTAGAAGCTGTACATCTGTATAGTCTTTGGGCAAAGATGTCAAACCGAACGTTCTTGTGATGATAGACATCCGATTTCTAGAAGCTGCGCGTTACGACGATCCTTTGGAGTCTGCATCCTGCTTCTTAATCATGCGCTTTGGGAGTTCCTCGACAACCTGCTGTATCTTCCGCCGTTCCTGTTGTATGTTGTTTTGGCATATGGTCCTGCATGCAAGAACGTGCACCAATCGCATCGGGGATCTAATGAACAGTTCACGCGATGTCAAGTGAGCAACGCACCAGGTGCCAAGAGAGACCAGCATGAACGTTCCTACCGCCCAATTGCAAGCGGCGAACGGACCTGCACATGTCCCAAATGACGAATCAGAAAGACTTGCCACTCGGATAATCTGGCAGATACAAATTTACTCACGGACGTTAAACCCACGAATAAACCCGATGCCTACCCCACTGGCAATCCCGTTTAGCAGACTCGTTCGTGCGCACGGAATCTCGCCTATGCGAGAGACGTCATCGAACGATATTCTCTTCCTTTGCAGCGTGATTAGATGATAGTCTGCTATCGCGTCCAACACTAAAAGTATAGTGAGGTGGAGGTGGTGTAAAAGGTGCACCCACCTTAGCAGCCTCACGGACGTCGCCCCAGTAAGTTCCTGTCGTCTCTGTCTGGTACACCGGCCGTCGAGAATTAGATGACTCTACGGATTCCTCAGGGCCGGGTCCAGTGAGAGTGGAAGCTTGTGCAGACATAACCAAAGTGCCTGTAGTCAGATGGATGTGGCAAACTCCAAACTCCAGTGGCCATTGGGCTGATTCCCACGTGTCAGGAACCATGACACGCGAGTTCTCTGGCGTTTTACTACCATCCTTTTCTTCTGACACGCTCGTGTGCTCATCTAGCGATTTCTTCAGCATTTCTCGAAGAGTGTATAGCCTTAGCCAGACAGAACAGTCAGGGCCCTACCTTCCTCCCAACCGACACGGACTTAACAGACCTCAGTCTCTACGACGAAAACCCCTTAGGTGTCTCTTCCGGCTCCCTCCATACGCTATCTCTAAGATTGAGGCGGCCTTATACTATGCAGAGATTTCCCGTTCCCCTCCCAAGCTGGTCTACCGCACGCCGAAAGATCCCTTCGTCATACCTAAGGGGCCAGAAGTGTATCGTCCCTTGAAGCACCTCTGTCCAGTCTACAACCACAAGCTTTGCGATAAGCGGGAGGATGTTGGTTCCAAGGTTCGTGACCTTCTCGACAAGTAGCAGGTCTGCTTTTCGACCATCGACGTTGTCCGTTTCTGCACGGTCCCAAACCAACAAACGCCTGCTACTATCAGTCCCGTCGTGATCTGGGTTGGGGTTGTTCCCGATAGTATCGCTGGTGAGGATGCATTCCACTCAGCCAACACCATACTCGCACTCCTCAAGGACGAGGGTATTGCAGACGTCGACATCGAATTCCGAGATTCGGTGTTCAGACGCTCAGTTGGTGCAGAGCTCTACGAACCTGCCTTGGATCTAGATGCAACCAGGCATGTGATTGATCCTCTCGCCACTGCGCTTGGACTTCCTATCGCTGCAGCGAAGACGCCCCACTTGCAGGGCACTATGGGATTTTACTTTCAAGAAGGCGATAACTTTTACGGTGTTACGGCCCGCCACGTTCTCTTCCCAGCAGATGAGTATAATTCCGACTACAACCCCAGCAGGCCTCATAAAAAAGTCCTCCTCATGGGCACCAAGGCGTAGGACTACTATCTCAAGTCCGTCTAGATACAGATCGGAAACCTGGGCACTCGGGCAGAGATCCACGAGGAGTTGATTAGGAGGTTAGAGGAGTGGGTGGAGGGCGATACCCCTGCAGCTGAGAAGGCGAAGAAGGATCTGCAGAAGACTCGGGAGCTGCTGGACGAGACGACAGTCGCGATCCACGAGCTTCAGGAGCTCTACAAGCAGACGAATAAGGACTTCGGTAAGCCGAGCCAGCGTGTGATCGGCTATGTCGTCTGGTCACCTGCTATCACTGCTGGTACCGCTCCGCATGGATTCACCAAGGACGTTTGCATCGGCAAACTCGATAAAGCCAGATTTCTGCCTAACTTCAAGGGAAACGTTATTGACTTGGGTACATGCTGATCTTCTTCAATCAAGGTGTCTGATCTAACTGTTTACAATTAGGGACGGAGATCGAGGCCGCCAAGCTCGCAAACACGATGTATTCCCGCACGGACGGGCAGTCCAGCTTCAAGTACCCAGCCGAACGCCTCCTCAAGCTTGGTGCCATTCTCGCCGAGTATCACATGCGCCATCCCGACACGAAGGACCACGACCGCGAAAACTGCCTCTACGTTATTAAGTGAGGCCTTACCACCCTCACCACAATTGGTTGTGCCACTGGATCCTTCTCCTATGCGCGTGAGTACTTCACCAACCAGACTCACCGAGACTTGATTGAATGGATAATCCTCCCGTACGACAACGACTCAGGCGCGTTTTTCAAGGGCGGAGACTCCGGGTCGATGATCGCTACCGGCACGGGCGAGTTCGGTGGCCTCCTTACTGGTGGGTCTGGCAAGACGGAGTCGTCGGATACCACTTATGCGACACAGATGTTCTGGCTCTGGCCCATTATCAAGGCCAGGTTCCCCAATGCCAATACTTTTTAACTTATTCGTCTCTTTCTTCCACATTATCCTTTCGCACTCATAAATAGTGACTTAAACGTCCAGGCCTTGATTCAGTGGACTTCTAGTTTGGTTTTGTCTAGTTTTGTTTATTTCCTTTGTTCGCTCAACCCGATGGCCTTGACGTCTAGGTTCCATATGACTTGATAGGCTCACTAGACTGTCGGACATGCTCGCAACCGAGTATGTATCTACAGGTATTGCTGTGTCCTTTATTGTAGCTCGTCATGATTGTACTCTCGCAACGTCACCATGTATCACTATTCATGTCTCTCTCCACTCGTGTGTTCACCCTCGTCTTTCTGCGTCGCTCTCTCATCCTCACTTGCTCTTCGATGTCACTCATACAAACTCCACTCAGTTGTTACTACTTCTATGTCGAGTGGACGTTTTTCATCTTGTCTTGAACCGCACATGATCAGCAATTACTGAGTTAAGAATTTGATTCCTGATGTTGCGTAGCACTTCAGTTGGCATAGTCAACGTCCTTAAACTCCCATGAATCGAAGTCTTCTTAGACCTTTGCTCCTACGACTGAAGACCCTCGACTTCACTCCTGTGTACGCGCCATCGTCTGCCTATGTTTGAATGGGATGTTGACAACTTGACCCCTATGTCTCAGCAATATCGCCGTGGAGACAGATATATATTGAAGCACGATCCCCGTAAGTACTGACCAAGTCCTTTACTTATCTTTCACCCCATTGACATTCATGACTGATTTTATTTAAGGGAACAGTAGCAAACCCTAACCTACCCCAGTGGCCATTGGGCTGGTTCCACACCACGTCACGACGACTTACTCCCGCCAGGCTCGCCTCGATAATAGCACTTGTACCAAACAATGAACATCCACTCTAACGATCAGATGCTACATGATAGGATCAACCTAGGGCGGCTTGTTAAGAGGCTCGAAACATCCGTCGCACAGCCAGACTCGAACTATGTCGGTGGGCAGGAAGCATGGGTGAAGTCGCAGAGTATGTTGCAGGCATGTATGTGCGGTTCTCCAGGGGATGCATGTCAGCTCAACCCTACCTTCACTGAAGAAAATCAAGTTCGCGCGTAAATTACTGAGCAACTTGGCGTCCTTCAACGAGATGGACTTATCCTCGTGCGTTTCATACTGCTGTTGAAGTCGTCCACATCGATATTCATCATGGATCTGTAATGTGTGCAGCAAGTCTCGGCAGCGGAATGATGACCTCAGAAGAACTTTAGACCGACTGGAAAGCACTGCCGAAAGCTTGAGTGGAGTGAGTATGTCTCAAGTCGCTTGTTCAACTAACCTAATGTACCCTCTAGCGTCTGTCCACGCCTTCGCCACGCCCCTCACCCTTGCTTCCTAGCATCCCCTTACCTCTACTATCTGCTAGAGGGATTGAACAGCCTGTCACGCCTGCATCGGCCATATCAACAGATGGCGCGCCGCTCGCACCACCTCCAGAGCAGGATTTGCTGCTGAGTCCCGCTGATGATGACCCCATCGTTCTATCAGAGCCGACACTCACAAATTCCGGCAGTACTCTCTTCCTTCCCTCGTCTACTAAAGCCGCAACGACTCCATCCCCGGCATTCCTCCAGAACTCGTCGGTGATCCAGCACGAGCTCTCCGCGCAGCTCGCCCAGATGGCAGGTCAGCTGCGGCGAAATGCCGTGCACTTCTCGGAGGTGCTTGCACGGGACCAGGCCATCATGAGCGATGCGGAAGAGAAGATCGGCGCCAACTTCGACGTGATGAAGAAGGAGCGCGTGCGGCTGCGGGACCATAGAGGGAAGAGCATGGGCACGACGTGTATCACTCTGGCTAGCATCATTGCAGTCGTGATCGCCTTCATCTGGATGTTCTTCGTGATTCGTCTCACGTAGGGTTTACTATGGTTTGACTGAGACCTAAGACGCACTTTATGCATACACTTCAGGCATCTATTATTTCCAGCCGAGCAAATGTATATTTGTTAGTGAGCTGTGCTTCATCTTCGGTGGCACTTTAAGAAAGGTGAAAGGCTCTAAATGGATACTTTTTGGTGAGTCTTTCGCGTCTAAGGTGAAAATCTTCAGCCAAACCGCTGGAAGGTGAGCGCTCTCCTCGTTGCGCCGAGGTTTCCTTATGGGGTCTTTGCAGAATGTATCGCATCACACCTGTTGCAAATAGCCTCGATGGCTTGTAATAGCGCCGCATATAAGCCCACTCCAACACCACCACGACCAAGAAGTTTTGATACGTCAGTTGCACTCATGTACGCGCAAGGTTACAACATGCTTTCAAGTTGTTTTGGGCATTAAAGCGTATATGCTGAATTGCAGTTTGTTTCTTCGTCTGTCGTTCGTTTATTGTGTCCGTTCCTTGTGCCATGCATGATATCCGCTCAGGGCTTTCCTAGGCTTTCGCGTGCCTCAAGTAAACGATGCTGTCCCACTCTGCGAAGACGACCGAGGTCCATAGATCTCACAAGTTATCAGACTTTTTTCAGCTCCTGAAGGCACCCTTTGTATTCGTTCCAACTACGAAATAGGAGGAACACAAAGAACCCTATAAAATAACGATATAACATGCCCATAATAATAATAAAGTGCCCGATAGTTTACTGGTCGTCAAAAAAATTCGTTAACACTCATTCGTCATTTAATCAAGCTCGTTCAGCTCCCGGCTGGCCAGCAAGTTAAGAGCGATCAAGGAGTCAGTGCTACAAAGTAGGTGGGCCCGTCAGTCGAGGAATGCAGAAAAGTGAAGAGGTTCAACGCACTCCAGTTCACGACCGAAAAGACCCTTGATCTTCTTGATGATGGGCTCAACCGAGGACGAAGCGGCGAGACCGGCGACGGTACCCAGGATGCCCTTGCCAGTAGCGCCCAATGCGCGGGCGTCCAGGGGGGTGACGACGGAGGGTCCAGCGACAGTGAGATTGTCAATGATGTTCTTGAGCGAGACAAGTTCATCATCGTCGACCAGGCGCTTCTCGTTGGAGACAGGGGAGATGGCAGGACCAACAGAGGCGCGAAGGATGTCTTTGAGCTGGTTGATGTCGATAGTGTCGAAGGGAAGGGTCTGATCAACGTCGCGTTGCTTGTTGCCGAGAACGGCGTTTCCAGCAGCGACAGCGGCACCACCAGTGAGACCACCGATGATGCTGTTCTTGAGAACAGTAGCAATGTCGTCGGTAGCTTGCGGGAGAATCTTGCCCAAGGCGCTACCAATGCTGGCACGAGCCTCAAGCTCAGAAACTTCGCGCCTGATAGTGATATTCAGCACATCGTGTCAATAAACGTACCAAGGGAGGCTTACCTGTTGTTGCCGCCGACGGCATTTCCAGCGGCGAGGACTCCACCTGAGGCAAGACCACCTACGATGCTGTTCTTGAGGACCTTGCTGAGGCTCTCCTCAGCAGAGGGAATCAGCTTCCCCACAAGGCTGCCAAGGCCACGAGCCTCAAGCTCAGAAACTTCGCGCCTGACAGTGATATTCAGCACATCGTGTCAATAAACCGTACCAAAGGAGACGTACTTGTTGTTACCGGCAGCAGCATTTCCAGCGGCGAGGACTCCACCTGAGGCAAGACCGCCTACAATGCTGTTCTTGAGGACCTTGCTGAGGCTCTCCTCAGCAGAGGGAATCAGCTTCCCCACAAGGCTGCCAAGGCCACGAGCCTCGAGCTCCTCAAGCGTGCGCTTGTTGGTCTTGCTTCCGTCACCAAGGAAATGGGCGAGAGCAGCGACGGCGCCACTGGTGACAGCGCCGGTGCCGAGCTCCTTTGCGATAGTACCAAGAGAAAGCTTACGAGCTTCGATGTCACCGTCACCGGACTCACTGTGGGACAGGCAAGGATGAGCAGGCGGGAGATGTCAAATTAAAGCTGAGAGCCCACTTTTGAAGAGCCTCCATAAGCTCTGCGACATCCTCGGCACTGACGTCGCGACGGCTGGAAGACGAGTCACCACCGACGAAGTGGTTCAAGGCGGAGAGAGCTCCACCACTGAGGGCACCAAGACCAAGTTCCTTGACGATCGAGCCAAGGCCCAACTTGCGAGCATCGAGTTCCTCTGCACGAGCATGAGCCTTAGTTTGACTATAAGAAATAAGCAGACATGTGAGACAAGGCCCACGGATAGCTAAGAACAAGAGACATACGAGATGGGAACCGCGATCGCGGGGGAAGCGGCCGCGACGAACAGAAGAGCAGCGATCAAAGAAGAAGAGTGCATTTTGACAAGAATGATTCGAATAAAGGATTCAGATGAATGAGACGAATGTAATTGGGGAGATTAAGATTAATTTGGGCGCGAAAGCAAAGAGTGACTCGTTAGGGAATAAAAAGTAAATGGCTGTCGGAAAGGCATGATCAACATCACAAGCGAAAGGAGGAGACAAGGGAGATGACTCACCAACCAGTACCAAATGAATGCGAAGGGAGCAGGAGCTGAGGAATTCAGGTGAAGTTGACCCCCTCTTTATACTACGCGCGAGGAAATCAAAAACGTACCCTTTCCAATTTGGCTAGCCGGTGTCTTCCGTCCTTGGTGATAGTTGATGATGGGCTATGATGGGTGCATCAGAAACCAGACCCTGGTGGATTTCAAAACGTAGATATCACAGCAACTTGCAAATCGATGATCAGCGGGTCGCAACAGGTCGCAACAGGTCGCAATCCATCAAGATTTCGATGACCTTCCATCACTTACAAGTCGAAGTGCCTAGCAAACTTTTCCCGAAGCCGAGTCCCTCAAATCCTCAGCCGCCTGTACATTTCTCTATCGGATGGTTATGTTTAGCTATATGACATTTTTCTGGACAAGTCAAATCAGGGACATCATAGGACAGCAAAAAGAGCAGAAAGGCCTGGTGAGAGCAGTGTGAGAGCACTGAGAGAGACTAGAGAAAGACCGTCGCGTTGGCGCCGATTGCACGTGACATCGGGAGTGGGCAAAATCCAGCGTAATTAAATACCCGAAGAATTGATTGCGACAGTACAGTACTTACATTTGCATCTATGTAGACAGGACCCCTGAAAATAGGTGGGTAGGACACAGGCAGAATGTTGGCAAATACCAAAAAAATTTCGGACAAAAAATTCAAATTTGACCTAAAATCCCCGGATTTGCCTGTGGTTTTGAGCCTTTTCCGCCCAAAATGGCCGGATGCGAGTGGATGTGAACATCAGGCATTCCGAGGGCTCAAAATTGGTCGGATGCTAAGATCTGGCCTTCATATTGTAATTTTTTGATTGCTAGGATCAGGCCTTCCGAGACCATCATTTCGTTAGAATTTACTTGAAAATGAACTATAGAAGCTTTCAAACTCGAGTCCAATGTGAGAATACCATTCACAAACCCATCCTGCGAGCCCTTGTCGCTAGCAGCATCATCCTGATTCCTTAAAAAATTGGTGCACTCCTATTGGAGCACTACTGAGTATTTTAGGCAAAGCAGTCAATGACAGCAGTGTTTGGGCTCGCAAAGAGCTTTCAAAAAGGGAATGCGTGCGCTCAAGATGATTACTAATAAGAAGCACCAGTCACATGATAGCAACGGCACGCTGCGAAGTAGCACTGAAGCCGCGCAGCGCCATCAGTGCATACGTCTTCGAGGACCTCATTCAAAAATGCTCTCGCTTGTAATCGAACTTTGTATTCTGGAGAAAATCTACGCAACCGCCCGGCCATTTTTTCCGCTCAGCCATGGAGCAAACCTTCCGGTCGGGCCCAGCATCAGGTCCTGATGAACAGCGACCCCAAACGTCCGGAAGTCCACTCAGGCCTACCTCCAGCTACCTCCGCGGACAGGCATTTTTGTCCAGATTCGACTGAGCCTTTTCGCCCTATTTTCCCAAATTTTCGTCCGGATAAGGGTTGTGCCCTACCCACCTATTTTCAGGGGTCCTATGCGGTAGACCCATTTGCTATGGTTGTGGCAGGACAAATCCATCGTGGTTTCACTCATGACTGGTGACCAGTTGCCGAAGCAACCACAAGGATCAATGCATCATGCATCATGATCCCGAGTTTTCTGCCGACTCCATTTGAGGTGGGCCAGAATGTTTGATAGTATTATAGCTCCCCCCTTCTTCGCACACTCGTGTTCAACTTAGTTCAAGTGGAACAATTGATTGCAGCACAAGACGCAACAGAGACATGCATTGGTGAATATTTCCGAACGACAGTACACTCAAACAGAATCATACTGGGCAGTGTGCTTAATGGTCTTCTGCCGCCTGCTTAGGTTGCTGACCCTGTGCATCGCGAATCAACTCAGCACGCGATCTCCACGACTCTCCGTCCGTTAAAGATTTCAAATTTGGACGCACCTGTTTGCTCTTCTCCCTGGCGTCCCCCAAGTCCGTCGGGCCCGATGCACCCTCACCCTGCACTGTCCCCGTCTTCGCACCCCCCTCAGACTTGTCAACCTGCTCCCATTCGCTCTCCGCGTCAGACGTCTGCCCAGGTGCGCCATTATCGTACGGGGTGGAAGACTCGGCGGGGACAGATCCCGTCGCCTCCGCTTGAATGGCTTCCTTGGGAGAGTCGTCGGTCTGTATTTTTTCCAATAAATGGGGGTGAGCGCAACTCAATGTGAGAAAACCAACTTCAGGCGAACGATGTTCAGAGGATGACGTACAACAGCGCGCACGATAGACTCTTTGATTTCTTCGACGGGGACGGCGGTGCCCTCATCGTCTTTCACAACCTCTCCCGAGGCTGCCTACGTGCCCACGTTAAAATGATGCAATTGGCCTGACGATAAGTATCCCAAATGCGCAAACGCACCTCTGGCGCGGGCTCTGGCTCTGACTCCGCCTTTTGCGAGACGACAGTCTCGTCGGGAGTGTGCGGTTCACCATGACCTGATGCAGCATGCGCTTGATGAGGCGCCGCCTTGGAATACGGCGACAGGAGGTACAGTATCTACATCCGGCGTTATGTTGGCAAGTACACTCGGAATAGAAGAGGAGCCACGTAGCATACCGTAGGAATGAATACAACGCCCGAAGCGATCTGTGTGCGCATGAATCAAAACATAGACAGAATTAGATCGCATATTTATGAGCAACTATTTGGAGATGCACCATCCAAGGAGTGTCACTGCTTGAGCTGCCGTGCTCGTGCGCACCAGAGCTGGACATTCCCCGGCGAGCGGCGGCATGCCCAGACTGCTGAAATGCTGGACGCGATGCCGAACGCAATGCGGTAGCGAAAGTGCGGCGACTGATGCGCGAGGCCATGCTGCTTTTTGCGGAGGATGAAGGATTGAAAATGGGAGGGAGGCCAAGGAGGATGAGCGAATGCCGACTGAAGTTCTCTTACGGAAGAGACCGGTGATGCCGATGTCATTTTTACTTCCGGTGCGCCGTCATAGGCTGTCGAGTCCAAGTCGACCATCGTTGTGCAGTAGCTTCGTCCAAACTCCACAGCTCAACTTCTTCCTCGGCATTTTCAATCAAATGCATCATGCTTCAATCTCTTTATAGAGGCTTTCTTCCTATGAGTCAAAGTTATGACGCAATACCGACTGGCAGCTAGAGGGAGGACAAAGGCGTAAGAGTCGTGCTTCAGGCGAGTTTTTGAACCTATTGCGTCTGTAGACCAGCTCGAATTGCTCATTATACCGAACTGCACAAAATGTCACTCGCTATTCCCTATCCTCGACGGCGTCCATCTAACAATCCTCTTTTGGAATTGTCGGATGAGCATATCGCCCCTTGAGACCTGGCAACAGTTTCAGTTTTGGAAACTGTGATGAGCTCGAGATTCTTGAAGACTCTTGGACTTCGGCATTATTGAACCTGATGTGTATCCATGAAAGCACCGTCGCAGAGGAGAAATGGGGCTGAGCGGCCTCGTTTCGAGCGCTATTCGACCGAAGGTCGCTGTTCGCAATATGTCCCATCGGGTCCCGCCAGATGACGCAGTAATGACGCCCTGCCATGACGATCCGAGGCCTGGGCAGTCAGGTTCAAGATGTTCAAAGCAGATTGTCTTAAGTTTTTCCGATGCATATGGCTTGCCATGCTGTGCATAATCACGCTCAAGGGTTGAGGCTGTACGAGGCTTGACGGCGGCCGTGAACATACGGTGAAGTGCCTGTGGTTCTGCTACCCTCGTCGAAGTCTTAAGAATATGTCGTACATGTCCAGCATCCTCGTGCTCGCCTTAGCTTATCTACGAAAATCACAGGACAACATTTCTCACGATTGGCTATTTTGCCTCAAACGACATTGTCAACCTGCTACTGCACGCGCTCAACCTTGTTCGATCACGATGCGTAAAATCACTGCCTAAAAGATGCATGGATCTTGAGTGCGGCAGCCGATTGACCATGTTTTCGTCCCTGAAAAGACTCGTTGTCTCGTGCTGCAATCTCTTACGACCTGGACTGAGTATGAAGCGAGTCTTGGCATTATGTTTTTCAATGGACAGCTCTCGCAAATGGGTTTCCAGTAATCGCAGACCGATGATCGTCATGCGAGGAGCTAGAAGGAGTCAGTTTCCAAAAGTGAGCAACCTTGCACCTATGCCTACGCAGCGACAATGACTAGCGTTCGATCTAGCTGACGCACCCTTACAGTAATAGGCAGCATTATTGCATTGACCATTCACGTCGGCGGCGAAGTAAACATCATACATAGCTCTTGCGTGATGTTCATGGACGGCCACTCCTTTGCTCAATGAATCATGGAGCCTGACAATTCTCAATTCAACACAAAATTATTGAGATTCTTCCGCCCGATGCGTCGCAGTCGTCTTGTGGCCGCACGTCTTGCGCATGACTTCCCCTCAATGGTTCAAGCGGTCAAGCAGGACCTTGCACAAATGGGGAATACGTATCGAATGGTCATCACTAGATTTCCCTCACCGCCTCAATGCCTCGAAGGACTTCGATTTATTCCGACTGATGGCCCACAAAGTAAGGGGACGCATATATATAGGCATGACTTGTGCTGCATTCAATCAAGTTCTTCAGGCGTCTCGTCTCACACCGTTCCGTTGCAATGCATTTCTCCATCGCATCTGTTATCGTCGCCCTCCCCTTCCTGGTCAATGCCTCGCCGCTCGTCGGTACCCCTCTCGTTGGCACTGCCATCCCCATCGCGAAGCACTCCAATCTTCGGCGTGCTGATGGGTCCGTGAACACCACGGCTTTGCAGGCACAAATCAACCGCTCCGTCTTGTGTGTATAGTTTCGCGTTTCCCCCTTCCGTGCATCTCAGTGCGACTTGACACTTACATACACTTGATTGGCAGCAAAATTGAGAAGGGGTTCTCGGCATACAAAAAGAACATTGGTTTAAACCATCCCTTAGCATCTGCGATTCAGAAAAAGGTCAAACGGGCAGGAAGAGGCGTGCCTCTCACAAATGACCGATCTCAAGTTTGGTATGGTTCTATCTCTGTCGGAGTCCCCGCACAGACGTACACAGGTCGGTGATCTGTCGCTTCTTTCCACTGTCTGACTGCGTCTTATGATATCATGGACGAGACAGTGGAGTTCGACACCGGCAGCAGCGACCTCATTCTTCCAGGTCCATCCTGTGATACTAATTGCGGCGCGCACGCAAGATACGCTCCTGGCTCGAGCTCAACGTCTGTCAATCTGGGGAAGACATTCACGTGGGATACCGGTAATAGCTCGTCTATCAGCGGCCAACAGTATACGGACACCGTTTCAGTTGCTGGGTTGAATGTACGTTCTTCTCAGACTCTCGTTCTCGCATATTTAGACAGCCGCACCATACAGGCAACATCGCAGGCACTTGGTGCTGCAATGGCATATCCTCTCAGCGAGGAATCTCCTGCCGACGGAGTATTAGGCATGGCATTCCAGGCCATATCCGATTTGAATGCCAGTCCCGTGTTCCAGACGCTCATTTCCCAGAGCCAGATGACGATGCCTGTGTTCAGCTTTAAGTTGGCACATGATAACTCAGAGCTGTTCCTGGGAGGTATCAACAGTCAACTGGTAAAAGGTCCTCTCACTTACGTTGAGGTTACAGCAGAGGTACGCTTGACATATTTTAGTTAAAGATTGAGAAGCTGATGTATCTTGCGCTTGGTTTAGGGATACTGGCAATGTCAGCTGGACTCTCTAACAGTGGACAACACAGAAGTGGTCACATCCATCGAGGTGATCATAGACACTGGCAGCACATCGATCATTGGCGACCCCGACAACGTCGCGGCTGTGTACAGTAGCATTGCTGGCGCTCAGTCAGCACCTCAGTACGGTGAAGGCGTCTACACGAGTAAGCTCACTCTTACAGGCAACTATCAGGAAAGGCTCGCTGATTGTATGTCACCGATTGTGCATAGTTCCCTGTGATTTCAACTCAACCATCGCCCTCAAGTTCGGCAGATACTTCAATATTGACCCCAGAACATTCAACCTAGGACCTGTTGCTCTAGGCTCCTCGACTTGCATTGGAGGCATCGCCTCAAACTCAGCCCTCACCAATCGTAAGCATCATCCCTAGTATCAAGATATAGATGCATCCTCATGATATTCAATAGAATTCTGGATCCTCGGTGACGTGTTCCTACAAAACGTGTATACTGTTTTCGATTCAAGTTACCCAAAAATTGGCTTTGCGCACCTCGCATGATGAAAATGTGGGATGCGGCTATGCATCCCGGCTTCGTCGTTTTCTTTCCGTTGAGAGGGATTACTATGGGGATTGTCTTGATTAGTGCGAACCCTACTGTTAGTAGGGTATGCCTATGTACCTGTTATGTTTGAACTACATACTTATATCGAATGTACTATTTCCGTGTACTTGACGCGTGTTTGAACCGAAATCTCGAGAAGAGTGACAGGTCCTATAGTGACTTGCTGGGCGTGTGATCATGATGACATCCAAAACGGCTTGGTGCCGCCACTCAGCACACCAAAGCTACATTTAAACCACCTTGTCCGCCACTGTACGCAAACATCTTGCTACACATGTCGCAAGATCCATTACAGAGTCTTCAACGCCTTCTTAGACTTGCATCGCCTGCGGAGCAATCTGCAAATCAAGACGGATCTGTTCCTGGCCAAGAACCCTCTACCAGCCTGAAACGGAGGGCTTCATTGACTTTCGAGGGTATGGAGGACGACAGCAGGAAGAGAGTGAAGGAAAGCGCGCCATTCGATGAAGGCATTTCTCCCGAGAAAGAACAGCCCGTCATTATATCTGGCCAGGCTCTTGCAGATGACCTCGAGCAGGAGCTCCAGTGCGGGTGTTGCTCCGCACTCTTGTATAGACCCGTAATCGTGAGCCCATGTCAGCATTATTTCTGTGGGAGGTGAGTAATATATCATATACGTCCGTATTCCTTCAATTCAATAGTGGTTTTAGTTGCTGCGCGTTGTGGGTTCGGGTGAGTTATCGCCTGCTGCTATACCATGTCCGTAGCCGCGCCTGCTGCATTGCATCCTGCCTTACGGAAGTGTGAGCTGACTGAGACACGAATCGTCGTCCCAAATGAGCTCGTTCAGCTGGCCGCTATGCGTCGCTGTATCTACCATACCGTCAACTTCATCACAGTTGGTTACTATCGTGTGACTGACCTTTCGATGTGCATTAGAACGGTGGGACGAATTGTCCAGCATGCAGAGGTGCATCGACAACTGTATCTCCATCTCGTCCGCTCCAAGTTATGGTCGACGTTCTCTTACGCGCCGATCCATCGCGAGGTCGATCCCAGAGCGAAAAGCAACAAGCAGACGAAATCTATCGGCCTGGTCAATCGTTCAGGGTAAGATACTGCTCTCATATCTTATAATTTATCTGACGATCAATTATCACAGATCCCGTCTCCTCGAGAAGTATCACCTGAGCCGACTATTCCTCAAACTGTCGAATTTGCGCGTCCATGTCCCCACTGTCTGCCCGGAAATCGATACGGCTGGAGATGCAGTCAGCCAATCCCTGATCCCGCTACGGATCCCGACAACGCATGGCACGTCGATGACGGCTCTCCTCCCGGTCACGGATACTGTGGCAATTGGTGACATTTTTTCTGAGGCTTTGTGAACGCTAAGTCTGAATCTACATCTGTCATTGCTAGCGAGAATCTCTTGGCTCTGCGAGCACCAACGACCACTAAATGTGACATGTGCCAAGTGTCATTTTGCGGCATCGGCGTTCAAGGACGGTGTATTGCAGCTTCGCTGATGTCCCAACATCCGCATGGGATGTCAGACATCGGAGACCTCATCCAGTCTGCCGAAGTATACGAATGTTTTGACGGGAATACCGTCGAGGTAGACATTATGCTGGACTACCTGACAGCTAACCGTATTACGCCAAGGTATATTTATCGCGAGGTTCGTAGTTTTGTCTAGATGTCTATCGTGTCGTGACAATAATTTTCTATACCAACTTAGATAATCGAGCATATCCAGTCGCAACCTCGCAAATTCGTGCCATTGATCGAACTGGACCTCTTCGCCGACGTCCATAGTGTTGCGGCCGGTATAGACCCCGGCGCTGACGGTCCGCGCGAGCGGATCTGCAGGCTATGTGCGACGGAGGTTCTACTCTGGGGACTCAAGGACTGGTGGATTCGTGAGCGGAAGAAAGGGTTCCTTGATGAGAGCGTAACAATTAGGAAGGATTGTCCCGATGGCAGTAGCTGTCATCATCAGGGTGAACACGGTCAGTGCCTCTATCCTCACTGGCATCTGAACCTTGCTTACACTGTGTTTCTGTATAGCACATGCGAAAGAGTGTACGTTCTCCCCATAAAAATAGCCCTCATCCATCTTCTCATCATTTTTATTGCAGTTAACCACATCATCCATCCACCAGAGCCACAACCGCAAGATGTTGCCCATGATCACCCCGAGCGACGAGACCCTGTATCAATACCGACGCAACCTGATCATGTCGCTCACACACAACCTGAACAGCCCCCACAGACTCAGCCCGATACCTCGTCGCATCTTTCGATGGGTAACTCCGAGGCGGATGTCGCAGCTGTGCTGTTGGGAATCGATGCTGCGCCCCCGCCCGCATCAGATGACGGCTTCGAGCATCTACAAGGCTATCCGGACCCCGTTGAACCGCTCTTCTGAGAACAAGAGGACGTGGATTGCATCACCATCTCTCGTTGATTGCCATTGCATATGGCTGATATCATTCATCATCTGTATACGCCCTCATGACACGTTATGTACGAATTTTCCTTCTTCATCAATCGACTTGTCTCGGATATGCCTTCCATGTTTTGACGTTATTCGACTATCACACTCTGCGAGAGAAAAATCCCAACATTAGACCTGTAATTTGTGTCAACTGAGACAAGATAAAGAATGGTCAACTACGTATATCAAAAGAGTGTGCGAAATGCGAACGAAGGAACGATGAAATAAAGATTTCTAGATCGTCCAGATAGCGGCTACAGACAATAGTGAAGATATAAATAGAAGCTCCGGTGGAAAGAACACACAACATGGACGAGGACAAACAGGAGGCTACGACGTCAGCCCGTCAGGACAACCGCGTACTAAAACAATAACAACAGCAGCAGCCCGAGAATAAAAAAGAGTACACTGTTCCCCTAGGAGATCAAACCGCTGTACATGCCGCTCTCTTCCTCCCATGCAGATGCCTTCCTTTTCTTCTCGTCGGATTTATTAGTGTACACTGACACGTTGTCACTCTTCTTCTTCTCAGACTTGGCCTTGAGCTCTTCTGCCAGTCGTTCTAGTCTCGCCCGAGACTCGGCCTCCTTGCGTTTCTTCGCCTCGGCCTTACGGTTCTTCTCCTCAGCCTTGCGCATTTTCTCCTCCTCCTTGGAGTCCTTGGACGATACACTCGCTCGACTCGACGCCTTCGAAGGTTTGTCTGACCCTGCTCCCGAACGTCCCCCAAAGAAACGTGAAATCGAGGGGCTGGAGTTACCAGATTTTGTCGTCGGTGAAGACAACTGAGGTTCTGGGGTGGGCAGATAATTACGCTGAGACGACGGCGCTGTGATTGTCTCGACGGGCGAGCGTGATTGGATGCGGAGGTTCTCGATATTGGGAGTGTGAGTGTGAATCCATGCAGAGCTATGAGGTATCGTCGGCTCTACGTAATATAGCGGTGAGTCCAACTCTCGATCGAGGTCTGGGCGGGCGAATTGCAGCTGATGCTTGCTCTCCACTGAGCTCGTAGACGTGCGTCGATTGTTGTAGTAATTGTTGTCAAGCTCGTCGATGACGGCGAGATTAGGACCGGTCATCTGGGGGCTGACGACGTGCGGATTGGCAGAGTGGAAATCGATGACATGTGACATCGCGAACGAGGGGCTATGTGGCGGAGAGCTGAGGTACGATGTGTTTGTGCTACGTGTGGTAGAGCTGGTAAGGGAGCTGCGCGAGGTCGAAGAGAGCAGAGATGGCGTATCGCTGTCTCTATATGGTCTATGGGGTCGAGAATTATATGGCGAGTAGAAGGAGCTTGGTGAAAGGAAATTGCGCCCAGACTGGTCGTCGAGATGATCGGATTCCGAGCTAGAAGACGATAGCATCAATGGCGGTGGGGATAACCGAGGAGGTAACGGCATTGCATGTGTGTCGAGGTGGAGATGGCTTCTCTCTCTGCGGGATTGCTGTGGTGGAGATGGAACAAACGAATCAATGATTGGATCCACCTGCTCATCAGCAGGAGCGAAATCTTGTTCTCGATGTTCGGCCATGTCTGCGCCAAGCTCTAGTTCTTCTAAAGCAGGCGCGAGAAGATCTCCCATCTCCGCCAACTCGGAATCGGTTCCTAGTGACACGATGCTCATCGTTCGATTTTGATGGCCTCGCTTCAGCCATAGCGGAACGGCCGAAACGGGCGGCGCCAAACTTTGAGGGAGCGACATTTCATCTACACCAACGTTTATTTAATCTTACGAGGTCATAGCAGAAGCGAGTACCCTACCGTAATGGGCAGTCTGACCTTTCTGTGCTAAACCTACAGTCCTTGAACCGGACGGCTGCTGCATCCACGCGTCCGACATGCCTCGCGGACGCGCGGTAGAAGGAACATCACTGGGGCCTCCCCCGCCACCACTACTACCAGTACTTTCGGATGGTCTGCTAGAACCACCGCCGTTATTGTCCTGCCTTGATCGTGCCGACGGACGCCGTTGGTTATAGACCTGAGATGGAGGTTTAGTACATCAACGAAGCGATCGAAAGTATCAGTTTCACCATGACCGTTTTGAGCGCCCTGTATCGGGTCAATGCGTCAGTAATCGCCACCTCGTTTGAAAATAGAGCTTACCGAATTTGTAAACTTCGACAACTGCAGAGGGTAGCTACTTCATAAACACCCACTGACGTCGCATTCGACAATGCTCGGTGCATGGCATGCTTGACAAGAGTTTGCAGGTGAGGAATGTTGTAATTGGTCGCCAACACCAACAGAGCGCTGAGCACAGCGGGTGCATGTTGCAAGGGCGTGAGCAAGGATAAGGAATAAAAGTACTGCACCAAAGCTAAGGTGATGGGGTATGGTTCAGAGAGAAGTAGCGTGCGCGGCGACAGACGAGGATCAGGTCTAGGTTCCTGGTCTGCTGCGGGGGGTATTTCAGGTTTAGGAATATTATGGGAAGACATAGGTAAAGTGTCAAGAGCCTTGGTTGCAGCCTGAAGGAAGATCTGACGCTGTTCCTTGAACCAAGGCCAACGGTCTTCGAGTACTTTCCGGGAACACTTGACCCTCCGATCGTCGTCGCATACGATCTCGAAGTCAGCAAGGACGCCCTCTTCGAGAGCTACTAACCCCATCTCCTGCATGCGTATATCCAACTCCAAGCGCGGGGGTTGGTAGATACCGAATGCCTCCAAATCAATGACCGCAACGTGATCCCAACTGAGCAGTCGACGGTTGTAATCGTCAACGAGATTGCCGTGTCGATTACCGAAGATAAGAAACTTGTTAGCTTCCGCCCACAAGCAGCTTCGGAACCAGGATCCAGTAGCGAGCGTGCTTCCCGGGTCAACGCGTGTCCATACCATAGTGATTAGACACAACGCCCAAACAGAGAAGGACTGGTAGGTGTGCGCAAGGTAGGTGCCCGCTATGATCAAATGCGTTCCCAGGATAGCCCCAGTCGGGAAGCGAAGGCCGGGAGGAAATGAAGACCCGGTCATCGCAGAAGACTTGTCGGCGATACTGAAGTCGTTATCCGGGAGTGGAGTGAAGACTTCGAGTTCGCGTTTGACGTCTGTAAACTATTGAAAATATCTGGTGAGTAGCGACGCTAACAAATAGATGTTGGAACGCACGTTGTAGTTGCTATACAGAAATACATCGTTGGGGAACTCGTCGGTAGCCTGTGCCGAGTATGGAAGGTGGGTGAACGATTCTGAGGAAGTGTAAGCGGTTGGAGAGGGTGGTGGCCTGGTGGTGTCCGTTCGAAAGGTAAGCTTCGATGGGCCCGCACCCGAAGAGTTTCTCAGCTCCTCTTGAGGAAGTCGAACCCGGTGAGTGGCAGAAACGGCGACGCTACGATAGGTACCACAGTGACGAGGGTAGCTACGTTTCTGCACCCATTCCCTCAAATTGAGGTCGTATACGTAGACATCGTCCAACCAAACGTTTGTGAGATCTTGACCTCCGATAATGAAGAGACGATCACCAGACACGGAGGACAGATGGGCATAACGCGCTTTTGGGATCGGAGTGTTGGCTCCTTCGGGCGCCTTGTGTGACCATGTGGAAGGCATCCATCTCCGTGTCGAAAGGTCGTACAAGCGGACATCATTAAGGACGCAGAGATCCTCGGGACTTTCAGCGTCCGGTCTAACGCCCATGCCGCCGAAAATGATGAGATACTGGTTCCCTGATCAGGAGGTGAATTCGTTAGCGGATCGAATGGCCCAAGTTTACGTGATTACATACAGGTATCTGCGGAGTGAAAATACCGTGGCCCCGGGGTATCTTCGTCTTGGGTAGAAGTGATTTTCTCCCAATGCAACATCTCCAAGTCAAACACGAATAAATCCGCAACCATTTTGCGCTCTGTCACCAGCCGACCACCCTGCAAATGAGTACCGTTCAGAACAGAGACACACGGATTCGAGGTGTAAATGATGAGACTGACAAATAGATACATCTTCGAGCCGACGACAGTCGTTGACGCACCCTGGATGCAAGAACGGTTACGCTATAATATGCGCCGAAGAACACAGGTGCTCACCACCAGTTTTGGAGGCACGTCCCCGGTTGTCTTCCGACAGAATGTGGTGAGATCGGAGACAGAGTGCATCTTGAAGGTTGGCGCGCCGGGAGGGCTGCTCCGTCTACGCTATGAACGACGAGGAGAGGAGCGAAGAGGTGAGACGAGGGGAGAAATATACAGCGTTAAGTAATATCATGGGCGGGTATACATACAACTCCTGGGCGGGGCTTCAATTCCGGCCAAATCTCAGATCCGAAACACCGTCTCTCCGGCCTTTCCCGGCCGGTTTCTCCAGGTCTCCTTCTGCTATGTACGTCGACGGATAGTTTTGTATAAATATCGGCAATATGGGCCCATGGCGACTGGAAATCTTGTTCTCTTCCCCGGATCGATGATTCCCCCAATGACCGTTTGTCTGCACCCATGAGTCGCCGCTCGGCTTTCTGCCTTCAATGCTAGCCCCGATGTACCGGGTGTGATTCTCCTCTTGAGGGCGTACTCGAAGGTGCATAAACGGACTCTGGCCCTGCGACTTCTCAAGCTATCAGAAATGTAGCAAATGTGCTCGTCTATGCCGTGATGCCCTCATTTTTATCCTCTTGACCACCCGCGTATCAACTTCCTGTGACTTCTGTCTTACTTCGTTCTCACAGGGTATCCCGACTCTTTCCACGGCGCCCATCCGGTCAACTATCACCATTCACAGAATTCTTCAATGCACTCGTGTAGTCCGCACAGACGTCTTTTAGTGACAAATCTTCTGTTGTAACCTTCCACTTGCGCGCTAATCTTTTCCGCACACCGCTGGAAGCGCATCCACAGCGTTCATCCGCCTTGTCCCCCTCATCTTGGGCCTGAGATTCTCACTCATTGGGCACTCTGGCATTCCATCATTCTTTGTACGGCATCGAACCTGGTAAGGCTGCAGCCGCATTGAAGCAGAGCGTCAGCACAGGGCAGGTCGTACCTGGCACCCATGGCCAGACTTCGAGATAGGCACACGCAGTGAGCGGTATCCGATCGACGGACTTGTCTCTTACAGATCCAGAAACAGGCTTAAACGCCAAAAACCCCGCCGTTACAACTTCTCCAGAACGCGTCTCGCGGCGAATCTTCTCGTGTACGCACTCTTACGCTCTCAGGCAAATCAGCTCAGACCATCGCTGGACGCTTGGACACACGAGCTTGCCAGCCGCCGCCGCTAGAGCCCCCATTTCCGGTTACTGGCCGGCGGCTCCGAGACAGATCGCGGTGGTCTTTCCCGGCAGCACGGCGCAACCCACCCTGCGACGAGCGATCGCAGACAGTCGGCCAGTGAGATTCCGTGAGATCTTCCTGCTACTTGCGGCCAACTGCGGCGCGCTCGGCGTCCTGTCATGCAGGTGCGGCCATTTCTTGACAAAATTTTACTATCTTCTCAGATTGCCCTGGCCTGGGGAGAAGGGCTCGATCCTTAATATTTAATATGATGGGTGGTTTCAAGGGTTTATAAATGCGCTCAGCATTCTAATGTTCTAGATACAAGGCGGAGAAGAGGAACTGAACATTTTGAGCGCCGAGCGAGTTATGGTAGTGTCTGATATGGCCCTGCAGACTTCTACAGAGTGAATCTGATAGCTGACGATGATATCCATATGCAGATTTGCTCTTGCGGTGCGCTAGAAGAAACTGCTGATTGGGGGCCAATTTTCGAAGCTTGGCATAGAATTCGGTCTAACAGAGAATATTTCAAACGGGTGGATGGCCCGATGACGGGTATGCCCAACGCACTTCATTGTGGGACTGCAGGCAATGAACGCAACCCCAACACATGTACTACACATGTCCGCAAATGAGGAAGAGACGTGGGCATAGTGTGCGCATCCGCTCAGAGGTTGGATGCCTGGCTAGTGGAACGACGGTCACCAGCCAAGATATAATCGTCGTCGCAACCGGTCTGGCAGCAGGTTTTTGCTCGCATGCCCAGAGTCGGCCTCGCCGGGTATCCTCAACGAGGCCATTTAGATCAAGTCGTCCAGATCACTCCAGGCAATTTTGATCGGTCCAATCCTCCGACAGTCGTGTATCAGCGTGTATCCCCAGGATCCTCAGGGGCTCCGAAAGGCACAAGGCGAATGCGAACTTATGCGAACCCCCGGCTTTGAGTGGACTTTATCGCTCGGCAGAAGCGACAAGAGCATGAGCACTCGTGCACATGAGCAAACAAATATGAAGTAAAAGTGCATAAATCAATGATTGACCGTGTCCATCAAACAGTTTTGATTGGCAAGCGCCAAGAAAATATATCCGAAGCGGAGGTAGGCTAGGGAGATGTCTGCGCACAGGGTGAGCAAGTAAGAGTAAGTATGTACATAATGCGCAGGAGACTACGCAAGACAAGCATGCGTCGGATGGATGGGAGCATATGTCCACCATCGATGTCAGGAGTGCAAGCCTAGAAAGGGATAGACGGTATGATACGGGCAGGGTGAATTTGGCGCTGCTAGTTGCTGCCAGTGGTTTGCAATGCATCACGCAGTTCGACGGACAGACGGACATTTGGAGACGTCATGCGGCAACATATGGGCAGCGTGGCATCGCGGTCTTGTGTTCCGTGTGCGTAGTAGAAGTATCGGGAAGTGACGATCCCACGCTGTACACTGCGGGCAGATCGATGACTGGTCATCATCTGGTCGCCAGTACTGACCTCGACAGAAGACACGCCTGGTCAGTTGACGAGAGATTGAGACGAAGAGGTACGAAAAATGACGTCGTAGTCGTAGCAACACCACAGCTCCCGCGTGCATGTGGTAGCACAGCTTCCTGCATTGCAGCAGGTCGCAGCATGGTTCGGACAGCGACATGAGCGCTCGAGCAGATGAATCTATCGTGCACAGGCTCCGTCGCGGCATGATTCGCCGCACGCCCACGCGTAGGACCACAAGTAGTCACCATTGGTGGCAAGTGCCTAGTCGAGTGACAAAGTAGCCGTGCAATCGCCGCAAAAAATCGGCACATATGGGTAGCTGTCAGGAGTCGCCTCAGATTGCGACGTGAGTGGCCTGCATGCGCATGGTAAAAGCTGATAAGAGCCGATCTTGAAGGAGCGGCCTCAAGCTCGCAGATGAAGCGTAGAATGGAGATGCACAAAAAGAGAGGAGGACAAGAGAAAACGGCGCCTACTTTTGAGACTTGTGTAAGAACGAATGCTTCGGATCTGCTAGGTACAGGCAGCGCCACTTGGAGGGTCTCCGAGAGGATCGAACGAAGACTAAAATGGCATTATTTGGCAGGAAAGTTGGCGTAAGTGCGTAGTAGGAAGCAATAGGAAGCTCAGTGGCCAAATCGCGGGCGCGGAGGTAGAGATTGTAGCGCCGCCGATGGTGAGGTCAGACATGGGATTTCCCATGGGAAATTGGGCAGCTGCACTGCAAAGGGGAGATAGTGGCGGCGTCAAATGACATGATGATGGCATCGATCTCCTCGTGAAAAAGAGGAAAACTGGGCCAAGCGCTTGAAAAAGCGCGATATGCGTATTCTTATAGCCAAGGAAATGGGGTCAAAAGAGGGCTTGTCTGCAGGTGGATGAGGGCGAAAACGGATTGGACCGGGATCGTGCGTGGCGCAGCAGACTTGAATGGAGTGAAATTTTATGAGGCGGTCCAAAATAGACTGCGATGAAGAGCATACATGTGGAGATCACGCTCGCTAGTCTCCAGTGCGGGCCTCAACAGAAGAGAATCGTTTTGTTGAATAGGCCAAACGCACTCGACTTGTGTCCAACGAACATGTGGGGCTCAACGTCGAGGAAAGAAAAGGATGACGGAGGTGCGGAGATGGGAGCGATCCGAGGGCACGCGATGACACGCGATGGTACGCGATGGTGTGAGCGCCGAGCATGACTCTCCCCCGACGACTCTCCTCCTCGTTCCTTCCCCGCCCACCGCGCCCTCTCCCCCAGCGCCGCACCCTCAAGATGGACGCCGTGGACCCAGAGACCTACCTCCAGGAGACCGCGGACAAGATCCAAGTCCTCGCACACGAGCAGTACATCACCCCCGACCACCTCTCCCCCGCCTCCGTCGCCCCGAGCCCGCTCGACCAGTTCCGCGCCTGGTTCACGTCCGTGCAGGGCAAGGTCCACGAGCCCGAGGCCATGTCCCTCTCCACCGCGACCGCCGCGGGCGTCCCCTCCGCCCGCGTCGTCCTCTTCAAGCAGCTCGACCACCGCGGCTTCGTCTTCTACACCAACTACGCCTCGCGCAAGTCGCGCGAGCTCGCAGAGAACCCGCGCGCCGCCCTCGCCTTCTACTGGCGCGAGGTCCACAAGCAGGTCCGCGTCCTCGGTCACGTCGAGAAGCTCTCCAGGGAGGAGAGCGAGGCCTACTTCCGCAGCCGCCCCCTCGGCAGCCGCATCGGCGCCTGGGCGAGCAGGCAGAGCGCCGTCGTCGGCGAGGACGAGCTGCATCACCACGTCGAGGATGTTGAGAAGCGCTTCGGCGTCAAGCAAGACGATCCCGATGGTGATATCCCGCTGCCTGAGTTCTGGGGAGGCTGGAGGGTCATCCCGACGTAAGATACCTCTCCGGCGCCCATCGCTTGCTGATCTCGCTGCGAATCGTCTCGCTGACCCCTGGTTCCAGCGAGGTCGAGTTCTGGGCTGGAAAGCCTTCTCGCCTTCACGATCGCGTGCGGTACCTCCGCAAAGAAGGCTCGACAGACGAGTCGCCAGAGTGGACAATAGAGAGGTTGTCACCCTAGCTAGAGCATGTGAGGGCACGACACGATTGCCCCAGGGAAAGAAGTATACAATAGATTTGTACGAGCTATGAATGTTATACAATTCCTGCGTAGAGGGGAAACTCCTTCTAGTGTACATATACGAGGCGGCGATCCTCCATCGATCTAATGGTACATTTTCTTACATCGCATTCGACTCAGTCATAGCTTCAACTCGCCCTTCGCTGCGCTCGAGCACGTCTTTGCCCTCGCCTCAAACGCGTCTTTCGCCCCCTTCTCGTCTCCACGCACCCATTTCTGCATCGCGTCGCCCTGCAGCCCGCGGCCGAACGAGAACGTCAACGGCGGCAAGCGCGCGAGTGCGGAAGGCGGCTGAGCCGTGTTGACGACTTGATTAATCTCGTGCAGGTACAGCGCCGCGTCAGCGTCAGACAGTCCGCCTATAAGATTGTTTGGTGAGGCCGTCTCGAGACGGAAAGCGCTCGATGCATACCGGAGAGAAATACGACGCCCGCGACCCCAACAGGCACCGAGCGCGCGAGTGTGGTGGCTGTCGCGCGCGCGATCTCGCCCGCGCTCGTTGTCGCCCGCGACGGGTGCTTCAGCCCGGGCTGCGCGAACGACGGCTTAAGCAGCGTGCCCTCCAACAACACCCCGTACGCCGCGCAGCGCGCGTAGATGAGGCTGATGGCCCGCGCGTGCACCTCGACGCTCCGCCGTAGGTCCGCGTCCGCGCCAAAGTCGACGTCGGGCTCGACGATCGGCACGAGCCCCGCCTGCTGACTCACGGCCGCGAAGCGCGCGAGGCCCTCGGCCTGCGCGGCGAGCGCGGCGTCGGTGGGGAGCGCGTGCGCGTCGCAGAGGATCGGGGCGCGCCATTTGGTGAAGCGCGCGCCGGCGGAGCGCGCGGCGAGGAGGCGCGGGAGGAGGTCGTCGTGGCCTTGGGTCATGGGCTCGGAGGGAGAGAGCGGGTGTGGGTGCGAGTCGGTGTCGGCGCGCATGCCGGGTATGATACCGCGCTGCTGTAAAAGGGGAGCAAGCTGGAACTCCAGGAGCGTTTCGGAGTAGAGGATCACGCCGGAGATGTATTCTGAGGAAGAGGATAAAGTCAGTGAGGTCAGATAATGCGTGCTCCGGATGAGGCATGTGCATACCGGAGGGCAGAGTCTCGTATAGACACTCTCTCCAACGCCTTCTTTGCTCTCGCTTCTCCTCGACCGACAACGACTCGTGCTTGGTTTCTTCTCCGGCGGCGGCTAAGAGCCTCGCCTCCATCCCCTCGGGGGTCTCGTCTGTCGCATAGATGCCTCTTCCGCGCGGGTTCACGAGCGCATTCGCGATCTTGATCAGCTCCTCCGCAACCTCTTTCTTGTGGTTCGGATAGAGCGGCGAGACGTCGCCGGGCTCGGAGTACGCACCGGTAGAAAACGTGTAGCCCGGAGTGCTCGTTGCATTCGGATCGGCCATGGATCGCGGCGCCGTCGTCTGTAGTGTATTTCACGAGGCGGTGGGAATGGGTCTGCTCGAAGAGTTTATAAATGGACGTGAGGGCCAGTCAGTCAGGTGAGGGTTCTCATGATCTTCCGCTCGTCGTCCCGACCGCCGAGTTGGAGCTGGAGAGTGCGACCGAAGACCCCTATGTCGCTACCCGCTCCGAACCGCACAGTATCCATATCATCGTTCAAGGCCAGTGGTGGTGGTGGTGCAAGAGAAACTCCGGAAGCCGAACACGCGCGCCACCCGACCTCTGCTCCGAACCTCGATGTTCAGAACATCCACACATGCCTCTCCGTCCAACATAATTTCCCGCTCTCTTGCGGCTGCTCGCGTTCATAGGAGATTTGCGAGCCAAAAACCACAAGGATTCCGCCTAGAAGACTACCGCTTCGACCCACGCCCGTCATGGGTCTACACGTTGTCCACCACCCTCCGGCTCGTCCTCATCCCTAGTGCGCGTTCTCGTTCTCCCCTAGCTACATCATAATTGATCCTGCGTGCAGGTGCGCTCGTCTACGCCGTGTTCTTCGCCGACTTTGGCGAGAAGGAGCACGTCTTCATGCCCGTACGCCGCTTACAGTTTCCGTCCGCTTGCGAATCATGATGCTGAGAGGGGTCCTTGCGTCGGCTTAGCCACGGCGATGGTTGGAACGACAGAAGGCTGCGTTTTTCACGCTCTCGCCGGCGGAGCAGGAACTCACTGAGAAGGAGGTAGAGGCGGATGCTGGTGCAAAGCCTGCTCTGCCATAAGCCATATGCCACGGATACCGAGCCCAGCGCCATGTGCGGGATATTTACAGAGCGGCGAGCTCCCGACGCTCGTTGTGCTGCGAGTTGCGAGGAAGAGTGCATTTATTCCACAGCGGTCCACATTTACTGTTTAAAATATGACTCTGAAAGCGATGCAAATGCGGTAGCAGCCCAACGGAAAATGATACGGACGTCGCTGTGATGAAAGCGAGGGGCGAGTGAGGAAAGAGACGAGACGATGTCGGAAGGGGGTGGAACGTGGAGGACGACATTGACGGCGACGAGGCTGGAGGAGTTTGAATGCGAACCTTGTCATGCAAAACTGTGCAGCTGAGCGATGCACACATCCCTCGACGCCGCCCCTGCCCTTCCACAACATCCTCTCTATCCTCCCCACCCTCACCCACACCCCCTCGCCGCCGCAGCGACCGACCTCCCACCCCCGCACATCCCCCACCCGTCCCTCCTCGTTTTCGCTCAGCCAGGCGCACCCCCCGATGCCGACCGACACGCCCTCAAGCGCACCTACCTCGCCCTCCTCTCCCCATCCCAGCTCATCGAGCTCTGCCTCGCCTTCGATGCCAACATCCCGCCGCACGTCCAGCACTCGTTGTGGCCACCGGACCTGAAGGCGTCCATCGCCGCCCTCCAGGCCTCCGCATCGACCACCCAAAATCCTCCCACCTCGGGCGCCGTGACCTCGTCTAGCTCTTCCACCCCCGCAGACGGCCCACCGTCGCGCACCGATGCGCCACCTATGGGCTCGTTGGTGGGCACCGCGCCCTCGCAAAACGGCGCTGGTTCACCGACGCCCGCCCCGGCAAATCCGACGCCGCAAAACAGCCAATCTCCTCATCCTGGCTCTGCCCCGCCGCCCAACTGCGGGCCCGCTGGTATCCCTGCGCCGATCCCCTCCTCGTCCCAGCCTCCCCGACCTCTGTCAATACAGGGCCCGTACCCGCACGCGCCGTACGCGTTCCCCCAGGCTCACCACCCACCTGCATACCCACACGCGCCCTACTACCCCCCTCCCACCTACCCCGGCCAATTCCCGCCGTCGCATCCGCCGTCACACCACCCCCCTTACCCCTACCCGCCCTCGTACCCGCCCTCGCACCCGTACCTTCCTCCGCCATCCGCACAAAACCGGCATAGCTCGCCCTTCACCACCGCGCCCCTCACGCGCCACCCGCTCCCGCTACCCCCGCCGGACCCGACCGCGCCCGCTCCGGACGATCTCCCAAGCTATGAGGACATGATCGTCGAGGCCCTCGGAGACCTGGGCGACCCCGAGGGGTGCGCGCCCAAGGCGGTGTTCACCTGGATGGCCGCGCACTACCCTCTGCAGACGAACTTCCGCCCGTCTGCGAGCCAGGCGCTGCAGAAGGCGTACAAGCGCGGCCGGCTCGAGAAGAGCGACGGCGGGAAGTACAGACTGAATCTGAGCTGGGACGGCCCGGTGAGTATGCTCGCATGTGTGGTTCTCCTTTGTGGTTCTCAATTTGGCCGGTGTATATAGGCTTCACGAAAAACGACTCGTCGTCCGCAGACGAGCGGTATCTCGCAACAGCAGCAGCAGCAGCAACAGCAGCAACAGCAGCAGCAGCAACACCATCATCACCAGCAACAACAACAGCAGCAGCAGCAACAACAACAACAGCAGCAGCAGCAACAACAACAAAGCAACCCTTCAGCTCCCCCATTCACGCACGCACCCCTCGCACCCCACCCCGCGCCCCAGCATGCCAACTCCCTCACACCAGGCACCGCCCCATCACAGACGCAGCCACCATACTCGAACTACATCTACCCGTTCGCGCAACTCGGACAGCAAGGCTACGGGAGCGGCGGCTTGTACCCAGGGTACCCGCCCCCGTCGGGCACCGCCTCGGCTCACGACCTCGCCCATGCCCACGCCCATGCCCACGCCCATGTCGGTGCGCATGCGGCGAGCGAGGAGGACGTGGGCGAGGGGAGCGACGCGTGGGAGGCGGCGCAGAATATCCTCAAGGCCATCAACTTTGGGTCGCTGCTGCAGGCCGCGGACGGCGCGCGCGCTCCTGACCCCGCGCCCGCAGACGCAGATGCAAACGCGACGTCGTCGTCGATCGCCGCGGCGGGCGCTCCGCCGCCGGTCATTGCGAGCGGGGTGGACGTGCTGGGTGGATGGCCGCCCGCGTCTGTGGCCCCGGCGCCTCCGCTGTCGACCGTGCAGTCGCAGTCGCAAACGGTGCCGGTGCCGACAACGCTGACGAACGAGGACCGCGCGGCGCTGCAGGCGCAGTTGGCGCTGCTGGCTGCGCAGCTGGCGGAGATCGCGGAGGACACGCTGGAGGAGGACCTGCGGGGCGGGGGGATGGACGTGGATGGCGAGGCGGATGCGGATACGGACGTCGATGCGGACGGGCACGAGGACGGGGGCGGAGGTGGTGGTGGTGGGGACGGAGGTGGGGTGGAGGGTGTGGAGGGTGCGGAGGTCAGCGAGGAGGACGAGGACGAGGATATGGAGATGGTGCCAGTAGATGTTCCGATCGTGCAGGGGCTGCGGACATGAAATCTTTTCTTTTCTTTTCTTCCTCTCTCTCTCTCTTTCTTTCTTGCGCTGGTGCTTGTATCGTGCTCCGCGAAGGCGTGTCGTCTCTCCCATCTTTTCGCCCGCTGTCGCCGTCCCCGCCCCCCCTCGCCGTCATCACCGTCCTACATCGTTGTCATTCGCCCTCTCCACACGCCGCACGCCTTTTTCTTGTAGCCATAGACACACGCGTGGGCGCTAGTAAGCAGTCCCCATGGCGCCGCCAACATAATATAATTCACGCTCACGCTCGCCCGAGAGTCGAGGCGCTCCAGCCAATGGACCGATGAGCGAGCACGCGGTGCGTTGTACGCAGTGGATTGACAGGCAGACGTCAGCTCTGGCGACAACTACGAGTCGGCTGTGTCGCGTGCCGTAAAAACTCATGTACGTGCGTGCATAAGTAAATATATACGCGGGGCCCGCTTGCTGTACGTACATGATTAACGACACTCCGCCAGTGAGCTCCAGCAAGTCACTTACAAATGCGAGGAGGGGGATGCGGGGAGGATGCGGGGAGGATGCGTCGAGCGCGGTCACGTGCGCGCGACGGGGACCTGAGTCGGGGGCGCGCGCGCGCGACGTGGACCCGGGTGTAGTACGTCCTATTCAACGTTCAAAGCACCCGGCTGCGGCTCCGGCTGCGGCTGCTGAGGGTATCGAGCCGAGTCGAGTCGAGTCGGGGCGTCGGCTGGCTGATCGACGCGGGCAATGCGGCGGCACGTGCTGTGCTCCCACACGAGCGCGCACAGCAGCATACGGCATGATGGGTGGTTGGCCGTGGATCCTCACTTGAGTATATGTAGGCATACATAGGTATACATACCAGTACAGCATGCTTGCTTGTGACATGGCTGGGCTTGGAGACCTGAAGCTTGGACTGACTATGTTTCTGCATAAAGATCTGCAATATAGTACAGTAATGCATGGACCCATATGGACCCATATAGAATTACTGACAGCATTGAGACATGCTAGCAATGTTACATGATGCTGCAGTGGCAGTTGTAGCAGTGGCAGTGGCAGCGGTGGTAGACAAAGCCAAATAGTAAGACTTTAAGTTTGAAGCTTGGTATTTGGCATATGTGCATGTGTGTGAGTATTCTAGCAGGACCTAGGCAAGCCTGGGTGTGGTGGAATTAGGAATGGAGGCACAATTATATTGAAAGTGCTAGGCATGTATGTATGAGCTAGAGAGATGTGCTTGGGTTATAAGAAAGAGGCCTATGCCTGGGCAAGTATGAGTTATTGTGCTAGTGGTACAGCAATAGAGAAGCAGTAGAAGTAAGCAAGGGATAGGTAGGTAATAGACATGAAACACTTATAAGATAGGCTGGTGAGGCACTAGAAAAGCAAATAATAATAAGGCAGTATCCATGGTATATATACAAATGCTTTGTGACTTTGATAGGATATGTCTATGTGTGAGTTTGGGATGGGCTTGTATAGGTGGCTTAGTATGTTGTAGAGGCACATTTCTTCTTGACCCTTAACTACCACCACCTTCTTTGTATATTGTGGAGAATACTAGATAGTATCAGATAGCAATAGTAAAGCAGATTATGTTGGGTTATAAGAGGTACATACAGTGGTGGAAGAGATTTGCATAAGGGTGATGAGATAGAAAGTGGGATCTAGGCTACTTTTAAATCACACACTCTTGTGGGTAGTAGGCATTTCGGCCTGAATTTGATATCTTTTCAAACTCAGCTTGCTCATATGCAGGTTGAGAGAAAGCTCAAAATATCATTTATGGGTAGCCTTGATGCTTGGAAAGAGATTCAATTAACATAAAAAGGTAGAAGAAGCATAACATAACAGTTATGTAAATTTTTTGAACACAATGGATGGTGTTTTGGCCAGGACTAGAACTAGTGACTGGAGCAAAATAAAACTGCTTGTTCCAACTCACCTATTGCACCAAGCAAAAGCTTATCTCTATCTAGCTAACAAGCATTTCCCCCTCATGAGTCAGGTTGGGTGACATATTCCGCGCAAAGATCATCATTTCAGAGCAGCAAATGCCGAAATCGGTACTACCACCCGGAAGCAGACGTTGACGCAGAACGACCGCCTTCTGTGTTTGTCAGCAACGGAGACTAGGTGGGATCTGAATAGACGAGTGCGTGCATGCTGCCGCTGTCGCGCAGGACGCGCCGAGGCGGCGGCGGAGGACGGGGAGCGGGACGAGCAAGCGAGGGGCGGCGGACAGAATAGGATACATGCGTGTGTGCTATTTAAAAGGCGGACGGTGTCGGCGGAGGGCGGCTGCCAGGACGTGGATCGCGGGGAGGATCTGAGCAGGTCCTGATCCGCCGTCGCCCAGCCGTCCCTTCATAATCCTTATCGCCCTGTCCTCCTCACCCCAGCGCTCCTCCCCAGCGCCCCTCCCCGCTCCCTCTGTGCCCTGCCCCTGCGCGGCACACACCCCGCCCCCTCCATGCACCCCGATGCCAGACTCAATCCTCCGAACAGCAGAGATTGCAACCGTCGCGATCTCCCAGTCCGTCCCCGTCGTTCGTCTCGTTCGCCGCATCCCCCTCACCTCCCTCTCCCCGCAGGTGCAGATACAGCGTCCTCTGTGAGTCGCCCCCCGCTTTCCCACCCTGCTCGCTGCTCATCTCCCCCGCCCGCCATCAGCCGTATGTGAGTCCCCGCCCCCGCCCCACGCCCGTCTCGTCTCGTCTCTCATTCTCTTCCACAGACGCGGTCTTCGTCTACGACTGGCTCATCTCGTAAGTGACCCCTCCCTCCCTCCCTCCTCTGCTTCCCACGCTCACCCCATCCCCCTTCTCTCAGCCTCGGCGAAGAAGTCGAGCTTGTGCGTCCCCCCCGCCGCCGCCGCATCCTGTCCCCCGCTTATCACCGCCTAGATCCACCATGCTCGCTGGACCTCCGTCAAGGCCGCCTACCTCATGTGTAGGTACTACCCCCTCCTCCTCTACCCCTTCCACATATGGGGCTGGGTCTACGACCACGACTACGCAACATGCAAACGCATCGTCATCCCCCTCTACACCTCCCTCGTCCCCCTCGTGAGTCCCGCCCCTCTGCTCCCCCGCTTCCCCGCATTCATCGTGTTTTTCCGGCCCTAGCAACTCTCCGCTCAAGGTGCGCTCTCCGCACGTGTTTTCCCCGCGTGTATCTCACCCCCTACCCCCCACCCCCACCCAGTCGTCCTCATGCTCCGCGCCTACGCGTTCACCGGTCGTCGCCGCCCCGTCCTCATCCTTCTCTGTGCCTCCCTCGCAGCCATGGTCGGCATCCAGCTCTGGGTCTTCACAGACACCCTCGTATGTAAGCACCGCCCCTCCCCACCCCGCCTCGCCTCGCGTCTCCGCAGACTGATCCACCCCCCGCCAGTCATCCCCGGGCTCTTCGATCTCATCAGCGGGATCGGCTGCTTCCCCACCTCCGACCTCAGCGACATCAATCTTAGCACCGGCGCCCACCCCAAGTTTGGCGCCGTCCGCCTCGCCGTGAGTCCCGCCCCGCTCCCCGCTACAGCCACGCGCCCTCATTGACCAGTTCGAACTTACCCACCCCGCCCCCGCCCTCGCCCTCGCCCCCGCAGCTCTCCTTTGTGAGTCTGTCCCGCCGCTCCCGGTGCGCGGCGTAAGCTAAACAGGTTATGGCGACCCCCGCCCGGCCCGCACAGCTCGTCGCCTTCCTCTTCGACCTCCTCACCATGTCCATCATCGTCCTCGTGCGTCGCGTCCCGTTTCTCTCCCGTCGCGCCGTCATCGTCCTCGTGCTGATTTTGCTCGCCTTTTCGTGACCACGCCGCCCGTGCAGCATGTGCTGTGGAACCGCAGCGCGCAGGGTAGCCTCGGCCGCACGTTCCTCAGGCAAGGTGAGCCCGCGTGGCAGCCCGTTCGCGGGTCGGATGGACCCTCGCGTTCTGACGCACCATCGCATCGCATCGCATCTTACCCAGGGTTCCTTGTTTTTTTTACCATGAGCGCGCTCAACGTCCTCTCCGCCGCGACGTACTTCGCGTGCGTGTCTCCCCCTCTCTCTCCTCCCTTCCTCGCGCGTCTCCGCGTCTCCGCGTCTTCGCTTCCGACCGCTCACGCCGTACCCCCGTATCCCGTGTCCCGCAGCCCGAACCGCGAACAGAACGGCCTCGGCTCCTTCTTCGCGTTCCTGCTCCCCAACGTCCTGGTGAGTCGCCTCGACACGGCCCCCCCCCCCCCCCCCCAAAAAAAAACACGAGCGTCCCGCTGACCGCTCGGCCTCCTCCCTTTTTTTTCCGTGCGCGCGCATAGGCGTGTCGTCTGTGAGTCCCCCGTCGTCCCCCGTTCCGCCGACGCGTCGCTGACGCGCACCTCCCTCCCGAACCATCCTCCCGAATCGAACGAACCGCACCGACGCGCCAGCGTGCTCATGCTCCGCCGCCGCGTGTCCCCGACCGAGACCGAGCGCTCGCGGCAGTACTCGGAGATCGTGCGCGCCGCCGTCGCGGGCGCGATCGGCAGCCCGGACGCGGACACGGACACGGACGCGGGTCCGTCGGGGGAACGCGGGGGGGCGGACATCGCGATGAGCGTGCGCGGCGAGTGTGCGCGGCGGGACGTGGGTAAGAAGGACGACGGGTGGGGCGAGGAGGCGGACGAGGCGGACGAGGCGGCGGCGACGGCGCAGGGCGAGCCACGGCGGACACTGACACTGACACTGACGCGGACGTGGACACGGACACGGACACGGACACAGCGCGAGCGGGGATGGACGCGGGAAGGGCAGGCGGAGGGAGACGGCGACGGCGGGGTCCGCACGCGCGCTGTGCTGGCGGACGGGCTCGACGGGGGTCCTGGGCTGCAGTCGGGCCGGTCGATAATGCACGTCGTCTGAAGCCAAAAGCGCGGGAAGCGCGGGAACGGCGCGCGCGCAAAGTAAGCCCGCGTCGCGGCCCCCTCGCGCGAGGGCGAGGGTGAGCGCGCGCGGGCGTGGACGATGGAAAAGCACAGAGCGGGGCGCCCCGCGGGTCGGTGCGCGGCGTCGGCGAGTCTCAGTTCGGGCGGGGCGCCGTCTTTTTGTTCGCGAGGGGGGCTCGAGGGCTCTCCCGCATCGACATCGATCGTGGCCCCGCGAGCGTCGATTCGTGCGCTCTCGAGGGCGGGCGCGCCGAGACGAGCGAGGTGCGCCGTGCCCTGCCCGTGCCCGTGCCGCACGATTTTGCGCGCAATGGATACTTTACAGTCTACAGACTGCGCGGCCCCGCCAGATTTCACGGCCCCTCTCCCCACCCGGCCGCGCGCTGTCGGAAGGATCGGACTCGGAGGAGGCCGACGCGCCGCCCGCGATATCCCACCCTCCTTTGATCTATTTGCGGGCTCAGGCTCAGGCTCAGGCTCAGGCATGTGCATGTGCGTGCGCACGGACGCGGTCGGACGCCTACGCGTACATTAGAATCTCACTATACATAGATCGTCGCAATGAGAACGTCTGCTCGAGCGGTTCAGAAGCCCTCGTAACAAGCCGTCACCCGCATCCTCAATACCCCACATGGCATCCGATACACAGTGCGCGGTGCCTCGCGAGAACTTGATTGAGACCGTGAAGCTCTCTGAAGGGACTCGCACGGCTCGGATCCCGTCGGTCCGCGATCGCGTCCGCTCTGATGCAGTAGTAGTGTTATCGATGTACTGTGATATCAGCGGCCCTTCATTGCGCTTCGACCTTCCTGTTCTATGGACGCGCGCGCCATGTGCACAGGCACCGCGGGCGGTAGCCTGCGGGCGCAGAGCGGGCGCGGGCGCGCGGGTCTGCACCTGGGCCGCCGCGGACTCGGTGCGGGCGCCGGGGGCGTCGCGCTCGGGGTGGAAGCGGGTGTGGGTCGTCGGAGAGAACGAGGACTCGCCGGCGTACAGTACGGTGCGCGTCTGCGCTCGACGCGACGCGACGCGCTCACGTCGCGCGCGGGTCGAATTCGAATGGGCCGGCAATGGCAGTCGTGGGCCTCGCTCGCTGGCCGTCCAACAGAGCGCGTCGCGCGTCACGATGTGCGTTTCGCACAGAGGGGACGGCCCGCGTGCGCGTGCGCGTGCGAGTCGGGTGCCGGCGTTCCGGATGACTGAGACGGTGCGGTGCGGAGACGAGGTGCCTGCTCGTGCACCGTAGTACATGGGTTTTTTACCCGCGACGATCTGCGCGCGCGGGGACCAGTGGCTCGGGCTCGGGCGGTCCGAGTGTCGTCCAGACTTTCCAGAGGCAGGTAGGCAGGTATGGCGTCCGAGGCCAGAAGCAAGCAACGCAACGCAGAGCGGCGCGGCGGCCTTCCGAGGCACATCGACGTCCGAGAGACAGGGCGCGAAACAGAAGGGCGGCCGACCGGGGAACTAAGCAAGACGCGGGAGAAACGTGGAAGTCTGGAAGCGTCGCTCGCTCTCTGGGCCATCGCGAGTGACGCTTGGACGCCGGGCGACAGCAGACAAGCAGACAAGCAGACAGCCGCGCGCCGCAATAACTCCCCGTCCGGCAACCCAGACGCTGCTTCGGGCGGCGCACTTCCCTCCAGGGTCCAACAGCCCAGCCGCTCGCCCACCGCGAACGGGTCCCTGTCTGTCAGACAAAGGGCGATCCTCCAGACTCGGAGCATGGGCCCATGTCGGACGCGACGCGCCTGTCGTCCCGCTGCCAGGCCATATCGAGCTTTGACCCTTCCAGATCGGGGCGACGGGCCAGGGGCGGCTGAGCAATGCGGGGAAGTGACAGCGCGGGCTACCGCGTGCGCGTGCGCTTCTGTCGACGACGACGATGCGAGCCTGTGGCGGTCGACAGGGGACACGGTGCGGGAAGCGGGACCAGTGGCGCGCTGCTGGATATGGCGGCGAGGATGCCGTTTGAGGGCGACGTCGTGCGGCCCTCGCGCCGCTCCGTCGTCGTCGCCATCCATCGTCGTTGGAATGGACCCGAGCTCAAGCGGCATCCGTTATACTTCAGCTTCTGCGTCTGCTTCGCCCGCTTTGCCGTCGCTCGCTCTGGATTTCGACACGATCAACGTGCATGCACGCCAGATGCTGCGTTGAGGGCAATCCCAGCGGGATAGACACGTCCATTCTCGGGACTTACCAGACAAACTGCGTGTACGCCCCCTCGATCCAGGTGCGAGTCTCCTCGAGTCTCCGCCGCGGTGCGTTCCGTGCACGTCGTCGTGCACTAGAATGCACGCAGCGTCGCGCGAGGCGCGCGCCCTGGCGCCTGTTGGGCCACCCACCCACTTCGCCTCGCCTCGCCTCGCCTCGCTCCAACTCGCACGTTCATGGCAGATGCGATGTCTCACTTCGTGACCTCATGCACGACCCCAGGCAGCGCGCGCATGCACACACGCACACAACAAGCCAACCGTCCCACAGACGCCTGCACGTCCAGAACCTAGCCCCGCGAACGCGCCCGTCGTCCTCTCTGGCGCAGCTCCTCCCATTCCCGAGCCGGCGCGTGGGCCGAGTCGCGAAACGAGCTGCACCGGACAGCTCAAGTGATCGCGCACTTCTCCCGTGGACGACGTGCAGCGCGTTCCTTTGTGCGCCTCGTCGATGACACATGGCGCCGACACACCTCCGCTGGCCACGGCTGCCTGCAGCGACGTCGACGCAAGGTCCGGTGACTGCTGGCCAGCCGCCCGTCGTACCGCGTTCTGGAATGAAGCCTACCGTCTCGCGAGTCCATGCGAGTAGCGTCTAGAAAATGCCCTCACGGCTTCCCACAGAACGTCATCTTGCCCTGCTGAGCCCGAGCCAGGTCACGTCTGCATGCGCATCGCGTGACCCGCTCGTCGTCACTGCTCAACCATGGCCGAGCTAATGAGGTCCCACGCGCGGCGCGCGGCGACTTGAAACTTGCCGATGCGGTTTGAAGTTGATAGGTGTGCGACTGCGCGCTGATGCGGGGCATGGAGGCTGGTCTGTGGCCGTCGAGGGGCGGCCGATGGTCTCTAGGCACGGCGGGAATGCCAGCCCGAACGGAGCCCCTATTGAATGGGGCTTCGGACGCAGAAGATCCAGTGTGTTCGGCCGCACTTACTGTACGAGCCTATGTGCTTGTTTTCTCTCGCCAGTTACCGGCGCGCGCCGTGCGACTTCTCCTATCCCATTCATTTCGCGAGCGAGCGGTAGTGTGGGGAAAGGAAAGCGTGCGCACGCGGCATTCATGAAACGACGGACCGCGAAGCAGCATGACGATCGGACCCCAGCGCCTTTCACGCCCTTCCCCACATTAAGGAAGTGCGTACGTGGTTCCGCCAGCCCCTCCGGACGGTAGAAGACACGGGCGGGTCGTGACGCGGGGCGTATGTACGTCTTAGCGCGCATCATCGTAACGAATTACGGTACCACCGCGGAGATGCCTCCAGGCCTGCGAGCCTGCGAGCCTGCGCCCGAGTGACGCCGACCTGACTCGACTTCCCACCGTCACCGTCACCCGAGCGCGCAGGCCAGGAAGGTCACCCAATCTGGTCCCGTGCCTGCCAACCCGTAGATATGATGGGGCGAAAACGGATCTGCCGCGCGCGAGCGATCTGGTGATGACGGGCGGACGCGTGCCGCACTTGAGTGAATGAATGAATGAATGAATGGATGAATGAATGCGTTACGCACCTTTACGCATCCCAATTCAGTGCTCGTTTTGGACGGGCGCACGGAGACCTTACATAGTCCTGGTACTGCCAGACATGGCATAGGCTCGTCCCGCCGGCCCACGGCGTCCAACGACACGACACTTACCCAACCGCCGACACTTATCGCGTCTCGGCATCCGTACAGGCATCGACGACGAGCGACGTGAGCCTACGTGAGTCCGCCCGAAGCCCATCCGGGTCAGTTCCGTATTCCGATGCTGCCCCAGCGTCCGGATATGGTATGGGAGCCCCTGTGTCGCAGCAGCCAACCTGCCGTCATCGTTTCGTCGATGATGACGCTTCCGATCGACCGAATGCGGGGCCCCACACCAGAAGAACATACAGGACGTCTCGCGAAGCTGCGCGAAGCGCGTACGTCTCCCGCTCCAAAAGTCGTGACCGCGTCGAGTTGAAATCCGTCGCCCGAGATCAGAGGCCCTGCCCGGCCGCGTGCCGCCAGTGTGCCACCACGAACGTCGAACGTGTCTGCGACGCGGATCAAGAGAGATCAGTGCCTGCCACGGTCGACCCCCTCTGATCAGCCAGTTGATATGTGTCGCGCAGAGCACGATGGGGAGCGGCAGGAGAGACAGGAGAGGCACTATGGCGACTGCTGACCGGCCGTGCGTAAAAAGGGAGTGCACGCGCGCCGAAAGGCGATACGAATCGGAATGCCTGCCTTGGAGGGACTCAGGAGTCGCGAAGCGCCGGTCGAGCCCGGTCGAGGCAGAGTCGGAGACGTCAACTGATGTCAGGCGAGTTCGGGTTGGATGGGCAGTGCGGGACGGTGCGTCAGCCATCCGTCATAGGTGGTATGCAACAGTTCCAAGCTTCGGCTTCGGATGCCTCGATGGAGTTGTGTGAGCGGTGCACAGCGCCCCCATGACCATGACGCAAGTCAAGAGGCGCGCCTACCTAGCACAAAAATGTCTCACAGGATGTATAGTCCGATACAGCACTGTTCGAGGCCGATTGCCTCCACCGACGTCGTACATGAGCTCATTAGGAACGCACGTCCGAGCCGGCGCACCGACCTGTTCGGCCTGACCTCCCATCTCAGAAAGTTGTTTGTATAGATTTGCATCCGATGACGGGGAAGATCGTTTTACTCGACCACGCAAGAGAGCCAGGCGCGGGATCGAGTGACATCTTTGAAATCGCACACGCAAGAGGCCCAGGATACTAGTGTGAAGGAGCGGGGCGATAGTCGAATAACAAAGATATCTGCGCACGAGTGCAGGTGAAGTGAGGTGAAGTACCAGAGATAGAGACAAGTCGACACCGATCGCGGAAAGAAGCCGCAGGCCCCAAACAACGTCTGATTCCAAGTGCTGGCCAATTTGATCCCGCCGCCGATCGACATCACGCAAGATTGGTCTGCGTCGTCCAACCTACAAATGTCCGTCAGCCAATGACGGGACGCGCGCGGAAGCAACTCTGCTGGCACCCACAGCGATACCGACGCGTTGAAATTCGCGATCCCGACAAGTTGCGCCCCGTGCCAGACGACGCGCACAGGGCGCGGCAGCGACCAATAACAAAGATAGAGCACCCCATGGCTCTGTTCATGTCGGAACGACAAAATCGGGGCGTCAAGTTGCGCATATACCGACTGGGATAGGGCTTCCGCCCTCTGAGACACCGCCCTTCGCGGGCTTGACGCTCAAAGGCCGAGCCCATCGTCAAAGTCCGCACAGGCTCTCGAGGTGCCCGCATCTACGAACCGACGCGCGAATTGAGATCGCCGTCCTTGCACCAAGAGGATCGGGACACGGCTGCACGCCAATGGGCGAACAGCCCGGGAGATAGAGGTGGGGCGAGCAGCGTAATTTGATCCTGTACGAGTCGATTCCGTCAGACTCGTGCCGCAGAGACTGTCCGACGTGCCTTGGATGACCAGGAATCTCATCACCGTCAAGAGCCGAGCACCCCGGCATGCCAACAAGAGCCTACAACAGGCCACGAGAACCTCGTCGAGGTCGGAGCTGGTCGGAGACGACCTCTGAAAGCAGACGGCCGAACTGGACGCGGCCAGCAACGAGCCGAGGCTCACGCGCACGGCCCCAGGAACGTCGGCCAGCGTCGGCCTCGTCCCAACGCCCGAGGCCACTCCACCAACGTAAAAACAATACGTCCTCACTTGCGCGTTGGCCCTACGACCCTCGAGCCAATATCGGCCCCATTGGTCGCTCACATCCGCCCTCCAGGCCGACCTGAGACAGCCTGAGGCCCAAGACCTACTCGAGACTCCTGATCCAGATTCGGTTTTAGAATCCAATCCAACGTAGAAGATCTCGCAGAGCGACCTGCTAGAAGAATCCCAAAGCCTCTAAACGGCAAGCGAGGGATCGTCCCCCCATAAGCGTGCCCAATGAGAGCCAGCGCGAGCCCCCTGCCGCGCGCGGCGGCGGCTCCAGACCACTGCGCAATTGCAAACCGCCATAGTAGCGCATGAGTGCAGATTCGGTGCCACGATCTGCGACCCTTTTCGCTCTGCCGAAATTTGCAAGAATTGTTGGTTTATTTGCAAACACCCTGTACGACGTCGCGCCTTCGCGTCACGACCGACCCCGTGCAGGGGCGGGCGCTGATGTGGGTGGGCCCTGGCGCATTTGATATTCGTGTGGCACGGTCATTGGCTGCTGGCGCAATCGAGACCAGCCACGACCAGCGACGGCCGACTCGCCATGGGCAGGCAAAACTGCGCAGGGCTAGGCCCGGTCGTGACTGGCTAGTAGCGAGAGATACGCCGCTCCTGCGCTCCCCATGGCCATAGCGATTCGAGTGGGTAGGGGGGGCGTGCGCGCTGTGTGTGCCGAAAGCCCTCCAAGGTGCGCATTTGCAGCAGAGGAAGAGACGACGATCGGGAATCGGGCACCGCGGCTCCCGTCCAGCAGAGAGTCAGAGACCGACGAGCGAGACCGACGAGCGAGACCCAGGCGGGAGGAGCGTTCCCGAACGGGCGAGCGAGTGCGCCCCCGTGATTGGCGGGCACTGACCGTGGCCTGTCGCGCGCGCGCTCAAGCGCTCAAGGGGCAGAGAAGGACAGGGAAGGACGGATGCGGGAAGGAAAGGAGTTCGCGAACGCCGCCGTTGACGTATCCTGACATCCGACGGGCACCACCGCCCACCTTGCTCGTACCGAGGACCCGAGCCGAATCCAGAACATCGCGACCCGCCAGAGCAGAACAACGTTTGCGCCCTGGTTCCCGTCCATCCACGTCTGGCTGCTCCAATCCGAATAGCAGGCCGACTGCGTCCTGAGACGATCAACCACGCAGACGTCTGGCTTTGTAATAAACACAGACACCGAGCGGTCTCTGACAAACCTCAAACAATGACCTCAGCCGAGGCCGATCGCGCAACAGATCCCTGGAGATGCACGATAACCGCAATTCATTGGCAGTGGTATAGGATATGTACTGGAATACAAAGGATATCTTCCTTGAACACACACATGGCACGACCCGAATAAAGTAAACTTGAGATTGAATAACGAGCGCGCGCGACGATAACCCATAACCAAACCGTATGAAATCCACGAAAAAGAAAGACACACGAACGAAAAATAATCTCAATGGAAGGGAGGCGAGGGACAACCCCCGCGGATGCATGCGGCATCCCAATGCGAAAGCACGATAGCGAGGAGGCGATAGAGTGGAAAGCGAGAGAGTGCGCTCGAATGGGATCCAGACGACACACGAAGGGAGCAATGACGGGGACCCGGGAATAAGATGAAGAAAAGTCCACGAGGGTAGGGGTAGGGTAGGGTAGGGTAGGGGTAGGGTAGTAACTACTCGTACACGGAAGGAAACGATGGACGCAGACGGGTAAGCGATGATAGTACACAAATTTACAAAGCAAACGAACGGGACAAAAACGAGACGAGACGCAACGAACTTTTGGGAGAGGATACGAGAACTGCAATGCAAGGGGGCTCGCGACGCGTGGAGGGGATGTTCCTGACGAACGAGGTGACACGGACGACCCATTAGGGGTGAGGGAGGATGATATGAGCAAGCGATGTCGTGATGTCGTAAGATAGAGACAAATAAGTGATGTCGTGATTAGGATCGTCGGCGTCGTGTCGTCGTCGATGGTATCATATGGGCATGTGGTATGCTGTGGGGAACAATGCAATGCGAGGCTGGGGTAACCAGATGAGAACGAAAGCCCGGGTCGCGACGACTAGCGCCGAACGACCTCCTTGCCAGGGAAGAGGAACAGCCGCTTCATGGAGGGCTGCACCTCCACCTCGACTTCGACGATCTGCGTCTTGCCGTTGATGACCTGCTTCTCGAAGCGAATCTCCTTGCGCTTCGGCATGGGCATGATCGGGTAAGTCATCACATTGTCGTAGGACCACGAGCGCGCTACGAAGAATCAAGGTTAGAACCAGATCGGTCACGCACAAACCGTGAGACTCACTTTCAATGACAGGCCTCTTCGGCGCGGGCAAAGAGCCCACTTCGCCAGGCTCCGGCAGCTCTGGAATCGTGCCCTCCTCGCTGAACTGGCTCCCTCGACGGCTGAGGGGGCTCTTCACAAGGCTGCGCGTTGAGCCCGATCGGCAACTCGAGACAGACGACGTGCCGCCCGAGTGCGACGACGCAGCCGAATGCGATCGAAGTTTCACGTTCGGGACCAGTAACATCCCCTCAGCCCCCGGCATCACTAGACTGTGCTCCTTGCGGCGCGCCATGGGGAGGGACTGCGGGGAAGCTCCGGACAGAGACGTTCGCGAGTCGGTTCTCCTCACGAAAGTGAGCGGGTAATTTGAAGACACCTCCTCCTGGGTCTTGGAGCGCATGCTCGCATTGAAATCGGCAGGGGCGGGTGCGTGAGAGGCCACTGGCGTAGTGTTTTCGCTAAGGGTGGAGTAGACGCCAACGGAACGATGCGGCGAGGCGGGGAAGGACCTGTAGGCAGATGCGCGTTCCTCGCTCCCCACAGCCTGCTTGTTGGCGGAGTCGACGGACGAGATGGAGTAGACAGAGGACCTCCAAGCATCGGAGCCATCCGTCCAACCCGGAATGGGCTTGCGCTCACGTGACGGGGCCTGGTTGTTGAAGGGGTATGACGATCTCTTTGGAGGCTCAGGGCAGAGCGCAGCCTTGATGCGACGCGCAGCCATCATGACTCCACTCTGGTACTCCTCTGCGGGATCGGAAGGAGGAGTTGTGTCTTCCTCTTCGTCGAAGACTGCGAGTCGGACGGGAAGGGGAGGGAAGTTGTACATGCGCGCAAGGGCTGCGACGCTGGGGGAGATGGAGGCGTAGTCGACGGTGTCACCAAGGATGTTGTCATCCGAATCGACGGAGGTGGAAGTGCTCGAGGCGCTGTCATCGATCTCGCTGACGGGCGAGGGAATGCCGGTAAGCGAATTGTGGGGGACGGGGGGCAAGGTGGGGGAGTCGGGCGCGTCGCGGTCTGGGTTGTAGTTGATGGGGAAGCCACCGTGGATGGTGTTGAGGTCGGCCAAGCGACACTCGTCAGAGCAATACAGCGGGGTGGGGTTCTGGTCGATGACCGTGCGGTGTTTCACCGGAACGGCGGGTGTGGGTTGTGCCGCGGCAGGCGGTGCAGCGGGAGCGGGGTTCTTCTTGGAGTCTGAACGCTTGATGGTGCCGTTAGGCTTGACACGCCCTGTTCCGCGAGCGAGGCCACCGGCGGTCCTGGCGCGAATGGTGCCGTTCTTGGTGCGCGCGTGGCGGACGGGGTGCGCGTCCTCTGTGTGGTTTTTCGGGGCTGAGGGACGAGTGAGAAAGAAGGGGAGAGACGGGATGTTGTTTGCGACTCACGAGAAGGGGAGGTTGGGGACGACGGAGGCGGGGCGGGCGTGGGCTGTTGGGGGACGGGGAGAGGGACGGGGACGGTGTAGCGCTTTGGGAGGATCTGGCGAGCGCAGACGGGACACCAGGAGGTGTCGAGGTGATCCATTGTTGTGGAGGGAGGGGTGCGTGTGGATGTGTGTGGCGTCGGGGACGGGATGGGAGGAGGGAATGTGGACGGGAAAGGAAGAGAGGGAGGACGACGGGCTGGGTATTTATTGATGGATGGCCCACCGGTCCACCGCTGCTGAGGGCGCCACGGGGTCGGGACCCAACGAACAAGCCCCACCAATCCTCTCCCGTTCCTGTTTCGTCCCGGCTCGCCCGATGTTCTGCCTCGCCTCCGACCCCCCAATAGCCCCCAATTTCCCCGCGGCAACTCGGCTCGTCCGCCACTCCGCTCTAGACCCTCCGTCCTCCCCGCCCAGCCAGCCAGCTTCGCCTCGCCTTTCCTCGTCTCAAAGCGCAGCTGTCTCGTCTCGGGTCACCCTCCATCTCCTTGTCCTGCGCCCGCCACCTTCCAGCCACGATCCATCACCCCAGCCGCCACCCACGCTACAGATCCTCCTGCCCTCCCATCCGATTACATCACACACCCGTCGCCACCCGTCTTACATATTTCATAGCGCCAGAACCCGCCTCGCCTCGCCCGGAAAAACACATTCCTTTTTCCCTCGCCTCATATCCGCGACCCCGCGACTTCCATGTGCTTGTTGCCATCTGCCCTTATCGCCCTCGGCATCCCCCGCTCCCCCGCATCTCCCACCTCGTCCGCGTCCCTCCCCGCCGCCGCTCATTTGCCTCCGTCCGAGTCCGCCTCCTTCGTCTCCTTCTGTCAGCAGTCCCGACTCTCCCACCGCGCACTCCGACGACTCTCCGTCGTCCGTCGCAGCTTCATTCCTTTCCTTGTGTCCTTCATTTTATCGCAGCTCCGTCCACGCCTGTACATAAACGCAGATCTAGCATGTTTTGCCTCACTTCCATATCGATATGACCTCAACAGCCAACATTGCCATCAAACTCCTGCATCCATGTGTCACCTCACATCGCCATCACCCCTCCCCCTCTTGTTGTTCGTTGCTCACCAATCTAGACGCACGAGCCGGCCCCGCCATCACCATCATCCGCCGGGCGGCATTCCACCACCAAATTCCAGCCCTTGAGTTGCCGAAACTGTATTGGTCCCATCGTTGACAGCGCGTCAATTCGGACACCCGCCTATCACCCAATCCGTCTTACTTGCTTATGTCCTCGGCTCTCCCTCCCAAGCAAGCGCTGCGATCTTCGCTCTTTCCCGAGATCGCGTGTGGACTTATGGGGACTCAAAGGCACGTCTTCTCATCCCGGCCAGCAAATCAGCGCCCGCAGAACACCGTCTTTGGCGGGCCCGCCCTGCCATCCCTCTGCTATACCTGGACGCATCTGCCGTTCCACCCACCCATCCTCATCGTCTCTGGGTCGCCGTTCGCAGCATCCAGCACAGGCCGACGCTCCTTCATGCATACACCGCACACTGGTAGCGTCTAATCATATATAGCCCCCGCCAACAGCGCCCAGCGGCTTCGCGCGGCGGGGGAACCTGCGTGAGTAAGTGATGCCCAACACTGATCTCCCGGCCGATTCGCCGACGTGGGTCTCTTTGCGTGTCGAAAATTTGCCCCCGAGTCGCGCCCGACCCTCGATCGCCGCCAGTGTCAATGGAGTTGCATGCTATCCCGCTCGGGAGCAGTCCGGACGCTCAGCGACGCATGCTCCCAGTCGATCGCTGACCCACACATCTATCTCATCTCGGCGGTCGCGCGCGCCTCCGTGCTCCAGTGTTTCAACATTCAGACTCCCGCCCGGAACAGACACTATGGGTCCATCATCGTCAACCACGGTCGTCCGATGATATCATGCCCTAACACGTCGGTCATCGCTGCAGCGTCAAATATCTCTGGCCCCCCTCTTGATTCGCCAGCTTCCGTCAGCTTTCTCAGTCTTCCCGACTCGGAATCGCATCTCCCGATGTCCCTTCTTCGCAGAAGAATCCCGCATGTGCGGATTCGAAATGGTCCTCTGTAAGGCCCTAGACTTGGAACCGTGTTCCCCATGTACTTTACCGGACCGCCTCTCTCCACGCGGACAATGACACAGGATGCTGACCTGTCCATAAGTCGGCGGTACCCTGCATCAGGATATGATTATCTTCTTTCCTTTGTCCCATCGACGCCGCAAGGACGAATTACATTTACCAGTAAGCCAACAGGGGCAGATAGGTCCTTGTGGCACTGCCGTATCCAGACTCGGCTTCCCCATCTCAAAACTGACGCCGACATCACGTTTGAGGCCAAGTAAGTCCAAATGCACGCGTCTCGGCATCCGGCCGAGCGCGACTGCTATAGCCATCTCAGCCTGTTCCCCCGCCTCCCCAGGTTCCCCACTGCCAGCAACAGCATCATGATCTTGATGTCCACACCGCCACAGTTGCGAGCTTACCCGCGTCCGCATCCCTGCATACCCGATGCGAGCGCGAGCAGGATCGCACGCACGCGATCCCACACCCGCACCACTACTGTGCCCTTCCCCTCCCCCGCATACATGGAAGCAGCGTGGCATACGGAGATACCCGCGTCCATTCATTCCCGTTAATCCCCCACACTGCCGGCACTCATCAGCCTCTGCGCACCTGTCCCGCCCGATGCCGTGCGCCCCCGACAGCTCTCCCCGCACACCACGTCGCTGCCAGCAACGCACCGCGATTTGGCGATCCACGTCCAGCACAAACCACAAACGTGATAGCCCGTCGGGGTGGTCTATTCACCGATGCCAGTCAGCGCCAGGCAGTTGCCAGTACTGATGCCCGGAGCGCTCGACGAAGGCCGACCTTCGAAGCTCAGAGTCGAAGCTTCATTCGCTCGCTGGCGCCGCTGCGGGAACAGGCCCGCTTCTAAGAGCCTGCATCTCTCCCCGGCCCACCGTACTCGTGCGGACCTATTTCGGTCGCGGTCCGCGGAATCCACGAATCCGAGTCTTTGCCTGCGCCACCACGTCTCTAAAGCGAGTTACTTATATGTTCGGAAGTCCGACATATCCCCTCCCTCTCTCGCCGCACCGTGCCCACCCCTCAGGCTCATGATTTATGCAGGTACGGAGGGTTTCAGTCCTTTGGTGCAACGCACGGTGGCATGCCATGGCAGATCGCACCCATGCTACGTCGGAACCAGGTCGGATGCCGCGATAGCCGCGGGTAAGTTCTCAGGCTCGACGTGAGTGCGTGTGCACTGGCGAACGCGCAGCCTTAACGGAGCCCTCCACAGCGCCTAACACGAACAAGGCGCCCGGGCGTTCCCGCGCGCCCACATATGTCCACAGGTACGCCGCAGCGTCAGATCGAATGCGCATTGGCGTGTAATACTGTGTAGGACACAACAGCACGTATGGAATACCTGTTGCCCTTGCAGGTAGACCTGTTGTGGATCACGTCGGCGAGCCCGGTTCGGCCGCTGTTCCGCAGCCTCAACCCGCTTCATCGAGCTCGACGCGAGCTGCGCCCCTGTTGCCCACCACCGTCGATATTCCTGTCCTTCCCGCGCTGGATTTCACAGGCGTGCGCGCGCGCGCCAATTGGGAGACGGACCGGGCGCCCGCGAGGTTCGAATTCTTCCGCGGTGGCGGCTGCGTCAATCTGGAGTCATTGGTCGATGCGCGATCGAAGCATCGCTCAGGACAGCCGGAAGGCTTATCGGGCCTGCTTCCAGCCACTGGGGTGCGCTTCCTCGAGCGTCCGTTTCTCGCGCTTCCCGTCCTGGCGCTTCGACTGCACCCACAAGCCGCATTTGCGCTCCCTTGCACGATTGGCGGGCGCGCGTTGTGCGGTGGGTAGGCTGCAAGAAGGCGACGACCGCTTATGAATTTGTAAAGGCGTTAAAGGCCCCGACGCACGCTAATCGAAATCTCTGAAACGCTGAAACGCTGTTTTTTTTTTGCTTTTGACGCGGCCGCGGCGTGAGCGCTCTCGACCAGTTCGCGACCCAGCGATCCAGATGCGGGACCACGCAAGCAAAAAGGTTCCGTTGCAACAGTCGCAACGCACGCGGGTGCACGCGTCGCCCGACATCGGTTGACATGTGATACTTGATGCGTCCGCCGTCAACTCGTCGAGGCTTGTCAGCGGGGCGCCCGGTTTCGTAGATAGATCAATGAAAGTCAAACATATGTCCACAGAACTATCACAGGTCGTCCAGGCGTGGCCGCGTGAGCTGTGTGGATCGCCACAGTGCACCCTAGTGCACCTCGATGATGATTTCCAGGCCCGGCGCGGCACCTCCGCCTGCTCGTGGCAGACCACAAGCTCTACACATCGATTGCCCGACCCCGGCCGGGTCTCCACTACAGATTGCTCCTTACCGATATGCGGGAACACTATTAGATGAAAAAGCACGCCGGTGCAATATACCTGTGCACACTGACTTCCCCACATGCATGCGCAGCGCTTTGAGCTGATAAGATTGATCTGATCCATCACGGAGGACCCCGAAAAATCACGGTTCCGCATACTGTGCAGCCAATCCGCGTGCGAGTCGCATCTGCTTGTCCAATGAGATCCGTGATGAGGCCGTGAGGTGACGTGAGACGCGGCGAGGCGAGGCAAGGCAAGGCGCCCTGTGGGGCCTCGCAGGAACTCGTGTGCAATTGTTTAATCGTTCCCCAGAAATGGAATCAAAATGGCGTGGGCCCGGCATATGTAAAACACCTGTCGAGCTGTTCGACCCAAAGCGTCGGAGAACGGACGCTACTATCCTGCACTATGCTATCAAGAATACCAGTCCGAGACAATACAATTCTGCCTGTCATCCAGATCTCGACAGAGGCCATGCCTGCACACAAATGCCATCTACATGTCATAGCACCACTACACGGACATCCAGCACGTTGGCGCAGGACATGCTGCCATATTAACGCGCACGGTCAAGTAAGCCCTACACAAGGTCTGGGCTCAGTGGGGCCGATTTATTTCGAGGAATGGAGACGAAGGAGGGTCCATGTCCGGGAACAGGCCCCACCGTTGTCCTCAAGCCGGGCCAATTGTACATCGAGGAGAAGGGAATTTGAGAAGGTCTTGACATGATGATGGCCTACAACCTCCTCAGTTGTGCCTCATACGGCCATGTCTAGGCCAAAGGTCCATAGGTTGGGATGGTTGCGAATTTGACACAGCATCGAGGAGGGTTCTGCTTACAGAAGATAGTTCTCGGTTGGGCGAATTATGCATGATGTAGTACTTGACCGAACAGAAAGTCTAGAAAAGCAGGTCTTAGTGCCGCCTGGTTTCTCGGCAAACATCCTACCGTTGTCAAGCTTTCGCATGGAGAGCAATATGGAGCATGTGCTCGCGAGAGGACGCGCCACGGACGCATCTCCGAGCTACAACAGACGGCACGGAATCAATCCCGGTTCCGCTGCTTTGTCTACGGCGAGAGAACGAGTTAGGATGACGTCGGGCGGGGGTCTTTGAATCTCGCACCTTCTTTCATCATGAACGATCACTGATCATCGCACCCTAATGCCACGACAAAGAACATTCTCGCCATCGAGTAGCGCAGATGATCGCATTTGAAGATCAGGCCAGAATCCTCGCACCCCACCTGACCACCTCCGTGTGATCGTGACCTGCGACGTGGGGAAGTCCGAGCTCGGAAGCTACATATCACCTTTGTGGGAGGCTGTTACAGGTGAGATGAACGCGAGGCAAAGCCCCTATGCGGATCTACTGTGCACAGGCCTGAACAAAGAGGGGCCACATGACTCCCCTGTGGGCGTGTATAGACACCCGCGAACTGCGATATGGGACTCGTGACTATGATCGCGCCCCGACCAGCCTAATACCTACAACGCTACAGCGTAGTCCGCGAGGTGATAGCAGCTAGGAGTTCTGTTCTGCTAGGAGCTGTTGTACTTGTTCACAGGGGCATACAGATCTCGACGCCGCCCAGAAAAACACCGAAGTGCACGATCCGAACTTTCGAAAGACGCCGCATAGGGGCGTTCATCAACTGACAGCGCCCAAAGTGACCAAGCGAGTCCAGACAACGAGTCATTCAGATCTAGAACAGCAAGCATAGTTGTTTCACCGGGCATGGGATGCTTGATGTGAGAGACGAGATAAGACCGCGATGATTCAGACTGGCTCGAAGAGGAACAGTTTTCTGGATCTGGTGGTCATGCAGAGACGCTGGCGCTGGCATTGTTTGCGCATGAGGGCCTGTAGTGTTTCCACAGTGTGAGAGAACAGCGAGCACAATCTCACGGAGCGTGAAGTGAAGCCTATCTATTACTAAGGTCGAATTGTCCGGATCACGAGGCCCCGAAGTCGGCATCCACGAGCCTCCACCGGTAATCCAAGATATATGTCGTCTTTCCAAGAACTGTGAGAAGCCAGAGCAGATTATGAGGGGACCTGAGATGACGCACTTTTCGGCACATTTTGTGGAGTCGAGACGAGTGTAGCGAACCCGGACGCGAACAAATCAGGTCTTCTTTTCGCAAGAACAGGGTTCGTGAGCATCGGATTCTACTACTTTACTGTAAAGGCTTCTCGACTTACCTTGGAATCAACGCGTCGAACGTAATGGAAAGCGGGTCTAAGATGGCATGATGAGAAGCATCGCAAAGCCATACGGGAGATGTGCGCCTTCTAACAGAGCGAGAAGAAAAGCCAATAAAATTTGCCAAGGAAGAATCGGACAAGCCGGTACGAGCTGGCGACAACCAAGCTTGAAGATAGGATCTTCGAGAGGGCAAGGACATCGGACACGTAAGTTGATAGATGCGCCGTGTTAATCGCACGCCCTGAGATGATATCCTCGGAGAACACGAGTTCGAGCCGACTGCTCCCATAGCGAGCCGAGAACATGCTGTCGGTGGAAACCTCAGCACTATATATTCTCAAAGACAACAAGGACTCACAAGACATGAAACCACGAGAACATGGATTGATCACGCACACCTCGAACCCTGCATCAGAGATACGGACAAACTTCATACCTTCTGTCAACGCCGAGCACTTACCTGCTCGGAACGAGTAAATCTCCTGCTTGATGAAAGGAGTTCTGAGTCTTCCAATACTTATCCTCGGACACCGCTTTGAATTTGAGACAGATGATTGAAAATAAGGAGCAGTCTGGTTTTGAGTCAAAAATCTCAGAGTGCAACATGGTAATGTCAGGGTCGCCAGGTGTCATGCTGGTACTGTAGTCCTGCCACCTGGATGATGATTAAAGAATATCGATTTCGTGGGGCACGCTGAAATTTCTGCACAAGCGACCGCGGCGTTTTCCGAGGCAGCCAGGCACTGAGTAATACTGCAGAGTGCGGACCATCATGGTTCCACCTGGTTTCACCTGGTGCTACCGTGTGCTACCCTGCAGTGGCAGAGTGCAATTCGATCATCTTAGCTGCTATCCCGGCTCAAAACCTTCAATGTTCAATACCCATGTCATTGATCCCAAAAGACATACATGATCTCTTGCACAGATATCCAGGAGCCACATCCAAGTTCACTCTGGCGTGCTTCGTTGTCAATTAGATGCCTTACTTGTCGACGACCTTCACGAGCGGAGTGTTTCGAGTCTTTCAATCGAATGTACCTTGATATAGATAATAGATATCCTACACATATAGCTAGAGACGCGCATATGACGACCTAGAGCGAAGGCATGTCTATATTCAATGGCTGTACGGACCTATTTCATTATTCTCAACTTGATTGATATGTTAATCGCGATATCGACTCCTGCAGACTTCCTATCCAAGAAGATGGTGTCAATTTTGAGTCCCGGCGCTTGATGCCTCACGAGGTCGCGTCTATGAAATCCGATCAGACCATTTTGGACCGCGTTGTCCAGCCTTGCAAGTTAATGCTGGGCTTTTACGGCATGCGACTCTTGTCTGTGCAGACAGGTCTCGTTGATCGCTCACCGATCCCACGGATTACCTGTCCAGATACCAGAATTTTGCCGGTATGTCATCGCAACATGGGCCGCTGGTATCATTGCTCACCACTGACGATCAACGTAACCTCAGTGGCCTGGCACAATAAACTTCGTATCATGCGGATCTCGAAGTGCCTGTCAGAGCTAGGTCTTGAGCAACTGGATACAGGCTTCTCGCTGCACGTCTTGAATGAGAATGGCCATCTGATTTGGAGCAGCATGGATTCGTGGTAAGCAAACTGTATGCGCGACAAGGAGGGTAGAGAATGGATTGCCCTCCAGATCAACAAGGTGAGGCGGGACGGAGATTGTGTATTTACCAGGTCCATGTACGAGACAGTCCTAGAGAGATGAGCTCGCGCCGGGCATTTGGGTTCAACAATGGCATAATGCGTGGACCTACTCACAGTCTGCCTGAGGATGTTTACGACTGTATGTTCTGTTTGGTCTGTGCCAGCGTACAATAGCGTATTGAGAATTTCAAGACTTAGACCTCTTCTATACTATATACCTCATCATTGAACGTTTGGATCGTCGCGCTAGTAGCTTCAGCGTTTTGTTATGTCATGAGGTCATGCTGATTACATACTTTGCATACACCTTGCGATCGTACTTCCAAAGACGTTGTATCCCTCCCTTGCAGTCTATCCTCTTACCACCAAAGCAAACTTCGCGAAATACTCGTGTACACTGAGACATAATCCTAATTAGAGATGGATGTCGTAAAGGCTGTCGATACATACATCACGAAGATGGTATCGGTCCCTTCAGCGATGAAGGTGTTCTTGTTGGATACACACACGGTCAGTAATATTCCAGTGAATGCATGTCGAAGACCAACCGATTTTCAGACGCCCATTGTATCCCTGGCTTCAACTCAATCAACATTGCTGTCCCATCAAGTCTATCTTACAGACCGCATAGACAACAAGAAGCGAGACCGGATGCCCCACATGAAGTGTGTATGCTTTTTGCGGAATTGTGATGAAAGCTTGGATGCTTTAGAGGCTGAACTTCGGGAGCCGAACTATGGAGAATACTACCTGTGTTAGTGGGTGAATCTTTGCGCTTCAGCATCTCCGTGACATTTCTGTATACATTCCGCAGACTTCAGTAACATACTTAGCAAGACTGCCATCGAGCGTCTAGCTGATGCGGATGAATTCGAAGTCGTCAGGGAAGTGCAGGTGAGCCCATAGCCTCGCTCTGTTAGGTTTAGTCTGATACATATTCCAAGGAATATTTCGCAGATTATGCACCCCTCCTTCCCTCTCTGTTCTCGCTGAACCACCCTCCTTCCTCTTCGAAGCCACTGTTCGGTTCGTCGCCAAACACATGGGACCCCAAAGCGTTGCGATACACTGTTCAGGGTCTCATATCAGTGTTGCTTAGCTTGAAGAAGAAGCCCGTGATTCGGTACGAGAAGATGAGTGCTATGGCGAAGAAGTTGGCCGTTGAAGTTCAGGTACGCAGGCCATGAACGATCGAATGATTCGGGACCGTTCACAATCGAATAGCACTGCGTTCAATCGGAATCCCAACTATTCGATTTTCGGCTGACACAAGTCCCGCCATTGCTCCTGATCCTCGACAGACGAAATGACCCAGTGACGCCCATCCTTTCACAATGGACTTACCAGGCTATGGTGCACGAGCTTTTTGGAATACAAAATGGCCGTGTCGATATGACCCAAGTGCCAGATATTCGACCGGAGCTTTCTGTGAGTCATCTCGACATTTTCATAAATTCTGTTGCTCATAGGACTAGGAAATCACATTAACGACTTCGACGGACCCGTTTTTCCAAGCTCATCATCTAGCCACTTTCGGCGACCTCGGGACTTCTCTCAAGTCCTACGTGCAGTCTTATCAGGCACGCTCCCTTGCCCAGAACCCTGCAACTATAAATTCCATTACAGATATGAAGCGTTTCGTGGAGGAGTATCCCGAATTTAGGAAGCTTGGTGGGAACGTGAGCAAGCATGTGGCTCTAGTCGGTGAGCTGAGTCGACTTGTCGGGAAAGAGAAGTTGTTGGAAATTGGTGAGGTTGAGCAAGGCCTTGCAACGTCGGCAGGGGCGGATATCAAGGTTGACAGCATCTGTTCTCTTCACGAAAATCGCCTACAACGCTGACGGCAAGTTTAGAGTGTGCAAACGTTCATCACAGATAACGCTGTTTCTCCCAGGGCGAAACTTCGCCTTGTCATTCTGTATGCTCTGCGGTATCAAAAGACGCAGGCAAGCAACATCGCATCACTTATCAACCTCGCATTGCAAAACGGCGTCCGGCGGGAAGATGCTCGTGTACGTTCTTGCTTAGTTTTCATGATAGGTTTATTCCCTCAACACAACATTAGCTGGTCTACGTAGTGCTCAATATAGCTGGTTCGGATCAGCGGCAAGATGATTTGTTCTCTACTGAGTCTTTACTTGCGATGGGTCGCTCCGCCTTGAAAGGATTAAAGGTAACAAGCTTTATCGTTGAGGACAACGCGTCTGACTACTGCCTGTAGGGTGTAGAGAATGTGTACATGCAGCACACTCCCCATCTGTCACAGACGCTGGAGAATCTTTTCAGAGGGCGTTTAAAAGACACAAGCTATCCATTCCTAGAATCAGCGGGTCCGAACGCTGGTTTACAGAGGCGCGCTCTCCTATCTTCGTTCTTGGTTGCAATGAAGCTTAATCGGCTCACAGACCGCAAGATGTGATAATCTTCATGATTGGCGGCACAACATATGAGGAAGCGAGGGCGATTGCTCTCCTTAACCAGGATGGCACAGCTATTGGTACCGGGGGAGCTCGTTTCCTGCTGGGAGGAAGCTGCATTCATAACTCATCGAGGTAATTTGCCTCGTTCGTTTTGTTCTATTGCGAGCACTGAGCTCCTTTTTCAGTTTCCTTGACATGGTCAGCTCTGCAGCGGCAGGCTTCCCTTCTTCGATTTATGAACCGCCACCGGAGTCAGCTTCAAATGCTCCGGCATTGAATTTGAACCTAGGGAGTGTCAATGTCAGTATCGGTGGTCCCGGAGGGGCAGGGGTATACAGGACCAGCGGGGACAACGTGGGCGTCCAGGCGGATGGGATCAGAGACGGGGTGAGGAGTCTCATCGGAAAGGTGAAGCAAGGCGTGGACCGCATAGGACTTCAGTAGGCGGTATGCACATGAGTATTTATCTATACCTGGACGTTCTTGCGGTCTACTCGTCAACGGCAATATATTTCGGCAGATCGGTGATTCAGAGGATAATGGTCGGACACGCTACCAAGATGCACGCGGGCGGAAAGTCGAAAGCATGTGATGATGTAACGGCGCGAACATGCAGGTGAACGGACCTGGACACGTAGCATTCGTTTTACTCTATCCTGCGAGCCATAAGGCCACGTCTATCTTTCTTACTTTCTATTTGCTGGCCATTTTCCTTTTCGCGGACTCGCTCTCAAGGTCTCTCTTTCTCTCGTCCACGCCTTGTGGTTCTCAGTATGGCCAAGGGACTATTTGGCGCCCTCAAGGGCATCGATGCCTTCGGCAAGGTCAGCTCAATTACTTGCACGCTTGCCAACGGCGATCTATATATGAATACAACGTGCATAGACAATGGAGGATGTGAAGGTCAAGACGCGTACCGGCGCGCTATGTCAGTACGATTACCTGCGCCAATTGCTCATGAGTTGAAGTGAGGTTTCAGTGACGATCCTTTCCGCTGCCATTATTTTGGCGTTTTCAACAATGGAGTTTTTCGACTATCGTCGCGTTAACATGGACACATCGGTCGTTGTTGATAAGAGCCGAGGAGAGCGGTTGACGGTACGGATGAATGTGACATTTCCGAGGGTACCATGCTACCGTAAGTCATAGTTTGCTCTTGTACGCTTTCCATGGCCACCGATCATCACAAGTCGAGATACTCGCTCGCATTGATTCGCTCTGTCTCCGAATTGCATACTGACGATCTGCTGTCGTCGTAATAGTCCTTTCTCTGGATGTCATGGACATTTCGGGCGAGACACAACGGGATATCACTCACAATATTGTAAAGTCTCGACTTTCACCTACCGGCGCATTGGTCAATGCGCACTCTGCGGAACTGCGGAATGAAATAGACAAGATCAACGAGCAGCGCCAGGACGGATACTGCGGTTCTTGCTATGGTGGGCTCCCTCCCCAAAGTGGCTGCTGCAACAGTTGCGATAGTGTGCGGGAGTCATATGTGCAGAAAGGTTGGAGTTTTGGGAACCCGGACGCCATTGAGCAAGTGAGACTTGTGCTTCTCCCGAATAGCACGCCCTGTACTGACTCTCACGTTAGTGCGTTCAAGAACATTGGTCAGAACGTCTGCAAGAGCAATCCACAGAGGGCTGCAACGTCGCGGGACGCGTTCGGGTCAATAAAGTTATCGGTAATATTCATCTTTCACCCGGCAAATCGTTCCAGTCCTCGGCTTCCAATATCTACGAGCTTGTACCATATCTCAAGAACGATGGCAACCGCCACGACTTCAGCCACACAGTACATGAGTTTACCTTCACAGCAGACGATGAGTACGATGTGAACAAAATGCAGAAAGGCAAGGAGATGAAGGAGCGGATGGGGCTCTCTGGCAACCCGTTGGATGGATATCAGGCGAGGGTATGTCTTTGCCTCCTTTATTTCTCAATTTGTAATCATAACATGAATACGCCCAGACTGCGAAAGCACAGTACATGTTCCAATACTTCCTCAAAGTTGTTTCCACGCAATTCCGTACCCTAGATGGACAAACCGTCAACACCCACCAATACAGCGTGACTCACTTCGAGCGGGACATTACTACTGGTTCCCAGGGTGGCCAGAATGAGGGAGTTCACATTCAGCATGGCACTTCAGGCATTCCAGGTTCGCGTTCGCCATTAAAAAGTGGTCTTCACTACTCGAGTCTGATGTGTTTTTCCCAACAGGTGCTTTCTTCAACTACGAAATATCCCCGATCTTGGTGGTTCACGAAGAAACGCGGCAATCCTTTGCCCACTTCGTCACCTCGTGCGTTGCCATTAGATGCCTATGTTGTCCCCACATTGACGTTGCTGCCTAGGACGTGCGCCATCGTGGGTGGAGTTCTCACTGTGGCCTCGATCCTTGACAGCGTACTCTTCGCCACTGGACGACATCTCAAGAAAACCGGCACTTCGTCCAGTAACGGGAATGGCCACCCTAGTGGCAAATTGATGTAATGTCGATGTGTATTATACAATATACACACATGGTGTATCAGTCTCCTCGCCATCTAGGCGATGACATGTCATCCATTGACATGTCTTTGAAGACTCGACAGTGTGCTGAATGAAACTTCATAGCTCATTCATTGGGATTCACGCTTTGAAAACTTGTCTGTAGCCGAGTCTTGTCGGACAGTTAGTGTGCATCAATTCTTTATGCGCGTTGTCAGCCAATGAACCACCCTTGAGAAAGTTACCACCAGGTGATTCTCTAAAACTCAATTCGCATCATACACAGTACACCCCTTGGAGTCAAAACCGAGCTCATTCCATTGAATTTTCACCGAAAGGAGGTAGAATTAGTCGCCATCCTGCAACTCGCAATTGACATCTGGATAAATAGAATGCCTTCGATCAAATCACTTTCACGATGGTCCTCCATTCTTGGGGCCGCATCTAGGTGATAACAACTTGTGATCAGACGCGGTAGAGTGGAAGAGATGAGGATGAATGCTTACAGGAACAGGGTCGACAACCCTATCCATCTCAGTATCCACTTGAACCATGAGATCCTAGAGAAAATCAGCATGTACAATGGTTGAAATTGGAGTTAATCTACCTGCCCACGGATCGTGCTTTTCAATCCGTTGTGTTGTGATGCTTCTCCACAGCGCCGGGCATTTGTAGATAGAGGCGGGAAGAACATAGGATCGTTCTGCCTTTGATCATTAAGGCTTTGCCTGCTGTTCAAAGTGGCGAGGAAAGAATTGAGATACACTGTGATGTGGGTATTCAGTATGTGAGGTTGCTCCTCAAACCAGTTGAGATAGCGGACATTTGCTGAGAACGATGTACATTCCGACAAAGAAGAATCCTGGTATGGCGGCGTACTGAGTTGAGTATGAGAGTCAGAGTAGGCAACATAAGGTAAGGCACAAGAAACTAACCACGGCCACCGTCACCAGGACAAAGATGCTATATCCAGCAATTAAGTCAGACACTCAAAGTTGAGAAGTGCGGATGTAAATCTTGACCTAGGAAACAAACCTGTAGTTACGATGTACATGATCATCGTATTGATGAGCGAGTTCGTTCTGCGGATCTTTGGACAACCAAGTCTTTGACACGGTAGAATTCAATGCTTACCTCTTGAACGAAGAATGCTCTCTCCATAGTAAAACTGAAGTTGCGACTGTGATGATCCAGTCTGAAGCACAGCTTGAGACGAGCACGCCGTATATGCCAGTCTAGGGTTGGATATTCAATCAACATCAAACAAAAGATTCATTGGACATACTTTTTGAGTCAGAATTTCAAAGGTTTCCTTCAAGCAATAGCTGAAATGGATGTCGTATAATCAATCAATCCAGTATATCTCGACAATCGAAGATCTTACAGCTGGATAGATGTGTCTAGATAGGTGAAACTGTCAACCAGGATACTCGGCCGCTGCGAAAGTGTAACTGACAAAGCCCAAATGCTGCATTTCATGCTGTTGTTAGCTCCACTGTCCTTGCATAGGCGAAACGAGTACTCGCCCAAGCTCACAGTGACAGGGACAGCCTAGTAGCGAGTAAGGGTTCAGTCAAAGCTAGACTTTCACACGAAAAAGCACTCACTATTAGGGCTGCGAGCATCCTGTTGGAGTCGCTCACTAGACATGTACATGGTGAATCAGTTTATGGACGTGCCATTCTTTCAGCTCACATTTCCAAATCCTGCGAAGGTAGAAACTGAGATGAGGTAGGAATATATCAGCGTGGGCGGTATGAAAATAAGACTGACTTACCATCTGACTGCGGTGTCGCTGAGGCTCTGATGAGAAGATGTAGTTATCAGTAGAGGTAGGTTACGTCAAGGATATACACTACGCACTGTCAACAAAACAGTGGTCTGGATATTTGTGTCAGATGATCTGGATGTAGGCAGATAGAAACTTCCAGCTTAACTGACCGAAATAGACCTAAGTATATATTCAGCAAACAGATATTAGTTGAGGTGAAATCATCTCGCCATGGGACTCGGTTGAAGAACACCGGAAGAGGATCCCTCTCTAGGTTGACCAAATCTTCGAACACTCCATACGCAGCAAGAACGGTATGCATGCTGTCAATCATCCTCCAACAGCACCATTAGCTTCTCCAAACAGAGATACAACGGGAGAATAGAGCACCATAGAAGAGCCACCTAAATGCTATATTGGTTAATGACCAAGAGCATGAGAAACAGTAGTTCGCACCAGAATCTTGATCCAACGAGAGTCATTTAGGTACGCCTTGTAGTATAAATATACCTGGATGGTAGTGATGCCATACAGACTGAATATCCAAACAAAAGAATCCATAGAAACTTATCAGTCATCATCCTATGTAGACAGAGCTCCAGGAACTTACACCGCTGCAAGATAGTTCCCAGCATATAAAGCGGCTGGGGTTAGGAGCAGAGCACTACTTCCGTTCATCATACACACGGGGATGGCTTGTATGATTCAACTATGTTTCTTTATATAAGACATGCTCACACGTCCATAGCCATACTGTAAGCCGAAGCTCATAACGATTCCTGTACTCGTACCTTAAACAATTGGATCTGAACAGGGTCTTCCACAGAAGGCGGCTGATACCCTATGAAGGAGAGATTGATTGACGCACTCATACAATCGAGACTCAGATCACCTCGTTGAGCGATGGCAATCATAAGCTGTGGTGATACAAGGTGATACATGCCTATTCAACTTCAACAATTGACTGATATATGCTTTCCTGAGAAACTTCCCACGCACGAGGTGATCATCATTTACTCATCAGTCCTCTCACATCGGCATCCAGTGTATCCTATGATTGAGAAGATGGAATCATAGCAATGTCATTGCAGTGAGCGAATCTTCAATGTGGAGAACCAACCATCATGCTATACAAAAATGACCATCAGAAGTCACTTCGAAACACATCACCGCCGTTTTCTAGCCGAGGCGGTGACGCTGCCAGCCTCTGACGGCCTCTGTTTTCGTTTTTGCGCGGTCGAAGGGGTTGCCGTCGTTGTACCAGTCCTTCGTGTTGCAGGAGTGCTCGGGTTGTTTTTCAGCTGTTGGACTTTCCGAGCGATTTCGCGTGCCCTATAAACCTCGGCAGGATCTTCCTATTAGATTTGTTTGTCAATGGTCAGCAAAGAACAAGGAGACACAAGAAACGTGGAGCATCACATACATCAACACCAAGCGCTAGCTCATCTATATCATCATCATCATCATCATCATGGAATAGTCCACGCCTGCGATTGACTGGGTATGATGGCCGCCGCCTCTTCCGTGCCATCGCGTTATCTACGTACTCAGACTCTTCCTCAGAATCATCTGAGGACTCTCCCTCTGATTCGTCATTTTCATCGTCGTTCTCTGATTCCGATTCGCGACGATTGGATTCAGGCTGAGTTTTCTTTGATCGGGGTGTTGTAGTCGCTGAACCAGTGGCAGGGCGCGAGCGCTGGACGGTGCTAGAGGCTGGACCTGGCACTGAGCTTGATACCTGCACTTGTTCGTCATTTTCTTCCTTAATTGGTACATCCACGACCGCTTGGACATGTCGTATCACTCGTGTCTTGACTGGCGCTCCAGAGGCCGTCCGTTTTGGGGCGGCAGGAGTGGCAGATGGTTTCGGTTTCGCGCCAGGCGTTTGCGCGGAGGGAGTGGCGTTCGAAATTCGATTCTTTTTGGCGGCGGTCACGGTGGTGGCACGAGAGGAGGTAACGTACTTCGATGATGCTGAGGAAGAACGTACCACCATTGTCGAGGCGGTGGGGACATTGGGGTCTAGTCTTGGGGTAGACGGTGCATTGCCTGACTTGGTCTGGATGGAGCGCGTACAAAGATGGGTATGCAGGGGAAGCGAGAGATGCATGTAAAAAGAACGATGCATACGATAGGTGACTCGAACTCATTCAGACGCGCTTGTAAACGCGAGCGTTCCTCCTCCGCTCGTTTCCACTGAGCTTTCCAGTCTTCTACCTCACGTCGGGAGGCGTCGCCCGAGCGGACACACTGCTCCTTCCACCGCTCGGTGTCAGCACGAGCTTGTGATACAAGCCCTGCCTCGTGGACAATCTGATCGATATGGTATGGTAGAGTGCATCAGAGCGACCGTAGAGCTGCAAGCGTTCCCACATACCGCCGCCTTCAAACTTTCCATTCTGCTCTGCATGTCTTGCACCCTTCTTTCGAGTTCATGCATCGATGCGATAGCTTCGTCCCGCTCGTGTCTGACCTGGCGAAGCTCGATTTCGAAGTGTGCAACCTGAGAACGTGTCTCCTGGATTGCTCGCGCCTGTGGAAAAGACGCGATCAGGAAGGTCACATGTTGGATTAGAAGAGAGGAGGATCGCACAGTGGTCAGGAGCGTATGCGAAAATTCGTTGAGTCCGTCGGCCAGGTTGTCCGCATGTCCGGCCATCGTTGCATTCATTCAAGATTCAACTGAGGCGATCGAAACGCGATCTTCAAACTCGACGCGTCGAACATATTACGTAATATATTCAAAGACGCGCCGTTCAAGCACCGTCGGTGGTTCTGACATTCACTCGTCGTCTATGTATCAGCCAGACTTGTCAACTGTATTGCACTATGAACAATCCAAGAAATTCTGAGCTGAACGGTGGCTTGTTGCCCGCGCTTGCGAAACCTTACTCGAGCATAGACGAAACGTCGAAAACCAGATGAAGACAATTGAGGCATCACAAAACCTCCTGGCGCATTGCCCAGATTACAGCCCTGCATTACACTTCTCACTGAGGAGCCAGTCCCTCGATGCTCATTCACTCCAGGTTGCGAGGTTGTCGCTGCATTCTGCGCCGCTTGCACTACGCGTAATATCGATACCTGTTTTTCAACAAAATGGCAAACACTACAAAGCTTGATTATTCAGATTAGACATCTTCCCACATCAATGATTAGTTCGGTAACTTCTGAACTTCAACCTGCTCATCATCTTCGTGCTTTCCGGTATATAAATCCAACCACCTGAGCACTTCGTAATGCCACTTGAGGCTGAGAACAAGAGTGGAATCAGTGATACATCGGCAGAGAGCAAGCCAATTAGTGTCACCTATTTCCGTGGTTGAGCACCCAGTGGTTTTCGTCAGGGAAAATCACCAAACGGCTAGGCACGCCGCGCCTGACAGATACGTGACCCAGATGAAAGACCGAAAACAAGTAAGGTGATGCGATGATACGCACTGTCGTAGCGCATGGAAAGCCCCGATCCCATCCGTTTCTGGCAAGCGATAGTCTTTGCTTCCGTGGATCACGAGCTGGGGCGTAGACCATTTGTGCACAAAATTCGTCGGGTTGAACTTGTCCAGAACCTTCTTCGCGTTGTCATCCCAGGGGCGTCCTCCCCACTCATGATTGAACTACGTATGGTGAGCATTCGAGAACATCAGGTATTAGAAATGCGGAACGTACAAAGAAGAGCTCGTCCGTGGAGTAGCCATTGTACGTCGCATCGAATACGCCATCATGACAAACCAAGGCCTTGAAATTGAAGCCAAATTCAGGATGGCCTTGAATCCAGCTGTTACAATATGCAACTGAGTATGTGAGATACGGACGAAGAGGATGCTGCGTACTTGATCGCGTATCCTCCCCAGCTCGCCCCAGCAGCGGCGGCACGATCGGGGTCAATCTCAGGGTATTGCTGCAAAACATACTTGAATCCTTGCTGGAGATCAACAAAGGGTTTGCCTCCCCAATCTCCGGCAATCGCGTCGGTGAAGGCTATTATTACAGTAAGGGGCCAATTACTATATATGAATGCCAATCAACACGAACCTTGTCCGAAAGTTGTGGATCCAGTAGGATTGATCGCGACTGTGAAGTAACCCTGCTGCGCGAAGATGTTGGGGTTCCACCGTGTCGACCAACGGTCATCCCACACACCCTGGGGGCCTGGACGAAAAAGAAACCGTTTAGCTGGTTTCGCGTGACTTGACAGGAATAGAAAGCATATACGAACCTCCATGAATGAGCAATAGAACGGGCCACTTCTTCTCCTCGCCTTCCTTGAACCCTTTCGGCTTATAAACCCATCCCTGAACCTTTTTCCCTTCCGCGCCGTCGAAATAGAAGGACTCGCCCTTACGCAACTCTTTGCCTTTCAGCGCATCGTCTGTGAAGTGTGTCACCTGTACAGGTTCGCCCTTCCACTCTAGAGGCGCATCGACGTCGACACTGTATTTGCGCTTCGTCAGCTCAGCTTCCAGGTTCCTGAGGTCACGAAGAATGAAGACATCGTTCGGCCCAGTGACAGATGAACGGCTGAAAATCAAGCGGCCATAAGGAAGGGTCTGAAGACCTGTAGCGGCACTATCGTGGGTGAGTTCTACAGGTGTCTTGTAGAATGGTAGAAGGTCGGGATCCGTAGTATGGAACGAGGGTGTGGGCGGTATAGGGAGAACGTAGACTTTGTTGCGAGCATGGTCCCCTGCGGTGAGGTAGATAAAGTCTGCTTCCGCCTCAGTAGAGAACTATGTAGTATTCAGTTGGTCAACGACGCAATATGACACGATGTCAAAAGCTTCTCACGGCTATTGAGTCGGGGGAACGATCCCAAGACTGTGTGATCGTGAATCGAACATCCTTCACCAAATCATAAATGACAATTTTAGCACTTCGTACGCGCCGCGCTCAAATAGTCAGTTCAGCCATTTGAAGACACACGGCGTTCCTCTCACCGGTCTGATTCGTAACCGTCCTCGTCCAACTCGAGCCAAGCTGCCTTGTCACCCTTATGATTGAACACCGGGCTGTGGACAGCTCCCTGCTTCCCGGATGTCAACTCGCGTGGCTTCTCATTTCCCAAGAAATCCACAATGTACACCTGTTCGAAAGGAGATCAGCTCGCTCTACGGCCTGATCGAAGCTCGCGACGGCTCTCACGTTTTGTTTGGTGTGCCATGCCTCTGGAAGCTTAGGGTCCTTCGTAGTGTATATGATGTGGTCGCGAGAGATATCGAAGTCGTCCGTTCCACCGAAAGGCTCGACAGGAGCATGCTTTGAGGTGGCAGTCAGTGCTGAGAAGGAAACGCGCTAAAAAGAAATTTACGAACGTGACCCGTTCCATGTAGCACATTATAAAACTTGTTCTCGAAATGCCAGCTCCTGCCAGGGTCCTGGAAGACTTTGACAGTGAACAGAGACGACTTCTTCGGACCAGCCCAGGTATCCCAGTGCCTCTCATATGTCTCATCATATACGAGAGCTGTGTTGCCTCTGTTCGACCACGCCTCATCATTTTCACGAACGGCAGTTAAATTCCCATCCTCGTGTACATTGTCCGAGAAAACCAGGACACCCGTCTGTTGCTGGTAGCGGAAGTTCGAAGCTGTGGACGTGGGGAAGGTGCCAACAAGGACAGGATCCTCCTGAATCAGACTCTGCACGGCGCCTTCCGGGGTGAACCTGACGTTTATGGCATATAGGGAGGAAGTCTTTTCGCCATCATCGGGAGTGACATGTCCGACGATGTAGGGTGAGAGCCAGAAGGCCTCCCCGCTCTTGATGAGTGGGATTTCGATTGGTGAGACCGTGGATTCAAGGGGGGCAATGAAGATCGACTTGGAGTTCCTTCCCACCGGAAGGATACGTTTGATGCGTGAGCATATGGACCAACGCTGAAAAGGGATTTTGACATACTTTTTGGTATCGAAGGAGTATTTGGAGACTGGGATGAGAGCCAAATCGCCCGCGAGATTCGCTACACCTGCGCCTGGACGGGCCAGTTCAACCAGGTCCTTCGGAGTGAAGACGTCATCCCCGGTCCTCAACTTGAACTCTTTGATAGTGCTCATAGTCCTCGCTGATTCCAAAGGTGGGTTGGAAGATTGAAATGGTATTTGGGCAGCGAGCCCAAAGAGAGAGATGTGGGGGAACCACATGTCCAGGTGGTTCCTTTAAGTAGAGGTTCGCCGGAGAATGCAGGGGTGTCTTTAAATACCACGTCTGCGCGGTCAGGGGAAATGCATGTGTAGTAAGCCTCTCGATGGTCTCACAATCTCTCTCATCCTGAGCAATCAATTGGTTGACTGTACCGAGAGGGTGTTCCTGTCCATGAGTTCACACAATACACGCCACGCTTCACAACCTTCTAGCCCGATGGTCTCATAAATCAAGCTCCTAACGTGCGTAGTACATAGGCATCAGGATTAATAGGGCAGCACGTCTGCTGCCGCTAGGTAATACAATGGACATACGAAAATACGAGGTATCTACTCGCTCATCTCAGCATCGCCCTCCTCATCCGCTACAACATCGTCCCCGCCTTCGTCGAGATTGAAAGCAGGATCGTCGATCTGCACAACCTCCCCAGTCGCAGAGTCCCACCTTGCTTTCAGGCCCACCTTGAACTCCACCATTTTCTCCCCGATCAGCTTCAGAAGCTGTGCTTGTTCGCTCGTGAGCGTCTTGCCCTTCTCGCATAACTTGTGTGGGTTGTCTAGCATCGGGACCCCTTTTTTCATCGTTGTCGTCAGACCCAATCTTCGCAGCTGCGGTTCCTCGTTATGTGGGAAAGGCTCCGGTGGGTCTGAATGATGCTGCATGACAGGCCCAGCGGGAATGATGATGGTTCGCGTCGCGCGGTTGCCTTGCCGTGCGAATTCAGGTTGCCGAAAGTCTTTGAACCACTCGATGACTTCTGCGGGCTCTGTGTCGGTGAAGAGTAGACCGACTTGCCCTTTTATTTGCTGTTTCCGAAGCGGATGAATGAATGAACAAGTGGTAGGTATAAAAAAACACGCACTGTTGTCAGCTTCGTCAAACCTGGCCGATGCTCCTCCTCTACCGTCTTCCCCAATGCTTTTGCCATCACTGCCCCCCGTCCGAAGAATATGCGAGCAGAGCTGAGCAACTATTAGATTCCCTCGTGCGCGACAAGTTGTAAGGACGATGAACATACTCCTTCCACAGATTGCGGACGGTTTGCAGATGCGCATTGCGCATACTACCGACTTCGAAAAGCCAGCAGTATTTCCATTTTTCGACATGAGCTTGAAGCTACTTTCCTGAAAATTGAGCTCTCAGCACCCAAGACATTACAAATTGCACGCACATCGGTGATTTGAGCACCTTTCTGCTCTTTGGTTTTTTTTGCGACCTTGCTCAAGGTCACTTAGGTGCCACAGAGTTGATTAGCCTGCGTAGTGGAAGTTGAAAGTAGATAAACGCACCGGACTTCTGTCTTTTGGATTTTGGCATGTCTTATGGCGGGAGGTAAGTGTAGGATTTCCTCTTTTGGAACCAATCTCTTTGCTCTTTCAATTACCAATTACTCAAATTTAGGAAAATAACCCTTCTGCTCCGTTCTGCAGTGTGCCCATCTTCCTGGTTAACCATGTCTGCCGGACTCGTTGTATCCGACTCTGACCTTGAGAACCTCGAGGACACCCTTCTAAACAAGTCTGGGGGTATCCCCCTACACAACAGGTTCAGAGCGCTGTTCACGCTCAAGGCGCTCAAGAACGAAGACGCGATACGCATCATTTCAAAAGGTGTGCACATATTCTGCTCGCCTGCTGCACATCTCAGAATGCGCTTATAACAGACCCAAGGATTTCAGGATCCATCTGCTTTGCTGAAACATGAATTGGCGTATTGTTTGGGTCAGATCGAGCACGAAGCAGCACTTCCTACGCTTGAGAGGGTGTTAGCAGATGCAACTGAAGATCCAATGGTTCGACATGAGGTCAGCGACCCTTCTCCATGTCGAAGAACATCTTAAGCTCACTCCGGACCCTGCTCCTGCCTTAGGCAGCGGAGGCCATGGGCGCAATCTCTTCTACTTCATCACTCCCCATTCTGAAGAAGTACATCCGCGATCCAGAGCGAGCAGTACGCGAGACGTGCGAGATTGCGCTCGCAAGAATAGAATGGGACAACTCTGAAGAGGGACGGCGACATCAATCCGCGCAGGCGATTCAGTGAGCACCATCATACTCGTTCAATGCCCCCCCTCTTAGTGTCTCATATCGATCCAAGGACGTTTACATCTATTGATCCTGCACCCCCTACTTCTGGGCTCTTGTCCGGAAAGCCAAAATCAGAAGATCTATCTGAAGCCAGTATCTCGCGGCTACAGTCGCAGCTTGTAGATACAAAGCTCCCGCTTTTCGAGCGATATCGTGCTATGTTCGCATTGCGAAACATCGGTACAGCGGAAGCCGTCGATGCACTTGCCTCTGGCTTCACAGACGACAGTGCGCTCTTCAAGTACGTTCTGAATCTCATCTCCCTGTTTACGTGGGATGTTCAATAGGACAATCGAACTATCTAGGCATGAAATCGCATTTGTATTCGGCCAATTACTCTCGCCACATTCCGTCCCTGCCCTCCTTCAAGTTCTACAGAGCTCTTCCGAGTCGGATATGGTTCGGCATGAAGCTGCTGAAGCCCTTGGTGGAATTGCGACGCCAGAGGTTCTACCGTACCTCAAAGAGTACATCAATAAGGAAGATGTCCCCGTGGTTGTGCGAGAGAGCTGCCAAGTCGCTCTTGATATGTACGAGGTACGCGTAGTATCTGAGACTTTGATGTTTGGTTTATTGACTTTCGATCGTAGTATGAAAACTCTGACCAGTTTCAGTATGCGAATGGATTAGACGGCACGCTCCTCTCTCAGGTGGTTGGTGCATAGATTCGATGTTGCCCTCGAGACGTTGGTAAATGTATGAGATTGTGCAGTGTATTATTCGATGTTTTCCTACAGTTCGGTGCGCCTGCGACATCTTGACATCCTTGTTACTATCGTGTCCTCCACTCCGACGGAGATAATGTATTTCTTGACCTTGAGCCTCTTGCATCAGATCTTGATCAGCGATCAACATTCAGAGATCTATCGCATACTATCAAGTCAAATCAGCACGACGGCGTTTCGACAGGCTTTCGCATGTTACCTACACGGGAATGAAGCATCTTTGGGGACGATATGCAGACTCACTCATCAGGCCTTCAGGTTCTCTCCGGCATTGTGTTGCCAGTTCCTTGCTTTGAGTATTGAGAGACCAATGCATACCAGGAACGATGAAATTACACATGACGGAATAGCACCGTGTTCATAGAGCATACAACGACATACGATACGGACTCAACAATGTTACTAACAATCGAAAACTCGTAACATGAAATGAGATAGCTCTCCTTGATCATCCTCTACTCCGCATCAAATACCAAGCACCTAACCTCGATAGACTGCCTCTGCGGTGCGTCCTTGGGACTCGACGAGTCCAGAAATGCGGTGTGTGGGGTCAACCTGGCCTTGCTATCGTCTGTGTCGAAGCACTTGATCAAGATGACCTCTTCTGGCGTCTGGTCACCGAGGTAGTACCAGCGGTGCTCAGGGTTGTACTTAACGCTGAACGTCGAGCCCTCGCGGTCACGGTAGATGTGCCGGGTGGAGACGAGGTCAACGTCAGGTTTGATAGAACGCCAATCAGCGACAGCAAGAGGATGATGAGCGACGGGGTTCTCGATAGGCCGCCAGACATTGATGATACGGACACGGGACTTGAGAAGACGCTCGGCCTCATCAGGAAGATGGTGGTGCACACGCTTCTCTCCGGCGACGTACGTCTGGTCGACATGTACACGAGTCTGAGGAGAGGGTTGAGTTCGAATGTAAAATGAAAATGTATTATGCCATGCTCACCACAGGCCCGCGAAGTGGCTGGTCTTGAGCGGAACCTTCTACGATCGGACGTCTACATATGAGAGTTGTTTAATCTTCATGCAACGAACACAGAGCAAGAAAACAAACGCACCTGATAGTATGGTCGAAAATGAAAATCCTCTTCGCACCAGTATGCTTCTTGAGAAGTTCCTCTACCTCTTTATAATAACGCGTCGTGATCGCTTCCTCGTCAACAAACTTCTTCTCCTCGCTGACATGCTTGATGAACTCGAACCCAGTCGTGTCGAGTGAGACAGTATCCTCTTTGCCACGGATATCGTGTACGACGGCTGGATGAGGATCGGGTTGAATGTTAGTGGTCGGCTGGCCTTCTGGTGGGGTATACGTGTAATTGAACGGAGCCCCGTCCCCTACGAGATTGAAGTAGTTGAGGGTGGTATTGACATCATGAGGAGTGAGGACTGCGGCAGTGGCCATTGCTTGAGCTGGTGAGAGTTTAGTAAGGGGTCGACTAGAATGCTTGTGGGAACGGTACGACCTCGATGAGCCTTTTATATCACTGTGAAGCCTCATTTGTGATTCCTTCATGAACATCTTGGATGACAAAACATGTTCTGATTCATGCCTTTGAAAGAATGAGATCTGTAAGACTCTTTTGCGGAGAAAGGTGGGGCCCCAGACACGCCTATGTCTGTCTCTCCCGTAGGTGGGAAATGAATGAACCGATACTATAGGTCAATTGAATTGTCTACGGGCTGAAAGGGGCACGAAGAGCCGGGATTCGGGAGCTTCGACACGTCGGGGGCCCTGTGAGTGTCATGTTGCGCAATTTTAGAGACATCTTGCGTACTGCTTTGCACGGTTTCAGTTGTCTATGTTCGAACTCTGAGAATGGGCCCTAATAGCCCTCGGGGATGCGCCGTCACCCTGCCTTTTCGCGAGCCTTCTTCGAGAGCTCACAAACGCTGCTTATGAATCCAGAAAATGAAGAGATGACTCACCAGCTTGTCCCGACGAGACGTTGAGGAAAGAGTCTGACAGGAACTCGAGCCTCGGGTCTCGATTCTCAGGGAAATAGCGATGTAGAACTCAGCAGAGTGTGAAATCGATTGATAATAGTCGTCCTAACGCCTCATGCATGAACGTTCGGTTTTTTTTGGCAGGGTTGACTCGTTGAGCGGGTCTGAGATAAACTGATTCTAGGGTTAGGTTTTCCAATTCCACCTTCAACCTCTCCAACTTTAAACTCACAACGTTAACTCCAAGCGCATACACAGTATGTCGCAAGCGATTGGAAGCGTATGTCCTCTTTGTATTTCTCATCATGAATTTTCAGCGCTCACGACTACGCGTAAACCTCATAGACCGCACTCGCATATGCACGAGTATGGCACCACGTCGACGCCAACGAACGTATTCTTGGGAAACTCGCTGAGCGCATTGCTCTTGTCTTGATGGGAAAGCATAAACCTATCTATGATCCAGGAGGTCCGTCACTATCTCTACCAATCGGGGCTTTCTCATGGTTTCGCATCGTATCGTTCAACAGTCGACTGTGGTGACTACGTTGTCGTCACCAACGCTCGTAAAATCAAGGTAACAGGCAAGAAGCACGAACAAATCGTCTACCGTCGCCATACCATGTTCCCTGGTGGACTGAAGGAGATTCAGTACAAGGATATGATGGCGAAGAAGCCGGATGAAGTGCGTTGTCATCACTTGGTCTTTCCAGTTTGCTCATGCAGCACATGCAGATTATCCGACAGGCAGTATCAGGCATGCTTCCTAAGAACCGGCTGAGAGACAGGCGATTGGAGAGACTACGGATATTCGAGGGTGAAGACATGGGCGTTCTCCAGAATAATATATTGAAACGGTGGGAAGACGGTACTCTGCGGTAGTCGTCTTTTATCCTCTGTTCGCCTCTGATCTGTTGCTATTCATCTGCTTTCCTGCCTCTTTGAGATCAGCCAGCATAGTGCGAGACTCACGAAGCTGTCGCTTATAGAATTCTCTACGCATCAGAATCATCCGTCGTACCACCCCCGCTGCTGTTAGTGCTCGCTTCTTCAACTTGCCTCTTATCCTCCTCCTGCTCTTCCTCTTCCTGGCCTTCTTCCTCTTCCTCGTCATCAGATTGTGGTTGAAATGTCTTCATGGCATCATCTGATCTGGGCGACTCAGTTGGCTTGAGCATCTGAGCAACATGTTCTTGAAGCAACATTCCTATGAGAAGGTGAGCGTGCTTGATGACTTGACGAGGCACTATGATCAAACCTATCACCATCAACGCTGAGCCGTCGAAAATTTTATACATATCGCGCTTTAATTCTTTCCGCGTTCGCCGTTTCCGCCTTCTTTTCGATCTTGCGGACTCGTCTACGTCGATCTCCTCTTCACTGTCGTCTCCAATTTCAGACGACTGTTCATCATCATCCACATCCACATCCACATCCACATCCACATCCACATCCACATCCACATCCACATCCACATCCACATCTCTACCGCGCCCTTTCTGCCCGCCCTTGCCCTCCACTAATTGATTCTGATTTTTTGCCTGCCGTGCATACCTGAAGTCGCGAGTTACGTCGGAGAGCTGAGACTGAGATGTGTAGTATAGGCTGGCGAAATGGTGTATGCACTTCAATAGATCCTGAGCAATACGATGCGGTCGAACAAAAATATGTCAAATGCGAGAGCTATGTTTCGACCAAACATACCGACGACGGCACAGGCAGCTGCGCCCCTACACTTGTAGATCCTGGGGCCGAGCCACCACTCAAGAAATCAAGATTGTCGATAAATCGTCTCCTCTTAGTGGCTATTTTGCCGACCCCTCTGGCCGTTTTTTGCTCAGTACTATTCGCTGCTTGCGCTTCGTCTCGTTCGGCCAGTCCCGCTCCCTCGTCTTCTCCGTCATCGTCAGAGACATACCTCCTCTTTTTGACCTTCCACATCCCAGCTGCATCCTTCGCGTACCAGTTTCCCCGCGCATCCTGTGCGGTGTATGTTGTGCGACGCGTATGGAGCGCGGTACTGGCAGCGATTTCTCCGGTGGCTAACTGTGGTGCGCTGGATGTAGACGCGTAGGGCTGAGATAGTACGCGCGACCCATCTGGATGCAGGCGGAGTGCCGCAAAGTCGTGTACAGTATTCACGCGACGTTGGCGTCGTTTCATTGTTTAGATGAGGAAACTCGATGACCACGGTTGGTCACTAGTTGGCCGCCTTGACATCTCCTTACATACGGCAGCCAAATTAGTACATCACGCGCCAGTCTTTGCTCGTGACTGGGTAAATTTCTTTCTGGTACTTTGACCGTCTACCCTCCAGGTGGTAAATTGTGCTGGTCATTACAATCTCATACTTTATAGTAAATCGTACAGGGGATTTTCCACAGCCACGGTCGGCGAACGAAGAAGCAAGCCGAGGTCGCAGCACTGCTCGACCATGCCAACCACAGAACTTCATACTACATCGTCCGATATTGCATTCTTTTCTTGAAGTTTGCTGGAGCTCGAAGAGCTCGACTTCGTAAGTTCCGGCACGGTGACCTTGTGGCCACGATCCACAGTGCCCATCTCATGGGACTCTGACTCGACGTCGATGAAGACCTGTACTCCCCGGCGTTTGAACATTGGTGACTTTCGTTTAATCGCGCGTGACGACTCACCTCTGGACGTACTCTGCTACTCGCTAGTGTTAGGAAGTCAGGCTGCGAGTTTCATCCTGATTAAATTTGAGCACAGATATCGGTGATGCAGACGACGTACCCGCCTGCCCATGCTGATAGTATGACCGTGATCTTCGTCGCTCGTGGAATAATCCCATCCGATTCGGGAATTCAAGCTGGACAAAAGCGAGTTGCTGTATAATTTGGCCAGAGGAAAGTTGAAAGCAAGATGACTGTGACTGAATCATCAATTCATGTCGGAGGTTTTGGAAGAACTAATACATACACTCCATTCGCCTGTAGGCAAGGAATCAATAGCAACGAAACAATAATTAGGAAGAATCAAAATTAATAGAGAAATGAGGTGCTGACGCGGCCAAGGTATACTGATAAATCTATGATGGCCCAGATGGAAGTTATGAGCCCCGTTTGCACCGTAACTGCCGTCCTGGGATATGAGCGCCGTCATGCTATATATGAACGAAACAAGAGACTCACGTCGAATGATCCTGTTCAGTATATCATTTGACCCCTTGAAGCCTCCCTTGTATTTCCGCTATGCAGAACTGAGCCGTTGCATGATTACAGAAGGAAATTTCTAATACACACCAGGTGCCATGTCAAGGAGACAGTAATAGCCATGTCGACCAAAGCGGATGTCCCTAGCCAAACAATGACTGGGGCCTTGAATTTCTGAAACTGTAGCCATTCTGGCACTCTGCTGATGGCGGCGGCCGTCGCCAGGCCGCCAACTGTTCAGGACGAACAATGGCGCGTTAAATTGCCTCTGAAAGTGAAAGTGATAATAGGAAAGGCAAACACACGGAGGGAGATGAAGGAGCCAAAGATCAGCGCTGCCACAGCGATGTTGCTACCTGTAAGGACCTTCACTCTCCATGTAAAGAAGAGCTGTACAGTGGTCCCAATGATCGCCTGAGCACACCGTTGTTAGTGAGAAGAAATGTGCATGGAAGGCAGTTGTATTTACCGTCATGGCGGGATCTACCAGACGAAATCAACGAAATCAGATCAGAGACTTGTCACCAGCGCGACGAAAGATGCAAGCACCTGTGGCAAAAACTGTGAAATCGAGGAGTCATGTTTAGAATATGGTAGGGTTGAATGTATATGATGTCTGTACCCCAGTTCGCCTTCTGTATCGCGGCCGGGTCATCTACAAACCATTCTCAATAGCTGCCAATACACCAATCAAAATTACGCACTGTAGTGATTGACGAGTGAGTCGTATGTATACTCGATGTCCAGCACACTGTTCAGCGTGTCGGCAAGAAATATAAACAAAACCTAAGAGTCAAAGACGGTGAGGGGGAGGCCTAATAGAGCAAGCACTCGGACTGAAGACCGAACGCACGACAAGCTTCATCCACAATCGATCCCTGCCATAATGATAAACTCTATCAATGTCATATTTAACACCAGCCCGACCACCCATCTCCGGGAAGGAACACGGAAATGGGAGACTAATAAAACTACGCACCCCTTATACGATGTGAAATACATGTACGTCTGCGCGATGGAGACCCCATAGAGGATAATATTGATCGTGGTCCCGATGAAGATCGGACCATGGCTGTTATTGGACCGACGAACATGAGCGCTTTGCGATGAAATGTGGATGATAGTCAGGACTGGGGCACGTGAGAGAACCTACGCAACCAAAGCGAAATTGGGGGAGGCGGACATGAAGCGGAGCGTGGCGAGGCGTCCCGAGCGATATGGGATGGAGGGGGAGATCCTAAATGAGGATCCAGATGAACTACCGCGACGGGAGATCAAGTTGCGAGGGTGGGGTCGCCAGAGCACATCCACGCCTCACCCTCAGAGCCGTATAAGTAACTGTGTCTTGCCCTGCCCAATCCTGTCTTTCCGGCATCCTCGTGCGGTCCCAGCTGTTTCAGCTCAAGTACTCTGAAGGGCAGGTCCGGACGCACACCCCCATCACGGTATTATGATGTGCTTTCCGAGGACGGCAACTGACGGATATCCAGTTAGCTTTGGCGGCGAATATGGAGAAACGGCATGTACCGTGTACAGGACCCGCACGCCTTGGAAACGCGGAACGCGGCGATTTTGGGAAGCTCGGGGATCACGATTAGAGGGCAGACGATGAGAAGAGATCTGTGAAGTATGAAACATGCGAAGCACGAAATGAGAGTCCAATGAGGACAAAGAACTGAACGGACATGCCCAGAACGGTACATCTCATTTGGGCAAAAGGCAGACGATCATGAGCATGGGACACACTGTATCTGCATTGATGACCTTTGCTTCGAAAGCATGCAGCCAGATCCCATCCGCATTAAACGAGGAATAATCCAACTATTGCCGAGATGCGAACGGACATCGCATGCTAAGTATCTGCTCTTGATTTTCACGTCTGCCGCAGGCTCGTTGGCAGAGTGAATGCAGCCTCGGAATAGCTTGCAAGGGAGATCTAAGGTCTTCCCGGTGATGCCCCACAAATGCTCGATGGCAGATGACCTAACACGAAGCATTCGGAAGCCGCACAGACCGCAATAGAAACTCACAACGCTCTGCCAAAATAGGTATCGTCCGCGGAGCGACCTACCAACCACGACTTCACGCATGAATGGGAGAAGGCGCCGACCCGACAGTCCAGCACCAGCAAAAGCACCGACACCCGTGCAACGGAGTAAAGGACGTCAGGCGAAGCTGGGAGAGACAGTTCTGCGAGGCAAGCGAGGATCAAGATACAAAGAACCTTCCAGTGATCTAGTCCAAGACGACATCCACGGCCAATTGAGCGCATGATCCGCTAGATCTTGCTAGCCCCCTAAGTGATCGCAGGCGATTGAGCGGCGCATACGACCTCTACTTGTAGATCCACAAGAGCCTCAGAGCACTGGCTTCCATGCAATTTGCGTTGTCGACATGTCACCGAGGGTTCGATCGGGGTTGGCTGAAAGATGTACAATGCGGGCGGGTTCGATCTGTAAGATTCATGCATGCCTACACAGCGTCAAGTGCAATGATGCAAGATAACGATAAGCACATGAAAGAGGCAAAACACACCGCAGCTTCTCCGAGCTTGTTATAGACAGCGATCAGCCTCGGAATCCCGGTTCACAGTCCGCGTTAGCGCCCGCGTACCTCAAAGGGCTGAACCGTATTGTGTGGCTCGCCCCAAACCTACAAAGATAAATGACTCTGACTGTAAACGAAAAATAGCAGTCAGAGAGAAATAAACACGTTCAGAGGTGAAACAACCAATGATACAACAATGATAACTACAACGCCGCCGACAACGCTAACGACACGATCAACTCTTGGCCTACACGGTATACAAGAACAGACAATAAAAAAAAGCCGGCGAAAGCGAGAAGGTATAATGTAAAAAGGATAGGACAGGAGGAGTCAAGGCGCACACAAATCAATGTTCCTCAGGACAAACTTTGAAGATGGATCTACGAAGCCTTCACAACGGGGTGCGGTGCCTTGATCGGAGCAGAGTCCTCACCAGCGGCAATACTGCCACGAGAGTCGGCGAAAGCCTTGCTTCCGCCGTACTTGTCGTCCGTGTTCACCATCTCGTGTGACTCGACATCGATGAAGACCTGTAGAGTGATCCAGTTGCCAGTAGAGTGGATTTATAGTTAGTCCACAAGGCTCATCCTCTTTGAAGAGAATTACACTGACCTCCGGCCTGACGGAGCCACCAAAGTTGACGACTTCGGTCTGTGAGGTCAGATTCGTCTCATCAAAAACTCGCACGAGGCGAAAGCAAGGGACCACATACACGTAGACTGTTGATCCCATTATCGCTGTCGTTTATTGTAGAGGCGGAATATTTCCAACCCTGGCGGGAGTTCAAACTCGAGAGCAGGGAGTTACTATAGAGTTTCGACAGGGCGAAATTGAAGATAAGATGCCTGAGATAGATTTGACGTTCTCAACCTCTGGCTGTCGAGAAAAGCGAAGGTCACGCACGTTCCGCTTGTCTGTTCAATCAAGGTGAGGTGAGTTTGGATGCTCTGGCGTGCTGGTGACGAAACTTACGATCCCGAGGTAGACTGCCAAGTCAATGATGGCCCAAACAGAGGTGACCAACCCCGTTTGCACGGTCACTATCAAGGAATGTTTATGAACAGAAAGTAAGAGAATAGTGTAAGGCCCACATCGAATGATCTTGTCGAGGACATCATCGGACTTTTTGAAGCCATGCTTATGTTGACGCTGTAGACAAGGATCACGATAAGCACGCTGACCAGTGGATGAGAGATGATAGAAGACGGACTAAATGCCAAACGAGAATGGTGGTGATAGATGTATCGACCAATGCCGAAATAGTGAGCCAAATAATGACAGGAATCTGGAACTTCTGAAATTCCAACCACTCCGGCACGAAGCCGATGGCGATCGAGGTTGCTATACCGCCGACTAGAACGAGCCATTAGGTTAGCGCTTGAATAGGCCTAGCGGAGCAAACCTACGGCAAGATATGATAGAGCCGATGACTAGCAAAGTGGTCGCAATCCTGCTGCCGGTGATGACCTTGACTCTCCAAGAAAAGAAAAGCTGAACAATGGTTCCTATAATAGACTACACATGATCTATGGCCAGTTCGACACAACACAAAAAAGACGATATGCGTACTGTCATGGCTGGATCTTGGGGGGAATATGCTCATCAGTGAAAGGTGTCATCGGTCTTGAGAAGCAATGCCTTCTACCTGTGGCGAACACTAGCGACTACTATGAGCACGAGGAAAGGCGTGTCCACAGCTCAAAGTCTCTTACCCCAGTTGGCCTTTTGAATAGCAGCGGGGTCATCTAGGGAGGGTTCGGACGAGGGTGGTAGGAAGTAGATGAAAAGAACACACTGTAATGATTGACAAGAGAATCGTAGGTATATTGGATGTCAAATACACTATTCAAGGTGTCTGCCACAAGGACAAGCAGGACCTATGGCGGGATCAACGTATGCGGGACGGACTACTGCGAGAGACACTTACAACCAGTTTCATCCACAATGGGTCCCTACGCACGCAGTCAGGACGATCAGTATGGGTCATTCGAAGCACGAAACTGACTTTTTATAGGTGCTGAAGTAGATGTATGTTTGTGCAATCGAGATACCATAAAGGATGATGTTGATAACCGTGCCGATGAAGATGGGGCCGTGCCTAATGAGAAGCGAGACGATCGTGAAGAGACGGGGCGCGGAACGGGAGAAGAGGACGCACGCAACCTTCGCGAAGTTCTGATCCGCCATTGGGGAAGCGGAAAGAGGGAGAGAGGATCTGAGAAGAAGGAGAGGGAAGGAGAACCGAGGAGGAGACGGAAGAGGACGTGGAGGGCTTTATACATGAGGAGGAGACGGACGGAGAGCACGATAAGTCAACATGACATGGAAGTCGAAAGGACAAGAAAGGAACGGCCGCAAAGCATGTCTGAACGGGAAGAGCGAGACACCGAACCCTAATCCAGTCGGAATTGCATGCAGCGGTTGCCCAAAGTGGCGCAGTGCCATAACGGCGCTCAAGGATGCTGTGGTCTCTGTGCGCCTATGTACGACGATTCGTGCAGACGGAAGCTATGTTGACAGACAGACAAAGGACAGGACCAAGTTAGGTCCCGAAGGCGAGTCCGTGTCCATTTCAGAGTGTCGATTAAAAAGCCTGGGGATTGACATTGTAGAACATCAGAAGAGCGCAGAACATATCGCCGCGAGCATTGAGACATGCGATGGACAAGAAGAGAGCTTGCAATATATCAATGTGCTGTTGGTGATCCACTGGGACGAGCGAGAAGAAAGCAACCTTGCCATCCAAACGGAGGAAATGCATCGGTCCAGGCCGAGGGCCGTGCCGATCCCGTGCCGGCATCTCCGCGAGTCCCCGATGGATAGCTTTGGACGGAGTGCTCGCGATGTCCTGGAGAACACTTGCAGAGCCTATCGAGCATGGCGACCGATGCTAGCCGCATCCTCGTCGTTGCTTCCAGCCTCGAGCAGGCCACGAATATCGTTCAACGTATGTTCCGCGACAGGTCACTGCTCATTCCTGTCTGAGCCTTAGTGCCAGGCATCAAACAAATCGACCACGCCGATCTCCCTCCTCCCGAATCCGAATCTATCCCATGGACCATCACCAACAAATACTATTCCGCCGACGTCCACTTTCACATCGTTGCCCAACGCGATTTCACCCCGCACTCTGCCCAGGATGCCCTTGCCGTCATCTACGTCTGGCAGCGCGGTGACGTGCGTCTTTCACCTCTTGTTCTTCACGATGTTCGATTGATTGCCCCTCTTGACTGATTTGCAGCCTTATGCCGAACACGTCCTCTCCCTCTCCAGAGCGATTGCACCACATGATCCCGAAGTCACCCTCGCCATCGCCCTCGGCACACACCCACCGCACCCCGACGACCCCACCGAAGGGCCCGACCAGTTCTTGGCCGAGCACGGATTCGAATACATCGATGGCGAGCGCAATTTTTCCCCCTCCCCTTCTGCAGCTATCCATTTAGATGATGACCACGACCACGACTACGACCATGATCACGACCACGACCACGATGCAGCCCCTGGCATCTCGCGAGTCATCGATGCGCTCAGCACAATCATGTGGCCCTCGATGGTACGAACGTCGTCTACCGCTACTACGAAACGCGCGAGTCATACACCTACGCTACTCGACGTGCTCCCATCAGAGGAAGACGGCCTCGCGGCGCTGCTTGCGTCCGAGCTGATCGAAAACGGGGCCCAGACGCGCGAGAGCCGCATGCGACGGGAGATGGCCGAGCTCGAGCGATGGCTCGTCGAGAACGAGGATTTGCACGAACGAGAGGCGATGCAGGATATGGACATGGACATGGACATGGGAATGCAGGGCGACGATGATCATGGAAAGGTGGAAATGCAGGTTCGAGAACAGGATTTGGATCAGAAGGCCTTCCACGACCCATGGACGCGCACGGATCTCGGCGCAACCCCGCACCAGAGCGTAACCCCAGGATCGCTATCTAACCCCGGCTTCGACGACGATTTCAGTGCGTTCATCTCTGCCCCCGCACGCCCCGCTGCCGTACCAGTACCCGCACTAATTCCCTCCCGCAACGCGTCACTCGCCGTCCCTGGCCTCACTTACCACGCACTCCCCTCCACTTCCGATCTGGGCGCCGAGGACGACGACGCGTTGTCTACCATGGCCACCTTCGCGGACACTGACACCGAAGGGTACGATGCCCTTTCAGACTTTACTGAAAGCCGCTCGCAGGATTTCCCAAGCGATGACAGTCATAATCCCCCGTCATTCGACTTCCCTGCCTCGTTCGATCCCGCCTCGAGGCCCTCGGTGCCGGAAATACACCTCCCACGCGACGTCCCACGCCTCGGGGCCGGGTTCGACCTGGGCGAGATCTTGAGCACTCTGCAGAGCGTGCGCGAGGACGTTGCAGGGATCGGGGACGAGCGGCTCAGAAGGGAATACAGCGCGCGGCTGGCGTCTGATTTTGTGTTCAGCAGGATGGGAGACGATGGGTCGGATATTGGGGACGTCGATGTGGAGCACAAGGGGGAGAAGCATGAGGGCCACGTCGAGCCGGCGCACTGATTGTGGGCTAGCGTGGGTGGTGACATAGGTGTTGAATTGCGTACTATACAAGGGCTGCTTCGAGTTTCGCCTCTAGGATTCCCTCGTCAACAAAAGGTTTGGTTCGATGCATACGTCAAATGATACCTTATGGGACGCGACGTCGAGAGGCTCTTGCATGGTGGAAGGACGCTGTGCGGCGAGCAAACAAGCCCTATTCATACAGAGAATTTAGGTTCATTGATTCGACGCAGTAGTAGAACAGGCAACGATACAAATTGCAAGGCATTCAAGTCATGATACAAAGGGGGGGATATAAGAGGCATTTAATAAGGAAGACTGCTCAACCCACTCCATCAAATCTACGCTCGCGCTTTTCCTTTTCCCTTGACATCCCCTTCACTCGGATCATCGTAATTTGCTTCATCCTCATCCTCATCCTCATCCTCATCCTCCTCTTCCTGCGCATTCCCCGTCAAGTCTCTGATCCCCTCTTCCGCAAAATTCAAGATGCCTCCCATATCCATCATCTTCACCGCCTCCTCGGCCTCCGGCACGGGCATCTTCCCAAGCACGCGATTCACTCCCTCGAGCTCGCCGCCCTTGAGCGCTTCCTGGAGGTCGGGGGACAGCGCGCTGAACAGGTCCCAGCGCATCTGCAGCGCGCGCCGCACGTCTTCGATATCCATGCCCTCCGTCCCGGGGCCCTCGAGCGTGATGTTCTCCGGCGGCGGCCCGTCCGGTACATTGAACGAGATCGACGTCTCTGGATTCTCCGCAACGAGCTGGATCTGCTCGGCGCCTGTCGTGTCCTCCTCCGCGCGGGTCGCCTCGACGCGCCGCTGGATGTGCGCATACGTGTCCTCGACGTCCTTTCGGAAGATCGCGTGCGCGGCCTGTCCTCCTTGAATCATCCTGCACAGCCCGATAGCCGAGGCGTCAACATCCGTGCTTCCGCGAAACGACGCAGGCGAAAAAAGAATGGAAATTCAGAAACACGTGAAAGCGCGACGCACCGTTGGAAGAATAGGCGGAGCCCATCCGTGCCGAGCTTGTCGCCGTATTGCAGCAACAAGCTCTGGTGCACGCACTGCTTCGCGAGCTTTGTCTTGCCGTCGGTCTGGTTTCTGAATGCCGCGAGAAGGAGCGCGTCAGACGCGCCATTCACGACCACCTCGCGGTGGCCCTGGATAAACGCCCACGACGCCTCAAAGTCCCACAGTGGGAGTTGCGCGAACGCCTCGAGCGCGGGCGTCATCTCCGGCAGCTCGTCGTCAGGCTCGTCAAGCTCGTCGGTGTCTGGTGTGGTCGTGGATGGGATGGGTGGAGAGGAGGACGCTGCAGGGTTCAGAACTTCGATGTTGGTTTTGGTTTGTGTTTTGGTCGTGGCCTTGGACTTGACTACGGGCTCGGGAGCAGGGGCAGCTGGAACGTACTGGATCGATGCGCCACAAGCAATGCGAGAATACATAGAAAGGAGATTTGAATGTCACGATGATGAGTGAAACTATCATGATGCACCTTCGAGTCAAAACCTTCATGGATGTCCTCCGTCGTGATATGCTTCGTCTTCTCCTTGTATAGCTCGTCCAGCTCCTTTTTCAGCTTCGCGATCTCCTCCCCGAGCTTCTGCACATGACCGCCCACGCCGTCCTCCAAAAGCCGGCCGAGCTTCTCCTGATCGCCCGCGGCCTTCTCCCTGGCCTGCGCGGCGACCTGCTCGAGGAGATTCAGGATCATGGCGTCGTACGAGACGGGCTTCGGCGCGTTCGACTTGGGCGCCTCGGGCGACGGGTTCGTGCGTAGGCGCTCGACCTCTGCGGAGAAGCGCGGCGCGCCGCCGCCCTGCGCGAGCTCGACGCTGAGCGCGCGGAGCCGCGCGAGCAGGACGTCGTCGCATGCGATCTCGGCTTCGAGGTAGGCGATCCGCGCGTTGCGCTGGTCGCGCTTCTCGTGAATGTCGCGCTGCTTCCATCTGCGCGGGCGGGGTCAGGACGCGATGCGATCGAGATGCGAGACACGACCATGCGAGACGGGGTAGAGGGCAAAGGGCCGTGATAGATGAGACGGATAGCGTACCGGATCAGAGAACGTTTGTCGACATTGGGGTGGCCCTCGATGTCAGAGTCGTCGGAGAGCTGTACGCAGCGATGCGATCCAGTCAGTCCCCAATCGATCTGTGCGAATCCGCCAAATCCTGGCGATGCAACGCCATGCTCACCTCGAGCTGATCCCACTTGGAATAGTTCAAAGGCATGGTTGATCAGGATACTATTGGGGAAGAGTGGTTAGGAACGCGGGGGTACAGACGAAGAGGCGAATTAGGCCGCCCACTCGCAGACGCAGTCGCCGTTCAGCGCTCAGCCACCAGACTTGCAATTGGGAACCCTAGGAGACGTCTTTCGAATTCTCTGGAATAGGCTGGAAGAAAGACGATTCTCTCATCGCCATCATAGATAGCAGAAAACGAGTCTGTTGACGATGACCGTGTCATGCAAAATGATTATATCGAATCAACATGATTGCGTATGGCCCAAATTATCTGACGGCGGGTCTTTGCAGCACCAACACACATCGACAGCTGGATCTTCGAATCGCCCTCGCGCGATCATGCAAACCGAGATGTGTTGGCAGAAGCGGCGCCGATGCCTCCACAAGCCCTGGACCAACCCGATTCTATCCTTTTTTTCATTTCTATTCCTTCTGTCTTCAATTGTTCTACCCCCACATCGTCCAAATCTAATGAGGTGTGCCGAATTTGTGCATAGACAGCTGTGATCGCACAGGATTGCACCGAGCACCGAATTCTTCTGGAAGAGCGGCAAAAATCTAAATCGACAGGCATGAAAAAAACACCCTGTCAGAGCGTGCATCGGCCCCGTCCTGGCTCGTGCTCGCCGCTGGGGACGCCCCGTGAGCTCCCGTGCCGCTGCGCACGGTGGCAAATTACATCTCGCACCGCGCTAGTGCATTGCCCTGACAGGATCGCGAAGGGACACGACTGGACACGATCGAGCGAAAACAAAGGAAAGTGGGAGCCTCTAGGAGCCTCCGGCAAAGCAGCACATCCCACACTCCAACCCCCGTGCTCTTCTAGACGATGTCGACAGCTCGACCGCCAATGATGCGCGATCAATCTGAGTATATCGTGAGAACCTGCAGGCCCGGTGTCCGACTTGATCCATGCTCCGACCATGACTTACGCTCCGGCGTGTAGAGGTTGTGTCATGCGAGCGCAGCGTTATGTACATATTTGAGAGAAGGCATCCACGCGCGACTCGGACATGGCTTGACAAAAGATGATGTCAATATGGCTGTGTGATCAGTGCGTGATGCAGGCCGAATCGGATGGATGCAGAGGCGTCGATAGGAAGCGAGCGAAGAGGGGCTGGCGGTGTTAGCGACGTCAGACTAAGAGGTGCTGAGAACGCGACGGCACAAGAAAGGCGGTGGTGGGCTCTGGTGGGCTGAGAGCTGCTGAGAGAAGTAGGAGTTTTTGAGGACGCGAAGAGAAGCGTAGTTTGTTGGACCGGAGGCTTGGCGGAAGCGATGGGTGCCTGTAAATTCCCAGAGCCGACCCCGCAACCGCGACAACACTGCAGGACGCTGCACATGTCCATGTCGCGCGACCTCAGCCGACCTCTGCATATGTTTACGCCTCTTCGTGTGACCATTGCTGCGAGATGCTGTCCTGTTGACCAGAAAACAGCCCTTGCGTTCCCAAAAGACGTTCCCATCGATGGCTTAGGCGGGGAGCGAGCGGCCGTAATAATGAAATTAGGCGGCGGACGAGGACGGACCCCCGATCTAACGAGTAGAAATAGCGATTAGCTCACGTGCTGGGCGCAGAAAGCTGGAACAAAACCTCTGTCCCGTCCATGCTCGCCATATTTCGCATCGCCCCCCGTAATAGACCGCCCGTCCACTCTCCCATCACCCTGCGAGGAGGGAGGCCTTCCGTCGCCACGACGCTCTCCCATGCTTGCGCCGCATCCCGTCCGCATCCGGACGTCCTCACAACCCCCTCGGGCACGGCCGTCCGACGCCGACGAGTACAAGGCCCGCATCCATGCCTCGGCGACAGCAACGGAGCCATGCTTGGACCCACCGAGCCCTTTTCAGCTGAAACCCAGCTCTTCCCTGCTGTCCCTCGCCAGCCCAAGGTCCGCACGTAAGTTTAAATTCCCCCGGAAACGCACCACGAGCCTCTCCGCGCAAAATTCCCCGGAGTCACACGATCCCATTGTTCAAGGCCGTGCCCACGCTCAGCACGCCCATCCCCACGCCCCGCCGCCGCGCCCACTGCGCAACCCCGCCCGTTCGAAACTCGCAGCGACGCAGCGCCCGTCGACCGCGCCGGGGAACACCTCATCGAAGCCGCTGACCGTCCCGATCGCCGTGACTTCGCCCTCTTCTCCTGCTTCTGTTCTTCCCGTGCGTTGATTTCCTCACAGAGCGCCTCGATTCGTCTGACCACCATGGATCCCCACCGTCGCTCGACGTCGTCGTTCTTCGCGCAGCCGTTCGTGGACTTTCTGCCGATGCGGAGGCGATCGATGAAGCGGCCGTCACGAAAGACATCGCCCGTGATCCCGACGGACCCCAGCCCCAAGGTAATATCATTGGAGTCGGGGCAAAAGGGCGACGCGCAGTTCTCGACGGCCGACCGAGCGATCCTGGAGGAGCTGAGGCGGAACGTGGGGGCGCGGGAGGCGCAGTTCGTTGTGCGAGGAGGGAAGAAGCACCACGGGTACGCTGCGCGGGAAGCGCCGTATCCTCGAAACTACGAGAGGCTGGTGCTGGATCAGTGAGTGGCCGCCGTGGGCATCGTGCCCGAATCGGTCTGCGGGCCCTGTGCCGCGGCTCGTGCTGATCGTGGATCGCAGTGACGTGTGGGAGACCGCGTTCTGCAAACAACTCTGCGGCAGCGTGACGTGGCACGTCTTCGATCCGCCCCCCACAAAAGTGTATGTCGCCCGCCTCTCCTTCACCCGACCACGCGCACTGGCTCATCTGCTTCGCTTTCTAGCCTCGACATCGGCTGCGGTGAGCCTCTCCAGAGCCCCGTCTCCTCCTCCTCCTCTCACTTCTCTCCAAGGGTCTGGAAGCTGGATCTTGGATGCCGCCAGACTCTGGAGGGTGCGTGCCCCGTTTCCTCTCGTAGACGTCCCTCGTTCGCTCATTCCACCCTCCCTCCCAGGACTGTGAATTCGTCGGTCCGTCTTCGTTCATTCACCCCCCTCGTTTACGTGCCTGACCGGCGTCTCTCCGTCCAGGAATCGACCTCGTCCCGCTTCACCCCGATCTGTCCCTTCTGCGCTCATCCGATCTGTCTTCCCGCATCACATGGGTTCAGGTCAACTGGTGATCATCCTCTCATTTCCGCATGTCCGTCCTTTCTCACACCGTCCCGCAGCCTCGAAGGTCTCCCCTTTCCAAACGAGGAGTTTGATTATGTGTAGGCCCTTTCCCCTTGTCGTTTATCGGTCGTCACCTCACTTCACCTCCTCGCAGACACATCAAACGGATCGCTCATGGCATTCCAGAGGACAAGGTCAGTGCTTTGTGGACCTTTTTCCGATCCATGTCTCATCGTTCTCAGTGGGATGCTCTCCTGGAAGAAATCACCCGGGTGATGAAACCAGGCGCTGCCTTCGAGGTACATATTTTGACTCTCACTCGGCGCGGGTCTCTGAACCGCCCTGCGATGTAGATGATCGAAGAGGACTTGTTTTTCCCGGGCAAGACCGACTCACCATCTCCCTCCAGACCTCCTTCCCCGCCATACCTCCCGACGCCACCCCGGTCGTCCGAGGGCCATGCCGCCTCCGAACGCCCGCCTATCCAGACGTGTCACTCCAGCCCTGTGCACTCGACCTCCCTCTCCACGCTTTCCACCTTTGCGACTTCCGCGTCGTCGTTCCAGATGCCCAACACTCCCGCCTCCTCCGTTGCGTCCCCCACGCTCTCACCGTCGGGCTTGCCGTCTGTTCCCCAAGGTATCGAACCCCCGCCACACATCGCCTCGAATCCGCCGTTTTCTCCCTTCCTGTTGCGTTCTGTGCCCAAGATACCCGCCAACCCGCGTGACCACTCACTGCTCGAGTATATTTATACAGAAATGCACGCTGCGAGATTCATCAACCTCTCTCCGCTCTCGTTGTTGGCCAACTCCCTCCCGTTGTATTTCAAAGGTAATGTGTGATGTCAACAGTCATAGGCCCGATGGCTCATAGTTTTGTCTTTTTTGGCTGCCCGTGCTAGATGTACGGACCCACTCGCCGATCATGTTTATGTTTCCACCACCCTCTTCAACCCACCCAACGAAGCGCTCATCTGTACGTCCCTTGGGCGACACCTCCGATAGCGACTTCGACTCGGACGATTCCGATGCGTACAGTTTCCTCTCTCATACCTCGCGCGACACCCCTCGACCGCACCCGCTTCCGCCTTCGTTCGGCCTCGCATCTTCCTCTTCGCTTGCGTCCGCGCCCACGCCCCGCGCGACGATGACGTTCTTGACCGTGTCCAGGGATCGGAGCCCCGCTACGTCGCCGCACCGGTCACCCACCGGGTCCCCACAGCAGCTGAAGCTGAAGTTCCCTCGGGGGCGACCGAGCATGAAGCTTACGTCGACGCATATCAACGGACGTGAGATTCTGAACCACGTGCAGCACTACGTCGTCCTCGATAACACCCGTGCATCCGCGTTCGCTCCGGTGCAGCACAAGGCCGCACTGGATTCCGTGCTGAGCGTGACGTCCTCACACTCGCGCACGGCGACGCAGTCGCACGTCCCCGTCCCCGTCCTCGCCCCCTCGTCCGCGCCGCCCTTGCCGCCCTTGCCGCGCACATCGTTCGACGCCACGCCCACACAAGGGCAGCTCTCGGACCAGCAATACAAGTTTGCTTCGCTGCGCGCAAATCAGCTACCAAATCGGCGGCTGGACTTTGACCTGAAGAGCCTGAACCTGCACCTCTCGACGCGCGTGTCGGAAATCGTCGCGTGCGCGGAGAACATGTGGGAGTGGGTTGAGAATTTCCAGCAGCGCGCGCGGGTACGGGAGAAGGCGCGCGCGCGAGCGTGCGAGGCCGCTTCGGAAGGAGAGCGGAAGCGATCCTCGGGGTCTGGGGCGGGGTCGGTGCCGACGGGGCCAGGGGTGGAGACAGAAGATGGGTGGATGAAGAGGGAGCTATTGAGCATGTCGCGCGTGGAGTTCGACGACCTGGTGACTCGGTTCGAGCTGTAAGTGCTTGCCCATCCATCGCCTACCGCTGTTTTTGGCTGACGCTGTTTTCAGAGACATGCACGATAGCATGTCGCTCGACTCGCGCATTCACGCGGCGTTCCACTGGCCGCTGCCCGAGATGGAGCTCACGCAGGAGCGCAAGGACTTTGAGCAAGCGTGTACGAAATGGGACGAGTACCAGGAGCAACAGCGCGCACAGCGGCGGGCGCGCCGCAAAGACCGCGGGCGCGCACCCCCGCTGCCGTCGTCGCCGTCTTTGACTGCGCGGGGACGCACGAGCAGCCGGACGGGTGCGGCGTTTGGGGTTGGCGAGAACGGTGAGGGAGGGGGGTCAGAGACGGAGGTTGCGCCGCCGTCGCAGCGGTTGAGCCGGACGATACGCGTGTTCTGCGCGTGGAAGCCGTGAATAGACGGGGCAGGGCGTGGGCGAGACAGGGTGTGGGATCTGCTAGTGCGGGGAGGAAGGTCGTCGGAGATGAGGAAGGTGTGAAGAAGCAGCGTGCTAGAGCGGGAGAGAAGGCAGGGCCCAAAGGGGAAACTCCTGGGGAAGGCGAGAGCGGTCTGAACGTGGGACGTGTGCGGGCGAGGACGGGAGGGCATCTGACTGGCGGTCGGTCTATCAGTAGCCACTTCACGTCCGATCCAGCCCTGGACCCTTCCCTTTCCCTGCACCTAATGGCGCTCGATCCCCACTCCTCTCCTGCCTGGCCCCACACACACCCACACCTTGTCCTGCCTGGCCCCGCAACGAGGCGCTCGATGCCGTGACTGCGTCTGCGAATGACGAGGGCCAAGTCGCCTGCTGCACGCACAGCATGAGCACACGCTCTGCATTCAGTTCCACCGTCTTGTCTTCTCTGAGCGCCTCGCTCGAGGCTACTCAATCGCAGTCGCCTGCTGCGGCGCACCTCTGTCCGGATCTTCCCCGCACCGACCAATGAGAGCCGGCGCCGGGGTGACTGGGCCCAGGAGGCGTGGCTTCTCGGGCGCTCGGACGATGGCAATGTCCACGGTGGGAACGCGCCTCGCCCATCATCATGCCACACCAGCCACATTCGCTGCCCTCGCACCCGGCCGAACCAGACTGCTCCCCCAACCCGCCCCGCACACGCGATGCCCATCACGTAGCTGCCCCATTCCCTCTCGTTATCGCCCCGGACGCTCGGCGCACGCCTCCAAAGCTGTGCATCGCGTTATGCGTCCTCCCTCATCCACTCGTCCGCTTCCTCATCCCCCTAGCAAATCTCCATCCCCGTCAGTCAGCGGGTGACTACCAGGCGCTCATCTCCAGCCCAGTCTTCTCTCCCACCCTAGGTTAGGTTTGAGTTCGTCGGAGCTGCAACGCGTCCCTCGGCTTCGCTGTCCGCTTTCGCGCTCAGAGCTCCGCGAGCGGGCATGGCCGTTGGCTCTCGCCGTCGCTGGTGGGCTCCAAATCCTTCGCAACACCCGGCTTCCCGCGCCTGATGGACAGCCATCCATGCCTACACGCTTGTCCGCTTTCATACTCGTCACCTTCCATCCTCGGATCCCTCTTGAATTCTCGCTGACTCGACGGCCCTTCCATCGCCCTCAAACGACGCCAGCTTTTCCTTCTCGAACGCGAACCCTCGCGGTGCACCGTGCCCGTCCTGCCTCGCCACGGCACACCGGCCCCTCCCTCCCTACCCCCTCCCCTCGTCCCGAAGATACCCACCGACAAGAGTTTTGCGGACGGACCTGGACATGCGCTTTCCCCCCCTGGAATGCTTCTGAGCGTCTTTGCGGGACTTCTCCCAGCTCTGCTGAATCAGTGTCGGAGACCCGGTGCGGCATGAGTACCCGGTTCCGATTTTCGATCTCCCAAGGCCTCGACGCCCACCAGCGGTCATCATCCTAGTGCCATGTAGCCTGCGCGTTCGCATGCTTTCGAGCTGGCACCCGTCGATGATCCGAGAAGAATCAAAAACAAAAAACAGTGTACCATCAACGCGACCGCTGCTACATTTCTAGAACAAAAGTGCGCAACCGCAATGCCGTCGAACGTCCGTGCGCTGCCGACCGCATCCATGATCTGCGCTACGACGAGACCCAGCATCACACGCTATCCCCTAAAGGCCACGTTCTGCTTCCTTGCTCGGTCCAAAAAAATCTCTGGCTCTGCTCTGTTCGGACCTTGTTTTCTCGTCTCTCGGGCCGCAGCGCACCACGACCGCCCAGTACTTATCTACTTCATTTACTTATTGGACCCCTCCACGGGCTTATATATTTAAGAAAGAGCCTGCCCTCGACTAACCGACCGCTGTTTGTACGCGATTCACGATTCACGCTGTTGTTCTCGCTTTTAACCTTCCCTTTGTTTTCCGTCTTTTCTCGTCTCGTCTCGCCTCGCCTCGCTCCACACGTCCCTGACTCGGGCTAATATTGATATGTCGTACCGTTCCTCCTGTTTATGGCCGTCGTTGTTCAACCAACAATGCAGACGCCGAATGGCCCACAAACCCCACTTACACATGACCTGGTCATTGTATTCACCACCGTATTGGTCTACCGACATCGACCGCAACCGCGTCGGGCTCGAGGCCTCGCGGCCTTTAGGGCTTCTTTGTGATACCGACGCCAAGTCTGAGTCCGATCCGAGTCCGAGTCCGCTTCTGAGGTCAGGCGAATTCGAAATGGGGGAAACGAGCCAACGCGAGAGCCGACACGAGAGCGAAACCGTAAACGCGGAAATGGAAACTCGGGGCGTCCTCGTGACGTCATGCATTATGCATCGCACGTCGTAACAGCCTGTCGTAGCGCGCGTAAGCGATGCTGTCCGAGTCCAAGCCCGTCCCAGTCTGTCGTCCACCGGCGCGTCTTCTCCCGCGCACGTATCGACAAGCGCGACAGGTTCGACGGCCGATACGCGCGCGCGCAAGTCTTACAATAGAGGCCGGTTGACACGCGCGGGATCGTATATACACGAACTGTTTAATTGCAGCAGTAGTACCCAGTCGTAGTCGTTTACGCGAACCGTGCGGTCATATGCACCACGAGCGCAGGGCCCTCCAGATCCGCCTGACCTCCTCAAACGACCGACCCTGAACAGAGAGCGAGGAATGCAAGAAAAAACCCTGACGCTGCCGTCGTATGTACGTACGAGGGTCCGGACCATGGCGGGCGCGAAGGAGGCAGTCGAAGGGCCGACGGCTTCGAAATGAAAAGACAAGAAAAGAAAATGAAGACATGTCAAGGAGCGTACGAAGCGAGCCTGTAACAAGTACAAAGTGTGGTCACAAGAACGCAGAACGAGAACGAGAACAATAACTTTCAAGCTCGCCCTCGCGTAACTGAAATGGACGTCCTGTCGGACGCGGTTCGCGGGAAAAAAAAAAGGAATAAGAAGCGCTAAAGTTAAAAACTCTGTCAAGAAAAGGCAAGAGGCTGGCTCGCCGACCGTATGTAGTACATGTACACGTATGGAGATCATCGGGTGGGAAAGCATGGAGAGAGAAGAGAGAAAGTGATGGCCGGCCAACGTGTATACAGTGGCGGCGTCATGGCCCGACGACGGAGAGAAAGAGAAAAAAGAGAGAAGGGATCTTGTATAGGTACAAGCCGAGACAGACGAGACGAGACGAACAGACACAGATAGCCAGATAAACAAACACTAGACATGAGACACGACCACGTTTGTATGATTTATTCCATTGATGACGAGAATGACGGTGTGGCACAGCGGAAAGGGAGGACGTCCAGAAAGGGAGCGCCTACGACAACACGCGCACAGAGGGGTAGGAGGGCCGCCAGAAGTCGCTTGAGAAACTCTTCATATCTTAATCTTTCTCTCAACCGCGCCAAACGAACCCCGCCCCTCCTACCCCTGCCATGTCGCACTCACCTACCACTATCTCCTGTAGCCCCCCTGCACAGCGCCAGGCCCGTGCGTCCAGTGCGTCGGTGCCCCCTGACCGGCCTGTGTACCAAACGGATACGCGGGGGGACCAGGCGGTGGAGCCATCAGGCCTGGCTGCGTGCCATACATGTCCTGGTTTGGCGCGTTGTAGTGTGTCGGGCTGGCGTGTGTGTAGTGCGGCGAGGTCGGCTGTTGTGGCGAGGTCGTCGTCGGCGAAGGCCCGAGGGCGATCTGTGGGGGCTGCTGTTGCTGTTGCTGCTGCTGAGAGTGTTGGTTCCCTTGCTGTGGGTGGGGGATGGAGAGGGAGGGTGGCATCGCCTGAACGGGACTATGTGGGGAGGGTGGGGCGTTCGCGACGCCTGCACCGCTCCCACTGCGGCCGTGACGACCGCCGGACTGCGTGGTGGTAGAATGACGGCGGCGCTTGTTGCCGCGGGAATCGCCCTCGTCCTCCTGCTCGCCCTCCTCTTCCTTTCCCCCGCCCCCGATAGCAAGACCGCCAGGGACGTTGCTGTGGTGGGCGGGGACGCCCATGGTGGGATTCCTGCCTAGGGGCTGGCCGATGGGCATGGAGGAGGGGAGGGTGCCGGGGGGTGCATTGAGGCAAGCCTGGATGAGGTTCTTGCCCTCTGGCTGGGTGACGAGGGGCTGGAGCTTGGCGGTGGTGAAGGTGTACACAAGACCAGTCTCGGAAACAACGAGCAGAAGGACCTGGGTGCCGGTGAGGGTGGAGAGCTCGTAGGCCTGATGAGGAAGGGGGGATGGTGATTAGAGGGAGAAAAGGGTAAGAGGGGAGTCGGCGAGGGAAGATACCTTTTTCATGATGCCTGAGGACGCGCGACGGAATGGCCTACTCAGGACGGATCTGGAATCTCAAGGAGTGGGGACGGAGACTCACCAGCCTTCCTTTTTGAGAACGTGATGTGTCTTCTCGATTTATCCTGGATAAATTCAATCTTGATCTTCCGCCGCCCTGCCTTCTTGTCCGACTTTGGCTTGTCGGAGTCTTCGTCGTCTTCAGCGCCGCTGTCGGCGACGTCCTGGTCAGTGATGAACTGGTCTTGGGCGGGGGGCGGGGGCGGGGCCACGGCGGAGGGGTCTGCGGGCATGTTTAAGCGGTGACGACGTGTGCGGGCTAGTTGTGGACTGGCAGTGCCGGAAAGGGAAGGAGGGCGATTTGATGCCGCGGTGTTGGAATAGGGAGAGGGGAGGGAGTCGAGGTCAGCAAACGCGTCGCTGGGAGGAGAAAATGGACGAAAGGCCATACGTGTATGCTGTGAGAGGAAAGAGGGCGAACGAGGGAAGGAGGAGGGAGGGAGGGAGGGAGGGAGGATATGGGCGGGGAGGGGGCTCGCAGGAGGGATGCGGGGGAGGACGTCCGGAATAGGCAGGGGTCGAAAGAGGCAAGTGGAAGATGAGGGGGAGCTCGAGAGGGCAGCGACGGCCTCCCTTTTCCAGACACCCCGCTTATCTATATCCAGGTACTCCCAGGCACTCGCTCCCTAACACGCGCAAACATCTGGCCCCAGTCCCCGTCCGTACACCCGCCCTTTAGGTTTCATATCCACCTAATCCGGACACGTCCTATTTCTAAGCACATCACCCCTTTCGCCTTTCCAGCTCCGCGCACTTCCCTATCGCCCCAATTCCTCCCGTCCACATCCGCCGCTCTACGCCCCTGCACTTGCCAACCGGAACACGCTCCCAAAGGCTTCCACGAATAACAAACAAATTATTCCTTCGCCGCCCACACAGCTCGTCTACACAGTCCTATGTATCTACATTGGGCCCGTTCTCGCTACACATCCATGTCTCATCCGACTGCACTCAGGAGCCGACGCCCCCAGGCTTCCCGATGGCGCTCACGGCGCTCTTCCCCGTCGACATCACCGCACGCACACGCAACATGTTTTTGACCATCGAAAAAGACATCATCACACGACGACGTCGCCCCAATCGCGTCTTGCGACTCGTTCTTTTTTTTTTTTTTGACGTCGATTCCTCCTCTGCGCGGCGCGCGCCTCCGACTGAGCCTGCACACAAACTACGTTCGTGGCTGCGAGCTCCACGTCGGGCATCACTACCAGGTCGGCACTTCATCGTTACCGGTCGTGGGCTTCAACAAGACTGGCCCACACAGCACCGACGCGCTCGTCGAATGTTGAAGTTCCCATTTGCGCCCGTGCATGCCGCAGAGCATGATACAATTCCAACGGGTTCGCCGCCCGCACGTTGCCTGGGAGCGCCGCTTGAAAAAAGTTGGCCGTATCCTCATCTGCAACCAAACCAACAGTAGCGAGCGGGACACATGCGATAAGATCACGAAAAAGGGGAGGTCAGACATAATGTGGATAGGGCGCACCACTGGGCTCGACCGCGATCCGGTCGATGTGCAGGTCGCCACATTTAACGTCGCGACATTCGCCGCCTCCCGGTACTTCGTATTGACAAACACGTTGACCCTGCGACCCCGCGGCAGCAATCGATCTCAAAGCAGTCCGAAGCTTGAGGGACTCGAGGTCCGGAACCCGTAGCCAAGAGCGGGTGCTTGACGCTTGTGGCGACTGCTGCGAGGCGAGTGAGTGTTCACTGAGAAGAGGGTAAGAAGAAAGAATCGGCTCATAGGCCTTATATCGCGGGGGTACTGGGGCGTGCGTCGCGTTAGCCGACGTCCAAGGTTGTGGATCCTGTTGAACAAAGATGTCACCCCCATCGCTACTGTTAGCACATGCATAAGACTCCAAGGAAGAGAGCATCTAGGGCTGAGGCTTCCAGAAAGGGATGTGAGCGGGCACGCACCTGGGCCGACGTCGCAACGTCGACGCTTCTATGACCGAAGCCGTTTTCCTGGGAAAACGGAGACAGTGCACAGGGAGAGGATATTGATGACGACGTGCTCGCGCTTGGAGACACCTAGAGATACATCGAAAGCGAAGGGAACAACGAACGATAACGAATGCGAAAACCAAGAATACGTTTGATAGAGGTTGACAGAAGTTGAAACGAGAGCGCAGCCAAGAGAAAACAGAAAAGCAGACATTAGAAGAAATTGGATCGGAAGTAGGCGTAGGGGAAGAAAGGGATCCTTGCCACTTGTTCTTGCCGAGCTTCGGCCGTGAGAACTGCTGGTCCGAAAAAAAACACGAGGAAGCGAAGAGATGTAAAGCGAAGTCGAGAAGTAATAAAAGAAGCACAGTCCATAGCCAGAGAGAAACGAAGACAGGAGAAAGGTTATCAGAGAGAACAACGGATTCCGTGGTGGAAAGCTCAGCATGAGAATGATGAGGTTAACCGGATACTCGCCTTGCTCGCCAGTGGTTCCGTGGACAATGCCATTTGTGGCAGGCAGCGATGAGTTGTCTGCAAAAAGATATGGAAAAGGAAGGGGATATGTGGCACAACGACGACATAAAATTCGCGACCCGATATGAAAGAAGCAGAAGATAGACATGAACGAGAGGGGTCGCAGTGGTAAGATAGGGGGAAAAAAACACCCAAAGAGTCAGCGAGATGATGGCCTTTGAGAATGATAGGAAAAAGTATGACCAGCAGGTGTGGACATCACCGAGTCACCGTTGGACTGCGATGGAGGGCTCGTCAGAGCTTGGCCAGCTAGCTGGGATGAAGGAGACGAAGCTGCCAAAGAGACTATTGTTAGAACTGCACGACATCTTCCTAAACCAAGTGAAAACATGTGATCGATGTCTTGGAGCTGCGCAATGCTGAGATACACAGACGATCTGGTCGAGAACATCGTTCAAGAGGGGTAGCCTTCCTATATGAAGGCTGGCGGCGTGGACGTGCAGAAATAAAAACATAGGGTTTCCACAGAACACGGTGTCTTCGGTGAGGATAACACTCACCATTTGGAGGATTGCTCATGTCTGTTTCCCCTTTCAGCTCTGTCGAGGCTAGTTTCTGATCCGATACCACGCTGGCAGGAAACAACGTTGCTGTCGCGTTCGTAGAAGCTGCCGCAGTGAGGCCAGGCAGTTCTGTAGGTTCTTGCTTCACCATAAGGAGATCAGGAGCCATAACAGGGAGTAAAGTCGGAGACGCCGGCGTAACGAGTGGAGTCGCGATGGCAGATGGTGTAGAAGAACTGAGGTTCTATGAACAGGAAATAAACACGTCTGCTTTCATCGGGCACCACCTCCTTAATGGGCTTACCTTTGCCAACCTCTTCTGCCTTGAATCCTCCCTCGCTCTGATCTCCTCGCGAATTCTCTTTATTTCTAGCTCAAGTTTGGTGGGATCGCCAGACGCTGCTGCACCTGCCGTTGACCCCGCTGCACTGGCGGGTCTGATCGTATATGAAGCCACATGGTGCTCCAACTCCTCTCCTTCCTCTGCCTCTTCGTCGTCCTCGCTATCGCTGAGATCAATGACACACCTTCGCATACTACTAACACTTGCGAATCCTCCCATGGCTGCAGCATTCATCTTCCGCCGAACATGGGGATTGGGGTGCTGCGCACCGTTATGTCCATAGCCGTTGGACTTGTGACGAGAAGCGTTGGTCAAGTCGAGGTCAACGAAATCAGCTGCTACTGGGCGCTTAGTTCCGCGTCTGAACGGAGCGACTGGTTGACTCTCGGGTGGAACTGGTGTCCCATTGCTACTATCCTCGGAGTAGGTCGAGTTCGGTTGTTTGGGCGGTACGCTGGCCTTCCGCTTCAGGACTGAACCCTTCGACTTGGACTCGTCTGAGGAGCTCGCGACGTCTGAAAAATCCATGGAACTCCGAGACACTGAACGAGGCCGTTGACTTTTTTCAGGCGATGCGACTCCAAGGGAGGGGCTAGATTTGGGATAATGCTCCAGATAAGATCCGCCGCCGAGTCCTGGAATCGCATCATCCACGTCCATTGCGTCAGGGCTAGCTCTGATGAAGGAACTAGATTCGGTGCCGAAATTATTGCTACTGGCAGAGCCAATAAATACTGGCTCGATGCTTTTCAAAAAATCTTCGACACTGGAAGCAGGGGCCAAAGGCTGAGTTGATGGCTGTTCCTCAAAGTCCATAGGAGATGGCTCATTGGCAGATGCCATACTAGAGGACGTCCCGGATACACTAGACTCCTTGCGCTTTCTTGAGGCCTGGACAGCTTTGCGCGCGAGCAATTCTTGCCGTCGCTGCTGCTCCATATCCGCTAGAGAGGTCCCCGAAGGCGGTTCAGGAACCGTTGCCGATGACGTTGTGACTGTTAATTGAGGCTTGAATGTCGGTGTCACCACACTCCCTGCATACAAAATTCAGGACCCTGATCCTCAGAAAGGGTAAAATGAGCAGACCTTGAGGCGAAACGATAGGCGGTTTCTGCGGTAGAGGATGACTTATAGAACCGCGTGAGCGAAGGGAGACGGGCTTCCCCGATGATTGCTCGACGACATCATAGGGAACCCCGAGCCAAGATGCGACCATCTCTGGCGTTGGGGGATACGGTAAGATGCCGGTGGTGTCAAAGTTGGATGGAAGGCGGAGATTGAGTTCAGAAAAGACGTAATAGACGATCTCGCGAGAGAAGCCACAATCTACGAGATATTCAGGAGCAACACCCCATCCTAGAAGATCAAGGACGATATCCTTGGCAGCCGTGTATTGCTCCAGTGTCACTGTGGAGGACATGGTCAGCGAAAATGAATGTTGTCATGGGCAAGATTCTACGAACTGTTCAGGCCAGGCCGAACGTGATTGACATCGACAAGATAAGCAGGATTTTCGAGTTGAAAAGTGTCTGATTTGATGCTAGTCGGGGATACCGGAGCCAATCGTTCGACGAGAGATGGTCTTGGAGGGGTGCGAGGAGTCGGAGGCTGAGAAAAAGTCTGATCCGTCTTTGCCATTGGAGGCTGAGATATCGATGCGGGATGCAAGAATGTTGAGTGTGGCGAGGCGGAAACAAGTCCACTGGGAGGCATATTTCTTGAGTGCTTCAAGACACTTGCCGTCTCCTTGGGAGGCGACCTGTGAGGTGGGGGTTGAGGAGGCGATGGAGGGCCTTCGTTGTCGCTGATCTCGCCTTCCTCCCTCATAGTGATATCTTCTTGTGCTGCGTGTATGGAGGGTGCCACTTTCTGCACTGGCATGTGTGGTGGTGCTGACAAAGGTACATGCGCTGACACCGGAGCAGGCAAGGCAGATGGGGCCCGAGCAGCAGGCGGGGCAACAGAAGAGGGCGGGGCAGAAGAAGGCTCATCCTGACCGTAGTCGAGCACGATGGACGATGCTGTGGCCCGCGTAGGACGGGAAGGCAGCCCAGGCAAGAGATCAGAGCCAGTGTGCGGCTTACGGCGCGATCTGAGAGTCAGGAGAGCAGCTTGACGAAGAGAGGAAGCAGGATCAGCGCCGGGTGCGTTGGCCTGATCTGAGGGGTCATCGGGGGAGAGGGACGGGAAGCCAAGCATGTTGGTGTCTCGAGGCGACGAAAGCATGGAAAAGCCAGGGATGGCAGCCATCGCCGGTGAATATATAGCAGGGCCAGGCAAGCAGACAATAGTCAACGACCGCGCACCCTCGCCCCACCGCCGTATTATACACCCTCTCGGCCTTTGCCGGTCTCTCATCAATTCCTCACGCACGGACCTCTCCTCCCAACGGCTTCAGTCCTATCATCACTGAGAAATCCGGGCCACTGTTCTCGAGCTTGGGTACACCGACATTGTGTTCTCTTGGAAAACCACATATTTACCGCAACAGAATAAAATCGCCGTGTAATACCACGGCGTATACTTTGGGTCCTGCGAACGATGCCTCTCGACGGGCACTCGTACCTTGTTGCTCAAGGATGGTCGGGTACTGGAACAGGCCTTCGCCGTGGCGCAATCTCCCGCCCTCTGGCCATCCCTCAAAAGAAAAACCTGGCAGGTCTAGGCAAGGACAGAGACGAAGCGTTTCCCTTCTGGGACCAGTTGAGTGATCTCCATTGCATTCTGTCCCAACGACGTAGTGATACATGCCTGCCACCCAGCTTATTTGCGGCAGCGGCGACCGCTATCAAGGTCAAGATCTCGAGCGATGATGAAGACATGGAGGTGAGCAGTTCACACACTTCACGAGATGCATCTCATCTCGCATAGGAAGAAGGCACCCGGACATTTGAACTCAAGCGCACAACGACGGGCATACTGTCCAATCGCCGCCCCTTAATCGGTACCCCCGCGTCCTCGGGCACAGCGACTCCCTCCTCCGATTCCACCTCCACCTCTCGTCTCAGCCTCATGGCTCTCGCAAAAAAAGAAGCAGCCAGACGCGGCCTATACTCTCGATTCTTCAAAGGCCCTGTCATAGGCCCAGATGATGTGGAGACAGAGATGATCAAAACAGAGACAGTGGTGGTCAGACAAATCGAACGGCCCGTAGGTGCTACAGCAGGCGACAAGGGTAAACAGGCGGAAAAGGAATACACAGGTTCAGAAGGCGAGCGCACAGCCGGAAGGCCAGAGAAGAAAAAGAAGCGGAAAGTGAAAGAGGTCGAGCAGGAAGAGTCAGAAGATGAGGCAGAGAGGAGTGAGAAGAAGCGACGGAGAAGGGAGGCGAAACAAGCAGAAAAGTTGGAAAGGAAAATGATGAGAATGGACAAGCGGAAGGCTAAGGAGGAGGCCCGATGCGAACAGCATGTTGAGGAAGAAATGGCTGGTGCCGATGGCATTCAAGAGGAGATGCGACAGACCAAGAAGGAGAAACGGAAGAAACGGGCACCAGAGGAGGAAGAAAACATACCCGAAGAAAGGAGGCATCAAAAGGTGGAGAATAGAGAGCTTATGGTCGAAGAGGATCAACCAGCATATCAAAGTACAAAGGGTCAAACCCGTCGGAAAGATGAAGGAGTCGCAAAGGACATCGATGCGACTTCCAAGAAAAAGCGGAAGAGGGACAAGGCGTCACGGACATAGCTATTCGTTCGTATCATACCGCTCAGACTACTCTTCGCGAACTTATGCATCGCATCATATCTGTGAATACGTCCGTGACAATCATCTACATTCGGTATTCAATTTATTCCTGCTCATTATTATACATTCCGCACTATGGGATGGATGCTAAACGAACATAATGCGTATGAATCACAAAGAAACATACGGCTGCGAAATCATGGATGAGTATGAGACACAGGTCCACGCATTTGACAATGGTATTGACGCAGCCAACACGCTCAGGCTCGCGTACTCCGCCATGCGCTTTGCATCGCAATGCGTCGGGCCTGCGGATATGATGAGCGTAGGCGTGAAGGATGTGATGGTTTTACATACCTGTTCTAGTGTGATGGAGTCTTCCTTCAAAAATACTCTCTGGCGTCCATCATTTTCCTCGTCCTCATCTTCATCCTCGTCCTCCATCCCGCGCCCAGCTGGATTCCGCAGGCTACCAAACGCCGCCTTGTTGCCCGCCAGTGAGAACGGGGTCGACGCGACAGCCGTGCCGAAGACGCTAGCAGTCTTCGGCGCACCAAATGCAGCGAAGTCTGTGACGACCTTTCTCGGGGGCGAGTGTGCCGTCGACGTGCTGGCAAACGGCTTAGGCTCGGTTGACCGAATTGGGACAGCAGTTGTGTGCGAGTAGGATGATTTGCTATTATTCATCCGAACGTGGAGGTATTTATCAGTGAACCGCGAGCCAGTCACCTGAAAATGAAGTCACAATGAACTGTTGCCAATGCGAAATGCTACCGGATGAAGGCTTACTCTTCGTAGATGAGGTCGCGCCTCGGTGAGGGAAGCTGCCTGACTGAATACGTTGACATTCGATCTCGCTTCATCAGAGTCCTTGTAGATAGACTCGATGACAATTTTCTTCGTGTTCTCGTTCCGGAGAAGCAGCTTCTCGTGCAGCTCCCGAGCAACATCGTCCACGCTCTCATTATTGCCCAATATCCGCTGCGCGACCGCTTGGCCCACCTCGCGGACCAAGCGCTCCATGTCAAGGTTCTCGAGGACAAGACCTACGATAGCATGTGCGAGCAAATCTGCTGTCGTAAGCGGCAACATGATGCCAGATGTGATATTTGTGAGCGCCTGGAAGAAGTCGGTTGCATACTGTACACAGATTCAGTCAGACGTGTGATGCGGTCGGGTGAGACAACCTACAGAGTAATTGCTCAATGCCGGCTCGCAAGCGACAAAAAACTGTACGATGAGACTGGTCAGCAGGATGAAAAGCCTTGTACCAGTCACCTACGAGGATGATTCCATGAGCCGCCATCTCTCGTGCGAGCTGGAGAGGATCGTGACCGTCTGGCGATCCCTCGTCGAAACCTGCCATCCAGATAAGAAGCACCAATCCGATCTTCCAGTCGTGTTAACATACCATCGCCATACTCCCCAATTCCATGCGGCGGTGCGTCCGCAATGAGGATGACCATCTTACTGGCCTGCGGTCTCCAATCCATATGCAGTGCCTCGAACAATCCCGCTGTGACCGCTTCAGGGCCATCGCCTCCACCCGATGCATAAAGACTAGACAGGTCTTTATGCACCTTGCTGATATCAGACGAAAATCCGAAGTTCTTGGTCACGTAACTATGATCCTGTGGAGGATGATCCCGATAGGCGACGAGACCGACTCGAAGATCCTCCCGATTTTGAAGTTTCCCGGATTCGAAGATATTTTCGCATATGAGTTCGATATTCTTCGTCGCTGATGATATATAGCTGCCTTGACTTCCTGTACAATCTTGGACGAAAACAAGGTCTCTGAAGATACAAGTCTCAACGTCAGCCCCTGTGAATCGGGGACAGAGGGAATAGAGCAGAGCAGAGCTGGGACGCACAGCATCTTTCGCCCGTCGTCCACACCCGAGGGTATCTGGGCATCATTGTACCCCTGTGTAACAAAACTTTGCTGATGGGCTGCTGGAACCCCGTCGAAGTCCATGTCTTCGTCCATTATGAAACTAATTTGTGAAACTCAAGATGACTGCGATAGATTGCAGGTCCGGTTGGAGCAGATTCTTTGCGGCGATCAAGGCTTTGCTTTCAGCAGGGCTTGAGGCAGATGAAAGGATTGCAAGGAGAAACTTGTCAGGGTGTCTGTGAAAGAAAGGTCACGGTATATAGCACGTTTGTTTTGAACGGTTCTGCCACAGAGCCCCACGCTTTCAACGCACGCCCAGATGAAATCACCACGCCTCGGCTCTCGGCACACTCCGTCCGCACCTTTCTCTCCTCGGACCTCACCGACATTAGTATTAAATACGGTCACTACACAGGGCGAACGACTACAGCATCTACCTCAAATCCTATATCATAGGTCTCACCGTGAGCCTCCGATCCAACCCAGAAAATGCCCTGCCCATCCCCCAAGTGGTCCTCCCGGCCTCAACAATGTTCGGTAAGTAAATGCCAGCCCAAACGACAAACCTCCAACCAACGCCGACACCAGAACGTAAGTCCGCAATCGTGCTGCTGATGACAACGCACGATCGGCGCCTCCTGGTATAGAAGAGTTTCTGGGAACAGAGGAAATCAGACCCTGCGTAAAGGGGTGGTGATTTGGCGATATGTACGTACGGATGGATCGCAATGCTGCAGACCGCGTGGAATACGTCTGCGATTTGACCGGTCTTTACGCTAACAGCCACTGGGACTTGCAGGCTGAGACGCCGGCAGTATACATCAGGTTGAACCTCATGTCTCTATGTACACTATTTTTGAACAACATGCACGAAGCATCAGGCCTGGAATCAGCTCACCTGCTGTGCGAGGTCAAGATCCGACTTCGTAGCAACAAATAGCGTGGGTATATGATCTAGGCTATATTGTTGCTAACTCTGACAGTGAGAAGCGGGAGCAACCATGACTCAAACAATTAGAGACATACCCGTAGATTGCTGATATACGAAAATGAATTTGTGTCGCTCGAATCATGAACATACACGATGACATCAGCCAGGTCCGTTTTCTTGGAGTTCCGAAGCGTCTCCGCCTCGTACTTGGACCCAAATTCCTGCAACTGAATCGCGCCGCTGGATCAGATCGCCCGCAAGAAAGTGCGAAAGATCCACCCACAACTAGGTATTTCTCGGAGCCGTCAATGTCGACCGAGTTTACCACGCTGAACATCTTTTTCGTGGGCTCGTATATCTCCTGAAATGGCTTCCCGGCGAAGGCGCGAAGCAGTGACGTTTTGCCAGAACCCGCAGCGCCACATACGTAGCACAGGAACACATTTCTTGTTAACTTGCCCTTCTTGCGGTCATGCTTACGGGGCCGAGTGATCAGCAGCGCATCTGTCCTTGGTTCATCTGGGTATCCCAGGTATGCTAGGTATGCTAGTGTGGTTTTGTGGTCGAGCAAGGTCGTCATACTGCGACATCGGACCAGACCGTCAGTAAACGAGAGCTTGTTATATATATAAAAACGTCCGGACCTCCATTGCGCAAGCCAGCCTTGCAACGTTACGGCACCAGTGCCGTCCGCGATGGTCGTGTCCGGGAAATTTTGGCGAGCCCAAGGATTCTCGGGTGACGTGCTAAACAGGTCGTCCAGTTCCGATCTCTTCAAAGCGCCATCTTGATCCTGTAGAAGTGTAAGTCCCATATTGACAATAGGCGTCATGCTTGCCTACCTTGTCGAAGGTCTCAAAGATATCAGTGAAGAATTGGTACCCTAACGGACTCAATTCGACAGAACAGTCTGGCGGTACCTCGAATCTTCGAGTAGTTCTGCGTCAGACAACTTCAATTATTTACTAGATTCATTGGCTTACTTTGGGAAAAGAAAGCTTTCCATTAGCCGCAAATCTTCCGCATATCCGAATTTTCGTAGTACTGTCCAGGTGGTTTCCAAGCGACCCCGTTGAATGAATATGGTGTGCAGATACAAGAAGCCAGCTTCTGTCAAACCATCGTCTCGTACTCCATTTTCGGCATGCTCTCGAACCATCTCCTTGATTCCTTCTAGCTCCTGCAGCTGTAGTGGAGCGTCAAAACATTTACGCTTCCCTCGGGAAGAGGCTGTCAATGTCAGCCTGATGATGTAGAATGAAACAGGACAAACCTGGAATTCATTCAGCTCTGCGGCGTCAAGTAATCCATCTTTGTTTGCATCACAAAGCTTGAAAATTCGTCTAAGCGCATCCACGCAAGCAGGTTTCAGGACCTGTGCGCTGACCACATCAACAATAACGGTCTATCGGAAGCAAGAACAAGGAGCGCACATGATCTCGAGAGTCATATAGAGGAGCAGTAGGATGAAGGACGGCTTTTTGGGCGAAATAGAAGACCTCTGATACATTCAGAGGCATTTTGGCAGAGCATTCTACACATGTCTCAACTTCCTGAGCGACGACTGTTTATTCAGCTGACGGTCTGCTATGATGTGCGACCCACCTTGAATTCATTCATGATAGGTATGATTTCTGCTTCCAAAGCTTCATTCGTCACCTCACCTCCACGCAAGTCTATCTTGTTACCGACGAGAATGACTGGGATCTGAACATGAGTCAGTCCGTTGATGTCGTAGGAGGGTGATTAACGGCAGTACATTCACTCCTAGTTGACGGAAATATGGAAGCCAGTATGTCGGGATGCGGTCGAATGAGTTTGGGTTGTCGATAGAATAGACGACACAGATGACATGAGCCTTGCGTATCTCCGTCTCGAGATGTTGCTTATCCTGGGGGCCAACTACGATGATGACGCATGGGTATTCATCAGGTTGAATCAATTGCGATGCTCACCGCCGGAATCGACAATGTACGTAGTTACATTCTCTGGGGTGACCTCCGGTGGGATCGTAACCTCGGGAACTATGTGCTGAACCTGACACACGATGAGACAGACCGACGAGCCTTCTCCGCATGAAATGCTCACTTGCGCAACAAACGACTCCTTGATGAGCGACGTCACTATAGTGCTCTTTCCAACGCCCTCTGTCGGACGCGACTGAGTTTCAACGACCAGTGCGTTCAAAAGCAAGATGATTTCTTACCGTCCCCGACGAGCAATATCCGTACGTCCCTGCGCATCGCTGGCCAAAATGTTCGAAGACGTTCCTAGGAACGTGTGATAATCAAGGAGGGTGCGTATGTAGTAGAAAAGCGGTGGTCGTTGAACGTGCCGTCCCTGCGCGTAGCTAGAGCTGCCGAGGGCTGTCAGCGGGCCGAACACGGGAACAGTCTGCGCGATCGGCGGCAGAAAAATGCTCCACCATTCTTTCTGTCGACTCCACCAAACAGTCCGTTCAGTGTCTCCTCGATTGTTCTGCATTTTCCTGAATTTGTGTGATCTCAAACACAACTGCCCAGCCCCGACATATCGCTGCCTAACATAACGTCTGATTTACAAGCGCGTACTTGTATCGCGCTGACGCGCACTTCCAGACGCCTTCCCCACCCCTCGTTTCTTTCCTTCATGTACTTCTTGGCGCTACCCGCCGACATCCTCCTGATAGTCATCAAAGATCTCGATGTGAAGGGTCTCGTTGCGTTGTCAGAGGCGTGTCATCTTCTCCGCCGTCTAGTGAGTCCCTCACGCCCAAGCGCTGAGCTCTTCCGAACTGAGCCATGGGACATGCACGCTAGGTGCATGAATATGGGTGGAAGAGTCACATCAGACTATATCCCCGCCCCTCCTACAGCATGGCCAAGGCCTTGTCCCAATGGTGTCCGGGTGCGCAGATCAAGTACCACACCTTGTCGGACAAAGCTTGGGCGCGGACCACATTTGCCGCCCGGCCTTTATCACGTCCATGGCATGGCAAACTCCAACCATTATTAGCGATTAACAACTCCAGACTAGTGGTCGCCGCTGGCCATATACTATACTCATACGCTTTTACCACTTCTGGGGGTGACGGCATCACTCCCGGCATGCGATTTGAGTGCTCGTACTCGCTTCTTCGCCCCCCAGATTCCTCTAAGCACGATATCACGGCCGTCGTGTTTCTCCCCGACAGGGGTGATCGCACGCTATTCGTTGGTTTTGTTCACGGCGCCTTAGAACGCATTTACTTGCCACCTATGCAAGATGGCAGGAAGGAAGTCACCATCGATCCCGTCCTACGGACACCATTTCATTACCATCACGGAGACATCATTGAATCCCTCTCGATCACATCCGATCTACTTCTCTCACTGACTGAGAATGGCACGGCAGGCCTTCTCAACTTATCGTTCCCCACTCCCTCCCCACACATGATCGAGCTGGGGGAACGCGGCTGGGCGGCGTACCTCTCAACTCAATCATCGACCCCCTACGCTGCATTTGGCACATCATCGGATAACCCTCTCGCCGTGCACACCATAACAAACTCTGAGATCTCCGCAACGCCCTCCTCCATCCTCTGGTCCTCTGTTAAGGACTTCGAGTCTGAGAGGTCGTCCGCTGTATATGGCATCTCAAGCACCCCGCCTGGGTTTCCCTGGGGTGCATCCGATAATATTTTAGTCTCAGGGTGGTATGACGGCTTCGTGCACGTGCACGATCTGCGATCACCCACCTGCGTCCCCCGCCTCAACAACAGCCCTGCTCCCCTCTTCCCTGTTCTATCCCTCTCCGATCCGTGGTCATTCGAGCCCGTCTACTCTGTTTCGTGCGGCGGGGGATCATCAAGCCACATAGCAGCCGGAACAGCCAGACACAGTGTCGTGGCATTTTGGGACGTTCGCAGTCCTAAGACTGGGTGGAGTGTCCACGCGCCCGGAAATGATTCGTCTCCGGTCTACTCGGTCATCCTGGAGAGCTCACGCCTGTTTGGCGCGACACAGAGCCGTCCTTTCGTGTACGATTTCGGCCCGGGTGTCACCCCTGACACATATCCCCCTCTGCCCAGAGTGCATGGGGACGATGGACTATCGTACAAAAAGGGTTGGAATAATGTTGGATTTTACGTGACAAAGTATAGCCATAGAACGACTCAATTACCATAAATTTATCACAACAGTCTGCGAAATGTCAGTCCTCTCAAATATCGATTCCAATGCACGGAAGAGGTACCTTTGTCGCTAGAGCTGATGCCATCGGGCATCATCTTACAGTGACTTGCATATCATATCCGCAGGTCGGGCTCCCATAGTCTTTGTTTGTCTTAGCCAAATATGTGTCATTTGGCTAGCTAACCTTACATATAAGATAATCATTCCGTGTACTATCAGTGCACCAGAGTTGCAAAAAAAAAGGTTTCTTCATAACACCTTCAATTGATATTATTTTTCCCCCAAATTTTTACTGTACCTGCCCAAGCTTCTTTAAATACAGAATCCAATTTTTTCATATTCTTAAAGTATGAAGGGATTTCTCAGACAAAAATCAAACTCTTTAGGGTCTGATCAGCAATATCTAACATTTTGTAACAATTACTGGCAGATTTCATATAAATGCCACAATTGCTAGCAATCTGTCCTTGATCTTGTTGCCAACAATTGTCAACAATTGTCTACTATCATAATTACCTTTTGATCCTGCCCAATCTCGATATCACATCCACTTTTTAAGCTTTTTTGGATCTTGTTGGATCTTGTCAGATATTGTTATACCTTGCTACTCTATTTTTAAGTCATATTGGGATATACTTTGCTATGCCACCCATGGCCCTAGCTGATTGTTAGCAATTGTTGGATATTGTTTGATTGAGGGCTGTATTGTAGACTCAGAGATTGTTGGCAAATGTTGACAATTATTGAGTATCTAGAAAGAGTTTTTGAGGGGTTGAAAATTTGTGAGTTCTGTAGAATGGAATTGGTAAATTGGTGGCTGGATGGGTTGCACCCAATTGCGGCAATTTGCGACAATTGTGGTCGGACATTGTCAACAATTGCTGACAAATACCGGGAATTGCCAGCAATTCCTGGGAACGAGTTCCGACCCGTCGCTTCGCGACTTTCACGCAGTGCTTAATAGTATTTCTTGGGGTTAGGGTTGAATCTGAGTTTTGTAGTTTAGTTTTAAATGACTATGAGGATTGAAATATTCTGTGTTAGTTGCAAACTATGCATTGATTATAGGCTACCTACAGTCTGAGTGTGGTCTGTATGTAGTCTGTGTGTAATCTATTGTTGGCTATATACTTGTGACTTGATTACCTATTACATGTGCTCTCATTTTATATGCATTTATTGTATATGCTCTTATTGTGTGTGCTTCTGTCATATGTGCTCTCATTATGTGTGCTTGAATTAGGTGTGCTCCTATTGGGTACACTACTATTGTATATGCTTCTATTGGATGTGCTCTTGTTGAATGTGCTCTCATTGAGTGTGCTCTCATTAGGTATGCTCTTGTTGAGTGTGCTCTTATTGGGTATGCTCTCATTGGGTATGCTCTCATTGGGTGTGCTCTTATTGGGTATGCTTTCATTGGGTATGCTCTTATTAGGTATGCTCTTATTGGATGTGCTTGTGTTGTATGCGGTGTGCTTTTGTTAAATATGCTCTAGTTAGATGTGCTTCCATCATGTGTGCTCCCATTGTATGTACTCCCATCCTATGTGTTCCTATCAGATATGCTCTAGTTAGGTGTGCTCCTATTATATGTGCTCCTATTACATATAGTATGCTCCCATTATGTGTGCTTCTATTGTGTATACTCCCATTGTGTATATTCCCATCACATGTGCTTCTGTTAGATGTGCTTTGGTTGGGTGTGCTTTTATTATGTGTGGTAGGCTCCTATTAAATGTGCTCTAGTTGTGTGTGCTTTGATTATATATGCCCCTATTGCATAGGCTCCTATTGCTTGTACTCTTTGTTGTATGTGCTCCCATTGCATATGCTCCCATTGTGTGTCCTTCTGTTGTGTATGCTTCTATTGTGTATGCTCCCATACTCCTATCATGTGTGCTCTTACTGGATGTGCTCTTGTTGTATGTGCTCTTATTGTGTGTGCTCCCATTACTATCATTGCACCGGAGTTGCAAAAAAAAAAAAAGATTTCTTCGTAACATCTTCAATCAAGCTACCTTTCGCTCCAATTTTTTATCATACCTGTGGAAGCTTCTTAAAATGTGTTCTGTTATTTTTTTATATTTTAGAGTGAACTGAAAGAATTGTTGTGATATGATTGAGAAGGTGTGTCCGAAAATGAGCAAAACTTGGGAGTTGCAAATCTTTCCGACGATCGGGTCACACGTCGTCACATTCAAATTTGAACTCTGGTTGCGGGGCAACCTGCGAAGCGGCGTTTTAAAAAGATGACCAAGCATTACGCGACCCGAGGCTCCTTGTCACTCTGTCTGCCATCGAACACTGCCCGTCAAAAACAATTTGGTGAAGAGCATTGGAGTCTTCAAAGTCAAATAAATTTGTCTATATGTTTTCAGTAGTACCTGTTCATCTTCCCGATTTTTTCTTTTGGCAATTGAGCTCAAGGATCTGAGAGATCTTGAGCATCTTTTAGAGAACACTGTCCTGAAAACCATTATCCATTGCTTCCTCACTACTGCACCCAATTTCTGTTCTTAAAAAAACTACACTACTTGAAGAGTACTTACATGAACAATTTTGAATTTTTTTGAAAGGTGCTGTCAAAAAATGCTGTGAGGAGCTCGATTTTGAACCTCCCATCCCGTTTGCAACTCCGGTGCAACGATAGTACATATGCTCCCATACACAGAATGCATAGATTTAGCAGGTATTGAGTTGGGAATATAAGGTACATTGATGGTTAGAGTCAGAATGTATTGTCTTGTGCTCTATAAATTTTGTCATATTTTGTCAGGTTCCCTTTTTGGATTTTTGGTGCAGAAAATGCTTTAATCAGGAGAAGAGAAATTAATAATTTGGCCAATAAAGTAATTGTTTTAGCCTCGCGCTTCGCGCTCGCCGCGGCTATCGCCGCAGTTTGTCAGGTTTGGCCCCTCGCGCTTCGCGCTCGGGTGCTCACGTGGTTTTCACGTGTTGCCACGCGAGATACTGCCCTTCCACTCTCTTTAGACTAGCTTCTCACCCGTCGCGTTGCGACGGCGCAACCATGCTTAATCCGAGTTTTTGTTGCAGTGCTTAGTCTGAGGTTGTGTGACAGTGCTTAATCTATGTTTGTGTTATAGTGCTTAGTTTGTGGTTGGGTTTTAGTCAAGCAGCCAAGTTAGAGTAGCAGTTTTATTTCAAGCATACATATAAAAAGTTAGAGTGGGGATTGAGAGTCAAAGTGTAAGAAGTTTCTATATAAGTTTTATACTACAGTCCTTGTTCAAGTCCTATTATAATTGTTAGCCATGTCACAATGATTATGATCCAAGACATACTATTGATTATCCAAAATGCCTTGTAATACCTCAGGGTACACTATATTGGTGGTTTTGGTCCCTTGTGAGTCTGGTGGGAATAACACCTTGATTCTATCTCCTGATGTGCAGCGTGACAGTGCAACATAAAGTTGGCCATGGGAAAATACAGGCCGCTCCAAATCCAATCCAACAAACTTGACAGACTGTCCTTGTGATTTGTTGATGGTCATAGCAAAGGCAACATGGACAGGGAATTGTCTGCGCTTCAAAGGAATAGGGCAGGCTTCTCCAGATGGCTCCAGGGTTAATCTAGGGATAAACACAATCCTTCCAGCATGTGCTCCACCCAAGATGCGGCATTTTAAGACACGTGTCCTTGCCTCAAGTAAGATGAGTCGAGTGCCATTGCATAGGCCATGAGAGGGATCAATGTTGCGCAAAAGAATGAGAGGACAACCTCTTTTGACATGGAGGTGAGCAAGAGGAAGGCCAGAGATATTGATAGAGTTCAAAAACTCTATAGGATAACCCTCTATGTCCTTGACAGAGTCAATGCTGGTTAGGAGCTTGTCTTCTCCAGGAAACTTGGCCAGAATCTCCTTGTTGATCTCAGCAACAGTGTCATTGCGCCCAGAAAGAATCATACGGTCAAGGAAGAAGTGGTCTGGTTTGGGGTGCTGATCAGAGATATCAGGATAGATAAAGTCAATCAAGGACTGCTTAGTGTTGTTATCAAGATGCATGTTGGGAGGAAGTTCAATAGACTTGTCTTCACCAAGGTTATGGCCAGAACCAACATTGAGGAGCCATTGAGCAAAGGCATTGCTCTCAGGAGTCTGGTCTAGGCGCATGTTTTGTTTAAGAGTGAGAAGTTGGATGTGATTCCAGAGTGAGGACTTGCGCAAAGATGCAGCCACAATCTGCTCTCTGCTTCCTTTGGGAACCACAGGCAAGGTCTGACGAAAGTCTCCAACAAACAGCACAGTAACACCACCAAAAGGAGCAGGGTTGTCCATGAGATCCTGAAGAGTGCGATCAACGGCTTCAATTCCATAGCGATGCTGCATTGGTGCCTCATCCCAAATGACCACCCCAGTCTGATGAATAAGACCATCAAAGTCAGAGTTTTTCTCCCAAGAGCAAGAGGAGCGCTCATTGAGACCCTCAATGGGGATTTTGAAGCGAGAGTGAGCAGTGCGACCACCATCCAGAAGCAAGGAGGCAATGCCAGAAGAAGCAACACAAAGAGCAGCCTTGCCTTGAGAGCGGACAGAGGCAGCAATGGTGTTGCAAACATAGGTCTTTCCACCACCTCCAGCACTGTGCAGAAAGAAGACTTGGCCTTGGTTGGACTGGACTGACTGCATAACAGCATCATAGGCATTCCTCTGCTCAGCATTGAAGGTCAATAGATTAGTCTCCACCTGAAGTGCAAGGTCAGCTCAAGGTCAACTTTGAAGGATGCATGGTAACTGACCTGTTCCCAAAGAGCCACATAATCATGGTTGAGCTCATTCTGAAGAAGCACATTTGCAGCTTGGTTCCAATCTTGCAGAGGCAAAGGCATAGGAGGATAGTCAATGAGGCGCTTTCCCATTCCAGTAAGGACTTTGTCCAGAAGATAGAGGCCATAATCAAAGACATCCTCTTGAGTAGGATCAGGAAAGCCCATGGCAGTAAGACGCACATGCAGATCATCACAGATTTTGTCCTTGTAGCGGTTCCAAAGAATAAGAGGTTGTGAAGGAATGCAGAAGCAAAGGATGGTGGCAAAGAGGGATCTAAGTTGAGATCCAGTCTGCATGTCTGCTGCTTCAGCCAAGGCCATATCCCACTCTCCATCATCCTCCAAAAGGCCACGTGCAAAGCAGGCCTCACGAAAGGTTGGATACTCAATGCCTTGATAAGTGCGAATGTCCTTCCAGTCCTTGGCACCCTTAACAATAGTAAGCAAGGTCCTGAGGTAAAAGCGCTCTCCTGCTGAGGGATGAACATAGTACATTCTGCCAATAGTTGAGTGTTGAATACGTGGTGTCCATGCTCTATTCTTTTGATTCCAGACATAGAAGGGAGGAAAGTCTTGATAAGTGTAAGCATGGGCAGCAGGATACTTTTGGTTGGCAATGAACCATTCAGTCAACTCTGTCTTTTGGGACTTGTTACTATTGAGAAGTTCTTCAGGATTGTCATCAGAATCAAAATAGACCTGCTGCTGATTAGGAAGATGAACAGGAAGACGATAGACTGAAGGAAACTCCAGATGCCTTGGGAATTCAAGGATGTTCCAGCAAGCCTCCATAGGTCCAATATAGCGAGCATCCACATAGTCCTTAATCTCATCAATATCTCCAATTTCAATAGTGGCACGATCAGGACCTTTGTAGATATACTTGTGAATGTATTTGATGGCCTTGATAGAAGCGCAGACCTCTACATTGATGTGGCAGTTATATTTGGCAAGAAGATAGGGATTATGAGGAACAACATCGCGATTGTCAAACTGCATAGCGCCTCGAGTGAAAGTGCGCCCATTGTTTGGTCTAGCATATGTAGGATAGCCATCTTCACCATAAAGGGTGTGCTCATTGAAGTCCTTGCGATAATGCTTGCTACAGACCTTGACCTTTGTGCCGCCAATATTCTTTTCCTCCATGCAACGTGCTTGAGGGAATTCAGGGCCACAACGTCCATGAAGCATGTATTTGGTGACAGACTCATATAGCATAGGATGGGTGGCAGGATCAGGGAGCTGGGCAGAGACAATTCGATCCACATCTTCAGCACTCTGAATTTTGTGTTCTTGCTTCAAGAAAAGGAGAAGGTGCATGTGAGGAAGCCCACGCTTTTGAAACTCAATGGTATATACCATGCCAGCAACCCCTCCAAACAGGCCCTCTTTGATCTCCTTGAGCAAAGCCTTCATCTTTTGTGCAAAGACACGTGCCACCAAATCAGGACGATCAGAAGGATTCTGAGTTGTACCATCATCATATTTCAAGAGCTCTTTTTGAATCTCTGGCCAATTAGGATTTGCAGTCATGGTAAGGAAGATGTCTGGCTTATGACAATGGCGAGTGATAGCCATAGAGTCTTGGAAAAGCTGATACATATAACGTGGACTGCCTGCATGAGTGGAGGGAAGAACTATGCGCCTTCCTTGTTGGCCTAGGTTGATACCTGCTTCTGCATGAATGGCATCAAACAGTGACTGGTACTTGTCTGCCCTAATCTCCTTCTGATGGTTCCTGATCCAGAAAAGGTTGCTAGACTCAATAGATGCCCAAGCATCAACCACATATTGCTGAAATAGCTTGCCAGCTCTGAAGATAGTTTCAGGTTCAAGCAAACGGCGCATAAGACGATATGCATAATAACAGCGCTGAGACACCTTGGATGAGAGCATTTGGCCATTAGGTCCAGGATGAGCAGGAATATTGGGATGAAAGCCTTGTTCGCCATGTGGAAACAATGTCACATAATGTAGGGGACTGTAGTGAGGGTGAAGATGGCTAAAGTGCTTTAGACCTCCATGGTTATAGCGGACAACAATATCTCTGTGCAAATCCACTTCCTCATCTCCATTCCCAGGTATAATAGCAGCAACCTCATCAACAGTAGGCTCATTATAGCGACGATGATCGGCATTAGGCAAGACTGTGATGCGAGCTGAAATCTTGTCATTCTCTCCAGGGTTCTTTTCTGCCAGGATTTGATAGGCATGACGATACAAAGGAACATAAGGATTGTGTGTATGAAACATATCCTGCAAGTCATTCATGATTTCAGATCTCAAGTTGGCATTATTGTTGTTGCGCTCATTAAGTGCAGCCTGAGGATCAATAACATAAAGCTGAGCATAGGAGGGTTTGATGTTGTTAGGTGGTAGCAAGCTTCCCATCTTATGAGACAGTTCCCCATGAATTTTAAATGAATAAGGCCCAGAGGTAGAGGTAACATGATCTGATAGCTTGGCAGCAATAGAAGTGAATGCAAATGCACTGTTGTACTGCCTGATATGATCTCTAAAAAATTTTGGAACTGAACCACCTTCCCAAAGCAGTCGGCGCAAGGTTGGGGGAGGTTGTAAAAATGCAGGCAATCTGATCTGACCCTGTAAGCAGCACATGCCAAAGCGAGGGTGGATACGACTGGAGTTGGTAAGACGTTCAGAAGAGAAATGGAGTGCAAGACAGTGAGCACATTCTATATTCATAAGACCAAGGCTGTGACGTGCAATAGGCTCTTGATATGGACGGCGACCTAGAGGCAGATTTTGGAGAGCCTGATGAGCCACTACAGCTTGATTATTTTGTTGGATAGCAAGGTTATGCTGATGTGCCTGCTCTTCAAGGTCTAGATGATGTGCCTGCTCTGCAAGATCAAGCTGATGATGAAGGTGCTGCTGCTGCTGAATATCTTGCTGATGTCGCTGGTCAAGAATTGCATAATGATTATTCTCTTCCTGTTGTCTTATAGAAGATGTAGGATGAGGAGGGTTATTGGGTTCAGGCCTTGTGCTTTCTCTACGACGACGTCTACGTTCTGCATGAGTCCTTTCAAAATTCTCCATCATACGATGCTCATAATCAGGATGGCTAGCTGCTGCAAGACGTGTGCGAGCCTGTCTATCATGATTCCCAATCAAGTGTCGTGGAAGATTAGGATAGGCAGAAACATTCACAGGCCAATAATGAGGTGGTGGTGCAGGCATTGGAGGAGGAGCATAGATAGGATACTGTCCAGGAATTTGGTAAGCCGTAGCACCATGATAGACAGAGTGTTGGAACATGGGAGCAGGATAAAAGTGGGGAGGAACATATTGAGCAGGATAATATGTTGGAGCAGAGGGAGCAGCAACTGCAGAATAGTATGACTGGACAGGAGGAGCAAGTGTGGCAGGCTGGTGAAGCTGAATGGGTGGTGCAAGAGAAATAGGAGGCTGAGCAGAATTAGAAGTAGCAGGATGGGAAGGTCTAGAGAGATCCTCAAAAACAGGCTGACGAATAGAGCCTCGTAATGCAGAACGCTCGCGCCGAAGAGTAGGAGAAGTCATCTGAAGCCTTTCAGCACGCTCTTGCTCCCGCACAGTCTGGCGCTCATGCTCAGGAGTCCTAGGAGGAGTTCTTATAAACCCTAAAATTAATAAACAAATTTTGTGTGATTTAACAAAAACTGCATACCTTGTCATAGTCACATCCACATGGGCAGCCTCTTCAATAGCCTCTTGGTTTTCAACATGTCTATAGTTTCTTCTTTTTAGCCAATGACCATAAAAAGATTAAATAAAACCACATACCCATTGAGATCCTCAGGTGGAGGAGTCATATACAGATCATCCTCATCTTCACTGTTATTGGCATTCTCACTATAGCAAATATGAGTACACACAACCAATAAGCAAAAAGTAAGTCACATACTTATGTACAGTCTCAGGTGGGGGTGTCATATAGAGATCATCCTCATCATCATCTCTAAAGAGAATTTTAGCACTGAAACAGTATCCAAGCAAGCCAAAAATACTCACAAAGGTGCCAATGCAGGCATCCAGACTTCCACCACACCCTCATTAGGAGGCCTAAAAAAAGAATTGAGCACAATGGACATGATGCAAGCAACACAGACTTACAAAGGTGGAACACTCATTGTGAAAAGCTAAATAAAAAAAACACCTGCAAACAAAACCAAGAGCCAAGAGTGGTTGCCAAGCTAAGCACTCGCTGAATGCCCCCTCACAGTTCACCTGAAGAAATTGCCGCAAGACAGTGCCAGGGGAAGAGGATTCCCAATGCTCTTTGACAACTCGATGTCACTCGTTGTCTGCAAAGCAGGTCGTTGTGACTGTGAGATTGTGGTAAAAGGTACCTGAGCAACTGAAACACCGCAGGATGAGAGAGGTCCAGGCAGCTATGAAAAGACTGCTTTTGGCTACAGCAAACTAAGGCCGTGCTGGTAGACTTCACACCCTGTAGGCTTTTTCTAAGCAGAATCCGTGCTCAAAGACACCCAGTAGAGCAGAGTAGAGTTTGAGAGAAAAGCCAGTGAGGAATAAAGCAGAGGAGAGCACAGATGAGGGTCTGGGACAGAGATGATGATGGTTGATGGCAGAGATCAGGTATCGCAAGGCTCGCAGCAGCCCCGGGCACGCGCGCGCTGACCAACTCCGTTTCAAGCTCCGACACGCTCCGTTTCGCGTCCCGAAGCCTATGGGACAGTGGTCTCGCGTGGTTTGTCGCGTGGGATTAGCCAACGGCTAGTTGCCACCGGACCCCTACTGTCGCCCTCTATATAGAGACTAGCTTTTCACCCGTCGCGTTGCGACGGCGCAACCATGCTTAATCTGAGTTTTTGTTACAGTGCTTGGTCTGATGTGTCTGTAAAGTTTAGTGTTCACAAAGTTTAGTGTCTATAAAGTCTAGTGCCTGTAAAGTCCAGTGCCTGTGCTAAATCTGAGTTTTTGTTGTAGTGCTTGGTCTTGTTACGACTGCTCGTCGGTAACCCCAAGAGTAGGAGGTTCTTCCCTAGGTCACTCGTGGAGGATGTGTGGAACGGTGGTCTCGACTGTACGTGTAGTACAGGAGCCAGAAGTGTATTGCGATGTAGCAATGAAGACTGCAGTAGGAAGACTGCAGTAGAACGAAGTAGGCAGTATGAAGACTGCCTAAGAACGAAGATACTGTGGTAGGAAGACCACAGTGAACAAAGTACTGTGGTAGGAAGACCACAGTGAACAAAGAGAATAGACTGAAGATCCTCAGCCTATTCTATGGGCCTTTTATACTACTTTGGGAAGTAGGGCGTGAGAATACCGAATATGTATCTGTAGGTATTCTCTAAGTCGTCTCTCTCAATAACGACTACTCTTGTGCTTCTCCGTTGGTCTCCTTCCGGCCAGGAGAGACTAGGAGGTTCATGCCCTGCGTGTGAGTAATTTATAAGGCGGCGTTCCATGCCCGCTAATACAATAGGCCCGTGATACTCGACCAACGATAAGGTGATCCGTTGGGAGTGGATGACCAAGGTTAATATCTGTACCTTGGTGTACGCCTCAACTTGTGAGGCCGCGTGATATTTGTGATGATCGTATCGGTATAGACCCCGTGTAGGCCCGATAGAACGTGATCATAACAATACCCCCTTTCTACGTCCTATTCGCCTGGTAGGACAGCGCCTTGCGCTTCATCGCCACTCCATATACGATTTGCTTTCTTGATCCAAAAACGGTCTCCGGATGCGACTTCCGGGACATGACTTCGTTTTCTGGGAGGAAGACCGACTTACGTCGTTTGATCCTCTAGGAGTTTTCCATCTCCGTTGAGCTGTTTGTTTGTCGAGTCGCGAGGGTACCAAACCTCCGCTCTGTAGGATGTTCTTCCTTCACCCTTCGGTTGTTGTGATCTTTCCTGGGTTCTCAGGCCAGGATGTCAGTCCGGTCGACGCCGGACAGGTGTCAAGAAAGGCGTATAGATGCGAGTGGTGTGTGGATGAATAGAAACTCTAGCATGTGGGTTCTGATTCGTGTCATCAGGTTCTTCTTCTTCCTTCTCCGAGGGCCAAACCTCAGTGTTTCCAGGATAGTCGTCTATCCTCATGATTTGTTGTTTCTCTCGACGACAGTGGATGGCGCCCATGGACAAGTAGGTTGATCGCTTTACGAAGGCTTAGGCCTACTTCTCCAGGCTACCAGTCATGACGCCCCAAGCAGTATCGCTCCCATACGGTGAGCTCATCTCCGGTGAGGTTGCAGCCAAATCCCAAGCAGTATTGTCCCCATACGGTGGACTCATCTCCGGTGAGGCAGTTTACGGCGTCCAGAGTTTGTTTTTCACAAACGTGGGCCTATGGTGGGGAATACCACGTGTAGTGTTGGGTTCGAGGCAAGGATGTGAAGAGAATTAGACTTGAAGGGTGCAGCGAGGAATAAGGAGGAGTCTGACTCCTTTTCCAAGTCTGCCCGTTCGCTTGCACGAATAGACATCAAGACCACAGCTGATATACTTGTCGGGTTGCGAGATTTATCCACGACTGGCAGTTTAAAACGTCATGCGGGACGGTCCGTAGTTTATCGTCGTTTCGGACGATCCGTAGTTTAACGTCTTTGCGGACGTCCTTCATCATCAACATGGAATATCTGTGGGGAAAGATGTTTCTGCACGCCGGAATTTCCATCGGTGATGTGCATAGGGCCATAGACCAGACTTTACCCGCTCCAGATTCCACTGAGGCATGATGGACGGTTTATACTATATCAAACCGGATAACTTGTGACGCCTCAAGGTTATGAGGCCGCTCAGTTTAACGCCGTGAGGTAGGCGGACCTGCAGTTTAACGCCGTGCATTAGGCGGCCTTGCAGTTTAACGCCGTGCGATAGGCGGACTATCGTCTGACTGTGTCCCTCGAGTCACGATAGGCTTTTCCTCCGAGGATGAGGGTAGTTTAATGTCATTTCGGACATTTGTCGACATATTCTCGTCAAGAATGATGTCGACCGATGATCCCTATACTAAAAGGGACAAGTAGTTTAACGTCGTTGCGGACGATTCAGCACCAGAGTGATGAATCACAACTCCTATACGGTAAGGAGCACGTAGTTTAATGTCATTGCGGACCGATTGACACCATGGCGGTCAATCCACAACTCCTATTCGGTAAGGAGCAAATAGTTTTCCGTCATTGCGGACGCATTGGTGTCCAGGGGAATGGACATCAATGACAACCCCTAGGTCCAGGGGCACTAGTTTAACGTCGTCGCGGACGCGCGGTATCTTGTCAAGATCGCCACGCACAATCCCTAGAACGAAGGGACAGTAGTTTTACATCGTTTCGGATGCCCGTAGTTTACCGTCGTTGCGGACGTCGAGATACCATTGGCCTCGAACAATCCCTATGTGGAAAGGGACAATAGTTTAGCGTCATCGCGGACGTTGTTTCGCCACAAATATTGTGGAAAAACAATGCTTAGTTTAACGTCATCCCGGACGCGGACCTAGTTTTACGTCGTCGCGGACGAGAGGCGGAATAGACTTCGGATGAGTGGCCCGCTCTTGTCGTTCTTCCGCTATGTGGGCCAGACGAGAGTCGCGTGATCTAGTCCCTCCCACTAGATCTTCGACTCGAGGCACGTGTCCTAGTTGCCTCCTGACTAGGTCTTGGAGCGGAATTTCTTGTACTTCGACTCCAGGACTAGACTGAGCGCTCCATGAAGAGATGCTTGCTCTTCCATGTCCCCAGACCCCTCGCTTGGATTTGAACCAAGACGACCCGATATTCTTTTACCGAAAAGCGAGTGAATATCGGAAGCGCTTCGACCTTTTATAGGCAGGGTTCTGTGACGCGAGTCCTTCCGCGCTTCGCCAGAATGCAACCACGCTCCTTTGGTCAATGGTAGTTTAACGTCATCTCGGACGGTGGGTAGTTTTCCGTCATTTCGGACGAAGACTAGTTTAACGTCATTGCGGACCCTAGTAGTTTATAGTCATTGCGGACCAAGCCTTTGGTAGTTTTACATCGTTCCGGATGTGATTTTGTGGCCTCGCATCATTAGGAAGACTTGTGAGGTAGAGGCGGCCCGCTCTCTACATCATCTCATGCGCCAGCTGTAGGATCCCCTAATGCGGAAACGATCCTGTAAAACGGGAGATCCAAAGTGGGACGTCCCAAAACACCAGTCAGACCTTGACTGTGAGGGTTCACGATACGAGTTATGCATCATAATTTCTTGACTCGGACTTGCAACCGGTTATGTATGGGCACTTCGCTGTACCAAGGCGAAGGGCCTGCTTGTCGACACCTACGAGTAGAGTATATGTCATGTAGAGGGTTCCCTAATGCGGAAAAAAACCCTGTAAAACTGAGGATCCAAATGGGACGCTCGATGCATCTGTCAGATTACTCCTTGACAGCGAGGATGTGAAAGGATTCCGCCGTAGGTCGTACGTGGAATTATGCCCGCTGTTGTCCTTGATTCGTACCATCATTTGAACCTAGGACTAATGGTCAGGTACTTCCCCTGCCTTCTTGTCTTTTCACAGTTTTAAGACATGCAGGTCCGATAGTTTAGACGTCATTCCGGACGCGCGGTAGTTTAACGTCTCTTTCGGACGAGGTCGTACAGTTTAACGTCTTGAGGGACGATCCTAGTTTTACGTCGTTGCGGACGATTGTAGTTTTACATCGTTTCGGATGTAATTTGTGTCAGGGGAAGGAGTTCCTCAACTTCCTTACCCCCCCTTTCTTCTTCCTATGCCCTGTTATTAGTCCGTTTAATAATCAAAGGGGCCTTGATAATCCCCGCCCCCTTCGTCAGGTCGGTAGTAGGGGTCAGCGTCGTCGTAATTTCCCGGATCGTCTAGAGCGTCCCATGCATCGAGCTCGGATCGAGTCCAAGAGCTATTTCTTCGAGCCTCCGAATTAATGCGGCGAGTTCTGCGGCTACTTCGGTTATCCTCTCTTTCGTCCGTACGAAGTCGAGCACTAGGAGGAGGCGATCCAGGCCGGTGTCGAACACTCCGGCCAGCAGTTGTTCCGCGTCCGAGGGTTGTCTGGTTTCCCCGACTCCGCCTTCCCTCATTTCTTCGATAGACGGGCGGTTCCTCCTCGTCGGTATTTCCTTGGGATAGGGGAAAACCTCGTATCCGGTGAGAGGGGGGAGTCGCGGTATGGCTATGCGCTGTAGGAACCTCTCGTTGTCTCGGTGGAGGGCGCTCCACGACCGTACGCGGAACCCTCCTTGGATTTGGTACAGGCGTGGGATGTTCTCCGGGACGTGGTACGTTCCAAGTGACAACTCGGAAAGGGTCGGTTCTACTTGGCTGGACATTTCCCAGTTCTCCTCCGAAGAGGAGAGCTGGAAGGAGCTCTCGGTTGACGTATTGGGAGAACTCGTCAGGGTGGATGAGGAGGGCTCGGGGTCGCCCGTCATTGTGGGCGTACCAGGAGGCTGTGTCCGGGTCGGTTTGGAGAGCGAGCGCTCTGATTTGGAGACTGGCACTAGCCAGTCGTCGAGGTACGTCGCTATGTTCATTCCCGGGTTGTCCTGCCGAGAAGTTAGCGAGTCTTTGGAGGGCCATGGCTGTGGCCATTTGTATTACCGCGGAGATGGTGTTCCGCTGGAGGAGCGCGTCCGCGTGTCGCTCCAGTTCTCCGGTGTGAGGATCTGTACGAGGGGTAGGTCCTCCCATGGAGCTGGGAATCGGTCCACTAGTTGGTATTGGCGGAGGTGCAGTTTCTGATAGAACTGGTATTGGTTCAGCTTCTCCATGGCCTGGGAGTTGAGCTGCCGTTCTTGCTCGAAATCCCGAGGGACCTGCAACTCCACTAGGACGCGTGCCTTCACTAGGAGGTGGAACTCCCACTGGTAATGGGCCAAGGCTCGACTGGTTTCGGTCATCAGAACTTTCATGCCGTGATGCACCTCGTGAGGCCCTCTCCGGTGAGGGTCTTCGGGTTCTTTCCCTTTCCTTGAACTTGGCATAATCTTCGGCGTCGTCGTCGGAGAAGTTGTTGGTATGAGGGGTGAGGAGGACCCCGGTAGGTCCTGGTTGTTGAGGACTTGTTCCTCTATCAATTCGTCCAGCATCTGGTCGGTGAGGACTTGTTCCTCTTTCCACTCGTTCGACATCTGGATTGGCGACCATAAGGACGACATCGGGGGAGGAGTTTCTGGATGGAGACGAAGCATCGTGGTCGTCGTGGAGGAGCATTCGAATGGGGGAAAGTGTTTGAGAGGGAAAGAAGGTGAGAAGATGTTCTTGTTGGAGTCCTCTTGTCGCTCCTTTTATAATCTTTCGTCTCCCCTCTCAGGTTGTTCCCGGACGAGGTTTGTCAGGGTATTGGTCATGGAAATCTTTCATGGCTTCTTCCGCCGTTCCCTTTAGGAGAGTGTAGGGCTCCCAGGTGTTGTCTGATTCGGGATATCCCGTCCATTTGACCAAGTATTTGGTTCCCCGTCCTTGCCGTTTTGAATCCACGATCATTTCCACTTCATAATGCTCTTCATCGTTCAATACTTCCGGTATTGGTCGCGCGAAGTTTTCTCCGTGGGCTTCGGTTTCTCTATATTTAGTGAGCACTGCGGCGTGGAATACCGGGTGAATCTTCCACTGCGGAGGAATTTGGAGTTTGTACGCCAGGGTTCCCACTTTTCCCAGTATCTTGAAAGGGCCATATCGCCTAGGGGCGAGTTTGAACTTAGGATGGGTTGTCCGAATGTGGGTTCCTTCTAGCCATACTTGGTCTCCTTCTTTCCACTGGGGAAGTTTCCTGTGAAGATCCCGGTCTTTGGCGTAGTTGCTGGCTATTTGTAAGCTAGCCGCGGCTTCTTCCTGAACTTCTATGATCGTCTTAATGCGTTCAGCTACCGCAGGTACCTTTGTCTCCAGTGCCGTGTCAGCTGAATAGGGAGGATTGAAGCCGTATAGCACTTCGAAAGGGGCTTTTCCGGTGGCCGAGTGCTTCCGTGTGTTATGTGAGAATTCGGCGAACGGCAGAAGGTCTACCCAATTGTCTTGATGGTAGTTGCAGAACGTTCTCAGGAATTGTTCGATCTCCTGGTTCACCCGTTCCGTTTCTCCATCTGTTTGGGGATGATACGCCGTGCTGAGAGCGGCGGTGATTCCTAGCCGTTTCCAGAGTTCTCGGGTGAATTTGGCCGCGAATTGAGGGCCCCGATCGGACACTATTTTGGTTGGCAGTCCATGTCGATTGAAAACGTTATTTTGGAAAAGCACGGTTGTTTCTTCTGCCGTGATCGTTTTCTTGCATGGGGTGATGACTATGCCTTTTGACAGACCTTGATCCACTACCACGTTAATTGAGTCGAAACCTTTGCTTTCGGGTAGGTCCGTGACGAAATCCGTCGAGATGAATCGCCAGGGAACGTTGGTGGTTTCCAGAGGGTGGATAGGTGGGTGTGTCCTGTGTGTCAAATTCTTCGTAGATTGGCATATGGCGCATCCATCCACATATTCATGGACGAATTTTGTCATGTTTTGCCACCAGTAGTGTCGTTGCACCATTTCCAATGTTTTTGCTCTACCCGGGTGTCCTACCGCGGGTGCATCATGATGTGTTTTGACGATGAGTCTTCGGATGACGTCATCTTTGGGGACGCATATGTGGCCGTTGCGTCTGGTGATTCCGTCCTCGTATGTCCAATGTCCCAATAATCCTCTCATCCCTTGTGGTCCTACTCGTAAGAGTTTTGCAAGAGCTACTCTTGTTAAGGCGTCATGTTCCGATTTCGAGTGTCGGATGAGGGAGATGAGGTTTGAAGAGGCAATTTCCGTGGATTTTATATGCCGTGTCGGGGACGGTTCTACCAATGTTTCGTCGGATTTGTTGAAAAGCTTGGCCGGGAGTAAAATTTGAGATTTGTTGTCAGATTCTACCCCCTCACTTAGATCTGGACGCCTGGACAGAGCATCAGAGTGATTTGTCGATCCTGCTTTATAGCTGAGTGTAAAGTCGAATCTGCTCAAATAAAGGCTCCAACGGGCGTGTCGTCGTGATAGGTCTCGCGCCGTTTGGAAGTGTTCCAGGTTTTTATGATCTGTCCAAATCTCGAAGGGGTGTCGTGCGCCTTCGAGGTAGTGATTCCAATGTTCCAACGCTTTGATTATAGCCAAGAGTTCCCGGTCGTGAACGTCGTAATTCCGCTCTGCTGGTGAAAACGATCCAGAGAGGAAGGCGACTGGGTGCCAGTCACCATCTTTTCCTTCTTGTAGAAGGGTAGCTCCATAGGCGATTAGTGATGCGTCCGTTACTAGTCGATATGGGTGCATGGGATCTGGATAGTTCAGGACAGGTTTACTGATAAAAGCCTTCTTTAATCGTTCGAAAGCTTCTTGGCATTTTGTAGTCCAGTTCCATTTCTCGTCCTTTTTGGTGAGGTCATGTAGGGGGCGCGCGATGAGTGAGAACTTGTCAATAAAGCGCCTGTAAAAATTCCCTAGACCCAGGAAGGAGCGAATGTCACGGACTGTACGTGGGATTGGCCAATCTTTTATTGCGTCCACCTTTGAGTCCTCCATGGCGACATGGTCTTTTGAAATTGTATATCCCAGGTATTGGAGCTTTTCCTTGTAAAACTCGCATTTTTCGGGTTTCAAATATAGATCGTTGTCGCGTAGGATTTGGAAAACCTGGTTTAGGATTTTGACGTGTTCCGCCATGGTTTTGGAGAAGACGAGGATGTCGTCCATATATACGGTTATCTTCCGGGCTGTGATGAGCTCTCTGAAGATCATGTTCATCATAGCTTGGAAGGTGGCTGGTGAGTTGGTCAGGCCGAAAAACATCACCGTGGGTTCGTAAGAACCTAACGGAGTGATGAAGCTCGCCTTCCACTCATCTCCTTCTTTGATGCGTATATTGTTGTATCCCCATCGCACGTCCAATTTGCTAAAAATGATGGCCCCTTTTATCACATCCAGTAGTTCCTGGATTAATGGAAGGGGGCACACATTCGGGATGGTGTGCGAATTTAAGTGGCGATAGTCCTGTACCGGGCGTAGTTTTCCATCCTTTTTTCCTATAAAGAAAAATGGGGCTGCTGTTTGCGAGGTGGATCGACGGATGGTTCCTCTCTCCAGATGTTCCTTGATGAATTTTCCTAGTTCGTCGTGTTTCTCTGGGCTCAGGGCGTAGATTTTGGGCACTTGAGGTTTGAAGGTTGGTTTCAAGTCGATGGCATGGTCCCAGTAAGTGTGTTCTGGGAGTCGCTGCGACTTTCGTTCGCTAAAGATGTCCAAAAATTCGTGATGCGCCTTGGGAACTCTTTCCTTTAGATTGGTGACGATAATTTCGTCTTCCAGGTCTTGGTCGAAACTGGCAAATCCTGACGGTTCGGGGGCCAGTTTCCGAATAACTGGGTCCCGGGTGGCCTGTTTTCCTGAGGGTTTGTCTGGGAGATCAGGTTCTCCCCCGTTTGGTGAAAGAGATGGCTTGTCTTGGGCCTTTCGTTTCTCTTCTGCGTATTTCCTTATGTCCTTTAGGAGCCATTTCCTTTTGAGGTATGCTCGTAGTCGGACGCCAAACGTTCCGCTGTGGTCGCGGAGTCCTACATCTTCCGATAGTCTTCGGAGATGTTCGAGGCGCTGTTTTTCGCGCTCATTGATGCGTGGTTTGTGCCGTGGCTCCACGTCTGATAACTGCCTGCTGTATGGCGGTTCTTCCCTTGCCCTAGTGAACCCATACGGTTGCTGGCATTTCTGGGGGCACCGATCAAAGTGCACTTCACGTCGCCTCCATTCGATGGAGGGATCGTGGTATTTCAGCCAATCTGTTCCTAGGATAAGATCGTCTTTCCCTAGATTGGAGATAAACATCTGGACGCGCTCGGTATGCGTTCGTCCACTGATGTCCCGAATGGTGAGGTTCACATCCAAGGCGGATCGGATGAGACCTGCTTTGTTAATGGTGTCATCGACGTTCCGGACGCGAATGGGGTTGTTGAGTGTATAGGTGGGGAAACGATGTCTTTTGACCCAAGTTTCGTTTACTATAACCCCTTCGCAGGCCGAGTCGATGGTTGCCTTTGCTCCAGCGTTTTGACTCCTGTTTGATACTTTCACGTTCAGGCGTATGGGGGTGATGATACGGTCGTTCATTGCTCCGATACGAATACAAGTGCGGGCATCAAACTCGGGTCGTCCTTGACCTCTCTCCTTCGCTGGTGAGGGAGAGGTCAGGAAAAACGCTCCGCGTGTCCCAAGATTACTTCTCTGGCTTCATCTTCTCCTAATTCTCCGAGCACTGCTCCGATTCGAGCAGAATGACTGACGCTTCCGTCTCCCCGTCGTCCGTTAGGTAACATAGCGCGTTGCCCATGGTTCGTTTGGGGTCGTCCGGATGAGGTAGAGTGAGGACGTTCCATCGAAGGACCAGGTTGTGGTACCTGCTGGTCGTCGCGAGGGACATTCTCTGTCTCCATTCCTCGATATATTCCCGCTTGGTTTCCCATAGCGGGTGCGTCGTCTTCTCCCTCCAAATCAACTGCGCGGTTTCCTCTCCCTGTCGTACCCAGGCGTCTTTTCGAGTTTCCTCGAACTGGGCGAACGCCTCTGCGTGGTGACCAACAGTTAGTGCTAGAGTGCCCCGGCTTTCCGCAGTTGGAACAGGAGGTGGTTCGCTTGCCGTCAAATTTTCTCTTTTGACTTTCGGCGTTACGCTTTCTGGTAGCGTCAATGTCCATGTCAACCACCTGGTTGTTCATTCTGCGAGGGGCGTTTGTGGAATTGTAGCGGGGAGAGATTTGGTTATGAAAACGATTCAGATAATCGCTTCGAAAGGAGGTGGAGTTGGCGAGGATGGCTTTTTGAGCTGTTCTGGCTCGAAGTCGTCCATCTATTTCGCAGGCTGTATTGATCCAGTCCTGAATCGTATCCTTTGGCTGAACTTCCTTGTCGTATATTTTGTCCATGACGCGCGGGTCTAACCCGCGTTGGAAGTAAGGGACTTGCTCTTTATCGGAGATATCGGCATCGGCGGCGATGAGAATGAATTGGTTGGAGTATTCATCAACCGTCATTCGTCCTTGGGAGAAGGCCATAAGTGCGCTTCGCGCTTTGTCGGTCTTGCCCGTCTCCCTGAACTGTAATTTGAACTTGGCTAAAAAGTCCTTCCAGGTGCCTAGATCGGTAGGTGGATCTGCTCCTACTGATTTGAGGAGGAAGTTCTCCGCCCAAGCTCCCGCCGTGCCGTATCTCATACATGAGAGCACAAGGGATATTTTGTCTTGATCGGTCTTGTACCGATCGGATTCTGCTGCGAAAAGAAGGAGGCATTGGAGCATGAATTTCTGGGATTCAATGCGGTCGCCTGTGTAATTGTCTGGGAGTTTGACTTTTCCTCTTCCGGGTTGTACTGTCGCGGAAGGGGTGTTTGTAGAAGTCGAAGCTTGTCCCGACATTTCGGCGAGTGGTTCGTTTCGGGTGTTGATCGGTGTTTGGTCTGGTGAGTCGGAGTCTGATTCCGAGGTTGTTTCCTCTTGCTCCGAGTCTTCGGGGATTACCGGCGCCGGTTCCCTGTATTGTGGGGCTAGTTCCCACTGTGCTTCTGTTTCGTTCCAAATATCCTCTTCTTCTGTTCCGTCTTCAAGAGTGAAGTAATAACGCCCGTTTCGGTATGAGCAGTTATCGTAATTCGGAGGGGCAGTTCCGTTATTGTCTTCGTAGACCCAGAAGTCCCCTTCGCGCCGGATAGGGCGATTGTTGTGACGGAGTTGGTTATTGATAAGTCTAGTGCCGGGTGGGTATTCCTGGCCTAGGTCTTGCTCCAGAGTGTGTGCAGTAACGCTCTCTCAATGGGGGTCTATATCCCCACTGAGCAAGGTTATGAGAGAGAGTGTGGCAGCAAGCTAGTGCGAGCAAGGTAGGGGCAGAAGAGTCTATTCTAGTGTTACGACTGCTCGTCGGTAACCCCAAGAGTAGGAGGTTCTTCCCTAGGTCACTCGTGGAGGATGTGTGGAACGGTGGTCTCGACTGTACGTGTAGTACAGGAGCCAGAAGTGTATTGCGATGTAGCAATGAAGACTGCAGTAGGAAGACTGCAGTAGAACGAAGTAGGCAGTATGAAGACTGCCTAAGAACGAAGATACTGTGGTAGGAAGACCACAGTGAACAAAGTACTGTGGTAGGAAGACCACAGTGAACAAAGAGAATAGACTGAAGATCCTCAGCCTATTCTATGGGCCTTTTATACTACTTTGGGAAGTAGGGCGTGAGAATACCGAATATGTATCTGTAGGTATTCTCTAAGTCGTCTCTCTCAATAACGACTACTCTTGTGCTTCTCCGTTGGTCTCCTTCCGGCCAGGAGAGACTAGGAGGTTCATGCCCTGCGTGTGAGTAATTTATAAGGCGGCGTTCCATGCCCGCTAATACAATAGGCCCGTGATACTCGACCAACGATAAGGTGATCCGTTGGGAGTGGATGACCAAGGTTAATATCTGTACCTTGGTGTACGCCTCAACTTGTGAGGCCGCGTGATATTTGTGATGATCGTATCGGTATAGACCCCGTGTAGGCCCGATAGAACGTGATCATAACAGGTCTCATGTGCCTGTAGAGTGCACTGACTATAAAGTCCAGTGCCCATAAAGTCCAGTGCCCGTAAAGTCCAGTGCCCATAAAGTCCAGTGCCCGTAAAGTCTAGTGCCTGTAAAGTCTAGTGCCCCAATATCCCTATATGGCTCTTTTATTTTATCCTATAAGGTCCTTCCTGTAAGATTCCCATATAAAGCTCCCTATAAGGTCCCATCTATTAGATTCCCCTATGAGATTCTGCCCTATAAGGCTCCCCCATCAGAGTCCCACTTATGAGGCTCCCCCGTGAGGTTCTCTGTGAGGTGCTGGGATGCCATTTCAAGCTCCAATGGCTTCTGAGGCATAGCCCACTCTAGTTGCTAGCCTGTAAAGTCTAGTGCCCATAAAGTCTAGTAATATGGCTCTTCTGTGATATCCAATAAGGTCCTTCTTATAAAATTTCCATATACATATAAAGCTTTCTATAAGGTCCCATCCATTAAATTTCCCTATGAGATTCTGCCCTATGAGGCTCCCCCATCAGGGTCCTACCCATGAGGCTTCCCTGTGAGGTTCTCTGTAAGGTGCTAGGATGCCATTTCAAGCTTCAATGCTAAGGCATAGCCCACTCTAGTTGCTAGAGTTGCTAGGAGCACCAAGACATGGCTTACTCTGCTCACCCAATTTATCATGGATGCTTGCTTTGCTCACGTGGTTGCTTATGTGGCCTACATAAGTGTAAGCAAGGACATATGACTTGAGCTATTAGCCCAGTGCCACCATTTCTTATTGTCCCCTTTTATTTATTATTTATTTACATAAAAAAATACCTGGAAAAAAAACCAAGAGCCCAGAGTGGTTGCCAAGCTAAGCCCTTGCTGAATGCCCCCTCATATTTTACCTGAAGAAATCACTGCAAGACAGTGCCAGGGGAAGAGAATTCCCTATGCTTAGGTTAGCTCCGGGCACGCACGCGCTGACCAACTCCGTTTCAAGCTCCGACATGCTCCGTTTCACCTCCCGAAGCCTATGGGACAGTGGTCTCGCGTGGTTTGTCGCGTGGGATTAGCCGACGGCTAGTTGCCACCGGACCCCTACTGTCGCCCTCTATATAGAGACTAGCTTCTCACCCGTCGCGTTGCGACGGCGCAACCATGCTTAATCCGAGTTTTTGCTACAGTGCTTGGTCCGATGTGTTTGTAAAGTCTAGTGCCTGTAAAGTCTAGTGTTCATAAAGTCCAGTGCCTATAAAGTCTAGTGCCTGTAAAGTACAGTGCCCGTGCTTAATCTGAGTTTTTGTTGTAGTGCTTGGTCTCATGTGCCTGTAGAGTGCACTGACTATAAAGTCCAGTGCCCATAAAGTCCAGTGCCCGTAAAGTCCAGTGCCCCAATATCCCTATATGGCTCTTTTATGATATCCTATAAGGTCCTTCCTGTAATATTCCTATATAAAGCTCTCTATAAGGTCCCATCCATTAGATTCCCCTATGAGATTCTGCCCTATAAGGCTCCCCCATCAGAGTCCCACTTATGAGGCTCCCCCGTGAGGTTCTCTGTGAGGTGCTGGGATGCCATTTCAAGCTCCAATGGCCTCTGAGGCATAACCTACTCTAGTTGCTAGCCTGTAAAGTCTAGTGTGCCCATAAAGTCTAGTACCTTAATATCCCTATATGGCTCTTCTATGATATCCTATAAGGTCCTTCTTATAAAATTTCCATATAAAGCTTTTTATAAGGTCCCATCCATTAAATTTCCCTATGAGATTCTGCCCTATGAGGCTCCCCTGTAAGGTTCTCTATAAGATGCTAAGATGTCATTTCAAGCTCTAATGGCTGCAGAGGCATAGCCCACTCCAGTTGCTAGGGTTGCTAGGAGCACCCAGACATAGCTTACTTTACTCACTAAATTTGTCATGGATGCTTGCTTTGCTCACATGGTGTCTTATGTGGCCTACATAAGTGTGAGCAAGGACATAGGACTTGAGCTATTAGCCCAGTGCCACCATTTCTTATTGTCCCCTTTTATTTATTATTAATTTACATAAAAAAAATACCTGCAAAAAAACCAAGAGCCCAGAGTGGTTGCCAAGCTAAGCACTTGGTGAATGCCCCCTTGCCTGAAGAAATCACTGCAAGACAGTGCCAGGAGAAGAGAATTCCCTATGGTTAGGTTAGCTCCGGGCACGCGCGCGCTGACCAACTCCGTTTCAAGCTCCGACACGCTCCGTTTCGCGTCCCGAAGCCTATGGGACAGTGGTCTCGCGTGGTTTCTTACGTGGCCCACGCGAGCATAAGCGAAGACACGCGACATGAGCCGCCGGCCCAGCGCCACAATTTTGCAGTGTCGCCCTCTATTTACTAGCTTCTCACCCGTCGCGTTGCGACGGCGCAACCATGCTTAATCTGAGTTTTTGTTACAGTGCTTGGTCTCATGCCTGTAAAGTCTAGTCTCTGTAAAGTCCAGTGCTTGTAAAGTCCAGTGCCTGTAAAGCCCAGTGCCTGTAAATTTTAGTGCCTATAAAGTCCAGTGCCCATAAATTATTTTGCCCTAATATAGCTCTCTGATTATATTCTATAAGGTCCTGCCCATAATATTCTCTATATAAGACTCTCTTGTCAAGCATTATTTAGTTTCTCTATAAGGTCATACCTATAAGGCTTTTCCATAAAGTGCTGGGATACTATTTCAAGCTCCAACAGCTGCCAATATATGGCCCATATAAGGTTCTCCTATATAGGTTCCTTTATTATATTCCCCTGTTAGGTTTCTTTATTATGCTTACCTATTATGTTCCTCTGTCAGGTTCCTCTTGAAGATCTTGCCAGTGAGGCTCTCTTGTGAAGCTCCTCTATAAGGTGCTAGAATATCACTTTTAGTGCCCATAAAGTCTAGTTCCCATGATATTCTATAATGTCCTGCCTATAAGATTCCCCTATAAGGCCCCTCTATGAGATTTTGCAAGATGACATTCAAAAGATTCCCCTATAAGGTTCCTCTGCCAGATCCTGCCTATATGGCTTCCCTATTAGGCTCCCTTTTCATATTCCATGAAAGGTTCTGCCCATAAGGCTCCCCTATGAGATTCTGCCCTATGAGGCTCCCCCGTGAGGTTCCCTGTGGGGTGCCAGAATGCCATTTTGAGCCCCGATGGCTGCCGAGGCACGGCCTGCTCCAGTTGTTGGCATTGCCGGGCAGACCGGGATGCCGTGTGAAACCCCGACAGCTGCCGAGACATGGCCCGCTCCAGTTGCCGAGGTTGCCGGGTGGCTGAAGGGACAGCTCGCTCCGCTTGCCAAATTTGTCATGGCGCTCGCTTCGCTCGCGTGGTTTCTTACGTGGCCCACGCGAGCATAAGCGACAACACGCGACATTAGCCGGCGGAGTTTTGCCACAATTCTTCACTGTCGCCCTCTATATAGGGACTAGCTTCTCACCCGTCGCGTTGCGACGGCGCAACCATGCTTAATCTGAGTTTTTGTTACAGTGCTTGGTCTGATGTGTCTGTAAGTGCCTGTAAAGTACAGTGCCTGTGCTTAATCTGAGTTTTTGTTGTAGTGCTTGGTCTCATGTGCCTACAGAGTGCACTGACTATAAAGTCTAGTGCCTGTAAAGTTCAGTGCCCATAAATTCTAGTGCCCGTAAAGTCCAGTGCTTATAAAGTTCAGTGTCCACAAAGTCCAGTGCCTATAAAGTCCAGTGCCTATAAAGTCCAGTGCCTGTAAAGTCTAGTGCCTGTAAATTCCAGTGCCCATAAAGTCTTGTGCCCCAATATCCCTATATGGCTCTTTTATGATATCCTATAAGGTCCTTCCTATAAGATTCCCATATAAAGCTTCTTATAAGGTCCCATCCATTAGATTCCCCTATGAGATTCTGCCCTATGAGGCTCCCCCGTGAGGTTCTCTGTGGGGTGCCAGAATGCCATTTTGAGCCCCGATGGCTGCCGAGGCACGGCCTGCTCCAGTTGTTGGCATTGCCGGGCAGACCGGGATGCCGTGTAAAACCCCGACAGCTGCCGAGACACGGCCCGCTCTAGTTGCCGAGGTTGCCGGGCGGCTGAAGAGACAGCTCGCTCCGCTCGCCAAATTTGTCATGGCGCTCGCTTCGCTCGCGTGGTTTCTTACGTGGCCCACGCGAGCATAAGCGACAACACGCGACATTAGCCGGCGGAGTTTTGCCACAATTCTTCACTGTCGCCCTCTATATAGGGATGGATTGTCAGCAATTGTCGACAATGTCCGACAATTGACGGCATTTGCCAGGAATTGCTGAGATTTGTTAAAAAATAGGTGTTTTTGAAGTAAAAGTTCTGATTTTTGTCCGGGTTGGTCCCTCATATCTATGTCAAGTGGGCATTTTTGATATCTTCTTAAACTGCGTGTGATGAGCTGAAGTTGAGTACATAGGTAATATCTAACCCCTGACGCTGGGTAGCACTTCGGTCTCTTTCAGTTAATGTCCTTAAGACTCCACAAATCAACGACTTTTTAGGCTTTTGCTCTTACTTCGAATTCAATATTCGCTACTGAACCCTCACCTTATAGAGGGAATCCACAGGCTTCTATGTTCGTACTATGTCAAAACCTCAAACTTGAGTTAAAGAGGACTGACGTTCTGCGAACATCCGTAACACCCGATTTCGTCTTCATTGACGAGTCCTGTACTAAATATTGAATAGCAACAACAATAATCTTCAAACAAAAAGAAACATAAATTATGTATCCAGAGGTTGCATGCATCACAGATGTGCTCGGTACAGACAGCAAATAGATAGGTTGCGGTGGTATTAGAAAAAGAGAATGCAGGTTATGATGCAGGTTATGGTGGTATGGGGGGGAAATGCCGATGAAATAGAGAACCAATCGTTCTGGAACGAGTCCCGGGAAACTGAATAAAATAACGGAAAAAAATGCACAGGACACAAGAGTAGACAACAACAAGATAAAAGTCCGAATGAAACAAAAAATGGTGAGCGAATGGTGAAGTGTAAAGTGAGAACAGGAAATAAGAGGATGTCATATTGATCACGACGCAGAGGCGGGCTGGCCTGTAAGAGAGCGGCCAGCCCAGGTAAAGAGTTGTCGCACGTCTCCAGCAGGAGGCGTGTCAGCTGGTTGTTTTGGCTCAACGAGCAAACTACGAGCGATGTTGAGTCAGCTGCGACACATCACGCCAGCTATAAGTGAAGCTCACCTGCGACGATAGAGGTCATGCAGATCGCCGTGGTGAGGGGATTTCTCGAAGGCATGATTGAGGTATGATTGCACTTCAGGAATCTCCTTCAAAGTGTATGGCACTTGGAAGCGCTGCATGTCTACAAGAGCGTTCGTTGTAAATATGAGTCCACCCGGCGCAGTTGCCAAGCATACCTTGGACAATCCGGGCCATTTTGTGGTATTTATTAAAATTGAGCAATTTCTTTTCCGCGGCCATCGGGGACGCGCGATGCGAAGGGTTGCCCTCACGACAAAAAGTCACGTCGGTTAGGTAAAGGCCTGCAAAGAAGATCAACTGAACTGCAGACGGAGATAACAGAAGGATCGACATACCTAAGAAGGGAACGGCGGGAGGGGCCGTATTCCTCAATCGGCTACGGTAATCGCGATAATTCCTGGCGTGATCGGCGAGCTTTCGAATCGCATCCAGCTGCAGCTTCTGCTTCTGCGGAACTCCCTAAGAACGCCGGATGCGCACTACCAGTCAGATTCAAGCCAGATTTGGAACAGAAAATACGCACGATCCACGTCTGATGCAACCGAGAGATTGTGGATGAATCTAGCGCAGCCAAAATTGAACGAGAGGTGCTGAAGTTGGAGAGCGTTGTGCACCGCTACAAAACGAACATCAGGTCAAGGAGCACACAAGCGCTGAGAACAACGTACGTCGGCAACTTTGATGAAGAACTTCACCAAAGTCGTGCGTTTCTTGATGTCATTCTCACTGAGAATACTCTCCGCTACCCAACCTGTGATAACAGTACTGAGGCTAGTCACGGCCTTGACATTGACGGGTGCTTTCACGCCTTCTTGGCCGCTTTCCAGAACCTCCTCCGGTTGTATAGAACAGAACAAGTTACACTCCATGATCGTTAGCTGCCGCGCGAGCTCCAGAGAGTCAAAGTCAGTGATGAGGATGGTCGAAAAGTTCTTGCTGCGGAGATTAGACAGCAAATTCTTCGTCATGATAGGACGAGGTATCTCTGAAGGAGAGCTAGCCGTAGGGGGATTGAGAGGCATGCCTGCGTCGCGCATGCGGTCCAGCCTGGGGGTTATCAACATGACATCGTCTTGATGCATCCGCATCGCAATGAGTTCGTGTATCCGCTGTGACGGCCCCGGGAACATCAAAGCCAGAGCATCACGGTTGAAGTCATGAAGCATGGGCAACACGGAGTTATCGAAAGACGGTCGCCAGTATAGTTCAAGCCAGACCTTGATGAAATTCGAGACGCGCAGCCGCACTGGAATGCCTTTGCGCTGTTGCCACTTGTAAGTGTCCTCCTCAGACAACCCAGAGGGAGGAAGGAGGTTGTAGCGGTCGATGATCGCCTGGACAAGCTCAAGAGCAGTAGAGAAGAGACGGAAGGTGAGGAAGAAGACGGCTGAGAATGCAGGGTCCACGATGGAAGAATGAGGGGTCATCTTCTCGATCAAGGCCTGGATAGTTGCACCGACCAAGTGGCCTTCACCGTTGTACGCAACATCCTCAAGCGCGTAGTCATGGGGAAGCATCCATGGCTCTGACTCCGTCTGCATCAGCTCGGGAATGGCTGCGATAGGGAGCGAAGGTAAGTCTCCGTTTAGAATCTTCTCTTCCAGCGACTTCGGCCGTTCGAGCGGCGGTTGACTCCCTTCCCAAGTCGTCCGCTCATCGTCAGTCTTGGCGACGGATGACATTGGCGACGGCAAGTCGGGACCGACCGTCACACTTTGAGATAGCGATAGGGTGGGGAGAGTCACCCGCTCAGTAGAAGTCCTGGCAGGGACATGCTTCCCTTCATCTTGCGTTGTAAGGGACTGAGAAATTCCTGGGTCCCCAGAAACATCGATGATGGGCATGTCCCGTGGCAACGGCTGTCCCTGGACCGTCGAGTCGTCCTCTGCAGGACCTGACACAGGGTTATTGATGGAGGTCATGGACTTGGAAAGTCGCGGCGACATGCGATTTGAGAGCCTACGGGGCGTCATCGGGACTGGATAGTCCTCCAAAACCCTCGGAGCATCAATGATAAAGAGCTTGTCACTCGACGAGCGAGTAAGACACATCTTCACGGCAGCGACACAGTCAGCGCCAGCCTTGAGAGCATCCGTAGCAGAGCGAATTAATGTCGCTTTCTCTTGCTCCTCGGTCAAGGCAGAAGGAAGCAAACTCGTCAGCATACGAACGGATTCTGCCAATCCACTTGTCACGCTGTAGAGACCCTCCTTTGCAGCTCTGAGATGCGAAACCTTGTGCGGCGGGACAGTCGGGTGCCGCAAGACAGCCTCCACGATCGTCAAGAGCTTGCAGACCATCTCGACAATCTCCCGCACAAGTTCGTACATGTGTCCCGTACTTGATGCGTGTGACGACCGCGAATGCGAATGGGCGTGACCAATGAACGCCGCGATGGTCGATAGATACTGATCATGGGTATGTCGCAGTGCATCCATCAGTTCCTCGTACGTCGAAGGCCCTGAAGGGAATGGCGGGGTAACAGGGGTAGGAGCAGACTCCGCGGATGACAAGGACGACGAAGAGGCGCTACTGCTAACAGAGAAATCGTGCTTGTGCGACTTGGTTTTCCCTCCCACAGGTCCAAGGGACTTAATATGATCCGCCTTCCTAGGAGGCACAGAAGGCGCGGCGTTAGCCTCCGCATCGAAAGCTTTCTTCCGTTGTATCCTCAGATCACCCGTACTTCGCGCCTTCATGGCGTTGCCCGGGGTTCCCGGTCGGCCCTTCACCCGCATTCGGGGCCGCCCATTGGTTTTCCAGGGTGAAGCACGGAAAGTGACATCTTCGTCGGGTCCAGATGTCGGAGTCGTGGGTCCCTGCAGGAAGGAGCCTGATGACTGTGATGAGAATCCAGAGTCTGACGGAATTAATTGGCTCTCCATTATTGTCTGTCGCTCAGGTAGATCCACCCCGCACTGAACCGCGACGGCCAGAAAACGTCGGACGCGAGAAAAGACCTGTCCACCTAACCTGACCATCTTTTCAACCTCCAAGTCACGCTGGTCTTCGTCTACATCCTCCGCCGAAGCCTTCTTCGCCTGAGTCACGATGGCAGCCAGGTCTGAAAGCACCTTTTTCCTTTCCTGCGCAAGAGATGTATAGCGTTTGAGCAAAGGGGCATCGCGCGACAGACATGCTGCAGCGTCCAGTACGGAACGAACGCAAGAAATGAGACAAGCGACCGACGGCTGGAAATGGGTCACCCGGTTTGACCGAACGGCATTCTGTAGAAGAGAGAGCGCATGGAGAAGAGGTACCATCAATGGTGGACAGTAGTCGTTTCGAGAAAACGCGCTCTGCCGCGACGATGTTGAGCTCGCAAATGAAGCCACTGACACTGTAGATTTAGAGTGAGAATGGCCTGACCCCATGCGCTGCTACCCCGGATCAGCAAACAAAGAATGATTAGCTTTGATGGACATTTTAGACTCACTGGGACCGAGGCCATTACATCATCTGCCAATAAACCCAGATCCCCATTCACGTAGTTGCTGGGAAACCACCCGCGTTTGCCGTCTAGCTCCCCATCCCACCAGCCGCTGGAGTCGCGGTTGAGGACGTGTATAATCTGCCCAGCTCGGAAGGCAAGACATGTAGCATTCTTCTGCTGCGGAATAAAATCATGCATTGCCAGAACGTACTCAGGTGATGACCTCTCTGATACGTAGATTGCGGGAGGTGACGCGACGGTATCAGAGATCATTGTCGTGGAATAAGAGGCCGAGGTGGTGGGGGCATGTACAGATAATGAAGAAGCATTGGTCGATGAGGGAGTGGGAGATACAAGGGATAGCGTCGAAGAGGTTGAAGTAGGGGATAGGTTGCGAAGCCGTCTGTCCCCCGAAGGCTGAGCAGATTCGGGTTTGAGGCCCTGTCTACTCGAGGATTTGGTGGAGGGTGGACTTAGGTCGTAAACAACAGACGTGTCAATTCTGAGTTCTGGGGAAGGCGCCATGGCTGCCCGTCCAGCATAAAGAGATGGAGTAAGCTGTTGTGGAATCAGAGTTGTCGAGGGATGATGTCCGATGAGATGACCTGTCGATGGATGCCGCTAAGTTGACTTGAGTGACCTTGCAACATGGGTAATGTGAGGGGATGGGTACTAGCAACCACGTTGATGATTACTGTGAGACATACCTTTTCTCAATCACGCGCGGTCATGCAAATTCGCTCGTTACGCCAAGTCGGAGGCCGGCCAACGCACTGTGCCGAAGGGACAGGCGAAATCCAGAGACGACGCAGGCAACAGTCGAGCAGCAACCGCAGTCAGGTTACCGAGGTTGCGCAAGAAGGAGGATAGAGCCCAAGAACAGAGGAGGGGGTATCTCGATTCGACACGATCGTAGAATTGGACGCAGTGACTAAGGGCACAAGACGGTCGGCACCCAAAGGGCAAAGGATTTACAGCGATTGGGGAAGGTGGCCCAGACTCGCGGAGGCGCGTCGGTGTTGGAGGAGAGAGAGACGAGATAAGATACAACACGAGAGACAGGATGCGAAGAGCAAAGCGGAAAGAGGGGTCGCGGCTGGGGACGCGCGAGGAAGAGGAGGGAAGGGAGGAAGAAGAAGAAGAGGACAGGGAGGAGGAGGACTTGCAGCCAACTTGACCGACGCGAACCCAACCCTGATCGCGTTAGAACTGAGCCCAAACACGCGTAAATACAGCCCAAGCGCCCGGACTCTCTCACTGGCATCTCGACTCACCTTCGTTCGATTCCTCCACACGATGGTTCTTCTCAACTGGTCCTGCTTGCTTGGACGGATGCTCGGAAGGGTTTCTCCCCCTCCTGATAAACCCGCACTCTTATTTATACAAACCTGACGTCCGCCCGGCAACCCCCATATTCAGGCCACATTCACAAACAGACCCTTCCGTGATCTCACTTTTGCTTCCGTTCCATTCTGTCCGCCGGTACTCCCCCATCAAGAAGCCTTCACTTTTGCTCCCAGCCATTCATGCGACCGGGCTTTGGGCAGTCACCTACGGCATCCCTTATGGCCTCGTCTTGAGTCAGCAGAGTCGTTCTTCGCCTGGCGAGGCCCAGCAGGGCCCAGCGTATCACCACAGCCTTTGGCACATCCGTACGCCCGAGATTGCTCCAAACTTGTCGATCTGTCCATCACCCCTCATCGCTATGCAATCATGTGGGTTGGCGGAATGTACTGTACAGAATTTGTAGAGTTGAGTAAGCAAAATGGCTGAACTCCTCCAAACTTAAAATCACGCTTCGATACCCATCGCCCTCTCTTCTCAGAATGTGTACATTACTCCGTGCCGCTGCCGGTGAATCGTATGCCCTGTACACATTTGCATCTCCTCGTGAATCTCGCAAACTGACGCTCTTCATCGCGAGATCTCATAACCCACAGTGACAATGACATGCTCTCCAGGTCCAGGTTCAGCAGCGCGCAAGTTCGTGAGGTGAGTGCCCTGCTGCGCCCGGGCCCTGTTCGAATCTACTTGGTTTCTGGAAGATACCAGTCGAATTGGTACACGCGCTTACACGCGATGCTCCAAGACGCTCTGCAATGCGAGATGGGTGTCCTCGATCCCCTATGAATTTTCAGCTTCCCCGCAACGGCATGGGACCATCAAATCGACTGTGCGGTGGCTGCTAGGCGCTCGAAGCGGGTTGAGATCGGATGGTCAAATCCGCTGTCGAAGGGATGCATGGATGCAAGCTGAGCTCGCCTTAAAGATGGGCCCTTTTTGATTCCCCCGGAGCCAGTATGAATGGTGTGTGACTGAACTTTGAAACTGTGTTCGTGTCGAGTTCGGAGCAGCCTGGAGTAATCCATTGCCGTAATGCAGCCTACCTGATGACGCAGCGTCCCGCTTTTGCTTGCTTTTGACGAGTGTTTGTTGTGCAAACGACCGACAACCGATCGTGATCAGCCGTAATAAGCAACTTTGCCTTCCATATCGGGGGCGCGTCCAGAGATAGGCAAAATGACAACCCAGCGATCGATCCTGCGACGACATGCAGACGCTTTCCTCGCTCACCTTCGTCTTGTCCTCGTCGTTCGCGGCTGCAGTGAGCTCGTCTTTCGGTCATGCTTCCACTGCTCCCGCCTCTCCGCCTTGCGCTCCCTGGTAGCCATCGTCGACTGACCCTCTTTGGCCGCTCACTGCTCCTCTTATCCGCCGAACTCCTCGCCAATGCCGCCTGTTGGATTGTTGCAGGCATTCTGTTTGGAAAAGATCCTGGGAGACAACCTATCTTGAGTTTGTCCCTGCTGGCCTGGGTGAGTCACTTCTTTTCTTCTCAGAACGAAGGCCGCCGTGATTCGACCTGAAGGGGTAGACGATCGGGCTGAGGCATGGTAAATTGGTATTCAACTCCCCCTTTACCCCAGAAATTTATCTCCTCTCGTAACTATTGTAGCATTGGATGCGGACCACATCAGGTAATTTGAAAGCGCAACCGTGGGTCTTCATGGTTTTTATACATAGGTTATTCATTCTGGCGTCTCACGTATCATCAAGCAGCGCCGTTATCCTCTTCCCCGCCACACAACTTAATATCCGCAACGAACGAACTTTCATCCAGCGCAATCGACAATGCAACCCGGGGTCTCATCAGCCTAGGACAGCTTCCCGTCACATGCGGGCTGTTCTTCTCCCTCGGACATAGCACAATCGTCATAGTAGTAGTGCGTTCCGATCTCGCCGCTGTGAACTCTTCACAGGCGCTCATGTCTCGCTTTCTCAACCCCGTTCAACTTTTTGAAGAATATCGCGATTGCCATTAGCACTGACGTTGCCGACAAGATTGGCGGGGTCGGCGATGTCGGCGGCATAGTCGGTGGGCGCAACAGTGTATCTGCTATCTGGTTGTCGAGCTGAAATGGCTAGCGCTTCGTGGTTGACAGGCGCGTCCGTCAGTGCGGCCTTCTTGTTTATCGTCGGCATGGCCAATTCGATTATCCTTTACAGGATATTGAGGAAACGCCGCCAGGTATGGATTATCTTACGCCCCTCTCTTTCTCTGATTTCCTTGACATAACTGATGGCCCTGCCTTAAAGAATAAAGTGCGTCGAGCCGAGCAGCTCGCTCGTGGGGAAACCCCGAATGATATGGATGACATCATAGAAGACGAGGTCAATTATAACAAAACAATCATGATGAAGGTCATAGGTCCCGTCGTGAAGTTTGTGGACCGTCCGTGGAAGGTGGGTCATCATTTCTCTCCACAAAGCTCAGCCTACATCTCGTCTAGATGTATCCTGTGGGCGTCCTATTCGGCTTCGGTACGTCGGCATTGGAAGGTCACAAGGATCGAAGAAATTAACCTTTGACAGGCTTCGATACCGCATCCTCGATCGCGCTGCTGGCCGTATCTGCGATAGCCAAGAAAGGCTCTGATGGGAAGTCCATTCCTTCATCGGAGATTGTAGTTCTCCCAGTACGCGCCTTCCCCTTCTCTTCGTGGACGCCCGCATACTCAGCGCGGCTCAGCTTCTGTTTACAGCAGGGATGACTCTGCTGGACTCCCTTGACTCCATCTTGATGCTCTATTCCTACTCTGGCTTCCCTGAGCGGTCATTCGCCCTCTTTGAGCCGATATCCGAGGTGCCGCAAAACGCGACAATTATGGCACAGGCGGCTGCAGCGGACGTCGATGCTACAGCGGCAGCTACCCGACCATCCCGCGTTGGAGATGTCGAGCAGCCGTCTCATCCTCCCACGATAAATGAAGTGGTAGTTGACAGGCCAACGGAAAGCTCGCCGAAAAGTAGTCGCTCGCAGGCAGACCTTCTCATCCAAGGTGCAGGCATTGACCACACAGATGCCGATTCAAATATCGTTGCAGTGGAAGAGACAGCGAGCAGGGAGCAGAAAGTGAAGAGGAATTTGATGTCGGGGCTGAGTATCATACTCACATTTATGAGCATCATGGTTGCGTTCAGGTAAGATATCATCCGCTTGTGGGTTTCCGACTGTTGTAGAGCGGCGGGGTGACACCTTATTCTAGTATATCCCTAATCACGATCATGGGTATGATAGGTGACAATTGTACTCGATGTCAGGAGGCCATGAACGCCGATGACGGGGGAGGGCTTGCGGGACGTTGGTGGAGATTTTGGGCCGCAGTAAGTTGGGAGCACGCTTCTGACCTTCTCCTTCGATACCAGTGTCTCACGCCTCCCTCGCGACAGGCAAACGGCAACTCGGGGTATATCGGGGCTGCTATTGTCGGGGTATTCCTGTTCATCGTCGGCAGCTGGTATGGGATTCGTTGGGCATTCCGCAAATTGCTAGCGCGTCGACAGCGGCCCATGTCGCGATAAAAGTGATCAACGGAACGATGAAGATATGGGTGGATAGACGCTGTTGGTTCCTGGATATCCCCGATCAGCATCCGTTCATCATACGTAGCACTGACACTGCAAGAAGGGAACTAGCAGGGCAAGTCTTTGCCAACTTCTTCAACTCTTACGTGTACCACCATTTCTCTTCTTCCTCCGGGCCCCGGTCCTATCCTGTCTCTGACCATGATCCCTGAGCTAGATCTTGGCCACAAGAAAGGACCTGAGGCACTTGGAGGGTTTGTTGATGGCCGTGCTTCATGGTCCGATGTGAAGAATGAAAAAGTTGGTTCAGTTGAGTTAATCGTACGCCAGTCATTTCCATTCAGGAAGTATACTCGTTGTAGTAAAGGATCACTTGGCCACGATCTAACTCACGCGTTCTTCGCCGAGGTTTAGACGGCTGAGTGTTCAAACGCGCAGAGAGGCTTACTTTTGTCGCTTTTGCCATTCCTGCTCTACGTGCTTTTGGTAGTTGAAAGATGATACACAGCTATTCCAACCATGTGAGAAAGATACTGGGATTGCAGAGCCCTTGGAGTGAGGAAGGAAGAATTAATTGGAAATGCAAGTCATTGAACACATGACGTAGGCGCTAGTCAGCCCCATTTGCTTCATGAGGCTTGCCGATTGCCATGATGGAGCCAGATGTTTGTTGGGGACGTCTCTCATTCTCCTGTCCCACAACATAGCCTCAAGGCATCTTGCTTGCCTTCTTCTGTCTTGTCACAGCCTACATGGGCGTTACTGTCTACCAGGAGTTTGTCTCTTCTTCTTTTCTTTTGTGGTTTGTTCTGACGCTCCGTAATAGGCTATGGTACTCTGCCTCACAAGCATTCCGCTTGTTGATCCCAGAACCCAAAGCCCGCGTGCCAATAACTTGGAAGACAATACCCCGCACATTCATCTACTTCATACCCTTTGTTTTCCTAGCATACCTTGCGCGCAGACCGGACACATATCTTATACGAGTGCTAATTCTACCCTCTCTTGTCTCGCTCGCTCTGCATTGTTCTTTTGGGTACATATGGACGGATCCTAGGCTGAATGTGTACAATTGGGGCTCAGGTGAGTCACCTTTCTACGCTCAATCTTCACGACGAGACTGACGCGCTTGGACGGCGAGCCCTGTGCGCTTTTGTCGTCATCGCGAAAAGCATAGACATTTCCCTCACAGCGAATGGCCGTTTCAAACAGGGAGAACGGACTCTTGGATCCATGCGCGAGCCCGCCGTCGCTGCCAAAGCAGATAGCGACGCCTCCGCAGACGCGTCGGCACGTCACCGCCCGGGCAACAGCTTCCTACCCGTCTGGCTCGAAGACGCGCTGGAGCTCATATTTTCCATTCGTGGGCTTGGTTGGGACTTTGGCCGCGGCGTACACGTACCCTCGCATATTCGCCCTACCGAGCGTGGACCTTTCCTCCGCGCGGCCGCACGCTCGTTCATCACAAACTTCCTCATGCTCGACTTGCTCGAAGCACTTTTCAAACTCATACCCGGTGTCGGCAGCGTTCTCGGCGGGAGCATCTTCGTCTCGTCTTTTCCTCCCCTCCAGCGCTACGCTTTTTCTACCTTCATACACTTTATGACGGGCTGCGCCCTCCTCGCTGGGTTCAACATGGTTTATGACCTGCTCACGCTCCTCGCAGTCGTCCTCCTCGGGCATTCGCCAACTGCGTGGCCGCCGATTATGGACAACCCTTGGATATCCAACTCCCTGCACGAGTTTTGGGCGAAGCGTTGGCATCAGACCCTACGCCAGACGTTCCTCGTGTTCGGAGGGATCCCTGGGCGCGCGATCGCAGGGGACCTCGGACTTATCTTCGGCACATTCCTCGCGTCGGGGCTGTACCATGAATGCTCGATCTACGCTATGGGCAGGGGATGGGATTCCAGGGTTCCCTTCTTTTTTTTGTTGCAGGCTCTGGCTCTGGTGGGCGAGAGAGTGTGGAGGAAAGTGACAGGCAGACGGGTAGGCGGCTTCTTTGGGCGCCTGTGGGTTTATTTTGATGTTATCGTCCTGGGACAGCCACTTGGTGAGTTTTTCTGTTCTTCGTTTGCAGGGTTTCCCTGATGCGATTCAATCGCAGTCGATGCATGGCACCGGCGGGGGCTCGCCGGGGCGATGATCATTCCTCCTCCCATAAGCCCGGCGCGCCTTTTATTACTGCCTGCAATCCGATCTTTGACCGGCTGGCAGCTGTAATCATGTACGATTTAAATATCACTAACATCTTGAGCTCCTAAAGGCGTGTATTATACATACAAAGAATTTCATGCAGTCACTACTCGTGTATATTTCAAGTCATAAAGTACAAGCACTGAATTAGAGTCACGAATCCCAGTTGTCCAGCTCAGTAATGTCTTGAAGATGTACTCACACGCCGCCGTTCGAACCAAATAAGAATCGGACTGTGCCTTCGTTGCGCCCAATGTTCGTGTTCAGATTCACCAGCGACTCACGCGGGCTGTCAGTCAGCAAAGGTGTCCGGCTGCGAGGCGGGTGCTCGTTTTCACGCATAGCTATTTTGAGGCGCATAAGTTGGTCGGACTTATACGGTGCCGGTGGTGGAGGTGGTGGAGGGTTGTGCAGGTTGGTGTTGGCGCGGGAGTAAGGGGAGGGGGAGGACGGGGTGCTGGGTGATGTGGAAGCAGACGGATTTTCTGCGGCGCTGATGAGGAGGTCGAGGAGGGAGTGGATGATGACTGCGTGAGAGAGCGGGTGGAGACAGTCAGGTAGATATATAGCGGAATGGAAGGCATCATGACGTACGTTCCAAGTCTTCAACCTGGGCTTGAAACTTGCGTTCCCAAGGACCGTGCTTCCCCAGCTGCTCCGCGAGTTCACTGTCACTGAGACAACCTGGTTTCGCTGGTACTACGTCGTGTTCAAAAGACGAAAGGAGTGCGGCAAGGTAGACACAAGCTAGTGCGACTACATGTGGTGGGAATTGGAGTGGTACAAGTGTACGGTGGCTGCGGCCATAAATGAGTCCACGATGGTGAACCTCAATAAGACGCGAACTCACCTGTCGATGGAGAGCCGCCAGGCTAACTTGGTGAGTTTTTTTGAGGCTGTGACAATACCGTTACCGTTAAGGGGAGATAGTAGCGCCGTGCACTAAAAGAACAGCTCACCTTTAAGCTGTCTACCTATCTTGATCACGTATGGAAAAGGCATTCGCGACGTGAAGTTGAAGCATATTATTTCCATGATAAATCTCTCTATTCCGAGAAGACGCTGTCTGTCATTTTCCACGACCTAACGATCGATGTCACAAGGAAGCACGAATAGTTAGATATCTTTCTTGGAGACTTACTGCAGGGTCCATATCGATTTCTCCAGCTATAGATTTGGACTTGGCCGCCTGTTCTGGAAATCGGACAACGTATCCGACCATAAGCAGTTCTCGGGGTTTCTTGAGCGTGTCGTGCATCTTGGTTGAGACATAGAGTGCAGCGAGACAGACGTCCTACGAGAAACGAATATTAGTATCAGAGGAGGAAGCAGTGATGACGGCAAAGCTTTCACATAGTATAGAAATCCCTCCATTGGGAAGAATAAGTGAAATCTGTGGTACAAATTCTGCGCAGTCGCAATGGTCTTTCTCGGACTACGAGGGGGTTCGGCTTCAGCTCGGTATATCATTCCTACCACGGAAAAATCAAAACGAGGACATACGTACAAACCAACCCTCGCCCCGACGGCCTCTATGAATGCACATGCCTGTTGTCTCCCTTTTTCTGCTTTCGCGATCGTGTATTTTCCGCGCTGCCGCTCGGACAGTACTTCAACCTCCACTGGGGTGTAATAAGGGTGGTGATTTTGAGTTTGTGGTAGCGGAAAATGTAAGGGTGAGTCGCGATATGAACCCGTCTCCATGTTTCGTGGTATGTGTCCCAGTCAGGCTCAGGATTGCGAACAGTCACGAATGCGAATTAGAAGGAACAACGTTCAAGGCCATCCACCGCGAAGATCGCAACCCAATCCGTCAGCGCTTCGGCTGCCGTCAGCAAGATGAACCAATCGATGAACGTCGATGAACGTTTGAACGTTTGAACCCCTATACAGTATTCTCCATCTCGACAGGGTTGTTGGTGATTCATACACTCCCGTGAACAACATGTGGCATCTAGACACAAGCCTGCCGTTTGTCGCGCGGCAATCTATGGATTTAAAGAATCTCCAATGAAAGTTTGGGTGACTGAGACGGAGCATACGAGAATATGAATATCTGAATCTCTGAAGACTCAAGCTCAAGAGTTGGGGATAGGCATGGATAGACATGCAGGCTAGAGCGCTGTGTACTTGGACAAGAAAAGAACGTAACCAGAAATAAAAAAGGGTATGGATAGGACGGAGAAACTGAGGAACATATACATATTTATCAAGGAACGAGTGCGATGGAGTCGATATGTACAAGGAAAGAGATGCCGAGAATTCGAAACGCAGAGCAGCTGGAGGGGACAAGATGTTTCTGCGAGTCAAGGTTGCTGTGAGTCAAAGTTGGAAGACGACTGAGGCAGGATGTGTTATATGTATGTACATCTAGACAGATTACCCGAATCAACAAAAGTAGTCGAAAGATGAGAAAAGTACGCATGCATAAGAACATGACGCGGGGCGAGACACAAGGGACACCACACCGATCATGCGCTATAAACCATATCCATCATAGGGCTAACAAGAAGGGCCAAACCGATCAGAAGAATAGATATGTTGTGATGAAGATGAGGAGCGCGATGATAACGACAACTTGCAATGGCACGCCTTCTGCTTGCAAAGCACCATCGTCGTAATACGTCCCCACGTCAGACTCCACCGTTGTTGTGCCGTCGTCCGACGTAGGCCTGTGTCGCCGTCTGAGCTCCGTTGGGCTTGTCCCGCTGGATGCGACGGAACTGGGGTCGGGGACAGCAGCAAGCAGTGCGCGGAGTCGCTGGTTCTCGGACTGCATTTCTTTCAGCTTAGCGAGGAGCTGGGGATTTGGATCGACGACAGGAGGAACGGGGATCGGTACGGGTGCCGCAGGTGGGGTGGGTGGTTGCGGCGTGTGCACGTTCACGTTTACCACGCCCACGTTGCCGGAGTGCGATTCGGGGACGACAACAGGCTCTTCGTGCACGTCCTCGCGCGCGGCGCTAAAGTCAGCGGGCGGAGTTAATGAGCGTTGCATGATTGACTCTGCAGGGCGTGCAACTGATGGTGCTCCTCGCACGGTCTCATATCTCTGTAACGTCATCAGCCATAGAAATATAGAGAACGCCAAAGGAACGTACCGATGGGCCGGGAATAATCATCGAAGGCTGGTTCGCATGACCTTCATCCTCCTCTTCCACGACTTGTCCGTCTGGCGGCAAGTACACGACTTTGATCTTTTGAGATTTGATTTTGTCCGGATCCTCTCCTTCGGAGACAGTCCACTGGAGGGATTCAGAAATTAGGCATAGTTTGTAATAGAGGATTAGGTGCTCACAATGTCGTGTGAGGCTCCCTTGTCGGGCGTGATGAGAGTGCTTTGAATCAAGAATTTGTCCTTGCATTTGACATTGAGCGGAGGTTCCTCTTTCATGGCCTGGAGCATGACTGAGGCGCTGCGGGTTCAGAGCGCAGCCTTGAGAGGAGGGACGAAACAGAATACCTTGAACTTCCACCGTCTCTCCTGGTTCCACTGTTCCTGAATTGGGTCGCACGCAATACAACTGCGATGATGTTTAGCATCCAAAAGGTAATTTAGTCAAGTGCGCGCACTTTGGGCGCCGTGGTCTTGACTTTGAACGCAACTGGCTGAGCATTAGGGTTGGTTATGGCGAGGGAGCGTTTGACGGTCTGGGTGAGGGGTCCTAGGTAGCATCGTTCACGACAAAATTGGAGACAAAGAACAGGCACAGCGCGTACGATTGAACCCTAGGGAATTACTAGGTTGGAGAGTTACAGACATTGGGGAGAGAAGGAGTGAAGCTGAGGTGATGGTATGTAGTGAGAGAACTGGGGTTTGGCACTTGGGAGCGGAGTTGACAAATTGACATCAGCCAGCATCAGCCGTCCACAGCCGCGTGTTCCTCCACGTTGACTACTTTGGTGTTCGATGAATCCACATTTTGTATTTCCACCATGGTCGTCAACTCTCAAGGCCGCACGCTATGCGCATGCATCACCACACCTAGCCGGAACCCCTATGCCGCAGAATGAGATAGAATGAGACACTAACATATCCCCAGGGCACCTGGCAGCATGGTCGGCGGCTGAGCTATGTACATAGTCGGATGCCGCTTCCTCGCCTGGTTCAACTTCTCCGATCTTGAGAGGGAGGTATATGTGTATGTGTATTACTACCGATGATTACACGTACTTGAAGGACAACCGGGTGTCAGTCTAGAACACTCAGCCAGACCAAGCTAAGTGACAGCGCATCCAAGTAGATCCCAGTGTTGTCAGGGATCAGGAAGCTTCGCTGCCGACCCGCGGCCGGTGTGAATGCAAACGAATTCTCGGGATTGTTGAAAGGGGATCAAGGGGCTTTGAGGGGATCTACAACATATACATCATAGGATGGATCACCATCTGCGATGGAAGTGGCCACGAACGCAGCCTTTGTGGGAGCAGACGTTGCGGGCGGGGATTGCCGTGGGAGGGTGGCTGGAAGGAACGGTCAAAATCTGTTCGGAAGTCTCTTAGACAACAATTCGATTATCCGAGCATATATCTAGAGCAAAGCAGGTCTTAGCTCCCACATACCCGCCCCCTCCCATCTCCTCCCACATCCACTCTCCTTCACACTACCATGTCCTGGAAACTCGGGAAAAGCAAGAAGGCAAATCTCGCTGCCGACGATGCCTCCACCAGGTCCATTACTCCCACTCCAGATGACAAGCCATTGTCGCGCACGGGCATGCTCACCATTCGCGTCCTATGGGCAGAGAACCTCGCAGTTCCAGCCGGCACTGCTGTCCCTGCCGCGGTGCAGTCCGCCATGTCCTCTCAGCAGGCTCAGGTGGCCGCTGCCATGTCTCCATCCAGTGTGACACAGTCTCGTCTGGCCGCTGCTGGCAAGGCGAAGCGGGACAGCGTTCAGCGAACACAGTGCTGGTGGCTCCCGTATCTTGTTATGGAGTTCGAGGTCAATCAGATCCTCATCACGCCGCTTGGTGGCGAGCTCGAGAAGCCGCTGTACATGTATCAGGCTCACTTGTATGTCTCCAACGCTCTCCCACTTCTTGCAGCTTTCTGATGCTGTAGTCAGTGATGTGTCGCGTAACTCCGAGATCTCCATCCAGTCTTACCTGCGCACCGATGAGCCCAAGCGTGGGTCTGATGGTGTAGATGACATGGGCAATGATATCTTCATGGGAGGCATCACGTTTACGCCAGACTTTGACAACATGGGTACTCAGGATCAATGGTACGATCTCAACGGGGGTGCCGGAAAGCTGATGATCGGTGTCGCTTTCCAGCCGAGCAGTGTAAGTTCCTCGTCCACATCGCCTTCCCCGTGCTCAAGCATCAGATTATAGGGACAAACGCTCAGCATTGATGACTTTGAGCTCATCACCGTCATCGGAAAGGGAAGTTTTGGAAAGGTGATGCAGGTCCGCAAGCGTGATACCCAGCGAATCTATGCCCTCAAGACCATTCGCAAGGCCAATATCGTGAATAGGAATGAAATCACACATACCCTTGCCGAGAGATTGGTCCTTGCACGAGTCAACAATCCGTTCATTGTACCGCTCAAGTTCAGCTTTCAATCTGAGCAGAAACTCTATCTTGTCCTTGCGTATGTTCTACATACGACTATTGTTATCCCTGTACTCAGTGATCTGTTCCTTATCATTTAGTTTTGTTAACGGCGGCGAGCTGTTCCATCATCTTCAGCGAGAACATCGGTTCAACGAAGAGCGAAGCCGATTCTACAGTGCAGAGCTCCTGTGCGCCTTGGAACATCTCCATGACTTGGATGTCGTCTATCGGTCGGTGTTCCTATCCGTTCAACGTCTTGATGTCTGCTTATTTCTGCTCCTATCAAAGTGATCTCAAGCCTGAGAATATCCTCTTAGACTACACTGGTCATATTGCTTTGTGCGATTTTGGTCTTTGCAAGTTGAACATGAAGGATAACGACAAGACAAACACGTTCTGTGGGACACCTGAGTACCTTGCACCTGAGATCCTCTCCGGATCTGGATATAGTTGCGTTCATCCATTCATGCATGCTATGTAAGGTGCTGACGTTGAAGCCAAATTATCAGACCGAACGATTGATTGGTGGACTTTGGGCGTTTTGCTGTATGAGATGCTGTCTGGCCTGCCTCCATTCTACGATGGTAAGCACCATTGATCGTTTCGGCAATCGTACAGTAGATCAATTAAGGCCCGCACCTTCCCTCAGAAAACACGGAGAACATGTACAAGAAGATCTTGCATGACCCTCTCGTCTTTGGGGAAGACATCAGTCCGAAGGCACAGTCCATCCTTACCGGACTGCTGACGCGTGACCCAACGCAGCGCCTGGGAGTGAATGGAGCAGACGAGATCAAGAAGCACGCTTTCTTTGAGAAGGTCGACTGGAAACGACTGATCCAAAAGAAGATCCAGCCTCCTTTCAAGCCGAGCGTGTCTAGCCCGGTCGACGTTTCCAATTTTGACACCGTCTTCACCGCAGAGGCTCCGCTAGACTCCGTCGTCGAGGATTCGCAGCTCTCCCAGACCGTGCAAGCTCAATTCGCTGGTACATGTCATGTCAGACCACCATGACATCAAGGCTAACTTGATTGTTGTTTTGACAGGGTTCTCATACGATGGCAGCAACATGCCCATAAGCCCGAACTAATCACCCCACTCCGTTCCTGCATTGCTTTCCAGACTGCTCTCGGTTATTCGTTGATATACTCTCCTTTTATTATTTCTTTCCTCTACATTCACTACCTTATACCATCTGGATAGTAGCTGTTCTATGTCACTTTGTCAATCACTTGCTCACCACGTCGCCCTCAATCCACTCATTCGTACAGATCTCTGCCCCATTCATATGGATCACATCATAATTTTTCCGTCGCGCTTGGTCAGATCTATTGACCAGTCCCCTTTTAAGTACCGATCTTTCGCCTTAGGCTCAGCGGGCTATCTTTGGCCGGAAGAAATAATTCTATCATCATGCAGATCTTTGAGACTTCCTTCGAAGAGAACTCAATGTGCGGCACGTACAGCACAGGTGCATACGCCTACGTGTAAGATAGAGCTGGCAGCACACGGCGGCCTGCTCAGGCCACGAGGTAATACAGTCGCCATCCATACCCCAACCTTCCTTTGAATCTCCTGTCCCGCTGTTCTTCTTCATGTCTGTCCTCTTCGACTTCTACATACTCATCACGGCGCAGGTCCACAACACCAGTGTCGACGGTATCAGTGTACCACCACCGGCCTTTTGGGATCACCAGGTCAGGCGAGGATGGAGCGGGAAGGATTGATAACTGTGCATTCGATCGCTGCAGAACCGTCCACAACAGGTACATGATGATCATGATTGGGATCTCGATGTAGAACGAGACGAAGTCGACTGCGGAAAAGGTAGGAAAGATCGAGGACCAGCCTTGGACTATTGCCAAGATTAGATGACGATGGAAAGGCGAGAATAATTACATACTGAGGATGAGAGCAGTCACCGAAATGATCTATGAAATGCATTGCGAGGCGCGTAAGGATGAAGAAGGGTAGAAGGTCGAAGTCCAGGGTACGTACAATGAACGGCGGGCCCCAAGGCCATGTCCAGCCTACACGGAACTTCATTTCTTCAAGCGGCCGTCCTTGCTTGACCCATGCTTTCCGGAATCTCCACGATGCGATACCGATCGAAAGCCATGCGATCTATACATATATGACCATCCCATCAATCTACAAGTACCACGAAGTGCAATGGGGAGAGGGCAGTCGATAGAAACAGGGGCAACAGGGATAGTAGGAACCCACCTGGTTTGACACACCGACAAGGTTTTGCAGCCACCCCCAAAGCTCGCCGTTGCCAATGAAACTGCTGCCGAAACACAATGCGCTGATACTGCTCGTGGCGAGGAGGGCGAGGAGGGGCACGCCGTTGCGTGTTGTCCATGCAAATATAGGCGGTGCTTGAGGCACTGGAGAGGTGGACGCGAGACCATACAAGACGCGTGTGCCCGCAAACATTGCGTGATTACCGGCGGAGACGACAGAGGTGAGGATGACAGCATTCATGAATGATGCGGCGGTATCTGCGTAGACAAGATATCGTGAATAGTTCAGGCAACAGCATCAGCAAGATGACCTTACTAGAACCGACTTCGTAGAACACGATCGTGAAGGGCGAAGTTGTCGTGCTCTTGTTGGAGAGATTGGGATAGTCCCATGGGACTACAAAGCTGCATCAATCAAATGAGGGGAGGGTTGGATCAAACACAAATACCATTTAAGCCTATTAACAAGACACTCAAAATGTAGAATAGCCAGATTCTACGAGCAAGGAGTTAGAAAAAGCGAAACCGATCTGTTTTTAAATTGGTACGAACCGCCAGAAAACAAATTTTACCACCTTTGGCATATTTTTGCCCGGGTTCTTTGTTTCACCTGCCGTGATACCTAGACTCTCTGTTCCCCCATCTAGAAGACACACAATCGCGTGAGTCATTTGTATGTAGTGTCACCGCGATTACTTTTGACATGAAAAACATTTTCACTCACATGCGAACGAGGCGGTCACGAACACACGCGCAAAGCCACCGAAGCCTCCAACGAACGGAGCGCCCGCGATGCGCCAATTTTCACCCCCGATGTAATGATGCTCGCGGTTGACGCCGGCGTTGACGAGGATGCCGATCACGATGAATATGACAATCGTGACCACTTTCAAAGAGGAGAGCCAATACTCTATTTGATTGTGCATTGAATCTCTGATTGTGCATCGCATACATTGAATTGAGAAGGACATACCAAGTTCTCCGTATGCCTTTACATGAATGGCGTTGATGCCTACGAGGAACACCCAAAGGACTAGACTGATGATCCAAGGATGCGGCACGTTCCATAAACCGAGTACCAGTTGAGCAGCTGTTAGGTCGGAAGCCACCGACACGGCATCATTAAACCAGTAATTCCAAGAGAGGGCAAATCCGTAGGACGGGGAAAAAAATCGGGTGGCGTATGCATTGAATGACCCTAGGTGCAACGTGGTGTTGTTTATCAGCGAATGACAAAGTAAGAGAAAGTACAATCAGAAAAGGCTGGTTGAGGATTGCTCGATGACTAGAGAAGGAGCATGTACAGGGACCTGAACCCACGGTAGACGCATCGAAATAAGCAGTCACGGAAACCGACTGCACGGATTTCCTGGCAATCCAGCGCGCCCACGAATTTAAACCTTCCTAAGCGGGACACAGGGACCTACGATGGAACGTTCGGAGCTATATATAGTAGAAGTCTTTTCTACTAGTGGGTGCCTGTGGGTGCGATATCATGAGACCATCGCGGCGGCACACTGCGATAGGCCAAAGCAGTCCGTTTTCATAGGAAAGGAGAACACGGATATAGTGAATAAAAGCCTTCGATGCAACGAGGCCTGTCCGAAGAGAAGTTTCAAGGGTAAGGGCACGAGACACTCACCAGCGACAGGATACTGGGTGGCCATTTCTCCCAGCAAAAGGAGCGTGATGTAGACGATGATACTGACGAAACCGTAGCATATGAGCATGCTCGCCGGACCGCCTTGTGCTAGGGATCTTCCAGTACCCAGGAAAAGACCAGTGCCTATGGTACCCGCGATGGCAATCATCTGCACCTGCCGTGAGGACAGACCTCGGTGAAGCGTGCCAGACATCTTGCCCACTGAAGGAACGGCGAGAAAGGCAACGGGGAGTGCAACAGAGTGGTCAGGACCTTCGCTGCACCGATCGGTCAGAGCGCGAACATTCGCTGGGCGCTCAATTGTGCCATATTGAGCTCCGGAAACGTGATCATCTCTGTCGTGCCCAGAGAGTAGCGGAACTGACTCCTTGGCGGGCATGTATGGAGTCAAGGGTGAAGGAGGTGGGGCAGCTCGTTAGTGCTAACGTTGTGAAACTGTAGGGCATTGCTCCATGCGGACAACGATATCAGAAACTTATCTATAGAAAGGCTGAGTGGATTGGTTGCGCAAGTCTGACGAGCACTGACGCCGCCGAACCCATCGCCTCACTTTCCCACGACCTCCCGAGCCTGTAATACTCCTTTCCTTTGACCCTTTCACCTTGTGGTTCGATGGCCACAGTCACCCATTACATTCGCTCACACTATGACCCCATTCGCGACCGAGACCGCTTACAGCTTGAGACAGGGCAAACTATAGGCGAGCCGGAGCCCCACGGCGAGGAAGAGGATCCGTGGCAGACAGAGTTCACGTTCGGCGTGCGACATTCCCTAGCCAGTGCCCCTCGCTTTGTTCGCGCGACGCTTCCTTATGATGAATGGGGGAATATAATCATCAACTCCCCTGAGCCTGTGCAGAACATTGAACAGGATGAGAAACCACAGGATCTGGCAAGCTGGTATAGGACGCTGACCCAACGCACTGACCAGAAAGATACACCTCCAGCCAAGATCCCCAAATCATCCAGTGTATGCCTACCATCTACATCGACTTCGCACTCTCTCACGTCGACAGCTCGCACGGGGAAGCGAAAAGACCGCGATTGGTTCATCTCACGCGCGCTCGCGCAGTCGGCTTCGTCCTCGACCCCTGCGCCCTCGAGCACTCTGGCTGATATCCTTTCCAGAGACCCACCCGCCGATCAGCCCTTGAAACCTCCTATATTCTTACATCTTGGGCCATCAAACAGGGGGTGGGCGATGCTGCAGAGACATGGCTGGAACGAGGGTGAGGGGCTAGGCAGAAGTGTCGCTAGGAGAGGCGACGTAAGGTTAGAGAGCCTAGAAGGGGGTCAAGGCTCAGGGTCGAAAAGGCCGGAAGTTCAGGTTCACAATATAAAGGTCAAACAAGAGGAGATTACAGTGGATGAGGGTATGGTTAAGGTAAAGGATACCCAGGTGATCGACCTCACGCTCTCCGAATCAGAGAGTGAAGATGGCGAGGATATCGAAATCATATCTTCCTCTTCCCTTCCGCCACAGCAGCCTGATGTGATGGTCCGTGATCATTCCTCTCAAAACGCCCTTCTCACTCCGATCGCGACCGTCCTCAAATCTGACCGCCTTGGCATTGGTCTGAAAGCCAAAACCGAAGGTCCATATCGCGCCTCCATCAAGCGGGTTACGCATAACGCCGCTGCGCTCCAGGCGCATGTCCAAGCTGGGGAGGAACTCCGTCGGACAAAGACCCTAGTGGGGAAAGGGGGGAGGGGGTTTGAAAGGCTGCAACGAAAGGAGAGGGAGCGGCGACAGGAAATGCTGGCTTATCTTAATCATAACTAACAGTCGACAGATACATGAGCAAACCTGCCTTTGTATATGTACAGGCCTGCTTGTACTCGGAAGGATGTAATCTTTGAAATATACAGATACAGTAAAATACACTTTGAGACATTCAAGCCAATAATCAGGAGCATGCGTTTGAACAGAAAGAAGAACGTGAATGTCGTGAAGTAGATGAAGAAAAGTCTAAGCCGTTGCATAAGTAAGCACTGTCGTTAAGCAAACTGTTTGTCAAAGACAACAGGTGGTGCAGAGAAAGATATGATACATTAAAATTGACCAAGTTTCCCTCCGAACTCGGGTTTGAAAAAGGCATAAGGTACTTACATAGAGATGATACTTCCCGCTTTGTCGACAGCACCCAAGGTCACGAGAAAGTTGACTCGCTCCATGGCCCCCTCGAGGTATCGCACTTCACCTCCGCGACGTATAGTCGGAGCCATTGGATCATCTCCTTACTGATCTGGTGACAATGAGTGAGGTCGATGCTCTTCAGGCGCTGAGGCCACGTGAGAGGAACCGATGTCTTCGGTGGTGCTGAGTGCGAGCGGCCGAGAGTGGAAGGTTGTGATTGCGATTGCGGTGGATTTGGATGGCGGCCGGATGTAACGGCGACAGAGGTGGAGTATGTTCTCGGCGCAGGGAGGTAGAGTGCGGAGCTCGCATTTAGCCGTGGGTACGCGCGAGAATGTGGTGGTAGTCGCGATTCTACAAATGCGCGTAAGGCATCCCAGTCCAATGAGGTACAGCCTTCAAGACTCAGGCTTTCTAGCTTTGGACAAACCCATGTCTGCACCACGGATGGTACTGAGAGGCCCTGCACGCCACAGGAGGGTCAGCAAAAAGGTCACATAGATCATCGGAGCTTACGCACCTTCAGAAGACTAGATGAGGCGTCCTCGACATCGATAAGCTCCAAGGTAAGAAGAGAAGACACGCGCCCAAGAAGCTTCGCCAGCTCGAGCTCGCTGAACACGGATGTCTCGATTCGGAGGCGCCGTAACGGCAACGACGTCAGAGACTGCCGTTTCAAATGACTCAACAGCGATGTGACGTCGTCCATGTAGCACAATTCCACCTTCTCTAAGGTGGGGAAGGACAACTGGCTAAGGACAGCCCGCGTGCGGTTGATGCCGGCATAGTAGAATGAGATCTTCGTAAGGCGCTGAAGAAGGATGGTGCGAGACGAGTATCGTTTATCTGAGGTGGGTTCATGGTCGTATGCCTGGCACGTCTCTGCATCAACATCCGACATATTCCGCAGAACGAGGTCCTCCAAATCTGGGCAAGCGCGCAAGATGTCGAGAATGACGGCGACCGAAGGTGATAAGTCATTCCAGTATCCCCCTAGTTCTAGAGAACGGAGCCCACTGACTACAGAAACGTCCCAACCGAAATTAAATGAAGCCAACGAGCAAGTGCTCAGGCTGGGCAGGTGGCCTCCAAAGAGGGGCAGTGGGGGAAGCAAGTAGTGATCTTCCTGCATAGAGTGGAAAATCTTGACCTGCAGAAGCTCGAGCTTGAGGGCGGGATCTTGACAACGAGCAAGTGCCGCATGAGCTTGGGCTCGATTGGGTACAACCAGACGAAATGTCTTCCATCGCCATATAGACGGCTGTAGGAGATCCATGGCGTGAACAACTGTCTCCATCGTTCTGTCGCCACACTCCATCTGCGGGCTGAAGCTGATACAGATATCAAGAGGAACTGACTTCGACCGTGCCAACTTCCGCCGAGCCTTGTCCAAGGAATCGTGGTTGCTCACCAAGATGCGCGACCACAGCACCGGGGTATTGACAGCCACGTCCAGCCAGTAGTGACAGACGAGCATGAGATTCGCCAGTATCAGCGGATCCTCCTCCTCCATCTCTAACGCCCCGATTGCGAAGATTGATGCGAGTAGCTCGCTTGGAAGGCGCTGGATGGGAGATCGCAAACGTACAGCTCGCTCAAGGCGGGACTCTAGCCTCTCGCGCTCCGTCATGAGCGATGCCATCTTGGACTCCAGACTAGAAATCGCCTCTCGTAGGTGGGGGATCGACTGCTCCGCCATTCCGCCTGCATTTCGAGCAAGTTGCATGCTATGCGAATATGCGCCGCGTGTCGCCAATGTCCCAGTCGCTTTGCCCAGCGAGACGCTCGAAAAAGTGTTTGACTTGGGGGATGCATCTATAGGTGGCCGACGACGTGTCGTATGGTGAGAGTGTGGCGGGATAGAGTGATCATGGGGTGAAGAGGTCGCGAGCTGTATCTGCTTTGACCTCATGCCATCTGCACGATTGGAGGAGGGAAATGCGATAGGATCAGGCTTCAAACTCAGCTCAGCGCATATAACGGGAGATCGGGGTTGGCGGGGCATGATGAGGGGACGTCTTGAAAGTGTAGAGGAGTCGGACAAGGGCAATTGTCCTTATAGCCTTTTCGAAGAGATTGATCTCGGCGTAGGCACTGCGACCCGCTGGCGCCTGCTGGTCCTCGCGGGCTCGATCTATGAACAATGAGCAAGCACTGACGCTTGAATCTTGTTCAGCCTGAAACGAGGCATCGTTACTCCGAATTCCCGACAGTGTTGCCACAACATACCTTGAGCCTCGAGCATGATTGACGAGCTCGGAGGGATACCAGGGATGGGGTGGAAGACGTGATGGAGAAGGGTTGTTTTATGGTGTCCGACGAATCTCACGATGATAAAGAGCATTTTGGCTCCCGTGTTTATGGCATGCACGAGGCGGAAGGCGTGTCGACCTTCGAGCGGGGCGAGCCATCGAGAAGCGCCTGTGGGTGACTGCAACGTGGGTCGTCGCAACGGGACGGACTGAACACGAGGAGGGGAACGAGGCAGATGGATGCAGACCCACCCATCCTTTCGCGCGCAAACCCGACCACACCAGTCCGCCTCCCTGGCTCGTCCGTGCCTATCCGCCTCCGGTCCCTTATCTGCTTGCCCTCCCTGCCATTCATTTCATATACAGCTACTCTACGTCTCTTTTATTCTACCCTGGCGTGCTACTGCTCTTTCTGTACGCATGCTCCCCCATCCGATAGTATACAAACTGACATAGCACCTGCACACGCGGGTACCCCAGTCAGCTCGTTCGCATCCGCTGCAGCACGCTCACTCACAAATATGTCCAAGAACACGGTCAGGAGACTTCCTGCGCGCGCCACGTCAGTCCTGTCAGTGCCGAACAGACATCTGTAGGACTATGACAACTGACCAGCCAGCCAGCTTGCATTGGCAATGAGGTGGTCTATTTTTGTGGAGGACACACAGATAGACAGCCCGTAGGTCAAATTCCCCAGGATCGCAAACAAAAACAGTCCCGGAGACAGTCCCTCGCATCGAGTCTTCAAGTTTTTCACTACAGATCCAGTCAGCTTGGAGACTTCGAGAGAACAGGGGCGACTCGCGTATCTGTGGTACTCGGGCCCCCACTGTAGGTCTCGGCATGAGGAAGAGATTCACGATGAATGTCAAAGTCTACTCACAATACAGGACGGCGCTGATCCATCCCAATACTTGGCTCCTCCATTCAAGAATCTCCTCCGGCCGTGATGGGTCTTCTTTGCCTTGATGAAGCTTCTCGCTTATAGCCCAGGCGGCGATGCCGGTGGCAAAAACAAAGATAACTGCACCGAGGTATTTCAGAAGCTGGAGCCTCGGAGGGTAGACTCCCTCGACCGTGGGCAATTCGCCATCGGCTTGGGAAAGCAGATGTGTGGTTTCTGAGGCATCGTTCACGGTGATGTCTGATGAACGAGCATGGGCGACTGATTTCCTCCTCCGGTAATAGTAGATCTGGAACAGAAGAATGATGTCGCAGAGAGAATACTGTAAAGCCCGGCCGCGAATTCAATATACAGTGCACGATGCGAGTGGAAGGAAGAAAAAAGCTTACATAGATGGCTAATAGAATGACAGTTGGGAGTAGGCCCGCCATACTGGCACCGACAAGATTGCACAAATCACCTAACAGCCATACTGCTACGAACAGCACACTGAGGGCTTCCCCGGACTTGAGCTGATAATTCTCAAATATTTGAGGGGAGTAGACAACTATCCTGTTGATATCATATCAGTCGTAAAGGTCCGTACACAGTATCGCAGAACCGTACCAGCACGCGATAGAAATCCAGCCCAGCTGAAAAGGCTGGGATCGGTATGATGATACTTGGAAAATGCTGGAGACAACATACAGCGTTGCTCAAACTGTCGCTCGATAGCATATCTAGGGTGTGTCAACACAGATTAAGTCCTACTTGTGTGTCCCGTTGATTTGAAGCAGGTGCATCCAAGTCTACTCACTGCTACTGTAGTCAGAAAGAGAAAGTCATTGAACATATATAAGCCGTTGAAATATTATCCTTCGGCAAGCTCCGAGCTCGGCAGAATACAGCTGGCTGACGTTGAACACCTCCACAGCGGCATCGACTGCACCAACCATCTTCATGAGCAACCAGGAAGCATTTCGAAGGTTTGCGCAGCAACTGCAGAAGGCAGGAAGCGGTGGCAGCTTTCCTGGAGGGAACCCGAAGGGCTTATTCGCAGGAGGTGGTCTCGTCCTTGCTCTCATTGCTGGAGGCATCACACTGAATGCCAGTTTGTTTAATGGTGTGTTCCATCTATCTTTGTAAGGTTGAAATCGTTCGACGTTTCTTAACGTTTCTTCAGTGGATGGTGGACATCGCGCTATCAAGTACACAAGGTGCGTATCCTCACAATGTTTCACGGCATTTCAGGGCCGAAGTTGGAGGTCTCGAATTCAGGTTGCACGGTGTGACCGAGGACGTATACAGCGAAGGGACTCACCTGATGGTGTGTGTTCACATATCGTCTCCGTGCTCGTGTCTCATTGAAATTTGTAGATTCCTTGGTTTGAAACCCCAATTCTCTTCGACATCCGAGCCAAACCTCGGAGCATTGCCAGTTTGACTGGCACAAAAGGTCCGTCTTACGATTCAAATTCCTATGTCTACTCAATTTTCAGTTAGACTTGCAAATGGTCAATATCACCTGCCGTGTTCTGTCAAAACCTTCTCCACAGGCTCTGCCAACTATCTACCGGGAGCTAGGCCAAGATTTCGACGAACGCGTACTCCCGTCGATCGTGAATGAAGTGCTCAAGAGTGTCGTGGCTCAATTCAACGCGAGTCAACTGATCACGCAACGTGAAATGGTATCCTACTCTTTTGGAGCGTAGTCTCTGTCCTGGATCCCGTGCTGATGGACCTCTAGGTCTCTCGTTTGGTCAGGGAGAACCTGACGCGCCGTGCACTGCGTTTCAACCTTGTGTTGGATGATGTCTCTATCACCCACGTCGCGTTCTCTCCCGAGTTCACTCACGCAGTGGAGGCGAAGCAGGTCGGTGTCTTCGGCCACTTCTTTCCCCGAAGCCACAGCATTGCTCATGTCGAGCTAACCGTATAGGTCGCACAACAAACAGCGTTCCGTGCTGCGTTCCTTGTGGATCAAGCAATCCAAGAGAAACAGGTAAGTTTGAATGATATCGTAATCCGACGCGGGTTCTAATTGTAAACATTTCAGTCTATCATTGTCCGAGCGCAGGGTGAGGCCAAGAGTGCCGAGTTGATCGGGGAGGCTATACGCACGAACAAGGGTTTCCTGTCCTTGCGAAGACTGGAGGCAGCTCGCGATATCGCGTCTCTGTTGGCTGCTTCAGGGAACAGAGTTATGCTGGACTCGGACTCTCTTCTTCTCAACGGTAGGAGGCTGCGATTTCTTTTCGGAGATCAGGTTGACTGATATATCGACGCTCAGTGACTAAGGACGATATGAAGGATCTTTTGAAGACGAAAAAGTGAACTGGTTCCCCTGCGATTGGGTTGTCGGACATCTGTTTTCGATCGCTTTGTATGTTCGCATGTCTTGCTCCACTCAATGACAAATTGTTCCGCATTTCGAATAGCGCAAGTGAAAGTTATCGCCCCATATCAGAGTTTCGAGGGCATGTCGTTGTGCCGTGCTCCTGGCGCGGTCCTTGCAGAATTGGCTTATCGAGGAAGGAGGACTCTATCCTGTTTGCGGCTTCAGATTGCAGTTTCGGACACATTGGGCACGTGGGTCGACTTCGCGACGTCATCATCCGAGTAAGGACTGTTCTTTGGACCTACAGGTGTACCCCTCCTTAGCCATCAACCTATCTCCGTAGCATCCACCCCCTTCATTTACCTCTCCCATGGGTGGACATCCTCGGGCCTCGCCGGCATCACATAGTACAACGTCAACGCGTCTGAAGCGCCAGCGGATAGACGACTCCTTCACCGACACAGAGGATCAACAATCCCCCATTGGAGATGGAAAATACAAGAAGAAGGTGAGGTGGGATGGTGCATCGCGAGACACAGAGGAGGGCGAAGGGGCGGCTAGTTCAGAAGAAACCGATCGAGAGGGAAAAGTAAGCGCTCTGGATGCGTTTACACCAAATCTGACACGGCTACTTCCGAATCAAGATATGCTTGACCGCCTCATGCTTCAGGTGAGTGTGGGTATACGCGCTCATGATAGCTGACAGCTCATCCGTGTACTCAGCGGGAAGATCGGCTGCGCTTACTACGATCCTGTGAAATGTATCATCCATGCATTAGAGGATACACAAGAAAACCATCATTTCGACTTGACAAAAATGCGTTGAGTATCACGTCGCGTTACAATGTCAGATTTCTCTGACTCTTTGGAACGCAGTGCTAAATCAGATCTCCCCCGACTTTATACTCACAAGTTCCAAGGCCGACGACGATTTCATGAACGTCTGTCGTGATTACAGTATGTTTGACGACATACTCTCAGTATATACGCGCATATATTGACCATGTTATTCAGTGGATGAGGCAGGCGGTATGTTCCAGATCAGGCCTCATAAGGATTTCTTACCGGGAAAGGGGCGCAATCGCCTTCTCTCGCTGAAGCTGTTTTCCGACCTTTCTACGTATGACATAGAAGAAAGCCGCTCTGACATAGATTCTTCCTCGGAGCCGCGCAACGCTTACGACTTCATGAAGAACAGAAGGGATATGGACGGAGATCCTACCATGCGACGGTGGAACGCGACTATAAGAATGTCTAACTTTGCATCTGTGGATGCTGCCCCTCTGTGTGTGAGCGCCTGTTGCAACTGATTGGACGAAGTTCAAGATGAAATTGTGTTTCTGTGACAGGTCGGATCGATGGGCGCGTTGCTCGATCATCTTGCTCGGGAATGCGTTGCAGGGGACTTGGAAAATGAAGGTGTAGGGGGATTGAACATCCTTGACATCGAGGTGCTTTCGCTGTATGTCTTCTGGTTGTTCTTTTTACGTGCGAAGGTATATAATGGAGGCCCAGCGACACGGTGATGCAGATAAATGCAGACGCCCTATAGTGAGTAATACCTTATATGCTTCTAGACGTGTCTTGTTGATTGCTCGATCAGCGCCTTGCAGATTTTTGAGAATGAAAGCCACGCGTCCATACACTCAGATAAGACGAAGGAAGGCTTGTCTCTCTTCGGTATGTCTCCCCGGAGGTATGGGTTCGAACCCTGGCTGATTTTAGAACAGGCATTCTCAACAACACGATGACCACCTTAGGACGCCGTCTGATGCAGTCGTGGCTGTTACGGCCGTCTTTGTCTATCGATATTATCAAGGCGCGCCACGACGCAGTCGCATGTTTTACTCGATCTGAAAACCTCGTCGTTACAAATGTGATGCACAACCACCTCAAGGGGATGAGGAACGTTCCTCGGATACTGTCCATGATGAGGACGGGCAAAGCCGGAATTGCAGATTGGCAGGGACTCATCAAGGTGAACTTTTACTCACTCAAGTGACTGGTCACAGATAGTGATCGGTCAGAAATACAGTTCACCTTCCATTCTGCATTGCTTCGAGACACATTGAAGGACCTGAGCGCAAGTAACGACGTGGAAGTCATTCAAAAGGTATGATCGATCGCTACATTCATGAGTCTCAAGGCGAAAACACCTCTTACTTCTCTTCAGCTGGTCATAGCTCTGGATATTTCTAATTTCAAGGAAATCGGTAGTGCAATAAACGAAACGGTATGTATCCACCTGGATTCGTCATTGGTTGCTCGGTTCCAACGTCACTTTCCCAGATCGATTGGGAAGAGTCTACATTATCTTCAAGGATCTGCATTCGTCCCCATATAGACGAGGAGCTCGACAATCGAAAGCATGTCTACAATGGCATAGACGCCGTTCTGGTGCGCCCAGAGCTTATGGAGGGGCTCTAAATTGATTTTTAATATTTCCATGAAGTCGAAAGTGGCCCGGGACATAAGCGAAACAATTCCGACCAACTATGTGACATCCCTCAACGTTGTCTATTTCCCCCAGCTAGGTGAGATCGTCATCAAGCTAACAAGCTTGCTTACTGAGATCTATTCAGGATTTCTCATTTGTGTCCCGATGCTGGACGAATGGAGGACGGACGAAGGAGTACATGCTTTGGATGACTGGACCTTTCAGGCACAATCTTTCAATTTGTGATCTAACAGCATCGTTCTGACTATTCGTTTAGTTCTCTTCAGAGTATGTTCGTTTGTTGACAGTGTTTTCATTCTGCTCATTTGATTGACATATTCTAGGTCACATGTCTATTTTAAGAGCGACAAGATGCATGGTGAGTTTCTGGGATCTCAAGCAACCTACCTGGTGCACATCTCACCGGTTGAAAGACTTGGACACCCATATAGGCGATTTATACTCTTCAATCGTCGGTATGCGTTCGTTGCTTTCTTCCTGACCCCAAGCTCACGCCGTCTGAAAGACCGGGAAATCGAGATCATTCACGCTCTAAAGGAGAGAATACTCGTCTATGATCAAGCCATCACCAAGGCCTGTGATACTTGTGCCGAATTGGATTGCTTACTTTGTTTTGCGAGTGCTTCCACCTCCTTCAATTATTGCAGACCCCGCATGACCGAGGAGAACGTACTCCTCATCAAGCGAGGACGGTATGCACGCTATCATTGTCGCCATCCATGTCGCTAATATTGCCACAGCCACCCACTCCAAGAACAGATCGTTGACGCTTTCGTACCAAATGATATATTTCTTGTGGGAGGCGCTGGAATAGACAGCTATCCTATAGTACATGCCTCGTCAGACGATAATGATGATATGGGGGGAGGTTTGTTAGGAAACGGTGTTCTGATTTGCACAGGAGCAAACGCATGCGGCAAAGTTGTCCGATATTGATTTCCTCTATCCCTCACTGACCACACCTTCTGTAGAGTGTGTTTCTCAAACAGGTAGGAGTAAATCATTCGGCACAATATTATACTCTCATCTTTGAAATATACCCCAGACGGCGTTGATACAATTCATGGCGCAGGTGTGTAGATTCTATGCAATCCCTCAGACATGTCACGAACTGACGATGATAGATTGGATGGTCAGTCTTTTTATGAGACGAACCTGTTTCAACTCATTTTGTCGCAGTTTTGTACCCGCAGAATCCGCAACCTTAGGCATCGTGGACAAAAGTAACATTCAGACTTTGCTTTCTGAGTCCTATGGCTGACAAACCCTCACGACAGTCTTTACTAGGGTATCTAGTCGGGAATCAGTGTCTAAAGTGATTCTCTATAGTCCTTCATACATATTCTCAGCGGACCCTTGATGGACCCTCCTCATGCTGATACATCAGGTGCAATCATCTTTGATGATCGACCTAAATCAAGTCTCTCTGGCTTTGCGGAACTCGACAGCTAGATCTCTGATCCTCTTGGACGAATTTGGGAAGGGGACACTCTCTGCAGGCTCGTGCAATTTTCTGTTCGACATTTATCTATTGATCTCGTCACTTGCTATTCTTGAGATCGCGGCGCTGACCACCCTTGCTCTTCGCTTGTCATTTTCTTCTGATGTATCTAGATGGTGCAGGCCTCTTCTGTGGTGTATTGAAGCACCTCATCTCGCGTGGACCTGACTGCCCAAAGGTAGTAGCTGCAACGCACTTTTACGAACTGTTTCAAGAAGAAGGAATATTCAATCCACGAATTCTTCCTGTGTCATTCGTTCATATGGAAGTCATATTTACGACGAGTGACGGAGACATTATAACAGCTAGCAAGCCACCTGAACATGATGGCGACGCGGAAAGCACAAACAGGATCAATCCCGGAGAAAAAATAACGTATTTGTACAGGTGAGATCCATGTTCTGATAAGAATAAAGTAGGGTAGACAGATGCGATTGGTGAAACAGAGTGGCGTCAGGCCTCTCCTTGCATTCTCATGCTGCAAAATGCGCAGAAATATTCGGGATCCCACATCTTATCGTCCAGAGGGCTCAATATGTTAGGTAAGTGGGCACCTCATGCATCAGACTTAGGGAGCTTATCAGCTCATTCGCACCAGCCAGTTGCTAGAGACACACAATATAACACAGCTCCTGGATGAGGAGATGACAGTGGATGAACGGCAGGATTTGGAAGATGCGGAGGAGATTTGTCGGCGGTTCCTGGCTTGGGATATCAGCAGTCAACTACAGGAGGATCCCGATGGCTTGAAGACGCGGCTGAATGAAGTTCTGGGAAGAGCAACTGCATGATGACCCGAGAATTCATTTCGGATGTACCTCGTACGGAAGTGGATAGTGACTGCTGCTGGTTTGTCAACGTCAAGTTCGGAGACCGACTCAGTCGTCTCAGACATCACGTCGTGGTCGCACCTGATATATGAGACGCACGACGACAAACATAACAGTATTCCTCAAGCCTATGGGTTCTTCCGAGTGAATTTCAGCCCTTCGGGATGCGCAAGAGACTACGATCATGGAGACAGCTTCCTTTGGAACACGGTCGAGCATTATCTGGTGTTATGGAAGAGCATATAGCAATTACAACGATTACAATAAGTAACAGCTGGGATATTCATGTACAAGTCAGGAAGGCCGACATAATCAACGAGAGGACAAGAGCGGGACGGGACCTATCGAAATTACTCACCAACAAAGCGATGTTCAGGCACCTATTCACCTTCATAAACGAAACCCAGCGGTTCAAGGCCACCTTTGGAGATGTCAATGTACCAAAGACGAGCGGAACGGAGCTGGATGACCCGGGGAATATGAGGAGAGGGGAAAGACGGACGAGAGGTACCAGAGCGCCGAACCGCGCAACTCAGTCAAGGAATGCAGAGAGGGTATACGCACACACCGACACACCAATGATGCAGAGAGGAGAATGGCAGAAACGATGCGCACATGGCTACAGTCGGCACACCGGACGTAGCGCAAACTCAGACACCAGTACGTTACTTACTATACTTCCATATAATTCTCGCAACCGCGACCCATCTTCTATGAGGTCCACACGTGCCCCTCATTGCAGCGCACAGCATGGTCAGATGGACACTATTACGATACGCACGCAGATACATACGGTACACGTCTAGACATATGGTACTCCGTAATTAGACAATAATACCGAAAAAAAAATCAACGAGAGTATCCACTCAACTAGTCTAACGCTTCCAGCTAGCCGCTTTTTTCTTCATATATCTGCAACTAAATCGAGGTACATTACCACGCAACCAAGGTAGGACGTCTGCCTCAACGCGGGGACATTCGTTCACAATAAGCGTCTGAATTCGTGAAACCGACAGAGCCTCAGGAGTCAAGCCGGCTTCTGTGCTGAGTCCTACATCCTCTGACAGCCCTTCATCCACCGACCCATCCTTAGGACCAGTGGCCGATAAGGCCAATCTTGCGGAGACCATTCTGACAAGAGGTCCAGAACTCAAACCGTGACAACCTGAGAGGTCCACATTCCTCAGCGCAGAACAAACCAAAGGGAGAGAAGCGACAGAAGAGCGTGTAGGGTCCGTCGAATGCTCATTGTGAGATGTCGCAGGGGTGGTCAGTACCTCCACCACTTCGTTGACAGCGATTGCCGTTTGAGTAAGCTGCAATGTTTCCAGTTGTGGTGCTTGAAGAAGAGCGCGGATGATAAGCTGCGGTTCGAGTGAGAAGCGGCCGATGGTAAGTTCAGTCAGCGCAGCGAGGCTGGATTGCGGATTCTCCACGATTGATTGTAGGACGTGCGATGCATCGGATACACCAGTCAATCGTAGAATACGAAGAGAAGGTAAGCTGAGACCTTCTACCATGATGCGTGCTGGCATTGTATAGGCGAGCTCTAAATGCTGAAGGCGATTGAGCGTAAGTGGAGGGATAGCGGTTGTCGGTCGATCTCTTGTCGGTATCAAGATTGGTCTGCAGTAGCAAATAAGCTCCTCGAGGTTAGGATTGGCCTGCATTACTTGTCGTAGAGGGCGGCAGTCATGCTCCCGAAAATGGTCATAGATCCTTATTGAGACCAGGCTGTGGATGGTACTGGTCATGTGCTTCCAGAGGCAGCGGACATTTCGAAGGGTGAGCGAACGAAGCTTGGATTGAGCCTGCAAAGTTGAATGCTCTGTGAAGCTGTGATCATCAGAGCCAGTGACTAAGGATGACCATGGCCACTCATCCGCGTCGCATCCGGTCAATTCTAGTTCTTCCACATGCCGCCATATGTCCGCCTGGCCTATCTCTCTCCAAAACCCTTCCATAGGAATTGAAACGAACCCTAGCCTGAGAATCTTCAACCGCTCCCATTGAAGACCCCTTAGTGCGCGGAGAATTCCACGCCGAGGGTCCTCTCCCTCGTGAAGGTTTTTATTGTCATATTCGTTTAGATCTTTGGAGAAGCTCAGTTCAGACAACCGGTTGGCAGATCTGATGGCCCACAACCGAGCCTTTTTCACGGGTCGTACGGTGGAAAGGACTAGGACGTGCCAGAGAGAAGGGAGGGAAAGCACCAGAGAGCGCCAAGGCTGAGAGACATGCGACAGAATGATTGGGGTAACGGGGGAATCAGAGACAGCACACACGAATATGTGGCTTATGAGCTCGATGGGGAGTTTCTCTAGATAGTTGACCTTTTCCTGGGCTAGACCAGGAGATCGCTCCATTGTCGACACTATGGTTAATTGACTCCTGTCCTGAGCTTGACGAATAGAATCTCGCAGCTCTTTCAATGCGGCACGGCGAGCCGCGTGTTTCAAGGGATTGTCCTTCGTGCGTTCCAAAGCCAGTTCAACCATTGTCAGCGCCGACGTATATTTCTTCAGCTCGAAAAATAGCCTCGCAGAACGCGCATAGCCCTGCCAATGATCTGGAGCACAGTCTATGACTTTCCTTGAGTCCCGAAGCGCATATTTTGTCTGACCAAGTCGCTCGTAGACAGCAGCTCTGGAATCGTACAACCGCAACGAATGTCGAACAGGAGGATGTTCGGCTTCCTCAATTGCCTGAGATACGGTTGGCATCAATGGGAAGGCAGGAGACCATAAACTCCCACCTTTGAAAGGTGTTCGATGGCAAGGTCCAGCTTGTTCTCATGAAAGCTCGATACCCCGAGGGCGAGGTGCTCCCTCCAACTCATCTTGGATGGGACTTGAGCTGAAGCGTTGATGATTTGCCCACTAAATAGCGCGACTTCACTTTATGACTTGGGTGTAGAACGTCAGAGCCGGAGTGCTGACTTCGACAAGACAGTTGAACGCGTTGAAAGAGGTTGAAAGCCGAAGACTGCGACTCGTGCGGAGATCCAAATATATCCTTTTACACTCGTCCATGAGCGTCATCACTTATTGTTGGACCAACCACTGCGAATACAAAACAATATAGAGACACAAGTTACATCGATTCGTGTCCAGGACAATTCACAGCGAAACATCCTACAGCCATGTTATACAAGTAAAATAAGTCCAAAGTATACGGAATCAAGTCCTTGTAGACTACACAATCCCAAATACAATCGCCACGAGCATGAAGAATCCCCACCGTCCAATTTTATCGTATCATTGTCGTTCAGATTAAGTCCATTAGCCCTGAGGTAGTCCGACGAGTAAAGAACCACTGTCTATCTAGTAACGAGCTAAGCCGCGGTGGCATTATACACGATATTGTTCATGGATAAGCTGATCTTGGTCCCAAGAGCACCCTGTGAACAAAGGTGCAAGAGTTTCAATCATCATGACAATGGCGAGCTGATCAATTCGGACGCACATCGCAGGAATCCCATTCTTCCCAAACCATGAGATAGAACGTAGCGTTAGCAGCTGACTGGCCTGAACCAAAGCCACCCTGGGGTTGTGATAGCACTGGCATGACCAGCTGGGACGGAGGCGGATTCGAAGGGTATGGTACAGCTACGTAGCGAACAAGAGTTATTTCCAGGTAACATTACGGGGTGAAGAAGCACGCGTACCAGGATAATTAGCTTCTTGGAAGGTTCCGAAAAGGTGTCCGGTCATAAACGTTTCCGACGGCATGAACATCGTGGGCTTGTCTGTCACGAGCCAAACGGAGTAGTTGTAACTCGACATGCAGTAGTCTGCGTGCGCATTGTACTTGAAGTCGAATACCTCGCCGGGCATGATGGACGTCCCATTGATGGGAGCAACTATCACGCCGGTTGGGTATGCAAGAGGAGCAGCGGTCGTGAGGAAGGGGATAGACAGCATGAAGAGCATTGAAATTTTCATGACCAACGTAGAGGAGAGCATCGTGAGCGGGTTTTGATATGGGTGCAAGGGCAGATGGCCGGAACTGGGATGGCTGGAACTAACTTCAACGGTTCTTATACTCGATCCGCGAGGCATGCTTCGTGACTCTGCGGTCCGAGTTTGTCCATTTAGAACATACCAGTGCTTTCAGCACATGGCCACGGACGACTTCGATGCGGAGAGTTCCGATTAGAATGCGATCCTCAAGCTTCTTGAACAGACCACGCCGCTCTGGGTCGTCCGCGAGGTGGCAGGACTCGGACTCCGGGCAGAAGGTCAAGCCAGGCCCAAGTTTCCGACACCGCATTATAACAGTGCTCTGAAGCGTGCACACTACACAGCACTGACTCCTGAGCACTGATTCAAGATGTTTCGACACCAATAGGCCTTCCCGTCTCGAGTCAAATTTTGTAGCAGTGAATATACAATCAGAACTCACTCTATGGACGGGATGTCTCGCGTGTCTTGCCGTCGATGACATCACCTGTTTGGACATCGATATAGGAAGAGCTGCAAAACAGGTGTGGCCATGCATCAAGAAGCTCGGTGAACACTTAATTATGGCATATGTTATCCATCGTGCGAACATAGCCTTGGGCAAAGCAAGACATGTACATGTGAGAGAGGGCTGTGAATCGCAGCTCGAAGCGTGGAAACGATGAATTCCTGGTACCGTATGGTCCCAGGTTTGTCGACGATGATTTTTGATTAGAAGGACGTGCATCGATTCTCAAAATCTCACCATAGTATGCGAACTTCGGGTGCATCATGTGCCCCAAACGATACCATCTGCCATCTGAGCGAAGGAAGTAAAATGATAGAACTGATGCGTTACAAGGGGATAGACGACTAGACTACGCGAAGTATATCAAAGCGTTCTTCTTCTTGCTTTGAACTGTGGAACAATCATGTGTTAGCCAAAACTCGACCCAACCAAACTCGACACAAACCTTCTGCGATACCACTCAGGAAATGTTCATGGCCAAGTTTCCTCGCACCCTCTCGGAGAGCAATCATACCAGCTTCTACACAGACTGCCTTCAACTGGGCACCGTTGAACTCGTCCGTACTCCGTGCGATCTCTTCGTAATTAACGTCAGGTCCAACAGTCATCTTGCGTGAATGGATTTCGAGGATGCGCGCGCGCGCGGTCTCATTCGGTAATGGGAATTCGATCTTGCGGTCAAGTCGTCCTGAACGAAGCAAAGCAGGGTCAAGGATGTCGATCCTATTCGTTGCAGCGATAACCTGTGTTTTGTATTAGTGATAGCATGTGGAATATACGAGATATCGAAAAGGCGGACTTTGATTCGTTCATCACTGCTGAAGCCGTCAAGCTGGTTCAAAAGTTCTAGCATCGTTCTCTGGACTTCACGGTCACCGCTCTTCTCTGAGTCGAATCTCTTGGTGCCAATGGCGTCCAATTCGTCGATGAAGATGATGGCAGGGGCCTTCTCCTTCGCAAGTTCGAACGCATCCCGAACGAGCTTGGCACCATCACCGATGAACATTTGCACCAGTGATGGGCCAGCAAGTTTGAGATAACACGCATTTGTCTGCGCGGCGCAGGCACGGGCCAACAAAGTCTTTCCAGTCCCTGTGGGCAATGATATAATTAAATCGGGCTAAACACGCTAGATGTAGGTGTTTACCTGGTGGTCCGTACATGAGGCAGCCCTTGGGTGGCTTAATTCCCAGAGTCACGAACTTCTCCGCTTGTTCCATAGGTAGCACAATTGCTTCAACAAGCTCCTCAATCTGCTTCTCCAGCCCACCGATGTCCGTATACGTCTCTGTCGGTTTCTCATCTACTTCCATAGCTTTCACTCGAGAGTCGTATTCCGTGGGCAAGGTGTCGAGAATAAGATACGAGTCTTTGTTGACACCAATGAGATCGTCCGGTCGCAGCTTCTCCGGAGGGACGAGACCAATGAGGGGAAGAAATACGGTTTGTCGCGTCGAAGTCTTGATCACAGCAGTTTTGCCCTTACGCATAGAGTCTAGATCTTGATTTGCACCGTCTTCCTCTCCTTCGGGATCGATATCTAAGATCTTAGGCCTGGGTTCGGGACGGGATGCACATCCTTGAACAGTGTGGGCTCACCTCGACAACATTGGCAACAAGGTACGGCAGAACCTTATTCTGCTTGATCTTCTCTCCGTTATCTCGAATCTTCTCTTTCATGACATTCTGCTCATGTTGTAACCGCAGCGTTTCTGATTTCATGACCTATCGCAACTGTCTGAGTAATTATTCCACGTCGCCCAACACATGGATTCTTACCTTGATATCATTGTCAATCAACCGCACTCTCGTCATGATTTCGTTTGTGTCTAGCTCCATCACTTCCTGAGGAATATCTGCCCATGTCTCCTCCGCAGGTGGATCAGGTGTTATGTCCATCACGACATCGGGTTGAGTTGGGTCGGCGGGAGCTGACGAGTCCTGACCACCTAGTTTTTCGTTGTTGTTGGGTGGTTGGCCTGGGGGTAATGATGACGACATTGTGGGAGAAAGGGAGGAGAGAGGATACAATGGGTGAAAGCAAAGTGCAACAACTCCGGTGCGGACGCGCGTCCTCATGATGACATAATATCGACTTCACGTGCTCCCTGCGTTTCCCCGCATGATAGCTTACTTGCAGCAGAGGTCAACAGGCTCTGAACCTGCTAGCGTGGCGGTATGCCGAACGATGGCCCGGGACCCTCACCAGAAGATAAGGCGCGATACGATGGGGCAAGGAAAGAGCTTATACAGGCACTCTCAAAGAAACGAGCCGTAGACAAACAATTGGTTGAGTACCATTTTTCTGAGTTGAATGCTATGTTAATAAGATAATTGCGATTCAGGCACAACTAGAGATTCAAATATACAATCTTGAGAGCTCTTACCTCTTGGAAACTTCTGCTCATAGCGGAGGTAATATTATTCATGGATTTGACGGTTACTTGAAGAACCAGATGACGAAGAAGAAGTATGAGCTGAATGATGGGGATCGAATATTCTCCACCAGCAGCTTGACTTTCCAAAAGGTAGGGTAACCTCACCATATTTTCTGTGCTTGAATTGATGTTTGTACTTTGATCAGTCCATTGAACTATCCGGTGAAGGAGAGGAGTCCTCAGCTACAGTGGATGATTATAAGCAGCCAACTCCAGGGCTGACAACCGTTGTTCTCCCCCCTGCTTCCCGAGCACAAGAGCTTACAGCAGCGCAGCTGAAAAAGAATAGAGATAGGGAGTATCAGCGGAAGAAACGCGCAGCCGCGGGTCGTATCAGTATGGGGACTGTCAGTGACGAAGAATCTGCTCCATCTACCGGGAGGCGACCGACGAAAAGGTCGAGGATGATGGACGAAGATTGATTTTTGCATGATATATACCGGTAAATTTTTGTGAACTTCATGATTGCTGTTGTCCGTTGATTCAAGTTGTTTTATCTACAGTATCGCAAGTGTCCTTCTGCATTGTGTGTAGCGCTCTTCATAAGTCCAGGCAACTACTGCATTTCCGTCTGATTTAATAATTCAAAGGTCCATTGTTTTGAGAAACTGCTTCAAAGCAGCCTCATCAAGACCACCTTCGTCAGGATCGGCGGCCTCTATACATCGTGTCACAGCAATTGTGTCTCTAACTTCATTGGCTTTAATCCACACTCTGCCGTTCACCCCAACAGCCACATCCAGAGGAAAGTGCGATCCAAGCAATGAGAGCAGGAAATAGGAGGGGTCTAGAAGGCTATCAAGATTTTCCTTAATATTGCCAAGCAAAGAACTATATTTTTACACTTACTTTCGCGCCATTTTTAAGCTGCAGCGTACCAGTAGTCCCCCTTTCAGCTCGCCAAATCCTTCAGCTTTCCGGGTTTGAGCATCGAAACATTCGAGCTCAGGCTCCATATCCTTATGCGCAAGAGATACGCGCGCATAGATCAATGACCCGACCTATAAAAAAAGGGTGGAATTAACTGCAGCGCGAAAGGGATGGGTGTCTCACTTTCAGGTTTGGCCTGTTTCGTCTGCTAGCACCCTCGAAGGCGAGACCGTCGAGAGAGGCATTGTGAGCTGAACCGATATCAACCCTCCACCCTTCGCCTTGTTTCCCTGCTACGATGCCTACTACTGATTCTTGGAGGGCTGGCGTGTACTACTCTCGGTAGCACAGGTGATGAAGAAGCACATTTTCAAAGGCAATAAGTCGAAATAAAGGCTCACACGTCGAGCGTTGCTCTCCACCCACCACCTAGCGCCATTTTTAGAATGCTCTAGACGTCCTGCGCGAGTAGATACAACAACATTTGAACCCTCGGGCGTTATAGTTTGTTGGAGACCAGGGCCAAGTTTGAGATTGACATGCTGAACAGGAACGCTCTCTCCTGGCAGGACGAGAGCCATGGTTGCGGTCTCGAAACACCGCGGTGGCTTGGAGACTTGACTGCTGACGCCAGTAGTTGACATTACTCCTCTCACCATAACTTAGAACAATCGACTTCCCACTACTTGCTGTGATGTCTAACACGACACAATTATTGACCGAGTTCCCAGAGCTATCTCATCTCTCGTGAGGCGCCAACTGATGCTACACCAGGGGTGGCATATGGATATATTAATGGCGTCATATCGCAGGCGCGAGGATTTGGAAGATATGCTAGTCGATCCAGCGTATTTCCAAGCTGTTTTCCACACTTTAACCACGGTGAAGGAGCTCTACCGAGCCCAAGCTGAGCTCGGTCTTGCAAACGAGTCTATAGCTAGTGAGTGGGCCATCTCCTTCACGAATGCAGCTATTCACGAATCCACAGAACAGAACCTGTCCGTCCAGGATGAGGTGTACAGGATGAGGTCTGAAACCAAAGATGCCTTCGATGAAGCTAAGGCATTGGAAGCGAGATGGGCCGAATTGGAACGAGAGCAGAAGGAGGTTTTTCAGGTTTGTTCCCATCTGCACGTCTAATGGAGTTCATCCGATAACGTTATTTTACCGAACCAAGCGTTTTAATCCGCAATTTTTGCTCATGCGATTGAGGCACGCGACAACTGCACAGGATGATCTCTCCGAGGCTCTTGCGTCTACATTTGTCAGATCATCAGCATCCGAGGTCCCCTCGCCATCTACGAACGGCAAGGATGTGGATGACTTCGTGAAAGAGTTTCGAGAATTGAGAAAGACATATCATAAAAGAGTCATGTGGGGCGATCGTTGGGCTGCAGGACAAGTTGCATGGAGAGATGACTAGGGAGGTTTGCAGTTATATCCATTTCTGAAAGGAACATTTTTCATCGCCTTTTGTATGTCGCTAATAATATTCATCTCATGTATACCAGGTTTCGCATCCCATTGTTTACTATAACCCAGAGACGTCGATTTTGATCGTCATTATTCTCTCGCATTACACCACCCTCTGATCACTTTGCCGGGTCCTCAAATGACAGTCGTGTCACTTGGCAGTAACAGTCAATTGGAGCAATTGCAGTGGATTATCCGAACTTCCCATCGGGTCTTTGCACACCATTTCGGATACGGCTCCTGCTCTCGCGATGCTACCATATTCGATGGGAGTGGGTAGTTGTCGGATCCGAAGTTATCGTAGACATGCTCATGATCATGCTTCGGAAAAGTCTTGCTAAAACTTCGCCCCCAGATATGTCTCGTACGTCCTTGCGACCGCCAACTTCCTCGGATCCCGAGCTTATCCGCATCATATGACATGGAATTGACTGCGCCCTGTCGTGATCGTGCGCTTGCTCTTGTATTCAGAAGGCTCTAAAGTGGGCGTGGCCCACTGGCCTTCTCGCAGGCTAATTTATTAAGCTGTTGCTTCGTGTATCCCCTCAGAATATCCATTCATGGGGGTATATAACCTGGCGAGGAATGGATGGTCCTAATATCCAGGATCTAGCAACTGCTCTAAGTTTTGTTGATCACCATGTTGTTCAAGTCTTCTCTCGTGGCAGCCGTGACTTTCGCGGTGTCTGTATCTGCTCACACCATCTTCCAGGTTTGCTGGCAACGCGATTCTTCCTTTTTCTCAGCTTAACTATAGTGTTCGTAGGAAATGTACGTGAATGGCGTGGATCAGGGTCACATTACCGGAATTCGTGTTCCAGATTATGACGGGGTAGGCTCCTCCCTTCCTTTCTTGCCCTCGTTGTTTATTATACTGATGATTTTCGTTCGTCATAGCCTATCACAGATGTTACATCCAACGATCTTATCTGCAATGGTGGTATAAATCCATACCACCAACCTATGTCAACCGCGATCATCACGGTCCCTGCCGGTGCCCAGGTGACGACTGAATGGCATCACACACTGGCTGGTGCAGACCCATCAGACTCTGCTGATCCTATCGACCCCAGTCATAAAGGTCGGTCTTGAATAATTGACATTTATTTGATCATCTACGATTGAATTTCTCCATCGTATCAGGCCCTATCATCGCTTACCTGTAAGTACCCCTTGCTCTGATCCCGACATACTCGAGCTTCGATGTCCGTAGTGCCAAAGTACCAAGCGCCACTCAGAGTACGGTGACAGGACTCCAATGGTTCAAAATCTATGAGGATGGCATGGAAAGTGACCAATCTTGGGGCGTCGACCGTCTAATCGCTAACAAGGGTAAAGTGTCTTTCACAATCCCGAGCTGCATTGAGGCCGGCCAGTACCTTCTCCGTGCAGAAATTATTGGTGCGTACAGTCATCGTAAAAAACCTAATCGGTATATCCTTACATTCCTTTCAAGCTTTGCATGGTGCTTCGTCGTATCCAGGTGCCCAGTTCTACGTGAGTCATCAAGCACATCTCACGATCAATGATCTGACGATTGTCCTGCAGATGGAGTGCGCTCAGCTCCAAATCACCGGCGGTGGTAGTACGTCGCCCGCGACCGTCAGCTTCCCAGGCGCATACAGCGGTACGACATGGGTTTTATTGATACGCTGGATGTCGCAAATCTGATGGCGAGACCGTGCTTGAAGGAACCGACCCAGGCATCAAGATCAATATCTACCAGACCCTGCCATCGTACACAGTTCCAGGACCTGCGGTGTTTTCCTGTAATGGCAGCACTGCTCCCGCTCCCAGCAGTTCCTCCGCGGTTGCTCCTACGAGCTCTGCTGCCTCTCCTACGAGCTCAGCCGCTTCTCCTCCTCAAGGCTCTGGCACTCCCGTGACCCACTATGGACAGTGCGGAGGCCTTACGTGAGCGATTCTCTTTCACTGAATTCAGCCTACTGATAGTTCTACGATTAGTTATACAGGGAGTACCGCCTGCGCTTCTCCCTACACCTGTACTTACTCGAGCGACTACGTAAGTTCATTTCAGCCGAGGATTTGACCGAGAAGTTGATGTCATTTCTTCGCAATTCCTAGTATAGCCAGTGCCTATAGATACTTACGAAAGAACATGATTTTGCATCCATCCTCCTACCAGTGGTCATCTGTCTCAATGAATGGAATGGATGTCTTACTTCCATGAAATTTCTGTATTCGTATGGCGTAGCACCTGTGTGCAATGTGCAGTTCGTCAAAGCTCCAAGTCCTAGATCGCAAATACACTGCATTTAAACTCGCTCTTCATAAGGCACGAATGAACTACCTGATCCACTTGGCGCATCCTGCTGAAATGTTGTGTTTTCCCGTAGCATCAAATGCCGTATGAATTGTCTAGCTTATGTGTTGGCCTGGTAGGATGTGCTGGCATAGCGCTTCTGGGTGTTCCATCCCTCTCGTACACAAGACCCCTCGACGTGGTCGACGAATGGTCTGATGACTTTGGCAACTATTTTCGTCTGTTCGGGAAATCTTCACCTGCCTGAAAAGTGACTCGCATTCCCTGACATGCGTTGTCGGTCTCTCAAAGAGCGTCTTCTATTCTCGCGTTCTTCCTCCGGCATGAACCCTTTGAGGCGCATTATACTATGACGGCCCACAACACTCGCCGAAAACCCCAGTGACGTGGACAGATAGAACAGCAGACCTGGGTCTCACTCAACAATCGCGAAACGAATTTTCAAACGTGTTCTGTGACGATGACTCTATAACGTATAAATAAGAGCCTGCTTGGCTGTCAAAAGAGCAAGACGCCAGTGTTCCCCCTTCAAGCTCCAAGATGAAGACCACACTCGCCTCTCTTGCTTCTTTCGTACTCTTGGCGAGCTGCGCCTCTGCTAGAACCGTCTTCTCCGTGAGTATAGCACTTCCGGAACGGAGAAAAGTTCGCATGGAACTTATGAATGGGTTTTCGATAGGCTTTCTCTGTGAATGGAGTTTATGAAGGCCTTGCCGTTGGTGTGCGTGTTCCGGCTGCCAACACTGTGAGCTTATATCGCTACATATGTGTCTTTGTAAACTGAAAGCATCTGAATTTCTCTCAGCCCGTTACAGACATCACTTCGAACGACATCATTTGTAACACCGGCTTTGAACAGCCTGTTTCGGATGCGGTCATCACCGTCCCTGCAGGTGCCACAGTGACCGCCTCATTCCACAAGACCTCTGCTGGGTATCTTGGACCTGATCCTGCGGACCCAATCGACCCTGAAGACAAGGGTAGGCTCCCTTTTGAAACGAATATTGACGTTATACCTGATTCGACAACTCCCAGGCCCTCTGACGGCGTACCTGTAAGTTTTTTCCCTGTTTTTTTTTTCCTGTCCACGTCTGATATACCGACAACGGTATAAAGAGCCGTCGTCCCTGACGCGACTCAGGCAAATGTCACCGGTCTGAAATGGTTCAAGATCTGGGAGGATGGCTTGAGCGGTCAGCGGCAATGGGGTTCCGACCGTCTGTTCATCAACGGCGGAAATGCTACCTTCACAATTCCCTCCTGCATTCAAGACGGGCAATACTTACTACGCGTTGAGGATATCGGTACGCACCCCATCAGATACTGTAGAGATGCTGTTCCTGACAAAAAGACACTAGCTCTTCAATCTGCCACCGCGTACCCAGGCGCCCAATTCTTTGTGCGTAGATCAGCCTTATCAAGGCCTCATGAATTCGGTTAATTGGTTGCTTGTTCATTAGATGAGCTGTGCCCAAATTGAGGTGACGGGCGGAGGCAGCGCTGTTCCTGCTACCGTCAGTTTCCCTGGTGCCTACACCTGTATGTGTCAAACTATCTATATCACTTGACTTATGCCGACCCAGTCTATATAGCCACGGACCCCGGCATCGTCGCGAACATCTACACCCTCCAGAGCTACACGCCCCCTGGTCGGTAGCGCCTCACTAACATTGTCATCATATCTCACTCCCCTTGTCATAGGCCCTGCTGTTTTCACTTGCTGATCATCGGCGCTGCGGTATCAACAGATTGTTCAAGACGGCCGACCACCCGGAACCAAAAGGACCCGGCGCCGCACGACCCCGACCTTTATCTTCAAAAAGTCTGTTGTGAATTTTGTATGCTTCATAAATTACATGGTTCTTCGACAATTTCATTGCGATCACTGAAAATTGCGGGGTCGTTACCGGTCGTCACATATGACGGCCCGTTTGCACAAAAAATCAAATCGCGCAAAACTTGTTGCGAGCGCGCAACTTTGGATTAAAGCGCGCAACTTTGGATTATGCGCGCAACATTGGCTGGGTCAATTACATATTTAGAATTTCGGGCCGGATCGGGCCGAGGCTTTGGTTCAATTAGTTTCCATATCTGGTAAGTTTGTGCTTATAAATATAATAGCCGAAAGAGAGAGTCGTCGCTTGTGAATGAACCCGGGATCGACCGGGAATCAGCTCCTTGGCGGATTCCTGGTCAATCCCGGGTATATTGCCTATATCCCCGGGATATCCCCAGGACACATTCGGGGCAATGTCCGGTGTAGACCTTAACACAGAACGACTGTAATCTTCTGTGTTGGTCGGCCACGGAGACTAGATATCCAGAGACCATATCGGAGGTTGAAGGAGAATCGTCTACGGTCACTGCCTTTGGAGACTAGGCGGGATATTCGGAGACCATGTCGGAGATTGAAGGGGAAACGCCGACTTTGAGCCGCTTCCCCTGACGCGAAGCATCCATTGCTCTGACTGAACTACGCGGCGGACGAAACTTCATCTATGTCGACGTCGATTTCCCACCTCACAGACCCCCTGTTTTTCGTCCTAGCACCTTTAGCTTCTCAATCCGGAAGCGCGAGTGTTGTTGCACACACCTCCAATGTTGAGGTCGAACAGTCTCTTCAATCACTTTTACTCTCTTTGAAGCCACCATTAACTCATGCGCGCATCAACGAAGCTATCCAGGCGCTTCAGGAGTATGAGTCTTTTCGGACAGCGTCAGAAACTGCAGGAATTTCAAGTGCTCCAACTTATGAAGAAGAGAACCTGAAGACTGCGATCGTCCATAGACTCGTGGTCGGGACTTATGCTGTGGTTTTGGACACTTTCTTGAACGAGGCTATCAATGCAGAGACCGAGGCCGAGTGGTGGGCTGACATCGAACGATCTACCTGGGGTGTTTGGGATTATCTTTTGCAGAGTGCGTGGACCTCATCTATTTTCTATGTATGTCCTCTGTCTGTTTCTTCACAATTACACCCCGTTCCACCACTGAAACGGTTGGTGGGACAATGATTCCCCTAAAATCAAAATAGTAGTTGACCCTCCTATTCGATGCATCAATAAAACTGACATTTCATTATCAGCTCTTCCGTCCCGGGTCATCAATCTTCTTCAGAAGGCAATTGTTGTCTTGCATTCCCAGAATCGATCGTTCACTACGTCTCTCCTGAGTATATCCTCTCTACGCAGTCTTCTCTCCGAGAAGGAGCCAGGTCATCCGAACATCTTGGCCGCCTCGCTGTTTCCACACCTACACCTACACTCTCGCATTCTCCCCGTCTTTCTTCCTACCTTGAATGCGTCCAAACTTTTCCTTAGACATCCATCTCGGGCGCCATCTACAAAAGACGTCACATTGGCTTTCCGAACAATCCAGAACACACTTTCCGCATTGATCAACTCAATCTCTGTATTTTTTGCACTCCCATTCGAGCTCACGCGTCAAGAATGCATGTCACGACGAAAAGAGCTGCAAAGAATTCGGGATGAGCGCGCAAAGGTTCTTGGTGACATGACGAACAGACGTAGCCAACTAATCTGTGCTCTAGTCAGCACGTCTGAGCGCGAATCCGAACAAATTGGGTTTCTGGAAGAACTCAGTTCAATAGCCTTTGGCATTCCATATGCCGAAGCCCCTCCATCTGTCTTATATGCGCTTTCAAAAGTATCAACTCGCTCCATCCTCCAGCACACTACTCAACATCGCGAATACCTCACGAGCCAGTTTCTCATGCGGCCATCGAGGTTGACAAGACTTTGGCCAAGGCTCGTGTTCTTGCCTCCGCTCGCCCTTCTTTTGCTCAGGGAGGTGTATGCGTCGAAGGTATCGTTAGCAAGCATGGCTGAAGAAGTCTGGGAGACCATGAAAGGTTTCTGGAGAGGATGGCTTGTCGAACCGTCTAGAGATATATTCAAGACTGTGCGGGCTGGTGGAGAAGAGGGAATGATCGTTCGCAAAGAAAGCGTAGATGCGGATTTGCAGGTAGGCGCCTAGGCACGCCTGTTCTGTCGTCTCTTGTCAATTTGATCGAGACTCTCCCCATACATCTAGTCACTAGAGCGGATGGCGCTGGACCTTGCCAGGGAAAAACTGCGGTACGGACCCGCGCAGCTTGACGAACTATCCGCGAAAATCCGTGTGGGGGATCTGACGCCTATTCTGCAAATCTATGAAGAGGATATCAAGAGTCCCGTGAAGTCCGCAATTAGTGGAACTCTACTCAGGTCTGTCTTCGTGCAAGTTCAAAAGGCCAAGGTGTGTTCATGCTACGTTTCACCTCCGTCGCCGGCTTGTCTGACGCAATGCTTCCAAAGGTCGACATTGACCAAACTCTCGCAGGCATCGACAAGTTGCTGAAGTCGCAGGAGTTGACCTTTGCATTTGTGGGTGTAGCGCCAGCTTTTGCGATCGTTTACATCGCAAGCGGCTATCTGCGCAATCTTTGGTTCGATGGACGCGGGCAAGGGCGGTACGGTGGCAAGAAACAGCGGGCCGCAGCCTGGCTCGCGATGCGGCGCATTGAACGCCTCCTCATCTCACAGCCGCGTACGCCAGGACAGAACTCTCTCACTGACGCTCCACGGTTGTCTGCTTACGCAGATCACACGACTCATATTCCCCCACTTACCTCTGGCCTGATGTTGATCTCGCTGTCGGCTCTGAGAACCTACGCAGAGACGTATCTCCCAATGCGGTCAAGGCTGCGAGAGGGCTTTTTAGAAGATGTCGGGGACCTTGAGGATCCGGTTTTGAATAGGGAGGAAAAGGTTAGGGTTATTCAGAGGATGTGGAGGTCGTGGGGACGCATCCTAGACTGGGACAGAATGGGTGGGAAGAGCGAGAGGTGAGGCCCTTCACATGCGGGGGAGCTTGTAGCGCCAGTCTCAGGACATAATGGTTCATACGAAAATTACCAGCCTTTCCTTCATATGACTCTACTGGTGCTTTCCAAAAGCCTGCAACAATGAATGGATAAACCTATGGGCACGTTCTCAGAATCCGCTCTGGCGTGCTGGACGATAACATTTACTTAGAGCCACAGATTCATACTGTAATGAGAGACCCAACCTTTGACAAAGAGTACCTAGTCCGAGCGGTGCAGAAATCGGGCGGAGAAAGCGTAAAAGATCGGCATTCAGCGGCACACCGCCGGAATATATGAGCGTCGATACATTTATTGGCATGATTTCTTTCGCCGAGGCCCATTGTTCTAGATCTGGCTGTACTGTACAAACCAGTGCTCGGGAAAGAAAAGACTTAAACTGCAGATGAGTGTTAGATGAGTGATCAAGGCAACCCCTCGGTCCGGCGGCAGACCTCGGCAGACCCGGCAATGGACGAAGATTAAATGTCGGGCTGATGGATCTTACCTGGTGATGGTGATCAGTGGGTGATCACCATTTGCTGACGAACGTCCCTGTGCAACCTGTTCACCTTGTTCTCCCATCATGGAGACGTACCGCGCTGCGCTTGTCAATAGCAAGGGGAATAGGACTGTCATATTTGTCGGCCTGGTTACCGCTGCTATTATGCTCGTTTTATGGGGATTGCTTGAGCCGGCTAGTCCACCAACGATTCGCAAGGTGTCTTGTCTGCTTAAGAAACCATACCGTGGTGATTGATATAATTACATTGCGCTATAGGCAGTTGTCGTGCTCTCTGGACCAGAATCGAAGGCTTTTGGCACAGTGGCCTTCGAACAAGTTTCCAGTACCGGGGCGGTTACTGTGACTGGAGACCTCCAAAACCTCGATCCTTCAGCCAGACGCGGTTTCCACATACAGTACGCATAGTTTCCTCCCCAAGAGATTATATCTTCAGGCCTCTTGTCTGAGTCATTCCAAATAGCCAACTAGGCGATACAACTAATGGTTGCTTGTCGGCTGGCCCCCATTTCAACCCATATAATAAGAACCATGGCGCCCCTTCTGACTCAGAGAGACACGTAGGCGATCTCGGAAACATCGAAAGCGACAGGTTTGGTATTGCCAAGTTCACGATCCAGGATAGCATGATTACTTTGAACGGACCTTTAAGCATTGTTGGGTGAGCAGTCAACCCTCTCCTGATCAACCTTTAGGCATTTTTGATACAAAGACGACTCTGTAGTCGCACTGTGGTCTTACATACGGTAAGTTCATATACCTCAACCAATACATAGTTAGCTCAAGTTTTGCTCAGGGCGTTGATGACCTTGGAAAAGGTAATAACGCCGAGTCTCGAAAGACAGGAAACGCCGGCGCACGATCAGCGTGTGGCATCATTGGTACAATATATTTCTTTTATCTACTCCATTTCTTGTGCTCAAATTCTCCGGATAGGGATTGCTGAATTTGTATAGGCAGTTCGGAAAATAAAATGTCATAATTCTCCAGCATACATAACAACGGTGTACACGGCCATCGTGTTTGACCATGACCATCCCTTCCTTTGTTGCTAGCCTGAACTTCAAAATGCCTGTACTACGACCGCCTGAACATGTCACTGGCACTTCAAAGCAAACTGTCTCAGAGGTATACTTCACTGCGTACATTTTCAGAATACATCACCTGATAATAATAGGGGGCCGACACGGCAATGCACGCAGTTCCACTGATGCATGTGGTGGGACCGGTGTATCCGGTACCTACACGCCCAATATTGCATTAGTAGGTGCTGCCTGTTTCTGGCTTTAGGACCTGATCGTACCTCCGCACTGCCCATACTTGGTCTGCGTAGGTCCGACGGCACTCGAAGTACTGGACGCCGACGTCGAAGAGCTCGCTGGTGACGAAATTGTGGAAGTCACAGGGGGTGACGAGGACGAAGGGGCGCTTGATCCGCTTCCAACACTCGTCGTAATTGGGCCGCTTTCGATATACACACCAGAGAAGTAGAAGTTCTCCGGAGTGGCATCGTTGACTATGCGTAAGACTCCAACGTGCCAGTCCTCCGAGTTGGTGGACGTCGACGCGGCTATGTTGTTAAAGACCTTGGTCATTGGGGCGGAGCCCTCCGAGAACCAGAGGCCGACAGTGCTCGCAGAGAACTAGCGTGCGGGTAAGCGCCACTCACAGGATCCGAAAATTGAAGCAAGCACTTACATCGATGTCGTAAGCAAAGTTATACCAGGTATCCGCCTCCCAGAAAAAGCCCCACTGGGGAGAACTTGAAACGTGCCATTCCAGGTAGGTTTGGTTAGGGGCAACACCATACTTGAGCTGTAAAAATGTATTTCGAACGTAAGTCTTCTTCATGCTTTTCACCGTAGCCTAATTTTCACCTCTGTGAAGTGGGATTCAAAGAAAAAGATTTGATGTTCTAAGGTCGACTGTATGCAGAGCGTTCAACGTTCATCTCACTGATACCTAGGGCTCGAGGAACCAGTGAAACTCACCTCTGGAGGACTCGTGCTATCGCGCTTAATGGAAAAGTGGTAGAAAAGATTCCCCGTTCCGAGGTTTGCCGTGGTCTGCGGAATCAGCTCTGTCCTCTCCATCTGCGAGTTCCATGTGGCCGTCGAGTCAATAGTGACTCGCAAGCCATTGGTCTCCGCGGTGTCGGCGGGGTTCTTATATGAGGGGTCGAGGGCTAGGTAGTGCGAGGTTGGTTGTGTTCCGTGGATGTACTGGACCGCACTAGATAAGACTAACGATATCGTACTAGTTTGGCGCAAGCGACGTACCCACTGGTATTCTCCAACCTCGTCAGCCCAAGACCCTGTACTTCATTCGTCAGCCTAATATTGTTTATATTTATCAGGAGACACTCCGCTTACAGTTATCGAACGCAGAGACGGTAGGATACGAGTTAAAGGAACCCGACCAGACCGTCGTCCCCGCGCGAACAGAGACGTTGAAAAGGTATAGTAAACTAAGCGCTGAAGTCACAAACATGATTTATTCGGTGTCAACCTCTGCATGATTTCGCTTTATATATCAACAATCATGTCGATCATTATTGCAAAACGTCTCGCTTGGGAATTGTCGGATGCGATGTATTTGCGAATATCTACCTTGAATTATCCCCGAATGTCGACATCGGTCTTTCTTTGCCCACGGGACACCTCTCGGAAAAAATCAAGCTAGAGGAATTCAAGTGCGTGCAAGAGTACGCAAAAATGTAATCTACCTACTTGTAGTGATAAATTAATCAGCTATGACAGCGTAGGTAGAATATTCTTGTGGCCCTGGGTATAGAATACAAACTTCAGGGTATGCAAAAGGATACGACAATTACTCCGCTCTGGCGAACAGCCATCTCGTGAACCACGATCTATGTGCCCTAGCGCCCTGCAGAGCTTCCTCAGCCTCCCTTCGTAACCGTTCCTCCAATGCTACCCGCTCTTCAACAAGAGCCTCCTCTTCGACGGCCTCCTGCATTGTCACCGCCGTCGGCTCGCGCTCGCGATATGTAGGAATACTGGCCAGAGAGGGATTTGCCAATATCTGTGATACAGTAGGAAAGAGCTCCCCCTGAATACGTCGGTCGGGATGAGGTCCTGGGTCTTCCCGAAGTCCTAGTTCTTGAGTCAACGACCTAGAGCGCCCTCGCATCCTCCGACCAATTGCTGATCGGAACGATGATGGAGCACTGAACTGAGGTCGCATACCGGAGATGCCGGACGTGGTACGAATCCTGGACATGATAGATGGCCCTACATCGAACGTATGAGGTCGATGAAGGCTAGCGCTAGACCGTACCGTTCCGACGGTGCTCCGCTCACTACTCCGTCTGCGCCCGCCCAGAAGAGTTGGCCGACGTTCTTGCGCATCTTCTATATTCTCATCTCGGTCTGGAGCATTGATCCGAGACGCAATTCTTGGAGGTAATGAGACCACCTCGCTTCCATTGAAACACCGCGCCGTTGACATCGAAGAACTGCGTGCTCTGTCAAGTGGAGGTGGGGAGGCAATAGAGGGTGTCTGCTGATGAGGCACTCCTGACGTGAATAACGAGCCCAGTTGGCCTGTGGTAGTGGTCGTTGTCAATGACCTTTGGACGTCGACTGTCTCGTCAAGGTTGAGAATGTCGCAAGGATTACGGGGTAGCCAGAGGGTGTTGCTGATCGGCTGTTTGTAGTACGGGTTCTCGTACGGATGGCAAGGGTCTGATTCGTCGTCCCAGGCGGGGTGGGGAGGGTGGGGAGTTACGAGAACCGTTGCCGTAGCTTCCACGAGATGCACTGGTGTCTTAGATGAACTTGGCGGTGATGGTGCTGCATTCTCCCCTTCGCTCTGTTCTTGATGAACAGATTCGGAAGTGGGCAATGAATCTGCCTTGGAACGAAGACCATCAATAGACTGGAGCCGTGCAAAAGACGATTGGGAGGTGGCGAAAGGGTTTGGCTGTCGTCTCGCGTCGCGGCGTCCTTGGCCAGAGTAGGTTGCGTAAGAAAAGACGACCTCGGTACGAAGTCGCCACGTCTTCCAATGTTTCCACGATTGTGAAAAGCTGTTTTGGGGTTGCGCGCGGTTCCCTGCATCTTCTCTGTGATTAGAAATGGAATCTCTATCACCAGCAAAATTGTCATCGACAAGCTCCTCTTCGGTGCCACAAACGATGCTTGCTTCCCACATGTCATCGCGCTCGAATTTCGCACGACAAGCATGGGTTAATCTGAAAGGCACATCAATGAGTAGGAACATGGAGAGATATAACAGATACATACAGTAACTTCATCAAAACTGTGAGGATAATAAGAACTGCTGATAAACCAACGTTCGCTCGCTTCTTCAAAACGGCCATGTATGCAAGGAAGACAGCCTAAAAACGTTTTCAATTATTTTACTCAGACCGTGATCTTGATGTACAAACCTGCGAAACAACAAGGCCTGCGACGGAATCAGTTATTGATCAGGAGACCATTTAAATTCGCCTACCGTCCAAGGAATATCGTATCATTCGGATCAAGAGATGCTGGCCATTTCCTTCATAATTCTTGGCGTACACATGCAATAACTACAGTGAAAGTTGTGAGTAAATCAGTATCGCCTTTCTGATTCGAATGCTCACTTGGTTCTTGATGACCGCTGAATGGTACTTGACTGTCAGACGATTGTTTTGATTGGGAGTTCATGAAAAACGCACTGCTCTGGACCATGAAATATACAAACCCAAAGGGCACAACCAAAGGGTTGAGAACTGTGAAAAGCAGGAGGACATGCACTACAAGCATATGATTAGGAAGCCAATCTGTACGGAAGATGAGGTGAGCTTCGCTTTCTCAAGTCCAGACTCTACTCACAGTAGTAATTGAAAGTACGAGGCCGGATGCCAACAGAGCGTTTGCGAGGCGTGGCTTGTCGTTTTGTCGAGGGATACATGAAAAGAGGGAGCTGATATTCAAGGGGCTTAGTGATCGGATACGTTGTAAAAAACGGCTAAGAAGTACCCCAACTATATGGGAATAATTAGCATGCCCAGACAAGTTAGACAATCGGGTTGACTCACAAAGAACCAGTTCGATACCTCCATGCATCCCCGTCGTGAAAATCACTATCATCGTGATCAATACCAGATGATTACTGAAATTGGAATCAGACCTACTCCATCCAACATAGAATGGTCCTGCAGAAGGGAAACTGCTGGATATGATTTCCAAGACATTTTGGTGGTTCGCCTTGGAAGCAAACGAGACAAGGAAAGATTGCAATGTAGCGGTCCCGACGCAGAAGAAAACCAGGACATTGACGATGAGAAACTTGTAATATCGTGCCATAATCCGATCGTGTAGCTCAGAGAGCGTGATGAGAGTGTGTGCCTTCTTTCCAATGAGTAGCAAGATCAAGGGAATGAGAATACTCAGAAGGGCGACAAGGACAGTGGGTAGTAGAGATTGGATTAATTCTAGCGAAGAACGAGTAGTGAGCTTCTCTCTTGCACGAGGATACTGACTGCATACCCTCCTCCCATGGGTGATGGTCCAAGTAATGATTCTGAGCCGTCGCCGATTTTAGATGAGAAAAGACGAAACAAACGAGGGAACGTACGAGCCCTGGCCAGAAAGCGCTGATATTCTGAATCGAGACCAAACCAACAAAGAATGTGACGGGGAATACCCAAAAGAGGGTAAAAGCCCTATATAATTTGGAAAAAAAATCAGAAATCGTAGGAACCAAATATGAACATTCCCACCAAACTCCAATATCGACTACCCAATCTTTGACAAACTACATTAAGCACCGTGAGCATCTCGAAATTGACTCGAAGGTAAGTCGAAGACTGCATACCTCCACGCGATAAGACGCTTTCATCACTCTTGTCCAATCCAAATCTTCGTATCCAGGAGCCATTGTGACAAAGCAAGCGAGGGGATTATCTGGGTTCACAGCAAGGTACCTGCAGGCGCGTCTGGCATCTCTTGGGTCTGCAAATGTAACAAACGCAGTGGATACGGGATCATAATCAGCAACGGCCTTCGCCCTGTGCTCCGTGATGAGATTCGTTAGTAAAGCGTATTTCGCATTGTAATAGTCGATAGATGCCACGGTGGTGTTGTGAAAGAGTGTGCGCAGTCGGATCAGGGGTTGGTATGGATCAAGAGCACGACGAGGAAGGCTGTGGAGAACGTCCCAGATAGTCCGACCGTTCGTGTCTGATATATGCCTATACTTCTCGTCTGGAATTCGAGGGGGATGAAAGAGGTCCCGGACAAAACCCAAGACACGCTTTGCGAAAGGTTGAGGTACATTGCTCCGAGTAACGAAACGGGTTCGAAGCCCAAACTCGTCAACAAAAGGTGTGAGTTCACGGAGCAGGAGGTCTGTATAATCTTCGTCTTCGCCTTCGCCTTCGCCTTGATTGTCGTGTGTCATCGTTGGTACTGTATTCGCGCCAGGCTTATCGTGAGGATGTGACAGCCGATGCAAGGACATCCGAGACGTTAGTCGCTTGATTAACGGCCTCCCATTTTCACGCTCATCCACGATCTCCTTGACCGTAAACAAGACCCTCTTTGCCAATTGTATGTGAGCGACTTCGAGCCGCCTAAGAAAATCTTCCCGTCTTTCGAGCAAGGATTGCAATTCTGTCATCTTCCGTGCAATAATAACGCGATCAATAACTGGAACCTGTCGCCCATCCATACACGGGTTACTTCCATTATCTGATTGTCCTTCGTTACGATGAGGGATGAGTTCTGGTATGCGCTTGACCTTATTGAACAAGAACGCCATTGATGTGCTGAGAAAGCCCGGTTGAGCAGCAGATGGGGGTCCGATATATGGCACGTCGATGGGCCGCGAGAGATAGTATTGGAAATACTCCGCAAGTTCTTTTTCAGAGCGTAGAGAGCGAGGGACGTTCGTGACCATGACACTTCGAAGCCGCAGACCCCGATCAAATCCAGCATCTGCTGCTGCTGGTGCGAGTGATAGAAACGGATACTGAGGATGGGGATGGGGGTTGAAACGCGCACTGTGTTCATCCTGTGCGGCAGAGGCGAGTCGATCCGCAGTGTCTTGAATATTGGCATGTCGAAAAGCGAAAGCTCCACGGCATATCCAGAGTAAAGTAGCCATCCATGTCAGAGTGATGTAGTAGAGAAGAATCAGATGTATCCAAAGAAGGTTGCTACCGTCTTGTGTGAGAACAAGTGAAGAGATCGAAGCACGGGTCATGGACCGAGGAGAAACCGTTTCGTCGGAGAAGTGGACATGGATGGGTAGCAGAATTGGGACAGTAGTGAAAGTATGCAGAAATGTGAACCAAGCTGCAGAGAGGTGCCTAAAGTCAGTAATCTTTCCACGGAGGGTGATCTGTTGACAATATTGGCGAAAGCGTACCGCAGCCGCGAAGGAACCGAACATAAAGCGTGGCGTCGACTCCTCTCAATTTGTTCATCCCTGATTCAGGGAAGTCGATGACTTCCTTAACCCATGAGAGAGGCCAGCCTTGAGGATGCGGAGGAGACGGTCGCCTACAGAGAGCGTGGATGAGAGCTTAGAGAACAAGGTTCATTGAATAAGCTGCGAAAGCATTACTTTGCCCATGACCGTCCCTGGTATAGACTAAGTATATAAAACTTGTCAGCATTCTAGATCACGGATTGAAGAGCAGACTTCGAAGGTCCTGAAGAATGGAAATGAAAGCAACGAGACATGGAGAGAAGGTCACTCACTATCCAAACTCCCAAGTTTCAACACTATCCAATCCTTTGACCACCCGCCTCCCTCGCCTTCTCCTCTTCATAAGCTCATAGGCCGTGGTGCATATCGCCCCAAGACCAATGGCAATTACCGACTGGTTGATGAGACCACTTTGTATTCAATGTTAGTTTTAACACAGATGAGCGGTTCGTCTTGCCATGATCACCTGTAGTTCTTGGAAAATGGTCTATCTTCAATGGTCGCCATTCAACCTCTGGTGTTCGAGTGTCGCCGTCGACGTGCAAGGGAAAAGCCAAGGTTGGGCCAGAGCTGAGCGCTGAGAGGACGAAAGTAGACAGCCCAGTGAAGAAGTCAGAAGCATTACGGCTGCTGTATACACATCTGCACCTGTCCGCGCTGCACCTCTTGTTGCACGCATGACGCCATCAGCTATTTGAGGAACTTTGAGCGCTGTGACGGCATGGACCAAATATATCGATACACAACATTGGCATAGTATGTATTTTGGGTTACATGCAGGGATACCTAGGGATACATGGTATACATACTGACATCAAAACAAGCATGGTCCAAACTGGTAAGCGGTAAGAAGGCAGAACATCTCAGTGCAAGAGATAAGGGTCAATATAATCATATACAAGGGCATAGGTGGAGTAACGACTGTTTTCATCCTTACGCTGAGGGCTGAGTGTTGGAGACTGGCAAAACTGACACAATGAGAGGAACATATAAGCAATATATCTGGAGTGTGTATTCAAATCATTGTCCAGGATGATGAGAATACGCTGCTCACAAAGATTTGTTTACTAGATATACTCCTTCAGTATCTTTCGCTTCCGTAGCATTCGCAGGTCTGCTACTTCCCGACAGAGAATTTCCTCTCCAAAAATGAGTAGCCTGTCCAACTCCATTCCGCAAGCTCTGCGCACTTCTAGCACTGTCGCTAACATCTCGAAGAAGTTCTCATCCACGTCTATGCTCCTGGACAACCAGTCCAACTTCGTGCAGTAAAACTCGAGGTAGCGTAGGTGAGGGCACAGCAACTGCACAGCATCTGAACCATCTGCAGACCCGCTTGCCAGCGCCTTGACAATGTCGTGCCACGCAGAATGGCGAACACTGAGTTTGTCAACTGCTGGGAACAGTGCAAACACCGTAGCATAATCGAAGCTCTTTCTGCCAATTGATAGATAGAGGGAGTGGACGTCCTCGAGCCATAGATCCTTGCAGACAGTGACAACGTCCGAAGCGGATAGTTCAAAACCTTCTGGCTCAAGATGTAAGGAGAACATCCCCTCTTGATTTCCGGTAGGAGAACAAGAAAAGTAGATGGTGGTTTGAATCGCCGGGTTGTAGTCATCATGCATGATTTGAAACTTGTGCAATGGCAGAGGCACTCCAGGGGCATTGTACATCAAGTTGCGTCGTGGTAAGACTGGCTGAGGGAGAGTTAACGCGATCCTAGAAGTGACAATTGTAGATAGATTGATGGTTGTAGATGGCGGGATCTCCAGGTGATGCATGAGGTTAGCACAGTCAACGAGGCGGTGATGTTCAAAACGAAGTGACTGCAGGTGCGGAAGATTTACGGGGTTTAGGGCGACTGCTGAGTGAAGGGACAAGTCGTCAGGAAGTATGGATAGAACCTCGTCCAGAGTTAGTGATATCAATGATGGTGTTCGTTCTAGAACGGTGAGTAGTTGAACCAGAGTCCACCCGTGCTCAACTCTGCACGGTATAAGTGTCAGGGACGTTAGACCTGTGAACATGTTTCCAAAGAGAGGCGAGTGCGGGGATATACCCAGTCCATTGAGGCAGAGCTCTTGCAACCCCGGAGATATGTGGGCAAAGAAAGAATCTGGCAGCCTTCCATCTATCACGGGGACGTGATAGATTAGTGTCAGAATTCGAAGCGTAGGAGCAGGAGTGTCAGAGTCGGACAATAGAGGTACAATTGGGCCCCATAACGTTAGGCCCCTCATACGGTGCAGATTCTCCATAGCTAAACGAAGACTGGTATGTAGAGTCACACATGTTTCTCCGAAGTCTGTAGAAAAATCAAAATGAATCAAAGCACCTTTTGATCGTTCGAGCATGATCTTTTTCCAAGGAATAGAACATAGAACAACGTTCGTCCACAGATAGGGAGCGCGGAGAGCCGTTGTGCGCTAGTAATGGCAAACATGAGCGACTATGATCCAGTTCAATTTGAGGAGCCATGGATAGAGTGGCCATGTCTGTGTAAGAAGTTCGAAGACATAGATCAGGAGTTCTGTGGGGAAGACTGACATTGGAGGTGGGCTCGGATGAATTGTAGGCGGCGACTCGGCGAACAACAAGTCGTGCGGTGGAGATGCGACGTCTGAAGCTGAAGGCGCCCTGCTCTATGAACAATAAGATTTTCTATGAGCAGACCGGCCGTGATGTAAACGACTGCCACTCACTTTCCAACATTTCAGCTTCAGCCGAGCCTTGCAGTCGTTTTGAGATCAGATGCTTGATTGATGATGCTCGATGCAGAACTTAGAGGGGATTCCTATCAACGAAGAGTGGAAAAGCCACGAAGTCGCGTCATACCAGGCATAACGACGGGTGTGACTTGCAAATTTAATGCACTATAGGGAAAGATACGATACGACACGCGGTCGCAAATTGTTGTATCGCTAATCACAGCCAATCAACGTTGTTTCTATTGGATGATCAGAATATTATGAATTATCATGATGATTTTTGCCCCCTGATCTTGTTCGTTGTTAAGATCTCTCACAAGTCAAGCTGAGTTTTAGAACATATAACGGTCTGTTCCATAACATCTTTTTGCCAGACCCGACAGCACAAGCGTGCGGTGGTATGGCTTTACTATATACGTTGATAAATCCGACACGCGTTTATCTTTCCGAGTATGATAGATGCATGCGTTAATCGCAAGTTAATTCTAGTGCTCCGAGATCAACTGCGAGTGCCAGTGAACTCGTAAACGAGTGTACTTAGGTGGAGGAGAGGCAAGCCTGAAGCGTCTATTTGGTCCGAGCAATTCGGAGCTTGTTCGGTTTATAGACATAGTTCTCCGCATAGTTCTTAGGAGGAATGCGCTTCGAGGTAGGTGGTTGCCTAGTGAGAAGACGGGTTAGATCACATCTTCAATGGCCAGGATGGAAGGACATACACATAATAGTCCCAACCTGATGCCCGAAGACAGATGGTCAGCGACGTGTGATGTGCGAGTCCCATATACCCACCTTGTTTCTCCGTGAAGTGGATGGCATCTTCCTTCGACCTGAAAGACATACGAGTGCCCTGCATATAGTCCGCACTACTCTCGACTGTCAAATATCCCGTTACAGACTAACGTACTAGAGGGAAGACTCACGAGCTCGCCCATCCCATCAGAGAATTCTCCCAACGTGCACCACTTGATAAAGTATCGAAATCAACACGCCAACGCTCAGACTTTGCGCCTCCACTTTGCATCGTATTCCGTGTTGGCTGATAGATGCGCACAGCGCGGTGACGAAGTTCACCTAAGTAACTCAAAACATTATTTGGTGATCCAGAGATTATTGAATTCAAAATATACCGGGAGCACCACTGACAACATCCGCGGTTAGGACATCCTTGATTGAGACAGGTGCGATATCGAAAGGCTCCTTTGAGTGAGACTGCTCGGATGCTTTAACGTCCGTGGAAAGGCTCCTCGCACTCGCCAATAAATACTGAGCAACAAATGGTTTAGGGAGCGCCTGCGCGCTGAGACGGAACAGCGACATTGTTGGAACTTGAGGAAGACCTCCAGCTCGTCATGCCCTCAACTGTACGAGCATATTACGTGATCTGGTCTCGGGAAAGTCCGACATACCGAGAGTGTAAGTTCCTGGAAGCCAGAAGATGAGCGGTATATACATACATGGAAAATACAAGGCATGTACATGACGTTCCACAGGACTATAAACTACATGGATTCATTCCCCGAACCCGACAACTGTGCTCCTCGGCCGCAAGCTCATTACTGGTGCATCAACCTTCGCCGGTCGATGGCTATTGCTCACTTCCTCCTCCTCATCGCTTTCCGATGCGGCCGCCCGAGAAGTAGCAAATAGCACACTAACTACACGCCCATTAGGGTTAGGTTTGACCTGTGAAACAGGTGCCCGAAGCACTTTGGCATAATCCGCCAATTGCTTTACCACATCATAGTCAAGCTCAATGGTGAATAAGTCAAAGATAAACCGCCGGACAGGAAGGCGGTAGCGCGAGGTCGAGATGGCATGCAATGCGCGATAGAACATTGATAGTGACGTAAACACTTTGCGATATTCTGGCCGAGTTTTCAATCTTTCGACAAGAACAATCCATGAGTGATCATTCAGCAAGGAAAATGTCATGGCATACTTGGCCAACGACCGAGATGCTGTGTTCGCAATTACGGCGTTCGACAAGTTGGAGATAGTAGTGACGACTTCTTCCTCGGCCTGCGAAATTGGAGGCACTAAACGATTGGCGGAATCGTTCCCGACTAAAGCTGGATCCCAGGGTGGTATCTGTAACCGAGATGAGCACAATGATGGCTTTGTACGGACAAGACATACTGAAATGAATTTGTAGAGATCCATGGGTATACACAAACCCGTAGGGAGGCCGAGAGGCGAGAGTGTTGCCTCCCATCGATAATCGTCCAATATTTCAGCTCCCTGAGGTGTCGTTGAGACAAGTCCCAGCACAAAGAAACATGTCCTGTGAAATCATCAGCTTTTATTTTGACCAGAGAATAGGCATTATGTACCCCCGCACAGACAGAACCAGAGATTGTTCGGCAATATCAAGTATAACTGGAATAATCTCCTCCTCTTCGAGAAATGGGAGCCCGCCAGCACTAGATCCTATATTTCCCTAGGAATTTTTTCTTTATAAAATAAATCCGGAGTTACCGCTCGCGACTTACCACAGCCCACAAAATACTTTTCAACTTCATGATCACCTCAGGATCTTCGTTCTCAAGACCATGCTGTCTGATAAAATGAGTGAAATCAGCGAAGTGGCCTTTCTCGTGTAAGACTTGGCATCCGAGCTCCGTTTTTGCCATCTCGCCATAGAAATGTGGTGGGACAATGCCGTCAAACGCACTGGCCGAACACGCACACCGTAAGTCGCTGCAGGGAGTATAATGGGAAGCAAAACGGACAGCATGTCTTCCTCATCATGGGGAATGAAGCTGAAGGCTTTTGCCAGGAATACCTCGATTTGAACCACGTAATGGATGTTGCGATCCTGCCACGAGTTTGATGTCAGTCATGATAACGGGTGCGTGAATGACAAACGAACATGAAGCCACATGTCCATCTCCCTGTCGATATAGCCAGCGTCATAGAGATATCGGAACCCCATTGGGGTTGACATAAACCTGTGGCGGATTCCCTTTAGGAATGAGCACAAAGATTAATCGAAGTTCATACACACTTGAGCAAAAGTCCATGGCCAATTTCTCCTAAATGGTCTAATGTTGGCTGCATTACAACCACGAGCTGCAAGATATCCATGGATTCGCACGCTTCTTCCAGGAAATGCGCTGCCATCTCACAGACCTCTCTGTTGGGATCGTACAACTGAGTTAGCAGTAACCGAAGGGTCCAAGCATTGGCCGACGCGCTATTACGAATCATCACTCCTAAATGATTCGTGGCGTATAGGCGAACATGCTAATCGCGGGTCAAGAACTGCGTCAGGAGGAAGATGATAAAGTAGCACACTTTGTAGCTGGATGTAAGGGCCTTAGACAATACAATTCGTGGGTGTCCATCGCTGCCAAAGACCGTTAGACATTTTATGCACAAGAGACAGACGTAGATAAACAATTCGTACATGCTATAGTCGATGTTTTTGATGATGCCTTTGATGAGATCCTCGCGACTGCGCAATTCGCTGAGATGATAGAATGCAGTGAAGACCCTAAATTTTTCCATCAATCTGAGAATACGCGTGTGAGTAAGATGATTGTGAGCAACTGAGGCGATCGCATAACTCTATGCCTTCCTTGTGTTTACTGAGGGTGCCGAGCATTTCGAGGTAACCGTATGTGAGAGTCTCGGATACCCTTTTCTTCGAAAATATAGGGTCGGATTCTGGAGCGCCGTTGAACTATTAAGAAAAGCCTCAACTAAGCGGCTATGGTTTATCATGAGAGCAAGGATATATTACCGGATCAAGCTGAGCGAAACTTCTGACAATCTGTTTCAGAAAGTCGTCTTCGGAGGACAAAAAGCGTTGGCCATCCGAACTGGCCATGAGCGTCGTCAGCAGGGTGCATCCCAACCGAACCCAACGTAGGTTGGCCTGTCATTTCCTTTGATCAACAGGGATCATAACAATTGCACACTGATATCGTACAAACCTTTGTTCTCTCCATGTCAGAGAAGCGATGACTGAATGGGTGATAGAAGGACATTAATCGACGGATAAATCGCGAGACCTTGATGGCTTCTTCCATGCGTTTGGGATTGAGTAGTGGACCGTCAATGAGGTCTTGCAAAGTTTCGAAGTTCCACTTCATGTGGTCCTTCGTAAGCATGACCTGTATAACCGACTCAATGGATCTATTCCAGGAGCTTGATGAGAGTGTCTCATACCTGAGTTTCCAGCAAAGCTGCCTGGAAGGTCTTGTCATCCATCTGCAAGCCCATCTTGATCTTGACTTGTTCTACATGCCGTTGACCCCTACGAAGGGCGTCTTCCACGGAGTTTGCTCTGGTCGTGACAGGATCAAATCTGCGACCTTGCGCATTGATGACGAAATTCTACTAACCTTGGTCGATTGTTCATCACCGCAGTCGGTTGTAGTCGAAGCCGATTGCGATTCAAACTGTCTATAGAGGACAGGGCCGAAGTACCTACTATGCGATGCTCGCCGTGGTCGTAATCCGACGCAAGGCTGAAGACGCGAGGAACAAGCTAAAATTTTGATCAGGCCTGATACATGTGAAGCAAACAGCGTGAAATACCTGAACTTTTGCCGCTACCGAGAGGGGGAGAACCTTGTTCGCTAGCTGCAGAACTTCAGCCATGAGGAGCGTAGCTTTCCGAGTCAAATTGTTGCCAACAGTGGTTTCCTCAAACATGGATGTAAGGGCCTGTCAAAGTCAATGAGCCGACGATCGCAATCTATTGACGTATGAACTGACATCTAAGAGACCGGCTTGCGTGAATACAAGAACAAGGAGAGCTATGTATTGATCCGTAAGCTTCAAAGGCTCTGGTGAACGTTGGGATGTGTCCGTTTCCACTGAATGTTCCGGCTCTGAGGAGGACCGTGCTTTATGGTACACTGACGAGATTGTTCAGAGTAGGAAAATGGGGCCAAGGGACGAGATAACCTACTAGTCAACCGACGCCCATTGATGAACGTCTGATACCAATGCGGTGTTTTTATTTTCAGTAAATCGAAGAACATATCCAAGATGATTTCCTAAAGACGTACGATGTCAGATGATTTCGGAAGGTGTTATAGTAGGGAATATCCTCACTCGTGTTTCTAGAGAAGGTATTCGCAGGGTATCAATCAGTGCACGAATTGCTCGTAGGTTATCCATGCTGAAGTACATCAGCCCTATGTAATATGATAAGCATATAAGTCGATGCGTTTACTTTCATGGAAGACGAACCCCCCCAGGTGCGTAGCATGCACGTGATCATTTTGCATGCGCCCTTTAATTTGTCCGCATACTCGGCATCCTTGCCGTATGCGTCCGTCACGCCAGACATCGCGATCTGAAAGCAGAGATGAGGTTGATGATATTGGGCGGGATAAAAAGTGTCATCACCTCCAAATCCGTCCCAGCGTGGAGATAATTCCTGGTGCGAGGCGAGTCAACAATGTATAAAAATATGGGGGTCAACAGTTGAGATATCTCCAGTGGTCCATCAGCCAGCATCTGCAGCAGAACACGGATACCACCAGTCCGAGCGACCAGCTCGATGTCGATCAGCACTGCACCGAAAATAGGATCAGCATTCGAATAACAGCTTCAGTGTGCTCACTGATTTCAGCCAAGGTCTGGACACAGATGGACTTGAAGGGATCATCAGGGTGTTCTGCAATAGCGATGAACGCGCGCATTATGGGCTCCGAGAGGGGTACGTTTCCAGAACAAGGCGCAGTGTTCGGGCCACTCCTTTGCGACCCTATCTCAACGACGGCTCGAATGAACTTAATTACTTGCTCTTTCTCGACTGTGTGTTTGTTATCCAAGGTCAGAGACCTTGAAAATGCCGTAAACCTTAATGAACAAGTATATGAAACACATACTTACTTGACGATGTACCAGTCAAGAGGCTGCTCCTTCAGACATTGAACGGAGTCTTGGTCGACAATTGTATGGCGAAGGAGGCGGTAAGCAGTCGCTCGGCAGAATTGCGACGAGCGATCAGAAAGGGCCGGAATCACTCTACGCAAGTATCAAGCACGATCTCTGAGTAGATTCAATCTATGACAGCTTACGCTTGGACAACTTGAGCAACATTCAATTCATATCGAACACGCAGATTGCGCTGCAGGATGGTGATAAGTTTGGTCATAGCATCGATGCGGGTTCTATTAGCCTGCTCTTCATGGGCCGATGGGGGGCCGGATGAGGAAGAAGAGCTCGGTGAAGCGGAAGGGGGACTGAACGATCTGCCGACGGATGTCAGAGTTTTGACGTAGACGGAGGCTTGCTGTAGCACAGTGCGGAAGTCATCTGAGCATTAGAGAAGGTGAGTTCATCCTTGATAGGCTCTTGAAACTACACACGTACCTCTGTCATCGGCAGAGCTCCTCACTTACAACGTGATGATTGTTTAAGCTCGTGTTCAGTCGCACCTTTGAGGTGTCGAGGGACTTACGCTGATCCATTCGCTGGGATATTATCTCGATCCGTCCATTCGCCGTTTGAAGCTCGTTCTCCAGCTGAACCCGGAATGTTTCCTACCCATCCCAACTTCTCAGCCTTTGCACGTGGGAAACACAAGATGGGTATACCTTGATATCCCGATGCTGCTGGTTCAAGATGTTCTCTGCTCCCTCCTGTATTGCTATAGCCTTGGCCATCATGTTGTTCAAGATATTTAACTGTGTCACACAGGCCATATGATGTCCAGATTGCACGACGTTCGGAAGGCGAAACACTCACTTGCTTCGAAGCATCCTTGCCCTCGAGTTCAGAGAAGTCGAAATATCTATCGAGGTCAACTGGGGTATCTTGGCCTACCAATGTGGAAGCAGCGGTAACAGATGCCGAGACATGATCGAAACTGCTGTCTGCAGACGCTGGCATTGAGCAGAATACGGCCACAAATATTTGGGGATACGGTGACTTCTAGAAAGCAATGATCGTGTCTGGGCTGTATATCAGAACGAGCAGTCGTGTAGTAGGACGAAGTGATGAAGCGTTGTGCTTTGTTGTGTACCCACGAATGCATTGTTGGGTCGTTGATCCAGTGATCGACGGTGCGCATGATCTCATCAATCTTACTTCACGTGGCTTGAAAACGCCAATTAGCTCGTCATTAGATTTCTATTGGGCATTTTTAACTAAAGTTTCGCGCCCCATCTCTGATCCAACCCTGCGCTGAACACTGGCTTCGACACAAAGTGTATCAACGAAGGCAGTTCAGACAATAACATGAACACGTCGAATGAGGGCCATGCCCAGTTAAACTGCAAACCTCAGCTGACTGCGTATTGACCATATTGATTCCCAACACATGACCATGATGGCCATATCCAAGAAGGTGCTCAAAAGGCAAAATGCTGCATCGCAGAAGGGCAATAAAGCAAAAGCAGGACATGCCCGAGCGATGGCCGAGAGAGGAAACTATTTGTACCAGGAAGTTGCCGAGAAACTGTATCGTAGTCGAAACAAAGTTCAAGCCACACGGCCGGCTTGTAGACTGCCCTACAACGCCAACCACGACAAAAGACACCTCAAGAATTCAAGATGGGTGAGTGATCCGTCATTCTTCCCCGGCGACGCTCATGTCTTTCATTCAGTTCGCTACGCCGCCGCTGCCCTCGCTTCTAACCCTGACAAAAGTGTGTCAGAAAGACCATGCTGCTGTTCCTGGAGACTAATCCCATGATCTTCGCATATAGCCTCCCGCGCTCGCGGCGAGTACTTGCGGACCCATTTCAAAAATATGCGGGAGGTTGCTGCCGCGCTGACGGGTGAATAGGGTGAACAGATAGGATCTAGGTCAAGATACTGACGCGTGTTCGACTATCAGGTCTCAAACTCACCAAGGCCTACTCTTACCTTAGCGACGTCTCAGAGCACAAACAAGTCATTCCTTATCGGCGGTTTAACGGTGGTGTTGGGCGTGCTAGCCAGGCGAAGCAGTTCAAAACAACTCAGGGTGAGTCTGCATACCACATAGGCCTGATTTCGGGGTGTTCACAAAATCGCAGGTCGTTGGCCTGAGAAGTCCGTCAAGTTCATCACCCGCCTACTCAAGAACGCCGAGTCAAACGCGGATGCGAAAAGCCTTGAGCTTGAGGATCTTACCATCAAGAACATCGTTGTGCAGCAAGCTCCCGTACGCCGTATGTCCATTACATAGCATTGGTCTTGTTGATCATCCCCTTCAGAAAACCCGCCGTCGCACATACCGTGCACACGGTCGTATCAACCCCTACCAAGGACATCCTTGTCACGTCGAAATCATCTTGTCCGCGTCAGAAGAACAAGTAGAGCGAAGCAAGGACAAGGACACTGTTTCACGCTCGGCGCTTACAGGGTTGAACAGGCGTCAGGTCGCGAGGAGACGTATTGAGGCTGCTCGCTCTGCATAAGTCTTATGTGATCAGTCGAGTTAGCGATGCTGGCCACGAGGAACTTGAAGACATGCCGTGTCTGTCGCCTGTATGCATATGTCACGCCGCAGACGCCTTCTGTTTGCGGCGCATTGTTTTACGCCTCTATTACCATGTCTTTCTCTTTTCTTGAAAACAGGCTGACAGCGAGCCAGATTTTTTCTGTGCCTCAGCGCGCAAGTCGGCCACAAAGTTAAAATTCCGTGAAGTCGGCGCATTAAAAGAGTGTAGGTACGATCAATTTGATTAACCACTAACAAATGCAAGCAGGTATAGGAAGGAAGGACTGTGTAGCTCATGTGTTAAACAAATCAATTAGGTGACTCGAAGGAAACGCAGCTAAGCCAAGCGATGTATGTTTTCAATACCTTCCGGTGGCTTCCTTTTCGCCGTCGAGAGCGTGCGGTAACAGGCGACTGCCTTAGCCGTAAAGTTGGCGACATAAAGGCTGGTGTCACTGGCGGACGATGTTCGTCGGAGTCTCCGCACAAGCGTAAGGGGTGGCTCTGCGCCTTCCATTCGGAGGCTGAAGGATTGGAAGTCAGCTTGGATCTAGCATGGAATGTATGATGCGAAGAAAACTTACCTTCGAGCAGCCAAAACCTTGATCAATGCGCTCACATCTTCCTTGATGAGAGGATCTAGTGTATTCTTGAGCCAGCTTTGGATGTAGACCGATTCGCTGATGTCATATGGTTGATGCCACTGCTCCATCTCTATGGGTCACTGAGAAAACATCAAGCAGGCAGGGACTAGTAAGAATGCTCACGGCGAATAGTCTGTCCGACACAGTTATATATAAAGATGTTAGGGATCATGTGGCCTGACTTCTCCGACTGGGCACAACGCTCGTAACCATTAAGTAATTTCTCGATCTCCCGCTGGTAAGACGCTGGAAAAAAGGTTGTCATATCAGCCATTCAATTGAGGGAAGTGGAAGCGAACCAAGAGGAGGCACGGCGGCACGGTCAAATTTCAACGCCTCTCGAACGACTTTGAATCGCTGCCATGTACTTGTGACTGCCTTAAGGAGTTTTTCGTCGTGGCGAGAGTGATACTCAAGGTTCTGCCCAGATCAAAGGTAGACGGGTAAATGAATTAATATGGATGAAAAGCGCATGGAAGAATGCCTACATCATATGTCTTCCAGAGTGTCGCGACTGCTTTGGAGTTAAGCGCATTTCCAATTGCATAGAACGAGTCGAAATTCCGCATCTTCTGACAGCGCTGTAAGTAATGGTCAGATATGACAACAAAAGGCCTAGGTACCGAACAAAAAGGGACATACTCGTGCCACCTTGATCCATGTTCTTCGGACCTTAGTTCTGACTACACGATCCTTTTGGTCACATATGCTGTTCAGGACCCAGCAGGTCAGGGCATCATGGTAGACAGTAATCGCCTGAACAGCGGACTGTGCAGCACAAGTGCAGCCATGCTTGTGTTGATAATGGCGCAGGAACTCCTCCGGGACAAGGGATCGATAGAGGTTGGAGGCCCAGACTGTTAATTGGCGAGCCAGTTCATCGCACATCTTCCCACCATCGATCTGATCGATAGAAACTTGAGAGGGGTATTGACGACACATATCATGCAAGCTTCGGGGCTTTGTCCAATTCGGAAGTGCGGCAACGAGCTGTTGAAACTTCGTGGCATGTTCTGCGGAAGATAATGCCGGCGCCTCACGCAGTCGGTGGACCGTTCGTGAAGTGCGTGAACGAGTGCAGCGCAAGGCTTGGTCAAGAAGAGGCCCAGCACTCGGCCAGTCCCTGTAAACATGGCCTCTTATAAATTCTTGCAGGGCCTTGATAACGGGAGATGGAGTGTCGTCCCGCCAATATAATTTGATCCAGTTGCGCATCATACGGATGACTCGCAGCTGGGCGATCCGACCTTCTTCACTACACGACTTTTCTAAAGGGCCTTGCTGGTGATTGGCCTTCTTATAGCGCATAATCAGGGCACCGAGGACTTCTTTGGTAGTGGTCCAAAAATCGTACGTCAAAAAGAATGAGTCGACAAGCCCGTCATCAGCGATAGCGTCTTGCGAGGTAAGAAGATGAATCAGAGCGTCAAGGCTAGCATACCACAGACGACCGTGCTTGTAAATCGTATCCTGTGAGACTGTGCACGAGGAGGGATGATCATTTGTCAATTTGGCCAACAAAGGGAATTTTCCATAGGCAGATGCGATGGAGGCTCGGATACTGATGCTGGGTCGTTCGCTTGAATGCACCAAAGTGGTGCTGTCATCTTCATCATCATCCGTGTCTGAATCGGGGTCGCGCGACTTCTCTGCATCATCAGACCCCGGAAAAGGTACTGTTGAAAAGGTTGAGTGGTATGACATGGGTATTAATACAATACGAATCACCTTGCTCTTCGAACTCTGCCCACTTGATAGAATACTCATAAAACTTCCACGGTTCGTCCAATTCTAGGCCTGCAACATCCAACATCGTGCGAACTGAGGTGAGTGTTAACTGCAGTAGCGACACGGCATTGCCGAAATAAAACTCGGGGCGAAATGGATCAAATTGAACCTTTGCGTGATTGCAGAAAACTTTATCCGCGAATTGTGCAGATTCCCATGCCAGGATATATCTATGAGATGCGTGAATAAGTCCGGGGAGCTCAGAGGTAGAATCAAGGAGCTTCGCCACAAGGATGTGAAAGGTGGAAATGAGGCTCCTCAACTTCTCCACATCTCTCCTCTTGTCTCCACATGCGGTTTGTATGTGCGCCGCGTGAATGAGAACGTCGGCGAGAATGTCCTGAAAATCCAAGCTCACGGGTTGGGTAGCAAGAATTGGAACACCGGTGGCCAAGACAGCAGAACCGCCCACGATGCCCTTGCGCCGATTAAGTTTCTCGTTCACGTCAGCTTGTGAAGAAGTCCTTGGAATACGCCGGAGTGGTTGTGGATTGTGCTCTCGATTTGGATTGGAAGGCAGGTTTGGGACTGTTGTCGTGACGGGCGTAGATAGTGTCCTCGATAGAAATGGGACGATCGCGTGTTTCCTATTTGATAGCGGAAGGTTAGGGAGAGGTTTATTGATAGATTCAGGTGGCCCATGATATTTAGATAGAGTGACTTCAAAAGCTGGCATCCCTTGTCGAACAGAGGATGGGGGCCTTAATGAGGTCTGCGGCCTCGAAGACCTGCTCGAGGATTTACGATTATTTGAGGGCTCACGCGTCGCCATATGGATATTTGGAGACATTGAGGGGTAGAAAGTACAATGAGAGATGGAGAGTAGTAGAGGAAGAAAGGTGATCGAGGGTAGAAAGAGTGTTGAGGATGTGTTGGTCTGAAAAGCTGGAGAAAGTGGCACCGTGATGACTGCCCAGCGAAAGCCAAACATTGTCGTGGCGGTTCAGGGGGTGGCAAATTTGTGACAAAGGGAATCACTGTCGTGCATTGACTCGTATGTTAAAGCGAGTTTACAACAAAGCAACCTCACCTAACGGCAAACTCAAACCACACGGGATTAGCATGAGTCAAATTTGAGTAGGTATATGACGCATGCTATTCTTATCGAACTATTCTTCCAGAAGTTATTTTACCTGTGAAGAATCATGAGACGGATACGGATCAATGCTTTACAACGCAGCAAGAGGCAGAATGAGACATATTCGGAACCAAGAAGCAGAGAGCCTGTTGAACAATAATCCGTGAGTGGTCAACGTGCATTGCGCGTCGCAATCAGAGTATGTGGCGGGAAGTTAATACGAAGGGCCATGCTCACATATATGACAAGTAGGTCCAGCCATGAGTCTGTTTCCTTACTGTTCAAAGCGAGAGATGCAAAAGCTGCCCAGTCGACCAGGTATGATTTTTCTTTGACTGCAAAAGGCATTCAACTGAAGTGTTGCCATGCGGCATAGCCCACTCTGGCGGTGATTTATCTTATCGAGACATGTGGCAAGAGGCAGGGAAGGCCTAGTGTGGCTCTTACATAGAGAAGACCCCGTGTACTCACCAAACACGAGGCAGCACCGCAGCAAGCCTTCTCTCTTTGCAGCTGGCGTATGGAAGATTTCGTCTAGATTTCAAACTCATGACTGCATCTGTGGGATTTCTGTCAACCGTGGAAGGTGAAATATCTTTCTTTCGCTCTCTCATGCGCGCAAGACCGGTCGGCCTTCACCGGCACTTTCATGTATTATCCATGCGCAACGCCATACATCAAGACACCGGTCAATCCGTGTCAATAGACGAGATTTGGGAGAAACTGCGCAGTTGCTATGACCTAGACGCGTTGGAGAACCTGGCGAGTGTTAATTCGCGTCTTCGATGTATATCAAACTACTGACAGCAGTCGTGCATTGTGTATATAGGAAGCAGAAGGCTACGAGTCTCCCGGTTCGAGCCAGTCAACACCGCAAGTTACAGGCTCTCCTTCACCCACCGCGAACCTTTCTGCGCACCCTTTCTTTCGAAAAGAATTCTCCTTACCACTGGATGATTCCTTCGAACCCATGATATCCGCACGCCGCATGCACAGCTCCGCTTCACCTTCCCCTCCAGCATCATCGCCAGCGTCTCCAGTGAAACCCCCCGGACGGGGAAAAAAACGCGGGAGGAGTAAGGTCATGGCAGGTCTAGTGGGAGGTGATAGCGATAGCAGCGCCTTGACACAAGAAAGCGGTGATGAAAGTGTAGCGCCTACTCCCAGAGGTAGCGTTGTTACAGGCACAGACGCAGGCACAGAATATGGAGAGGATGATGATGTAGACATGGACGCAGGTGCGCATTGGCACTTATGCTCGAAATCTTCACATCTGACATGTGCGGCAGGGCCAACGAGAGGTGTACGGGGTAAAGGGCCAAAGGCCGGGAGGAAAGGGGGCGCTCCGCGCGGTCGACCAGCTGGGCCAACGCGACCTATGAAGAAGAGAAAACGGTGATCTTCCCTTCTCTCATCAGTCTTTCTTGATGCACGGTTTTTTGCGTGCTGTCCTCGAGGTCTTGCAATATATCCAGTCCCGCATGGCACAAACACATACGATAGTCCAGATGTCCGTTACAATGTAATATTACACACAAGCACACCAGAGGCCTCTAATCTATGCTCATCTTCACATCGTCTTCTTCTGTTTTGTCGAAAGTAGCGTTCTTATTCCTTCTCTCTGTTAAATAGGACTGAATTCGCTCCTTCAATTCAGGATCTGCAACATTGTCAAAGGACCAGTTCACTCATGTGTATACGAAACTACTCACTAGGTATCACATCCTCGATCTTCAACGGCGCCCGATTGAAAGGATCCTTTGAGTCCGATAATAAATGGGACTTGATGGTGGATCTGTCGATGATGGCTCGGGAGGTAGGAAGGATGACGGGGTCCCTCATCACTGTGAACATCAAGGGGTCTGGATACAATGATTAGACAATAGTAAAACAAGCAAACAACGCGACCAACATACCCAGGAATTCGTCAGGAATCTCTCCAAGTTCATCCTCTGCATCTATCAAAATCTTGGCCTCTTCGACCTTGACGACAAATTTCCGCAATCGCTCGATGTCCGTCGGGCTCTTGAGAGAGTGCTTGAGACAAGTCGAAGCCGCCTTCTCGAACAGTTCCTTCCTATAACTGCGACCATCCCCAGCCACAGCCTGAACGAAATCATCCTGCTCGCTTAGGTTCAAAAATACTTGCACAACGTCGCTCAGCAGCTGTCGAGGGTCAAAGGAGTATTTTTCCTTGTCCTCAACACCCAGCTCACGAGACTTCGGTCCCACGAGAGTATCAAGATTATAATCGAGCATCGCAGCGAGGCGGTCAATGATCTCCGGCATCATGAAGGGTTCCTTCGTCTCTGCTGTGAACAACTTCAAAAGATCCACGGTGGACTTGCCCAACTGCGTATACCCAGTGGCCTGGCGTTCCAGACTTCGAAGATGACCTTCACGCTCCCGGCGATATTGTACAGGCTTGGCCGCCCATTCCGTGGTGTTTTTCATCTCTACTTGAATGCTGTATATCTGTGCCAGATCGCTCAGGGATTCGTCCATGAGATATGTCACGTCGTTGATCATAAGATTGGCAAAGCGGACAAATTTGTCGACATTCCTGTAACATTATGAGCATTTTGCGTCTCATTTGATTCGACGTTCGAAATACACTTACTTTGCCTCTTCTTTGAGGGCCGTCCTATGTGCAGGATTGTCCCAAACGGCCTTGAACAGATGGGCTATGTTCCGACTGAGTGAAACATTAAACTCAACAATCACGCCGTACATTCAAATCACCTTACCGGGCGTCTGGAAAGGATAGTTGGAATCGGTATGAAATCGAAGATCAGATAAAATATAGACTTACTGAATTTATCATAAAATTGAGAGCTTGCGCCAGTTTGTTCAACCTCTGCAGGGCTGTCAGAGGGAAGATGCCACGTCTAGGAGTGACGACATACCAATGTAAAAATGCATCAAAGCTGGCATGAGATACTTCACAGCTAATGGATGGGTGTTGAGTGTCCCGCCGAGAAGGCTAGCCTGCTCGTTTCGGTAATATTTTAAACAACCGAAGAACAAGATCTTCAAGCAGGTGTCAGCAGCTTGGACGGTATAGGGTCGACGACACGTACTTCGATAATCTTCGACTTCAAGAACGGGTTCTTGATATACCAGGTCGACATCAAGAACGTGAGACTAAATACTAGGAGCTCTTCTCTTCCTACTAACTCTAAGCTGGGGGCGTTATGACTGCATGGAAGCCGGTCAGAGTTGTGTCCCCCAATAGAACGATTGCCATCTTACCGAACGACAAAGACATAATACTCAACACAATCTTCAATGATATACTCGGGGAGGACCCTGAAATCCAATGGGACCGATGTAGGCAAGGGCAGGCTATGGGTAGATGGGTTGAGCAGGAGACGATACGGTTGATGAATATGATACCGACTCTACAACAGGTTTGGGGTGCTTCTTCCTGGGATCAACGAACCTCACCAGCCAGGTTGCGACAAAGGAGTTGAAACTATTTGCCCGAAACAGCACTTCAGGGTCAAGTAATTGCGTAGATGCAGCCGCTGCCATTCCATTTAGCTGTGCAATATTATCCTGTCGGTGCAAATGTTGAGCAACGGCGTAAAGAAGAACAGGAGAATGAATGCAAAGCGTACCTTTACTTGCTTGATAGCTGCCTCCATCCGCGCCTGGAAAGCAGTCTATCATCACATGAGTATCTAAACCTTAGGGGAATCAACGAACGAGCTCGTACTCCTTCCCAAGATCGATCACCAATGATAGAGTTAAGATGCCGTTGTTGCTCGTCAATTTGCTTGTGGTAATCATCAAAGGTTTGTATCGTCTTCTGGAAGCCGTAGTGGTTCATTGCGAGAGTCAAATAAAAGATCTCAGAAATGAAATTCGGAGGCGGGGCACCTGCTCATGAGAATTTAAATCGGATGTCAACTTGGTACGTCAGATGGCTCACTGTTAGAGAGTTGATTTGCATTCTCCCACTGCGATGCCTCTTCGCTAGTAGCATTGATGCGGGTTTCCTCTTTCACGTTAATGCGTGTAGAATGCGCAAGATACAGAGGGTTGATGCGATCCATCTACGGAAATATCAGTCGCAATGCATGACAAGCGAAAGATATTCCTTGCTTTCGTGAAATTTGCATCCATGAAAGGTTCCACGAAATGCAACAAAATAATCTGCAAGTTCATCATGAAGCTATCGGAGGCGACAGTGTTTGGGTCGACCTGGCCGGTATCGAACATCATCATGAGGAATATCGGACGACGATCCGTTTAGCAACACTGACCTGCATCCCAGCCCGTTTTACGTTT